>NC_081373.1:35498575-36752568 GCF_030684315.1 Stegostoma tigrinum | reverse complement strand
TGCCTTAAAAGTATTCAAAGATTCTGTTTCCACCACCTTATAGCAATGATAGTTGCAGTTCCAATGTCTCATGGCCCAATGTTTGGTTAGCTTGGATAGTTTGCTTGTGATGCAGAGTGATACCAACATTGTGGGTTCAATTCCTGCTCCAGCTGTTGTTACCATGAAAGACTCTGCTTCTCATCCTCTCCCCTTGTCTGAAGTATGGTGACCTCAGTTATGTCTCTAATGGTTGTATCTTTATCATTAAGTCAACAAGACACATTACATCAAATGCCTAACATTTGCCTTACAGGTGGAAGGAAGATTCTGAAGAGTCATCAGGTGAGTCATCACTGAGAGATAAAAAAAGTTTGACCTATTGTTGTAGCCACAATATTTATGTGACTGTTCCAGTTAAGGTTTTGGTCAATGACCCCAAGGATGTTGATGCTGGCTGGCATGATGCGGCAGATGGGCTTCAATAATAGTAATTTAACTGAACATCAAAGGGAAATGGTTCAATTCAGCACAGACTGCTTCAATATCTGTGGAGTTGTGATTTGAAATGAATAGTGCAGTTATGATCATTGCGAACATGGTTGATACCCAACTGACATCATCCGATTTTAATATCTGAGGCTTTCATGGGCAAAAGTGATTTTTAGAGAGGATAAATACCGACTTAAAACAGCTGCTGTGGTCACCTGGTCACAGATTTCAGCATGTCCAGAGATCTTAGGGAAATCACTGAAATCTGGTGCTCTAAACTTACCATTTCATCCAAAAATTGTCAAGACAAACAATTGAAACAGCATCCAAAAATCACACTTGGATGACAAGTTCACATTTTGAGAGATGAATAGGTGATAGTGGAGTATTCAGTTTGGAAAGACAATGGAGCTAGACATGGAAACATGAAAATTAATTCTTTTAGTTGTATTTTTGGCAGTGCAGCAGGAGAAGATTATGGATTAGTTTGTAGAGATGCTCGCCGAGCTGGTGGGTTTGGTTGCAAATGTTTCATCACCCTGCTACTTAACATCATCAGTGCACCTCCAGTGAAGAGTGAGTGTGGTTTGCTGGGATGTTGGTATTACTTCTGGTTCTGTTTCTCAGTGGTTTGTACACAGTGTCAAATTCAATGTGTTTATTGATGGAGTTCTGGTTGAAATACCAGGTTTGTGTTTGGCTTGTGCAGTAATTGCCCAGTCGAAATCATGCCCCTCATTGTCCATGTGTAGTGAGATGAGTGAGAATTGGTGTGCCCCTAGGTGGCTAGTTGGGGTTCATGTATCCGTATTGTTTGTTTTCTTCCGGTTTGGCCTATGTAGTGTTTCTCACAGTCCTTGCATGATATTGTGTACATTACACTAGTTTTGCTGGACAATTAGTGGACAACACTACTCACTCCATCCATTCATCCCAAGAATTTCTCAAAATTGTCAAGGACACCAGGATAGAAGAGGATGAGATGATGATATCCTTCAGTGTAAAAGCACTATTTACACCCATAAACATCGTCCAAACCAAAGAAATAATTGCCACACTACTGGACGAATCAAGTAGGCAGACAACCCAGGACACCAAGAACGTCATTAAGGGCAACACCATGAAAGTACTAGATCTGTCCCTCACAACCCTCCGTACCTTCAACGTCAGCATATATAAACAAATCAACGGAACACCAATGGGATCCCCAAAATCAGGACTGATTGTAGACGTAGTAATGCAAATGTTAGAATGGACAGTGCTCCCCAGTATACTACCCAAACTCTGGGCCTGATATACAGATGGCGCCTTCATGATTATTAAACGCACAAAACTGGAAGAAACCCACAGATACATAAGCAACTTCCTTACTGGGATAAAATTCATGAAAGAAGAAGAGAACAACCACCAATTACTCTTCCTGGGCATAATGGTAGCGCAAAAACAACAGGGAACTTCAGACCAGTATATATAAAAAGACCAAACATACGGACCAAATACTTAATTACACTAGCAAACATCCCAAAGCACACGAATGGAGCTGCATAGGACACTATTTAAATGAGCCACAATGCATTACAACAACCTGGAACTATGCAAAGCAGAACAGGAAACCAATAGTGAGTCTTCAAAATGAATGGATTCCCAATCAGCACAATCTGCTGTTACTTCCAAGACAGACCACAACAGGGAGACACAACACAACCAGACTCTCTAATCACTAGCAGCAGCATCAATGGTTCTCTGACACGGTAATTGGGAATTCCTGTAGCGATATCATGGAGATGAGATGATTGGCCATTAACAACCACAACCAACTTCTTTTATGCCATGATTCCAACCAGTTTTCGACTGATTCACATTGATTTCGATTTACTAGCTTGATTTGATTTTACATTGAATCAGACAGTCCCTTGATGTTGAGCACAGTCATTTGAATTTCTGAAAGTTAATTCTTTTGTCTATGAGATAACTAGGTGTAGAGCTGGACGAACACAGCAAAACAAGCAGCATCAGAAGAGCAGGAAAGTTGACATTTCGAACCTAGGCCCTCCTTCAGAAAATTCTGAAGAAGGGTCTATGCCTGAAATGTCAGTTTTCCTGCTCCTCTGATGTTGCTTAGCCTGCTGAGTTCATCCAGCTCTACACCTTGTTATCTCAGATTCTCCAGCATCTGCGGTTCCTACTATCTTTTTGACTATGGTTGCATCAAGACTGTGAAGAGCTTAAAGGGATCCTAATTAGCAGCTTATTAGTAACTACATGGTGACTGACTGCACAATTGATGTCACCTCCCACCCTTTTTTAATGGTGATTGAGGTAAGACAGATGTGGAAGTAATCGACTGGATTGTAACTTCTTGCTTTTTGTGAACAGCACAAACATGGACAATTTTGCAATTTGTTGGGTAGATGGCAGTGTTGTAGCTGCACTGGATAGTTTGGCTTGAAGTGTAGCCAAATCTGGAGCAAAAAAATCATCAGCATTACAGCCAGGGTGTTGTTAGAATGTCTAATGGACTCAGCTGCTCCTTGATATTACATAAAGTAACTCAAATTGGCTGAAGACTTGCATTTGTGATAGTAAAGACCTCAGGAGGAAGCTGAGATAAATCATTCAACAGGCTGAAGGTAGTTGCAAAGTTAGCACAGCTGTCTTTTTTTTTGGTTTTGCCTGTTAGGCTTCTCCTATCATTATCCTGAAAAAGTCATCATGATAGCCTAGCAACCAGTGAGATGGCAGGTCTTGTAACAACATAATCTGGATTTATTTTCCTCATCCCTTAGATTACATGTCATTTACACCAGAAACCGCTGGA
Source organism: Stegostoma tigrinum (assembly GCF_030684315.1). Lineage (NCBI taxonomy): Eukaryota > Metazoa > Chordata > Chondrichthyes > Orectolobiformes > Stegostomatidae > Stegostoma > Stegostoma tigrinum. The sequence continues at coordinate 36,749,279 of NC_081373.1, read as the reverse complement.
ATTGCAACTTGATAATGCCATAGCTGTTTCATTGTCACAATGGGAATATTGGCTCCAATATAGCATATTTACTTAACTAATTAATTTGGAAATGAAAACAAACATAGAAAGTGATAGAGAAAAAATGTGGAGCACCTGAAGGATATTAGTTACAGAAAGAGAAAGTTAAAGAGAGGAAGAGAATGAATAAAGATAGAGTGATAAAGAGACAGAAAGGAATAGTAAGAAAATGATTAAAACAACACAGAGAAGAAGAGTACACAGCCATCCAGTTGCATTTAATAATTGTTATATCATCTTTGAGAGCATTGGTTGAATAGCAAGATAAATGTGAGAACAGTACATTCTGCTTCAGAATCTGTAACATTTTCTCAAAGAAATGCAAATGATTCATACTCCAGAATGACTAATCAATTTTGTGTCCTCAAAATTATGGCACTGCAACAATAGGAAGAACATGAATGGAGTGACTGTCAGAAAAATACCGCTGAGACAGATAATGTATAAGACTAAAAAACCTCTATGAGCAATTCGCTATCTACTGGGATTCATTTCACAGCTTTATCTGTTTTCTTTCTGCGCTGGTTTCTGGTTGAGTTTTATGTCATGGCCTGAAGTGATATGATTTAGAAGTTCCTTAACGCATAAATTACCAGCCCCAAATGATGGCATTCATAGCACAAATTTGGAAATTTGATGAACTTCCCTTTTAGCTAATTTTGATGGAGAAGCTCATAGTGAGTTGCAGATGTTCAAATGAGGCTAACATTAACATTAACAGGAAAAGCCGTGAAGCCAAAATGGGCAGTCGCATCAATCTGCAGGTGGATTGTTGAGTTACGGCAAGGGATAAAGGTGCAAACAAATGAGACAAATGACATACCAGATGCAGGACTCTACTCAGAGTTATGGTGGTGATATAAATGTTTATGCTGTTCAATTAACAAACACATTTGCACATATTTACATTTTGTATCAAGTAAAAGTTACCACTGTTTCAAAACTGTGACAATTTCAGACAATTTGGAAGAATCTAAAGGGTTTTTTTTACACTATTTTCTATAAAGCAGCTTATGTTATACAATGCATACTTTTTAAATGATAAGCATCATACTTTAAACCATGCCCAGCACACCTTTATTTAGAATGCATTTTTATGCTATAGTACTGTTACATTCACTTCACTCATCAGAATGTCATGGATGTAAGAAAATGAAACGGCTGAGCATAAATGATAGCTTCAGAAAGAATCTCCCGACTTTAAAAAAAACAAATAAAGTCCTATAAGAAAAGAAAATGCAGAAAAGATATGGAAGCCCACAAGATGTGTGGGATAAAGGGGTACTATATTTTCTAATGGGCAGGGCATTGAAGAAGTGCACTTCATTTACAAGATGCATTGCAGGAGTTCTCCAAAGCTCCTGAGGCAGCACATTCCAAACCCCATGATCACAGCCAAGATGAAGGCCAGCAGACACATGGGAACACTTCCATCTGCAAGTTCCCCTTGAAGCTAATCACCATCCTGACTTGAAAACATAACTCCATTCCTTCAGGGTCACTGACTCATCATCATGAAACTCCGTCCTTAACAGCATTGTGGGTCTACCGACAGCACATGGACTGCAGTGGCTCAAGAAGGCAATTCACCAGCACTTTCTCAAGGTCAACTAGGTGAGGAAATATACTGGCTGATTGGGCTGACTGCCATTGTAGACATGCTATAGTGTTTCATGTTGTTAGATCTTGAGAAACTCTCATTTATATTTGAGAGGTGGACAAATTGTAACAGATTAACAGTTAAATACAACATAGAACATAGAACACCACAGCGCAGTACAGGCTTTTTGGCCCTCGACGTTGCGCCGACCTGTGAAACCAAACTGAAGCCCAACTAACTTAAACTATTCCATGATTATCCACATGTTTATCCAATGGCCATTTAAATGCCCTTAAACTTGGCTAGTCTATTTTTGCTAAAGGCAGGAAGCTGGCTTACCTTAATTACTGAAAATTGTCTGAGTGTTTGGACATTTCAAACTTCATTAAGTATTGACTCAGATTGGTGAGAAATCCAATAAATAAAAATCAAAAGCTAGAAATTGGTAAATGTTTTGAAGAAACTGTTAATTGAACACAATTACTTCTTAAAATAGGTCAGTTTTCTGATGTACTCATTTACAATGGTACATAAACCTACTGGGAGTTGGAACCTGCAACTTACTTATCACCAGTTAAATGTTAATGTTACATTTGTTGTCGCTTGACTGTCTCATTAACACATACAGAATGCTGTAAGTAATGCAGAGCTCTTCACACAGTCACGAATTTAAAAAAAAGTCTGATTGCTGTCAAAGCACAGAAAGTCAGGAGTGAAAGTTTTATATAACTCCTTAAATTGTGCTAAAAATTGGTTTAAGCTTCCTTTTGGTTGCTTAGTTAAGTGCAGAAAGAAGTAGCGAGAATGATAGCTTTGTTACCTTCTTGGCAAAAACCTCACTCATTATCACCATACTGCTCCATAGTGTGGTTTGGCGTAGTTTGTCCTCGTTCCAATACTTCAGCCTCTCCATAATTATACAACATGCACCTATACCAGAAAACCGGCAGATGGTGGGTGTCTCACTGGAACTTTAGGCAGGCCATTTTGTTTCTGTTTGATTTTATTCCCCACAAATGCCAGTGCATGTTGTGGTAAATGCAAAGACACCAAAGCAACCATGCAAGTATGGGTTTTTAATTCTTTTTGAATGACTTGTGGGAAAATAGATAATTCCACAGACAACTTGATATGAACATTGATTACTGTATTAAACAAAATCAGTGACCAAGATGCTGAATATCAAAGGCCATGCAGTGAACAATTTATTCTCACAACATGGAATGCCATTCAAACAATTAGATTCATCTTCTGGCAGTCAAAGCCTGAATGTAATTCATTTATATAAGAGAGCGATCTCAGTTTAACACAAAAATGCTGTCTTTCCAATGTCAGTATTTTAAAGGTGTTTGTGACGAAAACTGAAACAGCAAATTTTGTTGTGAATTATACATGCACACACACAGACATTATGACTGCGCTTGGGCACAGAATTAGGCTTTATAGTGCCATATCAAGTATTGTTTCTGAAAGACTTAAGATTGGAGTGTGCATTAACTCCAGCCAGTCTGATGATGTCGTCAGTCTTCAGTGAGGAAAGGAGATGTCTAGCTCAAGATCCCGATGGTGATAAACATGCCATCCTGTCTCTGATCATCCTAAGTATTGTTTTGAATGAGCCATTGTCAGTTGTATCCATTGCTATCATGAAATAAATTATGTCTTATTTAGGCAAGTTTTGTTTTGAGGAGCACTTGTAGGTGGTTGTGTTCCCATCCATCTGTTATCATGTTCTCCCCTTCCCCTACTGCATCCCCCAACCAGCCCAGTTCATCCCCTCCCCCCACTGCACCACACAACCAGCCCAGCTCTTCCCCCCCACCCACTGCATCCCAAAACCAGTCCAACCTGTCTCTGCCTCCCTAACCGGTTCTTCCTCTCACCCATCCCTTCCTCCCACCCCAAGCCGCACCCCCAGCTACCTACTAACCTCATCCCACCTCCTTGACCTGTCCGTCTTCCCTGGACTGACTTATCCCCTCCCTACCTCCCCACCTACACTCTCTCCACCTATCTTCTTTACTCTCCATCTTCGGTCCGCCTCCCCCTCTCTCCCTATTCATTCCTGTTCCCTCCCCCCATCCCCCTCTCTGATGAAGGGTCTAGGCCCGAAACGTCAGCTTTTGTGCTCCTGAGATGCTGCTTGGCCTGCTGTGTTCATCCAGCCTCACATTTTATTATCTTGTTATCATGTTCTTCAAGGTTCTCAAGACTGTAAGCTTCAAGGTTATTGTCAGAGGAGGCATGATAAGTAGCTACTGCTACTGCTATGTATTGCTGGTGGAGAAAGTGAATGATTGAAGTGATGAATAAGTCATTGATTAAGTGGGCTGCTTTGTCATAGATGATTGAGCTTCCTAACTGTTGCTATAGGTCCATACGCAGAAAGCTGATACAACAGGAGTGGATAGGTTTCTGATTAGATTGTGAGGATTCAGTAGGTGAGATATTTTCAGTAGAATTCCGAGCCTCTAACCTTGCTTTTGCAACCAGAGTATTATATGAATGTTCAAGCATCTGGTCAATAGTAACTTGAAGAATGTTGAGAAAGGAGGATTTACCAATGGAAATGTAATTAATTATCGAGGGCTAATGCCTGGATCTCCAACCATTTGGAGCGTAACACCCCCACCAGCATCCTTGTTTAACTTTACACAGCTGACGAACATGTGTTAAGCAACATGATGAACTTCCGCCAGCACTATTTTAAATAATAATCGACTACAGATATGTTAGTTTCTGGTTGATTTCTCTTGGCTATTACATTGATTACAAAATTACTTAGACCTATCCACACATCTTCCAAGTTGCAAAAATGGTTCTGCAGATGAGGTGTGGCAGATGCTGAAGGGCCTTTTCCTAATCACAAAGATTCTACCTCAATTAGTTTCTCTCAAACATAAGTACAGTAGTAGACATTCCCCTTTGAATACATCAATGAGAAGGTACCATGAAGATCAGAGCAAGTCAACATAAAAGGGAGGAGAAGAAGGGGTAGGACAATCCTCAGCGGAAACCATCTGCTTTATTTGCTATCCATGACATTCTGGGAGCAATTGTCTTTTCTGATTAACAGTGAAGACCAACTTGTGTAATGCATGAGCTCCAGTGAAGATGACCTCATAGAAATCTGTCACTTTGTTGCTAAAGTTAATCTGCAACCCCTGTGAAGGGAAAGGGCAGCATTATCAGTGGCTATGACTGTAATAGGGGAGGTAAATGTTTATGCACCTGGGCCTTTTCAGACTGAAGATATTTTCAAAATTTTGTGGTTTCTCACCTAATATTGTGTTAAAGGAAATCACTGATGTTCCCCATAAAAAGAGAGCTAACCATGTGTAATTATCTTTTGCCAGAGGCCAGCAGGTAGAATGAGCATGTGGCCTTGCTCAGATTGCAGACTTCCTACAGAGCAGGGAGCTGCCAACAAATACGTTTACTTTGTAGACACTACATGCCAGCTCTATGGTATTCCAGAGATAAAAACATTTCTCTGGAGTCTAGATGGTATATGATCAATGGTTGTGAAATGTGCAGGTCAATGTTCAACATCCTGACAGCAGTGAAAATATTCCTATTTTGTGTGGTCCTGAGTACCCTTCTGTATTTGAGTGGCTACGGTAATCTAAAGGGTGGCTATGGGTGTCAATGAAATTGCTGAAGTCTGGTGTATAACCCATGCACTGGAACACAGCATGTGTACAATGAAAGCCATGCTACCACATGGATGGAAATGGAGCAGACGCATGATATAAAACAGCTGACACAATTTTTTTCCTACAAGGGCTAGCCTGGAGGAGCCCTGCATACCCATGCTGACTGGTTCTCAAGGTTCATGATTACCTGTTGAATGTTGCATTATCGCGGTGTCTTAGAAGAACAGTCCTCACCATCTGAGGTGTGAAACTCAAAGAAGGGGCAGAGTGAGGAAATGGGGGCAACAGCCTATTCAGCACCTCATGTGCATGAACAAGTAACAAATACAAGCGTAATTCAAGCAATGGCAACTTCAATTCCTTTGTCACCTAGTTTCACAGCAAGCCTCCACTCAGTTAATGACCATCATTGTATGTGTTTTGCCACACAACAAAATTAGAGAACCCACATAACAAGTAGTTCAAACCATAATTAAATGAAATCATGCTTCATTATATACAAGCATAAGCAAGTAGTTGCACCAGTTACAGTACACCTTCTATTTAAGATTTTCAGGCAATTTTTATGTGGTACTCATTTGTTGTAACATCCTGATGTTGATGCATTTGCAGATAATGTATTGGCTGCTTATTGAAATCATTATAATAAAGCAGCACTAAATTGATACTGTAGCTGCATTTCAATCGATTGCAAGAATTAATCATGCACTATTTTCCTTCACTGCAATCAGGGCTATTCAATTTAGACACCCTTCTTATTTCCAAAATTGTGAAGGAGAACAGGTCCATATAATTTTTTTATATAAGTTTCTTGCTAATGGTTCACATTGAAACATTAATTAAATATCTTGTTGTGTGAAGATTTACAATTATAATTCTCTGCAGGGATTAAAAATAACAAAGTCTTAAATGCCTCATAAAAATGATACAAATTCTTTTGGAAATAATTTTACTTTTAACGTTACCTGAATGGTAACAGAAAAATATCACTGTACTTAGCTTCTGCTAATATTACTAACTCAGAAACCTACTGGACTGGAAGGTTGTTTACGGGACATGATAAAATCATCAAATTGTAAGAACACTGGTTGTTACATCCTAGGCACAAGGAGAAAAGAAACTACAATTTCAGAACTCGGTGTGCTTATCTGATTGTATGTATATATCTTGTGTTGGATCTTTTATTTGTGTATTTGAGGAACAGTGCTTTGCAGCTAACCATTCTAATAGGGTATCTCCATATAAGGTGAATGAGGAGAGAACTGAGATAAACAAGGGCAGCGATAATCTAGAAATGTTTGGGAACCAAGAGTCTAGTGAGAGGGAGCAATTGAAAGAAATTAGTATTAGTAAGAAAAGATACTGGGGAAGTTAATGGAGTTAAAGGATGCCAAAACACCAGGGCCTGATAACCTACATGCTACAGTACTAAAGGAAGTAGTCCTAGAAATATTGGATCCATCACTGGTTATCTGGAGCAGCTCCTATAGATTGTAGGGTAGAAAATGTTTGAGAAAGGCAAATCATGCTTAACAATCTGGTAGAGTTTTTTTTGAGGATGTAACTATTAGAATAGATAAGGGAGAATCAATGGATATGATCTATTTGGATTTCCAGAATGCTTTTGACCTTGTCTCTCAGAAGAAGTTAATGGGCAAAATAAAAAGGCATGAGATAAAGGACAAATATATTAGCATGCATCAAGAATTGGTCAACAGACAAGAAATAGAGTTGGAATAAATGGGTCCATTTCTCAGTGGCAGGCAGTGATTACTGGGCCTCAGCTGTTCACTGTAATAAAAATGTCTTGAAAAAGGGAGTCAAATAGAACATTTGCACATTTGCTGGTGACACAAAACTGGGCAGGATTGAGTTGTGGAGAAGATGTAGGGAGGCTTCAAGGAGACTTAGACAAGTGGATTGAGTGGGTAAACCCATGGCACATGCAGTACAATATTGCTAAATGTGAAGTTATACCTTACAGTGTTGGAAACAGAAAGGGCAAGTATTATTCAAATGATGATATATTGGAAAGTATGGATATACAAAGTGTTGTCAAGTCAATAAAATCACCCAGGCAGGTGCAGAAAGAAAATTTGGAAAGTAAGTGGTATATTGAAACTCTTTGCAAGAAGATTTGACTTCAGAAGTAGAGATGTCTTACTGCAGTTATACAGGACATTGGTGAGACCACATCTGGAGCGTTGTGTGCGATTTCGGTCTCACTACTCAAGAAAAGATATACTTTCCATAGAAAGGGTGCAATGAAGATTCACTAGATGGATACTGGGGTTGGCAGGAATATCATTTGTGAAGAGATTGGTTCAAGTTTAGAAGGATATGAGAAAATTAGCTTGAAACATAAAATTCAAACTGGACAGGATAGATGAGTTGCAGTGAAGATATTTTCCCTGTTTGTGGAGTCTAGAACCAAGGAATGTAGTCCCAGGATACAGGGTAGATCATTTAAGATGAGGATTTAGGAGATGAAAAATATCTTCACTCAAGGGTTGATGAACTTATGGAATTCTCTACCACAAAAGGCTATAGAGGTCAAGTCACCGAATATATTCAAGAAAGGAATTGACAAATGTTTAGGTATTAAAGGCATCAAGGGTTAGGGGGAGAAGGCATGAGCACGGTAATGGGGTAATCGATCAATCATGACCATAAAAGCCTGAAGAGGCAAATTGCCAGCGCCTGCTCCTGGTTTGTACTTTTCTATGTTTGAGACAAAGTTGCAGCACTTGAACTAGGCAAGGCGAGAGATTTGAGGTCAGAGTTTCATCTTCTAAATATAAAATGGAAGACAGGAGATTTCTCACTGTTATGAGCCTATCTCTTACCCAGCAATGCATAGCTCACTATTTTCATCCAGCTGCAGCAGTGACATCCCAGATTTACGCCTACTACTGGGGGTGTCCAGGTTAAAGGCTCATCATTTTATTTGTAAGCAATCAGGTTAGTTCTGGGGCAATTGTAAAGCCTCATAATTCTCACTGTCCAATGTCTCCCTTCACCCAGTACCCACTATAAACAGAATTCACAACCCTGATAATAAGATAGGAAAGACATTAAGAAACTTAAAAAATTGACAGAATAATCAAACAAAAATGGAGTATTTTTCAACAAAAGGTTATTCTTATAACACCTCAAAATTGTGAAAATAAGCAAAAATTACTTCAACAATAATTAAATAAAACTATCCTTTTAACAGCTCATAAATCTATCAAAATAAACAAGCTCATATTCCCTTGACAGCCAAGTCAACAACTTTTGCCAAGCAAAATAACTGAGGAGCTGATAGTCAGCCAAACATTTATGATGGAATCCTGTTGACCAACTGTATCAATTGTTTCAATTCAGCCAACCATTCATAATAGGATTCCACAATGTCAACAAACTCCCCCGGGGTCAAGACATTAAATCCTTCGAAGACAGACAGAATTCGAGCCATGTTGCAAATTTGGATTGAAACCAATGACGAATTTAAACTCCAAAGAAAAAGAAATCAAGGTTACAAATGGACAGGGCAAAAAACACAATAAAAATTGTGAAGAATAAATTTAAATAAGGATGGTAGTATCATTCTGAATGTTTATTAGAGCCACTTTATATTCCTCCCCAGACATTTCACTATTGACGCTCTTCCTTCTCTTTACTAGTGTTAAGGTTACTCATGATTCTTAACATAAAATGGTGGCCTGTGTTTTTTAGTTGATATAAAAATGGCTGAGGAAGATTGTTAGCTGAAGCAATAATGTCCTTCGTACTTATAGCAACCAGATAAGATATAAAGCATCTTGTTAAAAATCACATAATAGGACATTATTATGAAGAGGCAAAATGTAACCACTGTCTACAAAGAGACAATTTTGATAACAGATGTCTTTGAGAAGCACAGATGGAACTCTCCTTGCCCCTTGCAAGCTGATTCAAAGTTTGGGATAGAAGGGGATTAGCTTAACTTACATTAGCTAAAATCCTTTATGATTGTAATCACAAATACAAATACAGATACACATGCATATATGTATATAAACTTTTAAATGTAACAAGCATTAAGGGATTTAACAGAATGAGAATGGGCAGACAGTCTCAGGCAGTAGGGAGAAGTCTCCAGCCTGCTAGCAGGGAGCATTGAAGAATGGGTGCAGAAGTCAGCAGTTTTGGAGATAATGGGAATTGCAGATGCTGGAGAATCCAAGATAACAAAGTGTGGGGCTGGATGAACACAGCAGGCCAAGCAGCATCTTAGGAGCACAAAAGCTGACATCTCAGGCCTAGACCCTTCCAGGCCAGAAATGTCAGCTTTTGTGCTCCTAAGATGCTGCTTGGCCTGCTGTGTTCATCCAGCTCCACACTTTGTTATCTCAGCAGTTTTGAAATCTGGTTGAATAAGATGCATTGTGTAAGCCCCAGGATGGGTGATAAGGTTGTCTGATAAACATAATGATATCATGACAAGATCTATAACTGTCCATTAACTGATCACACAGTCACTTGATCGACCTGATTGGATGTATATGTAATTAGTGAATAACACAATCAGTTTGCAATTGTAAATGCTAAGGCAGGGTGAACATATATGTATAAATGTTTATGTCTTTCCTTTGTTCAATGAAGGAGTTTCTTCCCATCGATGTAACATGAATAATGTCTCTGATTCTGAAAGTGGACCCGAGTATTGACTATTTCATTTAGTCATTCCGACCCACATGGGGCATTTCACATGATCAGATCTGGATTTCATAATTGTGCAATGCAGCATAGTGTTATATTGCATGGAGAATGTATTCTAAGGCATCTGAAGACCTCCCCACTTTCAAAATACTCTTCTTTCCCTTGACAGTTTGCCAGTTGCCAAAAGTGACAATGAGGCAAATACAGTGTTTAATAATTGTTCATCTTTTCAAATAAAAGTCCAATCATCGCTCATTGGATTAAAAACATTCATAACTCATGCCATATTTCATGATGGCATATGAAGTAGGCAGCAACTTTTGCATTTACCTTTCACAAGATTGCTGAATCCAAACTATGGTCACCTACAGTTCACAACATCATTCTGCTGGTGTACTTCATGTCACCTCCCAACATAGGTGCAGCAAAATCAAAATTGTGGAAGATCTACAATACTAACATATGCCAACACTTCCAGGACAGTGGATGCGAACACCAGTGCCCTGCAAGGCTGCATACTCAGTTCCTTATACACTCACTACTGCATGGCCAAACTCTAACACTATTTGATAGTTTGCTACTGACACCACTATAGTGGGTCAGATCTTAAACAACAGGACAGCACAGGAAAAAGATATACAGTTTAGTAGAATGGTGTGAAGACAACAATCTCTCCCTCTATGGCAGCAAAATGAAGGACCTGGTCATTGACTTCTGAAAACAAAATGGAGGACACACCCCTGTCTGTATCAATGGTGCTAAGGTAGAGGTGGTCAGGAGCTTCAAGTTCTGAGGAGTAAATGTCACCACAAAATTGTCCTGGTCAAACCATGTCGATGCTACTGTCAAGAAAGCACACCCACATCTCTACTTCCTCAGAAGGCGAAGGAAATTTGGCATGTCCACGATGACTCCTACCAATTTTTATAGATGCACCATATAAAATGACATTTCTGGATGCATCTCAGCTTCGTATAGCAACTGCTTTGCCCATGACCTCAAAAAATTACAGAGAATTGTGAATGCAGCTCAGTCCATCATGAAAACCAACCTGCCTTCCATTGACTCCATCTATACTTGGAGTGGCATAGTGACTCAGTGGTTAGCACTGCTGCCTTACATCACCAGGGACTTGAGTTCAATTCCACCCTTGGGCGACTGTCTATGTGAAGTTTGCATCTTCTCCCTGCATCTGCGTGGGTTTCCTCCAGGCTCTCCGGTTTCCTCCCTAAGTCCAAAGATGTGCAGGCTAGGTGGATTGGCCATGGCTAAATTGCCCCTGGTGTTTGGGGATGTGTAGATTAGGTGGGTTATGGAGGGATAGGTCTGGTGGGATGCTCTGAGGGTCAGGGTGGACTTGTTGGGCTGAAGGGCCTGTTTCCACACTGTAGGGGTTCTACAATACACTTCCTGCTGCCTTGTGAAAGCAGCCAACATAATCAAAGACCCTTCCCACCAAGTTATATTTTCTTCTAAGCTCTTCCATCAGGCAGAAGATGCAAAAATTTGAAAACACATCCCAACAAGTTCAAGAACAGCTACTTCCCCACCGTTAACAGACTTTTTAATGGACCTCTCATACATTAGACTTGATCTTTCTCTCACCTTCTCTGTAGATATAACACTATATTTTGCATTCTGTACTATTACCCTGATGCATATATATAACGTATGATTTGTCTGGTTATCCCGCAAACAATACTTCTCACTGTATCTTGGTATGTGACAATAATAAAACTAAACCATTAATATTTTACATAAATTAGATGTGTCAATTAAAATCTACTCCTAAGAAAAGACAGTCCAGTGAAAGATCATGTCAGTGAACATATTGAAAAGATGAAGATGTCTTGAGAATTATCCATCTTTACTGGTTCTGTTTAATTGATGATAGGTAGATAAGACCTTTGTACCTAGTCTGCATGAGATTTGCTTATAATTTCAGCTAGGTAACTGTGTTCATAAATTGTTTGCTTGCTCCCAGCTACAGTGTAATCTTTCATTAAAAGCTTCCTGTCCCGGATAGGAGTTCATTAATGAAACGCGATAAAAAATAAATGACTTTACAATAAAAAGCTTCCCTGTACAGTGCAACACAGGTAGCTAATACATTCAGCCTATTTAGACCAAACACATCTATCTCAGTTTGCTAAACCATTCACACTTAGAATAATTTTAATTCTGGAGGCAATAAATTCAACCTTCAAAACTCATAAAATGAGATTTCCACTTACTGACCCCAAATTTTACATAATTTATCCCCAGAACACAGAGCCCATAGGGCACTTGCAAATTCAGTTCCTGGCTTTGAGAGAAATGACCGGATTCTGTTCTTTGAGAAGATTTTTATAGGGGGAGTTTTTGCCCATTCCTCTAAACAATCCCAGCTCTGCGGCTGGTGGCTAATTCTGAAGCATTTCAAAAGCTATTTCAATGGCTGCTCTAATGGTGGTATAGCAACACCAATAGAGGTGACAAGGAATTTTCAAGGGGCAGTAGCAAGCTAAGTTCTGCATGAAGATGATGACTGAAGCTCTTCACAGAGATCCCAGCCTCCCATTGGTAATTGCTGATGACAATTGGAGGGGGACAGAGTCATTATATGTCCAACTCCAAGCATTTTCTAACCTCTGGATCGTTAACTACATTTCTTGAAGACTGTCTTTGACATGGCAACCCTCAGAAGCAAATATTAAGCTGATGATCTTAGGGGAGATCCATTGGGCACCAACCCCAGCTTGTCCCACTGCACTCCAGCTCATCATTGTTTACTGGCAGTGGATATAAAAGGAGAAACTGAGAGCAGGTTATGGGCAGGGAAAACCTGGTAAGACAGAAAGATGGGGCTGACTCACAGCTTAAATTTTCCACTTATTCCCAGTTTCTTTCCTGCTTGATTTTGGACAGAATTTGCAGAGCATGATCCAGTTCCATGGGATTCACAGAGTGGAAGGCTTTCATATATAGTACCTTGAAAGCACTAATCCTGCTTCTAGGCAATTGAGAATAGACTCAAACTGGTCTCCAGCCAGCAAATTGCTGTTTCTTCTCACCAATGTCCCAGGGCTTCCTCTCGGAACTTACCCACTAACCTCCCCTTACGTATATTCATTGACATTTGTGACCTTGCTTACTGGGATGAGCTGGACTAGTTTACCCCAGGGGCTGGTAGCAACAAAACATTTTTACCCAGCATGATTGATTGGGCAATGTATAATTTGCTAAAAATGCTGTAGGACGTTGGAAAATATGACAGAGTAGGGGGAAATAAATCAGCAAATATATTGAATTCAAGTCTAAAGTAAAGCAAATATGTCTCACATTATTAGGTTTATCAATAACTCCTTACCCAAACCCCTTACTCACCTGGCACCTTGCACTCTCACTTGGCCTCGCACACTCACCTTTCCTCAGTAGCTTCCCAGTGATTTAAGCTGAAATATGGTGGTAAGTGTGGTTGAGAGGGAGTTTGAAGGATTAGGGTCTCAGGTGCTTGAAGTCTAGTGTGCCAGGTGGGTGAGGGGTTAGTGTACCAGCTTGATGAGGGGTTGGGATGCCAGGTAGATGAAAGGTTACACATCCAGATAAGTGGATAATTGCTTAGAGTAATTTGGGGGGGATTTGGTTGGGGGCAGATATAAAGGTCTGTTTTAAGCAGTTGAGCCATTGAGCCAAGGGCTTGAAGCAAGCCTGGAGTGGTCAGGGAAGGAATGGCGACAGGGTTGGCAGTGTGGAGGAGGTGTCCAGTCCAGTGGGGGGCTGCCAGTCAGGCCGGAGTGAGAGTTGTTACCAGTTACTTCCAGTGCTCTGGACTTAAATTTCAATTTGCAGGACTTCATTTTTAATGTTTAAAATATCATTAAAAGAAACAGAAATGATTTCAACTATCCTTATTAGGGTAAAAATAATTGCCAGCAAGGCACTGATGTTATTCTTTCAAAAGGTCATACAAACAGAAACAGGTGTGAAAATGAGAAAAAGTCCCATCACATGAACACGCAACAGATGAATTAGGAGCAGCAAGTCGCCATTCAGCCCCTCAAGACTGCTATGCTACTTAATAGGGTCATGGCTGTTTTGATCATAATTTAAAATCTGCATTCCTGCTTACCCTGATAACTTTCCATCCTCCTTGCTTGCAAAGAATCTATCTACCTCAGCCTGAAAAGCATTAAAGGACTTGTCACATCTTCAACTTCTCACAAAATGAGATCCAAAGCCTGTTCTTACTGTTTTATCATTGATTCCACTCTGATTATTTAATTTCCTTATGGGAAATCCTGCAAAAAAACTGTCTCTAAGAGTCCCAAAACTGGTTGAGCAAATAATTCACTGTTTTTCGACATTGACCAATTGCCATGATTCCCATTCCATAGATTATCAGGGTTATTTACACACGAAAGAATTAGCTAAGATATTCACACGATGACAAATAAGGTCATTCACGCTGATGGGCTATCTAACTTGTGTGTACCAATTGTGGTGTTCACTTGGGAATGGCTGTCAAAGGAATGATGCCAGCTATTGTATTGGTAGTGGTTTTAGCAAATAAAGGAGAAGCCTCCAGGTGATGAATGACACCCAGAATTAATTAGAAATAAAATGATTGTTTAACTTAACTAAATGCATCTAAGTTTAGAAACATTACTAATGGATTCTGAAGTGAAGTCTTACACTTCTGCAGTGTAAGCAAAAAACCAGATAGCAAAATTAAATGTTTGTTTTGGTGACAGATTGGAAATGTTTACGTACTGGTACATTTTTGTAACAATTTAATTCAAGATTAGGGGCAGCACGGTGGCTCAATGGTTAGTACTGTAGCCTCACAGCACCAGGGACCCAGGTTCGATTCCCGCCTCGGGCAATTGTCTGTGTGGAGTTTGCACATTCTCCCCGTTTCTGTGTCGGTTTCCTCCGGGTGCTCCGGTTTCCTCCCACAGCCCAAAGATGTGCAGGCTAGGTGGATCGGCCATGCTAAATTGCCTGTAGTGTTCAGGGGTGTGTGGGTTATAGGGGGATGGGTCTGGGTGGGATGCTTCAACAGGCGGTGTGGACTTGTTGGGCCGAAGGGCCTGTTTCCACACAGTAGGGATTCTAATCTAAAATTACAAGTTTACAAAATGGGTCATATTTGGAACTGTAATTATATATAAGCAAGTTGAAAAATCAGCAGGGCTCAAAGGAATATAACATTTCAAAAAGTATTGGAATTCAAATTACTGCCAATTTGGAACAAAAGTACCAAATGTATTAAAATGATGTTAATCACAGTCAGAAAGATCTGTGACAAATATAGTTTATTGTAAAATGTTTGGTTGCAGTTTGAAACAGAATTTATTCTTCTCCAAAATGAAAACAAAAATTGCTGAAGAAACAAAGCAGGTCTGGCAGCCTCTGTGGAGAGAAAAACAAAGTTAACGTTTTGAGTCCAGTGGCCATTTGTCAAAATAGAAAGCAGCTGGGAAAAGGTGGTATTTATGCTGATGATAGATTGTGGGTGTGGCAGTGGTAAAAGGAGTGAGATGGAGAGATGGATAACAAAGTGTGAAGCTGGATGAACACAGCAGGCCAAGCAGCATCTCAGGAGCACAAAAGCTGACGTTTCGGGCCAAGACCCTTCATCAGAAAATAAATGCTGCCTGGATGCATAAAGGAAGAGTGGATAGTTGAAAGTGTTGTGAGAAGCCCATGCAGAATAGAACGTGGGGATGTGGGGGTGTGAATGAACATAGGGGACAGTTCTGACTTGTTTAGAGAATTGGCTTGCAGACAGGAAACAAAGAGTAGGAATAAATCAGCCCTTTATTTTTGGAACCAGGTGTCACAGGTCAAAGATAAAGGCTAGACCACTTAGGACTGAGATGAGGAGCAATTCATTCACCCAGAGAATGGTGAGCCAGTGGCATTCTCTTACAATCTCTCTTTTACAAGTGTAGAGGGAACAGATACTAACAAAAGGACTGCATCTATTATTCAGTAAACTGGTTTAGTCAATCAATGCTGAAGTTTATGAAGGTTTATGCTGCAGTTTACGGAAGTTTACCTTGAAGCACGTATAGAATCTTCCAACTGAGGAGTGAAAATGCAAAATCATCTTTGTAGTTGCACTTTATACACAGGTAGAAGAGGTAAAGTTTATATCTTGTAAAATTTTTGGGGAGATAGGAATACTTTGGATTGCACCTTCTGTGCTGTTTCCAGGGGAAGAGGAAGTCCTCCCTCTGCATTACCCCTGTTCTGCCATGTCTGGGACAAATGTCAGAAACCATGCAGGGTCACTCAGGACTGATAGGCCCTGTTGGAGTACACAGCAGGCCTCAAAGTTGGTGTTGGCACAAGGGATACTGGTGAATTCTAGGGTTTTTGTTTGTGGCAGATTGCTCTGGAAAGTGTATGTGTTAAGATGGGAGCAGAATTGGACTGAGAAACACCACAGAAATAGGGTAATAAAATGTGAGGCTGGATGATCACAGCAGGCCCAGCAGTATCTCAGGAGCACAAAAGCTGACGTTTCGGGCCTAGACCCTTCATCAGAGAGCCTCTCTGATGAAGGGTCTAGGCCCAAAACGTCAGCTTTTGTGCTCCTGAGATGCTGCTGGACCTGCTGTGTTCATCCAGCCTCACATTTTATTATCTTGGATTCTCCAGCATCTGCAGTTCCCATTATCACTGATAGAAATAGGGTAGATAGTTA
This sequence comes from Stegostoma tigrinum, assembly GCF_030684315.1. Lineage (NCBI taxonomy): Eukaryota > Metazoa > Chordata > Chondrichthyes > Orectolobiformes > Stegostomatidae > Stegostoma > Stegostoma tigrinum. The sequence continues at coordinate 36,732,586 of NC_081373.1, read as the reverse complement.
ATGAAGGAAATTTGGTAAGGTAGAGCAAGAAAACATATTCGACATCATGATAAAAATCTCTCCAAAAAACTCAAAGCAACTTGGACTCAGCCAAAAAAAAATCAGTTCCTTTCAGCGATATTGGGAACTGCAGATGCTGGAGAACCCAAGATAACAAAGTGTGGAGCTGGATGAACACAGCAGGCCAAGCAGCATCTCAGGAGCACAAAAGCTGATGTTTCGGGCCTGAAACGTCAGCTTTTGTGCTCCTGAGATGCTGCTTGGCCTGCTATGTTCATCCAGCTCCCCACTTTGTTATCTTAGTTTCTTTCAGCTGTGTTTCTTGTTGACTCACTCAAACGTGAAGTCAATCGTCAGGGAAAGCTAACCTAGGACCTCTGATGAAGGGTCTAGGCCCGAAACGTCAGCTTTTGTGCTCCTGAGATGCTGCTTGGCCTGCTGTGTTCATCCAGCCTCACATTTTATTATCTAGGACCATAGCCATTCACTGAGAATTCAATTCTACAAACTTTGCCAGCCCTGCACAATACAGGTTAACCATTAAACAACTGGCCTCAGGCTTAAAATATATGCTTCAAACAATCTAAGAACTTTAATTTACAATCGATTCTTCACTTTTCTATATTCAACATACCGACCCCTTTTTTAAAGCTTAATACTTAGTGTGTATTTGATGTTTTGTTTATATTGCTTTTTTGGAGTTATTAGGTAATAAAATTCAGCTTTCTTTCTCTAAAAATGTTGTAATTTAGCTCTTTCATTTTGATCTAGTTAATTACATTTTATTTGAAATGTGATAGCTGCATGCTATAAGAAAGAAATTAAAAGAACGTTTTGTCACTAAGTGGGTTATAAAAAGAGGGGGAGGCTGGTTCCGATCATTCCTTAGTTGTAGCAAATTGAATATAGGAGAGAAATGCTATGGAATTTCTCGCCTTGCACAGCATGGATTGAATAATCTACGTTCCCTGGAAACATGGTAATATTTTGAATTTCCAATTGTGAAAAGGAGATTTTAGATAAATGGTTAATCGTCACTCAAAGTACTCCTGCAAGAATTTTATTCATCCACCCTTGTGGTGCTCTAAAAACCTGGTGCTCTAATATAACTTTGTCTTAAGGTGAAATTACTTTGTGTCAGTTTAACATGAGTTACACTTGATTTATTTTCATTCCTGCAGTTATTTGAGTTATAAAAGTGAAAGCATCCTGCCAGTAACACCTTGCAAGTTTTATTTAAACTATTGATGAATCTTTTTAGTTTAAACTAGATATAAATTTATCTGAATTCTAGAAAGACCTAGGTATATTTCTTCGGACTAAAGGAATCAAAGGGTATGGGGAGAAAGCAGGAACAGGGTAGTGAGTTTGATGATCAGCCATAATTACACTGAATGATGAAACTTGAAAGGTCATTTTTTTTCTCAGATCTCCTCTAACTCACTTACTCCTCACCTTAAACTTATGCCCTATTAGTTTTAGACACGTCTGCCATAGGGAACAATTTCTCATGATCTACCCTGTCTATACCTCTCATAATTTTGTATTAGATTCCCCCCCTCAGTCTTCTTTGCTCCAAGGAAACCCAACACAGCCTGTACGTGATAATAAAGTGTGGAGCTGGATGAACACAGCAGGCCAAGTAGCATCTCAGGAGCACAGAAGCTGACATTTCAGGCCTAGACCCTTCATCAGAGAGGGGGATGGGGTGAGGGTTCTGGAATAAATAGGGAGAGAGGGGGAGGTGGACCGAAGATGGAGAGAAAAGAAGATAGGTGGAGAGGAGAGTATAGGTGGGGAGGTAGGGAGGGGATAGGTCAGTCCAGGGAAGACGGACAGGTCAAGGAGGTGGAATGAGGTGATAGGTAGGAAATGGAGGTGCGGCTTGGAGTGGGAGGAAGGGATAGGTGAGAGGAAGAACAGGTTAGGGAAGCGGAGACAGGCTGGGCTGGTTTTGGGGTACAGTGGGGGAAGGGGAGATTTTGAAGCTTGTGAAGTCCACATTGATACCATTGGGCTGCAGGGTTCCCAAGCGGAATACGAGTTGCTGTTCCTGCAACCTTCGGGTGGCATAATTGTGGCACTGCAGGAGTCCCATGATGGACATGTCATCTAAAGAATGGGAGGGGGAGTGGAAATGGTTTGCGACTGGGAGGTGCAGTTGTTTATTGCGAAATGAGCGGAGGTGTTCTGCAAAGCGGTCCCCAAGCCTCCGCTTGGTTTCCCCAATGTAGAGGAAGCCACACCGGGTACAGTGGATATACCATGTGCAGGTGAACATCTGCTTGATATGGAAGGTCATGTTGGGGCCTGGGATAGGGGTGAGGCAGGTTTCAGTGGGGGGAGGGGAAGAACTGGGCTGGTTTTGTGCTTGGCCTGCTGTGTTCATCCAGCTCCACACTTTGTTATCTTGGATTCTCCAGCATCTGCAGTTCCCATTATGACAACCTATGCGATCTCTCTTTTCATTCCAGACGACATCCTGGTGAATCTCCTCTGCACCCTTTTCAGTGCAATCATATCTTTCCAGTAGCGTGGTGACCAGAACAGCTCACAGAATTCCAGCTCTACACCTTGTTATCAAAGATTCTCCAGCATCTGAAACAATTTTAACCCCACTGCGAAGCCTCTTCTAAGGATGCCCACCTTGAAGAAGTTACCCTACTCCCTCCAGAAAACACCTCCCCATCTTTCCCTATTTCTTTCAGAACCCCCTTCCCTCCCTGATTTCTGAAGAAGGGTCTAGGCCCAAACGTCAGCTTTCTTGCTCCCCTGATGCTGCTTGGCCTGCTGCGTTCATCAAGCTCTACACCTTGTTATTTCAGTATTCCATCTGTGGCCTAACCAATGTTTTATAACATTGTACCAAGCTTTCCTTGTCCCTGTATTCTATGCCATGGCTAATGAATACAAACATCCTATATGCCTTCTTCACTACTCTGTCTACCTGTGCTGACACCTTAAAGGATTTATGGACTTGTACATCAAGATCCTTTTGCTCCTCAGTATTCCCAGGGGCCTACCATTCATTGTATATATCCATTCTACATTAGACTTACCAACATGCATCATCTTGCATTTATCAGATTTAAATTCCATCTGCAATTGCCCTGCCCAACATACCAGATGATCGATATCCAACTGCAGCCTGCGACCATCCCCCTCACTATCAACAATGCCACCAATTTTAGAGTCATATGGAAATGTAGTAACTATACCTTTTACATTGGTTTGGAGCCAATCTACCATCCCCTGAGAAAAAGGGCAGGAAATGACATCACCAACGCAGGAAATGACATCAACAACCCAAGGAAACCTAACCAGATAAATAGAAAGCGGGACATAACACCAGCGCTTCGTCGGAGGCTCACTGATGATGTTACCTAGAATGGTGACGAAACGTCTGAAAATGAACCTTCCAGCTCAGCGAGCAAACTCACATCCATCACCTCAACCTGAGCTACAAATCTTCTCAAAACTCGCTAATACCTTTTACATTCACATCCAAATTGTTAATATCCATAACAGACAACAGAGGTTTCAGCACTGATCTCAGTGCATATCGCTGGTGATAGGTTTCCAATTCCAAAACATCCCTCCATTCTTATTCTTTGCCTTCTAATTGTAAGCTAGTTTAGGCTCCATTTTGCCAACTTGCCTTTTGGATTAGCATTTCATGTGACACCTGCACATCTCTTATTGATATATTTATTCACCTTTCAAAAAACTCAATTAAATTAGTCAGGGATAGTAGGAACTGCAGATGCTGGAGAATCTGAGATAACACGGTTTAGAGCTGGATGAACACAGCAGGCCCAGCAGCATCAGAGGAGCAGGAAAGCTGACATTTCGAGTCGAGATCTGAAGAAGGGTCTCAACCCTAAACGTCAGCTTTCCTGCTCCTCTGATGCTGCTTGGCCTGCTGTGCTCATCCAGCTCTATACCATGTTATCTAATATTAAATTAGTCAGATGGGATCGCCTTCTAACAAATCCATACTAACCATCCCTGATCAATCACTGCCTTTCCAAGTTTTGATTAATCCTGTCCTTCAGAACTTTCTCAAATACTTTTCCAAATACTGATGTCAGATAACTGATCCATCCCAGCTGCCCTTTTTGAACAAAGGAACTGCATTAGCTATCCTCTATTCACCTGGCACTTCGCCTGTGACTGGTGAGGCCTTATATGTCTCAGCCAGAGTCCCAGCAATCTACTCTCTTGCCTCCCATGCCAGCCTGGGAGATATCTCATCAGGCTGTGGAGATTTATACACCTGTATGTTAGCTAAAGCGTCTAATACCTTTGCCTCACTAAACTTAATGTGCTGGAACCTCAACACCCCAACTGAGATCCCCAATTATAATATCCTTCTGCTCTGTGACTACAGATCAGAAGTATTCACTTAAGACATCACCCTTGTCTGCTGGCTCCACACACAGATTGCCCCTTTGGTCTCTCTTAGGTCATACTCCTTCCCTGGTAACCCTCTTATTCTTAACATACTGATAAAAAGCTTTCGGGTTTTCAATGATCCTACCTGCCAAAGATATTTTGTAGACCCTCCTTGCCCTCCTAATTTCCTTTTTAAGCAACTTCCTACATTTTCTATACATTTGGAGGTCCTTGCCTGCTTTTAATGCGCTGTACCTGATATATGTCCCCTTCTTTTTCTTTACCAAACTCTCGATGTTCCTTGACATCGAGGTTCCATGGATCTGCTGCTCTTTCCCTTTCTTCTTAGAGGAACACATTGGCCCTGAATTCTCATGATTCTACTTTTAAGACAGTCTCACTTGTCAAATGTAGACTTACCTGCAAGTGGCTGCTCACTGTTTATGTCTAATGATGTCGAATTTAACCTTGTCTAATTTAGGCTCTTAATTTCTGTAATATCCTTATCCCTTTCCATGCTGCTTTTGAAACTTACTAAGTGATTGTCTGCTGAAACTTCAACCACTTGACCGGCTCTATGACTCGTTTCTGTCTCAGACAATTAATAGGCTGACATTTTTGTTCCTGATAAAATTGAAAGCTCCACTGATGTAATAAATGAAGCTTACAGTGTGAAAATCTTGCCTTTATTAGATTTACGTATGGCCTGATTGAAGAAAATTCATCTGCAATGTACTGTAGCTGGCAATGTAGAAAACAAAAACTCCTGAGCAGGCTATATTATTTTGAAAAGAACCAAAACTATTTAGTATGGGTTCATTTACTCAGAAAAGCTCAGGTCAGACCTGAATGTGTTTCTTCAAAAGTAGCAATGTTCACGAGGCAGATAGAAATAAAAAATAGTGATGTGCAAAGAATGAGTTAATCAGTCAGTATTTATACACAATATAAACATGATGATCCAGCAGTTGGCATCTCTCCCAGGTACTGCTGTCGATCCAACATTCCAGCAGGCTCAATTATATGGCTACTGAGGTCACAGTTACCTCACAGCACAGTTAACCATATCACTACATCTCTACCCAAGTGCATTTTCAATTTCCAACATTACACTATCTTCTTAACATGAAAATATTCCCACTTAATTGTCTATGTTTCCTACCGTGGAATCTCCCCACAATGTTTGTTGTTCACATATTCATCAGTAGCCTCACCATTATTCTAAATCTTATCATTTAAAATCATGTAGAAAAGTGTTGGTTTGTAAATTGACTCAAAATGTGCTTGCACAGCTGAAATAAATTAACAACTTATTCCAGACGTTATGCTCATGTAAAAATTGTTTGCCTCTGGGTGGGTTTTACCAGTATCAAAACTGATGGTCATTTTCCAAAAGGATACCAATTCCCCCTGAATGGACTTGGATTCATCTTATTTCTTTTATGATGTCATGATAAAAAGATCATATGACAGTGAAACACTGCCAAGTAAGGACCTTGCATCTTTGAGAAACAGTCAGTAGGTAGAAGTAGTTCCTTTGTATGAGCAGTATATTGTTGCAGTGAGATTTTGCAATATATTTGAGCCTAGGAAGAAGAGATGACTGAATTATCAGCAAGAAAGGAAAGCATTGGTTTATTTCTTCAAAAGGGGTATACAAGGAATTATTGACAAAAAAACCTTTGCAGAATTTGTTCCACGCACTGAAAAATTTGCTGTTCGGGATCACATATGCAGTTGCTGTCAAATATCTTAACACCATATGAAGAAAATAATTTCAATAAGTAATATTGAAAATTAAGAATGTACTTGGGTGGAGATGTAAGGCTAGGGTTAAATGAATGTGCAGATGAGCCTCTGAGGTATGCTGTGATGCAGCTGTCACCTCAGTAGTCATATATTTGAGACTCTGCTCTAGATCCTAGAGCAGGATCTAGACTCTGCTGTAAATCCAACACAGCTAGTTGGATGTAGAACAGTCCCTGCTAGAGATGTTGACCACTGGATCATCATATCGCGTATAAATACTGCTTGATTAACTAGTTCTTTGCACAATACTGAGGAATACAATGTGAGATGAACTTGGTTTCTGTCTGTTACCAGTTCTGACAGAATTCCCAGAAAGCTAGGTGAGGTTGAAGAAGTTGGTGGACATTCATGCATAGATTATCATTCTCATGCTTAAGTACTGCTGATGAACTTTCCTGCATGTGTGTAGTTTGTTGCTCTTTATGATTCCACATAATCTGCAAGATTTCAGCAGATTCTCTGTCCCTTTGTTGATTGAAAAAAAAATTGTGATTACCTTGCAAAGTTGAAGGCAGATATGTTGCTTCCACCACATTATCAATAGGTTGTTTTATTCATTCACAGGATGAGGGCATCATTGGCCAGGTCAGCATTTATTGCCCATCCCTAATTTCCCAGAGGGCCTGGATGTGAGTTTGCTCACTGAGCTGGAAGGTTAGTTTTCAGACGTTTCGTCACCATTCTAGGTAACATCATCTGTGAGCCTCCGACGAAGCGCTGGTGTGATGTCCCGCTTTCTAGTTATCTGGTTAGGTTTCCTTGGGTTGGTGATGTCATTTCCTGTTCTTTTTCTCAGGGGATGGTAGATTGGCTCCAAATCAATGTGTTTGTTGATGGAGTTCCGGTTGGAATGCCATGCTCTAGGAATTGTCGTGCGTGTCTCTGTTTGGCTTGTCCTAGGATGGATGTGTTTCGTCGGAGGCTCACTGATGATGTTACCTAGAATGGTGACGAAACGTCTGAAAACTAACCTTCCAGCTCAGCGAGCAAACTCACATCCAGAACCTCAACCTGAGCTACAAATCTTCTCAAAACTCGTTCCCAGAGGGCCATTAAGTGTCAACCACATTGCTGTGGATATGGAGTCACATATAGGCCAGCCCAGGTAAGGACATTAGTTCTTTTTTCCCTAAATGACATTAGTGAATCAGATGGGCTTTTCTGACAATCAACAATCATAGTCATCAGTAGACTACTAATTCGAGACATTTATTGAATTTAAATTCCATCAACTGCAATGGCAGATTTGGATCCAGATCCCCAGAACATTACCTGGGTTCCTGGATTGGTACTTTAGTAATACCACCAGGCCATCAGCCCCCCATAACTTCTTGTACTAATCCTCAATTGTTTATCACATAAACTGGCAAGTCTGTAATAGACAGTGGATTCTGCTCGTCATACTCTGGGGGAATGTCAGAACGACATTGAAGGACTCCATTAATGACTAGAGAGGCAGATACCACAGGGCTTTCTTCTTGAACAAATGAAACTGTGCTTGATATGGACATGTTCTCAGGTTCACTCATTGAATATTTCTTCCCTCCAGGAACTTCTAAAGAAATAGATTCATCCTCTTCAACTGTGATAGATGAGCTGTTTCATGAGGCTGATCAAACTCTCAGAAGAACTGATGCACTTCTTGACAATTAAAATGATCCAATCTTCTTGAAATGAAACTTCAGTTGTCTGGAAAAGCTAAGATAAATGTTTGAAAAATGTCTTCCAAATCTTTTGATTTGAAAGTATGTGATCCTGGAGAGATTAAGACAATCCCTCAGAAAATGGACTATAGCGATCAACATGGAGTGTCCCATATTAACTGTACAGGACCTTGCTGACTGCAAGAATACCACTCAATCTGTTTTGATTCTGTAAGACATAAATAAGCTCATTAATAGCTTTACCATTTGTGGCGAAGTGTTGGTGCAAAAAGACCTTTAATTGGAAGGGGTTTGCCTGTCTGACCTTGCATTCTGCTATCTGATAGTTAAGGGTTTACACTATAAGGTACTTTCTCAGATATCAGTCAGAGCCATAATGGTTGCTCCTGAGTTCAAATAATACTTAGCTTTGAAATTCTTGACTTTAAGGTGATTGATGAAATATCCCAGCAGCTTCTGCCAATGATTTCCTTTAGACAAAGAAAGAGTATAATTTTCATGTCGTCTTCACTTTGGTTAATTTGTTGGGATTCATTATTAATCATTGGCTCTAAAAGATGAAACTAAATTACAAAATTATTGAAAATGATTGATTCTAAGGAATCACTGAATCACAAACCTGCTGGATATTTTTGTCACCTGCATTGCAATCTCGCACCATAACATCAGTACTTCAAACACCAGGACTTCCTACCTTTTCCCCAATGTCAGATGTCTTCTTGCTGTGTGGAGCAGACAATGTTGGACCTAATCAACTGATGTGCTTGGACTGAGCCCCAGAGATGTACTGAATCACATCCCCGTTCTGTGCTTATCTTGCCTCATGTGCTGTAAATTTAAGCATTCTTCAGACTGGAAAAATATATACAAAATGCTTTTCCTCGAGGACCAGGATCATCTTGAATAAAATTATTCTTCAGCGTGCTGCAATTGTGTGAACTAACCAATCCATGCAAATCAAGGTTGTTTCCCAATTCTCCCAGCTTCTGGAGTCTCTGGTTAAAGCAGACATGCTCAATAATGAGGTTCTTTTTGGAGTAACCATTAGAGGTAGTCATTGCTGAAACTATCTGAAAATCTGATAAGATTCCTTTAACTCTGTCTAATAAGGGCATCGTCCACCATAGGGTCCGCTGAGCGTAAGGAAGGATGGGTCTGAAGCAATTGCTATTTCTCATGGAGGTCAGAAGCAGCACTCAACCTGTGCAAGTGCATCTCCTGCAACTTCCATCAATGTCGGTTTTTTGAAGGCATCAAAAGGCTGTGGAACATGTGTAGAGATTGCTTAGCAGGCATACATATGGCCACATTCCTCAATTGAGGTAAGTTTTCAACTTAAAATACTTGGAAAGTCTTCTTGGGGATTTTGCAGTGAGATTTCGTCTCCTTACAACAGCTGAGGAAAATATCATCCCCACCATGATGTCTCCAGCATGTTGTAACATTGCTTCATCTGTTGATGTAAACTCAGGGCATTTCTTCAAACTATATTTCTGCACATTGTAAATATGATGATCTAGCTGACCTTGCTGGAGCAGTTCTAGTTCCAACCATCTAGCAGAATCTTGATCATATAACTCCTATCGTAGTGATGCTGAACAAAGAGACCTTGGAGTGCAGGTTCATAATTCTTTGAAAGTGGAGTTGCAAGTAGATAGGACTGTGAAGAATGCATTTGATATGCTTGTTTATATTGGTCAGTACACTGAGTACAGAAGTTGGGAGGTCATGTTGCAACTGTACAGGACATTGGTTGGCCACTTACGGAGTATTGCATGCAACTCTGGTCTCCCTCCCATAGGAAGGATATTGTGAATCTAGAAAGGGTTCAGAAAAGATTTACAAGGATGTTGCCAGAGTTGGAGGATTTGATCTAAAGGGAGAGACTGAATAGGCTGGGGCTATTATCCCTGAAGCATCAGAGGCTGAGGCGTGATGTTATAAAGGTTTATAATATCATGAGGGACATGGACATGGTAAATAGGCAAAGGTCCTTTCCCCATGGTGGGGGAGCCCAAAGCTAGAGGTCATAGGTTTAGGGTGAGAGGGTAAATATATAAAAGGGACCTAAGGGGCAACCTTTTTCACCAGAGGGTAGTATGAATATGGAATGAGCTACCAGAGGAAGTGGTGGAGGCTGGTACGATAAAACATTTAGAAGGCATCTGAATGGGAAGGGTTTAGAGAGATATTGGCCAATGTTAGCAGATGGGATTAGATTTATACAGGATATCTTGTCGGCATGGGCAAGTTGTATATCTCTATGACTTGATATAAGATCAGTCACGTTACTATATACTTCAAAGTCTCATGTGCTCATAGATTGAATCCTATCTCTTACATTGAAAAGAGCCTTTTTGGACTTGCTGTGGTAATGGATTTGGATCGAGTCAATTAACCTATTCAAATATGTCACAGTTCATGCTTGCAACAAATGAAAGTTTAACCTAGACCCTCTGGCCAGGGGTCAGACTACTACTCTGCTACAATAGCCCTGGGAAATGAATGTATGACTGTATTAATTAAATTAACATTTTACTTCAGTGTATTTTGTAGTTAGTGGTTGGCAAAGAAAAAGTAATGAGCACCTACACTACTCTGCCTTAAGATTCCCTGTACCTGAAACTGCAAAGTCAGATTTCAGACATCTTCTGGGCACTAATAAGAAGAACTAGCCCAATCAAAACAAAAATCTGCAAAAACAATAAATATATGTACACTTGTATCTTACTGAAAGATTTTACCAGGATATCAAGATATTTCCCAGAAGAAGTGTTTGGGGAGTAGGAGTCTCTTAGGCAGTGTGTTTTTCTGCTAAATTTAATGCTGGCTGTGATAACAAACTTTTTGATTCCACTTCCTGGTTGCAAGCTATTGGTTTCTGTGGTTAAGCAGCAATCAGATTTAAGCCTCTGACATTTGGGAAGCAGAGAGGGTACAGTCCAAAAAAGTCAAGATTAGGGAGAAAAGAGATAGAGATCAGAAGGTTGGTGTGAAGGCAGAGGCAAGATTATTAACGGCCAGAAAGATAAGAACAGTGATAGGCAGTGTATGGAAAACATCAATTGTGTCTGTGAGGGAATGTGGGAGGGTGAGAGATTCATTGTGGATTAGGAGAATAATGTAACATAAGAATCATGAGCAAGAATAGGCAATTCAGCCCCTTGAACCTGGTCTGGCATTTAATCCCTGTCTTAAGAAATCTACCTGCTAGGAGAAGTTATCACACACCTTGGCATCAGGTGGAACTTGAACGCTGTGCTCCTAATCCAGGGGTAGGGATCATTGTGCCATAATCATGACTGATTTCATCTTGGCTTCAACTCCACTTTCCTGCCAACTCCGCATAAACTTCAACCCAATACTAATTAATAATTTGACAATGTCCTCCTTGAACTTATTCTTTGCCCAATGTGCTCAGTGGTAATGAGTACCACAGAATAACCGCTCTATGAGAGAAGTAATTCCTCTTCATCCCTGTTTAAGATCCATTACCCGTTCACCGAAAATTATGACTAGATTGTCCCACGAGGGAAAACGTTTGCTCTACATCTACATTGCCAATTCCCTTTAACATTTTACATATCGAAACTAGATTTCCCCTCATCCTTCTAAACTCAAGCAAGTATAGGCTTAAGCTGCTCAATCCCTCCTGATTACACATAGATTCAGGTTGGAGGCCAGTGTGGAATGTGGTCCATTTGTTGAAATGGATGAACAGAGTTCAGCCAAAACATGCTTTCTCCAGCATTATTGTTGCAGTTCTAACAAGGTGCTTACATGCTGGATCCAACAATATTCATCTCCCTTTGGTTGCCAGGTTTGTCAGACAGTGTTAGATTTGAAATGGAGGTAAAACCTGAGTGACAAAGTTTTACTAGAATACGTAAATGAAGGAATCTCCTATTGAGAGAAGGTTGTCCTCTCTCTACTCTCCTATCTGCTAAGGTCAAAAGTGGCTGAGTTCAAAGTAGGTTGGATTTGACGTTGACCTGTTAAATATACAACAGCACCAACCTGCCTATTTTTAGAACTGGAAATATCCCCAGCATATTTGTTTTGAACCAAGTATCTGCACTGTAGGCAATACCCTCAGTTTTTAGAATAATGCCAAAACATTATGTGAGAGCAATGGAGGGCAGCGGTTTAGTGAAATATATTGATTTTCAGCAGCTTTGAAGGAAGAACTTGCATTCTTTTAATCGCTCCACAAATCTTGGGGATCTCTTTCAAACTAATAGGTTAAAGGTCGACAGAGAATTGGAATATACAGGATACTTAGGCACTGTGGTCTGGAAAAACAAAGCGGCCAAGCCAGCTAAATATTCCACCCTGCCAAAAGTAGACATGATTCATTAAAGGATAAAATTTGGTAAGCTGAGGGATGCAGATGTGAGTAATCCATGTCTTAGAAAATACAAAGTGAAAAAATAATTCATTACAAATGCAAAATCACAGCTGTGCTAAATTACTTTTAAGATAGTTAATTTCCTGCTACATGACCTACATTGTGATTCAATGTTACTGTGTCACCTACTGCTGTTTTACATTCATATCGTTGTACCTCCAAATTTGTTTGTTACAAAACAATGTTGTCTGCCTTTATGAAATTCTCAGTTACAATGAAGATTCTTTGTTTATTAGTTTTTTCATTGTGAAGGATGATCATATGCAGTATTTCTCATTTTGCTACAAATATGAAGCAGATGAAATTATTTCCACATGTGCAATAAACGGCTTTCAGCAGTACAATAAACTTACTGACTTGGCTTCTAATTTGTAATAAATACTACCCTCACTATGCTATTTCAAAATTGTTTTTCCCACCCCTCACTGGGATAGCCTGCTGGAAAATGAGCCCTGCTATTTCCCGGTTCAACACAAAAGTCAAATACTTTATAAAGTATACAAAGTTTCACAATTTATCTAATTTTTAGACTACAATTAATAGAAAGCACAGACAAAGTTTGTGTACTAACAAGAATTACAATGCATTGCAAGTAATTAGACTCTAGCTACAGGTTAATAGTAAGAAAGTGTCAGTGCATGACGCTACTAATTAAAATTGTAGCCAGTTTATAGACTCTCCCTTACACACAGACAGACAGAGAAAACTGAACATTGGTTAAAGAGGAAAATCTGGCGAGTTGGTTCTGTAGTCCTTGTTCCCAGGTTCAGTGGTTGAAATGGTCTTCATGATTCTTCTGCTGATCATTAAATTGCTTAATTTGCCTTTCTCTGGATGATTGCACATGTTGGTAAGAGACACAAGGTGGCTAGTTCACTTCTAAAATAATGTTTTTGACTCAACAATTAAAATACAACAACTGTTGCAGGAAGGATAATCTTATTTTCTTTAGGTTGACATTGAGGTTTGACTACAGAGTATATTACAATTGTATCTGAGATGGTGAAAAGCTGAAAACTTCTTTCTCTCTCAGTAACTTGTTCCCAACTTCAAGCTTTTCAGTTATTTGAGAGCAATCACATAGTTGTTGGAAGGCAAAAAAAAATAAAATTATTGTCATTGATAACTGGTCACTAGTCCATAGATCAATCTAATTCTAGTTACCAGGAAAAGCTCTATCTGTACACTTCTTAGCTCCAAATCATCTGCAACTCAAAATTCAATTACTACTTGACCAAATAATTGTTTACATGATGCATGAAATGGCAGCCAGGCTACTTGCTTTTCAAAACATATAACCGCCCTTTCCAATGCTGATTCTGAAACAGCTTTTTCCCATTTCAGTCCAAAGCTTATTTTTTAAAGAGGATACAAAGCAAAGAAGATATATTTCTTACACTTTACAAACAAAATTATGGCCGTACTCAATGATCTTCACTTGAAACCATGATGCTAGTTGTCCTAGGTTATTTCTGGACAATGGTTGGATACAAATGTGAAGAAGAAAAGGGGTAGAAACCAAGATCACCAGGTTTTATCTCCAGAGTTTTAACATAACTCTGAGTCTCCCTGGGACTCAAAACCTAACCTGCACCTCTGTTAGTGCACACTTATATGGTCGTATTGTAAAGATAGGGAAAATGATCTGTCCAGGTCACTTATCTCATTCACCTTATCCATTAATGACGGACAATAAGGGCAGAAACACTTAAGCAGTTTGATACCAAGTTCCAGACCACATTGAAGACCTGCAACTGAGAAATTGCCTCCCTGCTTTCCCATCGTCCCATGATGTTTTTTATACATCTTTTGTTAAACTCCTGCCCTTTCAGGTGGAAGTAAAGGATCCTCCAGCTGTATTTTGAAGAAAATTAGAGGAAGTATTGTTAATGTCCTTGTCAATATTTACCACTTAATTAATGTCACAAAAGCAGACTATTCAGTCAGTAGAATATTGCTATTTGAGGGAGCCTACTGTTTGCAAATTGGTTACTGTATTTTTCTTATGTTAACAGCTGTGAATATACTTCAAAAGAACTTTAATGATTAACTTTGTAATGTCCTGCATCACAGAATGTGTTTCATAATTAAAAGGTTTTTAAAAATTTCTTTCAATGGAGACCTACATGAATCAAGACTGGAAATCCATGTATTTCAAGGACTGTGCAGGAATAAAATATTTCATGTGCACGATTCCTATCAATTTTCTGGGTTGGGTAAAGCATAAATATAGAACATAGAACAGTATAGCACAGAACAGGCCCTTCAGCCCACGATGTTGTGCCGACCATTGATCCTCATGTATGCACCCTCAAATTTCTGTGACCATATGCATGTCCAGCAGTCTCTTAAATGACCCCAGTGACCTTGCTTCCACAACTGCTGCTGGCAACGCATTCCATGCTCTCACAACTCTCTGTGTAAAGAACCCGCCTCTGACATCCCCTCTATACTTTCCTCCAACCAGCTTAAAACTATGACCCCTCGTGCTAGCCATTTCTGCCCTGGGAAATAGTCTCTGGCTATCAACTCTATCTATGCCTCTCATTATCTTGTATACCTCAATTAGGTCCCCTCTCCTCCTCCTTTTCTCCAATGAAAAGAGACCGAGCTCAGTCAACCTCTCTTCATAAGTTAAGCCCTCCAGTCCAGGCAGCATCCTGGTAAACCTCCTCTGAACCCTCTCCAAAGCATCCACATCTTTCCTATAATAGGGCGAACAGAACTAAATGCAGTATTCCAAGTGCGATCTAACCAAAGTTTTATAGAGCTGCAACAAGATCTCACAACTCTTAAACTCAATCCCCCTGTTAATGAAAGCCAAAACACCATATGCTTTCTTAAAAACCCTGTCCACTTGGGTGGCCATCTTAAGGGATCTATGTATCTGCACACCAAGATCCCTCTGTTCCTCCACACTGGCAAGAATCCTATCCTTAATCCTGTACTCAGCTTTCAAATTCGACCTTCCAAAATGCATCACCTCCTCAGACTCCACACACAAGTTCCCTATGCTATCCCTGATCGGCCCTACTCTTTCTTTGACCATTCTCTTATTCCTCACATAAGTGTAAAATGCCTTTGTGTTTTCCCTGATTCGTTCTGCCAAGCCTTTCTCGTGCCCCCTCCTGGCTCTCCTCAGACCATTTTTGAGCTCCTTCCTTGCCTGCGTGTAATCCTCTCTAGCTGAACTTGACCCTAGCTTCCTCCACCTTATGTAAGCTACCTTCTTCCTTTTCACAAGAAGCTCCACCGCTCTAGTCATCCAAGGTTCCTTTATCTTACCCCTTCTTGCCTGTCTCAGAGGGACATATTTACTCATCACTCGCAACAACTGTTCCTTAAACAGTCTCCACATGTCTTTCGTTCCCTTACCATGGAACAATTGCTCCCTCAATGCAAAACCAGGTCATGATATATTTTAACATAATGATTAATTGGATGTATCCAGTTCCACCAATGCAATTTTCTTCTTCCTCTTAGAAGTTATATTCAATTAGCTGAACTGTAAGAGAAAAAAAATTCTGTAAAATTTTGAATTACTTAATAGTAACTTTGCAGTTATTAAACTAGCTGAACCTTCTTTCCTATATTTCCTCTGCTGGAGTAAGCTGTCATGCATAATTGAATGTTGCATTTAAATTGCAGTAATTTGTTCTGTACCAAGACTTCATTGTGTCAATTTGAAAGTTCACCAGAGTTAAACAATATTAAGTCAAATACAAACTTAACACCTCTAAAGGATACAGTTAATGACTAAGAACTATAACTGGCAAGTTTTGTTTATCTAAATATTTATCTATGACTTCACAAATATATGCCTGACAACACTTTTCGACAAAACACTTCAGAAGACCCATATAATATCTAGGTATACAGAATCCTCTTGTAATTTATATCAATATTTTGTTTGTATGTTTGCATTTCCATATTTTGATACCTAATCTCACAATTAAAGTAAAAGTATTCATCAAGTTACCTTCTAGGGTGGCTGATAGTAGCACTTCTGTACATCTTTGTTTTATTTTGCCTTTTTTATTTGTGAAATCTTTAATACATGGGAGCAAACTTTCTTCTTAAGTACCCAGACACAATGGCATAGCAAGGCATGACAATCAGTATAGATATGGGCACAAGATGCTCCTAATTTCCAATGCAGTTTGCAAACACCAATAAGGATATGCATTTTCATCAGCCCCTGCAATCTATTCCATAAAACAAGCAAGACGTTTGAAGATTGGCCTTTATGACTAATACTGCTGTTCTAGGAAGCTTCAACTGAACATAAGCCTTAATAAACGCCACAGATTCTGTACATTTCATTGTTTGTAGATTAACAATATTCTAGAGATACATATTCAGGTACCTTTAGTAAACTGTTTGGTACAGCGGCAAAAAAAGTTGCCTTGTCAAAAAGAAGGAAAAACATCCGAATGCAGAAAACTAGAAAAGATTATTTTGGTTCCAGCATTCCAAACCAAACATGGGGGCATCTGTCACTCAATCTGAAGAATGAACTAATAACAAACTACTATAATTAGCAATCTTCAACTAAACACATCTGATCAGATTATTGATATTGCAGAGCATAATACTGATAATATCAAATTAGTAATTGAACATGTCATAATAAATGACAATATGTTACCCTAGATCAGACCCCACTTTGAACAGAAGACTGAGAGGGGAGTGGGATTAAGCTCATGAGAAATCTAAAAATGGAAGGGTTGCTATAATTAGTGTCCTTAAGCACAGATGTGGAAGATTGATGTGCTACCGTTATCACATTTGACAGCGTCAGAATTTTTACCTTCAACACTTGAGTTTCTTAAACATGACAAGTGGCAGGAAGACTGAGCAACTACAATGATGCAGTTTACAATGAGGCTGTGCTATACTGATCAGGACAAATCACTCATGTGACAACTTCTGTATGCCAAAAAAGATATTGGATACCAAGCTTGAAGAGGTCAAGTAGAAGCAAGGTACATAGCAATACAAAGACAATAGAAGCAAAACAGCTTCAACATAGTCAACAACATTACAGACAACTGGAAAAATTGCTGCTGATCATATAAGGTTGTATGCAGTGGACTTCTCAATATCAACTAATTTGGGCGCTGGGAGAATAATATTCTGAGGAAATGGTGAGACCACTAATAATATGACATCAGTAGTCTATCTAATTAGATGCATGGAGACATTAAAGGGAGGAAATGTTCAACAGTATGGAACATTTTTCACTAGATTTGAGGAGGGACTAAGGGATGACCTGTGATAGGTACTTACATTATGATGGGGCCAATTCTGATGAAGGGTCATTGGACCCGAAACATTAATTCTGATTTTTCTTCACAGATGCTGCCAGACCTGCTGAGCTTTTCCAGAAACTTCTGGTTTTGTTGTTTTGGAGTTCCCCTGTTAAGTAAGGAAGGGGAGGGATAGTTAGGAAGGGCGAGGGAGTGCAGTGTTGGGTGACCAAGTTGTGGTGTGTGATAGTTGGGTGATATCATAGATCAGTGTGGAGAAAGATGTTCGTATGTGGGCTGGGGATATTTGAAGGGTGTGTTAGCATTTTCAAGTTCAAATGTTGGGGATGGGAGGCTTATGTTCCTTTGATGTGGAAATCCAGGGAGTATTCCTGCCCCTCCAAACCTTGAGATTATTGTAAATAAAGTAGATATGTCATATAGAATTGTGTATTTCTGGAAAAGTATATATTTTGAGTATGCTTTTGCCTTGCACACATCAAGACGGTTCACAAGAATATCAATTCAGAGGGAATATCAACATTTGTACTGCTTGAGAAAAGAGTGTTGATTGGTTGTCCACAGAACTCTGATTGATTGAGGTGTTGATGTGGAAAATGCACCAATTGATAATAATTGACAGTTAACACCCAGGCTTTGGTTAAATTTTAAATCAGGCAGGTTTATTCTAATTGTATCAGAGATAATGGGAACTGCAGATGCTGGAGAATCCAAGATAACAAAGTGTGGAGCTGGATGAACACAGCAGGCCAAGCAGCATCTCAGGAGCACAAAAGCTGATGTTTCGAGCCTAGACCCTTCATCAGAGATGGAGTATTCTGTAAAACTGTGCACATTATTGTTCTATAGGCTACTAATCAGCTCTCTGATGAAGGGTCTATGCCCGAAACGTCAGCTTTTGACCTCCTGAGATGCTGCTTGGCCTGCTGTGTTCATCCAGCTCCACACTTTGTTATCTAGGTTTATTCTAATTGTTCTGTGCATTACCTTGTAAAAATGAAGCAGAAAATGAATCACAAACTGACAGGTTTGTAATTTAAATACATATTGGCAGTTAACTTCATTCGCTAATATTTGTGAACTCTCCATCACATTTATCAACCAGAATTCATTTGTCAATCAATCAGCACTCTCTTTCATTCTACCATCAATTGTGAGGAAGGGTCACTGGACCCAAAATGTGAACTCTGATTTTTCTCCATGGATGCTGCCAGACCTGCTGAGCTTTTCCAGAAAACATCTGTTTTTGTTCCTGATTTACAGCATCTGCAGTTCTTGCAGTTTTTATTCAGGGTCTACTACAACACTGGCAACTCTCAACCATGAATGCCCCTCTGTTAATCAGATGTCAGTCACTTCCTGCAGCTTCCCAGTTCAATGAAAATATGATCCGAGGCTCTCAGGACTTGCAACCATCTATTCACAGCTTCTTATCCCTTGCTCACAAAAGATAAGTGTGATCACATTTCTCAGTAAACTGTTTGTTACTCGTAGGTCATTGCACAGTATTAATCCCTACTTGTCATGAATTCCAGAATTATCTAGGTCCACATCTGGGACTAGTTTGGAAAAAGAACAAGTAGTTAAGTGCGCTTGTAGCTGGTGAACAGAAAGCATCAATATAGTTTCACCAACATTCAACTTGAAATGTCCTCAGGTGCTCTCTGGTTCAGTTGTCTTAATTTCAGAGGAAGGTAGTGCCATTCTGTCTGTTCAGAGCTTACACAAATCTTCTATTACAATTAAGGCAGTTGATTCTGCAAAATCTTAAGAAAAACCTCACTGCTAGCATTTCTTCTGAATCTACTAGATTTATTTCTCTGCGTCTGTTAAGATTGCTCCACAAACTTTAATTGGTTTGCTTGATTCATTAATCATCCCACTTTTAAAACAATGATGAGGAATGTCATTTCACAAGCAAAAATCCAAAGGTGCTAGAATCAATTAGAAAGCACTTAATGGTAATCCTAAAGAGATTGAGAATAAAGTTCAGACGATTAAGATTTCAGGAATTGCAGTCATGGAATTCAATAGAGATACAGGAGATCAGATGGCTTCACTTGGATCATCAAGAATGTGCAGCTACGTTTTAAATTCACTACAAATGGTCCTTGTTCTAAGCAGATCTAGCGGTGTCACAAATCTTGCTGCAGTTATCACTTTGAATGCTAAGGATTCTATTGTTATTGCTGAAGCATTTTTAACTTTCATATAAATTAATGCAATGGATTTAGATACATCACAATTCTCAATTGTGGAATACATTGACAGACTGCTGAAGATGTAATCTTTGGAGTATCCTGTAAAACTGTGCACATTATTGTTCTGAGGCTTCGCAGGCTACAGGCTACTAATAAACCATTCAAAGTCAAAGTGGTTTTATATTAATTATATTTGCTTTATAGTACGAAAGTATATGCAACAGCTATTTACAAAGGTTGCATACTCTTTCACTGCTATTTAGTATTAACACATTCATTCAAGGAACTAAAATCACATAGATGATCATAAACAATGTACAAAATGAAAGAGTGCAATCCATTTATTCCCTTGTTAACAGTACTGAATAACTTCAGTGCTTTTTGAAGAGTCATCTAGACTTGAAATGTTAGTTTGATCTCTCCATGGATGCTGCCTGACATGTTGTGATCTCCAGCATTTGTTTTCAGCACAGATTCCAGCATCTGTGGCAATTTGCTGCTACTTCAGTGTTTAAAAGCACTAGAAATATGCAAATTTCATGCAATGCAGAAATTTTGTCAGAATGACCCAGAGGCGAAACTCTATTGTTCTGACAAGTTACTCTAAGAAAGTTGTGAAACATAGCAAGCCAGGCATTGTCCCTCATGGGTCAGGATTCTGGACGCATTTATATATCTGTTTTTGTCTTTTGCTTTTACTTGTAAAATTAGTTGCCTGGAAAGAGCCCATTGTTTGAAGCAAAATCCTGATACTCCCTTCCTAATGGCATTGTGGGTGGGTCTATATCAATTGGACTGCAGCAGTTCATGATCCAGCTCCGCCATCGCTTTCTCAAGGACAACTAGGGAAGTGTAATAAATTCCGGACAAACTAGTGATGCCCATTTGTAGACTGATAAAGCTATTTTTCTTAATGGTCTCAGATTTTGATCATAGCAATGTATCACTATCTTTAAACATTTAAATGTTTATCCACTTGAATTTAGCTTCATTGTAGTCACATCACAGATATTGCTATGGACAAAAGATCTCAGATGTTTCATGTTTTAAATTTCCTGTCCCAGGGATCACTGCAGTGAACTCTACACTTTCAAGTGCATTAATACTAATACATACATTTTTGGGCTTTTTCCTTAAAGGAACTGAACACTGTTCAACAACCACAAGATAATATAGCTCTGCAAATTTTTCAGGGTAATTTTTAGTCCTTGAACATTGGATTATTCACAGGTGCCAGATTAGTGCCATGGCTTAGAATTAGGTTTTGTGATAACCTCATTTTTGGCCAGTCTTCAAAGCAGAAGGAATATAATTTAAAGCAAATGTTATTTTTTTAAAAAAGTAAACTACGTTTCATAATCTGCCTGGTTAAGTAGATTCATGGCAGATTTTGCATTTGCCAAGATTCAAATGAGTTTCAGAAGAAATTTTTTTTGAGTTTTCAAAAACAAAGTCAATTCACAGAACATGGACTGCCACTTAAAGTTGCTCTCAAACATCACATTCTAACAATCCTGACATGCATTAGTTGCCCTTTTCTTCTTCCTATGACTTTGTAACTCCACGGTGTCCTCTGATCCTGTTACATGATCCTTTCCTTTTGGATGGTGTAATTTGCAGCATGTTACAGATGGTTACAAATTTGGATGAACTGTACAGCATTATGCTACCTTAATGTTACTAATCATACGCTTCAACATTTCTTTGGGACATTTTCCATTAATGTGGGTTGTGACATGAGCTTCATTCTATCTGCTCTTTCTCCTGCTGCGTGGATCTTTCTACTTGTGTACTTTTTTGATCATAGACATTAAGATGCATATTTGACATTTGTGTGGTCAGAAACCTACTTCAATCTTGCTGGAATGACATATTTTGCAATTCATGTAGGTATTAGGGCTGTCATATGACATATCCAATTGATTGGATTTGAATGGCGGTGGTAGGGTGGAAGGGAAAGCAGTGGTGGGTTTAATTGGAAACCCTTCAAAATGATCCCGAATCACTGTCACGCCTGCAGCGGCTTTTCCAGGAGTGTATTTTCAAGGCATCCTCCTCCATAGAAACAGACAAGCACATAGTAAAGCCCAGTCGGTCCCAGTTAAGGACACTTCCTTCCCAACATTACAGCTTTCAGAATGTTATGCATGTTTTCTACAGTATCAAGAGCCTGCATAAGAACTGACTTTGCAGAGAGAAGTCTGAACTGTAATCAGTTGAGGATGTATATTCAAGCACAAATTCACAAAGGTTCACGTCATGGAGCTCAACATTTTGACTAAAGGTCACTCTGCTTCAAGATCAGCAACTTCTCTCGCCTGATAGACATTTTGTGGCACCAGTGCCATTCCAGTGCCAAGGCAAAGAATGGCCATCTCCACAGGCTAAAATAATCAGTCTACCCAAAGTTGGTGCCCAGCTACCATCTCTACTTGGATGGGGCTCCTAAAAGCACCAATTAAGAAGCTAAGATCATAAGGTCCTGTGACACAGTGGGCCTGTCCCTATTACTGGGCCAGAAGATCTGGGTTGAAGTTCCACCTCAGGTTGATTAAAAAAGAAGAGTCCACCTCTGGAAGATTGCATTTAAAGTCTCAACTATTATTTGTTCTGACAGATTCCTGAACTAGAACTCTTTCTGACATTCAGACTGGCATGCTAATGGCAAATTTTAGCCTGTTATGTACTACTCAGAATTAATACAATTGGCTGCCCTTGGCAGGTTAGTTCAGGCATAAACGACAACAGCTTTCTTAGAGGGTCTATACCAGAGTAAAATTTGGACTTACTGTTGAGTCCCTTGGAGAAAGTGGTTTGGATAAGTGTTAGATATAGTAACTGGAGCAGTATGTACCATGGTGATTATCATGCATGATAAATCTTCCGCAGAGCGCCATATGAATGATGCTGTAGATATTTTTTAGGAGTATGGATCATGTTCTCTTTAGCTAAAAAAACTAAAATCAAGTTTGGAGAGCTCACATCCATTGTGTGCTGTGCATTAGATGCTATCTGCCAGAAGTGGTTTCTTCTTTTTTAATCAACCTGAGCTTATTTGAACTAGTCTTTTGGTAAACTGGTAATGAAATGTGAGGCTGGATGGACACAGCAGGCCCAGCAGCATCTCAGGAGCACAAAAGCTGACGTTTCGGGCCTAGACCCTTCATCAGAGAGGGGGATGGGGTGAGGGTTCTGGAATAAATAGGGAGAGAGGGGGAGGCAGACCGAAGATGGAACGAAAAGAAGATAGGTGGAGAGGAGAGTATAGGTGGGGAGGTAGGGAGGGGATAGGTCAGTCCAGGGAAGATGGACAGGTCAAGGAGGTGGGATGAGGTAAGTAGGTAGGAGATGGAGGTGCGGCTTGGAGTGGGAGGAAGGGATGGGTGAGAGGTAGAACAGCTTAGGGAGGCAGAGACAGATTGGACTGGTTTTGGGATGCAGTGGATGGAGGGGAAGAGCTGGGCTGGTTGTGTGGTGTAGTGGGAGGAGGGGACAAACTGGGCTGGTTTTGGGATGCGGTGGGGGAAGGGGGGATTTTGAAGCTGGTGAAGTCCACATTGATACCATTGGGCTGCAGGGTTCCCAAGTGGAATATGAGTTGCTGTTCCTGCAACCTTCGGGTGGCAGCATTGTGGCACTGCAGGAGGCCCATGATGGACATGTCATCTAAAGAATGGGAGGGGGAGCGGAAATGGTTTGCGACTGGGAGGTGCAGTTGTTTATTGTGAACCGAGCGGAGGTGTTCTGCAAAGCGGTCCCCAAGCCTCCGCTTGGTTTCCCCAATGTAGAGGAAGCCACACCAGGTACAGTGGATGCATTTTACCACATTTGCAGATGTGCAGGTGAACATCTGCTTAATATGGAAAGTCATCTTGGGGCCTGGGATAGGGGTGAGGGAGGAGGTGTGGGGGCAAGTGTAGCATTTCCTGCAGTTGCAGGGGAAGGTGCCAGGTGTGGTGGGGTTGGAGGGCAGTGTGGAGCGAACAAGAGAGTCACGGAGAGAGTGGTCTCTCCAGAAAGCAGACCCTATACGCCTGCATTCCGCATGCAGATGGCCTCAAGGCCCTCCGCTTCTTCCTGTCCCGCAGGCCCGACCAGTACCCCTCCACCGACACCTGCATCCACCTAGCCGAACTCGTCCTCACCCTCAACAACTTCTCTTTCAATTCCTCCCACTTCCTCCAGACTAAGGGGGTGGCCATGGGCACCCGCATGGGTCCCAGCTACGCCTGCCTCTTTGTAGGTTACGTGGAACAGTCCCTCTTCCGCTACACAGGCCCCAAACCCCACCTCTTCCTCCGTTACATTGATAACTGCATCGGCGCCACCTCTTGCTCCCCAGAGGAGCTCGAACAGTTCATTCACTTCACCAACACCTTCCACCCCAACCTTCAGTTCACCTGGGCCATCTCCAGCACATCCCTCACCTTCCTGGATCTCTCAGTCTCCATCTCAGGCAACCAGCTTGTAACTGATGTCCATTTCAAGCCCACCGAATGCCACAGCTACCTAGAATACACCTCCTCCCACCCACCCTCCTGCAAAAATTCCATCCCCTATTCCCAATTCCTCCGCCTCCGCCGCATCTGCTCCCACGATGAGGCATTCCACTCCCGCACATCTCAGATGTCCAAGTTCTTCAAGGACTGCAACTTTCCCCCCACAGTGGTCGAGAACGCCCTTGACCGCGTCTCCCACATTTCCCGCAACACATCCCGCCCCTGCAACTACCGCCCAAAGAGGATCCCCCTCGTTCTCACACACCACCCCACCAACCTCCAGATACAACGCATCATCCTCCGACACTTCCGCCATCTACAATCCGACCCAACCATCCAAGACATTTTTCCATCCCCACCCCTGTCTGCTTTCCGGAGAGACCACTCTCTCCGTGACTCCCTTGTTCGCTCCACACTGCCCTCCAACTCCACCACACCCGGCACCTTCCCCTGCAACCGCAGGAAATGCTACACTTGCCTCCACACCTCCTCCCTCACCCCTATCCCAGGCTTCAAGATGACTTTCCACATTAAGCAGATGTTCACCTGCACATCTGCCAATGTGGTATACTGCATCCACTGTACCCGGTGTGGCTTCCTCTACATTGGGGAAACCAAGCGGAGGCTTGGGGACCGCTTTGCATGACACCTCCGCTCAGTTCACAATAAACAACTGCACCTCCCAGTCGCAAACCATTTCCGCTGCCCCTCCCATTCTTTAGATGACATGTCCATCATGGGCCTCCTGCAGTGCCACAATGATGCCACCCGAAGGTTGCAGGAACAGCAACTCATATTCCGCTTGGGAACCCTGCAGCCCAATGGTATCAATGTGGACTTCACCAGCTTCAAAATCTCCCCTTCCCCCACCACATCCCAAAACCAGCCCAGTTCGTCCCCTCCCCCCACTGCACCACACAACCAGCCCAGCTCTTCCCCTCCACCCACTGCATCCCAAGACCAGTCCAACCTGTCTCTGCCTCCCTAAGCTGTTCTTCCTCTCACCCATCCCTTCCTCCCACTCCAAGCCGCACCTCCATCTCCTACCTACTAACCTCATCCCACCTCCTTGACCTGTCCATCTTCCCTGGACTGACCTATCCCCTCCCTACCTCCCCACCTATACTCTCTCCACCTATCTTCTTTTCTCTCCATCTTCGGTCTGCCACCCCCTCTCTCCCTATTTATTCCAGAACCCTCACCCCATCCCCCTCTCTGATGAAGGGTCTAGGCCGGAAACGTCAGCTTTTGTGCTCCTGAGATGCTGCTGGGCCTGCTGTGTTCATCCAGCCTCACATTTCATTATCTTGGATTCTCCAGCATCTGCAGTTCCCATTATCACTTTTGGTAAACTGGTGTCCTGTTAACTCCACTTTTATCTTCGCAGATTCTGCCATGCATGTTGAGTGTTGCAAACAACTCCCCTTTTATTTCAGATTGCCAACATTTGCTTTTTGCTTCTGTATTCTCAACGTGATATGTTGGTACATGCATTTTGGACTAAGATGTGTAAATGTGCTTGACTTAATCTGACCTAAGATAGTTTGTACCATGCTATATACACAAAAGTGCAAAGTTGGTTTGTTTCATCAGGGAATTTAATAGATTTTTACAATGCACTGAGGGTGGGAAGAAATATTGAGAGGGAGAAACATCATGGAATGACTTTGCTGTAGGGTGTGGTTGAAGCAGGGTCTATTCATCTTTTAAGAAATAAAATGAATAAATTGCCGAACTAGAGAGTGATAGAGGAGAATGCAGAGCAGTTTGATTAGTTTTGAATTATTCTAGCAAAGGGTCAGTACAGATGTGATTGACTGAATAGCCTTACCTTTACAGTAAATTTCCAAAGGGCGATGGTTATGTGAGTGATTAGGATGATACTAAATTAGGTAACCCAGTCAAGAAGAATGAAAGTCCCTTAATAGCTCATTTAAAATATCACTTCTCAACACACCAGCATTTCCTATATAGAAGCAAGTACTAATAGACGTGTACAACTTTGGAGGGGAGTTCTAATTATGAAACAAATCCCAAATACTCAGAACAGATATTAAGAAAAAGATAAAAATCTGTACTGCAACAGTTGCTGCTTAGCGACAGCTCTAGCTCTGTGACTCCTGACAGTGAAATGCATATGGCATAGCTATCATGCTATTGTTAATTATCAGACACGAGATCCCATTGGAAGCTGTGTGGCTATGCTTTTCAAATACTCACCAGAGGGTTAGAAACAATGTGAACGTGACTGTACTACATATCCAGCTAATCCAGTTCATGTACAGTGAGTTTTATTGTTTTATTTGATTAGCAATTTTCTTTCCTCTTGTTTTTATGAAATCTTTAACCTTCTTAAAAATTGTGTTGCGTGATATTTCCCCTGTTCTGCTTTCAATACTTGAAGTTCCATCACATTCAAACAATATGAATTTTCTCGATTGTAGTCCCAATTGGTTATCAAAGAACTTGCAGAAACCCTGGATACATTGATTAATCACTATAGGAAACTCTACTCTAGCAATCAGTGCAATTTGTAATCTGGACCAGGAGCCAACTACAAATGTTAATAAAATGAGTGCCAAGTCAACAAGTAAACAAAGATTTCAATAAGCAGTGGTGTATGGTCAGTAGAATGCACGGATAAAAAAAATGTTGTTTGTCTGTACTTAGCGCTCATCTGAGAATTATTTTGATATAAAATAACTTCCGGCAAAAGTAAAAGTTTTTATTTTAAGAGCTTAACAAATGGGAGTGGCATTAAGACATACTGCTCCTCAAGCCCACATGATCATTCAATAAAGTCATGGCAGATCTCATTTTGGCCTCAACTCCATTTTTCTGTATTTCCCTCATAATCTCCATTATAGATCAAAAGTTAATCTATCTCAGACTTGAATATTCAATGAAAAAGCATCACTGTTCTGGATGCAAAAAAAACCCCAAGGATTACTTACCCTTTCATTGAAAAATCTTCCTCCTTATCTTCAGCTCAAATGGGAGCCCAGCTCTTGGTAACTCTGCCCCATTGTTCTATAAATCCCATGAGGTGAAACATTCTTGCAGGATTTATCCTTTCAAACTGTTTGCTTCTCCTTTTGAATTTCAAAATTATAATTTTGTTTCAACATGATTCCTTCTTATTCTCCTAAATTCCAATAAGTATTGGCCCAAGTTGCTCCTAATTAGACAAATCTCCCATCTATCGATATAGTGAACCTACTCTGGGCAGCATCTAATGTAAATTTAGCCCTCCCCAAAGGAGAACTAGAGTATTCAATATTCCAGCTGTTGTCTCACCTACCCAGTTATACAAATCATTTCCATCTTTATACTTCATCCCCTTGGGATAACAGCCCATATTACTTTTAAGTCCCTAATCACTTATAGTACCTGAAAGCTAAATTTTGTGTTTCATTTATAAGTATACCCAGATCCCTCTGTACTGCACTGTACTGCAGTTTCTTTCCATTTAAAAACAATGTTTCATTTTAGTCTTCCGATCAATTTCAACCTCACATTTTCTTAAACCATGGCAAATTTTCTGGCCACTCACTTAACTTATGCTCTTTGCAGACCCTTTTGTCTTCCTCACAATTGACTTTCTCATCTACCTTTGTATTATCAACAAATTTGGCTACAAATTAATTACTACTGATTATAAACAGTTGAGGCACAGCACTGATCCTTTTGACACACCATTAGTTACAGCTTGTCACCCTGGGAATGACCTATTTCTGTTAGCTAATCCTTTCTCTTCAGTACCATGAGCTATTATCTTTTGCAGTAATGTTACCTTATTCTGGAAATCAGCTGATCTCTCTTTATTCCCATTACTTGTTAAATACACAAACAACTCTCACACACATATGTTAGCTACTAGAATGCTAATAAAAGCCTCAGTAAAGGCAGTCAAGAGCAAATTATGCAAATTTATAGGGTCATTATAAACAACTTATGAAAATTGCTGGAGAGGATGTTGAGAAGGTTTGCTAATAATGTAGTAATGAAAATTGGACTCCAGGTCACATTAATCAAATTTACCTGATAAGGAGACTTTGAATGATCTATGAGAAAATATGATATATAAAGATTTTGCCGTCTTCTGCATTAATAGCTGTGAAGACATGGATTTAACTCCAAACAAGTTGACAAGCCACATGTATTTCTAGATCCTTTCAGGCTGCTTTCAATGGTGTCTATCAGATTAACCTGTCTCCACACACTGAGTTAATTCATTGTCAGTCAAGGCCAAGGACCACATTACAGCTCCCATGAGGGTCATGTATAAATGAAGGATTTCTTCTGGGTGGATAAATTTCCAAAAGTTAATGAAACCTACATTGTTGCGAAGACTCATTAGCTATCATACTTTTCTGAATTGTTTACACACCCTCAATGAATTTATCAACTGGTTGAGAGACCCCATGGGAATTCCTGTGTTTCTGCCCTCATCTCTTCTTCCATTTCCCAGGTACACGTGGGGTTCCCCTCCTGCTCCTTTACCAGCCTCATCTGGCAGATCATCTTCGGGCAATTATGGATGGGGAAGGATGAAATAGCATAGTTGAGATGGAAAGTAAGCTGCGATTTTATTAAATGGCAGCCAGACAGGAGGAGGGTGAATAGGTAACCACTGTACACATTTTATATAATATCTGCTACCACCAGTGTGATGCCATTAAACATGCGACCTTGTGTTCCTTGAACACTCAGAAGGAAATATTCTTTCCATGACAACTTGGCTTACTTTTCCATGGCCTTCAAGG
This sequence comes from Stegostoma tigrinum, assembly GCF_030684315.1. Taxonomy (NCBI): domain Eukaryota; kingdom Metazoa; phylum Chordata; class Chondrichthyes; order Orectolobiformes; family Stegostomatidae; genus Stegostoma; species Stegostoma tigrinum. Next base: position 36,703,574 of record NC_081373.1, on the reverse strand, counting down.
ACTGCTCTTATTCTCATGGTTCTTTCAGTGCAAGTGAATGAGAGGCCTTTTGTTCTGCTCTTAATGGACAAAATGCCACATTTGGGGTCAGAGGTGGTTCAAGTCAGAAACTCTTTAATACTAACATATAGAAGTAATTCAAACTTTGACACTTTGTTAAACATTACAATCTCTTGATGTCCCTCAAAATCTCTCTTTTCTTCTTTCTCTAAGTCCCTAAACTTATCTTTCTTTAGACATTGAAGAGTAAGAATCATTTATTTATAAATGATTCCAAAAGGAACAAATATATCTGGCTGCAAGAATCTCAGAACGGAATCTGACACGGAACGTTGTTTGGGGCCTGGCAAAATCAAACAACTCTGATCTGCCTATGACCAGACTGCATCTCAGGGTAATATCCATGAGCACCAGTTACATGGTCCCCCATCTCCGTGGACATTGGCATTTGGTATGAGCCAATCTTTCATGACCATCATGCGCTGGCAGACAGCTGAGGAAATAGACTTGCACGGCAGGAGGCATGATCAACTGGCAATGGGGCATTGAAGTTTCATTCAGAGCCAAAGATTATCTGTACTACTGTATTGAAATGTTAGTACAGACACACACACAGGCTGCTTTATATACTTGACAGAAGGGATCTGACAAAAGGGTTTCATCTTGATGAACAACACACTGAGACATCACATCAACATCTACAACACGTACCAGCTGCCTGTGGAGCATACACACGGCATGTGTCTTCAACCAAATGGCCACGTCAGAAGCTAGTGGGACCAGTCCTCAGTCTGGTCGGGGATGGAGGGGAGATGTAGGATGTTGTTATAGATGAACGGGGTACTGTAAGTTCTGGGAAAAGTCTGCACACATCCCAGAGGCTTCGGCATGGTCAGTTGTCCACTTGGCACATTCATGGTCAGGGGATCTATCCCATTTACAGTTTGGAGAGTGGGCAGCAGTCAGTCCTGTAGGGTTATCACAATCAGTCAACGGAATCTCATATCACCAGTCAGGGAGCTGCAAAAACTGCAGTCTGGGGTCGGGTCAGTCAAGTCGCTCAGAGGTCTGGGATGGTTACAGGCCTTGGGGCCCTGTATTTAATATTGCCTTCGCCTCAACCAGGGCTGTGTAGAGCAGACAATGAAACAATTGATGATGTGATTCCACTGCTTGAACCAGGCTGCAGACAAAGTGTGCAGCATCATCCTGGTGTGCCGCACTCTGCACAATTGGAGCGGGCAACAAGGTGGTGTGCTGAGCGCCGGGGAACTGGGCGAATAGGAGCAGCCTTCTGAGGAGGAGGAGGAGGATAACGAGGAGAAGGAGGTAATGTGGGAGGTGGAGCTCTCCTTGACAGAGCTGAGCTGCATCAAGTGCTAGAAGCAAAACAGAAACTGCTAGACACTTGCTTCCAATAGGTGAGACCTGGGCGCAGCAGACAATCATATGCTGTCACATATTCATTGGTCATGATGTGGAAACATGCGTTGCATTGTTGTGGCAAACTTCAGTTTCTATTAATTTTGTTTGGATTTAGTTTTGCTGACTGTAAATAAAAGCTTATGTTTGGAATTATCCAATTGTACTGTTCTATGTTCTATGTTCTATGTTTGCCTTTATGTCATGTTCCACTTCTGGGCATTGACAAGGTGCATGTCTACAGTGGGCACTGGGAACAGGGTGGTTGAAACATACAGAGGGTGTTCTGACAGGGTATAGCTGCAGACAGATAACATGTATGGTGTAGTGATTGGACAAGTTGGGAGAATAGGGTTTTCTGTGTGAAGGAATGTCATCCATGTTGTCTATAATGGGCTGAGCAGCCTATCCCTTTACTCCACTGTTCTATGTGCTGTGAACAATGTGGCTTTGTTGCTGCTGTGTCATGACACTGAAAGTGAGGGATAGCTCTGGATTGCCAATGCTCGTCTGAATGCACAGCGGCCTTTCAAAGATGGTATGGTTGCAAGGGATGCCAGTATTTTGGTGGATATCCACTGGGTGGTGAATTGTTCTGGGAATGGTGTGTCATAAGATGGGGCTGGAATCAGACATGACAGATGCCATAGGGACGGCGAAGGTAAAAAAATTAGGGAATTTGTAATACACAACGAAAAAACTAATGAGGCCTCACAACAGACATCCCTCCAAAAAGACTCGACACGGCTCACATAACCAAAGAAAACTTAAGATTCAATTCTTTTTGTCTTGTCCTATGTGAGTCCTTGCCTCGCTGTTACCTTCTGGATAGCATATCACAGGGCGGAGAACACATCACGTTTCACACAGAGAAACAAGAAAGATACAGATCGAAAGTAGAAAAGAACAGTTCTGAAGAAGAGTCTTACACGCCTCAAAGCATTAACTCTGTTTCAATCTCCACAAATGCTGCCAGATGCTCCTGTTTGTTAAAGGTACTTACAAATGTGATGGGTCACGGGTGGTATCTCTGCAGGATCAGACGTAGTCTTGTCCTGCGAGGGCAAGGAGACCATCCTAGTAGGGAGTGAGGACCCAGGTGTTAAGGCATCCTTCCACCCATATGGACTTGTTCTGCTTTGTTGTAGACTGTCTTCTCCTATAATGACAGAAAAGGGTCTGGTGCTGGGGTTGGCATGGCTTTTAACTCTGGTGCATGTGGGAGAAAGGTGGTAGCAACGTTATGTTCAGGCAGTGTGGAGGGCGTGCAGGTTGCATGGTGCTTGAAATTTGAAGGGAATGAGAGTGAGTGAGGAAAGGCATTGTATTCAATAGTGACAGAAGCAGAACATGAGCCTTTGTAGAGGATGAGTGCATGAGGAGAGGTTGAATGAGTATGATATGGCAGAGAGAAGAATGTGGAACTGAATATGGAGGAGTGGAGAATGTCAGTGACCTTCTTGTGGCACTGCTGGCTGTTTGTCTGCACCCTAGAGAGGGCATTGACCTAGGTGGTGATCTGGAACCAGGCTGGTAGATTCTGGGGGTTGAGCCTTCTATGCTAGTCACCCATGATGGAGAATCGCCATGCCAACTTCTCCTTTTCTGACATATTCCAACACCGTCTTTCAATGAGCAGGGATGCTTTGGAACACTAGCACTCGCTCAGATACACAGTGGCTTTATAAGAATGACATGGACACAAGAGTCATTGATTATTTGGCAGATAACCCTTTGTGCGGCAAATTATGAGAATGGTTTTTGCTAGAGATGGAGGTTAGAAGTGAGAGTTAGTAATTAACAAGGCAAATTTGATGATACGCTGATAAAACTCATCAGGCCTCACAATGATCAACCCTCCAAAAAAATCTCCAAGCAGCGCAGCCTTAGGCAAAAGCAGTAAGAAGTATTCAATTGTTATAAAGTGGAGGTTGACTGTCCCCAAAGAAATAAAACTGAAACACCCAAAGAGGAGCTCCTTGCCCTATAATCTGTAAAAGGAACGCAAAAATTGTTGTAACCTGACTTTCAGAATTTCAAGTGGTTAAATAAAAATAAATTCCTGATGCTAACTTTAATATCAACAAGTAACAACTTATCTAATTCTAACAGCGAACAAATTAACTAAACTATCAACAAACCAAATAAATCTCTTCTACCTACTAGCTTTTGCTGAATAAAACAAGATTCTACTGGCATGCTGTTCCAATAAAAACAAGCCCCACTCATATAAAAATAAAAAAAGACTTAGTCTCTCAAAATTACAGCCAAGTTATGTTGTACTCAGGAATGCCCTATGACTTTCCTTTGATTCTTCTATCAGGAATGCCTTCTCCATCTATTCTTCTGTCAGGAATGTTAACTTGTTGTGCCTTGGGTACACTTGTTATTTAGATGGTACTTTCTCTAAGGCACAGAGGAGAGTGTAAGAGCCAGCAATGCTTTTTTTGCGAATTGAGGGTTGTTAGTTCTGGCAGATGGTTGGTAGCTCTGGGGTTTCATCCAACTGCTCCCTTCTTTTATCCTGTTGATGGCATATCAATATTTCTTACAATAGGATTGGTGTTATGTGGTCAAAACCATCAGATTTAAATTTAATTGCTTTTTGATATCTAAGCACCTGGTTCAAATCGTTTGGTTAAATTCAAAACTTGTTGCCTTAGTAAAAGCTATTGCTTGGCCTGCCAGCTATATGGTTTTTCAATATAAATGTTTCAATTCAGGCATTCTTTGTGTACTTGTAAACTTTCACGTTGCTGCTCATAGACACCCATTTAAAATTTTTAAGCATAGAAAAGGCATATCATGTTTTAAAAAGCCCACGCAATGCTTTCCCCCCCACCCCCCAGCATTTTACAAACACCAAATTCTAACTTCCTGCTTCCCAACCTACAACTACGCTACCCAACCTCATAACACTATTAATTCGATTTTTCTTGCCACAGATGTTGCTAGACCAGCTGGTTGTTTCCAGCATTTTCTCTTTACATTGTCCCAAATCTTCCAGGAGTGGCAATGGACAATGTACTGGTGCTTTGGATCTTATGTTTTGGAGCTCCAGATCTCCCAGACTTCCAATCCCAGCCTCTTCAGAAACGCAGACCATACATGAAATCAGACCCTTTCTTTGCTGCAGTAGCTTTTCAAAGCAAAAACAAAACATATACCTTTTTTACCCTGGATGAACATAGCAGGCCCGCCTGGGAACCCTGCAGCCATATGGTATCAATGTGGACTTCACCAGTTTCAAAATCTCCCCTTCCCCTACTGCATCCCTAAACCAGCCCAGTCCGTCCCCTCCCCCCACTGCACCACACAACCAGCCCAGCTCTTCCCCCCCCACCCACTGCATCCCAAAACCAGTCCAACCTGTCTCTGCCTCCCTAACCGGTTCTTCCTCTCACCCATCCCTTCCTCCCACACCAAGCCGCACCCCCAGCTACCTACTAACCTCATCCCACCTCCTTGACCTGTCCGTCTTCCCTGGACTGACCTATCCCCTCCCTACCTCCCCACCTATACTCTCTCCACCTATCTTCTTTTCTCTCCATCTTCGGTCCGCCTCCCCCTCTCTCCCTATTTATTCCAGTTCCCTCTCCCCATCCCCCTCTCCGATGAAGGGTCTAGGCCCGAAACGTCAGCTTTTGTGCTCCTGAGATGCTGCTGCGCCTGCTGTGTTCATCCAGCCTCACATTTTATTATCTTGGAATTCTCCAGCATCTGCAGTTCCCATTATCTCTGATACCTTTTTTACCCTATTAACTTTCACGTTCTGCTGAGTTCACTAGTGAACAGCTTTGAATATTAAACTGCTTTTCATTGGATTAATGAATGAGTGTTGGTGAAGAAAGTTGACAAAGGGCTAGGGTTGCAGATGGGAAAAATGGCATATGATTAGGATGGCAGGGTGGGTAGATGGCAAGTGGGTAGTTGGGTTTGTGGGTAGTTGTGTTGCAAGATAGGGCCACGTGCTTGTCAGGTAGGGCCGAAGGTGAATTGGACATTTGGGGTTCTTAGAAGGTGAAGGAAGTTTGAGAGTCAGGGGTTAATCAAGGAGGTTAGGAGACAGGTCAGGGAGAGTGATCAGGACTATGAGTCAGTGGGTTCAGGGATTAGTTAGAGGTCTTCATATTGATTAGTGGAATAAGTACCAGGAATTAGACATGACTTAAACCTGTCCAATATTTCCTAGTAACTATTCAGCAAAATAATTCAGAGCTTACTTGTGTTTCTGACTTTAAATCAGACTCAGAGACATTTAGTAGAGCCCCAGAGACCGATGGAATTGCCTGTTTGAAATGCAAACTTGCTGGGGAATTCCAGAGAGTCTATGCAGCAAGACATCAGAGAGGTCCCAACACACAACTTTATTTAAGTCTGATCTTCAACCATTTAAACTCTGAAATATTGGAACCAATATGTTCAAATCATTGTGTTTTATAACTGGTATTTTGTTAAACTTTGGTATAATTTTTCTAGTTTTGTGTTCTACTGCTCTAAAGCTATATCCTACTAGCATTTTGTTACTATTTAAAATTATTTCAGTTCATTGTCTAGTCATTGAAAGTGATGTTTGCCGTATTGTCAGGCACTCTACTAACACCCCCTCCCTGAATTAATTCAGTCCTATTTAGCGTCACATTTTTTGATCTATTTCAGTGATGGCACATTTATCTGTTAAAATGAATTTGTCATTTGTCTTGGCAATTGAATAACATAAAATCTTGCACAGATCTTTCCTCTACAGATGGCAACATTGATCATAATTTTTCCTTTATGTGATGTACTTGGTCAGAAGCATTCTGAAATTTAAAAATAAATTCCATCAAAGATAGCACTTTTGCTCACTTAATCTATAACATCAAGGATCATTATTAAACAGGTGAGTTAGTTACAAATATCTATTAACAATACTATTTTAATAAACCAAGACACCAAAATTGTAGTATTTTACAGTGATCACATAAAGTGTGAAGCAAGCACAATGTTTCTGTTAATGTTCAGTAATCATCTTAGTATTGAGTATGTGTGCACAGAGCATTGGCATCACCAATAGATTCACCATTGACACACTGTGCCAGAATTTATGGGTGGACTATCATCATGGATTAACTGCAACAACTAAACAAATGGATGAGAAACAACAAAAACCTGGGGATCTCCATGGATTCTGCATCACATTTGAAAAGAGAGAACTCTCATCCAATTTTAGGAATGTGACAAATGGCATTATTTTTGAGAAGCCAGGTAAATCTTGCTGGAGAAACTATTGGAGTATGGTCATATTGTTCATTAGCAGGAAAAATCCTCATATGCTGTCTCCTGAATCACCCATTTCCCATGGCTGAGGAGACTCTGCCAAAGATACAGTATAACTTTAGACCTTTCAGAGACATGGTCTCTGTTACCAGGCAAATCCAAGAAGAATGTCAGGTATAATGCAGAAACTCTTCATTGCATTCATTGACCTGACCAAAGAGTACCATTCAGTAAATTGCATGACTTTATCTCCAGCGATTTTAATGTTCAAGGCACGTGTGCTCAGTCCTGCAGCTGCCTCATGCTAATGTGACTGCAACCATCTCAGGGGCATCTGACAAAGGCACCTTCAAATTTCAGTCTGGTGTCAAGCAACTTTTGTTATTGCTTCCCCCCCCGACCAGCTATTTACCATCTGCTCGATGGGTGCATTCAAAGGACCACCTAGCCAAATTCGAACTTCAAGATTGAATTGAGGGACAGCTGATGATGACAATGTCATACACTTATTTGTTCCACATCAAATGTATAATCTGGATTATTTTTCATTTACTCATTTAGCAGAAATAGTATAAGTATTTAAGGATATGCTTTGCCAGTTAAATCCCTTAGGGTGCAGCAGATAATACAAAGAATGTTTATTGTAGGATATACATGTTTATAAAGAGAAGGAGTCTCATGGAATACATTTATTGCCTCAAGATTAAGCACCAGGATATGATTGCAGAGCAATGATAATGATTTATCTATGAGATATTGATACACAGTTGCAGAAATCTTGAGGTATGCTGCTATAAGATTGTTTTACTTTACTTGTGGTTTATAAAGCATGTGACTTTGATCTCTAGACCACTATAAAAGTACATTATGGATCACAAATTACACATTGCTTTTTTCTTCCATCCTTGTTTTGTTTCATCATTTAAAACTTGTAAAGGAAACAAGAGATTAATTTTAATCATTTTATTTATCTCTCAGACATCCAGCAAATGTGAAGTCATCTCAAGGTTTACAAAATAGATCAGTTCTCAAATGCAGATTCCACCTTGTAACTCAGTTCGCCTTTGATATTTTTAAAATTTATTCATGGAAATGGGGATGCTGGGATTTTGACTGACTGGGCCAGCATTTATTCCCCATCCCTAATTGCCCCTGAGAAGGTCTTGGTGAGCTAACATCTTGAACCACTGAAGTCTATTGTATAATGCACAACAGGTGAAAATTCCAGGAATTTGACACAGGGATACTGAAGGAGCAGCAATTTGTCTTGAAGTCTGGATGGTGAGTGGCTTGGAGAAGAACTTGCAGTTGTGGCGGTGTTCCCATTTATCTGATGCCCTTCTTGATGGTAGTATTGTGGATTTGGAAGGTGTTGTTTAAGAAGCCTTCTGTTTTATTTCTGTGATTTTTTGTTGTGTGAGCAGGTGCTGTTATTGTGTACCAGCAGTGCAATGAAGTGAATATTTGTGGATGTGGTACTGCTCAAGTGAACTGCTTTTTCTTAAATTGTGTTAAGCTTCTTAAGTGTTGTTGGGGCTGCACTCATCCAGGCAAGCAGGGAGTATTGCATCACACTCCTGACTTGTGCCTTATTAATGGTGGACAGGCTTTATGAGGACAGTAGGTGAATTATTCGCTGCAGGATTCCTAGCCTCTGACATGTTCTTGGAGCCACATTATTTATGTGGCTAGCCCATTTCCATTTTTGATCAATGTAACATCCAAGATGTTGATGGCGAATGTATTCAGCAATCATAATGCAACCGAATGTCAATGGCTAGATTCTCCATTGTGGAGGTGGTCTTTATCTTACATTTCATTGGTATGGATGTTAATTGCTAGTTGTCATCCCAAACCTAGCTATTGTCTCGGTCTTGCTGCATTTGGATGTGGGCTGTATCCAAGGAGAAGCAAATAGTGCAGACCATTGTGCAATCATCAATGATTATCCCCACTTTGACTATGAGATGACAGATTCATTCACTTCTTTAAAAAACTGTTGCTTCTGCAGTTGTACTCTTCTAATTTAGTTGATTTAATAAATTATAATCCCATATTGTTCAAAGTACACGTTTCATTGAAATTCTGTAGCTAGGTGACTTGCCTGAAATCAATAAATTTCTTCTTCACCTCTTCGGTGTAAATACTGAATGCAATATTATCTCATCCTGCATAGAAAGTTGCTATTGTTGTGGGCCAGCCTTTCCCTTAAATGAACATTTGCTACCATGGCATGAAATGCACTTAGCTAAAAAAGCATTACATTTTCAACACTCATGTAACAATTTCACCCTCTTCATAAATAGCAGAATCTGGCATGACTGAAATATAAATTTGACAGTCGTTGTTTGGATTCTTACTTTGTTTATTTCTCCCTTTTATGCATTTCAGGTTTACCTGGTGAATTATTTCCTAAGAATTATATATACCACACTTCTGCCGACTTCTTTTAGAAACATCCAAGATTATGAGACATATATTGTGTCATCAACAAAACTAAAACTCCAACATAGTCTTCTGTTTAAACATTTGCTGATCTGTGGCAAGGGACAACCGTTTTGGTACTTATGGGTATGTTGTAAATTGACTGTATTACAATTTGCACAATGCCCATTAAATTTAAGCGATTCTAGTCTGATATGTTTTAGTAATGTAATTCTATTCAAATACCTTCTAGACATAAAATCAATAATTGTATGTGGCTCAAATTTCAGGAGAGCAAGAGATTAAATATTGCAAACTGAATTCAGATGTCGGCCTGTAAAATGAAAAAAGGCACAATGAGAGAGCTGTAAGATCCAGCTAGAATAAATAAGTTCTGGTCCACTTTATGAAGCTTGATTGTTATGTCCAAAGGCAATGAGCAGGCTGCAAGTGGTACAAACTTAAAATGTAAGTGACTCAGATTACCACAGTATTCACTTGAGAAAATGGCAACTCAAGTGGGCAAGAAGGTATATCGAATGCTAGTCTTTATCAGTAAAATATCTCAAGTCATGTACAGCTGTATAGAATTGAGTTGGGCCACATTTGGAATATTGTGTACAGTTCTGGTCACCACGCTACTAAAGGGATGTGGAGGCTATTGAAACAGTTTGCCAGGATGTTACCTGGTTTAGATGGTTTAGAAGGTTTTAGCTATGAGGAGAGATTGGACCATCTTGGTTTGTTTTCACTTGAAGGGCGAAGGGTACAAAATTAGAAGGTTACAAAATTAAGAGGCATAGATGGAATGAATAGTCAGAGTTTTTTTTTCTCCAGGTCGAAATTTCAATGACACAGGTTTAAGGTAAAAGGTGGGAAGTTTAAAGAAGATGTGAGAGGCAAGATTTTTTTACACAGGGGGTGGTAAGTGCCTGGAATGAACTGCCAGAGGAAGAGGTGGAGGCGGATACAAAACAATGTTTACGAGTCATCCTGACAGACAGGGAATATAGATCACATGGAGGCAAAAAGGGTTTTAGTTGAGAAAGGCATCATATGTTCATACAGTTTTGGTGGACTGAAGGGGCTGTTCCTCTGCTTTGCTGTGCTTTATTCTTTTGCCACACCGTAATTTTCATAGAGAAGTATTCCTAGTTGAGTACCACCAACCTGCAGAACCTTGAAACTAATGGGCTTAAAGCACATATCTCAGCATCAGAATCCAGGAACAAGACAGGAGCGTGAAGGTTCCTCAACATGGGGGCATCCTCATGAAGATCAATAAAATCAGGTTTTCAAGGGCAGTAAGCATCATTGTTCAGAGGAAACTCCTCAAGCTACGTCTTTGAATCATTAGCCTTTTTTTAAATTGGCTGCTTGCCTCCACTTGTTAGACTGCTTATTTATTGCCCTTGCTATCACTGGGAAACTGGTCCAGTGTCCTGACTGTACTAGGAAACCATCAATGGTGCTATCATTTTCCCGGCCAACCTGACTCCTATTCCATCATCCTAGGGCTAGTGCTATCCCAACCAGGGCCATCGAGTCACTTGGTGGTGCTTCAGTCACATTATACATTCCTCTTAGATAACACAGCGTGGAGCTGGAGGAACACAGCAGGCCAGGCAGCATCAGAGGAGCAGAAAAGCTGACGTTTCAGTCCTGGACCCTTCTTCAGAAATGGGGGATGGGAAGGGGGTTCTGAAATCAATAGAGAGAGGAGGAGGGGGAGATAGAAGGTGGATAGTGGAGCAGATAGGTAGGAGGGAAGACAGACAGGTCAAGGAGATGGGGATGAAGCTAGTAAAGGTGATTGTGGATGGGGGGGCTGCGTCCTTCAGCTTCACTTCCTCTGCACCATAAGTGTAGGTAGGAAGTTGGGATGGGGTTGGTCAGTGAGGAGGGTAGAGCAGATAGGTGGGAGGGAAGACAGACAGATCAAGCAGGTGGGGTAATGGGGTGGTCTTGGGAAGAGGTCATGTGGGGAGATTTTGAAGCTGGTAAAGTCCACATTGAGACCATTGGGTTGTAGGGTTCCAAGGGGGAATATGAGGTGCTGTTCCTTCAGTGTCTGGGTGGCATCTTTGTGACACTGGAGGAGGTCCAGGATGGACATGTCATCCAGGGGGTGGGAGGGGGAGTTGAAGTCGTTTGTGACTGGGAGATGTTTGTCACGAACTGAGCACAGGTGCTCCACTAAACGGTCTCCGAGCCACATTCCTCTTACTTAGGTCGGAGTGCCTTGATGTAATAAGTCAACAGGTCTTTACAAATTCATGTCACAGTCTGACAACAGATACAGCAACACTCAATTAATGATGATTAACATCTGATTGATTTGAAACAACAGCACTGAGTGTGAGAAGCAGAGGGAGACACTTTAGAATCTGCTGAGAATTGAACAGTTTAGAAAGAAGTAACCTGAAAACTGGTCTTGACATGGAGGAAACTGCCAATCCTGCAAAATTGAGAAAAGACTGATTGTCCAGGCCAATGATTGTCTGACAAACTGCATTCTCTCAAACACTGTTCAGTTGTGCCCAGGAGACTAATAAATGCAAACTTGTGTCAACAAGATTAATTGACTTCATATTAAGTTAAGGATAGGCTTGCCCAACTTAGTAGGCTGGAACTAGTTGTTTGCACTAAGTTGAATGCTCGTGGTTTCATTGGTCGACCTGTTGGGTCGTATAAAAGGTAACCTCTTCAGACATCAAAAATCGAATGTAAAACTTCAGATGTACAAGTAGCATAACTTTCCTGTTTTCTATTATTTATGGTATTTGAAATGTTTGAAGCAACATGCCACATGCAGCAACTTAATTCTATTGTTTGATTAGAATCACTAAACAATGCATTAAGTACCTAATGCCACACAAACAGAATGGAGCAATTTTACTTTGAGCAACAAGTAATTCCACTTCTATCAGACACGGATTCCCCTCTCCTCCCTTTTCCGCCTTCCGCAGGGACCGTTCCTTTCGGGGCACCCTGGTCCACACTTCCTTCACCTGCAACACCTTCCCACAGCCCTACGGCACCTTCCCCTATAACTGGCGAAGGTGCATTTACCTCCTCCCTCCCCAGTTTCCAAGGGCCCAAACATACCTTCCAGGTGAAGCAACACTTCACCTGCACTTCCCAGAATCTAGACTACTGCATTCGCTGCTCACAATGTGGTCTCCCCTGTGCTAGGGGAACGAAGTGTAGACTTGGCAACCGTTACGTTCTGCTCACAAGTAATGCCCTGAACTCAAAATCTCCCCTCCCATTACTGCATCCCAAAACCAGCCCAGCTCATCCCACCTCCCTAAATTATTCTTCGTCTCACCTATCACCTCCTCCCACCTCAAGCCACACCCCCATTTCCTTCCTACTAACCTCATCCCAACCCCTTCCCCTGTCCGTCCTCCCTGGACTGACGTATCCCCTCCCCACCTCTCCACTGACACTCACCACTACTGGCTCCACCCCTGCCTCTTTAACTTGTCTGTCTCCTCACCACCTATCTTCTTGTCTATCCATCTTCGATCCACCTACCCCTCTCCCACTTCTCCTTTTCTGATGAAGGGTCTAGACCTGAAACGTCAGCTTTTGTGCTCCTAAGATGTTGCTTGGCTTGCTATGTTCATCCAGCTTCACATTTTGTTATCACTGAACTACATGTTGCCCGCCACTTCAATGCACCACCCTGCTCCCTCGTCAACATCTCTGTCTCTGGCTTGCTACAGTGTTCCAGTGAATCCCAACGCAAGCTGGAGAAATAACACCTCATTTTCCACTTGGGGACCCTACAGCCCTCCAGACTCAATATTGAGTTCAATAATTTTAGGGCCTAAACTCTCCCATGTCCCAGCCCCCACCCCATACTCCAGGCCTTGTTACCACATAGCCTGCCACTACACACCCTCTGTTGTTAGTCACGAACAGTCCCCTTTAACAACCATTCACCCTCCCAGCCTGATCTTTTGCAACTCCTTTGTCTGTCCAACTGGCTTTCTCTCTCTTTGGGGTCTATCATATCTTTTACTCCCTACCCCACCCACCTCCCTATTTTCTGCTTATAAACTGATATTTTCCAAGCCACCATCAGTTCGAGGAAGGGTCACCGGACCGAAACATGAACTCTGTTTTCTCCCCACAGATGCTGGCAGACCTGCTGAGTTTCCCAGCAATTTCTGATGGTGTTTCAGATCTCCAGCATCCACAGTTCTTTGATTTATTTAGTTATGTGATGGGTGACAGCTCCTCAACAATCAACTTACTATTCATGCTGAACTTTCAAGTTATTCCCAAAATGATTTCTCACAAAAAATAGATTGGCTCCATCCTTCAGAGATGGTAAACATCAGCCATGCCATTCTTTGATCAGAAATAGAACATAACATTTTAAGTGCTGTTCATTTAGCTACAAATGGCCCAAATTTTTGAATGAGGACAAGTTGACATGAATGTACTCAAAACAAGTTGAATTGAAAATTATTTCATGCTGCATCAGTAAACCACAAACTCCTTGGCCAGACTGCAGCTACTGACAACAGATAAATTCTGTCCAAGTTGACGAACCTCAGCTGTCTTGACAGAAATGAGGGAAGTTTAGATATGCTGCTCTGAGTTATCAGCTCGAGACTAGTGCTCATAACCATGTACTAAAACTGTGCTTTCTGGAAAATGTATTTGGCACACAGATTCAGAGTCACTTATCTGTTGTTTTCACATCCCATTATCGTCATCAAGTCAGATCCTGCACCATTCTTTTGGCATGAAGGCCACCCATCAGGAGGCATAACTACAAGTTTTTTTGGAAAACTATTACAAAAGTTAGCCCACAGAACTAAATCTATTTGCTATGTCCTGAATCACAACTTATATAAGTTTGGACTCGACTTAGTGAAGGTGCTGAGGGACAAACACAGGACATCCTACAGCCTAGATAACAAAGTGTGGCGCTGGATGAACACAGCAGGCCCAGCAGCATCTCAGGAGCACAAAAGCTGACGTTTCGGGCCTAGACCTTTCATCAGAGAAGGGGATGGGGAGAGGATTCTGAAATAAATAGGGAGAGAGGGGGAGGCGGACTGAAGATGGATAGAGGAGAAGATAGGTGGAGAGGCAGGGGAGAGGATAGGTCAGTCCAGGGAGGACGGACAGGTCAAAGGGGCGGGATTAGGTTTGTAGGTAGGAAATGGAGGTGCGGCTTGAGGTGGGAGGAGGGGATAGGTGAGAGGAAGAACAGGTTAGGCAGGTGGGAACGAGCTGGGCTGGTTTTGGGGTGCAGTGGAGGGAGGGGAGATTTTGAAGCTGGTAAAATCCACATTGATACCATTGGTCTGCAGGGTTTCCAAGCGGAATATGAGTTGCTGTTCCTGCAACTTACGGGTGGCATCATTATGGTACTGTAGGAGGCCCAGGATGGACATGTCATCTAAGGAATGGGAGGGGGAGTTGAAAAGGTTCGCGACTGGGAGGTGCAGTTGTTTACTGTGGACCGAGCATAGGTGTTCTGCAAAGTTGTCCCAAAGCCTCCGCTTGGTTTCCCCAATGTAGAGGAAGCCACATTGGGTACAGCAGAGGCAGTATACCACATTGGTGGAAGTGCAGATGAACATCTGCTTGATGTGGAAAGTCATCTTGGGGCCTGGGATAGGGGTGAGGGAGGAGGTGTGGGGACAAGTGTAGCATTTCCTGCGGTTGCAGGGGAAAGTGCCGGGTGGTGGAGTAGGAGGGGAGCGTGGAGCGGACAAGGGAGTCATGGAGAGAGTGTTCTCTCCGGAAGGCAGACAAGGGTGGGGATGGAAAAATGTCTTTGGTGGTGGGGTCGGATTGTAGATGGCGGAAGTGTCAGAGGATGATGCGTTGTATCCGGAGGTTGGTGGGGTGGTGTGTGAGGACTGGCCCTCCGCTTCTTCCTGTCCCGCAGATCCCCCCAGTCCCCCTCCACCAACACCCTCATCTGCCTGGCCGAACTTGTCCTCACCCTCAACAACTTCTCTTTCGATTCCTCCCACTTCCTACAGACAAAGGGGGTGGCCATGGGTACCCACATGGGCCCAAACTATGCCTGCCTCTTTGTAGGTTATGTGGAACAGTCCCTCTTTCGCACCTACACAGGTCCTAAACCCCACCTCTTCCTCCGTTACATTGATGACTGTATCGGCGCCGCCTCATGCTCCCAAGAGGAGCTCGAACAGTTCATCCATTTCACCAACACGTTCCACCCCAACCTTCAGTTCACCTGAACCGTCTTCAACACATCCCTCACCTTCCTGGACCTTTCTGTCTCCATCTCAGGCAACCACCTACAAACCGATGTCCATTTCAAGCCCACTGACTCCCACAGCTACCTGGAATACACCTCCTCCCACCCACCTTCCTGCAAAAATTCCATCCGCTATTCCCAATTCCTACGTCTCCGCTGCATCTGCTCCCAGGATGAGGCATTCCACTCCCGTACATTCCAGATGTCCTCTTTCTTCAAGGACCTCAACTTCCCCCCCACTGTGGTCGAGAACGCCCTTGACCATGTCTCCCGCATTTCCCGCACCTCATCCCTCACATTCCGTCCCCGCAATAACCGCCAAAAGAGAATACCTCTCGTCCTCACATACCACCTCACCAACCCCCGGATACAACGCGTCATCCTCCGACACTTCCGCCATCTACAATCCGACCCCACCAGCAAAGACATTTTTCCAACCCCACCCTTGTCTGCCTTCTGTCTCCCTTGTCCCCTCCATGCTCCCCTCCAACCCCACCACACCCGGCACTTTCCCCTGCAAACGCAGGAAGTTCTAACCTGCCCCCACACTTCCTCCCTCACCCCTATCCCAGGCCCCAAGATGACTTTCCACATCAAGCAGGTGTTCACCTGCACTTCCGCCAATGTGGTATACTGCCTCCGCTGTACCCGGTATGGCTTCTGCTACATTGGGGAAACCAAGCTGAGGCTTGGGGACCGCTTTGTAGAACACCTGCAGTTGGTTTGCAATAAACAACTGCACCTCCCAGTCACGAACCATTTTAACCCACCCTCCCATTCCTTAGATGACATGTCCATCGGGCCTCCTGCAGTGCCATAATGATGCCACCCGTAGGTTGCAGGAACAGCAACTCATATTCTGCTCGGAAACCCTGCAGCCTAATGGTATCAATGTGGATTTCACCACCTTCAAAATCTCCCCTCCCCCACTGCATCCCAAAACCAGCCCAGCTCGTCCCCGCCTGCCTAACCTGTTCTTCCTCTCACCAATCCCCTGCTCCCACCTCAAGCTGCACCTCCATTTCCTACCTACTAACCTCATCCCACCCCCTTAGCCTGTCCGTCCTCCCTGGACTGACCTATCCCCTCCCTCCCTCCCCACCTATACTCTTCTCTTCACCTATGCTCTCCTCTATCCATCTTCAGTCCGTTTCTCCCTGTCTCCCTATTTATTTCAGAATCCTCTCCCCATACCCCTCTCTGATGAAGGGCCTAGGCCCGAAACATCAGCTTTTGTGCTCCTAAGATGCTGCTTGGCCTGTGTTCATCAAGCCCCACACTTTGTTATCTTGGATTCTCCAGCATCTGCAGTTCCCATTATCTCTGATCACATCCTACGGCCTGCTTACGTTATAGCTTGCTGTCCTCTGAGCCACTTCCCATCCCAGACCCATTTCCACCATTCCATTTACGTTGCATTTGTTAGATTCCATCACCATACTCACATGACATATGATGTAGTGACGGCCCCCTCGTCTCACAGCTCCCTTGGAAATCCCACAGGTGACCAGCATTCGCCTCCTCTTAATTTATCACCTCAAATTCCTAACAATGTTAAATTAGCTACCACCAACTGTATGGTGCACTCTGCCTGTGATCAACATTTGGCACAGAAGCATGTTCACTCTGCATGGATTGCAAATGTGTGAACAGACGTTTACATGCGAAACGTAGCTGGAGTTCGTGAACTACATGATTCAATTATTTTTTCCTGGCAATTTCCTAATGTCCAGCAGACGTAGATCTTGTGCTTTTATCCATGAAAGTGGCACTGATTCTGTAAAAAATGCACAGAGTGATATATTTCAACGAGTAAGAAAGGGACAAACCAACTGCCCATGGTTAACTAGAAAAGCCAGAAACTTTATCAAACTTACAGAAAAGGCATTTCATTGTATAAAAGACAGGTGACAGGTCAAAAGATTGGAACAGGACATAAAAATAACAGCAAAGAATAATTAGAAAAATTAGCAGGGAGGTAGAATAGAGTACAAAAGAAAGCTGGCAGGAATATATATATAAAAAGGTTGTAAGAGTTTATATAAGCATTTTTAAAAAGAAAAGAATTAATAAAGTGAATGTTGGTCCAACAGAAAGTGAGTCCAGAGAATTGATAATGAAAAATAAAGAGATTGCACAGGAATGAAAGAGATAGTTTGTATTAATCATTACTATATAGGATATATCCCGAAACAAATAATATCCCTAAAGGAGCTCTAAAGAAAGGAAATGAAAGAAAGGGAGGAACTCAGGAAAATTACAATCTCCAGAGAAGAGTTACTGGGTAAAGTCTTGGTTGCCTAACAGGAGTCAGAAAGTAGGCAGACATGGGAAATTTTCTGTTTGGCAAGATGTAATGAGTTGTGTTTACAGGAACTGACATTTGGACATCAACTGCTTACAATATGTTTAGATGACTTAGATGAAGGGATAGAATGATATGAGTGTATTTAAAAAAAACACAAATTCCTGGAGAAACTCAGCAGGTCTGGCAATATCCATGGAGAGAAATCAGAGTTAATGTTTTAATTCCATTGACTACTGGAGGCAAAATTTTAATGTTGCTCCCTCTCCATAGATGGTGCCTTTGATACAGTGCCTCATGGGAGGCTGCTGAACAAGGTGCGGGCCCATGGTGTTGGAGGTGAGCTACTGGCTTGGATTGAGGAATGGCTGTCTGACTGAAGGCAGAGAGTTGGGATAAAAGGCTCTTTTTCGGAATGGCAACCGGTGATGAGTGGTGTCCCGCAGAGTTCAGTGTTGGGGCCACAGCTGTTCACCTTATATATTAATGATCTGGATGAAGGGACTGGGGGCATTCTGGAGAAGTTTGCCAATGATACGAAGATAGGTGGACAGGCAGGTAGTACTGAAGAGGTGGGGAAGCTGCAGAAAGATTTTGACAGTTTAGGAGAGTGGTCCAGGAAATGGCTGATGAAATTCAATGTGAGTAAATGTGAGGTTTTGCACTTTGGAAAAAAGAATACAGGTATGGACTATTTTCAAAATGGTGAGAAATTTCGCAAATCAGAAGTGCAAAGGGATCTGGGAGTATTGATCTAGGATTCTCTAAAGGTTAACTTGCAGGTAGAGTCCATAATTAAAAAAACGAATATAATGTTGTCATTTATCTCAAGAGGGTTGGAATATAAAAGCAGCGATGTGCTTCTGAGGCTTTATAAGGCTCTAGTTAGGCCCCATTTAGAATACTGTGTCCAATTTTGGGCCCCACACCTCAGGAAGGACATACTAGCCCTGGAGCGTATCCAACGGAGATTCACACGGATGATCCCTGGAATGGTAGGTTTAACGTATGATGAACGGCTAAGGATCCTGGGATTGTACTCGTTGGAGTTTAGAAGGTTGAGGGGAGATCTAATAGAAACTTACAAGATAATGTATGGTTTAGAAGGGGTGGATGCTAGGAAGTTGTTGTCATTAGACGGGGAGACTAGGACCCGTGGGCACAGCCTTAAAATTAGAGGGGGTAAATTTAAAACTGAAATGAGATGACATTTCTTCAGTCAGAGAGTAGTGGGCTTGTGGAATTCATTGCCATGGAGTTCAGTGGAGGCCGGGACGTTGGATGCCTTCAAGGCAGAGATCGACAAATTCTTGATCTCAGAAGGAATCAAGGGCGATGGGGAGAGTGCAGAAAAGTGGTGTTGAAATGCCCATCAGGCATGATTTAAATGGCGGAGTGGACTTGATGGGCCGAATGGCCTTACTTCCACTCCTATGTCTTATGGTCTTATGGCTGCCAGATCTGCTGAGTTTCTCCAGCAATTTCTGTTTTTGTTTCAGATTTTCAGCACCTGCAGTTTTTTCTTTTTGTATAAATGTACAGATTTGCTGATGGCACAAAGATAGGCAGGAAAGTGAATTGTGAAGAGGACATTGTAGGCTACAAAACTTATTGATAGTTTATGTGAGTGGGAAAACATCTGGAAGATGGAGACTAATATGGGAAAACGTGAAATTGTCAATGTGGATATAAAGAATAGAAAACATTTTGTCCATATCTATTAACAAAGATTGTAGGGCTCTGAGATGCAGGATCTGGGTGTCTTAATGCATGAATCACAATACAGAAAGTGATTAGGAAAACTTATGTGATGTTATGTCAAGGAATTGAATACAAACTTATATAAGTTATGCTTCAGTTATAGAGGGCATCAGTGAGATAACATCTGGTATATTGTATACAGAATGGTTCTTCTTGTTTAGGAAGAAAGGTAAAATATTTGGAAACAGTTCAGGGATTTGTCAGACTAATACAAATGGGGTTGTCTTGCAAGGAAAAGTCAGACAAACTATGCTTGTATCCACTGCAATTTAGAAAAGTAAGAAAGCACTTGGTTGAAGCGTGCCAAATCCTGAAGGGCATTAACAGGGTAGTTGTAGATGGAATGTTTCTCATAGAGGATCATGAGTCTTTGGAACTCTATTTCTGAAAAGGTGATGGAAGCAAAGTCTTCGAATATTTTCAAGGCAGATAAAAATGGATTCTTGGTAAACAAGGAGATGAAAGTTATTCAGGGATATATAGGAATGTGGATTTGATATTATAATCAGCTCAACCATGATCATATTAAACTGTGAAGCTAAACGATCTACTTGTGTTCTTTGATCAAATATTCATGAAGTTGTACTGTAAAATTGATATTAAATTTTCACAATTTTATTTCCACCATATTTCTCTTGAGATCTGCTCAAGGGTGGATGCAGGTTGGACAGTCATAAATTAGCATGGAGTAGAAGGGACCATGGGGTGTAGGTGGGGGCATAAACTGACAAGGGGCTGTAAACCATGGGGCTAGGTGAGAGTAAGAGATTCTGAGGGTTGAGAGCTATAACACAACTGGAACAATACCCCAGAGAACTGAGACAATCTTTTAACCCAACTGCTCAGTGCCTGACAATCCCTGAGGTTGCCTCATGCACCCAGGATTCAAGGACCCAGCTGTATTGCAAAAAAAAATCACAATTTTCAGTGGCCTTTTTACAACATCTCAAGTTACCGGCCTTGGTAGTGAAAATCAAGTCCTTAGAATTCCTCAAATTTCAGTTTCCCTCCTCTCCTGCCTATTGCTGTTCATGAAACACAGGATGGTACATTTCCATATAAAGTGTAGTGATTGGAACAAGGTCAGCCAGGCATACATCGTAGAATAAGAGTTCCCTGCTTGGGGCCGGTTCAACCAGGGAGTCCTGGCTGACAGATATAGAGAGGAATGTCAGTGGTTCTGTTCGCTCCAGGAGTCAGCTCTTAGCTAGCTGGGTCACTGTCATGTCATTCACATATAAATAAAAGGTGACTTGGTGATGGGATATCAGTCTTCATGGAGTTATTTCATAAGGATGCAGCTGAAGCAAATGGTAGTAATCGAACGTCTGGAGCACTCAAAATCTGATATACACATCAACCAGTAGGTTGCCAAAGGCTATCATTTTACTGATTGAACTTCATATGAAATCTTAACTTCAATTAACTGAAGAAACAGTTTTTTTTTCACAGCAAAGCATATATTCCTTTTCCTCGCTTGATAACATTTTTATATTAAGATTCATTGAGTTTGTTAACATGGATTATAGTTGGGAATGAAATATAGCTGAGGATGGCAGGTGGTTCAGAAGACAACTTCTTGCAAATGAATTCCTTCTTCATGATTATGTTTCAGTAAAAACTATCGACCAATATGCTATGATCAATCCCCACATTACTACACTGGAGTCATTGCTCGTATGATACTTTCTGTTAAATAACCTATCATTTTGGTCTATATTGGTTAACTTGGAATCAGACATTGGATTCATTACTTCCATTCCATTGTTATGCTGACTGAGGCACATTCCAGCCAGGTAGTATCAAGTGAATTCCCCACTTGAGGATCTGGGAACTGAATAGTCTAACTTATGGCATTCATCATCAATATTGCTATCATAGCTAATTTCAAGTCATTGATTTTCACTTAACAGCACAGATTGTCCATCTTGTTTCCACAGTAACGCACAATTTGTCCTGGTAAAACACTTACGAAAGAGTAACATTAATGTTAATAAGACTAACTATCAGAATCTGATAACAGCTTCTATTAAGTAGAATATGCATTGTTCAACAGAACTGCCTTACAATATTTCTGACAACCAAAAGGGAGATAGCCCTGAAAAGTTGTTTTAGTGCAACAAATTCTTAAATAATGCAAGGTTGCAATTTGCGAGTTTAATCCAGAAGAATTTTTACTTGCAAATGCTATTTTTGAGAGTGAACCCACAGAAAGCAACTGGCCCAGATGGAATCCCTGCTTGTGTACTAAGGTCCTGTACACACTAGCTGGCAGGACCATTCACTAACACCTTTAACCTCTCCTTACTACAACCTGAAGTCTCCACCTGCTTCAAGAAGACTGTCTCAGTACCAAAAAAAAACTCATTCACTGTGCCTCAATGATTACTGCCTGGTGGCTCTGAGCTCCATGATTATGAAGTGCTTTGAGAGGTTAATCATGGCTCATTTCAACCCTAGCCTTTCAGCCTGCCTTGGTCCACCACGGTGTGCCTACTGTCACAACAGCTCCAGGGCAGACATGATCTCCCTGCCCTTACACTCATCCCTGGAACATCTGGATATGAGAATACAGATGTCATTCTCATACTCATTGACTACAGCTCTGCCTTCAACACCATAATTCCAACCAAAGTAATCTCCAAACTTCGAGACCTAGGTCTCTGCTCCACACTCAGGAACTGGATACTTGACTTCCTGACCCACAGACTGCAATCAGTGAGAATAGATGACAACTCCTCCACCACAATCCTCAGCACTGGCACCCCTGCAAGGCTGCTTACACAGTTCCTTACTATACTCCCGACTGAGTGGCCAAATTTCATTCTAAATCCATCAACAAGTTTGCTGATGATGCCATTGTTGTAGGCCAGATTTCAAATAACGATGAGATGGAACACAGGAAAAAGATAGGGTGCCTGGTGGCCATTGACATCAGGAGCAAGGTGGAGGGCAGGCTCTTATTTACTTCAATGGAGCTGAAGTAGAGATGGTTGAGAGTGTCAAGTTCCTAGAGGTGAAGATTGCCAAAAATCTGTCTTGTCCACCAATATTGATGCAATAATCAAGTAAGCATAACACTTCCTCAGGAGGCGAAGAAAATTCAGCATGTCTGTAAAGACTCTTACCAATTTTTATAAAGGTACCATAGGAATCATCCTATCCAGATGCATCATGGCTTGGTACGGCAACTGCTTTGCCCAGGACTGTAAGAAACTACAGAGAGTTGTGCACACAGCCCAGTCTATTATGCAAGCCAATCTTTCATCCATTGAGTCTATCTATACTTCTCGTTGCCTCGGGAAGGCAGCTAACATTATCAAAGATGCCCGTCACCCTGGTTTTAACCTCTTCCAACTCTTCCGTCGAGCAAAAGACACAGAAGCTTAAACACATGGACCAACGGATTCAAGAACAGCTTCTTCCCCAATTATACTTCTGAATGGACCTTTCAAATTTCAAATCTAATACTGACTTTATTCCTTGTGCGCCTTCTCTGTAGCCATAACATTGTATTCTTCATGCTGTTCTATTCCCTTTCTGCACTTTGTATGATATGATTTGACTTGACTGCAAGCAAAACAAAACTTTTCACAGTACCTAGGTATATGCAACAATAATAAATCAAATCAAAAATTATTTAGTATACATCTATAAAGTGTTTACTCATCAGCAACTAAGGAACTGAGTGGTTTGATTATTTTAGGATGTCTAAGGTGAGAGGTATCAACATTAAGCACACCCACCTTGAAAATGTTGCTGTTCAGATATAAAGGATAGTTCCTTTCCTTGGCATCAGATTTCCACTTCAGGGTCACTCAAGACTAGTGCCATGTATCTTCATGCAAAGGCTCCAACCTTATTCTTACATTACCCCTAATTCAAATGCTCATGCTCATACCCACAGCTGTTGCAATGCTGGGATGCATTCATTATGATGTAATAAATATTTTGAATATCTTGAAATCACCTGGTCTCCCACTATAGTTTCCATGTTCATTGAGTGCAATCTTTGCAATTAATGTCAACTTACACTGAATCAAAAGCATTTTTGTGAAGAGTGCCATTGCTATTTTTATATTAAGCAAGGTTGGGATCCCAATGCCTAAATAATTTTTTAGAATATGCCACCTTGCCACCATTCCATCACTTTTGTTATGCTGTTTTGAAATGGTACTGTCCTAATAAAGCTAAAGGCATGTTTGGTATCCAATTAACATGACCAGGATTGAACAGTTAGCTTTCCAACTCTCTGCCAGGAAACATGTCTAGGAGTGAAGGTGGTTAGTGAAGGCAAATGCCAGGAAGGGAGTTCGATGAAGAGGTGGAAACTAAATAATAAATGGGAGCGGAGGTAGGGATGGGTCACTAGGAGAGGAGCTAATAACCTCTAATATCTTCACCTCTATCCATGTAAAGTGCGATCATACTACATTACGTTTCCCATTTGTTTGGCCTCATATAGCCACTAATCTTTCTTGAGCATTAATTTTAATTTCACAATAAAACATGACATTCTATTAGCTTTCCCGATTACTTGTTTTACCAGCATACTAACCTTCTGTGATTCATACGTTAGGGCACTCAAATCTCTCTGCATCTCAGAATTCTGCAAACTCTCACTATTTATATACTATGCTTCTTTCTTATTCTTTCTTCAAAAATGGACTACTTTGCACTTTTCCACATTGTACTGCATTTGCTAAATCTTTGCCCACTCACTGAAATTGCCCATACCCCTTTGTAGGGTTATGTCCCCTTCATGACACACTTTCTTATCTATCGTTATGTCATCAGCAAATTTAGCTACCATATCTTTGATCCCCTTCATCTAAGTCACTTATGTAAATTGTTAAAAATTTCAGGCCATTGCACTGACCACTGTGGCACTGCAGTTGTGACATCCTGCCAGCCTGAAAAAGACCTATTTATTCCTACTTTTTGCTTCTTTTTAGCCAGTCAACCTTCTATCCATGCCAAAATATCATCCTCAACACCATGAGCTTGTATTGTCCAGAATAACCAGATTCACAAACCCAGGGGACATTCCTACCAATCAACATGAGACAGCGTGGTGAGTGTTGAAGTGGAAGGTCAAAATGAAGATCAGCAGTAAGTTCCTGGAGATGAAGAGCCTGAGGGCTGAACTCAGATATCTGCAAAGGAGCTTCAGCAGTAGACAGGTCAATAGAACAATTGTATTTGCTCTAATCCTGCAAGGTAAGTCATTGCAACTGGATATATCTTGTCCACCCTCTTTAATTTTTTAAATTCATTCATAAAATGAGGATGTCATTGGCTAAGCCAGCATTTATTGCACAACCCCAATTGCTCAAAGGGCAGTTAAAAGTCATAACATGGCTAGGGGTCAGGGCTCATATGTCGGCCAGGCCGTGTAAGGACTTCTGCACCCTTGTCCTTCAGTCCTCTAGATATAAAGGCCATCATTCCATTAGCTTTCTCAAGTATGTTCTGCAGCAGTAGTACATTTGTACAAAATCTTTACGCACATTAAAAGTAGCATGACATTTTCCTGAATTACTCACTGACCATTTTAATTTTGGAAGTTGATGATAATTCTTGTTTTTACTCTTTTCCAATTGAGTGGTATTACTATGATTGAGATCTTACATTCACAATTTATTTTCTTGACTTATCCTAGTAAAACGCTTGTTACCACTGCTTTTACTTGGTTTGGGAAAAGAGTCCTTAAACACTAATTTTTATTCAAACTTGAGCCCACAATAGATGAAACTAACTGATCGGCACCAATGAAGTTTGCAATGAAGTGCTGATCCATTCTGTTCTCCCACAGAATTATAACCTGTATTATGTAGCAGTGCATTCAGATCGATTGTAGTAAGTTAGAAGACATAGCCTTAGGCACCCTGATCCCTTGGGTATTAAGACTTCTTTTCTTCCAGATGGATCAAATCAAGCATTAAGTTCCTCAGTGTACAGCTTACCTGCAACAGCTAACAACCTTTGCATTCTGTCTGCTATTAAAGAAAATACATAAAGAAGTCACTATTTTGTCTATTCGTCCTTAAGAAAAGTCTTCTATAATTATTTCAAACACTCTTAGTGCACTTCCCCAGGGTTGCCATCAAAGAATTTAACTGACAGACAACCCATTTCACATGGAATTGTAAGTGACCTCAGATTACGCTCAGATGTGTTCAACTCCCTGTGTCCCAGGTTAGCTTTGTGATTGACTGTTTCAGTAATGATTTACACAGCTTTGGTTGATGTGAAATTCAAGCTCTGAATTCATAATTATGTTCCAATTTGGTGAATGAAATGCAGCTATATCCAACATATATTCACATCTGGATATGCATCGCACTTGGACATTTCTTACTTTCATATTTTAGACAGCTTTTCCATTGATTTAGCATTAAAAATAAAACTGCTTTTCTTCCCACTGTTGATGTTGAAAAGCATCAATTCTTAAAAAGTAAAGAACTATACAGGCTTTACATCCAGAGTGGGATGGTCCAGACAGGTCAATATTTTCAATGTTTATACCACTTCACAACAAGTTACTTCAACAACATTTCCTTGTATATTGTTTAAGTCAGCTTCAATCCACTTGTCATCTATTCCCAATATTGAATGGATGGCATGGCTGTTACTATATCCTAAGGGAACTCTGCCTGAGGTATATGTGAGTCCCATTGGAGTTTGCAAAGCTGTAAGAAATGACAAAATTCAGTGGAATAGCCTGCAATTACTGTCCTAAATTGTTATATGTTGAAGTTATCAAAACAGATTTCCAACAGTACTTATTATCGCAACTTTTTTTTCAACACATATAGTTCTCCTATAGTATGATAGTTGTGTTCTTGTGTGATCTCAGGCTATAGAAAATCATAATATTGAAAATTGCGTTATAGGGAAATTGCTATATAAAATCGCCAGTAGTAAGTTCGCATTATCCAAACAGCGCCCACTATTCATCAATCACATTACAGTCAATTTGCATTAACGAAACTTGAGTGAAACAGCAGAAATAGTTGTACTTCTGAAACATAAGTATTCTGATGTTTCAAGTGATTAATTTTTTTGGATGTTATGGTGAATTCATGCAGAATTAAACATTGAACACATCAATGAGAAGATAAGTTACATATTTCTGTGGCAGAAATTGTAGTAATGTGAAAAACATTATCCACAGTCATTAGATCTCATAATTTCAGCAATTCTTTTGTCTGCTTTTAACATAGTACTTCTTGTTTACATTTTTGAGATGAACTAATTCTTTTAGCCTTTCTCCCACATTCACATTGAAATTTATGCAAGGCCTGGCTCAATGATGTCATTTCTTTAAAAAAATCTTTTCGCTTCCCAGAGGGAAAGTTGCTAAAAAGCTTCTTGAAGATGAACGACTTATTTTACTGGACCTCCATTTTGAATTATACAAGACAATTTGGATCAGTGAGTTTCATTTGCAATTTTTACAGTTATTTTCACTTGGGTTGTTAAAAATAACCAAATTATTATTTATTATGTCGCTGCATGCTGTACTGTTAAACATTTAGTAGAAATTAAATGCTTTTGATAAATAATATCTTGGA
The DNA here is from genome assembly GCF_030684315.1 of Stegostoma tigrinum. NCBI lineage: Eukaryota > Metazoa > Chordata > Chondrichthyes > Orectolobiformes > Stegostomatidae > Stegostoma > Stegostoma tigrinum. Next base: position 36,676,567 of record NC_081373.1, on the reverse strand, counting down.
ATAAGATTGTGAAATATTTATTAATGAAAATATTGTGGATTTTGTACATACTTTCAAAAGAAATCACTGAACTTATTCAACCATAAAATATAATGGAAATTAATATCACTTGTGATAAAAATGAAATACTGCTTAAATCCTACAGATGGTTGCAAAAACTACTTAGGTGTTGTCTGAAGGCATTACATTACAAATCTGTACTGTAAATGGGTTACTTTACCACAAGCACAGTTTAAAATAATTACATTATAAAAAGCCAAACTTTAGAATGTTCAGTCTCTTCTAATGTTTTAAACATCAAACTAGCACTACTAATTAGGCACTCTGCACTTCATGAGCAATAACTCACTAGAAGCAAAACAAATATAATAAAGAGCACACATTAATGTAAATATTTTGTACTGTACTGTTTTCAATCTTGCCATCACTGTTTTCATACACTGATAAAAATACAGACTACATAACTGAACTAAATTTACCGTATCATTTTCTTAAATACTGCAATTTTAATTTTAACAGTGCAATTCAATTAGCTGGTACTACTGGCAGAACCTATTCCTGCTCCACTGTTACTGTGACTGGAATAATCTGTTGGTGAGTTTAATGTTAAGAGCTGAACGTCCTATTTATACTTTTTAAGAACAAGCTTTTTAAAATATAAAGCAATAATTAAAACAATGGCCTTCAGATCATGCCACCTTGTATTAGCGTCCAAAAGCCAAATGTTCTCAATCATAATTTGCAATCTCTGCTTGTTTAGAGCAGTAAAAATTATGTGAATGTCACTATTATCAGCACAATCTGCAGAGAATAATTTCACACTGAAGTGCCTGTGCACTAATCTTCTACACAGTGTGGATAGCTAGTCATCTGAAGGTCAGTGGGTTTAATTATTGATAGATGAAATTTCTTCCATCCTAAAAGAGGGCATTTTCATTATCATGGAGCTAATTCACTGTTACAGTGTACTGATTCTGAACAATTGATGAATATTCACAGAAATTAAATGACATCCTCTAAACTTTGCTTAATTGACAAGAAACAATGTAATAGTTGTGCTTTAAATAACAATACAAATTTAATAAAAAGTCAACAGCGATGTATGTGTTTATAATGGAGGTGTGAACTCGTATTACCTGCAATTTTAAATTCAAAATACTATCTTGAGTTGTAAATGTTTTCATAATGCAATTAGCCAAAACCACACAGATGAGACTGCCTGAATTCCTTAGTCAACAATTCTGTCAGAGCAGCTCAGTTCATTCAGTGAAGCTTTAATAAAGCTTTATCTGATCTTCCTCAGTCGAACCCTGTTTTCTTTGTCCCTCTTTTTGAGAATATTTATGAATTGATTGAAGAAGTGTTCTTGATCTTTCCTCTTTTGCACCAATCTAAATCGATGATCCCTTCCATATTTTTCTGCAAACTCTTGGAAAGTGGATCTTGACAAAAAAGACAAGAAACGTAAAATGATGAGCAGTTCATGCACCAGCAAGAACACAAAGCACCAAACCTATGAGCTCACTTTGAAAGGCAAAAAAAAAGAACTGCAGTTCACTTACATTTTTGAAGTTTTGTGCCAAAGAATTTGCTTCAGAAGATGAAGAATGTTACAAACCAAAAGGATAGTATTAAATAGACTGGAGTAGACAAAGAAAGCTTTCTTTTTTCCAGTGAAGTAAACTATAATGAACATTGTGACAGGGTTACAATGAGAACCATTTTACTCTTTCTTGAGGTTAGGATTATTAAAGGGTCTATACATCAGCTCTTCAGTATTTGGTAAGGAAAGGGTGGCACTCATTCAATGTTACATTTCTTAAAAAACAGCTCAGTAGGTTGGCATATTGACCAGTCCGTAGGGACTGTATAGAAAGTATTATCATCATACATACTTGAACTGTGACAACATCCCAAATACAATACCAGTGTCCTTGTAAACTACAGCAACCATCGACTAGGGATGAAATACAAGGCTGTCATGCACACTTGGCTGAATCATGTTAGACTGGTAAAAACCTGACAGATCAGCTGGACACCATCCCATAAAAGCACAATGCTAATCTGCCATTCAAAAACTGAATTGTTGTTGACTTTGAATTAAATTTAATATCACTACCTTGAAAGCTGACTGTCAATTTTTACCAAGTTATGTAGCAGGCCTATAAATTGCTGAGCCATGTCACAATATGAAAAATAAATGCATTTGAATCAGATTCTTCAGTTCCTTATTCGATCAGAGGTATGGTATAATCGTTTAATGTAACCATATCTCCTGCTCTATTAAGCTCAATTTAATGCGTTTTAAGTGTACCCCCCAGAGCATTGCTCATTGTAACTGTGACACTGTATTTGTTTTCATTTAATTATTTACCTGGCCAGCAGGGATTCTGGGCAAGGAAGGCACAGGGTGCAGGTACAGGAAGGTACAAAAGCTTATTTCAAGGTCTTACATTTGGAAATAAGTATCTGTTGATAAGTGAAATGAGAATTGTGACACTGATGAAAAAAAAATACAAATTACAGAACTGTAACATTAATTTGGACCTGATCACACAAAGAGTCTTTTACTGTCAGTGTGATGACCACAGTCCTGGTTGAAAAGGTATATCAAGAAAGTGATACAAGGCCTTAAAACAATTGAAAAGCAATTGGAAACAAATCACCTACAGCAAGATGCTAAAAGAAGGATCTGAGAGAACAGCAACACAGATTGGCTTAAAATGTTTCACAATGTGGGAAGAGGAAATGATTCTACAAGAATGGTTAAAATTCATGTTGTTACTAATCTATGTGAAGTGAGTACAACTGGAGTAACTAATGGGGCTTTTGCATATTGTTGACACCCAGAACATTCCTCATGTCATTATTTCTGAATTTGATTAAACCAATAAGAATGATTAAATAAAGGGAAAGAAGACAGGATGTGAAGCTGAGCGAATTAACCCTATTAAACTTTCATCGAACAGATCACTGAAAAGATCAAGCACAATGTCCTTTAATGTCTTGTCAAAGTACATGATTCAATTTGGAAGGAAGGCATTGAAAACGTCGGGTGAAATTTTCTCCTCTGTGGAAGTGGGGACTTGAGAAGACGAAATAACAGAGTGTGCTAGCCATCATGAGATGCTGGACTTCACTGTGGAGGCCCTTGATAGGCCATGACATTCACCGGTCAGCTCTTAACAAGAGCTCTCAACAACAATAGCAAATGATCCAGTGGGTTTTCTTGATGGTGCAGGTAACGATTTAGTTGCCGTAGAACACGACTGAAATGGAAAATATCATTATATTTTAGGCCATACAGAGGGGAAATTAAAACCACTCCACTAACCCGCATTTTAATTATTCCCTAAAGGAGGTTAGCTGAGGAACTACCAATCAATAAACTAGAGCCCACCCAAAACTCCAAAAGTACTTTACCAAATCCTATCCACAGTCTTGTTGACCTATACTAGTTTCCTAGAATGCCTAAAATTTAACATCCTTCCATTCAAATCCCTCCATATTCACCTTTCTCCATTTCTCTCATCTCTTCCAGCCTTCCTACACTGTAAGAATGCAGTGTTTCCTCAATTCTAGGCTTTTATGCATCTTTATTTCACACAAGTTATCACTGGCAGTCTTGCTTTGGCTGCGTACGCCCTCTCTGGAAATGGCTCTAAGACCTCATTCTTCTTTGCCCTGTAAAATATAAACTGTTGACCAAACTTTTGATCATCTGTTTCAATGTCTCGTTCTTTTACCCAGTGTCAATTTTGTCCAAGTCCTAAGAAGCACCTTTTGATATTTCCTTGTGCTAAGATGTAAACTTAAAGGCTATCCTGTGTCTATTAATACATGAGATAGAGAAAGCTTGTGCTTATGTCTGTTCCAAAGCTAGTTTTTCCCTTGGTATAGGATGCCAGCCTTTCACCAAAGGCATTGCTTGATGGGCATTGCTCTACATCAGGCATGGCTGACCTAAGAGTCTGTCCTGATTTTACCACCATTTCCATGCAAATTGGAGACATTTACATGTTGGTAATCTAAATGTTTGGCTATCTGTCAGTGCTGACCACGGCAGTATCAGTGCAGAGTTGCCACATGCATGAGTCACTGTGATAACCCTGTTGTCAGAGCTAAGCTGCCACCAGTTTAGATGCTGTTCTTGACTTCAATGGGTGAATAGTATAGTTTGTTTTGCAGCTACAGGATAAAAGAAAGCTCAGAACAATAGTGAATGGCAGCGGTTGTTCCTTTCTTGCCTTTCTAACACCCTGGGGGAGGAAATATTGACATTAACAGACTGCATGCTGGCTGCTTTGTCGTGGATTCCGATGCTCAACGTGGTCACAAGAGATAGTAATCTCACTAATGGGTACATGGTAGCTTTTGACTATTACCACTATCCATGGATCGCTTCTCTAGTAGCAGTTGGAGCCTCTGAAGTGTTGAAGCCTCTGATCTATATTCTTCCCTATACATCATCCACTAGAGTAGAATGTTGCAGTGATCAGCCACCCATCTCTGAGGCGGAGGTCCGATCTTCTGATGACATTGCGTTACATCACTCCCTGCACCTCCACCAGAGCGAATACAAGTACTGTCAGGTTGGAGTGAATCCATTCAAATTTAAATTGAGGTGCAAGCTCGTGGGGCAGCATAGAATCACATGAGCAGCTGACAGAGGGTATGATAATTGAGGCTATTAGCAATCCGAGGAGCATAGAAGGACAGGCTGAACCCCCAAGCTGATGGTGTGGCCATGCTCTAGAATTAGCGGCAAGACAGCAGATGCCTTTCTAACACCCTGAGGGAGGAAATATTTGAGATGCATTAAGATTTGGTGGAGTTTCCAGAGGGTACGTGTACCTTGATTCCAAATCCAAGAGAAAGACCAACAAGATCTTGAGTGATGCCTCTCCCTTCTTATCTGCAGACACGTTTCTGTCTATTGAGAGATCTGTGACTCTCGTCGAGAGCCAGAATGAGCTGACCACTTAGTAGATGTCACAATTGAGTGTATAGTTGCCTTGTCCATGAACCTAGTGCAAAGGCTTGGCAAGAGAAGGACAAAGTGATTTATTTTCACACTAGGTTCTTGGACTACTCAGTTCAGCAGAGAGGTGCCAAGGTCCTCATGTTGGAGGAGGGGCAACTGTCTTCTCCACCGTGAGGTCCTCTAAACTGTGACTTCTTAACCTCTCTGCCAGTGATACCAGTGCATCAAGCAGACACCATGATAGAGGAGAGGCCCTCCAGGCCTCAGGCAGCTAGAGGACGTTCATCCGTGTCATCTAAAGCCACAGTGTGGTAAGATGAGCAGCCTCCTCATCCGTGTCATCTAAAGCCACAGTGTAGTAAGATGAGCAGCCTCCTCAGCGGCAAGCAGCACCCTCAGAGTAGCCCCCTACAAGTGTCAAGAGAAACCTCTAGCTGCATTTGGAGGATATAGGTGACAGCATCTTTGAGGATTTACAGTTTCAGTATAAGATAACAAGGTGTAGAGCTGGATGAACACAGCAGACCAAGCAGCATCAGAGGAGCAGAAAAGCTGACGTTTAGGGCCTGGAATAACAAGGTGTAGAGCTGGATGAACACAGCAGGCCAAGCAGCATCATAAGAGCAGGAAATCAGTTTCAGGATGATTTTGTGTGTGATAAAGGAAGACTCTATTCTACTAATCTCTCCTTTCTGTTACTATTCAATCTATTTGGAGGATTCAGATTCATCACAAGGGCTGCTTTAGAGTGTTATATTTCACTGTTAATAATGCAGCCCTCATTAAGAACAGGTCCAGAGTTGATGAGAGTTGGTGATGCTGGTGTATTTAGAGAGAGGTGGGCACTGTGGGGTGGAGGGTCAGAGTGGATTATTTCACATTCCAATCTCCATTCTCTTTTAGTCACCTCCCTCTTTCTCTACCCTTCCATTCTGGTCTTGCCTCACTGCCCGGATGAGCAGTGTTTGTCAATTGCATATTTAATTGGAAACCATAAGGCCATAAGACATAGGAGTGGAAGTAAGGCCATTCGGCCCATCAAGTCCACTCCGCCATTTAAATCATGCCTGATGGGCATTTCAACACCACTTCCCTGCACTCTCCCCGTCGCCCTTGATTCCTTCTGAGACAAAGAATTTATCGATCTCTGCCTTGAAGGCATCCAACGTCCTGGCCTCCACTACACTCCGTGGCAATGAATTCCACAAGCCCACCACTCTCTGGCTGAAGAAATGTCGTCTTATTTCAGTTTTAAATTTACCCCCTCTAATTTTAAGGCTGTGCCCACGTGTCCTAGTCTCCCCGCCTAACGGAAACAACTTCCTAGCGTCCACCCCTTCTAAACCATACATTATCTTGTAAGTTTCTCTTAGATCTCCCCTCAAACACAGGTGACTCGGTGTATATATATATATATATATATATATTATATATATATGGGATTTTCATTTTTTTTCTTTCTCTACCACGCAGACATGCCTTTGCGTTCCACCTTACTGCCGAGTGATGAGTGTTCCCAGTGAAGGGGCCTCGAAGTGGGACACCTCCGACCTTCCAATGGGAAATGGTAGTAGAGGATGTTCCACATAACTGTAGTTGCGCAGGACTGCTAAGGTAATTCACAGACTCCCAGCTCAACTGTTTGTCTTGCAGTCTGTGGTAATTTAAACAGGGTTCTAAATGCAGTAATTTAAACCTGGTTAACTGTATGCTATCACTTGATGGTCCCCAAGTGAAGCCAGCCAACATGTTCTGTGAGCTTCAAGCAGCTGGTAGGGCTCCACAATGCTCAAAGGTCCCTGCAAATTGCCTTCAATTGGCAAAACAATTGCCTCAATAACTTGAAGTAATGAGGAGTGCTGCCTTCCCAAGAAGTTATTTGGCCTTTGGAAAGTCTGATGGAGAGACATTAGACTTCTGTCTTGATATTGCTCATCACAATATTCTAACCACCTCCCAACTCTGACCCCATCCTTAAAGGACCCGGAAGACTTAGGTCCATGACACAGCCCAGTCCTTTTTACTTCAGCAGTCAGTATGGACTGTAGTCAGTGTCATGGCTGCCACTGGGTCTGCTGCAGATATTTTTGAATCAATCTGCTCAGGGGGGTTACTACACACCACTGGAGCAGGCGGGACTTGAAACCAGACCTCCTGGCCAAGAGGTAGGGTCACTACCACTGCACCACAAGTACCATTATCATTCTGCTGTACAACCTACAACAGTGGCCAGCCCAGTCAGTGAACCAGCAGCTCACTAGCATCACCAGGAGTAACAGCTACTACTCGAACTGTACTTGGATGATGCACCTGATTTAAGAGCAGTGCTTCGAAAGCTTGCGATTTCAATAAACCTGTTGGACTATAACCTGGTGTCACGTGACTTCTGACCTTGGATGATGAAGGGCATTAATGGCTGGGTATTCTCTTGAGTAAGTATGGTGTTTTGAGGCCAATCAAGCAGGGTCTGGTGAACGGTGTGTGGATTTCTGAAGGCAGGTAGTAGCAATGCCACAGGAGGTCCAAAGATTGCCAAAAAGAGGGTCTCCTCTGCAGAACTAAATATTCCAGAAGATAGGATTTTTTTTAAAGGCTGACAATGGAAAACAGTATGGAGGCAATGTATGTATGATAATAAATGATGACACAAGGACAGTATTGAGGAAGGACTTAGCTTCGAAGATAAGGAATAAAAATCAGTAATTGTGAAAACAGGAGACCACAAAGTGCAGATAACAATGGGTTTAGTTATAAGCCTTTGAGCAGCAGCTATAACCATTGGGCAGAGTATTAATCAAGAAAGAAGGGGAATGAGTAATAAAGATATTTAAATAACCATTGGGGTCTTTAATCTCCATACAGACCAGACACATCAGACTTGAAGGACAAGTTAATTGACTATATTCAAAACAGTTTCCTCGAATCAGCCAAGGGACAGACTATTTTAGATTTTGTCACGTCTAATGAGGCATGGTTAATTAATATTCTTGTAGCAAAAAATCCTATATGGAGCTAAGTGATCATAATTTAACAGTGTCAGCTGGGGCTCATTCAGCAGCACTTTGACTCAGAAGATATGTGCTTAAACTCCACACTACAAGAGCGCCACAGGAACCTGAACAGAAGAAATCAAGCTGACACTGTAGTCCAATGCAGATTGAACACTGCAGTGAGAGGAGCAATCTTTTAGGAGAGGTGTTAAAGTGATTTCCCATTTTTCCTTTGCGTAAACATAAAGATCCCAAGGTACTGTTTAACAGAAGAGCGGAGAAGTTATTTCCAGTGGCTTGGCTGGTATTTATTCCTCAATCAATATTACAAAAATAGACTGCTTTTTCCTTATTAAATTGATAGTTGTGTGAGCTTATTGTGCAAAATTAACTTCCATACTGATAGCTTATATCTAATCTAAAATCTATTAAAACAAAAGTAATTGTCCCTGTTATAGTGCAGGAATTTTCAGAGTTAATTCTGCATAACAGATTCCCACAACAATCAAAAGTACTTCATCAGAAACAGAAAGTTCATGACAAATCGCTTGCTTCAATGCAAGCAAATGGTTTTCAATGTTCTCCATCATGGCAAACCCACAGCTCCTAAGACAGAGATTAGAGGAAAAACTAGCAAAAATGTACGAAACAACACTAGATGTCATGTTTGTTTTTGGCTTTTTAAAGGAATTTCGCACTGAGTTTGAAAGTTTGTACTTAGCCTTGGAACTGCAGTCCTAAACCTCAATGAACTCAGCTGTCGTGGTATAAGACATAAGTTGGGAATCACCAAAAAATAAACAATTATATCTGCTTTGAGTTGGAAGATTGTAAGAGGATTTATAAAACTTAAAACAGGGAACTGCAGTTTAGTTGGCCCAACAGAGTTGAATGAAAAATGCTAGTTTCGATAGATTTCGAAGATGGATAAAGTCATATGGAAAATCACAATATGATAAGACAGAATCCAAAAATGGTTTTATGAAAGGGAAATTATGTTTGACACGTTATTAGTTTTTTGAGGATTCATTTATAGGAGAAATAAAGGGCATTAGTCAGGTACTACAAAAAACACTGTTACACAAAGTAACAGCTCATGGGATTGAGGATAGCATATTATCAATAGAGGGTTGATTAAAGGACAGATAACTGACAGTAGGAATAAAGGGGTCATTTTCAGTTGGCAGGATAATACTAGCGTGGTGTCCCAGTCTATAATAATGATTTAAATGAAGGTGTAAGTGTAATGCCATCCACGTTTGTTGATTATGCAAACCTGCAAGAAATAAGAAACAATGACGAGACCACAAAGAGGCTGCAAAGTTGCAGTGACAGGTTGTTATTGTGCAAGAAAGGTGGCAGATGGAATATAATGTAGGTTATTCACATCGGTAGAAACAATATATTTTTAAATGGTAAATAGCTATAAAATCTTGTTCAGAGAGATCTGAATATCCTTGTCCAGAAAATAGATGATTTTAACATGTATGTAGTGAGACAAATGAGTTGCCCTTTCTTGCAAGGAGTTTAAGGTAATGAGAATAAGATTCTGGCTACATAGATGCTGCAATGAATACACAGTAGAATAATTCCTAGGAATGCTAATGTAGATGAGTTTAGATTGAGCAGAATGTACCTATACATTCCAGAATTTAGAAGAAGGTGTAGAAACATGCAAGCTTCTGAGAGGTCTTAACTGAGTAGATGCGGAAAGGCTGTATTCCCTTGTTAGAAAGCCTAGAAATAGGCAGCGTGCTTTCAGGATAAGGAATCAGTGGGAGTGAGATGAGACATTCTTTTCCCCCACTTGGAGGATATTTAGTCATTGGAAGTCTCTACCCTCCTGGGCTACTCAGCTGCTGTATTTTCAAGGCAGATTTTAAGGAAGTAAGGGGAAATGGGGGCCAGGCAGGGAAGTAAAGCTGAAGTCCAAGATCAGCCATGATTCTATTGAATGAAAGAACTCTCCTATTTCTTATGACAAAAATAAACCATTATTATATCAGATTATCTTTTAGCCTCTGGGCTGACAAACTGGACTGGAATACGGCTGTTCTATTTTCTGCTACATGACTAGAATTTACCTTACAAATTGTGCATCAGACTTGTGCTTCGGAGCGGCAAACTTGAAATGTCAATTGTGTCTCTCCACAGGTGCTGTCAGGCTCGCAAAATATTTTCAGCATTTTCTGTTTTATTTCAGAGGTCCAACATCCATTCACAGCATTTTGCCTTTCCACCTATTTAGACGTGGAGGGGATCCTGAAGAAGGTGTTTGCCTAGTAAAGGCTCTAATAGTGTTCATAGTCCACAATATTGCCCACAGGACTATGAATGACAATATGGGCATTATTAGAATTGATAATTCTAGATATGAGCACAGTTCTGGAGGTAAATACACCAAACGGCTCCAGTGATGGAGAACTGATACAAAAATGTTGATAGCAGAAGAAACTCGGCAAGTTTGGCAACATCTGTGGAGAGAAAGAACAGGTAATGTTTCTGGTGCAGTGGCCCTTCATCAGAACTGTTCTGAAGGGTCACTGGACCTAAAGTGTTAGCTCTGCTTTCTCTCCATGGATTCTGCCATAGTGACTGAGATGGTCCCTTCCCAATCCAATGGGAATGTGAACAGATTATTCATCAGCTCATTCAATGATTCTTAACAACCTTCATCCCCCACCATAACAACTTAAAAAGATATTCAACAAGAATTTATAAAAATGCTCACAGCTTTAGTTCCTTGATTGCTTCTTGTGGTGTCGTGGAGATTAATTTTATATTCCTTGATACTCCAAGTCAAACCTGGTAATCCTAAGCAATCAGTGATTCTAGGAAGCTGCTGTGTCCTATTGACAAGTTCACTCTTTTCATGTTTTCTTAGATGTAGTTTACATTATTCATTGCTTGCAGATACTTATTTCACAGATCTTAATATTTTACCAACATTACCTTCGTATTTTATGTACTTGGCAGCTGGTTGTTCAATAATTTATTTTCTCAGTGGCTGCTTTATTCTTGGAGTTGTGAGGAGATGAACCTTCTCTGTGACATCGATTCAGCAGGTTCCCACAGTCAACTTCATTATATCAGGCAGGTAATTGAGACTTCAGTTCAGAAGAGTTCATAGCACGGAGTGAATCACTGCCCAGCACCTTGAAGGAGGGGTTCTAATTTTACATGGTCTTTAACAAGGCCTTGGTAAAACTGGAACTGGTGACATGTTAGCATTACTGAACATCCATTGTGCTTCTTGTGAGAAATATGATTAATGACCCCTCTCCATTATTACTATCTATTTAAGTCTGTATGCATTTGTCTGGTAGTTGCCAAATATCCCAGAAGTAGCAGACATTGGTGAAATTTCCAACACACGGGAAAACTGGGCCAATATTTATGTGCGTTAATATAAAGCTGTCTTCTTTGCTGAATGTGTCATGATTCAGTAATATGCACATTATATAGTAATGTTATATAGACCATTAAGTTTAAGGAAAGCACATTTTTTCCAGGATTTCCTCGGTTATTGCATGATTAATTTCAATTACCACAGCAGTTTGTTAATTCTGCTGCAAAAAAACAAGAAAATTAATTAGATATTTTAAAAAAGTAAAAATCTTGCTACTCATTTTCTTAATTGTCGACTCAATTCCTTTTCTCATACTTTTAAAGAAGCTAAATATAAACTTTATTTATTAAGACAATTTTCTCAGAATTGCATCAGATTGTTTCCAATGTTGGTTCCGTGAGTATTGGAATATCGGACCGGCCTGAGATGGTAGAAGATGGGCCTCAGGGTACCTTGTTTGTTTTACATGGCAGCTAGAAAACCCAGTAATCAGTCTGACTGAATTACTTTTTATGAACTGGACTAGTTGCATAATTTAGAAATTTTGACATTGAGGGCATCAAACTGCAGATCAAGAGAAGGATTTTGCTGTCCGTATAGTTGGTAATTTGCTCAGTATGTCAAATGTAAGCTTCCTGGGGCACTCATTTCAGTTTGCAATATATCATTTTTAATGGTTCATCATCTGTTTCAATGGTGCATTTCTTGCCAATAAGTAGATTTGAAGCAAATTACAGAGCTAATATCTCACATTTTATATTAGAATAGTTGGCTTCTGCAGATGATAGGGTTTATTGAACTAAAGGCAATAGGTTTCTCACCTTGCAAAATACATGCGTTGAGGCTTTACTGTGATACATCCACTTAAAGAAGCATGACTTTTCTGGGGCCATCGTATTGCAGTAGGCAACATTTTGCTGGCAGGACTTACTGAGATTCTCAAAGGCATATTGATGATCATCTTGCCACCCATAAGCAATGCCCCCTTGTGTGCAAATCTCTTGGTGGAGATAACTTGTTAGTGGATACCTTGGAACATGTGGCAAGAGGAAATGAGGAAAACCAAGGCAAGTTTGCTGATCTCCTTTATTCTGTGGTCTTGATACTTGTTTAAGATCCTCAATCCTGCCTGGATCAAAACTGACTCCATTGGTGGAGTAAGCACATCCAAAGAAGTTTTTTCGGCTAATGTTGATGGGCACTTTGTGCTGTTAAGCACTGGTCCTCGTTGTCATGTTTTGCCTTTGTCTTCCCCATGGCCACAAGAATGTCTGTAATGTAAATACAGCTAGGTACATTCCCAATAATCTATCCATGTGCAACTGAAATGTGTTTTGTCTAATTGATTACTCAAGTTGTAACTGCCAGAAAAAGTAGCATCCAAATAGAGTCCTAAATGCTCTTGGGACTCTTCCATTAAATAAACAGATTAAATGTCATGTTTCGCATCCAGCTTTGAAAAGAATCTTGCTGGAAGAAATTTCAGAGTGCCAGCTTCGGTATTTTATGTGAACTTTTTTCGAGAGAAAGGTTTAGGTACCTGTCATCAGGCACACATATGTGGTTCTGTTTTCTTTAAAACACATTTGATAGTGCTAGTGATAATGGGAACTGCAGATGCTGGAGAATCCAAGATAATAAAATGTGAGGCTGGATGAACACAGCAGGCCCAGCAGCATCTCAGGAGCACAAAAGCTGACGTTTCGGGCCTAGACCCTTTATCAGAGAGCGGGTCTAGGCCCGAAACATCAGCTTTTGTGCTCCTGAGATGCTGCTGGGCCTGCTGTGTTCATCCAGCCTCACATTTTATTATCTTTGATAGTGCTACACCAGTCTTTGTGGTAGTTCAATCTAAATTAAATCTTTTCATTCCAACTAAAACAAAATTGCTGGGAAAGCTCAGCAGGGTTGGCAGCATCTGTGAAGGAGAAAACAGAGTTAACGTTTTGGGTCCTCTGAGGAGGGGTCTCCAGACCCGAAATGTTAACTCTGTTTAACTTTTCCAGCAATTTTGTTTTTGTTCCTGACTTACAGTGCCCACAGTTCTTTTACATTTCACTCCAACTTGTTCAGTGCCACTTAAAGGTTTGCCTGAATGTGCAAACTGCATTTCCTTAGGGGATTATTACATGGGGTTGCATTGATACAATATTATCTCTGTCTAGGTAAAGATATTTGACATCATTAGTTGCATTGTGTCACACATGACGTGGCCAACACAATGCATGTGGTTTGATCTCAGAAATTGTGACAGAGCTGAGATGGTTGATCTATCACTGCCAGACTGTTGATGTCTATGAAATAGGGAACATCAGAAAGTGAAGTCAGTATACATATCAGCTCTACAGTATGATTCTGCTGGTGTATGGAAGCAGAGATCTGTCAAATGCTCTATAAGGCTCTCTCGATACCCGTACCATGTAGTGCCACTTGCTAAAGTACATGTTTTTCAGAATGAGTGGTAGTTATACATTAACATTGGCTGCTATGTTGATTTTAGCTTTTGGCGCGTGTTGTTCTGGCTTTTCAGGAGATGGGAGATTTATATTCCTAAAAGCTTCTGATCACCTTATACCATTATTATAAGGGTTCTTGAGTTAGAACAGCCCAAGGATAGAGTTCTAAAAATCTTCCTTGCTAGTTGCAATCTGTGGCGTCAGAGAATTAACACAATCAGTCTTTCCATGGATGATCAGAAAGATCCAGAAAATATTTATAATTTCTTAAAGACGCGAGTAAGATTTAAAAAAAGAGTTTAGGATTAACAGATTCCAACCGTGTCATGCAGGCTGCATTGCTAAGAGTCTATTGGCCAGTACAACGCCTAGATTTCCAGAAGGTTTTTGATAAAGTGCCACAGCAAAGGCTGTTGCAGGGAGTAAAAGGATCTTGCTGAGAACAATGATTTGAGTTACGGGGAGAGGCTGAATAGGCTGTGGCTTTTTTCCCTGGAGTGTTGGAGGCTGAAAGGTGACCCTATAGAGGTCAATAAAATCATATGGGGCATGTATAGGGTGAACAGCCAAGGTCTTTTTCCTAGGGTGGGGGAGTACAAAACTAGAAGGGATAAGTTTAAGGTGAAAGGGATAGATTTAAAAAGGATGTGAGGGACAAGATTTTCATGCAGAGCGTAGACCATAAATGGAATGAGCCGCCAGAGGAAGTGGTGGAGATGGGTACAATTACAACATTTAAAACGTATCTGGATGGGTACATGAATAGGATGTGTTTAGAAGGATATCAGTCAATGCTGGTGAATGGGACTAAGTCACATTGTGATATCTGATCGATGTGGACAAATTAGACTGAAGAGTCTGTTTCTGTGCTGTCTAACTCTATGAATCTATGAATTTATACAGTCCGATCGGTCTTATATGCTTCAGAATGGAGCTCCTGGATAACTGGCTTTCACTTCTGGGATTTATGCAGTTGTAGAATAACAGAATTGTCATGGTGCAGAAGAAGATCATTTGGCCCATCGTTGCACACATCCTTCTCCACCACCGAAAAGTCCCTAATATCCCATTGAAGCATTCTACTTGCAATTCATACTCTGTATTAGGTTAGTTCTTTTGCTTCTTCCTCCTTTATGTTAAAGTATTTTCATGGCCCCTTTGTCCCAATATGTTCTTGTCTATTGAAGTCCAGCTTGCAAATCAAACTTTATCGAAGACTGCACTTAACTCCCTTCGCAATTCCATAGGAGCTTGGCAGAGTAAGGTGTACAGTGTTGGTCTCTTTACTTAGGAAGGATGCTAGTATGTTGGATGCAGTTCAGAAAAGGTTACCAGACACGATAAAACAAAGAACTGCAGCTGTTAGAGATCTGAAACAAACAAGAACAGAAATTGCTGGAGAAACTCAGCAGGTGCAGCAGCATCTGTGGAGAGAAGACAGACTTAAGTTTTTGAGTCTAGTGACCCGTCTTCAGAACAGATAGGTTGTCTTGTGAGGAAATAGTGAACGGGCCAGACATGTATCCATAGGAGTTTACAAGAGAAATAGGTGATTTAATTGAAACATATAAGATTCTGAGGTGTCTTGATAGATTGGATGGTGGGAGGGTGTTTCCTCTTGTGGAAGAATCTAGAAGGAGGAATTATTGTTTATGAACACGAAGCCACTCATTTGAATCAGATGGGGTGAATTAATTTGTCTTATAGTATTGAGTCTTTTAGACTCCTCTCCTTAAAAGGTGATGAAATGAGTCTTTGCATATATTTAAGTAAGAAGCAGATGATTTTTCATAAGCAAAATTATCAGGTGTCAGTGGGAAGGTGGGTTGGAGGTTTCAATCAGATTATATTAATCGGTGGAGCAGGGCTGAGTGGCCTACCCCTCTTCCTTGTATAACTTATCATGGAATTACACTGGGAAAGAACAGATTCAGCTGAGGCCAATGTACACACCACTAATCACACATGATCAGAGTGATGGAGTGCACTCCAAAAATGGTTGTAAGATGATGCTGACTGACAGTACCTCGCAGCAAGACCACCAAGTTGTCAACCAAGTTGACAACACCTTCCGGTCACAAACCATTTCAGCTCCCCCTCCTACTCCCTGGGCGACATGCCCATCCTGGGCCTTCTCCAGTGTTACAATGACACCACCCAGAAACTGAAGGAGCAGCACCTCATATTCCATCCTGAGATCCTACAACCCGGCAGTTACAATATGGACTTTACCAGTTTCAAAATCTCCCCACTCCTGGCCTCATCCCATGACCAATCCTGCCCCACATCCCCGCCTCCTTGACCTGACACAATCCGCCCATCTTCTCTCCCATCTATCTGCCACTCCCGCCTTACTGACCAATCCACTTCATTGCCTACCTGCACTCACCTACACCATCCCACCTACCTTCCCCAGCCCCACCCCTCCTCTCTATTAATTTCAGAGCTCCCGTCCCTCCCCCCCATTCCTGAAGAAGGATGCCAACCCAAAATGTCAACTTTCCGGCTTCTCTGATGCTGCCTGGCCTGCTGTGTTCATCCAGCTCCTTACTGTGTTATCTCTGACTCCAGCATCGGCAGTTCTTACTACTTCTCACAGAGAACAGCACACTTCTCCAGGCAGGCGTAGGATCACCAGATCACGGCAAGTTGTCAATACTCTGAAGCATTATGCCAATGTTTAAAATGCTAGTCTTGATATTCTGTTTTACTGTTCATACAATTATGTAATTGATATACCTGCCCATATTCAACCATGAATATCTGTTTGGGATAACTATGTCTCATAATCAGAGTGTCAGGACAACCTTAATGGACATATTTCTGGTACAATCGCTGCAGTATAATATATGACCTGATGATGTAAAGATCTCATATTACATTTAACTTCGGATCATTTGAGGCGTGGTTCTCTACTGAAACTAAAGCATCTCTGTTCTTACGTAGTACCTTATATCAGCCCTGAAACATTTGTCCCTAAGAAATGCAATGTTTGTCCATAATGGATGTAGTAAATGTCTGCTGGTTCTTCAATACAGCAACATTCAGGTCCAGGTTCTTACTTTACAGTGGGTAATAAACATAAGCATTGTTGCACCAAATAAAAAGCACCCTGTTGGAGACAAACTTGCACCAAAGGTTGTTTTTCTAAATCAGCAATGCCTGAACACCAGTATGCCACAATGAAAATTGGAAAGAATTGCACAAATCTGTTAATTAATGATCTCCTGATATTTTTGGTAACATATTGCACTGTGCTCATACAGTCAGTCTGCTGCCTATGAACAAAACAGTGCACAATGGTAACCCACTGACTTCTTCATCTGCAATAAAATTATAGTGGTTAAATCAGAATGACCTAAAATTCCCATTAAAAGTAGGCACAATAATCTAGTCATTGTAAGTTATATCATCATAAGAAAATAAAATTAATTTTCAGTCTTTTAATTGAGGCTGGGCTAAGGAAACAATTTGTGTTCAGAACTGTGTTCCTATCCTTATTTACTCTTCTGCCTCCCATCCATACTATGCATATAAATGATGAGCAATTCCCTGATTTCATTCAGTATCAATGTTAGTTACTATTTTTGGTACTTCCTGCAACTTGTTTCTTAGTTTGCAGCTGTATTTTTAAAGCCTCATAACTAATCAATTTCTTCGTGATCAGATTTGATGACAGTGATGTGATATGTGAAGAAACACTAATTGCTGTAGTAATAGCCAACTACCTTTAGGCCAACCCCTCCAGCACCCATGACCTAGTCAATTTTCCGATAACTTTGATGCATTGCACTGTGCTCTCTGGACAGCAGATCAAATTTATTATTGGCATCCCAATTACATGTTTGATATATACTGCTTATTTTGCGCACTGCTGTCACATGAAGGATTGCATTTCACTATACGTCTCAAATGTGACATATAAAAACTTAAAAATTTTATGTCATAGTCACTAGTGATTCGCTCAAATTCGGGAACACTGAACAACACATTGCAACTATAAAGGTGCAGAACACAAATGAAAAGTAAAGAAAGTGGGAGATAAGCATTCAATATCAAACTGCTTTCAATACAATAAATTAACTTGAGAAATCAATAAAAGAAATCTGAACAATTAAACTATAGAAAATCACTTTGAATATTCTTTTATGTTGCTTTCTTCACTAAGCTGTGTACTTTGTACATATAATTCTGTATATAATTGCATAACAAACAAAATTCACAAGCATTACACTATCCACACAATTAATTTTCTATGAATTATTGCCAGTAATGTTTCTTGTCAAAGTTCTGATGATATATGAAGTAATGCCTGGAACACTCTGAAATTCCCAGACCCATCATCTTAACTGAGGAAACTGAAGCTGGCAAGTCATTGGTCTAAATAGACAATAGCATTAAGAAGGTCTAGACAAGTACTCCCAAACATTTCCTTATTGACACCCTAATTTGAATGTTGAAATTTGCTGTGATCCCAGAGTGATATTGTGGTGTTGTGTAAGGAACTGAAAGGGTTACTGCTGAGGAATGCATTAAGCACTGCCCAATATGGTGAACTTGAGCAAGAGTACAGATTTGGACCTTTAAGGAGTAAGACCTAACATCCAAATGTCCTTCATTGTTTCAGTAACAATGTCTATTATAATAATGTAACCTGTAGAACATAGAACATAGAACAATACAGCGCAGAACAGGCCCTTCGGCCGTTGATGTTGCGCCGTGTGAACTAATCTAAGCCCCTCCCCCTATAGTATCCCATCATCATCATATGCTTATCCAAGGACTGTTTAAATGCCCCTAATGTGGCTGAGTTGCTGTCATGCAAACGACCTAAATTTTGTTGAAGAGTAGAATTTCTTCTTGTTAGATGAGCAAGTGTTTTTCCTCTTGCACATTGGACAAACCAGGCCCTGTGGATCCTTACAGGAAAAAGGATGATGGGTACTACACCAACCAGTTAGCCCTTAACCTTGTGATGAATTGTGGTGAGGATGCATTAACAACAGTGTGATGGTGTAGAGCTGTGAGTATGAAGAGGGATGTGGTGGGGGGGGGGGGGGTGGTGGGTGGCAGGAGGGTGTGTAGATTTGTAAGAGTAAAGGGTTTACAGATTTTTGAGAGTGAAGTGAGAAGGGGCGATTGAGTCGGAAGTGTGATGTTAAGCGTAACAGCAGGTGTTTGGATTGTAAGGTTTAAAAAAAACTCTCCCTTTTTGCTGTTTATTTTGTATCAGGAATCAGGCCTAGATGATGCCTGTCAGGCAGTGCCTACCATTAGAAATGAAACATAAGACCTTAAAGAGACTTCACAGCCTTTGCTGCCCCAATGTTTGTACCTCAAAGTCACATCTCACTGGTCTACAAGGGGTCATGACCACAGTTGGGGAGGTAAGATCTAAAAGATTGGTTATTCACAGTGTGTGTCAGGACACATGGACCGTAAACTCCATTCAGTAGTAGTAAATCACCAGGATCCTGAGTTAATAAATGTCAGAAAATTTAAGTAACCAGATTTGTTTTTGTAAAATGCTGCCACACACAACAATACATCGCATTTTGGTGTAATTTTCTTTCTTTTGGCTTATCTTTAAAATAATTATGAAAATGTAGATGACTTCCTCAGAATTGAGTGTTATTCTGTAGCTATTAGTTGCAAGCCAAAAACTTCATGCTACCCAGGCAGCAAACCAAATTGTAATCAGTGATCATGTTTCAAGATTAACTTTTAAACTGAGAGTTCGATATTTCTATGTACCAAAGAGAATAACTCAGTGCCTAGTTACTGAAAATCTTTTATTTTCTCTTGAGTTCAGTTAGGTTTGTTTCCTGGTCAATAAAGCTGCCTGGCAGCATATAGCCTACACCATGATGTAATAGCATCTGTAATCTTAAATCCTTCTTAAAATCGGAAGTGATAAGTAAAAATTATCAGCAAATTGATTTATCTTGATACAAGTTCGCTGTTCAGCTCCTGTGTTTCCTACAATTATTAAGATTTATGTGTTTAGAGATTTGCAAAGAATGGCGGGGTGGGGGGCTCACTTGTGGGAAGGGGATCTGATACTGAATCCAAGAAAAATGCCAAATATATAAAAAACACAGAAAAAAAGTGAGACTACAAGGTGCAGAGCTATTAGAAATAACATTTAAAGAATTGTTTGTGAGTTAGTTCAATGATAATAAACAATGAGTAAAATTCCACGCTGGTGTTTTCCAGGAATAAGATTTGTAATTGTCTTTCAGTTGCAATGTGAGAGGTAGGCGAAGTAGATAAAGGAGCAAAGAAGCAAATAAGTTGCTCACACATAGAGCAGGAGGAAGAGAAGAATCTATGCAGGAGGCCTTATTCACACAAGGGTTTTCTCCACCTAATCCAGAAACAATGTATATCATTAGTGATTTATAAGCAAGTGCTCAGAAAACATTGCTACCTCTAGCAACCAGACATTCAAACTTAGGTTAGATCGAGGGAAGAGCTGCCAGTGATTGTGAAGGTGGCTGTGGTCATGAGCTTTTTTACGTTAGAATCTTTCTAAGATGGAACAAATGACCATAGAACCAACATTTTCCAGCTTGCCTTTCACTGCTGCATTGGCAAAGTGACAGATCCTTTTATGCCAGGAGAGGGAGCTCATTGTGTTCTCATTGAGAAAGGTGAAGCAACAAGAACATGCATGTGGCTTTGTCAGGGCAGTGGGATTATCCATGGTGCCATCGCCTGTGCCCAAGTGGCTTTCAGGGTGCTGCAATCAATAGTGACATACAACTACAAGGTTAGTAATAAATGAATGGATAGTTTTAATTGATTCAGAATGTCAGGCGGGTTAAGCATGTTCAATGTGAGTAATGCTGAAATAAGAAACATCACAGAGTACTGTTCATACAATAGCTCTGCCCCCACAACTGCTGAAATAACAGTCACTGCTAAATAACAGTTTTATACCAACCTGGACAAATCATCCAGTATTCCTTACAAACGTTATCCAGTCTCTTAGTGCCTGTCTTGTGGGTGTATTTGCCTGGCCTAGTGCTCTTGTGCTGTAGTCCTGTGGTGGTTGCAGCATGGCTGGTCGCTAACTATAGCCTTTCAGTGGGGAAGACTGCAGACAGCCTTACTGGGCAACACTGAGCAACTTGTAACCGTAAAAGACTAGTCTCAGGCTGCAACACTTTGTCTAGTAACAGATAGTGGGAGCTGGGTGCTTTTTTTCTGAGAGGAGACAATAGCTTTGAGTTTCATGAGGTGCAGCACCTTAACCATTCTAGCAATTTGCCACAGCGGTCTGCTGGGCTGCTGTGAGATGTCGAGAGACTGTGCTGAGCACAGGTACAATGAACCACGATGACAACACTGCATGGCATCAGGCTAAGTTCTTATGACCTTAGTCTGAGGGTTTACTGCAGCACTCAGGCACTGCCTGATTTCTGCTTTACATACAATGAAAGTTGAGATACTGGCCGTCAGATGTTGCATAAACATTCCCATGGATTTAGCTTCTAGTCCTTGCTGGAAAAGATGGACTCCAAGCTCCGCACAAAGCTCAGTACCAATTTTCCTCCATGCTGTCTGACAGAGGCAGTTCCACCATTGCATTAAGTGTCTCCATGATCAGAATTTAGGAGACATGGTCAGTAAGTTTGGGGATGACACCAAATTTAGTGGTTTGGTAAACAATGAAGAAAGATATCTAAGATTACAAAGGGGTCTTGATCAATTGGGCCAATGGGCTGATGTGTGGCAGAAGGAGTTTAGTTTGGATAAATGTGAGGTATTGCATTTTGGTAAAACAAACAATAGCAGGACATATACAGTTAATGCTAGGACCCTAGGTAGTGTTGTCAAACAAAGAGACCTAGGGATTCAGGTACATAGTTCTTTGAAATTTGCATCACAGGTAGACAAGGTGGTTAGGAAGGTGCTTAGTATGCTTGCCGTCATTGCTCAGACCATTGAATATAGGAGTTGAGGACATTATATTGATGTTGTGCATGATGTTGCGGAGGCTGCTTTGAAGTCCTGCGTACATCGCTAGTTGCTGTGCTAGAGGAAAGATATCATTAAATTGGACAGGGTTCAAAAAAGATCTAACATGATGTTGCCATGACTGTAGGGTTTGAGTTATAAGGATAGGCTGGAACTTTTTCACTGGAATTTTGGAGGTTGAGGGGTGACCTTATAGAGGTTAATAGGATCATGATGGCATAGATAAGGTGAATATGGTGGAGGAGTTCAACACTAAGGGGCATATTTTTAAGGTGAGAGGATGAAGATTTAAAAGGGTTTCATACAGAGGGTGGTTCAAATATGGAATAATCTGCCGGAGGACGACTTAGATGATCATAGATCATAGAATTCCTACAGTGTGGAAACAGGCCCTTCTACCCAACAAGAACACACCAACCCTTGGAGCATCCCACCCCGACCCATTCCCCTATAACCCACCTAACCTATACACCCCTGAACACTACGGGCAATTTAGCCATGGCCAACCCGCCTAACCTGCACATCTTTGAACTGTGGGAGGAAACCGGAGCACCAGGAGGAAACCCACGCAGACACGAGGAGAATGTGCAAACTCCACACAGACAGTCACTCAAGGGTGGAATTGAACGTGGGTCCCTGGCACTGTGAGGAAGCAATGCTAACCACTGGGTAGATGCAGGTTCAATCATAGAGTTTAAAAGATATTTGGATTGGTACATGAACAGGAATGGTTTAGAGGGATGGGGGCCATACACAGGCAAGTGGGACTAGTTTAGTTTGGGAAACGTGGTCGACATTGACGAGTTGGACTGAAGGGTCTGTTCCTGTGCTGTATGACTGTGTGTGTACGCCAACCATCCTTCTTCTCTTGAACTCCTTTCCCAGTCCTCTGCAGTAGAACATGCACGCAGCCTTGCCCTCCATAGAACTGGTACCTACACTTCCCTTACCACCAATGCTGCAGGCTACTTGTGCCAGGTCACTCACTATCACTGTTGTACACCATGCCAGTATAAGACCATAAGGCATAGGAGCAGAAATTAGGCCATTCAGCTCATTAAGGCTGCTCCTCCATTCAATCATGGCTAATAAGTTTCTAAACCCCATTCTCACACTTTCTCCCCATAACACTTGATCCTCTTGATAATCAAGAACCTATCTATCTCAGTCTTAAATATACTCAATGACTTGGCCTCCACAGCCTTCTGTGGCAGTGAATTCTATAGATTTACCACTGTCTGGCTGAAGAAGTTTCTTTTTAACTCCGTTCTAAAAGGTCTTCCCTTTATTCTAAGGCTTTGCCCTCGGGTCCTAGTCTCTCCTACCAATGGAGACATCTTCCCAACATCCACTCTGTTCAGGCCATTCAGTACTTTGCAAGTTTCATTAGATACCCGCCTCATCCTTCTAAACTCCATCGAGTATAGACCCAGGGTCCTCCAATGTTCCTCATATGTTAAGCTTTTCATTCTTGAGACCTCCTTTGAACCCGCTCCAGGGCCAATACATCTTTCCTGAGATATGGGACCCAAAACTGCACACAATACTCCAAACGTGGCCAAATGTATCTAAGATGTAACAGTATTTTCCCTTCATCGATGTTGTGCTGTTCTTGGTCTTCAAGCTCTTATACTCCCGCTTGCCCAAGTGGCAGTTCTTCGTACTACCTGAAGGGCAAAGGCAAGAGGCTAGGATTGTGGTGAAGGTATAGTGCAGGGGGTTGTAAGGCAGGGTACTCTGAGAAATTAAGGGGTGCGTATTGAGTAATTCATAGCTTCCAGATTATATGGTGAGAGGATGTGTCAGAAGAAGTTGGATGAGATAAAAAACATTCCATCACCTTCAGTAGTAACCACGCCAATGTGCCTGTCTCAACTTATTTGATACTGAAACAATAACTTATGCTTCTGTTACCTTTCCACTGTACCACCGTTATGCACTCCTGAATGTCCTCCATCCTTTCATAACCTCCAACTCATCCAAAGCTCCATTGACCACATCACTTTTGCACCAAATCCTGATAACCCATTAATGTTATGTTTGATGTACTGGCTTTCAGTCAAGAATGGCTCAACTACAAAATGCCACATTGGTGAAATGGATTTCAAAAATGAGAGAAGTGGTGTCTTCAACACAGAATACAGATCGCAACTCAAATAAAACATGAGATTAAAACAATAAAATACGTTTCATCAGTATGCTTCAGTACCAGGAAAATGTTAACCATTATCTCCATAAAAAGATCTAAATTAATAATGAAAATTAACACAATTTACAATCCATGGAAAGTATTCCAAGCACGTTCTAAGTTCCCATATTCTACTAAGATAGTGTATGTATCTGGCATCTTTATCAAACATACACATGAAAACAAATTTAATTTTAAAGCAATGCAACGTATGATTTCAAAATTCATGAGGCAATCATTGAAATTAAAATGAATTCTTACTCAGATATTTTAACCTTTTCCAAACACCTAAGCTGAAAGCTATATGATTGATGCCTTCACAAACCAAAATTTATCACATTCAGATGCAATGACATTCCTCAATTCATTAAGCTTTCGGATGGGATCGTCCAAGCTGTTAAGCTCCCAGGTGAAGAGGGATGAACTAACTTCCCTTCTTTATTCACTCGTCCCCTTTGGTTAGTTGCTATAAAGTTCACTTAGAAAAGATCCCATCCATTGTAGACAACTTTCACCTAGACCACATGATCTTATGTTCTGAAAGGAGCCAAATTTACCAGGCCTTGTTGAGTTCATAAGAAGTGTGAGTTTATTCATTACTAATGCAACACATGTACACAGAAAGTAGAATAAGAGGTGAGTCCAAAGAGAGAATAGTTTAAAGAAAAGGTTATAAAGATCAGCCTCTGAATTGTCTGTGAAGAGCAGATAATTGAACATTGCTGCCATTGCAGTGAAGGTGAGTGGCAGTGTCATTGATAGGTTTCATGATCCTTAGATTCGTAGATTGGTTTAGATTTGGGTGTTCTGCTTCCTTTCAACAATAATTGAATTCTAGCCTTCAAGTTTCAAAAGAGTCTTTTTGTTGACTTATTTCCTTTTGTCTGTCTGAAAGCTGGTTAACTTCTAGCACTCAGAGTAAGAGAGAGTGCAACACTGGGGCAACTAGGGGATAGATCCTTGACTGTGACCCTTCTGAGGAAGAAAAGCTCTATGAGAAGAATATATCATCTGTGGATAACTATGGAAGTTAAGGCTGGTACCAAACTGAAGAAAAAAAAAGTACTATGCTGCAAAGAATAGTTATAGAATAGGAGATTGGGAAAGATTCAAAATCCAGCAAAAGCAACATTCTGACAATAGTACTGAAGACTTGTGTCTGGAACTTGCTGCTCCTTTAGCTAAGCTGTTCCAGCACAGTTAAGACCCAACAACATGGAAAATTGCTTAGGTATGTCTTGTGTACAAAATGCAGGACAAATCCAATTCATTCAATTACTGCGCAGTCTATTTTGATCATCAGCGATGGAAGATGTCATCAAAGTGCTTCATGCAGCATCTGCTCAGCATTGACCTGTTCAGTTATGTCCTGTTTGGGTTCCGCTGCGGCCACTCAGCTCCTGACCTCATTACAGTCTGAATTCCAGTGGTGAGGTCAAACTTGCAGCCCTTGATATCAAGACTACCTTTGATTAAGTGTGGGATCAAGGAGCCCTAGCAAAACTGGAATCAATGGGTGTCAAGGGGCAAACTCTCCACCTGACACATAGGAAGATGGTCATTGTTTTCTGTATATATCTCAGCTCCAGGACACCTCTGCAGGTGGTCCTCGGGGGAATGTCCTCGGCCCAACCACCTTCAGCTGCTTCATCAAGGACCCTCCCTTCATCACCAGGTCAGAAGTGGAGACGTTCACCAATGTTTGCACAACGTTCAGTACCATTCACGATGACTTAGTTACTGAAGCAGTCAATATTCAAATCCAACAAAATCTGGACAATATTAGGCTTGGGCTAACAAGTGGTAAATAACACTTGCAGCTCACAAATATCAGCAATGTCTATCTCCAACAAGAGGCAATCTAACCACCACCCCTTGACCTTCAGTGGTGTTTATAGCACTGAATAACTCATAATGAACACCATAGAGGTTACTGTTGATCAAAATTTCACTAGACTAGCCACATAAACACAATGGCTACAATAGTAGGTCACAGGCTAGGATTATTTCAGCAAATAACTCACCTTGTAACTCTCTAATGCCTGTTCACTATCAAGGCACAAGTCAGGAGCATGATGGAGTATTCCCCACTTGCCTGGGTGAGTACGGCTCCAACAGCACTCAGGAAGCTTAACGACGTCCAGGACAAAGCAGCCTGCTTCACTAGTACAACATCCATAAGCACTGACTCCATTCACCACCGATGCTCAGTGGCAGCAGTGTGCACTATCTATAGGATGCACTGCAGAAATTCACTACAGGTTCTCAAACGGCACCTTACAAATCCATGAGCAGTTCCATCTAGAAGGACAAGGGGAGCAGTTACATCGGAACAGTGCCACCTTCAAGTTCCTCTCCAAACTGCTCACTATCTTAACTTGGAAATATGTTACCAACACTTCACTGTTGCTGGATCAAAATCCTGGAATTCCCTCCCAAACAGCATTGTGGGTCAATCTACAGCAGGTGCACTGCAGCGATTCAACAAGGTAGCAAAGCACTACTTTCTCAAGGGCAACTAGGGACAGGCAATAAATGCTGGCAGGCTAGGGACACCCACATTCCATAAGTGAATAAATGCAAAGAAAACTCAATGAGAGAAAAATTGAAATATTAGATATAACTATCAAGAATTCTATAAATAGAATAAATGTTTCTGCAAGTGTATATATAAGATCATAGCAAAATAAAGGGTTGGTCCCTTACAAGGTGAGACGAGGCAATTTATAAAAGGAAACAAGGAAATGGCAGAGTTTGAACTAGTAGCTTGTACAAAAATCATCTTAAGAATAAGGGAAAATCAAAAGGCAGAGAAAAGGAAGAACACTCAAGAAAAAGTATTAGGGAATCTTATACGACTAAAGATTGACAAGTCTCTAGGACATGGTGGCCTGCATTACTGGGCTTAAAAGAACTGGCTGGAGGGAAATTGATGTGTTGGCTGTCAACTTCTGAAACTCCCTTGATCCTGAAGAAATTCACATGGATTGTAATGTCATTCTGCAAAAACAGTGAGGGCGAGTGAAAGTGGCTAACTATAGGTGAGTTAGTCTAACATTTATCATTAGGAAAATGCTAGAATCAATTATTAAAGAGACTGTAGTTGGCCATTCAGAAAATCCTGATGCAATCATAGTGTCAACATAGCTTTGCAGTAGGAAAATCATTTTTAACAGATTCAGAAGGTCTTTTGTAGTCTAACAGGTGTGAATAAAAAATAATGCATTGTTTATATTTGAATTTCCATAAGATATTTAATAAGGTGCCAGATGAAGGTTGCTGCAGAAGATAAGGTTTCATGGCATTGAGGGTGATTAGCTTGGTGATATTTGCATGGATAGAGGGCTGACCAACCAACACAAAACAGAAAGTGTACATAAAGAAATGGGTTCATTTTAAGAGATAGTAGGAACTACAGAAGCTGGAGAATCTGAGATAATGAGGTGTAGAGCTGGAGGAACACAGCAGGCCAAGCAGCTTAAGGGAAGCAGGAAAGCTGATGTTTTGGGCCTCGAACCTTCTTCAAAATTTGAAGAAGGGTCTATCCTGAAACGTCAGCTTTTCTGCTCCTCTAATGCTGTTTGGTCTATGTTCATCCAGCTCTACACCTTGTTGTCTTGGGTCTATTTTAATATTGGCAAACTATAACTAGTGTAGAACCATAGAGACCAGAACTTGGGCCTCAATTATTTACAACTTAATCAGTGAGTTGGATTAAGTGACTTTATTGTCACTAAGTTTGACAATGATAAAAGATAGATAGGGAAGCATATCTAAGGAGATTACACAGAGTCAGGCTCCCACAGATTGAAAGTATTAGTTTAGCTTACAGTAGTTATTGGGGTTTTGAAGTTGGCTGTGGAAGCAGTTTCTTCCTTTCTACCAGAATTTTCTCTTTGTGTCCTTTCCTCCTGGACTGGAGAAACAGTGCATATGAGGCAAACTATTTTACTAAATTTGCCTTTGTCAAGTGTATGTTTATGGGATGTTATTAAATTGGAACAGTTGCTGTTTAGTAGTTAAATAATCTACTATTCTGTTAAGTTTTCCAATCAAGTTAAAGTTATATCAATTCTTCTTTCTTTTGTTTGTGTTTAACTGTAGGGTAAGAATAAAGTGTGTTTTGTTTAAATGTAGCCAATCAAATTATGTCTGGAACACAGCACCTTACACTTGCCTTTCAATGAGATAAACGTTTGGGCCTAGGCTATCTCCTTGGTATATTTGAAAGGGTTTTGGTCTGGTCCATAACACAGTGCAGAGGTATGTTTGTACATGAATCATAAAGTAAGTATAAACGTTCAAATAGTAGTTGGGAAAGCAGGTGGAATATTGGTCCTTTTTACAGGGTGGATGAAATAAAGCAATGGAGCAATCTTGCTACAACTGTGTTCAGCATCAACACCTAGAGTACTACGTACAAGTGACATGTCGGTCAGCTGGCAAGTTTACTGGGATTGTTGTAAGTACATAGGCAGCTGTCGAGGTCGATCTGTGCACCGAGAATTCTGCTGCAAATAAGACATCAGGACTGAGGTTGGATGAATCCCTGGCTTAGGATTTCCTCTCCATGTGTTTGTCTCTGCCTTTGAAATACTCTTGCTTATAAATGAGGCCACATCATTCTTTTTAAGTTGGCTGTGCAATTGCAACAATCCTGGGCCAACTTCCCCCCAGACTCAAAGTCTTCTTAAGTGAAGCCTTCACTGTATCTTCTTGGAGCACTTCCTTTCATTATCATGAAAACACATGTAAGACTTACATGCTCCATAGAAGATTCATCTTGATAGATGTGTGTCAGGAATTTTGGCTACGTAACCAGCCCAACGAGCTCATGACTGCATTTGAGAGCAAGTCCAAGCGACACTGTACATCCAGTTTTGAACTGGTTACTTAATGAACCCCTCTCCAAGTGTTTAATTAAGCTACAAAGCCTTTCAGAGATTTACAAGGGTTTTATTGTAAATCCATAGTTTAGAACAAGTTCCCACTTTTCTTTTCTGCATGCTCTCCCTGTTCACAAATCATGCTCTCTATTTGATCAAGAACCCAGCTGCAAACGCATAAACAAATCACCAAATGAACCAATCACCCAATTAATCAAATAACAAAGAAACCACCTCTACTCTTTAAACTTTTAAGAACTAAACCTACCTCCAATTTAGCAATTTTTCAAAAGAATCAATTAAAAACACTGCCTACCAGCAGCAGTAACAAAAAACAAAGCACAAAAAAAGGGGCAGTAGGCAAGAGAGAGACTAAATCAGAATGGTGTTAGTTTGGAAGTTAATGCCCTCCAGCCCACCTCTCCCTATAAGCTATGAAGCTATGACAGGGCTTGCAGGGGGAGGTGATGGCCCAGCAGTATTATCTTTGGCTGTTAATCCAGAGACCCAGATAATGTTCTGAGAACCCAGGTTCAAATCCCACCATGGCAGCTCGTGGAATTTGAGTTCAAAATGAAACTGGAATTACAAGTCTAATGATGACGATGAATCCAGGCTGATTATCGGGAAAAACCCTTCAGGTTTACTTATATCCTTTAGGGAAGGAAACTGCCATTCTTACTTGATCTGGCCTACATGTGACTCCAGATCCACAGCAATGTGGTTGACTCCTAACTGCCTTCTGGGCAATTAGGGAAGGATAATAAATGCTGCCTGGCCAGTGACACTCTCATCCTGTAAATGAATTAAAAAATAATGTATGCCATCTCTCTCTCTCTGCCTGCAAGGGTACCCATGCATGGGTGTAACTGATAAAGAGGAGTAAGCAGCCATGATGTATGACCTCTCCAGAGCTCTCTGCCTGTTGATGGTTCCTTTAGTCAGGCCCAATAGGAAGTGTTCTAACCGATCCATCACTCTCTCTCCCCCAATCTCCAAAGGTCAGGACTGTAGTGCAGAAATACAATCAAAAGGACAACTGATTTTTAAATAAACAAACAGAAAGTACAACCTTCCAGAACCTACATAGATATGGTCTACAAACTCAGAAGCTCAACTCTTTTTTTTGTTAATTCTAACTAAGCTGGTACTTAAACCCACGCAGAGATGTTACTACACACCTCTGGAATAGGTAAGACTTGAACCCAGGCCTCCTAGTTCAGGGGTAGGGACTATTCACTATGTGACTACATTAATTGAAAGTTTGCAGTAATTTAAATGCAAATTTAAGACTATTAATTCTATATCATGTTCTGGATCTGACAAAACTTACATTTTCCCAAACCATCTGACTGCAGGTATAAAGAATCTCTTTTCATGTTCCACTAATCCAAAAAATCCAAACTTCAACATATTACTTCAACCCCTTCACCTAGTTACTCCCAATTAAAATATAGCTACATCAAAGTACAATTTTACCAAAAACTTTCAATTAATGTAGTCACTTTATCACAGCATGCAAGTCTCTAATGCAGCACTATTACGACAACATGTCAGTGTAAATTTTATTTAGCATAATCTCTGACTTGAATTATTGAAGATAGAAATCTTGACTTTCAACTGCCCATTTTAAATCTCTTATAATTTTTATTTTGATTGACATCTGCTGATTAGTTACCATGGATATCACATTATTGCACAAATGCAAGATCCCTGGGTGGAATTTTACCAGGCTCAGAGCGACATAGACTGTGGTGAGATGATTGGCCGAATGGGCAAATGGTCATTCTGAAATCGAGATCATCTCACCACAACTTCCTTGTTTTTCTCAAGTAAAGTGGTGAGATTCTCCCTAAGGAGCAGTGAGCTCTGAATCGATACTCCAAACCGTTTAACAAACAGTAAACTAACAGCCCAATTTGCCAATGGTTGCAATCTTACCAGACTCACCATGCCAAATAGCCATTAGGAAAGCTCAGCATGGAAACCAGAATGGATTCCTCATGGTTCAACTTTCTGCTGGTACAAACAACCTTCATGTTAAACACCAGGCAACAACATTTTGGGCAAACTCCATGGACACCAGCAACTAAAATGTTCAATTACTTCAACTGGTAACTGAATTCGGTCAAAGCTCTTCTGTATTTTTACTGGCAGTCAGGATTTTGTTTCTGTGCAAGGTACTTTCTACTTTGTATCAATGCTATTAATACAATGCAACAATGTATCATTGAAACACTTTAACTTCTGGTACAAAGTTGCTGAACTAAAATTTTTAAACAATTTAATAGTACTTGATAAACTGATCTCATGTTTGTTTTGTTTCAGTTGCACTATAACAAAAGTCGATTTTGTTTCTAGGAACACATACACAAAATTCTTTTTTCATGGTTAGATCATGATGTAGATCTTGGAAAGGGTTGCCTTTCACCTGTCATGCTTCATTTTAAGCAAGCATTAATATTAAATTAAAGGCAGTAGCACAATTGTGCTTAACTACAATTTTTAACCATCCCCGAAGCTACACCCTGCACAGACTCCTTGTAAGATAAATAAGCAGAGAATTTTTTTCCATGTTATGACAAAATTTGCTGTTGCTTAGAGGAACTAGTGATTTTTTTTGAAATTGCATTTCTTACGTAGTTATGAAATCTGATGCAGACTGTGCAGGAACCACTGTACAATATCAGCAATAACTCTGACTTGCTTCCCTTATCCATCAAATATTTGGTGAATCATGAATGGATGAAATTAGAGGAAGGAAATACAATGGCATGAATGATTCAAACTTCTCAAACACAATTTTTCTCTGCTAAACCCAGCCTCAAATTTCCATTAAAACCAATTGTGTGTTTCCTCCGCAGGGACCACTCCCTCCAGGACGCCCTGGTCCACATCTTCGTCGTCCCCAACACGTCCCCACGGTCCTCCGGCACCTTCACCTATAACCGGTGAAGGTGCAACACCTGCCCATTTACCTCCTCCCTCCCCAGTATCCAAGGACCCAAACATACCTTCCAGGTGAAGCAACACTTCGCCTGCATTTCCCAGAATCTAGTCTGTTGCATTTGCAGCTCACAATGTGGTCTCCTCTACATTGGGGAAATGAAGCATAGACTTGGCGACCGCTTTGCAGAACATCTATGTTCTGCTTGCAAAACAAGACCCTGAACTACCCGTTGCCTGCCACTTTAATGCACCACCTTGCTCCCTGGCCAACATCTCTGTCTCTGGATTGCTGCAGTGTTCCAGCAAAGCCCAACGTAAGCTGGAGGAATAACACCTCATTTTCTGCTTGGGGACCTACAGCCCTCTGGACTCAATATTGAGTTTAATCATTTTGGGGCCTAAACTCTCCCATGTCCCAGCCCCCCAACCCACACACCAGGCCTTGTTACCACATAGCCTGCCACTACACACCCCCTGTTGTTAGTCACTAACAGTCCCCATTAACAACTATTCACCCTCCCAGGCTGATCGTTAGCAACTGCTTTGTCTGTCCAACTGTCTTTCTCTCTCTTTGGGATCTATCCTATCGTTTACTCCCTACCCCACCCACCTCCCTATTTTCTGCATATAAACTGACGTTTTCCCAGCCACCATCAGTTCTGAGGAAGGGTCACCAGACCCGAAACGTTAACTCTGTTTTTCCCTTCACAGACAATGCCAGACCTGTTTTTGATCCTGATTTACAGCACCTGCAGTTCTTTCGATGTTTATATTGTGTATTTCTTTTCTGGAATGAACAATCATAAATACTTCTTGGTCCCATTGTTTTGTTCCATGATAATGTCCAATTCATGCTGGGTAATTCTTTATTTACTTATTACTCTACCTTGATGTCACTTATATGCAACCCCAGCAAGCACCTGAGGTGAGCAAAGGGCTCGGTTCAAATTAACTAAGGCTCTTTGATTAATTTTGGGTCCAAATTAATAACTTGGTTTGGATGCTCGGTGATTGCAATGCAGAAGTTTTAACTGACATTTTCAGTTTTGAGCTGGTTAACCAGTGATCCTTATTGTTGACAGCTGGTTGGAAAAGGGCACCAACTCACAAGCTGGCCTGAGTTATTCCCAAGGACGAAATTACTTCAGTCCTTAACTTTCTCCAGTTGAGTGCACTTTCTCTGCATGCTGTCAAATCATGCTGGGGTTAGTGCACTTTCATCTCAAGTGGGCATAAACTGGACAATCAGAGATATATGTGTGGCCCATTGTGTCCCTTGGTGGGGGGGGGGGGGGGGGGGAGGTCAAATAAAATAAACATCTAAAAATAAATTGCAAAATTTCAAGATGAAAGGGTTAAATATGTTTCTTAATTAATCACCTTTAGCATGAAGCAGGGAAGGGCTTAAAAGAACAATGCTTACTATGAAGCTCCTTTGGTAGGGGAATCAATGGCCTAGTGGTATTATCACTGGGCTGTTAATCCAGAGACCTAGACAATGTTCTGGAGACTGGGTTCAAATCCTACCTTGGTAGATGGTGGAATTTGAATTCAATTTTAAAATAAAAATCTGGAATCAAGAAACTAATGATGACCATGTCAGTTGTTGGAGGAAAAACCCATCTGGTTCATTAATATCTTTAGTGAAAGGAAACTGCCGTCTTTACCTTGTCTGGTCTACATGGGACTCCAGACCCACACCAATGTGGTTGACTCTTAACTGCCCTCTGTGCGATAAATGCTGCCTAGCCAGTGACACCCTCATCCCGTGAATGAATTTTAAAAAAATGTTTTGGAAAAGTAACAACTACTTTCAGGTATGAACAATGGGATCAAGCTTTTCTTTATTCTGTTGTGCGTATGAAATATATGGCAAGTATCCCAAACATGCATCATTTATGAACAATTCATGAATAACAATTTGATATTCACTCATGTATTGCTTAAAGTGCTATAAATAAAGTGGACTGCAGAAAGGGAAGAGAATTGAGACAGAATTGAGCCAGCCACAGCCTGAAGCCAAATATAAGATTCTTGGACCACTCATCTTATTTGTATATAAAGTAGAACATTTGTTCAAACCTCTCCCTGGTGGCTTCTGGATTGCTAGTAGCTGAACTTCCTGAGCTGACTACCTTGCTTGCACCTAAAAACAGATTATGGGGATGAAAATCACTCAGGAAGCATAAATGCCAATTTAGCACTTGTTGGTAGTCCATTTCTACTTTGGGCCAGTTTGCAGCACACAGCCAAGTACTCCTACCACAAGTGGGTAAAGGATGGGTAGGCCTCATGGACAAAGCCAATGCAAGACATCTCATGATGCAACTTTCCTGTCTTTCCATGTTGCTATCACTGGCTCCTGATTTTGCTCACAAACAATTTGGCTATAATGGTACTCAAAGGCTTCTCTTGCATAAAAGATCTTTGAAAAGATGCCAGATAATAAAATTGTTAGCATAGTTGAAGCACATGGAATAAAGGGGCATAGCAACATAGATTCCCAAGGGATATGAATCAAATATTGCAATCACCTATTACCATCCAACCCACCCTTCATCTCTATTTAATTCTGAGCTCCTTTCTCCGTCCTCATTTCTAAAGAAGGGTCCTGACCCAAAACGTCAGCTTTCCTGCTCCTCTGATGCTGCCTGGCCTGCTGTGTTCCTGCAGCTCCACACTGTGTTATCTCTGACTTCAGCGTCTGCAGTTCGCACTACCTTCAAGGTGAATGGTTGTTTTTTGGGCAGCAAGTTAGTATACAGTAGTGTTTTGCAGAGATTGTAACAAAGATCTCTGCTTTTCTTTGAGTATATTAATAGACCTGCCTTGGAGCTCAGAGCAAAGTTTCAAAATTTGAGGTGAATTTATAGACTTCAAGAGGCATAGAAAGGCTGGTGGATGGGAAACTGAGCACAGATGAAATTTAATAGATCAATGAGGGGAAGGAAAATAAAATAAATGGTACAATTCTAAAGTGAATGCAAGAACAGAGAGACCCAGCAGTGTATGTACACAAATAATTTAAAGTGGCTTGGCAAGTTGAAAAAGTTGCTAAACAGGGATTTTGAACTTTAAAAAGAAGGGTATAGTTCATGAGAATCAAGGATAAACACTGGTTTGGCCTCAAATGGATATTTTGGATAACTTGCGCACACCACTTTTGGAAGAATCGTAGAATCTCTATAGTGTGGAAGCAGGCCATTCTGCCCATCATGTTCACACTGACCCTCCAAAGAGCATCTCACCCAGACTCATCTCCCTAGGCTATCCCTGTAACCCTGCATTTCCCATGGCTAATCCATAGCCTACACATCCCCAGAAATGGTGGGCATTTTAGCATGGTCAATCTGCCTAATCATGTGAAGATTTCAATGCACACGCAGGAAAGATTTAGAAGAATGCTTCCAAGGTTAAGGAACTGCAATCATGTGGGTAAATTGATAAATTGGGGATTTAGACCT
Source organism: Stegostoma tigrinum (assembly GCF_030684315.1). Lineage (NCBI taxonomy): Eukaryota > Metazoa > Chordata > Chondrichthyes > Orectolobiformes > Stegostomatidae > Stegostoma > Stegostoma tigrinum. The sequence goes on along the minus strand of NC_081373.1, from coordinate 36,641,318 downwards.
CAACAGGTCGAGAAGAGATTTGTTACAAGTGGCTAATATCATGGTCAGTCTTGTCTGAAAATTGATGCTGTTGTCAGCACTGAAGAGGGTGGTCTCAGGCTACAGTTTGATATTGATCAGCTTGTTAATTTAGCAGAGCAATGGCAGATGGATTTAATTCCGATAGTTGTGAGGTGATTTTGGGAGGTCTAATGAGAGAAAGATATAGACAATGAATGGTAGGTCCCTACGGAGTACTGAGGAACAAAAGCTCCTTGGTGTACAAGTACACAGATCTCTGAAGGTCAGCACAGGTAGAAAGGGTGGTGGTGGTGGTGAAGGTATTTGGGATACATGACTTCATTAATCGGGCAGTAGAATATAACAGCAAGGAAGACTTGTTGCAACTTTATAAAACATTGGTTAGGCCATAGATGGAACATTGTGTGCAGTTCTGGTCACGACACTATTGGACATTATTGTGCTGGAGATAGTGGAGAGGAGATTCAACAGGATGTAGCCTGGGATGAGGTACTCTCATTTATGAAGAATGACTGGATAGACTGGGTTTGATTTCCTTGGATCACAGGAGGCTGCAGATGGGCTGATTGTGGAATGGAATAATTATGAGAGGCACAGACAGGGTAGATTGTGAGAATCTTTTCCCTATGGCAGATGTGTCTAAGGCCAGAGGGTGTAAGCTTCAGATGAGGAGTGAGTAATTTAGAGAAACCTGAGAGAAAATATTCACCCAAATGATTGTAGGAATTTAGTGCACACTGTCTGAAAGGGTAATGGAGGCACATACTCTCATAACATTAAAGAATAATCTAGATGATTGTTTAAAATGCCAGGGCATAGCAGGCAACAGGACCAATTGCAGTTAAATGAGATTAGTACAGTTTGGTATTTGTTGGTTGGCATTGGCATTCTGAGCTGAAAGCCCTGTTTCTATGCTGTATGGCTCTATGACTTTATGATTCCGTGCTGACTTGAGGAGAAGTAAGATTCATTAAATAAAATTTAATAGCTTACTGACTGCAATTAAGCAATGCATTAATGAACTTCTCATTTCTGTGATGTTACCAATCACTAAGCAAAGATTTGCACTTGTTGTTTGCATTAATTAGGATTAATTAAATATCCATATTTAGCTTAATTAATTTAGAGCTTGATGGAATATATCTCTCAGCATTAGATTAAAATTCTATTAGATTTATTAATAAAATGGTTAATTAAGCCGAAATAAATGTTATGCTAAACTAAATCAAGAATGAATGAATTCAAATATAATCTAAATTTATCTTCATTGTCTTCATGTAAATACAACATGGGCAAGTGCAGAAAGCAAAGAGGAGAAGACAGTGTTGGAGATCATGTGAAAAAAATGGGATAATTGAAAGTAAGTCTTACTTTTGAAGTAATGTTGAGGACATTAATCTTCTTCTTCCACCACAATCACATCTTGAGTACAATGCTTAGCTTTATGCTAACACCATTCTCTTGCTCATTACAATATCACTGACTGTTATTTGCCTCTGAAAAGTACAATATCCCTCTAAGTGGCTGCAGACTGTCTTGAAGTAGTAACTGCTCTGCTGTATTTTCTGTCCTCATTCTAATCAATGAGTTGCCTCTGGGGTGTGTGAATAGCATTGGAAGGCTACTGATTCAATCTAGATTACACCCAGTGATGAAAATGGCCTGGCGTTATGCTGATTCCCAACTGGTAGCATACAAGACACTTTTATATTTAATCCCAGTGCAATGACAAGCAATAGTGCACTGAATATTAAAATTGCAATTTTCTCAGACTTAAATTACACCATTTTGCATTCACTTAATGACAATAAAGATAAATTCAGATTGTGTTTTAATTCATTCATTCTTGATTTATTTGAGTATAAAATTACAAAGATCATAATTAAGCATTTTATTAATAAATGTAATGAGGTTATAATCTAACACTGTGAGGTTTATGCTGGCAAACTATAAATTAATTCAATTAAATATATATATTTAATTAAGCCAAATAAATGCAAAACACAGTGCAAACCTTTACTTGGTGATTCGTAACATCAAGAGAAATGAAAAGTTCATAAAGGCATTATTTAATGGTAGTTGCAGTCAATAAGCTTTTAAATCTAATTTAATAAATCAACAAGGTTTGTATTAAGCTTACTTTCCTGATTGGAATACAGAAGATATATCCTTGGTTGAGCTATAAGCAGCAAGCTCCTGTATTAACTCCTTCCTTCCTCCTGTTTCTCATCTTCGTGATCCCCCCTTGGCAAGATCATCCAAAGACATGGCATTAGTTTTCACAAGCACACTAACAATACCTAAATCTACTTTAATGCCATTTCTCCCAATTCCTCCTATGGTTGCTAAATGATCAGACTGTTTATCTGATGAACAGTGCTGCTAGAGTAGGAATTTCCTCCACTAAGTATAGGTAAGTCTGAAGCTGTTACTTTTGATCCCTGCTTCAAACACCAACTCCTAACTATTGATTCCAGGCCTCTCCCTAGATTAAGATTTCCTGTTCCCAAATTGCATGTCACATTTGATCCTGAGATGATCTTCCAACCTTATGCATGAATACATTCATGCCATCCCTAAGACAGCCTTTTTGTGTCTCTGTAACATTATTCAGTTTTGCTCGTATCTTACTTTTCAGCTGCTGCTGATCTCCTCATCACCTCAACATTTGACTATTACATTCCATTTCCTACATTTTGCCCTCTACAAACTTAAGGTCATCCAAAGCACACAGCAATGGTGTTTTAAAGGCTTTTAAATGTTTCATTCCGGTGAAAGATCATTGATCTGAAGAAGTCTTCATAATTTTGGGGTTGTCACCTCAGCTTTGGGGTAAAATGTGGAGGCAGAGTATTTTTGAGGTTGTGGTCTCCCTTGCTGGCTCAACAGTCATTGAGTGAGTTGGTCTGTCTCCATGTTAAACCACGTGCCAATCTGAAAATGGCAAGGTGGACCTGGCAAGGATACTGGCAGATACTCAACTGGAATCGAGACCCCAGGGTTTGAAGTCCCTCCTAGCGAGAGCTGCCAGTCAATCAGAGACCAGCAAATCTTGTACTCAGCAATGCCTCTGAGGAGGCTATGTGGCAGCTGCCAGAAGGGATCAAGTCTTTCCATCTTCACACCCCAAAGAGTCCCACAGTTACAGAGGATCTAGACCCCAGGTAAGTAATGTCAGAAGGCAGTTTTGCATGGGAAGAGGGTGCAAGGTGTCAGAACAGGGGTAGAGAGTGGCTTTCATCAGGGGTCCCCCTAACTGAAGTCCATTCCCATGATCAGGTACTATGTCTTTGATCGAGGGATTTTACCCAAAGTCTCTCATCTCTCTGAGGCAGATAAGGAGGCAGGAGGCAATGTCTCTCGTCTCTCTGGGGCAATAATCTGCCTGCACAATTTGAATTAGACACTGTGCACACTGAATCATCAGAAGCGTGCTTGCAGTCAGGCTAATCCCAGGGATGGCAGCTTGATGCTCTTAAGTGCTCCTTAATTAGCACATAATAGAACGTAGAACATAGAACATTACAGCACAGTACAGGCCCTTCGGCCCTCGATGTTGTGCCGACCTGACATACCAATCTGAAGCCCATAAAGACCTCGATAGGATGCAAAGGTCAACTGAAATGGTGGAATGCACTGCCTAGAAATGGCAGACCACAATCGATTGAGCTATTCAACACAGCATTAGATGATTATTGAAAAGGAACCATTATTCAGAGCTACGGAGAAAAGCCAGGAGAATAATGCTCACTGACAGGGTTGGAGTAGACAGACCTCCTTCCATGCTGTAACACTTCTTGAGGTGGTGTGATGTGACTTCTATCCAGAACTTAAATTGAGTGGAATTGGGAAGCTGGAGGGTTCGGGTACAAACCACCTGCCGATTTTAAATCCCTTCCTCACCTCAAAACTTGCAGCCAGTGAGAACAGAAGATTCCTCCAATGGGATGCAGTCTCTGGGTGCCCTTTTCCACAAACCGGCAAATGAATGAGAGTAGGATGGGTTTTCCATTCTATTAAGGATGATGGACAAGCTCTTCTAGCTAGAGAGCCAGTTAGACACCTTCCAGATTGGAATTTGCAGCAGCCAGCTGCTGCTTAGTTAAGATTGACAGGCAGGGAGACAGAGAGAGACACTGCCTTCATCTTGAGGAATCCTCCTTGCAATTTATAGAAGTTTTAAATTAAATTGAAAAATGTCCTCAAATAACAGCTTTCCGGCACCTGGCAAGTTTTATAGCAAAATATTGCAGATTAAAAGTTTTAAACAAATAATTTCGATAAAGTATCTTTTTCGACAATTGATTTGCGAGTGTTTCTGACAGTTATATATTAGTCACTTCAAACATATCGTAAGATCTCTGATATTCCATTTTAGCCATAGATTCTGACACATATTCATGATTTTGCAAGAAATGTTAATCGGAGGAATGCTTTCCCATGGTCCCTTATATGACAAACAAGGCCAAATGAACGACATGATGAAGAATACTTTAAGTTCAAAATTATGTGCAACTTGAAAACATTGAACTATTGGTCATCATGTTAATGAAATAAATATTTACAAAGAAAGGGAGATGCAGGAAAATGTAAAAAATATTTTAAGTTGCTTTGGTAACACCCAAACTAACTGTGTTAATAGTATATTAGGGCCTCCTCATCTAATCATGGATTGTATTTCAATTATTAAACAATATCTCATGTTGAGGAAGCCGTTATAGTTGTTGTTGAGGTTAACAGTGAGTCACCTCAGCTGATGCAGTGTGAATGGTTGTGATGCCATGATGCTGCCAGGCCTGTTGAGTTTCTCCTGCAATTTTTGAGCTTACTTCAGATTTCTAGCATCCACAGTATTTTGCTTTTAATTGAGTATCTAAAAAACCTTGATTTTCTCAAAGAGGAACTATCAGGGAGACTCATTAAGTTAATTATTACGCTTACACCCAATAAAGGCTTTAGAAAGGATCAGCTGGACAAAATTAGATTTGTTACAGTGCTTGTGGATGAAGTGTGAAGCCATATGACAGGCCAATAATGATACATGCTTTACGAGCAGCCAACATTATTGCTGTAAGCACTAAAATGAAAAATGAAAGTTCATTTTGGCTTCTGGGAATCTTCTATCTGGTAGATACCAATGGTCCAGCAGGGGCAGGACTACCAAAATGTGCAAGTCTCAATACAATGTATCAATTTACAAGATTTAAATCATAGCCAATAAGGCAGAATGGAACATAAGTGACACAATCAAATCAGTCAATAATCTGCAAGGATATGACTTTGATGTGAAATATAAGACAGGAATCTGGATAATTCTAACTGACACTGAGCAGAATACCCATCCCAAGATATTCCTCCTGATATACGTGTTGATGCTCTTGATTATAAAGTTGAAGATATTCTCAAGGTTGAACTGTTACACTGTGCCCAGAATCAATGATAGCAGTTGCAATCAACAACTGCGGAAGTTGAGCAATCAGTTGCAAAAGATCATTATCCAAGAATGTTTAACAGTATTTATGAGAGGCATAGATAGAGTGAATAGTCACAGACTTTTTCCCAGGTGGAAATGACTATTACGAGGGGGCATAATTTTAAGGCGATTGGAGGAAGGTATAGGGCAGATATCAGAGGTAGGTACTTTACAGAGAGTGGCAGGCATGTAGAATGTGCTGCAGGCCGTGGTAGTGGAGTCAGATACTTTAGAGACTTTTAAGCGGCTCTTGGATAGGCACATGGAGGATAGTAAAATGTAGGGTACGCAGGGTAGATTGATCTCAGTAGGATAATCGTGGGCTGAAGGGCCTGCACTGTGATGTACTGTTCTATTTTCAGTATTAAAGAAGCACCTGATAACAACTGCACCTCCCAGTCGCAAGCCATTTCCACTCCCCCTCCCATTCTTTAGATGACATGTCCATCATGGGCCTCCTGCAGTGCCACAATGATGCCACCCGAAGGTTGCAGGAACAGCAACTCATATTCCGCTTGGGAACCCTGCAGCCCAATGGTATCAATGTGGACTTCACCAGTTTCAAAATCTCCCCTTCCCCCACCGCATCCCAAAACCAGCCCAGTTCGTCCCCTCCCCCCACTGCACCACACAACCAGCCCAGCTCTTCCCCTCCACCCACTGCATCCCAAAACCAGTCCAACTTGTCTCTGCCTCCCTAACATGTTCTTCCTCTCACCCATCCCTTCCTCCCACCCCAAGCCGCACCTCCATCTCCTACCTACTAACCTCATCCCACCTCCTTGACCTGTCCGTCTTCCCTGGACTGACCTATCCCCTCCCTACCTCCCCACCTATACTCTCCTCTCCACCTATCTTCTTTTCTCTCCATCTTCGGTCCGCCTCCCCCTCTCTCCCTATTTATTCCAGAACCCTCATCCCATCCCCCTCTCTGATGAAGGGTCTAGGGCCGAAACGTCAGCTTTTGTGCTCCTGAGATGCTGCTGGGCCTGCTGTGTTCATCCAGCCTCATATTTTATTATCTTGGATTCTCCAGCATCTGCAGTTCCCATTATCCCTGATAAGAGTTGCTCATTTTGGCTATACAGCAACATGCTTACTGTAACACAACAAATCATTTTCAAACACAAACTGATCCTAATACCAAAAGCATTAGACCATGATATGTCCATATTGCATCAGGGACACATGGTTACATGGTCACTGAATGCACAAGATGGCTAGCATGCGACTCTGCATACTGCTCAAGGATGAATCAGGATATTCATTGACTCTTGAATGCAAGTGAAGCATTCCAAACATATTAACCCCAGCAACAAAGGGAAGTTTTACACTCATGCAACATTCCATCTGTCCTTGAACAAAAGTTCCAACAGACAAAGTCACTTTTCAGGGGAAGATTAAATCCACTTGACAGATTACTCTTTGAAATTTACCATTGTTTGATGATTTACCATCACAGCAAGTTTCAACATTGTAGACACAATGAACACTTTTTTCAGTTTATCCATAGTCCTGGATCAGATGACATCTGACAACAGATCACAGTACACAGGCAAACTATTTCAAGACACGGTGGCTCAGTGGTTAGCACTGCAGCCTCACAGCGCCAAGGATCCGGGTTTGATTCCTGCCTCAGGCGACTGTCTGTGTGGAGTTTGCAAATTCTCCCTGTGTCTGCGTGGGTTTCCTCCGGGTGCTCTGGTTTCCTCCCACAGTCCAAAGATGTGCAGGCTAGGTGGATTGGACATGCTAAATTGCCCATAGTGTTCAGGGTTATGGGGGGATGGGCCTGGATGGGATGCTTCAAAAGGGCGGTGTGGGCTTGTTGGGCCGAAGGGCCTGCTTCCACGCTGTAGGGAATCTAATCTAATCTACTAAGTGAGAAATGACTAATAACACCCAACTAAGCATTTCAATTTGCTAGCAGAACATTTGGTGTGCATTATAAAATCAATGCACAATAAATGTCATGCAACATTTTAAGATTTTTGCACTGTATCATTACATTTTCAAGCAACATCAATGGAGAAGGAGCCACCATCTTGAACACAATTTATGCTGTAAAGGAAAAGGCGAAATTACATTTCCCTGTGTAACAATTTGAAGGCATAAGAAGTTCTTCATCGAAAATAGAAGAGAAATAAAGAGATACATGATGAGTGAGCAAGTAGAGAAATACCAAAACCATGCACTGGGAAGATAGTATGAGTTAGAAAAACAAATACAAACACGTGGACACCACCAATGGTTTCTAAAATATGCAACCAGCCCAGACCATACAAAGTACTTCAGTACTGTACTTAGATTTTCAGAAGGCTTGTTGACAATGTGTTACAAAGGTTCAAAAACTAAAGTAAGTGAAGAATAACTGGAATATGCCAGAAAGCTAGCCAAAAATACTTAAAACATATTAAGAATTTTGATTAATATTTGAAAAAAAAACAAGCAAAGTCAGCATCAATCCTATAGAAAATGAGATTGGAAAATTGATATTGGGAAATACGAAAGCGGCAGATGAATTGAACAGGTATTTTGCTTTGCCACAGAGGATCAAAGTAGTATCTCTAAACCAGCAACAGATCAGAAAATGGAAGGGAAGACGACCTTGAAAATAAACTGTTGGTGCAATGGGCTGACATGTATTTGGATCCTCATGAATTTGATTCCTATGGTTTAAAAGAAGTGACCAGTGATTTTAATTTTCTAAAACTCTCTTGATTTAGATATAATGCCATTGGATTGGAAGATGTTGAATGTAACTTCTTTATTCAGAAAAATGGGAAGTCAGAAAGCAGGAAGGTACGGGTCAGTTAACTTAACATCCTGTGATAGGGAAATTTTAGAAGCTGTAATTAATGATGTTATTTTCAAGCACATAGATTGAAGGTTATCAGGCAGAGTCGTCATGGTTTTACGAAAAGGAAACTGCGTTTCACTCATCTTTCAGAGTTCCCTAAGGTTTCATGTCCTGTGTGAAACTGGCTAATGTACTGTATTTAGATTGCCAGAAGGCCAGACAAAGTGTCACACCAAAGACTATTACAGAAAACAGAGACTCATGTTGTAGGGATATCATACCGACATGTCTAACAGGAAGAAAGGAACTGATGTAAATGTTTCAGGTTGGCAAGAATTAATCAGTAGTTTGCCACAGAGATCAGTTCTAGGACCTCAACATATTACAATTCGATCAGCTAATTAAATGGCAGAGGAGGTTTGACGGGCCAAATAGCCTACCCCCACTCCTTATTTGTAAAAAAAAATCACAAAGTTAAAATCCCTGACACAAAAGTTCCTTAAACATGTTCTCAAGAGCACGTTCATCAGAGCTCAGCTGGATCAGACATGTGCTTCTCAGAGAAGATTTCTGCATAGCACGTGCCAACATTTACAGCCAGCTGAATATAGTAATATGTAATAAGATGCCCAAAATGTATATAAACATATTCCAAAAACTAGTCCCAAAGCTTGTAACTTGGACCCCACCATGTCAGTACAGAAAAATAGCCCTAGAGAGAGGCAAATGGAGAAGTGTCTGCCATCAATTAGTCTTAACGTTTGAGAAGAACCAAAGACAAGTGAAATCACTACAGTATATTCGCTCACCTCCCCATCAAGAGTGACTAAAAGCCATGCTTGCAATTCAACTGCAAATCAAGATTTGGTTTAACATCACATGTGAGATAGCAGCAACCTAGTTGGTGAACATCTGGTCTCTGTGCTGAACTTCAGTCTATCAAAGTGATGTGAGATTCCAAATAGAGATGCAAGGGAAATGCACCTTACAATGTATTCCTCTTCATTTGCAGTTACACTGTCTATAGATGCATTGGATCATCTTACCAAGGCTATTTTTTAACAGCACCGTCAAATTTGCAATATCTAATACTTACAAGCCAGCTCACCACCATTGTCACTCGGGTAATGAGGGTCTGATAATAAACACTGACCTTGCAAGCCTATGATTGTATAAGGTGAAATAAATACTCGGCATAATTGTGATTAAATTGCTGCTTTAACCCAGCATTTAGGTGGACTTGATTGTTTTTATAAATCCTTGAAGCAAGATTATTATAGGGCTTTCAGGAATTCCTAACTGGACTATGGCAGCACTTATGAATATTCTTTAGCATTCCAGTCTGACACTTCAGAGCCACTCATAATTCAGTGAGAGCTGACAATGAATTTTACTTCCCTGTCACTCCCCAGCAATAGCCTTTATAGTTTTATTGATGACCATGGGTGCCTATTCACAACCTGTAATATTTCTAACCCGACAATATTCATGACAGCCAGACATACATGTACCTCCACATCTCTGCTTCAAAAAGGTATCCATAGGAGCTTGTAAGTTGTTTTACCAAGTATTGCACTTAACTTTCTTCTATAGTTTCAAACCCTTTCTTTGCATATTCATTGTTTAGTGACAGGATTACTAAACTGTTGTGCTGGAGAAAGCTGATTTTAAATCAACATTCATCATGCCAGGAATTGAAGGAACATTGGAAAGCTGAATTAAGTTAGACAATCATAGAATCCCCATAGTGTGGAAGCAGGCCATTCTGCCCATCAAGTCCACACTAGCCCTCTGAAGAGCATTCCACCCAGACCCAATGTCCTCTTCCTTATCCCTGTAACCTTGCATTTTCCATGCCTAATCCACCTAGCTGGCACATCCCTGGATGTTATGCGCAATTTAGCATAGCCAATCAACTTAACTTACACACCTTTGGACTGTGGCAGGAACTCAAAGGAAACTCATACAGACACCATGAGAATGTGCACACTCCACACAGTTGCCCAAGAGTGGAATTGAACCTGTATCCCTGACGCTGTGAGGCTGCAGTTCTGACCACTAGCCATCATTCTGCCCCAGAAACATAGGTCAGTATCATTTTGGCAATAGTTTTCTGGATGTCCAAATTATTTTAAAGAAAATGAAAATTAGCTACAAGTTTCACAAATAGCTTTGGCCACTATTAGGAATAGATACTGTGAAGAATTTAGAACAATTTCACAGATGTCTTGCCTCTTTATGGATGCGCTCATCAATTGTTGATAACTCAGTGCTATCTATACCTATCACACCGTAAAAGAACATAATTATGTCCTTTTAAAATGTACAGAGTTTTATTGTGAACTCACTCATTTTTAGCAGCAAATGTTGAGCAAATTAGTGTATCAATCCTGTCATTTCCATTAAAAATATTTATCTGAATATTGGAACAATATTTACTTCTTAAATCTTTGGCATTCATGGAGCAATCATAAGTCGTAATAGGAACTTCACTTACCTTCTCAGAGGATGATTGTTTAAATTGATAAAATGAAGCTTCTCCTCAAATAGTATCGCTTGCTGACAAGGTCATAGGAGTTTGTGATATTGGAAAAATGGAATTTCTTGGAATGCGATTCTATTACAGGTAGTTCTCCGAAAATGCAATAATTGCATTCTTGTGTGACCTTGTACTATAGAAAATCGCGTTATAAGGAAGTTGTGACAGAAAGTTGCTACATCTATACAACAGAAAGTTCGTGTAATCCAAACAGCGTCCACTATTCATCAGAGATAGCAGGAACTGCAGATGCTGGAGAATCTGAGATAACAAGGGGTCTGGGGTCTAGCCTTCCTGCTCCTCTGATGCTGCTTGGCCTGCTGTGTTCATCCAGCTCTACACCACGTTATCCACTATTCATCAATTGTGTTACGGTCAACTCCGGCCTGCTCTTGTAACTACAGTGCTTATGAGGCTGGTCTAGTTATGCGACTCTTAGGATCTTTTCAATGAGGGATTCAGTGAAAATAATGCCATTGAATATCAAAAGGAAGTGATTAGGTTCTTTCTTTTGAAGATGGTCTACAAGTTGTTTACTATTCAAATGAGGTGTATAATCTGTTAGGGCTGATTTCACAATACTGTGTTCACTGTGGAAATGGTTGCATGAGTCTATATTCTTTACAACTGCTAAAGGAATTGCAAATTAAAAGAATTGGGCTGTAATGTGGTAACTCTGTCACTGCCCTAAGCCCCAGAAGAGCACAATTTCTCCAAAATCAAGGTGGAATAACAGATTCCCTGCTGTGCACTATAGCAGAACGTACTGGTGTACTTCCATTGCACCTCCAATGCAGGTGTGGTTAAGCAGCCTGAAATTTGGCGTGATTCTGAATATACAGGGTAGTAGTTTACATTGGGATTTATTGCTGCCACATGTAAAGAGTGGACCCTGGCTTCAATGCCTCTTCCCTTTGGTGCCAAATTATGACAGACTGGATATCATTGACATCAAACATACGAAGGTAGAGGCAGCTCTTCACAGCCGGGACTTTAACGTCTTCAGTTGGTGACAAGCTTGGAGGGACAGTGGAGAATGGGATATTAAATAAAACGAAGCTTACTGACCTCCAGGTGGGTGTAAAGAAGCCTGGCTGGGAGATTTTAAACCAAAGCAGCCTGAATATCAAAGAAAGGTAAGAACTTTGAAAAAATCTTAAGGCCTGATGGCACCAAGGTACTGGAGTTACTTTCAACATGAGGAAAATGAACACTAAACATGTGCCCATTAGTAGCATAGCTACTGCTAATGAGATATCCTCTCACTTATTTCTATAGATAACAAGGTGTAGACCTGGATGAACACAGCAGGCTATGCAGCATCAGAGGAGCTAGAAGGCTGACATTTCAGGCCTTGACCATTCTTCCGAAAAAAGAGCTTATTTTTATAGTTCTTTTCACAGCAACTGAAGATCTCAAAGTGCTTCATTTTAAAGTCATCACTGTTGTAATGTATGAAATGCAGCAGTTAATTTGTGCTTAAATGTTCACAGACTGCAATGTGACAATGTCCAGAAACTCAGTTGATTGAAGGGATAAATATGAGCAGGATATTGGCTTCGTCTACACTGATCCAGTTTAACTTCTCATCTGAAAGACAACACTTCCAACAGTATAATACTCCCTCAGCAATGCATCGGGATGTTAACCTTTAGTTCTGTACTCAGGCTCAGAAATAGGATTTGAATACAAAAACTGTTTGATTGGTAAGCAAGTATGTTACCAACTTAGCCAAGCAGTATTAAAATCTCAAGTTTTAAATTACAATAATAATCTCAGATACTGAGTGATTAGGACCTGAAATGAGATGGCTATGCTAACAGCAAGAAAACATTTCTGAAAATATTATCCATGTATTAATCAAGGTCCAAACACAACAGCAGTCACTAGTGGCTGGATATGACACAATCCAATATGGTTAACATAACAATACCTTGAAGGCAAAAATGTTGACGTCAGTTTCAGTTCACGTGAAACTGGGAAGAGTGACAGTCAATTAATAGCTGACAGACCATTTCCTCTTCAGCCTGATTGTTGTTTGCAATGATACATAGTGGTCTGCAAATTCATTGCCGTCTAAGCATTCCACAACCTTAACGCAATTATAAAGCTTGAAGTCTCATACCCGGCCAGAATTAAAGGTCATAAATCTAATCCATTTTACTAAACATGAGTAATGGCATGCAGATGTTTCAAAGTTGACCGATAACCTCAAAGTAGAACAGGAGGAAGTGAAGAAGTCAAGATGCAATGAGTACATGCCAATTTTAATATATTTAATATATAAATTGGAAAACAGGAATGCGCTTTAGAATTAATTAAAACCACCTCTAAACGAACACATACAGATTCTAAGATGACACGGTGTGAGCCTCACACCGTGTTATCTCTGATTCTCCAGCATCGGCAGTTTCTACTATCACGTCAGATTCTAGTTAGGTTTTGATCCTGGTTTAAAGGAAGATATTCGATAGACAGTAAAGGCTCAACACGTTAGAGAAAGAACCCATACATGATCCCAATAGCTGCGCTGTGAAAATTTAATACGGGAAGCAAGATTAATGCATTTAAGGTAAGAGTTCTGATTTTATCTTGATGAGGACCAGCTGTGGCCACAGTCAGTTGGTGGGTGAGGGGCAGGAAAGCCACCTGGCAGATATTTCTTTGCACCTCACATCAAACCCAATCTTGAAACAAGCTGGTGGGAGAGTGTAAAACCAGCCATGAATCCTATTTAAAATCAATTAAGATCAGTCATCTACATTGGCCCAATTGTGCACTTAAAGTGATGGTGAAGCTTCAACACTCATAATTATCTAACATTGGAGCTTATAGTCACCTCAAGCGATTGTGAATGCGCAGTCAGGCATGAAAATCATGAACCTTCCCTGCACCTACAGAAAGCTAACATACTGGTATAGCCCTGGAAGGTCCAGCATTCAAATACATAAGAAGGTGGTGCAATAGCTGTATTTGTGCGATATATACCCAGTTAATTCAACAAAAAGAAAACCTTAGGGCTTGTCTATTCCAGACAAAATTAAATTTTAATGCATGACAATGACAAACGTTAAAAGGTAGAATTTCTGTTGAGAGTAAAAGCCAAACAACTCCCGGCACTTAAGATAAACAGGGCCAAGGATGGAGGTTCACTGCTTCTGTCTTTAATTACTGATGTAGATTATTTTTCTGCCCTTTTTTTATCTTTTCTAGTCTCACCTTTCCCACTTTATTTTGCTTTCTGTATCTGATTTAGCATTGAAATGAATATTCAAACTGATGCTTCCTCAAACAGAGACTCTGGACATCTCAGTAAAGATTCTTCAATCTAATATATTAAAGGTGACAAAGTTTCTTACCCTGTCCACTCGAGTCTCAGATCCCCTGCACACACTATTTCTGCAGTTATGTTCTATTTGAGAAACATTGAATCATAGTGCTTTCTATTATTAAGCACCTCTAATATTTGAGATCATATATAATATATTTTGAGATACAACTTGACAAATTTATAATCAAATATCAATAATGAGCATGTCTTTTGCAGAGAGGATTTATCTTGAAAAATGTACATTTTGTTATATTTGCAGTTATAATATAGTAGCATTCAGTTTATAATTGTCTAAACCTATATCTAAACTATAAACAAAAGGAATAATAGTAGCCAAGATGGATAGCAAAATACATCCTCTGACTGAATTTTTGAAACAAATCACTGTAATTACAAGTGGTAAATAAAGGACATGCTTATAAATCATAACGAGCATTAGTTTCACTTTCTGGGGTCATGTCACGAATGCAAATGAACAATCATGCATTTATTTGAACAAAAATATGTAGAAACTCTTGGGCTTTCTAAACAATCTCCCAGTACTGTCATCATTTACTGTATTCCATTAAACACTGACAAAATGGAGACAGTAAGGACTGCAGACGCTGGAAGCGAGAGTCAATAAATGTGGAGCTGGAAAAGCACAGCAGGTCAGACAGCATTGGAGGAGCAGGGAAGTCAATATTTTGGGCTACAAAATGACTGATTGCAATCTGAGGCATGACTCGCACAATTTGCCCGAGTACAGTATTCAGGCAAAAAAATGTTTCAGACTTTTATTAATTCAATGAGTGCCTTATCCCTTGTTCTTTTTGCTCTTGAAGCTCTGTGTGCTCAAAATGACGTGTGACAATTCTTCCTCTCCATATAGTCTCTTCGGAAGAAAATAGGATTGTCTGTAACTTTGCTTTAACAAAGTAAAACTCAGCTATTCAGGACACAAGCTTCTGGAACTCCCATGCAACCGGCAAAACATTTCAAAGAAATTTGTCATTTTTATGAAGATTCTTTAAAAAAACATCCATTTGAACAAGAGATGTCAATTTCTGATGTATATCTGTTCACCTGTTTCCAGAACTATCAGAACCCAGCAAGAAAATTGAACTGCCCTTTTGACATTTAGTTTTAAGATCTTTTATTTAAAGAATAATAGATTGTACTGTATTGGGTTTTTATCAGAATGTTTCTCAAGCAACCAGGAAATTCATGTAACTGGCATCCCCATTCTCCATACATGCTGAATGGCAGGTGAAAGGAGCTTCATTCCAGTTAGCTCTTTGGATTCTCATAAGGTTAAGCTGGTATGCTGGGGAGAACAGAATTTCTGATAGCTACTAATGAAGTGAGTTGGAAAAGTTCTCCTTGTGTGGGATTGTCAATTGTGAGAAGTGAAAATGTGATTGAAACACTTTCTGCCCAATGAAATAAGAATATTGGGGATACTAGAGGTTTGAATTAAAAACAGAACCAGTGGAGAGAGTTAACATTTTGAGTCCAAAATGACTATTCTTTGGAACACTTCAGTTTGGATGAAGTCATAATAGATTTGGAATGTATTCTATGTTCTGTCTCTACACACGCTGCTGAGTTTCTCCTGCACTTACTGTTTTTATTTCATGCGCTACAAGTTGTTACTCAGAATTGCATGCAGTGCTGGATTGAGATATTACATAGCCCTCACAGGCTGAAATCTGGCCTTCCCTTGCTAAAGGCAATGAGGTAAATAATGGCAGCCATCCCAAGTACAACCTATCACAACCATTCCACCTCCACCTCCCCCCCTCACCATTCAGCTGCAGCTCCGCCTACCCCCATATCCAGTCATAGAGAAGGGTGAAACCCGAAGCGTTGACTGCTCCTTTCCCCCTAGATGCTGCCTGGCTTGCTGTGTTCTTCCAGCCTCCTGTGTGTCTACCTGAATTCCAGCATCTGCAGTTTTTTTGTCTCATCCCAAGTAAAGAAACAAGTTCATAAGTAGAAGGTCCTAATCCTCAAAATGTTTATGTTTACAAAAGGCAGTCCACTCATAGTTGTTCATTAAAGGCAATTCTAAAGTTATTTGGATTGAAATGCAATCATGTACAAATACCCTTTCTGGTCTGCCATAATCATGTGCCATCAACAGACCAGCATGATTTGAGGAGTATATGTGCAATGCATATGCATAGATTGATGTGAATACTAAACAGCCATGGCTTGAGAACAGTTGTGGATATGTTTGGTAACTTGGATAACTCAATATGTACATGCTAATGCATGCGAGATAGCAAGGTGCAGAGCTGGACAAACACAGCAGGTCAAGCAGCATCAGAGGAGCAGGAAAGCTGACGTTTCTGGTCCAGACCCTTCTTCAGAAAGGGTCCAGACCCGAAACTTCAGCTTTCCTACTCCTCTCATGTTGCTTAGCCTGCTGTGTTCATCCAGCTCTACACCTTGTTATCTCAGATTCTCCAGTATCTTCAGTTCCTACTATCTCTCATGATAATGCATGCAATCTTTTGTTTTATACAAAAGAGGAGAATATTTGGATTGGTATTCAATAATGTGCAAATGTCCTTCCTAGTCATGTGACCACGAAGCACCTACACCATAGGCGGGCACCTTAAGCTCACTTCAATAAAGCCCTCGTGTTGAATACACTGCTGTGATGTACACTCAAAACAGTTATAGCATCATAGGTGCTCCAATTATCTGGAGAAAGGAACAAGCTGTTTTTCTAAAATTGCTCCACGTTAAAGAGTACTGAATAAGTGAACTAATGTTAGCAAGTAAAAATAACATCCGAGAGAGTTTTATGTCCTTACTCTCTCCATGTGGCAGTTAAATAAAGTTGTGCTACAGAGTGGGTTATTCACTGGTTGCACGCATCAATGGGAAGGTAGATGTTGTGAATGGCTTGTGCTACTTTGCTGTAGACTGTCCTGAGGAAGGGTCAGCTGCCCCGGAGCTTTAACTCTGTATTTTCCTTCACAGATCCTGCCAGACCTGCTGACCTTTTCCGGCAACTTTGTTTTTGTAGCTGTAGGCAGCATCTCCTTAAAAGGAATGTTATGGCTAAAAAGAATTGTAATAGTTTTATCAAAAAAATCAAGTCTATGTTACTGTTGGCAATGGCTGAACATCTGAATACTTGAATAGGCTTTCAGACAATGCTCTAGACATTTTGTTGCAAATAGTGGAAAGGAGAGAAACATATTTATATCTATCAGGGACAGGAGGTCATCCAGGCCTCTGCTTATAACACTCCCTGGCACACATTTTCAGTTAGTGGAAGGTGTCGCATTATGGCGAGCAGCAGGAAAGTCCTTGATGAGGAAAAGTGCATGTTAAAGTCTTACATCCCATGGACAGGACATTATGGGAAGAAGCAATGCTAAAGCCAGGGTTAATGGCAGACTTGGAGAGGTGATTGATTAGAGTACCTGCTTATAATCAATCCTCTTTCTCTCGTTCCAATTGCTCTCATTCCTGAATCTCTTCTGACTTGTATAAGTGCACACTTCTTACTTTCTTCCCTCCCTTTTCCACAACGCAACCATTATCCCTTTTTCATTACATGTATCTAAGAACTAGAATCTTCCCAGTTAATGGGGGAAGTGAGAGTGATGGTGAAAACACACTGTGATTTGATTTTAAACTAACAGCCACCAGTTTATACATTGACACTGTATGTATTTCAGAAGTTGGATAAAAGAACACTTTGCACGGAGACAAGTATTGTTGATGGTGCCAGCTTGCCAGAGGGAGAGATCGCACAGTAGTTCTGCTAAACCATATAGATCACAGTATTTTCTACGCCAGAATGAACCTTACCGCTTTCACTCATTTTCAATCTAAATGTAAGAGATTGTACATGCACTTAACACAATTAAAGAAATGTTGAAGAAGAAACTGACCTCTTCTAGGTAAATACACTTAACCTTAGTAAAATGATGACAAATGTGTGTGTGCGCCTTTGTTGTTCTGTACAAAGACAAGGGAGCCAGGGTGTCGGTTCAGGTTAGTCTGCAAGCATAGGTGACCTCCACAATAAAATGTGTTATTTTTAATTCCATATTGATCAATATTAGATTGTCTGCTCATTGTGCAACAAAAATTGGATGTACTTAAACCACACTGTCTCATTACAGTGGCTATCATGGAAAGCAAACATATCGAGTCAATATGAATTATGGTACCTGCTATGAGCTTTGGGATTGTAATGCACTATGATTTTCTGTCTGCCACCATCTAGGTTCCATCAGGTGTAGACCATAAAAAAAACATATCATCATGTGCTAACCATTTGTGCAAAATCTATTGATTTTGTTCATTGGATACTTTACAAAAACAACCTTATTGCTTTTTAAAATTAGTTTTGCTTTGAGTGATTTTTGGGTGTAATTTCCTCCTGTGAAATGGTTGTGGTAAGTTTTAATTTGTTCCTTAAAAGTTCCTTCCATTTAGCCTTAATTCAACACTTTTATTATCCTTGCCTCATGAAAACTAATTATGCATCATGAGACCACAATATTCAAACAGATGAAGACCTTTTAATTCATTTATCCACACATATTCTATAACTCTTCCCCAATGATACTCAGCTATAAGTAATCACTTTTTTTTGGAAAGTATATTAGGATTTTTGCCTGTTGTAAACCATTGATCCCTCACCCTGTTGTCGTCATTTAAGTTGAGGCACTGTTGTTCATTTAATTTTTCGTTGCTATCATTCAGAATTCCATTTAGGCGATGCAAGCAATAATCCTTCCTAAACCAGCAGTATCGAAGTAAGTTTGCATAGCTTGAAGCGATTTGTCACAAATTAAACTTGCCTCTTACATGAAATATTTTAGGTTTGGTTCTGAAGAAGTGGCACTGGTCTTGAAAAATTAATTCTGTTTCCCTATCCATGGACACTGCCAGCCCTTTAAGCTTCTCCAACACTTTCTGTTTTTATTCGAAATATTTAATGGTTCAATCAAATGTTTCATCTTAGCCTTTGCCTCTACGGGGAAAGTATTCCAACTTCACCAATCTTTCTTCACAACTCGACTTGCTCATCTTTGGAAACATTCTTGTGAAGCTCTATCATGCTGTCTCCAACACGTTCACTTCCTTTTATTGAAATGAAGCACCCAGAATTGGTGGCCACAATACTCCAGCTGAAGTCTCACTAGAGTCTTTTATAAGTTCAGTATAACCGCCTTGCTGTTGTACTTTAAGTCCCTATTAACATTAATAAAGTCTAGAATACCATATTATTTGATTAACTGCTCTCCGCATCTCCTGCCACCTCGCATGACGCAGGTGCACACATAACTGGGTCTGTTTTCTCCTACGCATTCTTTACAGTAGTGTTTGCGTACTTCCTCTCCATGTTCTTTTTACCAAAATGTTTTGCTTTGTGTTCCTCCACATTGAACTTCATTTTCCCACTCCACAAACTTTCCAATGTCCTTTTGGATTTCTACACTGATCTCTCCACAGTTTACAATGCTTCTGAGTGTTGCAACATCCACAAACAATGAAACTGTCCCCTGTTCATCAAGGTCAAGATGAATACTATATATCAGGAAAAGTGAAGGTCCCAATATTGACCCCTGGGGAACTCCGCTACAAATATTTCTCCTGCCAGAAAAGAAATGTCTTAACATTATTCCCTGTTTTCTATCATACTTCACTGCTATTGCTTTTATTCGATGATGAATAATTTTTTTTACAAATTTTGTTTTATCAAATGTTTTTTGGAAATCCACATATGCCACATCAACAACATTAGTCTCCTAAACCATCTCTGCTTCCTTTTCAGAAAACTCCAACAAGTTAGTTAAATATGATTCACTTTAGAAATCCATGTTGGTTCTCCTTAATTAATTCATGTTTATTCATGCAACCATCAATCCTATCCTGAATAATTGATTTTAGACATTTCCCAGTCTCAAAGTTAACTGTCTTGTCTGCAATTATTCTGCTCATCTTCATACCTTTTTTGAACAAAAGAGTAATATTTGCAATTTTCCAATGCCTTGTCACCGCATAGAAATTGAAAATTGATATATTGTGGCTGCTGCCTCTGCCATTTCCAGTGCCTAGTTGACTTTAAATACAAATAGCCTATTCAATACCACTTCTTTATTCATTCATTTTTAACCCTTCTCATGATTGAATTCTTCCCGTATCATTTTCCTGGTAAAAAACTAAGGCAGGATATTCATTAAACCCCAGGCATGCCCCCACTTTTCGTATTTGTAAATTCCAATTTTGGCGTCTAATTAGTTCTACGCTTCCTATTACCACTCTTCCACTATTTATGTGCCTTTAGAAGACTTCAGGATTTGCTTTTATGTTAGCTGCTCTAATCTGTAATGTTGTAATTTCTTCCTTCCTCAACTCAATCTATTAATCTACTATTCTTCATTGTGATGCTATCTGTCTCTCCCAGTAGTTTGGACACCCTGGTATTCCTCCCTGTTATATTCTACTGGTTCCTACACCTAAACCCTGCTGATTTAGTGTAAACACTCCTAAACAGCATTCACAATATGATCTGCAAGGAACACAGTCCAAGCTCTGTTCAGGTACAATGTGGCCATCTTGTAATGGCGCCACCTTCACCAGAGCCAATCTAGTGTCCCACCTCCCTACTACAACATCTTTCCAGAAATACATGTGTTTGCCTTATCCTTCTAATTCTGTACTCACTTTTGTGTGGTATTGGGAATAATGATGGATATACTCAAAATGTTAGGCTGCATCTGTGGAGAGACACAGGAAATGTTTAAGGTCAGTGGCCCGCGTCACAAATGGGAAAGGTTAGAAATCTAACTGGTGAAATGGGCAACAGTAGGAAAAGAGTAAAAGGGAAAGGCTCTGACAGAGGGAAGAAAGGAGCTTCATTGACAAGAATTTTCTGTTGTCTTGAGTGATGTGGCAATAGCTGGAAATATAGTAAGAACGAAAAAGAAAAATTGGATTCCCAATGTCAAGAAAACAGTTTTTGATTGAGCATTCCAGCCAGTGTACTAAAGAGTCAAGGGGGTATGTATGGTACACCTTCCTACATCAATAACACACCTAAAGCATGCACCAACAACTTCTGTGGAAAATACACTGCATGTGCTTCAACCAAATGGCCTTGTCTTAAAGTCAAGGGGGACCTAGTCCTTGGAGAAGTGAAGAGGCAGTGGGGGCTACAGTCATGCAGGGGTTGCCACCACAGTCTGTCAATGGGATTAGCTGATGCTAAGGAATTGGCCAAGTCCAAAGCAGAGGCAGCCTTTATTACCCATCCCTAAATGCCCATAAGTGGATGTTAGTGAGCCACCTTCTTGAACTACTGAAAACATAATGGCTAAGTTCAACAATGTGGCTGGTTAAGTCATTTTAAAAGACACATAGGTATTGTATTTAAGCCATGTCTCTGTTAATGCTATCATACTTTATCATTCCATGTTGCAAATTCAATTGCAGAGCCTGAAATTCACAAATTTATTATACCGTTATACAACAAACTTTGAAGCAGATACAAGGTCATGCCCGCTTTATCACTTCTGTTATTTTTCTCAATTTGATACCTGTAAAGATCGCTATATCTGAATTTTACTAGTGTTCATGTTTCTTTGTTCTCTGATCTCAGTTTTTTTCCTTTTTGCCAATTTCTGGGCCCTACTATTGCAGCTGTCATCGTAAAAGCTAAAGATTTTATTAAAGTACACAAATGTCACCAATTCTTCTGTCTTTTAGACCCAGTTGCCTGGATCAAGTTTTTTTTTATGCTTGACAAGTATTACTTTTGTTCTCACAAATAAATAGATTCCAGCTACAAGTAAACAATGGGAACCATCTATATATAACTCAACCCATTAAAATTCACACATCCTATAAAACCCCTTTTCCACACACACATACAGACAACTACAACCAAAATGGGGCAGTGGGAAAGACTGAGAAGGTAGTTCAATGGCTCCTGTCCACAGGGTCACCGAGTGATTCTTTTGGCTTGTGAGGATATGCCGCTACTTGACCTTTCTTCTCTAGTACTTTTACTTGTTTGCAGGAGGCAAAGAATGATTGGAACACACTCATTCTGTCTGTTACTTCTCAGTTAAAAGTCACAGGTTACAGCAGTTGATAGCCAATTTATTTCAGTTTTCTTCAGGCTTGATGTGGTGATTACTGCAGAGAAAAGACAACTCCTTCCTTTCTGGATGACTTCTGCCTAAACATTTGCATCCACAAGCAGTTCAGCTTTTCCACCTGGGAGCCAATCATATAATTGTTGGTAGGCAGATGGCCTTTGTCATCAACAACAGGTCACCATCACACAGAGTAATCAGCTACTTGGTACTGGCTAAATTTCTGCTTGTACATTCCCCTCTGCTCTCGCTTGTCTGCAACTAGGCTTCTCGTCCCACCCCAGTGCTTGAACAAACAGCAATGTAAACAGTACTTACAATGAGGTCCAGGAACTTGCTTTTAATAAATGCAACAATCCTTGATTTTTCAAATAATCATTTTTTCGTTTAAGTTCACAATCAAAAATACAGAAAAATAAAAAGACACGGTCTTTACAGATTGCCTTTTGTGTCAATCATTTGCTGCCAATGCTGTGTGGTATGCAAGTACTGTGTTGTAGCTTCACTTGGTTGACACCCCATTTTTAGGTATGCCTGGTGCACTTCCTTATATGCCCTCCTGCATTTCTCTATTGAGCCAAGATTGATCTCCTGGCTTGGTGGTGATAACAGACCAGGTGATATGCTGGGCTTTGAGGTTATAGATTGTGGTTGGATCTAATTGTGCTGCTGCTCTTAGCCCATAGAACCTGATGGTTCCAAAGGTTCCCAGCTTTGACTTGCAAGATTTATTTGCAACCTGTCTCATTCAACACAGTGATGGTGCGACACAAAACAACAGAGGGTCTCTCCAATGTGAAAATGGGTCGTCAGCACAAGAAGAACTATGCTAGTCGTATCTACCCATTTGGTCACGGACAGATGCATCTGCTACAAGTAGATCGGTCAGGACAAGGTCAAGAATTTTTCCCTATTGTTCATTCCATCACTGTGCTGCAGACACAGTACAGCTGCTCTATCCTTTCAGACTCAGCTATCCTGGCAGTATTCAAGATGGCGCAGCAAAGTAGACAGCATACAGGCTCCTGTGCTTGGGCTTGTCCTCTTCGCTTGGTTTTTTTTCTTTTTAATCCTTCCCCTTGTTTTCTTTTCTCAAAAACTTACCTGATAAAGAGAGCTTTTCAGCAGGAAGTGGCTTTGATGGGCTCCGGAGTGGCGGTGGTGTTATCAGCGTCAGTGTGGCTCCAGAGTCACTCAGATGGCCTGGGAAGGCTGGAGCAGGACACTTGCTTCCGTGTGGAGTGGGCCCCTGGCAGTGGCATAGCGTGGGCTGGTGTAGCCTGAGAGGGAAACTCTCAGTGGCATAGCGTGGGCTGGTGTAGCCTGAGAGGGAAACTCTCAGTGGCATGGTGTGGGCTGGTGTAGCCTGGAGCAGGACACCTTGGTGGTGCATGCTATAAGCAGCAGAAAAAGAAAAGTTGGATCCTCTTTAAGTTTTTTAAAAATTTTATTCTAAGTTAATGTGAATGGCACTTATGTACGGGCGGTGGTACGTGCTTTTCACAGTATTTTATATTGAATACATATGACAATAAAGGATATTCTATTCATTCTATTGTAATGGTGCCAACGAGCCACTCATAGTGACAGGCAGTGAAGTGTCTTACACAGAATACATTTTAGGCCCAAAATGCCATCAACGCTTCCTTGAAGTGGTGCTCAAAATGGAAGAAAATTAATGATTGTCACCATAATGTCATGCAGCAAATATTCTCCCCATTATCTTTGTATTGGTATCTTGTTTGATGCAATACACATTGCTGTAGACTTTTTATAGTCTGTCTATGCTGAGCATTTTATAGCATATTCACTACGTTAGCTGTGCCGCATGAATCTCAATAAGATACTGACAGCAAATGTCTCAGGTAGAAATTGCTGCATCATTGTTTCTATTCCCATTTTTCAGAGTGTTTTGTCAGTCAAATGGCAGTAACTGTGTGGGAGCTACGACACAACAGCCTCTCCATGTTAAAAGTCTCCAAGCACAGATTCTTGCCATGAGCAAACATTGTCCTCATTCTAAGAGGCTACCAAACACGATGCAGCAAGATAAATGATTTGCAGACTAGCAGCTGAAAATTCACCTAGCAGCAACATGAATTTGCATTTGCAAACAACGCAAAATCATTTTTCTTGTGATACAACATTTATAGAGCTCAGCTCCTGATAAAACATAATTTCTTTTTGATTGGTAAACAATTACATTTCAAGAGATAAAAAGTCATGATTGATTAAGTATTTGCTTTCACTGTGTAGAATGAGGACATTTTGATTCCATGAACTGTACTCTCATAAAAACCATGATCACATTCCAAAATGTGAATGGATATTATTTGTAATCACATAGCATTTGGCAACTCTGTAGAAAAGGGTACTTAGCATAAACTTCCATGTTTGATGAATGTTTATCTTTGGGACATGTTGAAGAAAGCAGCCAATTTATTGTTCACGTATTAAGAATTCTAAAGAAAAGTTTGACAGAAGCAGTTTCGGGTAAAGAAAAACACCATTCTGATCATTAGGAAAGAGAACTGCAGGAAAACGATGGTTCACATCAACTGCTCTAGTGATCATTTCTTTAAAACATGTTCAGACAATTTGACCTGGATTTTCCAATGCCAAGAAAGCAGTCATTTCAGCAGGGTAGCTGGGTGTGGAGTCTTTGCGTAGCAGGCTCTAATGTATTGGCTGGGAAATTGAAGAGTACACGTGGAATCTTCCAGATTTATCCATTTAAGTTGGAGCAACTGGGGAGTTCAGCTGCTGCGAAGTAAAAGATCACTCAGGAAACATCAGAATATTAAATTCCCAGTCCAACTCCTGAGGAAACACACATCAAAAGATCTCACATGCTGCAAATTACAGACCACAAACACTCACTGGAGTAGGAGCTGAATCCCTGCCTTCTTTTGGGATCTGACAGCACACTTCCCACCGCAGCACTCTGAGCTCTGATGCACACAGCCTCAACATCCCCCACCGACCCCTTCCCCAGCCCCAGGGGCTCCCTTCCCCTAATGCCCTGGCAGCAACTCCTCGGAAAATCTGGATGTTTGAGCATTCAAAAAAAATAAAAAAGTGAGAAGAAAACTAATTAACAAGACTTCAAGCGGCTATGAAAGAGCACATCTCTAAAAAACTAAATGTATGTCACATTTTGACATCTGCAATTATAAATTGTCCAAAAATAGAGGAACAATGTATTAAATGATGAAGGTTACTGACTACTTATAATGAAGATCTTTTAAAAAAAGGTGAATTTACCTGATTTTTAGATGCATATATGCCTTGATAGATTGGTTTCTATTCAGTTTGTTTTTTAAAAAAAAAATTAGTTGCTGAGAGAAAGAGCCAGGTGAATGACAATGGCTGGGTTGGTGAACCCTTCTTTCCTTACAAGAACAACAAAAACAGAAGTTGCTGGAAAAGCTCAGCAGGTCTGGCAGCATCTGTGAAGAAAATCTCAGAGTTAACGTTTTGGGTCCTGTGACTCTTCTTCAGAACTCTTCACAGATGCTGTCAGATGTGCTGAGCTTTTTCAGCAACTTCTGTTTTTGCTCCTGATTTACAGCACCTGCAATTCCTTAAGTCTTTCTTTCCTCTATCCTCTTCTCCGGTTCTGTGACTGAAGGCAAGTCCTTGACAATTCTTTCTCTCTTCACTACAAAGTGTCTCTGAATTTTACCACAGGACGCAGAGTCTGAGTCCATCTCAACACGAACAGGAATTGAAGTCCTCGCTATTAACATTAATGCTGTCAGCTGTCACCCACTGCCTCCATCCCACCTCTTTATTGGCAATGATGATGCATTAATACCACAGCGAAACACATCACCAGGTCACTTGAGAGAACGGTATGAAATTAATGGATTGTTCCTCTGGCTTTCCCAACAAATAAAGGTAATAAAATTTTCTGATTTCCTTTTGGAATTCAGTGGATATATTCTAACTTAAAATATTTGGAGTATTTTCCAGCTTTTTTCATTGACTTGACAGATGAATGAGATGAAATGCTGAGGTTGGTAGCGTAAGGGCAAATTCATACAACCATATTAGGTGCAAAGTGGTTTCCAATTTGTACCGACATTAAACATGCAGCATAAATCTAGCATGAGACTCCATTTCAACATCACATAAGGTGTAAATGCAGTACAAGATGTCAGATTGATCCTCTTGGGCACTGTTTAAATTATTTTCTGACTTCAATTTGTGTTTCGAGAGGGTGAATTTAAATTTTACTTGCTAGGGGTTTGTTCATTGCAGGACAAATAAATTGAGAACATCATTTGGCCATTTCACTATTCCCATTCTCCCAATAAGGCAGACAGAAAAACATAGACATTTACATTTGAAGTCTGTCACCCTGGATAATATTGATGTGCCGCTGGAAGGAATGAATGCCAGAAACATTTTAAATGGTAAACTTATCATTTCTATTCCCTACAGGAAAAACAGGAGCACAGTGGTGATGGTACTAGACTAATATTCTGGGGACATGGGTTCAAATGCCATCATTGTACATTGTACAAATTGAAGTCAACAAAAAATCTGTAGTCATCATTATAAAAACCGATCTGGTTTGCAAATGCCAAAAAAAGACAAATCAAGTCAGGCCTACATGTGTCTTCAGGTTGACACTTAATCTCTGGTCTAGCGAGCCATTGGGCATTCCATCAGGGTGAGAGAGCAGGTTAGTTTAAACAGCCACAATAAACATTCCTACTTGTCCTGGCCCAAGAGCAAGATTGGAAAACACTCACCTATCCCACGCAGCGATTCACTGAAACACATTTAACACAGTGTGCAAGGGTCCCATTGTTTTTGTGCCAATGTTCCAATGAGTATTGTCTGCGCTTTGGGCACTTTGACCAGCTCATGTATTAAAAACACTTGCCCCACGCGCTCTTATTGGAAAAGCAGACAAAGAATTCAGCTTTTATTACCAAAATATACCTTATGAAAACACTGGGTGAGCATTTCTCAAATTCCTACAATATTTACTCTCTCTAGTTCTATCTGTCTAAGAAGATATTACCCACAATGACCCAGATGTTTGAGTTCGGCTGTCAGAACCTCCTTCCTCTCTGAATTAGGGCTAGTTCTCTTCCAAGAAGGTGGGTCTTGCAGGTCTTCTTGGGTCTGCCACATGGTCTTCTGTCATGAATTTTGCTGCGAGTCTTTGCTGGGGAGGGGATGACTTCTAGGTGTGCGTTTGCATCCCTCCTCACCACAGACCTTCCAGGATGTTCTGTGGCTTTTGGCTAATGTGGTCATGAACAGGGTACAACATCATCCAATGGGGTCGTGCTAACCCCCTTCACCGTAGCTATGCTGGGGAAGTGCACAGTCTCAGGCACTGGCTTGAAATCAAGATATCAGGAAATCTGATTGAAACTTCTCCAACGCACAACCCTCCAGCTGTTTGTCACTGGTTCCCCTGAACCTTTGTGACCTCTTAGACATTGGCTTGCACTGTTCCCTGTTGTTGATAACTGCTGGCCGTTGTTTAATTTAGCTGGGCCGATCTGTCAGGCCCCATTTCTCTGGCTGTGGATCAGTTTAGAATGTCCAATCTTGAGTCTGTGATCACCTTATCACATGAGCAATTTACTTAGTGCCATTGTCCTCCCTCTCACATTTTTCCTTTTTAGTTCTTCTCTGATGACAGCCATTGGATTTTCTGAGGCTTAGGAGAGCTGCTTGACGTCAGTCACGCTTAAAATAGAAATAAGATCTGAGGCACAAGCTTCATTAAAGTGTTTCAATAAAAAATGTGTTTCCACAGAATAAGGTGCTTGCCAAAAAAAGTACATTATTTAAATAGAGAGGGTTTACAGAATTTGGTGCATTATTATCCTGGAAGATCATAATATTGGACATGTTAGATCTTAGAGTAAATCCTGGCTTGATAGATCATAAGTTTTAGTTTTGTTGTTTAATTACCATGGGGCTCACTGAACATTCTCGTATGAGGCTACCAAGATACTTTCAACAAAAGATTGTAAGTTTATTACACAAAATATATTTAAAACAAAACTAGATTATGTTTGCATAAGCCAATTTGAAAAGATCTTATCTTAAACAGCGAAAAGGTACATTCTACTTTCCAGCAATATGTTTATAAACATGTTCATCCCCAAGAAGTATCATTCCCTTCTTCAAGATTTCTTACACAACTGACTTTCTGCATATTTACCACATGCAGCTCTTTCTACCTCTGTGGATCATAAACTCAACTTTGTAAACACTCAGCAATTAACTTCCCAGAAAGCTGACTGAGTCATATAGCTTAATCCACTTGTCTTATTGGAAACAGTATCTTTATTCCATGGTCCTAATTGATTTCTGAACCTTCACAAAAAAAGTCACCTTAATAGAAATGGAAACTAAAATCTCTCTCCACCCGATGCTCCTGAATTTCTCCAGCACCCTATGTGTTTGTTTCAGATTTCCAGCATCCACAGTATTTTGCCTTATCAGAGAAGAGGGGATACATTTTTTCCTTTCGGAGGAAGATCAGTCTCAGGGATTCTATCTCCAGAAACCAGTGGCCGCAGGATCAGACAGGCAAAGTCATATAGATTTTTGATAAACAAAAGAGCCAATCAGGAAAGTAGAATTGAGATAAAACCAGATTAAATAGCATTTTATTGAATAGTGAATCAGTTTCAATTGGCTAAACAGCTTATTCCTGCTCCTAAATCCCACATTTCTGTGTTAATTGTCCTATCTTCTATGTACGTTGGAGGCTTAGTCAGGTTAAAACTTATATTTTTAAAAATTTATATTTAACTTAAGGTTTTACATCCCACCCACTTTTGGTAATTGGAAATTCTTTGTTCAATGAAGTAAATAAGGATAAATAAATTAGTGCCGGCTTTAGCTCAGTAGTTACTTTGCCTTACATTCTATGATAGTCCACTCGTGTGTTTGCATTCATCTAAATAGATGAAGGAATTTGGCTTCACTAACTGAAAGCTAAAATAAAAATAAAATACTGAGCATACTGGGAATCAGAAATAAAAGTCCTGAAACTTACTTGGCTCAAAATGATAATACTGCTTTTCTCTCAACATAGATGCTTAAAGATTTGCCTAGCATTTCCAAGGCATCTTTGTTTTTATCACTAATCATCCAACTTTTGCATCTGAGCAGCATCCAACCATAAAATAGGAAAGTGATTCATTCACAGGTGCTGATTTCTACAAGCAATGGTCACATTCGTACATTCCGGCATTGATTAACTGTCTTGATGCTGGCCAATTCTCGTATCACCTTTATCTGTTGTGATCAGAGGATCATACCGACTGCTTGATGTTGGTTTAATATACTTCAGTTGCATTTCCTTTCAATGACGGGACATGTTTGGCTTACCAACCATTTCTACCACACCAAACACATGCCACCCTATAATCTGCTTTTTCCATTGTATTTCCAATTCATTCAGGGGTCAATTCATTTATGGATCATTTTTCTTACATTAATTCAACTTTGTTCCACCGTAACTCAGACTTAATTTTTCTTTGCTGTAGATCACAGATTTGATGGGTGTAGATAATGGGGTGCCATGGGTTAGTAGTTGTGGGGTAGGGTGGAGCAGTGTTTAAAAACAGAAACACAAAACATGAGCGTTATCTACATTTCCATTTTTGCCAGGATCACTGCAGACTGAGTGAAAGTCAGGTAACAGGCATTCTAGAGCAGACTATGGTCCCAGTTAAAGAGCTTTAATCCGGGAGTGTGGGGGCAGCTATGGGTTGTAGGTGTCTGATTCAGTGATGGGGTTCGGGCTAGGGCCCTAGGAGTATAATCTCAGGGAGCATTTGTGGGGAGAATGTTAGTAAATGAGGTACAGGGAGTCCCTGATACATAAACATCTGACTTACGAATGCCTGTATTTACAGGGTGTAGTGTTAGAGACCCAACATACAAACATTTCCTGTTTTTACGTTGTCCTGCATTGTGTTCTAACTTGTGGGCAATTCACTTGACAAACAGACCCCAGAGCAGAACCCACGAGCTACCTGGGGATTGCCTGTAACTTGGGAACTGTGGCGATAGATTGCAGCTGTTCTGGCCTCAAGCAGTGCTACAGGAACTCATGCCTAAAATGACAAATAATCTGCAGCATACAGGCACGGTAGTTGCTACTGTCTACTGAAAGCTTCATGACCTTACGAGTAAAAGGAGTTATAACAGTCAGAAGTTCATGCACCTCCAGCTCACTGACCTTTCAGCTCATTTAGGAGAACCGACATATCTGATAGCCTTTGCACAGTTCAAGGTTACAATCACAAAAGCTATCTTCAAGATGAACACTTCACAGGAATATCAGGCACTCACATCATATCAAACTTTATTGATTTTCATCAATCCTAGCTCTTTGACAACGTTTCAATCAGAATTTTTTTTAACTCCTGACTTGCCCCATCCCACCTTATGCTTATAGGGACTCACATGGACAATTATCACTCTGGGGATTCACAGCTCTATCTGTAACTATCAAAGCAGAGGTAGGGCTCATGCACCCATGCTAATGCATCTTAATGCTTCTTACCTCCTGCAGAAGGAAGTGCAAAATAACTGTGAGACAGTGGGAAGGGGAATGCCAGAGATCAGGCTCCTCACCTACTTTGAGGAACAGGCTGCTGAGGGCTGGCAGGCAAGCAAAAGAAATATGCCTATGCTGAAAGGGAGATTGGATGTTTACAGCTATTTTGTGAGAAAGCCTCCAAGAGGCTACTTCCAGCTACACATCAAGTAACAAACTCTTAATAAAACCTTGGGTAAAGAAGGTGGCTCATCATACTAGCAAATCTTTGTGTTTTATTCCACTGCTTTCAGATCCCAATCCCATGGCATGATGAAGAGTTCCAGAAGAATCCCAGCCCCATTTCTAACAATGCCTCACAGCACACCTCTGAGGAGGAACAATTGGGGTCCTCAGGAAGGACTGTAAAGACCTTCAACCTCATCCTTCGACCAGAGCAGAGCCATACACCTTGATGGGTAATGTATCTAGAGTAGGCTTGGGTCACAGCACTTACATGAAACAGTGGCCCATTAGGGTAAGAAACAGTCTTTAACACTAGAGACTGATGCTGAACTTGGCACAGGGGAGAGAGCGCAGCATAATGTCAATGAATTCGTCATCCAGAGCACCAGGCTAATGACTGAGTTTAAATCCCACTGTGAGCATGTGGTAGAATTTCAATTCAATTAACATAGCTGGAATTGAAAAGTAGTCTCAGAAATGAAACTAACACTGATTGTCATAAAAACCCATCCCATCTGGATCACTTGCTTCCTTTTGCGGTAGAAATCTGCCATTCTTTCCTTGTCTGGCCTTTATATGACTGCTGATGCACAGTCATGTGATTGATTCTAATTGTCCTCTGAAGTGATCCAGTAAATCACTTAGTTCAAAGCCAGCAACATCCATATCCATTGAAGATATGGTTCCCACCAGTCCTGAATTCAACCATTAACTGATGCAGAGGCAAACAGCCGAACTTTTGTCAGTGACGTCAGAGATCATTCAGAGATTGGGAGCAGAGGGATTGAAGCCAGCTCTTGTTTTGTCTGTGGTTGTAGCTCCAGCATGGACCAGGTGGTGCAGAAAAGTCAGGACCTAGTATGCACCCAGGCTACCTCTCCATTACTCAGTCCATGAATGCTCTCATTCATTACCTCAGTGACAGTGACCTGAGGAGCACTGACCTACCTCCAGGTGCCCCATTCCTTCAAAGGGCGAGGCAGATGTCACTGTTCACAACACTGAGGAACAGAGTCAGACAGGCATACAGGGATCCCTGTGGCGTGCCATTAGTTATAATGTATCAACCTGAAAATGAATCATTAATCCCGACCCTCTATTTTCTATTAGTTAGCAAAGATATTTCCTCCCACACTGTGGATTCTTAACTTGCACAGAAATTGGGCCGTTATCAAATGCACTTGAAAAATCCAACTATGAGTGTCCCTCAGCCATCCTGCTTGTTACTTCTTTAAGGAAATCTGACAAATTTCCCTTTCACAAGAGCATCTTTACATTTCTTATTTGGATTATAATTTTCTACAAATCCTGCTTCCTGAAAAATGGATTCCAGCATTTTCCCATGAGCCTGTGCCTGTCATAAAACTACCACCTCTCGAGTCATAGAGTCATAGAGTAATACAGCATGGAAACAGGCCCTTTGGTCCAAACTGGTCCATGCTGAACATGGTGCCACTCAGCTAGTGGTAAGAAACAATCTTTGACACTGGAGACTGATGCTGAACTTGGCACAGGGGAGAGAGTGCAGCATAATGTCAGATCCAGATGGGTTTTTATTGCCCACATTTGGTCTGTGTCCCTCTAAACTCTTCCTAAGCATATACCTAAAATGTTTTTTTAAATGTTGTTATTGTACCTGTCTCAACCACTTTCTCTGGCAGCCCATTCCATACACATATCACTCTCTGTGTGAAGAAGTTGCCCCTCAGGTCCTTCCTAATCTTTCTTTCACCTTAAACCAATGCCTTCCAGTTTTCAATTCCCCATCCCTGGGAAAAAGACTACATGCATTCATTCTATCTATGCCTCTCATGATTTTGTACATCTCAATAAGTTCATCCCTCATTCTCCTATCTTGTTCAACACGATTTTATACACCTCAATAAGTTCACCCCTCATTCTCCTAGCCTGTCTAACATATCCCTCTAACTCAGGCCAGCTAGTCCTGGCAACATCCTTGTAAATCTTCTTTGTGCACTTTCGAGTTTAACTATGTCTTTCCTACAACAGAGTGACTAAAACTGTACACAACACTCCAAGTGCGGCCTCACCAAAGACTTATACAACTGTAACATAACGTCACAACTCCGAGACTCAATGCCTTGAGCAATGAAGGCCAGCATGCTAAACGTCTTCTCCATCACCCTGTCTACCTCTGATGTTGATTTCAACAAACTATGTACTTGTACCCCCAGGTCCCTCTGTTCCACAACACTCCTCAGGACCTTACTGTTTATTGTATAAATCCTACCTTGGTTTGACCTTCCAAAGTGCAAAACCTCACACTTATCTGCCTTGACTTGCATTTGCCAATCCTCAGTCCACTTCCCCATGTGATCAAGATCCCTGAATAATTTTTGATAAACTTCTTCGCTATCAACTATATCTCCTCATTTGTATCATCTGCAAACTTACTAATCATGCCGTATACATTCACATCCAGATCATTTATGCAAATAACAAATAACAAAGGTCCTAGCATCGACCCCTGTGACATACCTGTAGACCAAGGCCTCCAATCCAAGAATTAACCTTCAACCATCGCTCTCTGCTTCCTACCATTGAATCAATTATGAATCCAATTTAGCTAGCTCACCCTGGATCCCATGCGACCAACTTTCATAACTAGCCACCTCTAGGTGGCATAGGGTGTACAGAGGCTCAAAAATATCACCCAGCACTGTTATATCACTGCCAAGTGGCGTGTGTAGTTATCTTCTGACCAGAAAGGTAACCTATTTAGCCACCCACCAGGCGTTCAGTGAAAGAGGGGTAAAGTCCCTGAGGCTGATAGCACACCACATCACCATCTCGTCCTCCCTCACCCCCTGGTCTAAATTCAGCTTGGAGTTCATTAGGAGCTTCTCAGCTGCATTGCTCAATGGTTGGCATTAATTTACTGGATTCTCAGATCCAGGTTCCCTTAGGTAAACAGAATTTCAGTTTCAGTACAGCCACCTGCACATGCTCAGTCAATGATGTTACTATGCATAAAACATAGCGACATTGACTGTGTTATGCTAACGCATTCTGCCATAGGATGTCTGGTGCCAATAACTGTGACACTCGGCCTGCTTGAGCAGGTGGCCTTTTTGACAGCCACCTTTGTGTTTAGACCAATTATTCCATCTTCCCAATAATAAATGGTAGAATAACTGGCCTGTGGCTTCCTCCTTTCTGTCTCCATTTTTCTGCTCACCTCTGCCCCTCCGTACCCAACTGTGGGCTGCTGTCAGTGCTGCAGTGAAGTAATATCTACATCTACTTTGGTGATGAGCTGCATGGAAACAGGTCCACTTAGCTCACTGGCCTTGTTAAAATGATGCAGGCCTGCTGCTGGAAATCAATCTGTGAAATTATAGAATCCTTACAGTGTGGAAACAGGCCCTCTGGCCCAACAAGTCCACACTGAACCTCAGTGCATCCCACCCAGACCCATCCCCTATAACCCACCTAAGCTACATGTCCCTGAACACTATGGGCAATTTAGCATGGCCAATCCACCTAACCGGCACATCTTTGGACTGTGGGAGGAAACCCACACAGACATGGGGAGAATGTGAAAACTCCACACAGACAGACACCCGAAGCTCGAATTGAACCTGGGCATCTGGTGCTGTGAGGCTGCGGTGCTAACCACTGTGCTGCCCCAAAGGGGCACAGATTCTTAAGACAGAAAAGATTTCTGATAAAAATACCGCGAACAATGCATTTTAAAGATGACCCCAATGTTAGGTTCAGTCTGACCATTACTGAGGGTTGCTAATTGCCAATGACACTGCTGCTGAGCACGATCACCACTTTGTTCAATCCTGCACCAGAAATTCCATTATCATTACACCGAGGTACAGGTCTAAATATAGTTTTACATTACATGCGTGACAATCAGCAGTGGCCCAAAAAACGTGATCATAACTTTGATCCTTAAAACCAATGCTGACAAAATGAAATCCACAATTAACATTCCAGTCACTGACATAGTTCAACAAAGGAAACATATACAGAATTAGTGAAGAGGCCAAAGTGAAATTATCAAGATGGAGGTCTCTATCCCATGGGCACATATGTACAAAAAAATGAATAGATATGATTTGTATTTGGATATCTATGATTAATATTTCATGTACAGAGGATGTAAAATACATGGGACTTTACCTTTAGATGGTACAAATTCCTCCTATGCTACAATGCGAAATGGATGCACCCAAGCCTCTCTCAATGAAAGCCACAGTTAAATACAATAAAATATAATTGGGCCAATGAGGTGGAAAGTTGGCACATCCTTTTCAATATATGTGGCCCACAAGGTAACTACTTTGCTCTGGGAGCCAGGGGAATGATCATATGCCAAAATTCAGTGCTGGCATAATGCCAAGTAGACAGGCTGCCTGTCCCCACGATTGGCTTATTGAATCAAACGATATATTCTTTTGGTTGCTTGTAATGGGCAGATTACAAGATGTACTCAACAAAGTTACACTTGAGAAAGCCTAAACAAAACCAAGACTGCCATACTCAGATGTGAGCCTGTGATTACAGTATTTTTGAGCAATTCCGAGCACAGTAATAGCTAGACTAATGATCAATTTGAGTTATACAGCCAAGCCCATTATCTGGTACATTTATTCTTGCAAGAAACAGCACACATTCATACGTAGGGGCTAGTTCTCTGCAAATGAAAGGAATATGTTCAAGCCTCGTGCCTTTTTTGAATTACCCACGAGCTTGGAATGCCGTATAGTTTCTTGGTGTTATTTCCATGGTAACTCTTTAGCCATTCAGAGTTGACTTATCAGCACAATTTTCTCCGATTATATACATTATTTTAATTGTTTTAAATTTGACATCCTTGCATTGCTCTGGTGAGTGCAATCTTCACTCTGTTTGCATCTGAATAATATATCTGCGGTCCTGAAACTCCAATTTGTTTATCTCAGGAGTTTTTCACTCTTTTCTCCAAGCCAAAATAACATTGATACAACTCTAGTTGGCTATAGTTAGACCACACCAGATAACAACATAAATTTGGG
This sequence comes from Stegostoma tigrinum, assembly GCF_030684315.1. Lineage (NCBI taxonomy): Eukaryota > Metazoa > Chordata > Chondrichthyes > Orectolobiformes > Stegostomatidae > Stegostoma > Stegostoma tigrinum. The sequence goes on along the minus strand of NC_081373.1, from coordinate 36,605,231 downwards.
GCTGTATGATGAAAAGAAATGATATGAGTTGAATTTCTTCCCTATTAAAATACTGTAGCAGCTTAAGCATAATGTTTGAGGCAGAGAATATATTATTATGTAGTAAAAGTCCATGTTTCTAAAATCACCATTATTTATGAATGAATATAATAAAGATTCAAACATATTTCATGCTGGAATAAAGGACCTTACACTTTAATCAACTGAAGGTCCCCTGTTCAGCCATAAAATATGCTGCAAAGCTCATTATTACCATAATAATACTGCAGGGAAGGCATTTCAAAGCAATTACTGAGATCTTAGATGTGATCTAATAGCACTTAAAAAGCATCATTCCTACAGATGCCATATGCAGCTTACTTGGGTAAATATGTTGTAAACATTACAAATTTAACAGCACATCCTGAGAACTGATGATTATGAATTTGTCATACAGAACATTAAAACGAATAACTGCTTAGTAATAAAGAAATCTTGGCTGTTCACCCATAAATCTCAATCTCATTTGTTTCTTTCTCCGACTAATTTTCATTCTTTTTACCTTTCTTTAACCCAATAGCTTCTCAATTTTTCTACGAAGAATATCTTTTTTTCATTGAAATCAAAATGCTACATCATAGGTTTAGTAATGTAATGCTTTAATTTTTCAAGTACAGTTCTGCCCCAGGTATCATTAGGCCAATCAGTGCACACTCCAAATGGAAATCTTCATGTTCCCATGTTTTGAGAATAATGGATCTCAGTTATCATAAAAGTAACTTGCTTTCATGTGCTCTCTGCACTACTAACTATTCCCTTAATCACAGTCCTCAGCATTTTTTTTTTCCGGTTAAATGTAACAATTTTTAGTCCCAGTGGCTAATAATGACCAAACAAAATGAAAATTCCCATAACAAACTGGAAATAAAATATATATGTGTAATATTTTTAAATTTATTAATGTGTAGTCATTGAAACAAGGTCAGCCAGGTGGACTTCATAAAATATGAGTTCCCTGATTGGGTTGTTAACCTGGTCCAATCAAGGAGCCCTGGCTGATAGATATGAACAGAAGTGTCAGATATCCTGTTTTCTTTTCTGACAACAGGCTCTGAGGAAGCTGGATCAGTGTCAAGGACTCTCCACATGTAAATAATGGATGATCTGGTGATGGGATACTAGCTTCTGTGGAGTGAATTCAGACTGATGAAAGAAAAGTACTCTCTGAAGAAATTCACTTGCAACAGTCATCTTTGAGTTAGGATTAGCATTTCTGGCACCATGCCATTATTTGGAAAGCTTCATTCTTTTGATCCTGCCATCGAAGACTAGGCCTAGTATCTGGAAAGAATGTGTTGTTTTTTTTCAAGCAAATGGTATTGAGACAGATGAAAAGCAACAAGTAATTCTCCTGACACCTTGTGAGCCCGCAGCTTTTTTGGTTTATTAGGAGCCTAACCTTCACTGAAGCACCAGATACTAAAACCTTTCAAGAGTTGATAGATTTAGTTAAAGAATATTATGAACCCAAGCCTCCTCCAATTCTGAGAAGCTGCTATACTCGGCAATTCAAGAACCAAGGGAATCCATATGGGGATTTTTGACCAGGTTAAGATGTGTGGCAGAGGCATATGACTATGGCTTAACCCTCAATGAGATGCTTGAGAGACCATTTGGTGTGTGCGATTAATGATACAACCATGCAAAAGAATCTACTAGGTGAAGCCCTGCTGGGCTTCAACTAGGCACTACAACTTGCTTTATCATCGGAAAATGCAGCAAGTAGACCATATGAGTTGCTGGGGTGTTTGATAGAAGCAGACACACTTTCCAAGTCTGACTGAGCTTGGGGAACACCACTTGAGTGAAGGCAATTGCACAGCCTCAGTCAGGACATACCCTGGACAGAGGGACTCCAGGCCAGCCCACAGCAAAACTGTGAAACAAAGCCAAGCCTTGGCCAAATGGTTACAATTTTCTTCAGCATCCGAGTTAGCAAGCCATTGCAGTTGGTGCCAGTTTGCAGACATGACACAGCATGAGTAAATTGAGTAAGATAACTTGTAGACCTGTATCCAGGAGAATGCACACACTGGAAGTCCACTAGTATCTGGTTCGGAACAGTTAGATTGCTTAGCAACATCCAATTTAGAACCAATCAAAATAAAATCTAACGGAGAGCAATTCAAGCGCAGCCATTTCAGTAATCACAAAAACACTCTTTAACAAAATTTGGTGTGCACTCCAACCCTGAAGTTTTGTAAGACCTCAGCTAGATTGAGAACTGAGACTGGGGAACCTTTACAGATTTAGGGCACAACTTCAGTTCTGGTCTCTTTTGGGAAGCAGCTGGTTCAGTTACCAGTGATTATAGTAAAAGGCTCCAGCCCAAGCTTGATGCAGCAAAATTGGTTGAGAGAGAATCAGCTCGATTAGCTCAACACTTTTTGATTAGAAAATGGCTGCCTGAGTGAAGTCCTAATTAAATACATTCAGGAAAATCTAGAGACTATCAAAGGAGCTAAAGGCCACCTTGCATGTTGACCAGGAAGCAATACCATGATTCTGCAAGGCCCCACCCAGTGCCATTTGCCTAACAGGCCGAGGCAGAAATCAGAAGGCTGGAAGATGAAGGAATTGCCAAATCTGTCCAGTTTGCAGAATGGACAGCTCTGGTTGTGAAGCTTGATGGGTCAGTTAGACTTTGTGGGGGTTTTAAACAAATGGCAAACTTCCAATAAACACCTTATCCCTTGTATAGAGGATTTATGTTCAAAGCTGCCAGGGGGTCTGTCCTTCACTAAGCTAGACATGAGCCATGAGTACTTGCAGTTGCAGTTAGATGAAGATTCCCAGATGTATGGTAAAATTAATACCCGTAACAGTTTGTGCCAACATACAAGACTGCTATCTTCGGTATCATCTGCCTGTGCCATTTTCCAACAGACAATGGAGAACATTTTACAAGGTCTACCCAAGGAGGCCATTTATTTGGGTGATGTGTTAATAACAGGGAAGATCAATAGGAGCACTTAGAAAACTTGGACTTTGTCCTCAGAAGTTTCTCCCAGGTGGGCGTATGCCTTAGCTGGGTAAAATGTGTTTAGCGGACATATTTGGAGTCAGGAAGTTCCACCAATGCCTTTATGAACATACATTTTTAATAATAATGGATCACAAACCCCTGCTAGGTCTATTTACAAAGGACAAGGCATTGCCATAGCTTCAGCCCAAATTCAACAGTGAGCTCTAATACTAAGTGCATAATACAAGTTGCACCACCAACTGAGAGGCCAAATTGCAAATACGGATGCATTGAGCCATCTCCTGCTGGTTGATACATCACCGCTAAAGGAAAAGTCCATACTGCTTTTCAATTTTCTGGGCACACTTTTCTGGGCTGACAATGTCAGATTTTGATGCAGAAATATCTGGTCCTGGCAAAACTGAAACAGCTGGGAGTGATGGGGGAAATCAACAGGCTGTCACAACCAAACCTGAAACTTTTTTGGGCTGGGAGAGACCAGATCACAGCAAAGAATGGCATATTATTATGGGGAGCAAGAGTGACTGTCCAGAGCAAAGGTCGCCATCAGACACTGGCTGAACTCCACCAGGGTTATCCAGGGTTTCCAAAATGAAGATGTTGGTGAGAAGCTATGTCTGGTGGCCAGCATTGGATGCTGACATAGCTGCAATAATGGGCAGTGCCCAGAGTGCAAGAAGGATAGAAATTACAGTCAGCAGTTCCCCAAATATGTGGGAATGACTGGGTAAACCCTGGACTCAGTTAAAGCCAACAATTTAGGTCCTTTCATGGGCTCAATGTTCGTAATCATTGTGGATGCCCACTCAGAGTGACTGGATGTGCATAGAAGTTCATTCATCAAAACAATGGGAGACAATAGAAAAAAAATGTGTGCACCTTTTGCAATACACGGACTCCTGCATGTGTCAGTCACAGAACAGGCTATTGTTTATCATCAGGGAATTTGAATATTTCCTGAATTCAAATGATATTCGTCATGCAAGGATAGCTCCATACCATCCATCATCCAATGGCCTGGCAGAAAGAGCAGACCAAACTTTGAGGCAGGCTTAAAGAAACAGCCTATAGCTTCACACAATGTCAAACTGTCCTGGTTCCTAATTGATTATAGGATCATCTCTCATGCAATTACAGAGAGAGCTACATCAGAGTTTCTAATGGGGAGAAGACTCTACACCAGGTTAATTCTGATCTTCCTGGACCTTGCAGTGAACCGAAAAGGTATCAGGAACACCAATGCTGGATTTAAGATTCTGCTAAGTGAGAGAGACAGGGGACAAAATTTGGTGTAAGAACCATAGGAATAACCCTGCATGAGTAGGAGGTATGGTCGATGCGAGGTCATATCCACTGATGTATAAAGTTTGCACAGGTGCAATGGTCTGAACAAGCATGTGGACCATATGAAAGTTGCTAATTTGCAAATGGTGCAGGAGGAAAACTTGCCCAGTTCCTCGACCGCTTTTCAGACTGTTCCAGAACCAGTGTGTTCTGCCTTTTCATCAAGCATTAAAGATACCTCAGAATCTGAGATGGACATGGTAGATGTCAATGCCTTTTCTGCCTGAGGAGGAGAATTAATTTCTTCTGAGGAGTTCCAGTCTCAGGAGGTGAGCTAGTGTGCATTACACACCGCCCAGACAGAGTTGGCGGAACCTGACCCGGTACTAAACTGCCCCAGGAGGAGCTACAGAAAAATAGTAACAGCCTGTGGACTTGGATTCAGAGAGGGAGGGATGCAGTGATTGTAATGAGGTCAGTCAGGTGGACCTCACAGAATATGCGTTCCCTGATGGGAGCTGTTAGTCAGGGAGCCCTGGCTGACAGACAAGAAAGGAATGTCAGAGGTTCTGATCACTCTGAGAGCTGGCTCTCAGGGAGCTGGATCAATGTCACACCCTCTCCATGTGTAAGTAAAGGATGACTTGGTGACAGGATACCCATATCTGTGGAATTACTTCAAGTGCATTTACACTTTTTCTAAATGTTGACCTTATTTAGCCAAACAGATGTTGAAATGTTTTTTGAAGTTGTTTGCTAACTTATATCAATGGGTAGTGAAACAGGAAAGGATGCCCAACCAAACATCAAGCCCAAGCCACCAACAGGAAAGCAAGTAAAAAGCCTGCCCAGTTCAAACATTCACTTATTAATGTTAGGCCTCTGACTGCTTACACAGTAAGCAGCAAAGTAAGAAGTGAAATTGTGATAATAAATGGCATCTGTGTCATTTGCCTACTTAAGTATTTTCACTTCTGCAATGGCTCTGAAATGGCCCTGATCAGCAAGATAATGGAGAACTTTGTAGAACCTTACATAGTCTTACCTACTCAAAGGACAACAGGGCTTAGAAAGAGGTTGTATTGGGGGGTGGTGGGAGGGGAATCGAGCAGCTAGGATCTACATTTAATAACAGGACCACCAAAATAACAATCTCTCTGTTAATACCTGAGCATTGAGCGAAATGTTATATGGTAAATCAGAACAGCAGGTGAATGTATGGTTCAAAGATTGGTGTGTGTGAAATGAGTTTCTCTTCATGATACACTGCCATCAGTACTGGGAACAGAGGGAGCTGGGCCATTGGTACGGTCTTCATCTGAACTGCACAGGGAGCAGTGTCTTGGCAAGTCATATGCTGTTGAGAAGTTTTAAACTAACTAGAGGGGCGGGGAAGCAGAAGGGGGAGAGTAGTTAGGGTAAAATGTGGAAAGTCAAGGAGAAAAGAAAAGGCCATAGTGCTTAGGTACTGATGTGGGTAATAATGCTTTTTAATTGAATATATTTAAGGTTGAGATGGATAGATTTGTGGTCTCTTAAAGAATCTATGAATATGAGGATCAGGCAGGTAAGTAGAATTGAAGTCCAAGGTCAGCCATTATCATAATGATTTACAGCGCAGTGTTGGTCATGTGACCTGCTCCCATTTTGTGTGTCTTTGTGTATCTCTTCCTTCCGCTGAATTATTTGCAGGTTTTGAGATGGTTGACTACATCATCCTCCTCTAATGCACTCCCCCACTATCCAGTGTATGGGAAACCATTTGACTATTTCCATTCTTATTTGTTGAAATGTGCCATGAATTCTGTGTATGTGCCTCTGTACGGTTCTGCCTGGTTACCTCTTGAGTCTTCCAAGGATCTGTCTTTGCTTTCTTCTTCCTTCTCATTTAAACACAGCTGTTTCATGACGCTATTGGAAAACACAAAAAGTTCCACATATATAGTGACGACACCTAGCTGGACCTCATTGTCGCCTCTTGCAATTCTGCTGCTGCCTGTAATTTTTGTTACCACTCATCTGCAAGTCCATCCTGACAAGCTGAAATTTCCTCCAGTAATCAAAGCTACTGTCTTCAGTCCATGGCATAAGTCCATTTCCCATTCAGAAACACCATCCTTCTCCCAAGCTACTGCCTGAAGCTGAACCAAAACATTTGTAACTTCACCTTTCATTTGACCCTGCGATGAGCTTCCAGCCACACACCTGTTACAGTATCAAGACCACATACATCTGCCTCTCTAATGTCATACATCCATACCCCTGCCTCAGCTCATTTTCTGATGGCAATCTAAACTATGCCTTTGTTACTTGACTTGGTTGAGAAGGAGGAGCTTGTTGTGGGGATTGGGGTTGTGGGGGGTTGTTGGGAAAGTGGTGTGTGTCAGGTCTTGTCAGGTTGGTGGGGAGGGAATAAAGGGGTTGGGATAGGGGTTGTCAGTTCCAGTGGAGTCAAGGGGAGTCAGTCAGCAGTTTTGGTTTCATGAGGAGTCAGACTAGGGCCATGGTTCATGTCTGGAGGAGACAGGTCTCAGGTCCAGTGAGGAAGAGTTGGCAATGGTCCTGGGTCCACAGTCAAACCTGGTAGGGGTAGTTGGGGTGGGAGGGTGGGTAGCTAGGAGTTACTGCAGGATTAATTCCTCTAACCTTTCCTAGCTCACTATTAAGTAAGTCGGTTGGAACAATCCAAAAGCTCCAACTCAAACTCAGAACTGGCAACAGTTTCCAGGTAATTGTCCATTGGAAGGTTCAACTTCCAGGACAAATCTGGCAGAGTGATCTACATCAAGACCATGTAGTGTTGGGACTTCTGCATGATCTCAACACAATTCCTGTCTTCAGCCTCCTTCACACGGCAACAACTATTTTCCTATTGATAGATCTGGTCTCATGCCTTCAGCTACCATAGCTTTAGACCTCTGAGCTCTCTAGCTTCATCTGCTCTTTGTGTGAAACCAACCTCTGTCCTAATAAGCTAGCGCAGCATCTCATTCTGTTCAATTGTCTTCTGGGAAATACCCTGAGACATGTTACCATGTTAAAACTGCTGTAATAATGCAAATTGTTGTAGCCTCTTTGAATGACTTAAATTGTGAATGTTATAAATCAGGCAGCTTATTGGATAATAGTCTTTCCATGATCTGGGAAATTTAATGCAGCCATGCTCATTTTCTTTTCAGAGTTGAATCTGTCTTGGATATTTCTCTCGAGTTTCAGTTCTGTAATTAACTTTTTTTCTCTGCCCAAGGCTAAATTCATCAACAAGGGTTCTTAACTACTCCAGAGCAGCAAATGGACCTACTGCTACTGCTGAAAAAATAACTCAAGTTCTGCTTCTTAAAAATCTCAATTCAAGGATACAATGAAACACATATTGCCTACAGGATCTGATGTCAAGGTGACTTCAAAGTTATAAGGATTAATTCTGTATCCTTCTGCTCATATATATCACAAACAATAAGGGACTCAGCATCAACCTCTGTGGTGCATTGCTGGATGCTGGCCTCCAGTCACACATACAGCTTCCTGCCAATTTTGGAACACATTTGCCAAAATACCCTGAATTCCCTGTGCTTTTACCTTCATTTTCAGTATGCTATGTGGGACCCTCTCAAAGGCTTTGCTGAAATTCATATGAGCCACCTCAACTGTCCTACTCTCATGTACATTCTTGGTCCGCTACAAAAAATTCATCCAGAGTTTTTTAGGCATGATCTCCTTCTGAGAAAGCCATGTTGGTTGTCCGTGATCAAATCTTTCTTCTCTAAATGAAGTTTAATCTCTCCTTCAGAATTCTCTCTAATAGTTTCTGTTCCACTGATGTGAGACTTAGTGGCCTGTTACTTCTATGTTTATCTTTATTGCCCTTCTTGAAGAGTGGAATCACATGAGCCATCGCCCAGCTCTCTGGCACCTCACCTGTGGCCAAGGAGGAACTAAAAGTGTTGGTCAGGACCCCTGTGATTTCCTCCCTCATCCTCCATAGCAGCCTGGGATACTAATCTCTGTCTCTGAGATTTATCCATTTTTAAACTCGCCAAAACCTTCAATACCTCCTCAATCTGTTCAAGAATCTCATGGTCCACCTTCCCACCTTTTAACCACAACATTCTTCTCCCAAGTGAAAAACTGTGACTCAAAGTATTGTTTGCAATTGGATGAGAATGAGATCAGGGCAGTTTGCAGAGATGATAGTTTGCAGATGACACAGGTTGGCAGGGTAGTTGACAGTGAGGAAGACAGTCTTCAGTCACACGAGGATATAAATGGATAGGTCAGACAGGCAAATTAGTATCAGATGGAATTTAACCCTGATAAGTAAATTGTATGCCAAACTCCAGGTTCAGACAACAAAATTACTATTTCTTTCAACCAAGAGGACTTTGAGCTCTACTGAAATTTATAATGATAAATAGGGGGATAATAATGCAGCTGTCATGTCCAAAACAAAAGCTTTAAAAGGGAAAGGAGCAGACTTAGGAATGAATGAACAAATAATCTTTTGTGACCTTCAGCATCAAACAGCTTGTACTGAAACTAAGCAAGGCTAAGTAGCCTGGTTAAACAAAGTAATAAAGATGGAACGAAATACAGAGAAATTGATGTTGGTTTGCTATAATCTACATTAACCATAATGACGGTGAAATCAACATAATGTGCCAAAAAGAGCAGTTGATGTATGTCACCACCAGGGTAATAACGCCAGCTGCCACTGCTGGAGAAAAAAAATATCAACAACTACACAACTGTGAACGCTTTGTGGCAGCTGTTATTCTCCAAACTATCCCCATTACCCTGTAAGAGGATTTATGGGTGAGCTACTATAAATGGGAGGACTGCAACAAACAATCAAACGGATTAGAAATGATAACATCAATCACTTCCATGATATTCCAGTTGAGATCTTCAAAGCTATTGGTCTTCTTTTATTCTATCCTGAGATCTATCATTACGAGTGAGGACAGCATTTGTTTCCTATTTTTAATTGTCTTGAGAACAGTTAAGCATCAAATATATGGATGTGGGTCAGGAGTCATGTGTAGACCAGACCAGGTAAAATGGCAAATTTATTTCCTGAAACAAAGGACATTATCAAACCAGGTGGGTTTCTTTTGTAAAAAACAAATCAATCAATAATCAAAAAAAAAAAATCAATAATAACTGCATGGTCACTAGTTTTCAATGTTCTTTCTCCATGCCCTCACCCCAAGCTTTGTCATCATATGGGCTGCTTTCATCACTGCCAAGCCATTTTCACTTACCGACTGTCCCATCAGCAACTTTTCTTACTCGTCAGGTTACCATTCCTGTGTTTGTCCAACGAATAATGTTCACTCTCTGGGCTCCATTTCCACCTATTATTCAATTCCTTCCCCTGACCATTTCCTCCTTCCTCACCTTTGGCATTTAGCATAAATACCATCTTTTCCTAGCTACAATCAGTCCTGAAGAAGGGTCAATGAGTTTAAAATATTAATTCTGCATTCTCTCCACAGATGCTGCATGATCTGCGGAGCTTTTCCAGCAATTTCTGCTTTTGTAAATATCCCTGATGTCTCAAGTACAGACACAGTCCATTTACAAATATAGCAAGACCTGGCAATAATCCAGGCTTAGACTGCAAATGCTTTATGATGATCCAACTTCAACAGTCTTGAATGGAGATCTGAAACAGACTCCTTCAAAATCCAGATCATGATCAAGAAAAGCTCTGTGAAAGCCCCCATACTAATGGCTAGTAGCTCAAAGTCAAGTAAGACATTTGCTCAATGTTCCTTCCATTGAATCAGAAGGATAGGCTGGAGACATTATTGACAGGACATTGTACATTATTTGTTGCTGAATCATAGCCCAAGTCTTGATGCAACACCAAAATGCTCTATATACAAGGACATTTGTTGAATTGGGAAATCTTTGTTGTCAAACACTCACTGCCATATGTCAAAGAAAAGACTCAAATAGCAGTTTGAGGAAGGGTCACTGGAGCCGAAACATTAACTCTGTTTTCTCCTCCACAGATGCTGCCAGACCTGCTGAGCTTTGCCAGCAACTTTGTATTTGTTCCTGACTTACAGCATCCACAGTTCTTCTAGTTTTTTTTTCAAATAGCAGCTGATTGGGTCTTGGATCTCCTTGTTATGGCGGACCTTTCATGGGAGTGGTTTCCAGCAAATGAAAGTGGTCAACATAAATAGAAAGTAGAAAATTTGGCTGATAATTAGATTGATATTAAGTTTTTGTTTAGCAGTTCAAAAACAGTCTCAGTTCCTCGTACACAGGATTGAAGAGATCAAACTGTGTCAGTTCTAATTACTACCCAGATGGAAAACTCTTCAACCTCAGTTGTCTCTGTGCCAAAGTCAACTGAATACCATAGTTAAAAATGACCTCCAGTTTGCTGATGACTGCAGTATCATTGTTTGTTCTGCATCAGATTTGCAAGCCACTCTTTAAAGACATACCTTCTCTCTTTGAACCATGGCAGAATTGACATTAATGACAAGGTGGAGCTTGTTACCAATCATTTACAACAAATAACACCTAGTCCATCAAGTTGCACTTTGAGTCACACTTTGAGCTGCAATGTCTTAATGATGAAGCAGACAGCAGGAGCATTGCCAATGATATTGAAAAGCTGACTGTTACCATGGAACACAGATTCTGACATGGCACAAATATTTACCTTTAATCTTTAAAGGCATAGCTACTGTGTGGGCTAACATTGCATCTAGTTGTAGCGTTGGGCTTAAAAACTATATCTTCAAACCAGACCATTAAGGGTTAATTGGACAATCAATTGAAGCAAAGTGGAAAACGCCATGTAAATGGGCCTAATATTTTAAAAAAGCACGTTTTGGTTGGTAGTTAACTGCATGACCTTGATTGTCTGTGGAAATCATTTTTAAAATATTTAACACAGGAGGTTAGAGATGCTTCCAACTTATTTTCTGCATAACGGAATGTTTGGAAAATTATTGAAAGGACTATGAAATGATGATACAGCATGTACCCAGAATATGATTAATGTCAGGGACTCTGTTCCACTTGTTGGGCTTTCTCAATCAGACTGGGTTCTTCAGATTGAGGACTTGAAATTTGAGTCAGAGCTCCAAGTGTCAGCAGTCCAGTGTCCCCAGCATGAAGACAAGTCAGTGAGACCCATTAGCTTGCGTATTTATAAAGTAGTTCAAGTAACTAGATTCGCTCATTAGTTCATGTACACATGAATTAGATTATTTGCTATGAATCGAAATGCAAGTCTTCTTGTAATCATATTGTTCAAACCTTAACCTGTTAGATGATTTCAGACTAACAATTATTTTAGATGTATTGCATATTAGTGTGCCAAGTGTTCTTGATTTTATATTGTCACGGAGACATACAACACAGAAACGGACCCTTGTCCAATTTGACCATGCTGACCAAGTTTCCCAAATAAAAGCAGTCCCATTTGCCTGCATTTGGCACAAATCCCTCAAAAACATAGTTTTAATTCAGGAAATATAGAAACCAATTTGTGCAGAACAAAGTAGCTAGAATCACTTTCCACGTTGCACAAGATGCCGATAAAAGGGGCATTGTTCACAGTGAGAAAGAGGAAGCTATTCCAGAAGATGGAATCCCCTAAAAGCAGGCTGGGATCAACATCCTAACAAATCAAGCAACTAGTGCAGTAGCCGGGGCTTTAAAGTAATAGTAGGAGAGACAGCTCAGCAAGGATACACAGTGAAGGTTGTAGAATTGTGATCTAAGTAAAATCAAGCAAATTAGTCAAGGGTGGGGGTCACAGAGTTTAATAATGGCAGTACGATTGTGGTGTTTAAAGCTATATGAATAAAGGATAGTAATGTTAAAATTAGTGGTGCCAAATCTGACTGTACAAGGTGTTGTAATGATAATAGACAATAGACAATAGACAATAGGTGCAGGAGTAGGCCATTCAGCCCTTTGAGCCAGCACCACCATTCATTATGATCATGGCTGACCATCCACAATCAGTATCCTGTTCCTGCCTTATCCCCATAACCCTCGATTCCACTATCTTTAAGAGCTCTATCTATCTCTTTCTTGAAACTATCCAGAGACTTGGCCTCCACTGCCTTCTGGGGCAGAGCATTCCATATATCCACCACTCTCTGGGTGAAGAATTTTCTCCTCAACTCTATTCTAAATGGCCTACCTCTTATTTTTAAACTGTGTCCTCTGGTTCTGTGCTCACCCATCAGCGGAAATATGCCTCCTGCCTCCAGAGTGTCTAACCTTTAATTATCTTCTACATCTCAATCAAATCCCCTCTCGTCCTCCTAAACTCAAGTGTATACAAGCCCAGTTGCTCCAATCTTTCAACATATGATGGTCCCGCCATTCCAGAATTGACCTCGTGAACCTACGCTGCACTCCCTCAATAGCCAGAATGTCCTTCCTCGAATTTGGAGACCAAAACTGCACACAATTCTCCAGGTGCAGTCTCACCAGGGGCCTGTACAGCTGCAGAAGGACCTCTTTACTCCTATATTCAATTCCTCTTGTTATGAAGGCCAGCACGCCATTAACTTTCTTCACTGCCTGCTGTACCTGCATGCTTGCTTTCATTGACTGATGTACAAGAACACCCAGATCTCGTGGTACTTCCCCTTTACCTAACTTGACTCCATTGAGATAGTAATCTGCCTTCCTGTTCTTGCCACCAAAGTGAATAACCTCACATTTATCCACATTAAACTGTATCTGCCATGCATCCGTCCACTCACCTAGCCTGTCCAAGTCACCCTGTATTCTCATAACATCCTCCTCACATTTCACCCTGCCACCCAGCTTTGTGTCATCAGCAAATTTGCTAATATTACTTTTAATGCCTTCATCAATATCATTAATATATATTGTAAATAGCTGCGGTCCCAGCACTGAACCTTGTGGAAACCCACTCGTCACTGCCTGCCAATCTGAAAGGGACCCATTTATCACTACTCTTTGCTTCCCGTCAGCCAGCCAATTTTCAATCCAAGCCAGTATTTTGCCCCCAATACCATGTGCCCTAATTTTGCTCACTAACCTCCTATGTGGGACTTTATCAAAGGCTTTCTGAAAGTCCAGGTATACAACATCCACTGGTTCTCTCTTGTCCATCTTCATAGTTAAATCCTCAAAAAATTCCATAAGATTAGTCAAGCACGATTTCCCCTTCGTAAATCCATGCTGACTCTGACCTATCCTGTTACTGCGATCCAAATGATTCGTAATTTCATCTTTTATAATTGACTCCAGCATCTTTCCCACCACTGATGTCAGGCTAACCGATCTATAATTCCCTGTTTTCTCTCTCCCTCCTTTCTTGAAAAGTGAGACAACATTTGCCACCGTCCAATCCGCAGGAACTGATTCTGAATCTATAGAACATTAGAAAATAATTACAACGCATCCACGATTTCTAGAGCCACCTCCTCAAGTACCCTGGAATGCAAACCGTCAGGTCCCGGGGACTTATTAGCCTTCAGACCTAACAATCTATCCAACACCATTTCCTGCCTAATATAAATTCCCTTCAGTTCATCCATTACCCCAAGTCCTTCAGCCACTCTAACATCTGGGAGATTGCTTGTGTCTTCCCTCATGAAGATAGATCCAAAGTACCTATTCAACTATTCTGCCATTTCCTTGTTCCCCATAATAAATTCACCCATTTCTGCCTTCAAGGGCCCAATTTTAGTCATAACCATTTTTTTTCTTTTCACATACCTAAAAAAGATTTTACTATCCTCCTTTATATTTTTGGCCAGTTTGCCTTTGTACCTCATTTTTTCTCCACGTATTGCCTTTTTAGTTATCCTCTGTTACTCTTTAAAATCTTTCCAGTCCTCTGGCTTCCCGCTCATCTTTGCTATGTTATACTTCTTTTTTATCTTTATACAGTCCTTAACTTCCCTCGTCAGCCACAGCTGCCCCTGCCTCCCCTTAGGATCTTTCTTCCTCTTTGGAATGAACTGATCCGGCACCTTCTGCATTATATCCAGAAATACCTTCCATTGTTGTTCCACTGCCATCCCTGATAGCGTATTGAACCATTGAACATTGGCCAGCTCCTCCCTCATAGCTCCATAGTTCCCTTTGTTCAACTGCAATACTAACACTTCCGATTCTCCGTTCTGCCTCTCAAATTGCAGGTTTAAACTTATCATGTTATGGTCACCACCTCCTAATGGCTCCTTTACTTTGAGGTCCCTGATCAAATCCGGTTCGTTGCATAACACCAGATCCAGAATTGCCTTCTCCCTGGTAGCCTTCAGTACCAGCTGTTCCAAGAATCCATCTCGGAGGCACTCTACAAACTCCCTTTCTTGGGGTCCAGTACCATCCTGCTTCTCCCAGTCTACTTCCAAGAGAGTCAACCTGTTCTCGAGAGGTACTTCCCCCAGGGTCTCTTGTACTTGAATATTACAACTGTAGTAATACCTTTGCGACAGGCCAATTTCAACTCTTGATTCAACTTACACCCTACATCCAGACTACTGTTTGAAGGCCTGTAGATAACTCCCATTATAGCCTTTCTACACTTAGAATTCCTCAGCTCTATCCATACTGACTCTACATCTCCTGATTCTATGTCCCCCCTCACAAGGGACTGAATATCATTCCGCATCAACAGGGCCACCTCACCCCCTCTGCCCGACAGTCTGTCCTTTCGATAGCACGTATAGCCTTGAATATTCATTTCCCAGGCCCTGTCCACTTGAAGCCACTTCTCAGTTATCCGCACAACATCATACTTGCCAACTTCCAACTGAGCCTCAAACTCATCCACCTTATTTCTTATGCTTCGTGCATTCATATATAATATTTTTAATTTGTTACTCCCCTCACCGTTCCTATCAATCCCTATTTCACCTGACCATTCTGTACGAACCCTTCTTGAGTTTTCTGCTTGGTTGATTCTGTTGTCTTTCTTAGTTTAAACACACCGGTGATGCAGTGGCAAACCTGCCTGCCAGAATGCTGGTCCCCCCACCTATTGAGGTGCAACCCGTCCCTCTTGTATAATTTATCCTCACCACAAAACATACCCCAGTGATCCAAGAATTTAAATCCTTGCTTTCTGCACCAGTTCCTCAGCCACATGTTCAAATCCATTATCTTCCTGTTCCTGCCCTCTCCAGCCCGAGGAACTGGAAGGAAACAGGAGACGACCACCCTGGAAGTCCTGCTTTTTAGCCTTCTTCCGAGTTCTATGGAGTCCGGCTGCAGAATGTCCCTCTTTTCTTCCCGACATCATTTGTGCCGACATGCACCACCACCTCTGGCTCTTCACCTTCACCCTTGAGGATTCTCTGCATTCTTTCGGTGACGTCCTGGATCCTGGCAACACACCATCCTCAAATCCCGCCTGTTGCCACAGAAGCCCCTTTCAGTCCCTCTCACTGTGGAGTGCCCTATTACCATAGCTCTACATGATGTCTGCCTCCTTGCCTCTGCCTCGACGCCAATTTTCGATTGGCAGACCTGTCCGCCTCTTGGACTGGCAGTGTCGTCTGTCTCGACAGTTTCCAAGAGAGTCAACCCGTTCACAAGAGGTGCTTCTCCCGGAGTTTCTTGTACTTGAATCATCTCTTCCTTCCTCATCGTCATCTCCCTTCTCTCTTCTGGTATCCCTAGTGTAATGACCTCGCTCAAGTTCCTGTCCATAAAATTCTCATTCTCTCGGATGAGCCTGAGGTCATCTAGCTCTTCCTTTAGTGCTGCAACATGCTCCTTCAGAAGCTGAATCTGTACACACTTGCCACAGCTACAGGAGCCAGAGGCATCATCAGTGTCCCTGACCTCCCACATCATGCACGATGCACACTGAATCAGCTTGGCAGTCATGTCTGCACCGTCTTCACCAGTGGCGTAATCGCCTCACTCAGCCTCTTCACCAACACTCCAGAGCCAAAGACGCGCACTTCTCACACCATACATTTCCCTCAACCCCCCTTTTATCTTGCTGCGAGTCTGTGGACTCTTAATTAGGTTAGAGGAGGAGGGCGGGAGGGAGGCCCTCCCATGTAGGACCTGGGGCCTCGAACACGCCTACTTAAATAGCACTCACCAAACTTCCCAACTGCCTCTGTGCTGCGACCTCACTTCTACCCAGCTCCTGCCGCTCTCTGCTGCAAAAACGACCACTGGCTTTGAGGTAAGTACTTAAATAGCACTCACCAACCTTCCCGACTGCCTCTGTGCTGCGACTTCACTTCCACCCGGATCCCACCGCTCTTTGCTGCAAAAAGGACTGCTGGCTTCGAGGTAAGTACTTAATTAGCACTCACCAACCTTCCCAACTGCCTCTGCGCTATGACCTCACTTCCACCCGGCTGATATGCAGTAAACGCTGGGCATCTGCGAGTTCACAACTTGTGAATTTGTCTATCCACGCCAAAAGTAAATAGCAACAAAATTCAACATCCACGGGCAAACTCATGTATCTGGGATTTTTAATCTATTTTTACGGGGCTCCACACTGTCAAATTTCGTCATACACAGGATTTCTCAGAATCGGAACCCTCGCACATATGGAGGAATGACTGCAGATGAAATAACAGCAGAAATAAGTAATCGGGTTACAATCCAGCAACTTTGGCTGAGATGTAGTTGCAAGATAGGCTTTCCAAGTATCAAAACTGTCACCAACAGAAAAACAAGTGAAGCAAGACTATGTGTCTCACCACACGCTGGAAGGCTGTGGAAAAAGTTGGAGGCAATCATTGTGGCTTGACAGATCACTAAAATCTGACCACCTACCCTCAAGACCATGTTGACAATGGCAACACCACAAAGTCCCCATGTTAAACAAAGTTGTGTCTAGGCTTCTCTGTTTTTTGCTAACAAGTAAATTCAAAAGTGTCAAGAACAGTACTAGAATTCTTCATTGTATACAAAGAGCCAAACAAAGCATTTGATTCAATAAATGATGAAACTTTGTTGATTGTTCGTTAAAGATTTGTATGTCCAAGTAATTTCACTGTAATCCAAAACTGCTTCATGATGATATAACTGTAGCTTTTAGTTGTAAAAATGTACTTTATTTATAAAAAATCTTCACGTAAAACATTTCTGTACCGTCTTTGCATATCAAGAAGAATAAACATTGGAATTTGACGTTCCTTGTGTTTGCAAAAACCAAAGGCATTTCTTACTCACGCAGGGCACTATTTACATGCATTGAGGCAATGAAAGGGTCTATTAATTATGATTCTTAAAGGCAAAGAACAGAGAACCTCAGTTGGAGAATAAACTAACTGTTGTAGCTGCAAATAACCTTACCAAAGACTTTGCCTTCTCATGTACACAGCAGTATACTTGCACATTGGTGTGGTTGTTAATATTTGTGGTGGGAGATTTCTGTGTACTTACATAGTTCTGAGTGAATAGATTGGCCAACTCCGAATCCCTGCTGGGAAGGCAGCAACCTGTCAAGCCAGATTAGAACTGGGTTTGGTAGAGAGCTTTCAATGTTGTTTGCATCCAGAGGAACAAACCTTTTTTACATCATTCTGTGGATTTATACATGCAGTGTTCCTAATAGCAGTTTCCAGGCCATGTCCCGGCCACCTAGTGAGCAGCCTGGACCAATATAAGATGAGATGAATTTGAGACATGGAATCAGTATTCATGAACTCTACAGCAAATATTTTCTGCTGTAAAATGGGTCCTTTGTGACCAAACTGCTAGGCTATGTTGTTTGGCTGATGGGAGACATTTGGCAACCTAAAAGACATTAATGAATGAAATGTTTTTTTTCCTGAAAATTAAGATTTTTATTGAATTCAAATTCCACCATCTGCCGTGAACTTCGTTATGAAACCAGGTCTCCAAAATATTACTCACTCTCTTTATTACTGGTGTAACAATAATACTATTGGGCTATGAGCTTCCCCCATTGTCATCACACATTCATAAAACCCACATCAAAATGCAGCATTGAGCAATACTAATCAAGATATAAACAAGGTAGCGAGACAAAATTAGTTTTGGCTTTGCGATCCAAAATCAGTTTTCAAGGGCATGAACATTGTGTTCATGTTGAATGCTGGGGATGGGCTACCGAAACAAATGACAGAATAAGTAAGAGAAAACTGGATGTTTTTTTTCCACGTTACCTATAACATATAACATATGTACATGTTATACATCTGGACTTCTGAAAGGAATGTGATAAGGTGCTGTGCAAAAGGTTAATCCACAAGGTTGGATCATATGGGATGGGGTAATTTATTAGTTTGGATAGGTGGCTGACTGATGACAGAAAACAGAAAGTCAGCATAAATGAGTTTTTTCCTGGATTGCAAGAAGTAACAAGTGGGGTGCCATGCCATTTAGTCCTTGGACCTCAGCTATTTACAATCTACATTAATGATTTGGAAAGAGGGAGAGAAGGCTCTATCACCAAATTTGCAGATGACACAAAAGTAGGTGGGACATTAAATTGCAATGAGGAAATAAGAACCATACAAATGGATATAGATAGGTTAGGAGAGTGGGCCAAAATGTGGTGATGGAATTTAATGCAGGTAAGCGTGAGATTATGTATTTTGGTTGGAAAAATGGGAAGGCGACATATTATCTAAATGGGGAGAGATTTCAGCATGCTTCAGTGCAGTGGGATCTGGGTGTCCTCGTTCATGAGTCACAGAAAACTAGCATGCAGGTACAGCAGATAATAAAGAAAGAGAATGGAATGTTGGCTTTTATAGCTAAAGTAATAGAATATAAAGGTAAGGAAGTATTGTTGCAACTATATAAGGCATTGGTGAGACTATGCCTGGAGTATTGTGCACAGTTTAGATCCCTTTAATTGAGGAAAAATGTAGTGGCATTGGAAGCATTGGAGAAGAGGTTCACTAGATTGATCCCAGAGATGAGGGCTTTGTTGGTTGAAGAGAGATTGAACAGTTTAGGCCTACACTGTCTGGAATTTAGAAGTATGAGGGGAGATCAAATTGAAGTATTCATGGTGATAAAAGTTATAGATAAAATTGACATAGTGCACATGCTTCCTCTTGTGGGGAATTCTAGGATGAGGGGTCATAGTATTAGGATAAGGGGTAGCAAACTTAAAACACAGTTGAGGAGAAACTACTTCTCCCAAAGGGTTGAGCATCTGTGGAATTGGCTATCCCAAATTGCGGTGGATGCTGGGACAGTGAATAAATTTAAGGAAAAGTTATATTTTTAGTTGATAATCGGTTGAAGAATTACAGGGAGAAGGCAGGAAAATGGGAGTGAGGACCATATAAGCCATGATTGAATGGTGGAGCAGACTTCGATGGGCCAAATGGCCTAATACTGCCCCGATATCTTCTGTCCCTACTATTAGCTGACTTTCTGATTTTATCCTGCCATTTAGTTTGAACACTCAAATAGATGATATATAGGTGCAAGGGAAAATAATATTTCAATCTTGCATTTTATACTCAACGTTAGGTACTGAGTCAGGATATCACAATGAAGCATAGGACGTGACTGTAACTTTATTCAATGGTTTTCTCAATGTAACATCATACTAATTTCTCTTTATGAATTGAAGTGTTTCAAGTATTGTGCAGTTTCCCTTGTGAAAACGGTTCCAATGCATTTGGGTCTGGATTATGGAGCATTTCATTGTGTATATGGAGTGCTTGCACGTAATAAGACGAGCTTTATTTTGTTTGTTTAAATGCCTTGCAAGGACAGTGGTATGTTCATTGCTATAAGTTACAAACAACTGATTTCAAAATCAGAATGCAGTCAGAATCAAGTATTTCCTGATATTCAATTCAGCCTATTAAGTTTCCATTGCAGTGTGAGAGAGCTATAATGTTGGCCTAATGGCAGGAATTTTAACCTGACAGCATGAGTGAGTTGACAGCAGGTCAAAACAGCTGAAACTTTCAGCATGCTTGGGAGCAGCAGGAACTCACTGCCATTTTAATCTGAGCCTATTCTTCAGCAGATGGGAAATCCTGTGGGACAGAATTGTCTGCCATTTAAATATACTAACTAACTCAGAATTCTGATTTCAATTGTTATGTGTACAGGTTTCCCAGGCTCATGGGACTCACCTGGGATAACAAGGCAGAGAATAACAGAACTTAACAGGGTTGGGAGATTGATAGGCAAAAAAGGCTTTGAATATAGAAAAATGCTTCCTTGCTTCAGTGGGAGGCTATTGCTAACAAAACCTATTCTGAGAGTGGGCAGTCACTGCTTTGGGGGTGATTTCAAGGACTTTCAAGGTCATTATTGCTCCCTTGGAGTATTTTGCCTTTGATGAGCACTTCCCAGTTGTCAGTCTTCACAGTAGAATGGGAGCCTGTAAGAACAACACTGAAGCAGTACTCTCCACAACCAGCAGCCACTGTTCAGAACATAAGCATTGTAGGAGGCGATTATCACAATGCAGGGTACATAGGCAAAGGATAATCCTCTTGGCCATTACTGAGCACAAGTACATCAGGAAGGTTGCTGACATGTGCAACCTTCTGAAGAAGACTACCTTCCAAGGATCAGGTGATAGTGGTCACCCCAGTCACCAAACATAATGGACCAGTCCAAACCTCCTCAAATTACATTAAGAAGGTAGCCCAGACCTTAACCTTTTCTTATTTTAAATGTAAGTGTAAGGCCTTGCAGCCCAGATGCAAGTTGGTTGGTGAAACTACTCAACTTTAAGTAAACACACACTTTATTCTTACACTACTGTTAAAATACAGACATTATAAAAATAAAAGAAAGGAATTGGCTCAACTCTATTGAAATGTTTAGCAAAATTATATATGCGTAGTAACTACTACTAATTAATTATTCTAATATAGTGACATCCCATCAACACACACTTGGCAAAGGCAAATTCAGTAAAATAGATTGCTTCACAGGCAATTCTAACAGCAGGAACAAAACCCCAGCTTTTAGCTGTAACAGAAAGAGGAATAAGAACTTCCACAACAAGTTCAAAATCTCAGCAACTGCTACTGAAGGTTAAAACTAAAAAAAAGACCCTGGTTCTGTGGGAGTTTGACTCGACCCTTCAGGCTGCTTACATTGCTCCAATTTTTAAAAAATGGCCTCACGACCTGTTTACTTTATTGGCTTGGCAGCAGACTGATTGTCTTCTCTGTATCAACATACCTTCACAAAAAGAAAGGACAAAAGAAACCGGTTAGAGTCATAATATCATCACAAAATAAACAAAGAGCAGGTCAGAGGCTAGGAATACCACCAAGTAACTCTCCTCCTGACTCCCCAAAGACTGTCCACAATCTACAAGGCAGGAGTATGATGCAATAGGTGCAGCTCTAACAACACTCAAAAAACTCGAAGTCAACCAAGACAAAGCAGCCTGCTTCAGTGGCACAATATTCACGAGCATACACTCCCCACCACTGATGTTCAGTAGCAGCAATGTGCACTATCTACAAGACGCACTGCAGAAATTCATCAAAGATCCTTAGACAGCACTTTCCAAATCCACAACCACTTCCATCTAGAAGGACAAGGGCAGCAGATATATGGGAACACCACCTCCAAGCCACTCACAATCCCAACTTAGAAATATATCTCTGATCTTTCAGTGTGACCAGGTCAAAATCCTGGAAATTCCACCCTAAGGACATTCTGGGTCAACTTACAGCATGTGGACTACAGCAGTGCAAGAAGGAAACTCACCACCACTTTTTCAAGGGGAACTAGGGACAGGTAACAAATGCTGGCCAGTCAGCAACGCCCAAATCCCACAAGTGAATATAAAAAAGATTACATACAGAAAGTTGAAAGTTCACGTCCCAATCCAACTTCATGAGCACGCAATCCAGGTTGACACTTCTGTGTATTACCAAGGATGTGCTGCACTGAATAACAGAAATGGTTTCGCATGCAACAGTTATCCCTAAGTCAGTATTATGAAAACACATTATCTGGTTACCTATCTCATTGCTGTTTGTAAGACAGTGCTTGATGTAAATCATGAAACAAGTGTGACATTAGCAATGCAGTGCTTTGGGACATCCTGGATCCTGAAAGATGTTATAAAAACACAAGTTCATTTTTAATTTTAAAAAAATCCTTAAGGCAGTCCTAAATATCTCAATTAACGCAGCTGCAAACTCTCCAGCATAAAATGATGAGATTGAGCTGATTACAAGAACAAAACATCCCCAAAAGTATTTATCGGATGCATAATTTGTGCTAGGAATTAATCAAAGCTGGAAGCATGCTATCCACCATATTGGGCAGTAATTCTCTCAGCTCTCATTGTCGCACAGAAGGAGAACATATGGCCCCGGTCAGCTCAATCGTAATTACCCAAACCCTCCTAATCACCATCCATGGGTGCACCATCCACTGCAACAGAGTGGGCATAAAGTCAATTATACTCTGGTAATGCCAGAAACTGTCCACAACTTGCCATCACATTGAAATGTAGGCTGCATACCTCCATATAGGGTGTGCCTCAAGTTTGCCAGTTCTAGAGCAGGGGAACCTTCTTCAATCTAATTTCTTGGGATTTAGGCAAGATGGGCATGGCTATACCAATATACTAGTAATCTAGAGACCAAGCCTAATCCTCTGGGGACAAAAGATTCAAGTTACTCTATGGCAGTTGCTGGAATTTAAGTTATATAATTCTAATTAATTTGAAAGATCTGGAGTTGAAAACTGGTATCAATACAATGATAGCATTAAACTATCATTGATTGTTGTAAAAACCTATCTGGTTCACTCATGTTTAAGAATGAAATTGGTCACCCTTGCCTGGTCGAGCCTACATGTGCTTTTAGACACACAGGAAAGCAGTTGACTTTCAACTGCTCAAAGGACAATTAAAGATGAGGAACAAGTGGTGACCTTGCTAGCAATGCTGATTCCCACGAACAAACAAAATATATCTGGCAGAGAGAGCTAAACAATCGTCACTTCATCACTTTTATTGCTTACCAAATTATATGGATAAATCATTCATGCTCTGTTAAGTGCAGTGCAGTGTCCCAAAGTTTAGCTGGAACAGTTTCTCCATATAATTTAACAGCATTCCATCAGGTGCAATTTGCTTTAACTGTATTTCATTACTTTAAAAAATATTGTATTTACCACGATGAGCACTCGGAAATGCATCAATTTTCTTCTTTGGGTGGATAATTTCACAAAAAGGGCATTTGTAAACCAAAGTAAACATAAGTAGCATGGAAATAAACACAAAGCAGTATGAATGCTGGAAATCAGAAACAAAATCAGGAGACTAAAGAGGCTTGGCACCATCTGTGGAGAGAAAGCAGTGTCAATGTTTCACATCCAGTGACTCTTCTTCAGAACAGAGTAGTACGGTGGCTGAGTGGTTAATACTGCTGCCTCACAACACCAGAGACCTGGTTTCCACTCCACCCTCAGGCGACTGTCTGTGTGGATTTTGCACATTTTCCCTGTGTCTGCTTGGGTTTCCTGTAGGTGCTCCGGTTTTCTCTCACAGTCAAAAGATGTGCAGGGTAGGTGGATTGGCTATGCTAAATTGCCCATAGTGTTCAGGGATATGTAGATTAGGTGGGTTAGCCATGGGAAATCCAGGGTTCCAGGGATAGGGTAGATGGGTGAGTTTGTGTAGAATGATTTTTGGGGAGTTGGTATGGACTTGTGGGACCTGTCCCCACACTATAGGAAATCTATGAGTAAGAGTATCTAGACCCAAAACATTAGCTCTGCTTCCTTGCCACAGATGTTGCCTGACCTGCTGAGTTTTTCCAGCTACTTCTGATTTTATTAAACACAAGCAGCTTTCTCTCAATTCATTACAGAAGACTATCTCCTGAATCAGTATGAGAATTTGCATTTCCTATACAATTCACTCAAAAGTCTCAGAATGAGTATGCTAAGTTGACGTAAATTAATATTGAATTATGGAAGAATGTCCCGTTGAGCACCAACAGTCATCAAATATTGAGCTCAGAATGGAAAATGCACATATTAAACAAAAACAAAATGTCTCACCATCAATGTAAACTGAATTCACGACAGTTGCTCAATGAAAATAGAATATAGTACACCGTCAGAACACTCCCATTGCACATGGTACATGCTTAAATTCTAAATTTCATGCGAGTTTTCTCTTCATTTGATTAAATATTTAGTGGGAGTGCTTTATTTTATACAATCATTATTCATTTGACAAAATGCTCTATAACTGAATTGGCAGCTCTTGTGGTGTAGTGGTGGTGTTCTGACTTCTGAACTAGGATGGCTGGGGTAAAGTCCCACCTGTTGCGATGGGTAATACCATCTCCTAACAGGTAGATAGAAAATATTTATAACAGCATTGAATAATGAACAAAGGTGAATTTATCAAGTTTTACAAACAGATTTGTAGGGCTGAGATACTTCTGCCAATCAGAAGCTGAAAGGGTACAACATAATCTGATGAGAGAGCATGCCTATCTGTTTTTCTAGAAAAGATCTGTAAGAGAGGTAAACACGTTCTTTTCTTTTGTGTACACTATTTTGCAGTTAGAATATATTTTATTGAGAAAGAAGAACCCCTAAAGCCTATAGATTTGTCAAGTGTAACAAAACCCATAATGTTGTTTTGTTGTTGCTCCAAGCACAAATTGTTCATGCAATAGTATGGGATATTTTTATGTGAACATTTCAGGCACAAAATTAAATCATTATTTTCCTGAACACTGTACAGTTGAACTTAATTCATGCATATTATCACATACAAGAGGAAACATGATGATACATTCTAATTCGTTTCCATGCAGTCCAGAGTCTGAAATGCCCCAAATATTTAAAAAAATCTAAATTGTAGGAAGCAGCAATTAGATCATTAACCATCTTCAACCAGCTTCTTAAACTTAATCTTCATCATGAATATAGTATTTGTCAGCTCAGGTCTCCGAGAGCTAAATCTGCTGTGTAGCTTTGCATTAGATTTCCTGAGGATGTAATACAGAGGCAAATGATTGATTTATTGATTTTGTTTTACAAATATTGCGTATACTTGCATTATAATGACATGCAGAATGTCATTAAAGCAAGCATAACATCTTGGAATGCTTTGATTACAACCGTATAATCTATTAAGGATTCATTTCTGATCATCCTGCAGTGATTAATCACTAGTTTTAAACTTACAGTGAGGATATCATCATATATCAAGGGGGCATCATATGTCCTACAGCACTACAATAGAAAATGTTCCATCTATGTACACCTTCTCTCTATATGCCTTTAATTCCTATTGTTCCTGTAAGTTTTGTCAAACATTCATAACAACTTTATGCACCATAAATTCTGATTTCTATATTTATAATAGTAGCTACCCTGGTCAACATGCTATACAGTAATTACTCTATCCTTCCTGACATGATAGCACCATAGTTATGTTTCTGACAGCTCCTCAGCTGAAAATGGATAGAAACTCAAATCCTTAACATGCGTTAAATTTCCTATTAATCCATAAATAATAATGTAAAATCAGAACATATACTGTTAAAGACAGAATGCATGGCACTAAAATGGGGCTGAAATACATCAGTATGCTCTGATTCAATGATCTATTGGTTTTTGATCCAAACCTGTGAAGGTTACATTTATCCACGACCAGTAATATGTAATGGCATGGAAAATCAATTGTTCTAAATGAAACATTTGGTTTCATAAGGAGAGCCAAATATCATCAATCTGGTATCTTTCCAGAGGCCATACTAACAAAACGAGCACAAGAGGAGAAAATAGTGTTCTGTATTTTGGGGCCAGCTGAAATAAAGCCATTAGTACTTGGCATCACTGATATTCAGGGTGATTGTTATTCTTGTCTCATATATTCCTTCTAACTCTCATCTTAATCTCTTCCAGCTGTGTAGCATCATATCAAACTCAGTTGCTGTTATTGTGGGCCTTTTGCTATACACCTCAACTCTTTCTCCCCCACCCAGAATTCACTTTCTGATTTAAACCTTCTAGGTTCCAAGGTACTGATACTTGATCAGCCACAACAGCTCCAGGAGGAAGAGAGATAGAGAGAGCTGCACCAGGTTTCTAAGGAAGATGTACTGCCACTTGTTTCAACACATGCTGCCACTGAGACTACTCCAGAGTTTGCATGTACACCTGGTAAATCACCAGGCCTGAGTGGGCTGCAGGCAGACCATTAGAAAGGAGAGCACACCAGAAACCAAGAACATACATGTATTGCAAGTGACTCAGAAGAGGGCTGAAACAGGGGAGAAAGCTGATGACGATGCTCAGCAAGATTCTTGAAGCATTTGCTGGTGTGCTAACCAACCTCTTGTCACTAAAATGAAACAAAGAACTGCAGATGCTAAAGACTTGGAAGACAGGGAAATCACTGAACTCAAAGCATTAACTCTGTTTCTCTCACAACAGATGCTGCCAGACATGCTGAGTTCCTCCAGCAATTTCTGTTTTTGTCTCAGTGTCTTGACCTTATCAAGAAGCATGGAGGATTCTAGATGCAACACATCATGGAGACTGTCCAAATCTTGGAGACCACTATGGAGGTGATGGCTAACTCCTTCAGGCCACATACGGGCCTCCCATAAAATAGCCAATATCTCAGTGTATTAGAAGTTTAAAAGGTGGTCAGGCGATCTACACTTGCTGTCATGCAAGTTCACACTGCTATCATTATGTTTGCATCAACCATATGCAAAGAGTGTATTCTTTGTTCCCAAGCAGCTACACATTGTTTGTTCTTAGAGGTGCAAGCGTAATGGACTGCCTGACTGCCTTAACATGAAGAAAATGTGGCTTCTGTCAGAATAGCAGACAATCACCAGTATAAAATACTCTGCATCAGAAATAACGGGAACTGCAGATGCTGGAGAATCCAAGATAACAAAGTGTGAAGCTGGATGAACACAGCAGGCCAAGCAGCATCTCAGGAGCACAAAAGCTGACGTTTCAGGCCTAGACCCTTCATCACCTCTCTGATGAAGAGTCTAGGCCCGAAACGTCAGCTTTTGCGCTCCTGAGATGCTGCTTGGCCTGCTGTGTTCATCCAGCTTCACACTTTGTTATCTAAAATACTCTGCATATTGGTTTTGGTTCCTATACTTCTCCCTATTGGCGGAAATGAGAAGGAGAGGGATGGAGAAGGCTACAGGATCACATCTGGGCAGACATTTACAGTCTGCATTACAGGAATCCAGATGTCTTGCCAAAGCCACACACTCTCATTCTGTTTCTTTCTGTTGGAAAAAATGAAAGATTCATTTCTCCTGGTGCAGCAGACCTCCATCACCCACTGAATGGATAGGTGGACAGTGTGCTGCGAGATGTTAGATATGTTGATCATCCCCGTCTGAAGAGATCCAAATGCATAGAAGTTAAATATCACATTGGCCTCTATGGCTACTGGCCCTGATGCAAGGTTGTGGCGAATGTTTACAGTGATACTGCAGCTCTGTGGCTACCCTGATCTTTGCTGAACTTGTGTCATCTCTGTTTCTCTTGGATTAGATGGAGATAAGTGTATTCTGAAAAACCATTGGTCGATATGTGTAGAGGCTTCAACATCCTGTCATTCTCTCAACATTCCCCTCTCTGCTTCAGCCTCTCTAATTCCCAATCTTATTGCAGACCTAGAGATACAGCTGCATCAGAGTCGGGTGACCGAATTCTCTGATCTCCTTGAATGCATTCAGCAGCTCACAAGAAAGGCTCCAATGACAAGTCACAGGCAGCTCTTCCAAAACCTTTGCCAGAGCAGAGCTACGCCAAAACAAGCTCACCTGCAAGTTAATGGCAAACCTTTAAATAACACCAGTCAGGGGTCGATCATGCTATTGAATGCCTGTTTGGGGATGAGTGATTAACACAAACATTCAGCACACAAGCACAGACCAATTTTCTGAAGTGTGAATGGAATCAGCTGGAACAGCTGACTGATCTCATGATGGGATCGGTTATTAAGCTTCCAGGGGAGAAGTGGCACTTGTGTATGAGTTCCTATCACAGCATGTGGAGTCTGTGCTGAAAGTGGTTGGAAGCATGTCATTTTGGGTTTCTGTCATGACACCACCACCAGCAGCACTACAAAGTACAATTTCCCACGATGAGATTTTTAAATCTTTAAGAGTGGATTGGATCTTTTTCAATAGAATTTAGTGTAGGATTAGTAGGAATATTAGCATTTCTTGATTAACTTTGTTAAGTTGTAATCACACAAAGTATTTTCCTTAATTAATCTAATATTTTATTCTTCTGTTTAACTGTAGCCAGGTCTTAGTAATGTAACATCATGTGAATCAGCTCAAACTTATATGCAAAGAAATGCACCATGTGATTATGAGCAGAGTGAAGACAAAACCCTAATGTTTCAGGGTTACAGCTGCAAGGCCGATCGAGATAGTTAAGAACTGCTGATGCTGGAGTCAGAGATAACACAGTGTGGAGCTGGAGGAACACAACAGGCCAGGCAGCATTCAAGGAGCAGGAAAGTTGACGTTTCAGGTTGGGACCCTTAAAACATCAGCTTTCCTGCTATGAACCACTATCTTTAATGGCTGAACCATCAAAAGTGAGGGTTGTTTCTCAAGAGCTGGCAGATGCAGCTGACAACTGAATCATCTCCTGGTTGAAATGAAGTAGGCCTGTTACAAAATAAAACAAGGCTTTTTTGGATGTTGAATAATGTATAATGTCTAATCTATGTATCCATTTTTGCTTTTCCATATTTTTTCCTTCAATTGTCCTAAATCTCAGACAGTAGTTTGTTCTGTCAACCTGAACTTTTTCTGCAAGTTCGGGGGAGTATCCCTGACCACTTCTGTATGTTTATAACATTGTTCACTGGGGTCTAATGTCTTAGTTGTTGAACATAAAGACACATTCCGTTTATTGGAAGTGTAGGCTTGCCAATGCAAAATGACTTTTGCAGATATCACAAATATATAGTACAGGGAACGGGCATAATTTGTAGCATCTATCTAATCTTGTGGTTGGCAATGGAAATCCTCAAGATGGAGTTCATGTGCTCTCCAGCTATTGTGTGTGAAATGTTGGTGAGCGCATTAAATTCAGAAGATGCTTACTTGCCACTTACCCACCCACTCCTAACTCCTGCGCAATTTTGCTAATGGCTGGTGTCGATGACCTGTCCACTAGTGTGCCATTTACACCCTTAAGTAGGTAATTAATGCCAACTACTGGGCATCATCCCGCCTCTGCCTCAATTTCTATGCGTGGGCTGGGGGCAGGGATTACTCCATAATGAGCCCTGTGAGCCTGTCAAAGTTCACACCCAGCAAAGAAACAACATGCATGAGATTTGGAATTTAACAATGTAACATGCTGATGAGAATATTCTGGTGGTGTAGTAGATTCAGTTTACATTGATGGGAGGTCCGAATGTTGTAAAGTAGGTCAGCTCATTAGTTTGTGGTTTTGTACCACAAGAATTGAATTGACTCTGCTGATCTGCCGTGCCACTGTTGATCCTCTCCACTGAAGGTTGTTCTGTGTTGCTTCCAGTTTTTGGCTTTACCACCATCTGCATGGGTCTCTTGAGGTCAAGGGCTTTTTGTTTAACCACAATAAATCTAACAAAGACTCATCAGCAATTTCTAAAACAATTCTGTCTCTTATGAATTCTGATTTGGAGTCATCACAAGTGTATGCCTCCACTAATCTGCTGAGACTATTGATAAGGAACAACTAAGGATGGCCCTGGATGTTGGCCTCTTCTGTTAAATCTTGCTCTTTAACAAATATTAATAGTTTTGAAGTTGAACTAATTGTCAAAGGCTTTGATTACCTTTAATCATCAGTACAATATTCAATTATATTTCAAACTATCTAGCATATTATCTTCCTGAAAGCAAGATGTTAGTTCATTTAAGAAAACAATAACTACTTTCCTGATGGAAGAGGTAATTCATAGTTTAATTAAGGAATTTATGTTACCATGTTCTGTATATGGCATTTAGAAATAACATACCTGGGAGTGAGTTTGGATTCTTCTAGAAGTTTTCTAAATTCTTCTTTGGCCTGAAGAAGTTTGCTCTTTTTCTCCTTATATTCTTCTTTTATTCTTGCTTTGATAAACTGTTCAAAAATCTTTAATTTGAAAGGAATGTAACATGAGTTGCAAGCTAAAGGCCAGGCTCAATATTTTCCAATTCAATACAAGTCATCAACATTAATATGATAATTTATTATGTTACTAAAATAATCAATGATTAAATGTATACTAATTATAGAAAGCAATGTGAATTGAAACATGCCTTTTCATGAACTATAAAGATATTTTCATCGCTCTTGGAGTTGTTCTCAGCATATGTGTGTCATCTCTGATTGAATTATACATATTGTTAATTTTATCTAATACTGGCTTTCTCACTGATTTTAACCTCACAAAATACACCAGTTTCTGATGTATTTCATGTGAAATACTTTTTATTAAATATCAACAGAAAAGTCCACAATGTGCATATTAATGTGCTCCTGTAATGAAAGCAAAGCAGCAGCACAGAAAAAAGATGCTAACATCGCTATTTTAAACAAATGTGTTATCTGGAAACAGTTACCATATTATGGAAACTAAACCACTCTTGGCACTGACTACATAATTAATGGTTATTTTGCTTAGAATGTGGTTTGATATCCATTGAAGGCATTGATTTTGCAATCCAATACACCCTACCGTGTGCTACATGCATTCTGTTTAACTTAGTTTATTTGGACTTAGTCTATCAATAGGTGAATGACTGTGAAGATGAAACTCCATGAAAGACTTTGAATAGATTAATGGACTGCATGGATCTTCGTTGCTCACTGATTTCTTACACTCTTATCAATACAATAAAATTCAGAATAACTACTAAAACCAAAATATGATCAATTTGCAACAGCAAAAAGATAACACACAGAGTATCGAACTTTCTGAGAAATGTGGTCAATTTAGGTTGTCATGAGGAGCACACTGAAATAATAGGCTCACTCTTATGTGTATTTGGCTAAGTGCTGGTTGCACTGAGATTTTTGGAGCGATTATCAGTGTGGGTCCCTCTCTACATATCCAAGCAAATTCATCAGATGAACTATCAAGCCTGCTCCTGTAGTGTCCCTCTCATCCCATTCTATCCTCAGCCTACCATTCACTGTAGCTGGAACAATTCACATGGCTGGAACATCTCAAAATTGACTGGCATTCCTTGCAGTTGTGCCGTCTTTTTGTGCAACCAGATAAGCACTGTCAGTCTGGCTAAGTGAATGGCTCCTGACATTCACTCCAGAAATGGAAAAGAAAAGAGAAATTTGGCATCCTGCTTCGCCAACAGGTAGGTCCTGTTGAATGAGGTGGTGCTCTTCCCTTCTGCACTACCTATTCACTCGCTTGGGATACCACCTCACTTGTGGTAAAAAAGGCAAGTAATGCTATGAGCATCCAGGTAAGCTCATGGTGTGAGAAGATGTCATCAAGGTAACTGTGATAGTCGCTGGTTTGATAGTGGACAACACAGCTGCAGAAATACAAACAGTAAAGGCACAAAAAGGAAGGGAAGAGTCAGAAATGGACCAGGCGAAGGTGAGAGAAGGATGGAAATTGGAAGCCACACTGACAAACTCTTCCAGTCCTGATGAGAACAGGAAGCAGCACCAATGACAGCATTGATCAGTCAATGAAAGAGTTGTGGGTTGGGGTCTAAGTAGGAATGGAACAAGGAATAATCCATGCACTCCACAAAGAGACAGGGATCCATGCAGGTACTCATAGCCATATCTTTGATGCACCATGGAGCGTGCCTTGAGATTTTGTCCCTACTTGCCCTCACAAAGGTGATGATGAGCTGCCTTCTTAAACTGCTGCAGGTGATATGATGTTGGTAGACCCATTAGGAAGGGAATTTCTGGATTTTATTGCAGTCACATTGAAGAAATGGTGGAATATTTCCAAGTCAGATGTAGCTTGGATAGGAACTTGACGGTAGTGGTATCCTCACATATCTGCTGTCCGTGTCCTTCTAAATACTAGTGGTCGTGGATTTAGAAGGTGCTTTCTAAGGAACCTACTGAATTTCTGTTGGGCATCTTGGTAATAATACCCACTGATGATGCTGAGTATCGGTGGTGAAGGGAGTAGCTGTTTCTGGATATTGTGCCAATTGACTGGGCTGCTTTATCCTGGATAGCGTCAAGCTTGCAGCTGCGCCATCAGACAAGTGGGAAGTATTCCATTGCACTCCTGACTTGTGCCTTGTGGATGATGGACAGGCTTTGGGGAGTCAGGAGGGGAGTTACTCTTTGCAGAACGCCTAAACTCTGACCTATTCTTATTGCCAGAAGAATTTATCAATACTTATTGGTAAATCTAATGGATCTGTTCAGAGATGTTATTACACATCTCTGGGGCAGATGGCACTGAACTGGACCTGCTGACACAGAGGCAGGGACTCTACCACTACAATACAAGCGTACTTCGCCCAGTTCACTCACCGGTCATAGGTAACCCCAAAATGTTGACAGTAGGGAATTCAGTAATGGTGATGCCACTAAATTTCAAACACGATAGTTAGATTCTTTCCTGTTAGAGATGGTCATTGCCTGGCACTTGTGCAATGTGAATTTTAATTGGCACTTGACAGCCCAAACTTGGATACCTTCCAGATCTTGATCCATCATCCCGATCAGTAGTGGTGATGCCAAGCCATTCTTAAAGTCTCCCACTCACAGGTACATTCTGCATCAATACTTCCTCCATGTGGTGTTCAACATGGAGGAAGATTAATTCACCAGCTGAGAGGATGCAATACATGGTCATCAGGAGGAGGTTTCCTTGCCCATGGTTGTCTTGATGCCATGATAATTCATGGAGTCCAGAGTCAATGTTGAAGACTTCTAGCAACACTCCATCTTGAATGTGTACCACTGTGCTGGCACCTTTCCTTGCTCAGTCCTGCTGGTGGGACTGGACATAGCCATGGATGGAGGTGATGATGGTGACTGGTGCCTTGCCCGAAAGACAGCGTGAGTATAACATGTCAGGCTGTAGCTTGACAAATCTGTGAGACATCTCCCAGTTTTGGAACTAGACCTCAGATGTTAGTAAGAAGGACTTTGCATGGTTGCTAGGACTTTGTTTGCTGCTGTTGTTTCTGTTGCCCGTGTCAATAAAAGCCAGGTAGTCTATTAAGTTTTATTCTTATTTTTCCTTTCTGGAGGTATGATCCAACTGTATGATTTTCTGGGCCTTTTCAGAGGGCAGTGAAGAGCAGTGCATTTCTGTGGATATGGAATCACATGTAGGCCAGACCATGTTGGGAAGTAGTTTCCTTCTGTAAAAAGTATTTGTAACAAGGAATTTTTTATGGCAATCATGGTCATCATTTGAATTTTAATTCCAGTTTTTTCACTTAATTCAAATTCCAACATCTGGCACAATGGGTTTTAAACCTAGGTTCCCAGAATGGATGGATTTTTGGATTATTAAATCAAAAATTACTGGAAAAACTGAAGATTCTCAAGAAAGGTCCCTACACCTGAAACATTAACTATGTTTGTCTCTGTACAGGTGCAGCCAGACCTGCTGAGTTTTTCCAGCACTTTCTGCATTTGTTTCTGACTTCCAGCATCTGCAGTTCTTGTTTTCTTTCGATTATTAATCCAGTGACAATACCACTAGGTCATTGATTGGCCTGTTCCTTCTAATTTGTAGGTTATATTAAGCACGTTATTTCAGGTTTCTGTATACGTATAGGCCAGTCCATGAGATGGTCTTGTGATTC
Source organism: Stegostoma tigrinum (assembly GCF_030684315.1). Taxonomy (NCBI): domain Eukaryota; kingdom Metazoa; phylum Chordata; class Chondrichthyes; order Orectolobiformes; family Stegostomatidae; genus Stegostoma; species Stegostoma tigrinum. The sequence continues at coordinate 36,571,178 of NC_081373.1, read as the reverse complement.
AGTGGTAGTGCCTCTACCTCTGAGCCAGGAGGCCCAGGTCCAAGCTCAGAGATATGTAATAACATTTATGAACATGCCAATTAGAAAATATCTACAAGCTAGGCCAAGAAAAGATAGCAGATGTCCCTCCCTTAAGAATAACAGTAAACTGGATTAGTTGTTACAATTATTCAGTTATTTCAGAGTCACCATAAATGATATGAGATTTGTATTCATTCTTATATATTAACTATTCAAATTCCTCACTGGGAACGTTGTAATTCAAACTCAAGTCTCCATATTATTCATCCAGGTAAAGGGAATACTATTTCAGAACACAACCTATATGGCGTTATACTCTCATACACACAAAAATGAGCTGAGAGCCTAATAGCAACCTCTGGGGAACACTACCATATATTTCCCGTCAGTTTGAAAAACAATATTTCAAATCTTGCATTGACCTAAACCTAGCACACAACAACAACACCCTCACTACTGTAATGTACAGCACTTCTTGTGCAAGGCTTCATCAATTGTCACCATCCCCCATATAAGCCCCATTTGTTCAATGTAATTATTTAAAATTGAACAATATTTGGAACCAGCTAATTCAGTGCAGCAATTACTCCCGATGATTTGGGAATTCAAAAGTTGCAATAAACAGATGTAAATAAAATATTAAGAACAGTGCAATTAGGAACGAGCATCTGGAAGGATTCTAATAAACTTTCAATAACATTCATCATTAATTAAAATAAAACAATCTATGTAATATCATCAGTTGAGAAGAATTGAATTTTAAAGGGATAGACCCTGATTTTACACAAGAAACAATAATAAAGCAATAATGTTCAGCTTTATTGTGGAATCAATCATACAGCAACATTTTGGTAAGCACATACACAGTTAAATGTGTAAATTCACAAGTTGATGATCCATTTTATCCTGCTCCTCCACAGGCTCTGAAAACAGTTCTTCAATGATAGATTCAAGATTCATGAAAGGGCATGAGGTTGCAACACTTAACTGCATATGTGAGTGAATTTTTAATGTCATAGTAAGTCATAATTATTGCTCATTAACCTTTCTCTGGCCATGAAAATTTAATTTTGACAAATGTGAAGTCACATCGCTTCAGAATTAATTAGTATTGGAGGAGGCAGGACTGATAAATTAAGCTGCATTTATTTCAATGCAAGAGGCCTAACAGGTAAGGCAGATGAACTCAAGGCCTGGTTGGGAAAATGGGACTGGGATATCATAGCAATTACAGTGTCATGGCTCAGGGATGGAAAGGACTGGCAGCTTAATGTTCCAGGGTACAGATGCTAGAGGAAGGATAGAAAGGGGAGCAAGAAGGGAGGGGGAGTGGTATTTTTGATTAGGGTAACATTAAGGCTGTGCTTAGGGAGAATATTCTTGGGAATACGTCCAGGGAAGTTATTTGGGTGGTACTGAGGAATAAGAAAGAGATGATCACTTTATTGGGATTGTATGATAGACTCGTCAATAGTCAGCAGGAAATTTAGAAACAAATTTGTAAGGAGATCTCAGTTATCTGTAAGAATAATAAAGGTGGTTATGAAAGGGGGTTTAAACTTTTCAAACATACACTTGGACTGCCATAGTGTTAAGGGCTTAGATGGAGATGAATTTGTTAAGTGTGTGCAGGAAAATCTTCTGATTCTGTTTGTGGATGTGCCTACAAGAGAAGGCGCAAAATTTGACCTACTCTTGGGAAATAAGGCAAGGCAAGTGACTGAGGTGTCAGTGGGGGCGCACTTTGGGGCCAGTGACCATGAGTCTATTAGTTTTGAAGTAGTGATGGGAAAGGATAGGCTGGATCTAACAATTAAAGTACTTAATTGGAGAAAGGGCAATTTTGATTTTATTAGGCACAAACTTTCAAAAGTTGATTGGGGGAGAATGTTTGCAGGTAAAGGGATGGCTAGAAAATGGGAAGCCTTCAAAAATGAGATAATGGGAGTCCAGAGATGGTATGTTCCTGTGAGGGTGAAGGGCAAAGGCTGGTAGGTGTAGGGAATGCTGGATGACTAGAGACACTGAGGTTTTGTCAAGAAAAAGAAGGAAACATATGTCAGGTATAGACAGCAGAGATCAAGTGAATCCCTAGAAGACAGCAAAGGCAGTAGGAGTACACTTAAGAGGGAAATCAGAAGGGCAAAAAGGGGACATGCGATCACCTTGGCAAATAGGGTTAAGGAAAATCCAAAGTAACAGAGGATTGATGAGGGCAGAGCGGTGGATGTGATCTGTATGGACTTTAGTAAGGCATTTGACAAAGTTCTGCATGGTAGGCTGGTTAGCTAGGTTAGATCACATGGAATAGAGAGAGAACTAGCTATTTCCATACAGAATTGGCTCAAAGGTAGAAAACAGAGGATGTTGGTGGAGGTTTGCTTTTCAGACTAGAGGCCTGTGACCAGTGGTGTGCCACAAGGATCGGGGCTGGGTCCACTGTTTTTTTGTCATTTATATAAATGATTTGGATGTGAACATAAGAGGTATGTTTAGAAAGTTTGGAATTCAGACCAAAATTGGAGGTGTAGTGGACAGCAAAGGAGGTTACCTCAGAATACTTTGGGATCTTGATCACATGGGCCAATGGGCCGAGGAGTGGCAGATGGAGTAATTAAGAAAGGTAAATCAGGGCAGGACTTATACACTTAATGGTAAGGTACTAGGGAGCCTTGCTGAACATAGAGACCTTGGAGTGCAGATTCATAGTTCCTTGAAAGGGTAGATAGGATAGTGAAGAAGGTGTTTGGTATGCTTGCCTTTACTGGTCAGTGCATTGAGTATTGGACTTGTGTGGTCATATTGTGACTGTACAAGATATTGGCTTGGCCACTTGTGCATTCAGTTCTGATCACCCTGCTATAGGAAGGGTTTTGTGAAACTTGAAAGGGTTCAGAAAAGATTTACAAAGGCATTGCAAGGCTTGGAAGGTTTGAGCTACAGGAAGATGCTGAATAGTCCAGGTCTATTTCGCCTGGAGCATCAACGGCTGAGAGGTGACCTTATAGAGATTTATAAAATCATGACAGCCATGGACAGGGTAAAAAGACAAGATCTTTTACCTGGGGTGGGAGGATCAAAAGTGAGAGGGCATAGGTTTAAAGTGAAAAGGTAAAGATTTAAAAGGGACCTGAGGGCAACATTTTCATGCATAGAGTGGTGCATGTATGGAATGAGCTGCCAGAGGAAGTGGTGGAGGCTGGTACAATTACACCATTTAAAAGACATCTGGATGGGTTTACGAATAGGAAGGGTTTGGTGGAACATGGACCAAATGCTGGCAAAGGAGACTAGATTTATCTAGGATATTTGGTTGACATGGACAAATTGGACTGAAGGGTCTGTTTCTGTGCTGTACATCTCAATGACTCTAGGTGCTACAACATATAAAATGAAAATATTTTGTACTTATTTCACTGAAGTGGAGGCAGGCTTGGAGAAGGAGGTGATGGACATTGGTTCCATCAAAACAGGCAGACTGCAACTCAGGGCAAGGCATGATGGAAGCAATGGATAGTGAGTAGAACAATTGCTGTATTTATCATTCCCATGGCCCTGTAGCACCCTGTGTGGGCTCTCAAATATTGCTGGAAACTCATCATTAAGGGAAGCAACAGGTTTGGTTGACGGAGCATCTGTTTCACTTCAACCAAGTCTCTCTGGTCGCTCCAGAAGTGGAATATACTGAGAGAAGAGCTTCTGTCCTGCTGGATATCTCAGAGGATTCACAGCCATCAGCAGCACTTTATCCAGCACACCCTCCACATGTGAAGATACCCTCACAGCAGTGAATACCCTCATGTCACATGTGTAGAGTAGGTGACACCAGGTCGTAACCAGGGAGAGATAGTAGTGTTAGTGAGAGATGTGGCCACTCCTTCTTGGAGAATGAGGATTGGCCCTGCTGTGCTCTGCTCAATGCAGGTAGCGAGCTTCAGTTAACAACGGCAAAGTCACAGATGTTAAAGTAGAAACCTGAAATGAGGCAACATCTGGCTGAGTTTCCAAATGTGCATTTTCTTCAGTCATGACTGATGTGCTGCCATGCCTTGGCACATCAATGTAACAAACCTGACAGGTAAAAGGAGGCAGCAGGAGGAAAGTATATTTTCAGCACTGTTTGTGAGCAAGGAAGGCCATCTAGCTGCCCAATCTGCACTCCCCAGCCAACATCCCTTAGGGAGTAAAGAGGACCAACCTCCCCATTCCCTATCTTCATGGCTCTCTGATCCTCTCATCCCACTGACTACTATGTCACCCACCTGAAGTATAATCTACTTGCACGGTCCTGTGATCAGACCTACATTTTATCACCAGAGCCCCAACTATCATCTGTTGCACTCCATCCCCCACCCTGCCCAGAACACCACATTCTAACCCCAACCACTAACTTATTCTTCTTCCTTCCATAGTCTCAGTCATAACGATTCTCCCTCTGCCCTCCACAACTAGAAACCCGACAGCAATCCCATCTAGAGATAATGGGAACTGCAGATGCTGGAGATTCCAAGATAATAAAATGTGAGGCTGGATGAACACAGCAGGCCAAGCAGCATCTCAGGAGCACAAAAGCTGACGTTTCGGGCCTAGACCCTTCATCAGAGAGGGGGATGGGGGGAGGGAACTGGAATAAATAGGGAGAGGGGGGGAGGCGGACCGAAGATGGAGAGTAAAGAAGATAGGTGGGGAGGAGAGTATAGGTGGGGAGGTATGGAGGGGATAGGTCAGTCCAGGGAAGACGGACAGGTCAAGGAGGTGGGATGAGGTGGTAGGTGGGAAATGGAGGTGCGGCTTGAGGTGGGAGGAAGGGATGGGTGAGAGGAAGAACAGGTTAGGGAAGCGGAGACAGGCTGGGCTGGTTTTGGTATGCAATGGGGGGAGGGGTCGAGCTGGGCTGGGTTTGTGATGCAGTGGGCGGAGGGGAGGAACTGGGCTGGTTTTGCGATGCAGTGGGGGGAAGGGACGAGCTGGGCTTGTTTAAGGGATGCAGTGGGGGAAGGGGAGATTTTGAAGCTTGTGAAGTCCACATTGATACCATGTGGCTGCAGGGTTCCCAAGCGGAATATGAGCTGCTGTTCTTGCAACCTTCGGGTGGCATCATTGTGGCACTGCAGGAGGCCCATGATGGACATATCATCTGAGGAATGGGAGGGGGAGTTAAAATGGTTCGCCACTGGGAGGTGCAGTTGTTTGTTGCGAACCGAGCAGAGGTGTTCTGCAAAGCGGTCACCAAGCCTCCGCTTGGTTTCCCCAATGTAGAGGAAGCCACACCAGGTACAATGGATACAATATACCACATTGGCAGATGTGCAGGTGGACATCTGCTTGATATGGAAAATCATCTTGAGGCCTGGGACGGGGGTGAGGGAGGAGGTCTGGGGGCAAGTGTAGCACTTCCTGCAGTTTCTTTGGAAGGTGCTGGGTACCAAAACCAGCCCAGCCTGTCTCCGCTTCCCTAACCTGTTCTTCCTCTCACCCATCCCTTCCTCCCACCTCAAGCTGCACCTCAATTTCCTACCCACTAACCTCATCCCACCTCCTTAACCTGTCCGTCTTCCCTGGACTGACCTATCCCCTCCCTACCTCCCCACCTATACTATCCTTTCTACCTATCTTCTTTACTCTCCATCTTCGGTCCGCCTCCCCCCCTCTCCCTATTTATTCCAGTTCCCTCCCCCCATCCCCCTCTCTGATGAAGGGTCTAGGCCCGAAACGTCAGCTTTTGTGCTCCTGAGATGCTGCTTGGCCTGCTGTGTTCATCCAGCCTCACATTTTATTATCTAGCAATCCCATCTATCCTGGGCAATGAGGCTGCCTGTCAGCCAACAATCCTGGAGAAACAATTTCCAAGATGACCTATTCTAACCTGTAGTTTTCAGATTGTGTTCCCTACCCGAACACCCCTGCCAGACTGTCCTGTATTATTATTCCAAAGTAATACAGTGAAGACGAAGTAAAGGTTCTTTAGTCAATTTGATTGAATGGGCACATTGCTGCATGCACTGCTCCCACTGTTACTACAAGATGAGGGCAAGGTTTGCAAAAAAACTTGTGGGCAGTTACAAGCTTCACAAATAATGAGAGATGTTCCTTTGTCATTGTCCACAACATCTATGTCAAATATTCTTTCAGAAATTAACCTGATGTTTGTAATATTTTTCAAGATATTTCTGTTCAATGTATTTCAGAGTGAAACTCTCCATGGACTGCATTCTTTTCCAATCTGCCGGTTGTAACTGCTGTGGATAACACCGAACTAACCATAATTATTATTAACTCTGTTATTTCCCAAAAGCAAGAACAATTTAAATAGAATAAGGTAAAGTTTAAAACTCTTTCCTGTTTAAGATGGAAAATTTTCATTTTATATTGCAATCCATGTATTACATCAACCTGGTCAAAATAGGCACAACTCACATACTCATCTACAACTACAAATTTGACTACTCAGAGTTGTGTTCTTCCAATTAACAAGCAAATGCTTGAACTAATACATCATTTTATGATAAATAATTTGTGAAACTTTTTGAATACTTCAAATACAATGTTATACTCATTTGGTTAAGCATTGTAAGTTTAAAACAACACCAGCACACACCAGCACTCTGAGACAACTGTCTGTTTCAAAATAAGCAACTATTGGAAGAAACAAATTAATGACACTGCTCTAAGTAATTGATGTTGGTTTATAGTTTTACTTTAAAATTGTTGTAAGCTTCATGCATTTTCATCTCCCTCTTTGTGAGAATATTTGTAAACAGCAGGAGACTTCCTTGATTACTTTTGGCTGCTTTGTTTACTTCAAAGAATATCTGCCCATTGTAGAATATTTATTCACTTATTAAAGATTAATCTCACTTGTTGAAAAATATTTCTGGGCATTTAATATTGATAAAAAGAAATACCTGTTTACGTTCTTCAGGGTTTAAAAGGAGATAACGAGGGTCAAACACTATTTTGTGCAGCTCCTTTTCCCAAGTAGAAAATGCAGAGACCTGAAGAAACAAATTTAAATGGTTATTTTCTGTCGGGCAGGGTATTTCAGAATGATGTCACGCTTCTGCAGTATTTGTAGTTCACTCGCCAGAATTTGGCAGCGCTGTTACAGAAAAGGGCAGTGCATTTCATTCAGAAGGAACACAACAAACAGGATACATTAAGGAAAATTCCTTTGTACTGTGAGTCATTAATGGATTATTAATAAGTATTGGACGAACACAAAGGTAGCAATTAACTTCCAATCCAACCACAAACACTGCAAAGATCATGCAGTGTCACCATGAGAACAAAATAAAAGCAATTAACTCCAGTATAGATCTGAGATAAATCTCTGCCTTGAATTTCAGTTCAGCTACAGTTATGATTTGTAGTAATTATGAAGAAATGCTTTTATTACACTTTTGAGAGTTTATTTCTGATAAACAGGTAAAAAGAACAGCAAGTTCCCATAATAAAATTGTGAATTTTACTGCAATTAGACATATTTTTTTCAAAGCTTTTCACCTTAACTCATCAGGACAGGTCACATTAAATATGCACTGCTTCATGAGAGGACAGTGTTGTTTGGTTGGAAAATGGATGCTGATTGATTGAAGTACTAGCATGGAGAATACAATGGTTAGATGATGAATGGCAGTCAACTGCCAATCCTTGTTTAAATTTTAAACAGGCAGGTTTACTGATTTGTCAATGCATTGCCCTTGAAATTAACTAATGAATAACTGTCACCTGTTTATTTGATTTGAATTATGTGCAATTTGTGTTCATCTCCTTTCTGTCCTCAAATATCAGGGCTCTGTGTATTAATACATCCAGCTTCAAGTAGTTGCATGCATGCTTCTCTGTGAATCTGACTGACAATGCTAAATTGTTAGTCAACATAATTCTTAGCAAATTCAGGATTATTTAGAAAAACATTGTCCAATTGCAGAGTCACATACCATATGAATACTGCTTTTCTTTACACTGATATTTCCTGGATTTTTTTCAGCAATATTGAAACTTTACAGTTTCAATAGCATTTATATGTACTATCATTTTACTGCATGCATTAGTTAAAGAAACATATATTAGTTACATGCACAAAATTGTACATTTGTAATAATAAACATATAAGCCAATGATCCTGCCACTAATTTCATTTGGAGCAGTGTTCTGAATCAACAAAACATGCTGTGGTGTACAGCTAATAAGTTATGACAAATTTCATTTCAGTAATGAAAGACTGAACATTTTTCCAAACATTTTAATTGCCATTAGAGTCCATGGCTCAAACAAAAACAGAAGCAGATGGGGCTAATGCAATGGGATCTGTTGGTAGAACTTCCACTCCCTATGAACATAAGACCATTAGACACAGGAGTGGAAGTAAGGCCGTTCAGCCTATCAGGTCCTCTCCGCCATTTAAATCATGGCTGATGGGCATTTCAACTCCACTTCCCTGCACTCTCCACTTAGCCCTTGATTCCTTTTGAGATCAAGAATTTATCGATCTCTGCCTTGAAGGCATTTAATGTCCTGGCCTCCACTGCGCTCCGTGACAAAGAATTTCACAAGCCCACCACTCTCTGGCTGAAGAAATGTCTCCTCAGTTCCATTTTTAATTTACCCCCTCTAATTCTAAGGCTGTGCCCACGGGTCCTAGTCTCCCCGCCTAACGGAAACAACTTCCCAGCGTGCACCCTTTCTAAGCCGTATTATCTTGTAAGTTTCTATTAGATCTCCCCTCAACCTTCTAAACTCTAATGAATACAATCCCAGGATCCTTAGCCGTTCATCGTATGTTATCATCCGTGTGAATCTCCACCGGACATGCTCCAGCACCAGTATGTCCTTCCTGAGGTGTGGGGCCCAAAATTGGACACAGTACTCTAAATGGGGCCTAACTAGAGCTTTATAAAGTCTCAGAAGCACATCACTGCTTTTACATTCCAACCCTCTTCAGATAAACGACATCATTACATTCGCTTTCTTAAAGACGGACTCTGCTTGCAAGTTAACCTTTAGAGAATCCTGGACCAACATTCCCAGATCCCTTTGTACTTCTGCTTTATGAATTTTCTCACCATTTAGAAAATAGTCCGTGCCTGTATTCTTTTTTCCAAAGTGCAAAACCTCGCAATTGCTCATGTTGAATTTCATCAGCCATTTTCTGGACCACTCTCCTAAACTGTCTAAATCTTCCTGCAGCTTCCCCACCTCCTCAGTACTACCTGCCTGTCCACCTATCTTCATATCATTGGCAAATTTCACCAAAATGCCCCCAGTCCCTTCACCCAGATCATTAATATATAAAGTGAACAGCTGCGGCCCCAACACTGAACCCTGCGGGACATAATCAAGCTCCTAGGATTTAGCTGTGGTTCCTGCTGGGCGGTCCAGAACTGGGTCTTGACCATAAGCAAAGCAGAAAGTCAGCCTTCACTGGGCTGGCAACTTCCAGCCAATCACATAAGGTTTGCAGTTCCATATTTTGCTGACTGTGTCTCAGTGGAGTCCCTCTGTCTGTACTTACCAGGTTTAACAAAACTAGTTGGCTTCAATTGTCCACAATTTTAGAAGCAGTGGTCAGCGGTGCATGTGGATTTTCACAATGCCACCTGAAGTGGATCAAATAATGTTGCAAGCATAATGTTTAAACACAGAGCCTTAATTCGCAAATGACCAAGTTGTTCATATCAATGCTAATTGGTGTTAAAATTTTGCATTCATTCATTCAGCTATGGGGCAATAGCATTCTGTACAGTTCTATCTCAATCACTAAGTTATGAAATTCAAACTGGCCAAACTAGCAAATAACATGAACATAGAAAGGACTGATGTTATTTGGGCTCCTGGGCCAGATTTTATTGCTTAGATGTTGCAAACTGAAAACTTCAACCCTATGAACCTGCCTGTCGTATTCTTGTGTTGCATTTCTTAACAGATTTGCCACACTCGTACTGAGTGGTAAGTGATATTAGTGCAACCTATTTTGCTGGAAAATCTCAAACAAGTTTACTTAACAGATAAACTGATAACAAAAACAGAAATTATTGGAAAAGCTCTGCTGGATCGGCACCATCTGTGGACAGAAATCAGAGTCAACGTTTAGGGTTGAGTGACCCTTCTTCTGAAATATTAACTTTGATTTCTCGCCACAGATGCTGCCAGGCTGGTGGAGCTTTTCTGGAAATTTATGTGTTTTGTTTCTGATTTACAGCATCAGCCGTTCTTTCAGTTTTTATGCAAACTGATAACTTGCAGTTTCAGAGCAACTTATGTGCACAACCTCAGTGTACTGTTGCTTGCTGTCCTTGCTGTACTGGTCATGCGGCGTCATCCTGGTCCTCCATTCATTAGCATTTTTAGTTCTTAAAACAATAATGCAACAGTTACAATGAGAATACTAGAATAAGACGATAAAATTCTCCAAATCAAAAGATCATTAAATATTGGACTTAGTTGCACACTTTCTGCTGTAGTAGAATTTTGTCTGACTATATTTGAATGTTCTTCAGCGATACATTCTGCAAAACTTCAGCTAAGGCTGTTTTCAAAATTCTGTGAGGAATACATAATCTGTGCTTCAATAACATTTGTCGTACTGTATATTTTTATGACTTCACCTGGCAGGGGAAAGGGTCAATTTCAATAAGGCTTTAGAAACCATAGCTAAAATACAAGAGTCAATATGTGATAGCTATATATGGTTTGTCACTTTTCAATTCCTACTTAATGACTTAAATAAAGCATCATTTTTTAAGAATAATAAACAATCTCCATATTTCTTAAAATGAAGGCAATTCTCTGAAATCAGAGTGAATCTCTCAGTTGTTAACTCTTCACTGTTTGGTGCATTTCATGGGTTGAGGATACTTCTGTTTGCTTGGTGGGAAGCTTGATCATTTAATATAGAATACTCGAAAATGGCTCTCAATTTTGCAGATATTCATAAACTATTAATCAAGACAACAATTGAGGAAAACTCAATCACACTTAACATGAACTGGAGGTGCTGGTGTTGGACGGTGGTGGACCAGGTCACAAATCACACAACACCAGGTTATAGTCCAACAGATTTATTTGAAGACACAAGCTTTTGGAGTCTCATCCCTTCGTCAGGTGTCAGTGAGAGAGGTGGCATCAGATACAGAATTTGTCAACAAAAGATCAAAGGTTTATAGAACTGATACAAATAAATTGAACAAGCCTAAGACGGCTGATAATTTTTTAATTAGTCAGAAATTATTAATATATAAATTCCAGAATTTCTTTAAAGTCACTGCCCTGAGATAACTAAAAGTTTTATCCATTTCTTCAGTATATCAGAGGTGACATCCCAGGTCAGACAATGCATTTTAGGTGTGAGGTGTTGTTTCAAATCTGGCTGTGTATCAACTCGGAATCAGACTGGTTTTATTTCCAATGTAGGAATTTATAAAATGCCACACTGATTGTCTACCAATTGTATGCATTTTAAATAAAATAGAATGTATCTGCAATTACAAATCTGCAGATGCAAATTCACCCCATAGATTATGTGTGTGCGTGCACACATAAAAGCTTGTGTCTTCAAATAAACCTGTTGGGCTATAACTTGATGTCATGTGATTTTTGACATTTAACATTACTAATGTTTCTCAAAAAATATCTGTGCTCGGGTTTGAATAAAGCAAATTGAAAGATATGTGAAACATGTAAGCTTCCATTTCTATTTGATAAACTCAATCTTCCAGTACTGCAGGGGTGTCTCGAAAGGGGCCATTGTATCAATGTCCCCTTGTTTTGTTACAAAATGTCACTTTACAGTTAAAAATTGACGATGGAACTCCTCATAAAGTATGCCTTCCTTTGCACTTTTTAGGTCTTTTGCTGACACTGATCCGTTCCCAAATGCGTCAATCAGAAAAATATTAGGGTTCAGCTGGGTTAATGCTATTGATTATTTTGTTTGCTTCTCTGTACCCAACCCACTCGATCTGGAACCTACAATGAATGATAAATTCTAGGTACAGTGTCCTTTTAATTCAGGGCATAGTATAGAACATAGAACATAGAACAATACAGCACAGAACAGACCTTTCGGCCCTCGATGTTGTGCCGACCTGTGAACTAATCTAAGCCCCTTGCCCTACACTATCCCATCATTATCCATATGCTTATCCAAGGACTGTTTAAATGCCACTAATGTGGCTGAGTTAACTACACTGGCAGGCTGTCAACATCTTTGTCATCCCAGTCATTAAAATAAATTAACTTGTATATCATAATTTAATTCTGCAACTGATCTCATCCAGTGGGCCTGCAATATAGTAGCACTATCTATGACCAGCCCACATTTGCCTATTTGATTGTGGCCCCTTAATTAGAAGTTTGTCACAGAATATATTTACAGTAAGCATTCAGTTTTTTTTGGCAATTTGAAGCATATTTTAGTTTATGTTAAGGGTTTTCATTAAAATTATCACATTTCCTGGGTCTAACAATAACATTCTTAATACCTTCTAAGCTTTTGAAAAATGAATGAAATAGCAGAAAACTAGAAAATTATTGATTTACTGAGTGGACAAAATAATGCAAAAGTACATGAAGCAGCATGTAAGATTGGAAGTTTGAAGTATAGTCAGAAAAGAGCAGCATTCGGCTCGGGGTTACAGATTTAATATATTGCATACTTAATTCATACTTAATTCAAAATGATGTTTTGTATCTCATTCTTTTCATCTACCAATTCAATTTAATTTCATGGGTGTCATTGAAAATTTATGCTGGTGGATTTTACACTGGGAGAGACACAATGGCTAACACAAGGATCAAATTTTTTACACATTCATGGGAACAACTGCATCATTGCTGGGCCAGCATTTATTGTCCATCCTTACTTGCCCAGAGGGCAGTTTAGAGTCAACAACATTGCTATGGGTCTGGAGTCACATGTAGGCCAGACTGGGTAAGGCTGGCAGATTTCTTTCCCTAAAGGACATTAGTGAGCCAGATGAGGTTTTCCCAACAATTGGCAACAGTTTCATAGTCATCATTAGAGCCTTAATTCCAGATTTTATTTTATTGAATTGAAGTTCCACCATCTGCCTTGGTAGGACTTAAACCTGGGTCCCCAGAACATTATCTGGGTCTCTGGAGTAACAAGCCAGCAATAATGCCCCTAGGTCATTGCCTCCCCTTTTGAAACCGGAAGCCTGTGAGAGTCATTCATTGAAGTGAGGAGGTTAGAAATGCAGGGGTTAGTTAGAAGATGTCTTGGTTAAGTCAAGTGAAGGAAACACCAATGATAGTACACACTTTATTTTATACAATTACGCAAAAAAAAGCTATGTCAATTCACTAAGAAAATTTAATCATAACTGTTGCACTGTATATTCTTTAACTGTTAAACAAGGCAATTTAATGATTCACATCAAACCGCACATCAACAATTGTCTGCTCAGCTGACTTTCCGAGACACTGTAGGAAAAGGCATACAGGTATAAAAGGAACGTTGTTATTACGTCTCAGGTTGTATTTGATACAAGTTGATATGGGTCACAATGATTCCAACTATGGGAACTATTGATACTACTGAACCTGAACTTGAACTTTGGCAGACATGAATCCCTAACAAAATGAAAAATTCAAAATATTTTTAGGTATTTCTATTTTGACAGTTACGTAGCTATTTTACTATTAACTGCTTAGTATGTAAAACATACAAAAAAGTTCACATGTTATCTCCTCTGTTCTATCTTGTCATAGTACTGGTAGTTTGACACAATGATTTGAAATTTCTGAAAGATGTGAAAACTTGAGGAATACCAAGGCAGAGCATTTAGAATTCCTAAAAATGCAGAAAGGGGGCATTTGGACCACTGACCCATTGAAGAGCTTCCCATCCTATCCCCATAACCCTGAAATTACTATGCCTAATGCACCTAGCCTCTCCTGGACATTTTAGTGTGGCCAGTCTGCCTAATTTACACATATTTGGGCTGTGGGAGGAAACCGGAGCATTCAATGGAAACCCACACAGACACAGGGAGATTGTCCAAACTCCTTACAAACTGTCACTCAAGGTTGGGATTGAACCTGGCTTCTTGGTGCTGTGAGGGAGCAGTGCTAACCACTGAACCACTGTGCTGCCCATTTGCACTGCACTTTGAATATAATAAACATTCCAACATGCTTCAGAAAATAGTTATCAAACAGAATTAGACACTAAGCCAATATTAACACTGATGACAATAGCTTTCTCAAAGTGATGGGTTCTATGGAGCTTTTGTTAAAGGATGAAACTTTGGTAGAGAGGTTAAGATTAAGTGAGGTTAAGGGAGGGAATTGCAGAGATTAGGATCTAGGCAACTGAAGGAATGGTCGCTAATATGGAAGCAATTAAAATCAGGAAAACATGGCAGCCTAGAAGTTGAGGAAAGCAGACAACTTGAAGGGTTGTAGGGTGAGAGGAGTTTACAGAAGAAGGCTGGAGCCAGACCATGGCAATACTTGAAAATGCAGATGAAATTTTTGAAAAACATGGAGTGAAGGGATGTTAACCAGCACATGGGAGTTCGGGGAAAAGGAACTAGGATGTGGATCACAGAGTATTGGTTAATTTTAAATTTCTGTAAGATGGAGGATAGGAGGCCTTTTATGAAATCTGTACAAGAGCCAGGTCGAGATGTAATACTGGTGTGGAGTCGTTCATCTTGGGGTTAAATATAACAGCAAAGTTGTAAAAAATCAGGTTCAGTCTCAGGCAACTGCCAGGGAGAGGGAACAATTTTGTGGCAAGAGAAATGTGTTAGTGACTTAAGACCGCATACAACCATCTTGGCCTTCCTAATATTTAGATGGAAGATATTTATGCTCATCTAATATTATGTGGTAGACAAGTGATAAGAAAATACTTTCAGTAGTTGGTTAGAGGGAGGTAGTGGCTAGTTAGAGCTGGGTGCAAACAGCAAATTTGTAAAATCTGACTTGATCTTTTGAGGTGATGGGGAGCAGGATACAATTCAGAAAGTGCAAAGAAGATGGAATTGAGGACATGATATGAATCTTAGTGAAAAAGGAAGCCCTGAGCTCCTTGAACTTGTTGGAGGTCAAGTTGGAGGAGCCAAAAGATGATTTTGACTGTTGAAGAGCAACTAAGGAATTAACTGCATTCTCAGTTGATCTTGGAATAATGAACAGTTTTAGCAAAGTAGAATAGATCCAATAGAGCAGGTCCCAAAATCTCTTTCTATAATTTTGTCAGATTTGGTGATGGTTGATTAGCTGACTGCTAACTCACATTCATAGAATCATAGCATCTCAGAATCCCTACAATATGGGAGCAGGCCATTCAGCCCATCAAGTCCACACGGACCCTCTGAAGAGCAGCCCATCCAGACCTAACCCTATCTGAGTCTGTGACTCTTAGATGTATGGAACTGAGATGAAGTCTGCATAAGAGAGTGCCCAATAGATAAGAGATTAAGGTTTCAATGGAGATTAGGCATCAAAGCTGGAAATCAGAGTCAGCTTGCACATATTGATAGCTGCAGAATTGACAAGGTGAATGATGGAACAAATCTAATCATTATGAATTTGAAAATGCATTTGGAAATGCTTTGTTTCAGGGACAGAGTAAGCTGGTTTGGATGAAGAAATGCACTTGGTACAGAGAAGTAATCAAAGATGGTCACCATGATTGAAACCATTTAAGTTGCAAGACTGAATGAGAGGGAAGGGTCAATAGGGAGGGTCATGTTTATCCTTTAGGAAATTCATGTGCACGGAGAGATTTAAGGAATAAAATGGCATAAAATTGGGTCTTTTGCCATTCAAAATTTGGTTGAGAATCATGCTTTATTTTCTTAATGTCGGGAAAGTCATTTCTGTAGATCTCTCCACATTTTCCTAACAGACTCACTATTGTCCACATTGCTCTGACGATGGGAAGATTCTGCTCTAAGTCACCAAGAATGAAAACTGTTTGGTGTTGAAGCTAAATCACTGAAGAAATCTTTGACTTTTTTTTAAAATTACACCTCAGACTGGCTTGTGCAGAAAGATTATTTTGATAGACAGTTTAGAACAATTGAATAAGGTGGGGTATTCAGGAGCAGAATTTAACAGAAAAATAGATGGTGAGACCAAGCATGAGTTTGTGAATAAAGGCTAGACGTACATTAATGATTTCAACACAGACTGTTTTATAGATTTAGTGATATGGCAAAGGGAATTGTTATCAAATGAAACTGAATAAAAATATCACATTTTAGAGTCTGATAGTCATTGTGGCACAATAGAAGACTACTGGCTGCTGGAGATCATGTATATGGATCAATATACATTAGATCAGGAAATGAAAAGTAGTAGTGCTGTAAACCTGAAGGCACATCATTGGAGCGATCATGTGGTTTCGGCACCAGTGCATTGTCAGAGCTCGTGAAAATAAACTACGCAAACAGTAAATATGCAAATATCTCTCCGCTGCACTTTGTCATTGTTCCCAACAAATGTATGGCAGAAGATTGGGAGCATCCTATAAATTCAGAGGAACATCTTACAAAAGTTTTTAAAATTATTGTTTCTACATTTTAATTGTAACATCTAGAACCGTGCTGGTCACTGAGTAGTGGGAATGGAGGGGAGCAGCTGCTTTGTATATTAATTGTTCAAATGGAAAAGCTGCCACTTTCATGCAGAGGGGGCAGGATGGCACAGCTCAGCCAGAGATTCCATGAGCCAAAGAGGGGAGTATTGGCAGAGGACAGCATCCCGTTGCTCCACTGGGCCATCCAGAGAAGCAGGATAGCCTGGCCCTCTGATTTGTGACTTTCTAATTACTTCTCCGAGATCTCTCAATCTTCGAGCAATCTCAGCAGCATCCACCTCACACAGATGCTCAGAGCATTTAGGAAGCCATCCCTGAGCAAGCTTCTGAGCTGCTTCCTAGGCCAGTGAGTGCCGCCTGGGGCACTGGGTGCCAAAGCCAGTTGAAAGATCCTGTCTGAGGACACCAAAGTAAATTGAGATGACAACGTGACAACACTGCAGGAGAGCACATTGATTATCTAACTTCAAGCAAGCTTTATTTTCTGGCAGAGTGAATTTTGATAAGAAATGCCCACGTTTGGAATTGGGAAAACACATTTTTGGAACATGTATTCCCAGGTCCATTTATTTATGGTACTCTCAACTGTAAGGCATGTTGATATAAATAAAACACATTGGCTGTATCTGCACAATGATTTCTGAAGCGCAGTAAGAAATAATCCAATTCTTTCCAATCAGAATGCAAAAGGTATGCTGATGGATATATTGACAAAACTTTTGCAATCCCCCAAAAAATACATTGTTGCTGTTCAATTGCTATGAAATCTACCAGAAACTAGATAATTCATTTGTTTTTATTAGGACACCTGATTTATTTTTAATTGCCTATCTTATTTGATTTACTTGTGTCATCTACACAGTCCAGTTAGAAAAATCAATGCAAATCCCTGCAGGACAAAAGCACATACAAATCAGTCTGGCTATGGGTAATTATGTGAATCAATTCAGACTTCAGTTCCTGTTTCAGATTCAAACCACACAGTAGCTAGATAGTCCATATGCAGGAATTATTATTTCTTATTCAAAACATTTTCTTGCTGATGGATCAATGAAATGGTCCTCATTTTACATATTAAAAAAAAGTGGGGATGCTGGAAATCTAAAATAGTATGGTGCCATAGAATTGTAAGCATGGTGACTATGCTCTCTTGAGCAGAATTCTTTCCCACAACTGATGCTTAATGAAGAGGCTTGCAACCTAATGTAATTTCCAATGGTTCCTTCATATAATTATTATCTAAAGCCAGCTCGCCAATATACGATAACATAGGTGAAAATAATGGACAGAATTAAATACCCCTTCTCGAGCGGTCTTGTGGTGCAGTTGTAAGATCCCTGCCTCTGAACTGGGAGGCCTGTGCTCAAGTCCCACCTGTCCCAGAAATATGTAAGAACAGTCCTGAACAGGTTGGTTAAAATATCAATCTTCTATGTTTTTGGAGCCATGCGCAGACATGTTAGGAGGTAGGGGGTGAGTTAAGACATTGGATTGGTTGGGAGTGGCGTGGTATTGGTTTAAGAAGTGCCTTGTTCCACAACTCCCCTCTGCCATGACTCCTTTGTCGCCAGCAATTCAGGAGGTGGAGGGTGCAGATATACCCATCTGGCTCCGAACCCAGAAGATGATGGCCAACCATGTCTTCAAAGTCACCAGGGCATATCACTCCAGTTGCAGATGTTGGGCTTGCACATAAGCATAATGTGAGGGCGCAGAAAGGAACAAACCTTTGAAGATTATATCAGTAACATGGGTGTTCAATCATTGTATATAATCTGTACTCGTATAAATATACCTTCATTTGCACAACTTTAACAACTGTTGAAGCCTTTGTGTCCCAATATGGCATTAGAATATTCTCCAAGTGAAAAATGTGGAACATCTTCGACAAGTAAAGGGTGCTGTGAAGAAGAGTCCATTACAGGCTTGAACTGTTAACCCTGTTTCTCTCTCTAGAGAAAGAGAGAGTTGCCATTCCTGCTGAGATTCTCCTGCATTCTCTGTGTTGGTTTCAGATTTCCAGCATCCATTGTATTTTACCTTTTAGTAAATGTTCATGCTCTATTTCAATTGCACATCTCAGAACCAATTTCATAATTCAGAAACTTGAGAGACTACAGCGCACCCCATCAGTTGGGAAACATGCATGATTAAAGTGGGCATTTCAATTAAACTGTTTCAATATTATCTTGCGGAGAGTAAGGGTAATAGCAACGTCTAGGCTAGGACCCAGGTCCTAGGATAGTAGTCATTGAACTAACAATGGCATTACCCACTTGCTGACTGGCATCTTTTGTCACCCCACTTGAGCTTGCCTTCTAATACCCTTTAATACACTCCCATGTTCTTTCAGCACATGCAGTATGTTTGCAGTGTAAGCTGTAGCCACATGCACATGCCTAACAATAATGCAGCCCTCTGCTTTCTAGCAACATGTAACCTTTTCACATTGAGACTGCACTGTTTCCTAAGCCAGAAGCACCTGACCTGCTGTCTGCACTAAAATGTCCCTCTGAGCCACAAGCCATCTCACATCCCATTCTGTGACAAAAGCGCTGTCTGATGTTGTCTGCTAAATTGCACCAGAGTAAAGTTCTCCTGTTGGGTGGAGCGACACACTCAAGGACAAATCTTACCCTTAGTCCAGATGAAAACAGCTGCCTGTAGAGGTTACAGTGAAAAAGGAGAAGGACGAAGAAGAAGGTTTCCAAACAGAAATCCAAAGCTACGTACTCACCTGGACTGAAGGCTGAACAGGCAAGTTACCGGGTATATGTCTGGTCTACACAGCATAGTTTCTGCAGTTTCAGACATTTCAGTTGGGCAGATGTTGAGGTGGGGGACTTAATTCCAGTGAGTGGTGTAATTAATGAGATGTAGGGATTTAGAAAGTCATCTCTCCTTCTAAGGAAGAAAACTAAATAGTAGAAGTTTATTTTCTTGGTGAGAATCTGATTTTTTGACTCTTTTTCAATTAACTCATCACACATCATTATTTTTGCCACCTCAGGGAATAGAAAATTGTGCCCCGAGAGCTGATTTCTCTTGAGTGGGGATCAAATAAAACTGGGAAAAACCCTCACAACAAAGGGTCAGTCATTTAGGACTACTAAGGGGAGAAATTACTTTTCATAGAAAGTTGTGAAATTACTTCAGGTTCTTCAATTTTATTAACTCACTTACTTATCTATTATTGGTAGTACATAATTTGTGTCTTTTACTATAAAGGTAGACACAAATATATTGCTCAATATTTCTGGGGATAATTTATTTTATCTCTTTCTCTCAGGAACAAATACCTAATTTAGTTTCTCTCCTTTTTATATGTTCGTAGAATCTTACAATCTGTTTTAATTGTTCAGGAATAGTTTGCTCTCATGTTTAACCTTACTTTTATCAACTTATTGGTGTACTTTTGCTAGGTTCTAAAACATGCCCCATCTACAAGCTGATAGGTGTTCTTCACCAAAGCCTAAACCTCTTTTTATAATCTTTAGTACCTTCTTTGGTAAGCCAAGATGGAAATTTCTTGCGAAGTTTAGTTTTTTAACAGAATGAAATATTTTTAAACACTGAATTGTTTCCTTAAATATTTCCCATTGTTTATTTATTGCCTTACATTTTACTCTATTTATCCAATCAGTATTAGTCAGATTTCTCCTTATATTCACTTGATTGACTTCATTTAAAGTTAAGATTCTTTATATGGATGGTCTCATTTCAGACCTCCCTCAAATTCTGGCAAAAATAATATTGTAGTAATGACAAAATCATTGCGTTGTCCAAATACATTTTAATGAGCTTGTGGTCGGACTGTAACCTTAACTACAGCACCTCAAATAAACTTCAGTCGGAACATATAATGGGCATGGATTCACTTTGCCTGTTTTAGAAACCTACTGGAATTGAACTTCATAATACCTTATGTTGTTATATGGATTTACCGTGAGCCATGAAAGCTCTCTTTTTGTACTTCTAAGCACAAAGGCAAGTGGAAGAGATTTAGCTGTTCATAACATTATACCCACATCAAGCCGCTTTTCATGATTTTTGCAACATCAGTTAGAAACATTCATGCTCTTTCTCAACCCACAGAACTCTTCCATCTTCCTGCTTCTCCTGAGATCTATTCCCTACTCTGTAGCCTTTAACACTTTCATCTGGATGATTTTCTGCTCTGTCTAACAAGTTCACAGCTCAATGGCAATGATTAAATGAGGCATAAACCCAAACATGGTTCATTGCTTGTGGCCTTGGGCAGCCACCATAGGTGTGCTGATGATACTGTGCCCAGTTTAGGTCAAGTTTGATAATGTCCTCCTATTTCTGTACAATGAAGAAGAACAGAGAAAAAGAATTGATGCCTGCCCATCAAAAGCAGACAGTGATGATAAGGAGAAGAAAGTTGTTGATGAGTTTGTATTCATGAGATGTTGAACACTGATTTTTAAAAACATGTGAAACATAGACAACAAACACAGTTGAAAGCACCACACATCTAAGGAATACTTCACCAATGTAACAAAAGGTGAATTAACAAGGGATATTGAAATGCAATAACATAAACACACCTTCAATAAGACAGCAATAAGAGATAGTTGTGAATCCATAACTTATCAGGTTTTTGTTTAATCTGTAAAGTGTTGACATGTATATCAATATTTACCTTTTCAACAGATGGTACATTCTCCTCATGGCCACACACACACACATTTCAGATCTTTGTATTCCTCAGTACAACATTCAGTAAGCATACTCACTAATGACCAGGGAAACCAATGACACCAGTGACATATATTCTGTAGCATCGCTACATCTAGGTGTATACCTGTCAGCTTTTGGCATAACTCTCATTTATTTGGCATTATCCTGGGAATTAGATTTTCTCTTTATTACTCAGCTCTGTGACTGGTGTCATCAGACGTGACAACACTTGGATTTTCTTTCCAAACAATTTGGTAGGAATTGAGATGTTGCTCACTGACAGCTTAAAGTCAACCAGGAGGAGGAGTACAGTGAAATAGTCATTACATTACTGGACGAGTAACCCGGAAATCCAGATTAACGATCTGGAGACATGAGTATAAATTTCACTGAGGAATTTAAATTCAGTTGTGCAAATCTGGAAATAAATGAAGCTGCAGAATTGTTTTCAAAAGCCATCTGGTTCACTAATGTCTTTTATACAAGGAAATGTGCCCTCCTTACCTGGTTTGGACTATTGTGACTTAACTGAGGACAATGTTGCTAATTCCGAACAAATATTTAAGCTGCAGAACTGTACAGCAACCTTCAACTCCTGGCACAGGCCATAAACAGCAACATTCCACATTTTCTTTATAGTGCTTGAGTGATTTATCTAACTGTACAGCCGGTTTAATTATTTTTGTTTTTTGCATGGCTGTGCGGACAGTAAATTAAAGAGACCAACTTATTTATTTTCCAGCAGTATACTATTATAGGGGTTCTACAAAGAATCAAGGGGGCTCTTGTGATGCAGTGGAACTTTCCATACCTAGGAGCAAGAGGACCTGGGTTTAAGTCTCACCCACTCCAGAAGAATGTTGTGATCAGAGATAATGGGAACTGCAGATGCTGGAGAATCCGAGATAACAAAGTGTGGAGCTGGATGAACACAGCAGACCAAGCAGCATCTTAGGAGCACAAAAGCTGACGTTTCGGGCCTAGAACCTTCATCAGAAAAGGGTCTAGGCTTGAAACGTCAGCTTTTGTGCCCCTAAGATGCTGCTTGGCCTGCTGTGTTCATCCAGCTCCCACACTTTGTTATCCCAGCAGTATGTTGCAACAGCTCTGAACAGGTTGATTAACAATATCTATAAAACGAATTAAATCATGTATCAGACTCGACAAAACCATAACAGTTATTCCGAACAAAATCTTCCTCAATAATATATTGGATTAAAATTGGGACAGCTGCGCCACAAACTGATTTTTTTTTCTTTCATTTGCATGGGGAAGCAGTTATAGTTTGATATCAACAGTTAGAAATCTGTACAGTGGCTTCAGTTGATATGTGTGAATAGTTATGAGGCCACCAGGAATACATCGCCAAGTGGAAAGGTTCTGTATATGGGTGGCACTCTGATTTAGATGGTACATGGTCAAATTTGAGCTCTTCCTCATGTTCCACTTGTGGAATAAGTGGTCATATCTTGCCTGGTCCAGCCTTAAGCTGAGTACTGTCTATTATTTCTGTATAAGGTTGAAACCCTGGGCTTCACCACTCAATTCGTTAACAGCTCTGGGCTGATTATGTTTGCAGTCAGCCAGGAGATGAGTCATTGAGAGTTGAGGCCATCATCAATTTGTAGGTTGTGCAGTGCACTCCAATGTGGAATACTGGATTTCTGATTGATGTGTGGGTTTTCTTTTGAGGCCCTATGTTAATAGGAGTGTTTTTTTTTAAGCTGCTGATCAGCATTGTTCTTTGAGAGGATGCATTCCAGGACATCAGGAGGTTCAATATGTACTAGCACAGGAAGACACATAAATGGTGTTAGGCGCAACATCTGAGTAATAATACTCATGATTTCCTTCAAATTGGATAGCTACCATGTTTCTGTGATGGGTCCTCAGTCAGGTGATGCAGGAGTTCTGTGCTGTTTAGTAGCCCAGGGCAAGTGAAGCCTGGTGTGTTGAATTTACGTCTCAGGTAGTACCCCCCAATTGCCACATGTGATTCCCTTTCAATATGACTTTGGCCCTGCTATTCTGGAGGTTTGTTGATAGATCGATGTTCAGCAATGAGTGACATCTTGGCACTTTGTGTTGTGGGTGAATGGTCAGCCAATGAACTGATCAGGAAATTTTTCCTTGATCCTTGATGGTTCTAATCATGAAATGGGTGAAAGGTGATCTGGAAAGTTCACTCTGTTTGTCTCTGCAGAGATGTTGCTTGCACAGATGTCCAGCACAACAATGGCTCAATAACACCACTATTAATTGATCTGGTTGCATTTGATTTAGTTGTTTGACTGTACGTTGCAAGGGAGGGTAGCAACTGCTTGGCTTCATTTTCACCAAACCATGTCAGTGATGCAACTATCCATAACATCACTGGTAGGAATGACTATGCACTGTTCTTGTGAAGATTAAGTCTCAATTTCCCACTAAGGACAGCAACATCACTACATGTGCCAACACATTACTCACCCTACCATTCCCATCAAATAGGTGACCAACACAGGCTCAATGAAGAGTATTGCAAGAGTATGCCATGAACAACACCAGGTGCACTTAAAAATAAAATGCCACCTTGGTGAAGCTCTAACTGAAATAAAATATTTTCTCATTTCCAAACTTATGTGCAGCAGATCACTTGACATTTTGTTTCCCAGATCAATGCTACTTTCTCAGCCATAGCAGTTAACTTAGAGAGAGAAAGCAAACAAATCACCAAAAAAAACCTCTTTTTCTCCAATTCTTCCCCTCCAGCAGCTGAATAGATGCAGATGCAAATAGAATTTGTACAATAGCATGTGAAAATGTAAAATGTGAAGAAAAAAATACACAAAGTTGCATTTATCAATAAGGTCCATCAACAGGCAGGAACAGGAGCTTTATTTTGATACTTTGCATCATCTTAAAAAAGATTGCCACATTTATGATTACAAAGGTGCATCACAGCAATACTGATCCAAGCCCAGGTGTTCAATGCGTCGTACAATTAATGGAGCTGAAGCACAACAGCTTTGATCCCTCTTCCCTTTATTGCTTTATGTGAAGCTTTCTCAGGAATGGAATAGGCCTCATTAGCCTTTTTCAAAGGATTCATTTGTCTGTCCACACATTAGAAATATCAGGCTACAAGAAAACAAGGCAAAGGTCGAGCTAAAAATACTCGAAAAACCCAGCTGCTTTGAAAATGTATGCTTCTGCCTATTAGACGATACTAGATTACTAAGTATCCCTGAAAATTTACTATTCTGTTCATGCTAAGTTTTAAAAGAAATTTCACTCTCTATTCTCACCACCTGTCTGTAAACAGATTGCAATTTAATTTTTCTCTTTTTTGTTTTAAACACTGAAGGCTTATTTCTCCCAGCTCTTCAGATGGTGAATTCTGACTTTGCAAGGACCGCAACAACACTATAGTAAAGCTAAAACAGAGGTAGGGTTTATTTCACACACTCCTAGTTGTGAAGGATTTTTTGCAATGCAAGTACACTTTTCAACATACAAAGCAATATAGAATCAGAATAGATACCGAAATGATTCAATTAGTAATGATTTAAATACAACTTATCAATCTTCTTGCTTTTAAGATGGAGCTCAAGTGGCCCAAATATAATATTTGGGATTCCTTTGTGAGGGTGGGTTGATTAACTAACTAGCAGTTGAAGAGTATATGCTGTTTTTTCCAACTTTAAAAATCTCTTGCAATGTCTCATAAAGATGTTTCAGATGGAATGTAACTTCTAATGCACTGTTTTGATGAAGGAGCTTTTGAATTGTAGCATGCACAAGTACAGGCTGGTGGCTGCTTTTTTCAGACCAAGGCATTTTGCTTGTATACCAGAATTAGGGATGTTGATTTTGTCAGCGAGTGTGGTATGGAGCAGTGCTGACCCCTTAAGGGTCTGCTTTTGCAAAACTGTACAAACACAAAGGCACAAAAACAAAGTTGCTGGAAAAGCTCAACAGGTCTGGCAGCACCTGGGAAGGAAGAAACAGAGTTAACGTTTCGGGTCTGGGGACCCTTCCTCAGAACCGGAAACACAAATGCAGTTGGGTTCACTCCTGTGTGAGTCACGTGATTGAGCATTCGAGAAGACAAGAAGCTGTAATGATCAAGATAAAGACTTGCATTGCGGATAGCTAACTGACTATGACCTTTTCCACAGGTTAAGTGGAAAGTTATTAACATATCTCCTTCTGGCATGGATATAATTTGAAATTCTATTGTGTTAGAGTTTTACTTGGCAGCAATCATCTCTGTAGCATTTCATAACAGAAAAGTTCACATGTCAAATTCATGAGGACATACCTGACTGTTGCTTTCTGGCTGCTGTTATTTCAAAGAAAATTCTGGAATGTTGCTGCAAACAGCCATCATTGTTACACTGTTTCCTTTGTTGTTAAGAACAGTAACTAAACATATATAGGTCTGTATAAACATTTCTTTTTGTTCCTATTATGGCATATTTTGCCCTCAGGAAAGAAAATGACCTCTACCTTTTTTCAAACGTGTTCAATAAGCAAAGAAAAACACTGAGGTATTGCTTGATTCTGTTATTCAGGCATGAAAAATCAAAGGCACACATTTAGTTATTTGAGGCATTCTAATGTTGACATCCCAGGTAAGGTTTATTTTGAGCCCGAGAGAGGATGGTAGGGGGAAGAGGTATATTCATTTCACGACTTTGTGGAGATCTTGATTCTTGGGAAATTGAACTGCACAGCTCATGCACAGTTAGGATATGTCTTCATGTTATTTATGTTGAATTCAGAAATAGTTGCATTTGAACTGTTCTGGTGGCTGAAATAGGGGTGTTTGAAACTTAGCATAGTTTGCCCAGTCCTGTTGCTTTGGGTAGGGATCTGTTGAAAGCTGCCCCCACTTTGTTTGGGTCACTCCTGCATTCAGGTGGCTGTCTGCCTCCTACCGTACTGTGCTGTGGCTTTTCAACTGAGTGAAGCATCTCCTTCATTCATTCTGTCTATCTGAGAGAAGACTTTTGGTAGACTGATCAGAGATAGCAAGAACTGCAGATGCTGGAGTCAGAGATAACACGGTGTAGAGCTGGAAGAACACAGCAGGAGAGGCAGCATCAGAGGAGCAGGAGAGCTGATGTTTCGGGTTGGGACCCTTCTTCACATTGTGTTACCTATTTTGGTAGGTGATTGTCTTGTTTAGCTTGAAGAAAGTTGTCGGCTCTTGTTCATTTCAAAAGTGGATGAGATTCCAAAATCTGCCTGGTTTCAGCACTTTCTGACTCCCTGGTTAATTCTGGAGAGAGGAAGCCAGCTGATCACACTTGGTTGTATCTCCCACAACATCTGCTTCTTCTGCTCTACTTCCCTTTTGACCCTTGGGCTCTCTTGGGCCAAAGCTTAGCCATTTTACGTTTTGAGACTTTTACCCTGGGTTATCCTGTCCCTTTATGGATCTGCTGCCCCCTGCAGGGCCACTGAAGCTTAACCAGCTTTCTGTACCTCTGCAGAACCTTGCTGAACATCTGAGAAGGGTCACAGGACCCAAAACATTAATTCTGCTTTCTTTCCACAGATTATGCCAAACCTGCTGAGTTTTTACTACAATTTCTGTTTATTTTCTTGCTGAAGTTTTTCATTTTGCACCATTCCCTTCCTTTATCTGGAAGCTGCGTGGAATATCTTTTGCTCAATGGGTCTATTTTTGCCGTATCAAGTACCATATAAAGGCAAGTTATTGTTGATCTGTCAACGTAAGATACAGATGGCAAGGCAAATATGTACATCTATATCACAGAATCCATTTTACAAACAAATTTATATTTGTTTTGATGGCAGTATAATATTTAAAGAGTTTTTTTATAAATAATAAATAAATAAAAATGTAATCCATCTGAATCTGAATGAAGTTAATTCAAATATTATGCAATTAGTCTTTGCTATAATTCCAGGCATCCGCAATTTCTTTTGCCTCTTAATTGTAAAAACAGACTTATTATTAATTATTTTTCATTATGTAATCATAGGTATCAAGAGCTGAATTTGAAGTGAAAGACTAATAGGGGCTATGAAAATGAAAGTTCCCATTAGATGATTATTTGAAGTGAGACAATGTAAAGGGTATGAGAAGAAGGCAGGAGAATGATACAGAATCATAATGATCATCTGGCATATCAGTACAAACATGATAGGCTGAATCGTCTCCTTTTGCAGCATAGTGCTTTTGAAATTCTGTGACTCACTATGTGAATACCTCAATATTCTGGATTGTCTGTGGTATCAGTACACAATGAACTGAAGCAGTTTTTACCTGATTGTGGATTGTTTTCTGAAAGGAAGCCTTAGCAAGGATATTTGCATGGGTAAAAGACACATTCAAATAAATAGCCAATCAGTCATGCCTGTGACACTGAGGCATATGTTAGCTTGCTCAATTGTGTTATTCTATTAAAATAATTGGAAGAATCTGTGAAAAGAATAAAACTTAACTAATAAAATGATTAGAAGCAATCAGTGGGTTAAGCCCATTTTTGTTCATCTATGTTGCTGGCTGTACTTTTATATATCTTTGTTTTACATTGTGCATGGAACATCAAAATCAAAGTAAAAATGATACATTGGCATTACTTATCATTGTGTCACTTAAACAGGAATTGTGAATATAATATGTTGGTAAATATCAGGTTCTGCATTGTTTCGGCTATCTGTATGAATGTGTATAACCTGTCACTTAAGGCCTTAACAAAGCAGTTAAACATCGTGGTGACACTGATGTGAGACTTTCAAATTTTGTTCAATTTGGAAACAGTTGGTTCAAAGGTATTTTCCACGTATCTGCTTAGGCGGTGTTCTCTTAAGGATTACAATATAAAGGCAACTCCAGTTAATAATGAGAGGATCTTTCCGGATGAGGTTCAGTAATTTCTTAATACTTGGTTTAGTTGAAAGGCAATAGGAAAGCTCTAGTGAGAAACAGTGACAGGGAGGCAGCGAGAGACACAACAGTGCATAATGGAGAATATCTAGTTAAAATTGGTAGACAAATAAAGTTATTAGTGTTAAAAATAATAAAAAGCTTAAGACAGCAGTATTACGCTGTTTAATGTTCAGAATTCAGAGGTTAGGAGAGGTAACTGAGTTGAGAAACAAACAAGTTTGGAAACTTGCTAAGTAGTGCACAGAATTTATTGAGCAGCTAGTCATAGGGAAGAACTGGGTGATTCCAGACACTTGGGGCGACTAGGACTGCCATGACATTAAAACTGCATCATGCAAACAGCAAAACATGAATCAATACCTACAGGAACTGCAATGTGAAAATTTGGTGGAGACCTGAAGCGTGCATAGTTACAGTGGCTCCTATCATCACGTTTCCTGGGAATGAGGGTGGGATGGGAGAGCAGCAAGTAGCAGTATTACGCAGAAATGATAGGGATTCCGCCAATCTTGTCTGTACCAGCTCATTAGATGAGCAATATTACCTGGTACCAATCCCCAAAACCTTACAGATTATTTTTCTCCAAAGTAATCATGCAATGCTCTCTTGAATGCATCAATTGAACGTGCCTCTACCACACTTGTAGTCAGTGCATTCCATATACTAACTACTTGCTGAGCGAAAAAGTTTATCCTCACTTCACCCTTCTTTGTTTTGCACATCAGTTAAAATCTGTGTCGTTTACGAGCAGGTACAGTTTCTTCCCATCTACTGTAACAGTCTATTCATGGCTCTGAAAATCTCCATCAGATCTCCTTTTAGACCTCTTGTCTCCAAGGAGAACTGTCCAAAAATTCTTAAATCTATCCAATTCAGTTCAAAACTGTGAATAATAGACTCTTATCACAAACCATGCAGAAATTCCTGTTGCTATATATCATTCAACATCTCTAGCTTGGAATATGACACTGTCAGATAATTTTCTGTTTTGAAAATTGGCCATTTTCTGAATTTCTGACAAAACCAAGTGGTTAGTTACTTGAAGTGATTCTGATTTTATAATTAGCCAAGTGGCTCTGGATTGTATCACCAGAAGAAAAAGGAATAGCGAATGCTACTGTTTTCAAGCAGTATTATAACAGTCTAAAGAAATTTGCAATTGGATTGTGCTAAAGAATTGTTTCAAACGATGTTTGAAATTTGTGATTATATTGCTAATCTGCCTTCTTACAAAGGGGTTTTGCTTTTCTGGACAACTGCTTTATTTTAATTTATCAGTTAGTGGCATTTATATTGCTTAAAGGTAAATTCATGTAATTGGTAGTAGTAAGTTAAATTTATGCTTGTTGATGTTTCAAGTACTCAAGAAAAGAAGTTTAAATATCTGTAAATTAAGAAAATTGTTCGTATTCTTTTGGTGTGGTGCTTCTAAACGTGTAATTATAAAGCTTTATGTGATTTCTTAACTATTAGGAGAGTCAATATTTCTAAAAGTATTCTCTTTCTCTTCTCTTAGCTGATAGGTTGATTCAAGAAAATCAGTTTGAAGAATAGCCAGGCAATCATAAAGCTTCAGTCCCGATCTAGCTTCACTAAGTTGCTGAAAAACTCAAAACTGAAGTGACATGTCTTACTGGAATTGCCTACTCAGGAGAGCCTTCTTCGGATGGCATTTTCTCTTACATTTCCAATGCTTATTCGAGTAATATCGCATCCACTAAAAAAAAGCAATTATGGGAGAAGATGCCCAGAGCGTCAGTGAGCATGTGTAGCTGAAAATAATGGCAAAAGAAAAACACAGCTGGCATGTCTCATTACAAGTAATAGAATTAACTGCCCTGGGCTAAGAAGCTTAGTGACCTGAATCACAGGATCCACTCAGGTAGCAAGCAACCAGGAAGCATCAATCTCATTTTCAAACAGAGAAGACATTTTCCACTCGTGTGTTACAGTGTTGGTTTTGGTGCATTAGCTAGAAAGATTCATTATCCAGATCCGCAACATTATGCAGGAAATTTACTAGACTATACACATCACCTGGGAAGTATGGCAACACAGATAATGTATCCTGATAAGCAACAAGTTTTCTGAGGACAATTATGATTCTATAACCATCTCTTTAACCCTTGTCCCTCAACAGGAGCAGTCAGACAATGGTATTGCCCACTCATGAGTTGTTACAGGTTCACCTCAATCAGGGACATTTCTCAAGAACATGTTCAGGATTATAACCCTTGGTCAGTTGTGGACAATACATCTGGAATAGGATTAAATATGTTGCCTTTCCTATTAACTATTGTTGGCAACTCCTGGAGGTCAGCTTGTATAAAAGTTGTTCCTTCCATTTGAACATTAAGCAACGTATTGAAACATAAATAATTATTGAGTATTGCCACTCAAGTTATTGATGGAAGCATTGCCAATGTTGAGTTTGACCTGCCTAGTTTATAAAACTTGGCAGTTAACTGTCAGTCATTATTTATTTGATGCATTTTCTATGGTAACTTCTCTGACCAGTCAGAATGTTCTTGCCAGGCAACCAGCACTTTCTTGTCAAAGAGCATAAAACGGTGTGTTCCATTTGCATTGGTATTTCTTGTGAATTGTCCTGATGAGTGCAAATCAAAAGATTTTGAAGAAAAACTTTTTTCAACAATACTCAGATTCTGAGGTATTAAACAACTACAACAAACTTTGTTTTAATTGACATCTTATGAACTGACATGCTTGATAAGCCGGCAAAAAATGATATACCTCAAATACCGCGAAGTTTGCTGTATTATTCTGTCCAATTATTATAGCTTTTCAATTTATCTCAATATAAATAAACTTGTTGTTGAATCAAACGACCACATCAAATATCAACAGATGATTCAACTTTGAGTCAACTTCTCTTCAAATGCCGTGATCTACTGAAATGCCTGAGTAGTCAGTTGAGGGTGCAAGTGAGAAGGCTGTCTGCCAATAAGTTTTATTTAAGGCAAAGTTGCATTATTACTTAAATGATTTATGCTTTACTGCAGTATAACAGTGATATGTATACCTCCTGCCTGACATCTCTATTACTTTGTGTATGTTTTTACAATGACTATTTGGACATCTTGATTATCCGGAATATTTGATCAGTTTGCACATTCCTGGTCTCATGGATGCCAGATAATAAGAAAGGTTTATTGTATTTGTAGACAGTAGGAACTGCCGATGCTGGAGAGTCTGAGATAACAAGGTGTAGAGTTGGATGAGCACAGCAGGCCCAGCAGCATCAGTGGAGCAGGAAAGCTGATGTTTCAGGTCTGGACTGTTCTTCAGAAAAAGAAGGGTCCAGACCCAAAACGTCAGCTTTCCTGATTCCTCTGACGCTGCTTGGCCTGCTGTGTTCGTCCAGCTCAACACCTGTTGTTACTGTATTTGTAAATGGTTTGCGATTGAGTTAACAGATTATTGAAAGACATTGCATCAGAATAATTTTTTGTGCTGTTCTTACCCCTCTCTCCAGAAGCATATCCCGGAAACGATTAATGCGTTCTTCTAATGGGGCAATGGTCCTGTGCGGAGTATTTTCCAAACTTTTTCTATTCATTTCTTCCTTTGCAGAATTAGCAATCTCCGACTGTTCAGTTCTTTAAAAAAATTATGTTTATCAAATTGTTTGCAATTAATGGGAAGAAAGATGGTTATAATTTGTGCTTTTAGAGACAAAAACAAATTGGAACGTTGTCAATTTCCATTTTCTATCGGAAGCATTTGTCCAACCATTTCTCATTGGCTTCAATATTGGGATATACTCCAATTACAACTTGCTTATTTCATGCTAAGTGATCACTTAGGCTTCAGGTCCAAAATATCAAAAAATGCTGCAACCTTAAACACACTGTAGGTAGCTAATAGCATTTCAGTGGTGTGAAACTAGATTGCCACGACTAGGCAACAGGCTTGTGCCCTTTTCAAAAAGAGCAGTATATCTAAAATTAATCAAATCCTAATCCTCTGAAAGTGAAGTTGCATTTCATTCCATGTGCAGGAGGGTTAAAAACGTGAAACATCAGCTGCGTCTGGTACTATGTTAATGTGTCGGTTTTCCAATCCTCCAGGATTGCCCTGGTATATCCAGGAATTAAAGATTGATTTTCAGGATGCAATTGCATACAATCCAGGTGTGGAAAAAAAAATAACAAATTATGGTTGTTTTAAAATTCTCTTTGAAAACTTTCATTTATTATTTCATTTATTTATAAAAATATCTGACGTGGGGGAAGAATAGCTGTTTGGGTTATCCTTGCTTCGCAATCAATTAGGTAATGAAAAGTCTATTCATTTTCTAATTGGTGTGATCAGTCAATGCAACATTCTCCGGCTTTTGCAAGTGAGACAAAAGCTCCCAGCTGTTTTCGTCCCCCTCAGCCACCATCTGAAATTTTTTTCCAATAAAACAAGGCCCCAACAGGTATGAGAAAACTGTCACTGTTGGTGTACGTTTTTATCCTGAATTTACTGGAAATGTAGAATGGAGGTCATAATGGAGTAAACCACCTTTTGCACCTGTCATTTGCTTTATGTTATTTTAGCATTTAGCACTTCTCTACACATGGAACACATTATAAAATTTGTTGGAAAATATATCCATTTGATTATAAGATTAAATAGAAATACAGAAAATTAATGATAATCAATTTTAAAATTAAATGCGTGTAATCAGAAGCAGCCCAATTGAAACCATGGTGATATCGTAGTACGCTATGAGTCTTTAATAAAATATACAATGCATTCACAAAATTACAGAACATGGCTTCTGCCAATGAGCTTCTTAAAATTAACAAGCATCTTCATGCATTATGTATGTTTGCACCATTTAAATTCAACATTATGAAGCTTCATTACAGTTTCACTATCTTAGGAAACTTTCTTTATTTGTAATAGTTGTCTTGAGATTCATTGCAGAAAGTATAAACAAGGTAATGTGTGACAATTTCAAATACTGCTGGATTTTCAGTTTCAGATCCAAAAATACCACTTTATGCAGTATAGATAAGTGCACTCTAACATTCCTATGCCCAAGCATTAAATTGTTTCAGTGAAAGAGCACTGGGAATGTCACCCAATTTAAGGTTGAGATCCTTATACACCTGGATAAACATGTGAGGTGGAATCTTATTGAGACAAAAGAGTCTAAGCTGCTGGATGAATAGACAGCATACTCACGTTGCCTCTTTTCAGGACAGCCAACTGCACTGTGTGCCACTCACTCACTTAACAGTGGGTCCTCAAGAGTCAAGAGCCCCAGGAATGCAGTGTAACCTGTAGAGATCCGTTGGCCAATCAGATGCCAATAGCTTTTCTATAGTCAGCAGTGCCTCAAGAGGGTGGTAGTGGCTACTGTGATGTGACACTAAACCGTGGCTTCACACTGAAGACACTCTCAGGGAGGAGTGAGGGCCACAGGCTGACAGTGGAGCTCATTAGGGACAGGAGTTAGCAGTGAGTGCAGATGTGGCTTTTTTCAGACCTTTCTTATTAATGTTGGAACCCTCAAACAGGCACACAAAGCAGCTTTGAATGACAGACTTTCTGGAAGCCCCTCAAGCAAGGGTTTGGTATTTGTTCTTCCTGCTTCACCCTGCCCACTGCCAGGTCAATATGAATATGATGGTGAAGCCATCTTATTGGTTGTGTCCATTTAAGGATGCCAATTGACTGCGGGGTGGGAAAGTCATTGATAGGCTTCCACATTTATTCCTTCCCTCTTTATGAAATGCATCACCCACCAAACCTGCCACTAGGAAGATTTTACTAGCACTTAACCTGTGAACATTACTGAAGCATATGGTCAGGAAAGATCAATCTCAGTTTGTGGAAAAATAAAACGAAGCCACCTGGACTACATTTGTATAAATAGCAGTGAAAGCTTTTGTTGTTAATATTCATTACATCAGCACATCTATGACATTCTTAAAATTTGATCTCATCAAACTTTAAGTTGGGCAAGCATTTTAATTAAGTGCTCCATTCTACAGCAGGA
Source organism: Stegostoma tigrinum (assembly GCF_030684315.1). Lineage (NCBI taxonomy): Eukaryota > Metazoa > Chordata > Chondrichthyes > Orectolobiformes > Stegostomatidae > Stegostoma > Stegostoma tigrinum. Next base: position 36,536,957 of record NC_081373.1, on the reverse strand, counting down.
ACTCATTATGTAGAAGAAACAAATGTCTCCTGCACTCCACAGGTATCTAATTCAACAAATGTTTTGTGCCATCAAAACGTAGTTGTGGTCAGAGGGCATGTTAAGATACTTATGAAGCATAACCCATAACAATACAAAGGTAATGATTAATTCATTACCAGCCTACTTCTGGTCATCAAGATGCTTTCAGCACCGCACTGGGCCTGATTTCTGTCAAATTGTTTTAATTAATTTGTGACAGTTTTCATTTAAAATCTATCATTGATTAGAATCTATTATTTTTCATGAAATGATAGGCTGTTCTAACATTATATTTCTAACATGAAACATCTTGAAGTGATTTTATTTTCTTGAATAAAACGTAGACTTATGGAAATAGCAAGTCATTAGAAGGAAATTTTGGTTGGAAGGCTGATTTTGATGACGCATTTTATGATGTCCGATGCAGTTGCCTCTTTTCAATTTATCCACAAAGATTACATTGGTTTACCCTGGTGTCATCAATATGGAAACATACTTAGCCTGAGATAATGAGGTGTAGAGCTGGATAAACACAGCAGGCCAAGCAGCATCATAGGAGCAGAAAAGCTGACATTTTGGGCCTAGACCCTTCTTTTAGGAGGCACAATTAATAAAAGAAATGAAACAGCGGCCCAGATATCGTGGTTGTAATACCTATGAACTTTCAACAAGCATCACCGCTTCTGTGTGTGAAACTGTCGTAGTGTGAAAATCTTTAAATGTTGCACCCTCATCAAACTTCTGAAAATATGGGCTGGAAACGTCAGTGAGACTAAAATAAAAACTGCTGTGTCGGATGTTTCTGCTTGACAGGCCTTGATAAGAAATTTAAAAGAGACTGTTTGTGAAGCACCAAAGAGGTCTTTACTGACATTCCCCAAGGGCTAGCACTGCATCATTACTAATGCTTAGCTAAGTTTCAAACGCTGAATTATCTCAGTAGGCAGTTCTGAGTTGACATTTGATTGACAGCTTAAAAGTCTTTGATTTGGGGTCTGAAGAGACGTTTGTTTTTTTTTCCAAGTGATTCACCAGTTGAGGAAATTTAGAACATTTATGTGGGTTTTATGAATGGGTATTTTTCTACAGTAGATCAGACTTTTTCTCTTCCTTCATGTGGTTGCTGGCATTTCACCATCTTGGATAGAGGGTGAATGGCTATGGAGTCTGCATCATTGCAAGGATATGAGGGACCAGGAAGGGTAGGTGGGAACAAGATTTACCATTGAAACATTGCGTTGACATGTAGTTTGAGGGATCATGGGGGATGATAAGTTAGAATTGAATTGGAATGGTGCATATGAGGGCCATAGGTGGCTCGGGAACTTGAGTTAGTATAAAATATATGGGCTGCAGTAGAGAGGGAGGGGTGTGGAGGGGAGGGCAGTATTGGGGGGGGAGGTGCTATTATGAGGTTTAGAAGGTCTAAGAACTCCTAGAACAACTAGGACAAAATCCCCCAATCCAAGGTCGGCCTTCTAACCATCCCACCACAGCAAATGCCCACCCCAGTGACTCTGTTTTCAGGGTCAATGTGTCACAGATGGAGTCAATTCTGCACACATGAGCTGCAGCAGACTGCAGATGTGGTAGAATTAAAATAATAACTTGTTCAAGCATAACAAATAATCATAGAACCCCTACAGTGTGGAATGAATCTATTTAGCCCATCGAGTCTGCACCAACCCTCCAAAGAGCATCCCACCCTATGCCCATAACCCCGCATTTACCACAATTAACCCACTTAACCCACACATCCCTGGACACTATGGGCAATTTAGTGAGGCCAATCCACCTAATCTGCACATCTTTGAACTGTGGGAGGAAACCAGAGTACCTGGAAGAAACCCACGTAGATACAGGGAGAATGTGCAAATTCCACACAGGCAGTCAGCCAAAGCTGTAGTACGAATGTGCAGGTCACATTTTTAAATGTTAATACCCTCAATCAATGGTTTAAATATAAATAACTGCTGTTGTGAATCATAGTTATATAAAATTCAAATGAATTTTTTTCAAGCAAATGCGCTACTTTAGAAAATGGCTTAAATAAACAAAATTAGATATTGTGTATTTACAGAGCAAGTTGTACAATAAAGGTAAAGGAAACCACATACAAATGATGTCTATCAACATGCACAAAATAATTGACGTACTTGTTTCGCTTTGTTTTCATAAGGTGTTCCTCATTTGCCTCCTCTTGATTAGAAGTTTCATCCTTTGCTAATGAAGTAGAACAATTCAAATTATATATTTTGATTATGTCAGAGGTCATTTTAAAGAGATCATAGTAGTAATTAATGCAATCTTTGATAGACCACAATCATATGAAGGCAATATTGAGACAACATTGCTTTTCACTTGGTAATCTCACAAGTAAAGAGCACGAGATTTAAGCTCAAAACAGATTTTTAAATTATCCCTTAAACTTCTGATAGCTGGTTCCATAATGCTTGTTACTTTGTACAGATCCCATTTTAGAACTCTATCTGACTATATGGAACCAAAATACCTGAGAAAGAACATAAGAACTAGGAGCAAGAGTAGGCAATTCAGCCCTTAGAGCCTGCTTCACCATCTAATACAATCATGGCTGATGTGACATAACAAAGTGTGGAGCTGGATGAATTCAGCAGGCCAAGCAGCATCTCAGGAGCACAAAAGCTGACGTTTCGGGCCCAGACCCTTCATCAGAGAGGGGGATGGGGAGAGGGAACTGGAATAAATAGGGAGAGAGGGGGAGGTGGACTGAAGATGGAGAGAAAAGAAGATAGGTAGAGAGGAGAGTATAGGTGGGGAGGTATGGAGGGGATAGGTCAGTCCAGGGAAGACGGACAGGTCAAGGAGGTGGGATGAGGTGGTAGGTGGGAAATGGAGGTGCGGCTTGAGGTGGGAGGAAGGGATGGGTGAGAGGAAGAACAGGTTAGGGAAGCGGAGACAGGCTGGGCTGGTTTTGGTATGCAATGGGGGGAGGGGTCGAGCTGGGCTGGGTTTGTGATGCAGTGGGCGGAGGGGAGGAACTGGGCTGGTTTTGCGATGCAGTGGGGGGAAGGGACGAGCTGGGCTTGTTTAAGGGATGCAGTGGGGGAAGGGGAGATTTTGAAGCTTGTGAAGTCCACATTGATACCATTGGGCTGCAGGGTTCCCAAGCGGAATATGAGCTGCTGTTCTTGCAACCTTCGGGTGGCATCATTGTGGCACTGCAGGAGGCCCATGATGGACATATCATCTGAGGAATGGGAGGGGGAGTTAAAATGGTTCGCCACTGGGAGGTGCAGTTGTTTGTTGCGAACCGAGCAGAGGTGTTCTGCAAAGCGGTCACCAAGCCTCCGCTTGGTTTCCCCAATGTAGAGGAAGCCACACCGGGTACAATGGATACAATATACCACATTGGCAGATGTGCAGGTGGACATCTGCTTGATATGGAAAATCATCTTGAGGCCTGGGACGGGGGTGAGGGAGGAGGTCTGGGGGCAAGTGTAGCACTTCCTGCAGTTTCTTTGGAAGGTGCTGGGTACCAAAACCAGCCCAGCCTGTCTCCGCTTCCCTAACCTGTTCTTCCTCTCACCCATCCCTTCCTCCCACCTCAAGCTGCACCTCAATTTCCTACCCACTAACCTCATCCCACCTCCTTAACCTGTCCGTCTTCCCTGGACTGACCTATCCCCTCCCTACCTCCCCACCTATACTATCCTTTCTACCTATCTTCTTTTCTCTCCATCTTCGGTCCGCCTCCCCTTCTCTCCCTATTTATTCCAGTTCCCTCTCCCCATCCCCCTCTCTGATGAAGGGTCTAGGCCTGAAACATTAGCTTTTGTGCTCTTGAGATGCTGCTGGGTCTGCTGTGTTCATCCAGCTCCACACTGTTATTTTGGATTCTACAGCATCTGCAGTTCCCATTATCACCTGTGGCTGATCTGACCTTGGCTTAACTCCACTTTCCTGCTCATTCCTCATAATCCTTCAAACATTACTAATTAAAACAGAAATAGTAGGAACTGCCGATGCTGAGAATCTGAGATACCACAGTGTGAAGCTGGATGAACACAGCGGGCCAAGCAGCATCAGAGAAGCAGGAAAGCTTGGAAAGTTTCGGGTCGGGATCCTTCTTCAGAAATTACTAATTAAAGATCTATTTCTTCCTTAAATTTACTCCATGTCCCAGCATCCACCATGTTCTGGGGTGGTGGATTCCACAGGTTCATGGCTTTTTGAGAGAAGTATTTTCTCCTCATCCCTACCCTTTATCCTAAAGCTGTTGTCTCCCATTCTAGACTGCCCCACAAGACTTTCCACACCCACTTTGTCAATCCCTTTTTGCATGCTATACACCACAATTAGATGGCCCCTCAATCATCTAAGCTCCAGGCAGTACAGACCTAAGCTGTTCAATCTCCCTTCATGAGACAAACCCCTCATCCCTGGAATCAACATAGTGAACCTCTTCTGAACTGCCTCCAATGCAACTGCGCCCCTCTTCAAAGCTATATGCAATACTCCAGGTGCAGTCTCATTAATTCCTTACATTGTTGCAGTAACACTTCTTTACATTAATACTCTGCTTCTTTAGCAAAAGATGCCAAAATTCCATTACATCAAGTAGGATCCTGACAGTGCTAAGTAGGCCATTTTGACGATTGAATTCACATAGATGCTACAAACAGCATCCCATGAAGACAATCCTCCTACCCTATCGGCATAACCCAGCATTTACCATGTGTAATCCACCTAGCCTAGACATCTCTGCACAGTATGGGCAACTTAGCACAGTCAATCTACCTAATCTGTACATCTCTGGACTGTGGGAGGAAATCGGAACACCTATCAGAAACCTGCAGAGACACAGAGTAAATGGATAAAGTTCACATAGTCTCCCAAGCCCGGAATCGAGCCCAGGTCTTTGGCTTTATGGGGCAGGAGTGCCAGCCACTGAGTCATCTAGTCTTACTAGATGCTTACTAGTTTTCTGTGATTCTAGCACAAGGACACCCAGAGCCCTCTGCTAAAGCACTCCCAAGTTTCTCTCCATTTACACAATAATTTGCCCTTCTTTTTTCCCAACCAAAATGGGCAACCTCACACTTATCCGTGTTAAACTCTACATGCCAGACTTTGGTCAATTTAGCTGATCTATCTATATCCGTTTGTAAAATTCTTATTTCTTTATTGCAGCATACTTTCCCATGTATTTTCTGTGTATTTTAGAGTAATTTTGACTGCGGTACATTTTATCCCTGCTTCTAAGTTATTAATTATAAGACTGTAAATAGTTGGGCCTGAGGACTGGATCCCATGGCACCCCACTAGTTGCCAACCATGAAAAGACCAATTTATCATACTTCTCTGCTTTCTGTTGGTTAGCTAATCCTCCATCCAAGCTTATAAATTACCCCAAACTCAACGTGATTTTATCTTGTGTATCAGCATTTTGTATAGCCCCTCACCAAATGTCTTCTTGAAGTCTGATACAGTCCATTTGAAATGCTTTATTGATGTCAATATATACTGCACAGTCTCTTCCACTTAGTCCACTTGCAATGGATATTGCAGATAAATTGGCACAGAATTTCCCTTCACTTCACTATTCTCCAGCCACGACTTAGGGAGAAATCCTGAGGGAATGCCACAAACAACTCTTCCAACTAAATTATATTAGGAGTTCAGAAAGAGCCCATGGAAATTTCAGGGGTTGGTAAGTCAGTATTTTCTGACAAACATTAGCATCTAACAGGTTTGTTGTTACAATTCACATTTGGCTGGTAATTCATTTCTAGAGCCTATTTTCTATATTTAATTTCATATACCTGTTATTACAATTTTGGAAACTTTGCTTCTACCCTTCCTATGCCAGTGAAAACATCTTAACGGTACTTTGAGATTTAGCAGTAGATAACTTCATGCTTTAAAGTGGTAGCACTGTTGTCAATTTATTGAAAGGCTATATCATCTTTTTGGAGGATAAAAACTGGATCAATTCTGATGAATATGTGTATATGCTGTAAGTGGAAGATTTGAATGGTGTAGTTATATTTCAATTTTCACACCACTTTGTAGCAAATGCACATCCATCCCTGACTACCACCTAGGGACATGGCAGAAAAGCGAGGAGAAGGGAGTCATTTCCCCTCATTTTAATCATCCCCAACATGCAGCACACATATATTCAGGATAAACACATTGTTGGAACTCAGCGAATTCAATCTTAGAAGACAGCAGGACGTTACATCAGAGTTAGACCATATTAATCTTCTTTTAAGAAATGCATTCACCGTCTAAGCATGTTACCTCAGAAATCCTGCCACAAATGACCAAGAGAAGATGCCCGAGCCCAGCTACTGACATAGTTGGCTGATCAACCCACATACCATACTATAATCAGGTCTCAGTACTTCAAATCCTTGGTGCTTTAAACTGCTGATATTTCTCATGCATGCCAAAAATATTGGCACCTTCATAGTGTCATAGAAATCTACTGTACAGATAAGGCTGTTTGACTAACATGTCCCTGTAGGTCACCTAACTATTGTCTACATACATCACTTCAATTGCCAGTTAAAATCCATCCAATAAAATATGATTGCATCATTATTTGCATTATGTTTAGCATATTCTTTCTTAGTTTGCAAACATGCTGTCTGTTCCTTCATCCTGGATTTTCACAGAGTAATTCTCATTAATAATTCCCTTCATCTTGTCTGATACTTCCTCTTTCAACGATTTCCTGCTGTGAATAGATTTAATTCCTTAGCAGCTCTTCATCAATTAGTGATTTAAGATCTGGAAGCATCCATTTACATTTCCTTTGCCTTTACATCTGTTGTGCTAAGACAGTTTGTTTAATGCCAGACTGACTATTATACATGGAAAAATTCCTGATTTATTTTCTTTTTTACCTTTGTAAAACTTATCAGTTTTCCATGTCAGTTTACCAATTCTTTTTAATGAAATTCCATTTGTAATTCCTTTCTAGGCAATAACATGTTTAGATACCTCCAATAGTTATCATTTTCCTTTGAACTTGCAGGTATTGTTGCAAAACTTTGTTGATTTTGCACTTTTAATAGTTTCATCAAATTCATTTTACTCAGAAGAACAGTGGCCCTGGAAATGCACCCTAGGATAACATGTTTGTTGCAATTGTCTATATGAATGACTGTCATTTTCAGTGTTTGAAACTTAAAATAGAATGTACAATTTTCTCCTTTCTCCCAACAGCTTTTGTTACAGGCATAAACCTCTTCAGTCATGTTATCACATGCCTCTCTGAAGGTTTGATTTATATGTTTACACACATCCACCGAATTGGCTACAGGTAAAAAGTTTCATAACATATTATCACTTTAGAATTTTTGTTTTAAAGTGGGGGAGAAGTAGATGTATCTGATTTTCAATTTGGTGAAGATTTGACCAGTGTTTTTTCAAAAGGCCAGAAAGACATTTTGAATATTCTTTTCTTTGTTCACTTGTGGGATGTGACCAGCATCACTGGCTGGTCAGTATTTATTGCCTGTACCTAGTTGCCCTTGAGCAGGTGGTGGTGAGCTGTGTTCTTGAACTGCCGATAGACCCACACTGCCCCTATGGAGGAACTTCCAGAATTTAACCCAGCAACACCGAAGGAACAGTGCTATATTTCCAAGTCAGGATGGTGAGTGCCTTGGAGGGGAACTTGCAGGTGTTCCCATGTATTGGCTGTGCTTATCTTTCTAGATTGTAAGGGTCATAGGTTTGGAAGGAGCTGTCTAAGAATCTTTGGTGAATTCCTCCAATGCACCTTGTAGATAGTACACACTATTGCTATTGAGCATTGGGGTGGAGGGAATGGATGTTTGTAGATGTGGTGCTAAGTAAGCGGACTGCTTTGTCCTGGATGGTGTCAAGTGTCTTGAGTGTTGTTAGGACTGCCTTCATTCAGGCTAGTGAGAAATATTCCATCATACTCCTGACTTGTAACTTCTAGATACTGGACACACTTTGGGGAGTCAGGAGATGAGATACTCACTGTGGGATTCTTAACCTCTGACCTGTTCTTGTAGCTACTGTACTGATACTGCTAGTCCAGTGCTGTTCCTGCTCAATAGTAGTCCCCAGAATGCCAACAGTGGGTGAGTCCATAATGATAATACCTTTGAATGTTGAGGGGTGGTGGTTAGATTGTTTCTTAGGAAAGATGGCCATTGCCTGACATTAGTATAGCAAAATGTCACTTGCCAATTTTCAGACTGAGCCTGGATCTTGTCCAGGTCTTGCTGCATTTGGACATGGATTCGCTCAATGTCTGAGGAGTCATAAATGATGTTGAACTTTATGAAATCATTGTGAACGTCTCCACTTCTGACCTTACTTTGGAAGAAAGGTTGTTGGTGAAGTAGTTGAAGATGGTTGAGCCTCAGACGCTGTTTTGAGAAACTTGTGTTCAAACAAACATTTATCAGAAGTATTGTGATGTCAATTAAATAACTAGCAGCCCACCTTGGGAGATAATTGCTAAGATGTTTGCTGTCATGAGTTTTATGACTACCAAAGAAACAGAAACCATGGTCATCATTAGGCTTTTAATTCCAGATTCAATTTCCACCACCTGCCATGGTGGAATACGAACCCCGGTCCCTAGAATATTATCTGGATTAATAATCCAGTGATAATACCACTAGGCCATCACCTCCCCTAAGAGAACCAACCTCTACCTGCAGTTGCTGTGGTTATATTGGTCAGGAGGATATTCTTTAAGGCTGTTGAAGACATAGGTTTAGGGAATTCATATTAAACAATAGTGAGCTGCAGTAGCAGTGTATTGTAAAGTTCTCAGGGAGAGATATTAACTGCAGAAAATGGATTGCAGTGAATATTTGGTGATTTGCCAACAGGAAATCAAGTATAGCCATACTAACTGAGTAAGAAGCTTTAGTATGGAAATAGGGGTGATGTTTTCAATGAGGTTTGTGCATCTCTACATGCAGAGCTGGGATAAAATGGATGAATTTTTCTGATGATAGCAATGAGATTGTTCCAATAGTTCTTGTTGAGGGCAATATTGTTTGTGTTTTACTTTTTGTAAAGCTCATTGACAGCCTTTTGTGAATACTTTCAGTGACTGTTCTCCATCTTAAACAAAAAGAAATAAAACATATGGTATATCATGCCATTTTCTTTCTTGATAACATTGTTGTCCAACTTTGAGTGTTAAATGAATGAGTTTAAAATTGGCTGTGATTATACTTGTAATACAAAGGAAAATAAACTTGTTATTTTGCATTAATGCTACATTTAATGTGGTTTGAAAACTTCAATGTACTTTTCTTTTCTTCCTTCTTACCTTTTAAGGGTGCTCTACTCAACGATTCAATCTTTTAAATTATCATTTATATTTGTTCACATGGCCAGAAGAATCTCTCACTATCTCTCCTTCAAAACACAGGAAAAATTAATTCACAAACCAATTTGCATGAGAAAGAAACCATCACAAACTTGTGGTTTCAGCAATTTATACTCCTGGGTGCATTCACAATTGCATGAACCAACTTTCTATTTATATTAAACAAGCAAGTATTGAGTGGTCAAAGGGCTCCTTCTAATGCAAGACAGTCAAGTAATACAACACTCTTGAACAATGGTTTACAATTATTCCAGCAAACCTTCAATGGCTTCTCTATCATTAAATTACCTACCCTATTACACATCGGTACACACTTACCTTTTTTAATCGAGTGAAATTGTTAAAATTCTTCTGACGTTGCAAGTGGATCCTCAGAGTAGCAGAAGAGCTGCTTGTAGCCTTTTGCTTCTAATTTACCTATACTGGTGCAGTGAAGGGCTCATTGCTGTGAGCCCAACCACTGTATACCTCCTTTCTCTAATTTTGGTCACCTAGACATAGACATCAGCCCCGCAGGTGGGTAGATGGCTGAATTTCTTCTTTAACACTGGTACTTCTTTTCTTCTTTTAACAGCCCACTCTATCCTGTAATTGGATCCAACCTCATCTCATTGTACTACTGAATTTCCTGAGTTTCTCACCAGTAAGATGGCCACACTTGACCCACCAGCATTATTAAAATTAGTTGGATCTAGGATTTCTGACAGGTCAGCGAGCCCTGACTTAAAAGGATTAAGTTTCACTCCCCCATCCTTCTAACATGCCACTGGAAACCCTGGCACTTCCAGGTGTATTGGACATTCTGTTGATGTAAAGTAGCGTTGTTCTTGCAGACAGGACTATATTTTGTAGTAAATCAGATTCAACTCTATTTAATTCTAGTGTATTAGCTACTCAAAGATGTAGCACTTCCAAAGTAAGGAAATGACAAATTAATGAGCGCCGTTCTTACAGAATCTCATCCCTGTACATCAAAGTTGCAGCTGACTTCTCCGCATTGTTAAAAAGTTGGATAAATTTTTTGCCTGTCTCATCAACTCAGGAAATCATTGAGCTAGCAGTTTTTAAATGCCTATGATATTTATATGAAATATCAACTTTGATTGAAGCAATTTGAAACAAAAAGCTTCTAAGCAGTGTAACTCCAAAAAGAGACTTGCAAGCTTTCGGCAGTTTCTTTGAAAGAAATGTTTTGCTTTTCACCGTTTGTCATGGAGCCACCTTGAGTAAGGTCCATTAGGAAATTTCTGTTTTAAAAATGCGGTTATTGTCTATTCTGAATCATTCTGCAAAGGTCTCTGTTAGTTTCCTTAAGTAGTACACAGCACAATGGTAATGGTTCTCTGATGTTGCTTTTTCTATATCAGGAGCAGGAAAAAGAGAAAAAGACAGAGGCATGCGAGGTAAGGCTATGCTGTAATAGATACTATACAGAGAGGCAATAGGCTACTCAGCCCCTTGAGCCTGCTCTGTCGCTTAATAATATCTGATCTGATTACTCCGCATTCCTGCCTGTCAGAAGGCACTGACTGGTGGCATATATCCTACAGCCAGTTAAATAAAGACACTGCAGAAGCCAGACTGTTTGTACTACAAGCTTGTAACATGGTGCCATAGGTGGACTTGTGCTTGAGTGTTGAGGTGCTGAGTAGATGCACAGCTCCTAAATGAGGGACACAGTTATATCCAGAGCTGCTGAAAACTGTTAAAAGCCACGGAATAAGGTCAAAGAAGAAACATAATTGAAACATGGGGTGAGGCACAATGGTCGCAAAAGTTCCACTCCCAGTGCCAGTCAAAATGAGAGATAATAGGAAATAGAACTGGCAGCTTTGTGCAATGGCAGAACCACAAAACTGCAACAGACGTAATTAATAAATCGGAGAGCTATGAATAGCTGCACTTTTACGACCACTGGGGAGTGGCTGTTTCAAAATGTTTTCCCTCTATACCTCTTCAAAGAACAGAAATAAAATGGACTACAGAAATTCTGAAAACCTTGAAGGCTTTTTGAATCACAACTGCACATAGCCTATGTATGGCTTATGCTGAATATTTAAGCCCCAAGATAGACAAGAGATTTTCAACATGGTACTGCACACTAAACCATTAACTGTGGAACAGATTCTACAGGAGTACATACAACAATGTGATTCCAGATTTAGGAGCCTTTCTTGGAGAATACCATTTTGAGATGGATTAGAATTCAAGACCAATTCAGCATCTTCTGAAGTTCCAGTTGCCCTTAAGACTACAGAAAAGAAAAGAACTTGAAAGGAGGGAGAAAGAGGAAAAGTGACAACTCCTACAGAATGGATTGGCAACATGGCAATAGTGAAAAAAAAATAGTGAAACGATCCAGAAGCTCAGAGAATGCATTGACACAAAGAATCTGAATAAAGCTCTGAAGAGATGTCACTAGATTATGACAACCATCAAAGGAATTTTGTTGCAAAAGATGAAAATATCTTTACTACTCTAAATGAGAAGGATGGCTCCAAGCAAGTGAAGCTGTCAGAAGACATTAGCTGTAACTCCATTCTGATATCCTAGGAAGAATGTAGAAGCTACTAAAACAGATTGCAAATCTTCCAGATCCAACTTGAAGCAGCAGCTCAACATGGTTTGGAAGTTATCAACCCAGCATAAATAACAAATACAAAGTGCCTTGCTGAAACCAAGCAAACTATCCAACAAGTGGCAGCTGTCCAGGTGCTGCAACTGTAGTGTGAAAGAATGGCCTGAAAACATCAAAGACTCTCCTATGATTATAACAACATATGGGGCATAGAGAGAAGAATTGATAGCCCAAGATGGTACATTTTACAAAGGAAATAGTGTTGTTATCTCTTGGCAGATGAAAGAAGAAACGCTGAAGCTTATCCATTTGAGGCACCAAGGAATTGAGTCATATTTAAGGGAGGCAGAAGTTGTGACCTATTGGCCAAACCTGAGCAATTCAATCAAGGACCACATCTGCATATGACAAGTTTATGTTTTAAAAAAGGTCTGCTTGAGATGGCAATCAAGCAATTTGTCCCCTACTGTAGCCTCCAAGCCACTTTTTAATTACAACATAACTTTTCATGATCTCTGCTCCCACCTCTACTATAAATCCTGTTATGCAAGGATATTGGAGATCTAGCTGCAGTGCTGGTACTTCACAGCAATGCAATATCATGAGCATGTTGAAACTGGTGAGTCCCATCTCAAGTTTCTGCTGATGGATTAGGACTTCCAACTGGCTGCATCGCCACTGCAGCTGCATGTGCAGCTTTATCCTGTGTCATAACACCTACTTGAACAACGTAATTGGGCGTAAATGCCAACAGATCAGTGGGAGCGCTGGTCTAACAGCATCAGCTAGGCCCTTCGATAAGACCACTGAGAATTCTTCCCAACTGATCCCCTAAGTCTGAACATCAGAGATCAAGAAGGGATACCTTGAATACTCCAATTAATTTGGGAGTTGAGAGGGACGTAGATGCTCATGGTGACTGGTCCAGCATCAGGTAACATTACTGTGTGTTAACTCCTTCAACAAAGACAGCATTAGACTTTGAAATCCCTTATATCTTCAGCATCAATGGCTGACACATCCTGCTTTCATATTTTATTGCTACGCAAACATGTGCAAATGAAGGAAGGAAGACCACAGATATCATGATACTGAAAAAGAGGTAAGAGGGCTAACAAATAAACTATCGTGACTGTTCTGGTCAAGTCATTTAGCAACCTCGTAAATGAGTTGCGCAATCCAAGAAACTGGCAATCTTCTCTTTCTAAATGCTAGAAGGGTTGACATGCCTTCCATCTCTTTTCGGAGTTTATGCAAGTTCAGCACTCTGAAATGTGTGATGCATTTTTTGATCTGGTGAATGAGGTTGTCTGTTTTATTCAGTGTTCCTTTTGCTCCTTCAACAAGTTAATCATCTTCCTGTTCTTGCCTCTTGCCTCTTCTTTAGTTGTATTCCACTTACAGCATGAGCAGCATTTTCCAACTGTCAGGCATTTCAACTGTGTGCCTTTCCTTCTTCCGTAGCATCCTAACTAAAGGAGATTTGTGGAGGAATAAGGCAGTAAATAGAAAATTCCTGTTAGGATGAGACAAAGAAAATCCAGGCCAAATGGCAAAAAAAAAGGCTGATTTATTTCCCAAAGATCTTATTCATGATAAATATTCATCAATATTTGAATGAAGTATGAGGCTATTTTGAATCTCAGTAGCCAATAATCTGGAAAGTCATTAAACCTACAGGAAGGGCTGTATCTGGCAGCAGAAATCTTAGAATGGTTAGACAAAAGATTGATAGCTTAAACATATTCAAATATGTTGATGTTACATTGACAGTGTGATAAATCTTACAAAGAGAACTTTCAGTGATGAATACCCAGTGATTGTGCTAGAACAGATCTCCTGTCACAATGAAGAGTGCAATTTTTGATTGAATCCATCGAGGGTTGATTAATGATTTGGAATGGGAAACCTTATCTCCATGGTGACCAACCATCAGCTGAAGTGCCAGAGAAAAAGTCTTTAACGACCACACTATTAATCTGAACAGGAACTGTAGTGGAGCTCGGGCATCAGAAATACCTTTCAGTTATCAACAATTGTTCTAAGCCTCTTGAATGGGCCAATGTCAAATATCAGATCTGTCAAATCACCATGTTACAGAGAGGCAGAAGAACATGTTCATTCTTCAGGAATATCCCTGAGAGAATTGTCATGGATAACAGGCACAGTTAGTGGTCTCCGAGTTTCAGGTATTCATGACTCAACATGGTTTTTCAAATGGGGTTCTCATTACATGCAAGATAGTGAGACAAGGCTAAGAAGGCAGTAAATATTGAAAAAAGGATCATAAAACTCAGGAGTCCTTACCTATTATTGCAAAGGTTACACAGCAATGCCAAACGCTGCGCAAAAAATGTCAAGTTCATGATGAGATGATGAATTGAAAAGTCAATTCTGCGCTAACAGTGTTAGCATAAGCCCTCACTCACCTTAATATTTTACATGAAGATTTATAAAATCATAGGCTGGAACATGGCCCCTGTAAGTCATGCAGAAGTACAGATCATGCCAACACCAAGCTTGGACGATGAGCAAATCTTTTGGATACTATTTGTGAGTTTGCTAATAGGGCCATTCTTACGCAAGTGGAGTTGTTAGAATCTCAATGCGTATGTTGCAGCTCTCAAAATACATGATAGCAATTGGAGAACAAGCATCTGATAACACCCAGAAAATCTAGGAAAATTCAATCACAGGCACCAATCAGAAAGATGTCATCCCGAGGACAGGTTCATGAAAGAGCAGCAAATGTAGGAGGGAAGCAACCTGCAATTGGAGGAGCAGTGACCCGTTGGAAATAGCAGCCATGACTCAGCTGCCAGGAAGAATTTTAGTTGCTGAAGTGGAGAGGGGTGCAGACTCAGAGAATGAGGATGAAAATGGCAGACAGGGAGTTTTTCAAGACGGTAAGGAGTTTGCAAGGGGGGTTGTAAGTGTGAAGGAGGCTCTAATGGTGGATTGGGGTTAAGATGAAGGCTGCAAGAGGGATGGCAGACTAGACAAGAAGGCTGCAATTGGAGACTGAGGGTGGCAGCTGACCTAAAGGGATGGGAGGTGAGGGAGAAGGAGGCAGAAATTGGAAAAGAAGGAGAGGGCAACTGTAGAGGGCAGTAATAAGGTGAGTGACAGTGGTTATAAAGGAGTTGGAATTGTTTTAAATCTGTCAAAAAAGGAATACTTAGTATACTGTAGGTCAGGAAAACTTGGAATCACTGAGGTAATTTCCTTAGGAATGAATGTGGATGCCCTAGTTTGAGGCTGCATCAGTTCAGAAGTGACACAAATATAGTAAAAAACATATCGAACATTAGTTGAACATTGTGAAAATTATTGAACTTACAGATGAGATTGAGATTGGGGATGCAGTGAAAAAAAGTGATAACTGATCTGTTAAAATATTCCAGGGTTGTGCGTGTGCGAGGGAGACACATCAGCGGACACCTCATCCGAAAGTCTGTGAAAGATGTATTATGGGTTTCTGAAGAAGGGTCGAGGCCCAAAATGTCAGCTTTCCTGCTCAGCCTGCTGTGTTCATCCAGGTCTACACCTTGTTACCTTGATGTATTAAGGGTGATGGCTTTTGTGTCCCAAGATGTTTGCCAGTTATTTTTAAAATGCATCCGATAAATTAAAACCACAGCACAAGGAAAGCAATAAGTTTAATGAAGAGTTGATAATTAAGGATATTGATGGATCTTTCTAATAATATTTCAGTTTAAATCCAACTATCCTATATAGCAACACATATTAAGCTATTGCTTCTACATGACTACAGAGCAGTTAGTAAGAATGAAAATAAAAGTGTCCCTGAAAACCAAACTGTAGTTCTCAATAATCAAAAATCTTGAGCAAATCTCAAGAAGAACCATCAGGTTAGGGAAAATTCAGCCCCTGCCATACTCATCAGTGAAGCGTTGTAAGGAATTTGAGTAAACGTAAATTTTAAACGAGATTCTCCGGAATGTTGTAACTGGTGTATAAAGCATCTGTAAAAATTTTGTCATTATCAGTGAGAATACTCACCCTTGCTCTGTACTTTCCACTTATATTACTGAAGGTTCCAATGTGAATTGGAAACTGCCAAGTGTTCGAGTACAGCTTGTACTGCAGAATGGGAACATGAATGTAGAGATCCATGTAATAGGGATAATGTGGGAAAAAAAACATTATTTGCAATGTATTTTGCATGGCCAAAAGTGATTCATCTCCTCAAATGACATTCAATCTTCTTCTTACATAAATATCCGAAAGACCTGAACCTCTGGAATATATATCAACACAGGAACTTTGGTCAGTGGGTATTTGGCCTTGAGCAGCTAGTAGCTTCCCTAGCTCATAAAAATCTTGCATTAATATAACATGTTTCATGATCTCAGAATGGTCTAAAGTGTTTTATAGTCAATGACACACATTTGAAATGTAATTCCCAAATGAATGTGACAACATAGCTTCCCCCTTTCTTTAAAGAAAACTATAATGCTGCAAAATCAACATAATCAGTCAAAACATTGACCTAACCTATCCAAATTAAAGATAAACAATTCAATTTTTTACACAAAATGGAACTGTTTAGCAGTCTTTTATAGCTTATCTCTTGCCCTCAGATGTCTCCTTATTTTCAGTGACAATCTAATGGAATTCTTCAGACCTCAGGCTTCCTTACTTTATACATCATGATGAACTTGAATCTGAATTCACCATAGTGTGCATTTTGGGTGATTGGTCCTGTTCATTTCTACACCCCTTTGAGTCCCATTGAGAAAAAGAGTCATTCTGACAAAGCCTTTCATCTTGCACTTATATGATAGATGCAGGAATATCCAGTTTCAAAGCACACAACAACTTGTATTACATGATATACATTATTTATAAGATGCTGTGCCTCCATCTTGTGTATTTGGTGTTCCTCACTTACTTGTGAGTTGGCCCAGCAAATGTATGTGTCACTCCCCGTGATATCCTCATTGTTGTGTCATTTGCTGGTGATACTGTTGATGTTGTTTTGCTGATTACTGAAGTTGATGATGCTGTTGTTGATAGCCTTTGCCGCTTTTCCAGATACTGACAGTTGCTTTTCCTTTGCATACCAGTTTCAACCTCAATGATGTATGACTTTGGAGTCTTAGCTCAATCAACCAGCCTTACTGGGCTCCAAGTGTTCATATTAGATCCTGCACAGGCCAGTTTGTCCTTTTAACAGCTTAGTCTTGGATTTTGCATGCTTGTACAAGCATTGACTTCTTTCTGTTTGTGCATCAGAGAGATTTTGTCTTCCTTTTGGTTACTCAGAGGAAACATATTGCTTGCTGGAGTTGCCTTAGAATTTCTAACGTTCAACTGTACTGCAGGAGATTTCATGTGGATCGGACTGACACAGGTTTTCCTTCTTGTGCTATGATAGACTACCTCTTTTAGGCTACCCTTCAAATAGGTTGAAGCTCCTTAAAAATAGATGATAATCATCTCAGTTGCAAGATACCACTACAGAGTTCCTCAGGATGTAGCCCTGGAGCTAACTATCTTCAGCTGCTACATCACTGAACTTCCTTCCATTATAAAAGGGCTGAGGTGGGGATATTTGCTGACAATTGAATCTCAAGATAACCTGTGTGCAGCAAAAATTGGACAGGATTCAGACTTGGTCTAATAAGTTCAGAGATAGCAGAAACTGCAGATGCTGGAGAATCTGAGATAACAAGATGTGGAGCTGGATGAACACAGCAGGCCGAGCAGGAAGGCTGACATTTCAGGCCTAGATCCTTCTTCAGAAATTTCTGAAGAAAGTTCTAGGCCCGAAAATATCAGCCTTCCTTCTCCTTTGATGCTGCTTGGTCTGCTGTGTTCATCCAGCTCTACACCTTGTTATCGCTTGGTCGAATAAGTGGCTAGTTATGTCCATGCCACCAAGTGCCTGCAGACAACCATCTCCAACAAGACTATATTTGATCATCTCCCCTTGTCTCTAATATAACTGAAACCTGAACTAACCACCTGCCATCAATCAGAAACTGAACTGGACCTGTATTAATATGATGGTTACAAGAGCAAGCCAGAAAATAAAAGGCCGCTGGCAAATAGTATACCATCTGACTCCCCAAAGCCTGTTCACTTTCTACAAGGAACAAGTCAGGAGGGTGATGGAAAACTCTTCAATTGATAGTAAAATTAACTGCCGCACCATCCAAGAAGCTTAGCATGATCCATAGCAAAGCATATTGGTCTCCCATCCAGCGTATTCAACATTCATTCTTTCCCACACTGATGCAGAGTGGCAACAGTATGTCCTACCCACATGATGCACTGCAGAAAATCATCCAAGGCTCCTTCAATAGCATCCTCTGAACCATCAGTCTCTGTCACACGCAAGGACAAAGGCAGAAGATTCATGGAACAATAGCACCCGCAACATCCCCTTTAAGCCACTCAACATCCTGACTTGGAACTATGATCCTGCAGAAGCAAAGTAATGGTTACAATGTCCTACAGCTCCCTGACAGCATTGTGGGTATACCTAAACCACATGGACTGCAACGGTTCAAGAAATAGATTCACTGCTACCTTCTCAAAGGAAACTAGGGATGAATCATCAATTCTGGCCCAGCTAGCAATGCCTTATGCCCTAAATGAGTAAAATGTAGTTTGAATTAATTATACTTTCAACTTAAAATTCTGTAGCTTCATCATGTGTATTACCTGCTACTCATTATTTGGCTAATGATCTTATAAACTGATGCACTCTAGTCATATAACAATGTAACACTCTTGGATATAACATTTGAGGGTTTCCACTCTTTACAAATGGTCTAACAGTATAACCCATGAATCTATCCTGAGGAAGGGACCTGAAATGTCAATTCAGCTTTTTTTTCTTCATAGATGCTGCCAGATCTGCTGAGCTTTTCCAGCAACTTCTGTTTCCATTCCTAAGTATAACCCACACTCTAGGTTTTATGTCTCATCCAAATGTCAGTACCTGCTCATTATGGCAACAGAATGTCAGTAAAGATTTTGTACTGAAGGCTCTACAAATCTCTAGACCAGGACATAAACTCACAAACTTCTAACTTAGAGGCAGCAGTTCTACCAAAAGAGCCACGGATGACACTTACAAAACATATCAGGACACATCTACTCATCATCTAGCTCCAATATTGTAGCAATGCTGATATTTGACAGACACTCTGATGCATTAATTTGCTTGTGAGTACTGGTTATAGCATAAATCCTTTATGCCAATCCTTAGACAATAGAATGAGAGAATTCTTATGAGAGAATCAGCATGGATGGAGACCATTCCACATACCTTGCCTGTACTTATTCTTCAGATAAACATTATTAATTAGTGCCAATCTCCTGCTAATCTCACTTTTGAAACATTACATAAGCTTTCCCCATACTTCCACTGCATGTAATTTTAAAGCTGCAATTCTAAGGGTCCTACTTTGATGGCACTAGTGTTGTGGACACAGAACTGACTACTCAGATTTTGAGAGAGCAGTTCACAACTGCCCTACCTGACACATTACATGCCTCTTCACAGTGTAGGAACATCACACAGCTACAGTTTTATGCAATATTTTATTCTGGAAAAAGGATAACCAATCCCTTTGATCCCAAAATCCAAGTAACAACATTCTCACAATACTTTTCCACGTAGTTTATGACCGATCTCTCATTTGGAATCTCATCACACATCCTTTGAAAATCAATATATACATTTACCATAATCTCATTATGTATACACAGGTTTCTGCAATTGCTTAACTTCAGACAATAAAGCATAACCAGCCTTTGCAAATCTTTCATGATTGGACTTAACAATCTGACTTTGCTTTATAAAGCCTAATGGCAAGTAATGTTACAAACATTAAAACCTCTACTTTAACTCAGTTGGTGCTAGCATGGTATAAGCTTGTGACCATTTTATATATCATGAGAACAGGGTGCTAATTGGTCAGGTAATCATTGGCATGAAGACACAATAGGAATAGTTAACTGTCAATCTTAATTCACAGTCCAGGCAGATAAATTATGATTGGCCAGCATGTTGCCATGGGATGCAGCAGAACTTCAATTAGTAACAAGTCAACTCCTTAATTCACAGGTGCCATTCTTCTTTCATCACTTCGTCCAACCATAAGATAATAAAACAGAGGAGTAGAAGTAGATTATTTGGCCCACTGATTCTGCTCAGCCATTCAATGAGATCTTGGCAAGAGTAATCATTCTCAAGCCCATCTTCCTGCTTTTTTCTCCATAATCCTCAATTATCTTACTGATTAAAAACCTAACTATCACAGCATAGAATAGATTTAACAATTCAACCTCAACAGCCCAGTGCAGTAAAGAAATCCATAAATTCACTATCCTCAGAGGAAAAAAAATCTCACCTCTGTGTTAAATGGGTCGCCCCTTAAACTAACTCTCCCACAAGGGGAAACAACCTTTCCGCATCTATCCTGTCAAGCACACTAAAAATCTTATATATTTCAGTAAGATCGCTTCATGTTTTGCTAAACTCCAACATATACAGCTCGACCACTCCACACAAGAAAATCTCTCCATAACCAGAATGAACCTAATGAAACTTTTCTGAACTGCCTCTAATGCCAGTATATGTTTCCTCAGATAAGGGTGCTAAAGCTGTTTACAGTATTCTGGGTATGGTCTGATTAGTGTCATGCATAGTCTTAACAACATTGTCCTTATTTTTGTGCTGCATTCCTTTTAGAATAAAGGCTAATATTCCACTCACCTTCCCTATTACCTGCTGAACTTGTATGATAGCTTGTGAGATTTATCTCCAAGGACCCCCAAATTTTTTTGTGCTGCAGCATTCTGAGTCTTTCTCCATTTAAGCAACATGCATCTCCTCTATTCTTCCTGTCAACTACACACTTTCCCCACATTGTATTCTATCTGTTAAGTTTTTTTTTTGCCAACTTGCTAAACCTGTGTATATCCCCCTACACACTCATTATGCCATTCTCACCACTTATGTCCACACTTATTTTTGTGTCATCCACAAGACTGGCTATAGTAAATTCGAGTCATCAATATATGTTGTAAATATTTGTGGCCCCAGCATTGATCCTTGTGACACTCCACTGGGTACAGTACACCATCCTCAAAATGTCTCCTTTATCCCAACATTGTCTTCCAATAGTTCACCAAAACCTTGCCCATATTGATATGCTACCTTCAACACTCTGGGTCTCACTTTTTTTTCAGCATTTTTGTGCGTAGCTCCACATTTTACCTTTTGAAAATCCAAAAATATAAAATTTAGTGGTTCCCCCGTTATTGATCCTGCTTGCTTGTGCTTCAAAAATTCAAATACATTTCTCAGGCAAGATTTCCCTTTCAGTAAGTCATGTTGAATTCACTGGATTATAGTACGTATTTCTAAACACTCTGCTCTAGCATCCTTTCTTAAAGGTTAAAAACATTTTTACAATGACAGATGGTAAGCTAAATGATCTATAGTTACATGTTTATTTGTCTTCCTGCCTTTTTGAACAGGCAAATATTGGGACTGTTTCCAAATTTAAGGATTCTTGGAAAATTAATATCAATGTATCCAATATCTCTGTGGCAACTTCCTTTAGTATTCTTGGATGTATCTCATTAGGTCCAGGAAATTAGTTTCTAGAGCACTTTTTCTCTACTGATAGTTGCCACATTTATTTCCTCTGCAACACTTACACCTAATTTATTTTGGAATGCTATTAGCATCCTCTACCATTGATGCAAAGTGTTTATTTCAACTCCTCCATCAGTTTCTCCTGCCCCATGATTATTTCCTGGACTTCATTCTCTAAGGGACCTATGCTCACATTTTATACATTTAAAGACCCTCTCAAAGTCCAGTTTTATATTACTTGCTGGCTTACCAGTATTTTGCTCCCCATTTATGATGTTTTGGTAACATGGATGTAAGTTTGCTCGCTGAGCTGGAAGATTCATTTTCAGATGTTTCATCACCTATTTTTTATTTGAAAAAATATACTTTATTCATAGAATGTACAAAAAAAACATTTATATACCTACACAGTCATGCAAGCTGCTCCGAGTTACCCAGGGGGTACGTACACCAACTAAAGGCAAAAACAAAACAAAGAAGAAAAAAACAACAAAGCAAAGAAAATACCCCGGCAGTCGTCTCCCCGCACAGTCGCCGTTGGCCCCCTGACCAGTTGGGGAAAGCACCAGCTGGGCCTAGTTACCAGATAGGACCCTTTTTTCTATTCTGGACGAGGGGTTTCATACGGTGGTCTTTCCCCATCGCGCCTTGGCGACAGCTGCCCCAAGCTTTAGCGCGTCCCTCAGCACGTAGTCCTGGACCTTGGAGTGCGCCAGTCTGCAACACTCGGTCGGGGTCAGTTCCTTCAGTTGGCAGACTAGCAAGTTGCAGGCAGACCAAAGAGCATCTTTCACCGCATTGATGGTCCTCCAGGCGCAGTTGATGTTGGTCTCAGTGTGCGTCCCGGGAAACAGCCTGTAGAGCATGGAGTCCCGTGTCACGGAGTTGCTCAGGACGACCCTCGACAAATACCACTGCATCCCCCTCCAGACCTCCTGCGCAGAGGCACACTCCAGAAGGAGGTGATCGACAGTCTCGTTCCCCCTGCAGCCACCTCGAGGGCAGCGTGCGGCAGCGCAGAGATTCCCGGCATGCGTAAAGGATCTCACTGGCAGAGCCCCTCTCACCACCAGCCAAGCAATGTCCTTGTGCTTGTTTGAAAATTCTGGCGATGAGGCATTCTGCCAAACGACTTTGGCAGTCTGCGTGGGGAACCACACGATGGGATCTACCCTCTCCTTTTCCCGAAGGGTCTTGAGGACACTACGTGCTGACCACTGCCTGACGGCCTTGTGGTCAAAGGTGTTTCCCTTCAAAAATTTCTCCACGAAGGACAGGTGGTACGGGATGGTCCAACTACTCGGAGCGTTCCACGGCAACGAGGCCAGGCCCATCCTTCGCAACACCGGGGACAGGTAGAACCTCAGTAAGTAGTGACACTTGGTGTTTGCGTACTGAGGATCTACGCACAGCTTGATGCCGCCGCACACAAAGGTAGCCATCAGGGCAAGGGTAGCGTTCGGTATGCCCTTTCCCCCATTTTCCAGGTCTTTGTACATGGTGTCCCTGCAGACCCGGTCCATCCTCGACCCTCAAATGAAGTGGAATATTGCCTGGGTGACCGCAGTGGTGCTGGTCCAGGGAAAAGGCCAGGCCTGCGCCACATACAACAGTACCGAAAGCACCTCGCACCTGACAACCAGGTTCTTACCCGCGATGGAGAGGGACCGGAGCGTCCACCTGCCCAGCTTCTGCTTCAGTTCGGTGATAAGCTCCTCCCAAGTCTTAGTGCACGCCCCAGCTCCACCGAACCAAACACCCAGCACCTTCAGGTAGTCTGTCCTGACGGTAAAGGGGATGAACGAGCGGTCGTCCCAGTTCCCAAAGAACATGACCTCGCTCTTACCCCTATTGACTTTGGCACCCGAGGCCAGTTCAAACTGGCCGCAGATGTCCAACAGCCTACTCACCGACCGACGAGCGGTGCAGAAGACGGCAATGTCATCCATGTACAGGGAGGTCTTGACCTGAAGGCCTCCACTGCCTGGGATAGTCATGCACTTCAGGCTCACATCCTTCCTGATGGATGTGGCGAAGGGCTCCACACAGCACATGAACAAGGCAGGAGAGAGCGGGCAGCCCTGCCTGACTCTAGATCTGACGGGAAAACTGTCCGATTCCCACCCGTTGATCGAGACTGCGCTAACAATTTTGGTGTAGAGCAGCCGGATCCAATTGCGGATGCCTTCCCCGAACCCCAATTTGGAGAGGACGTCCCTCATGTAAGCATGAGAGACACTGTTGAAGGCCTTCTCCTGGTCCAGGCTAACGAGGCAGGTGTCCACCCGCCTGTCCTGTACGTAGGTGATCGTATCCCTGATGAGCGCGAGGCTCTCAGCGATCTTCCTGCCCGGCACAGCACAGGTTTGGTCAGGGTGAATCACCGACTCCAGGACAGACCTGACCCGGTTGGCTACGACATTGGCCAGGATTTTGTAGTCCATGTTCAATGGTGAAATGGGACGCCAATTCTTAATTTCTTCCCTCTCCCCCTTCCTCTTGTAAATGAGGGTGATGACGCCCTTCCTCATGGACTTGCACATTTCCCCTGCCCGAAGCGCATTATCGTACACCTCCAGCAGGTCCTGGCCAACCAGGTCCCACAGAGCGGAATACAGCTCGACCGGTAAGCCGTCGCTCCCGGGAGTCTTATTCCTCTCCAAGGACTTGAGGGCTCTGGTCAGCTCGCCCAGGGATATTGGCCGGTCCAGCCACTCCCTCGTGCCGTTGTCTAAGACCTCTGTGACAGATGACAGGAACGACTTGGAGGCCGTGCTGCCCGTGGGCTTTGCGTCGTACAGTCCGGCATAGAAGGATCTGCTGATCCTCAAAATGTCAGGCCGAGACGATGTCACCGAGCCATCGTCCTCCTTCAGCCGGCGAAGCACAGAGCTCTCTTTGTGCACCTTCTGAAAGAAGAAACGCAAGCACGTCTCGTCCTGCTCCACGGAGCAGACCCTGGACCGGAAGATTATCCTGGAGGCCTCCGTGGCGAAGAGAGAAGCTTGCTGGCCCCTCACCTCGCGGAGGTCCTCCGTGACATCGACCCCCATCAACTGCAGAAGGAGCAGGTTCTGCACCCTTTTCTGGAGTTGCGACAGCTTTCCCCGCCTCTTTCTCACCTTCCGAACACCCTTGAGGACAAAGAAACTGTTGATGTTCTCCTTCATCGTCTCCCACCAGTCGCCCGGAGACTCAAAGAGGGGCTTCACGGTTCTCCAACCGGCGTACTCCCTCTTAAGCTCCTCAACGTTCTCTGGGATCAACAGAGTCATGTTGAGCTTCCATGTCCCCTTGCCGGCCTGCTGGTCGTCCTGTAAGTGACAGTCAGCCAGCAGGGGACAGAGGTCAGAGAAGAACACTGGCTCGATGTCGGTGGACCTGACCAAGAATGCCCGTGACACAAACAGAAAGTCTATCCTTGAGCGGATAGACCCGTCTGGCCGCGACCAGGTGTATCTCTGCTGCGCTCCGTCTGCAGCGGTGCTGAGGACATCGAGCAGATTGGCGTCCTTCACCGTGCCCATCAGGAATCTGGATGTGACATCCAGTTGACTCCCCCCACCCGCTGTCCCCACGCCGGATCTTCCATCTGCATCGATGATGCAGTTGATGTCTCCGCCTAGGATGACCGGCCTAGATGTAGCCAGCAGGGGTGGAAGCCGCTGCAGGACAGCCAACCGCTCACTCCGTACCGCTGGGGCGTACACGTTGATCAGCCTCAGGGGAGCGTTCCTGTAGGTGACATCAGCCACTAGGAGGCGCCCCCCCCACCACCTCCTGAACTTGAGAGATGGTGAAGATGCGCCCCCGCAGCAGAATAGCCAGGCCCGAGGAGCGACAGTCGTTACCCCCGACCAGATCAAAGGCCCACAGGTCCAGGCGCTGGACCATTTTCCGTACCTGCTGAGGTGCGGTATCCTGCACCCCTGCAGAAACAGGAGGTCCGCCTTGATGGTGGTCAGGTAGGCCAACGTGGACACACATCTTGCGGTGGACTTGACGCTGCGCACATTATACTTGCAACTCGTACCCCCATTGTGGGCAGTGACCGCAGTACTCTCCCCAGGTCCAAGGTTCAGCCCCTCCATTTGTCCCTTCATGCCCAATGCCCGGGCTAACTGCTGGACGCTCTCCGGGCTCAGGAAACCGTCCGTGCTGCCTTCCGGGTGACATCCCCCCGTCGGGGGTATGGAGGCAGGAGAGTGCGGCTCTGGGTCAGGCTGGAGACACGCTGTTTCCTCCTGCCCGCCTGAAAGTTCTGGGGGGCCCTCCAGAGCCCCAGCGGCGCGTGGCTGGGTGTCGAAGGGAGCCTCAGGATGCCTCCCATCACCTGGAAGCGGGATGCTGCTTTCCTTCTCCCTTGAGATCTTTAGCTTCTGCTTTGGGCGGGCCTCCTCCGAATCTCCCTCGTCAGAG
This sequence comes from Stegostoma tigrinum, assembly GCF_030684315.1. Classification (NCBI taxonomy): domain Eukaryota; kingdom Metazoa; phylum Chordata; class Chondrichthyes; order Orectolobiformes; family Stegostomatidae; genus Stegostoma; species Stegostoma tigrinum. Next base: position 36,510,920 of record NC_081373.1, on the reverse strand, counting down.
GAGCTCTTATAGCCCCCCTGTAGCTGCCTCTTCCCGCCTAATGGTTGCGGCACTGGGGCCCACCGGCGCGCCTTCCTCCTCGCTTTCCGGACCGTCATCCACTCCCCTGGGTCACCTGTCGCCTCCTCCATCGACTCCGGGTTGTCGGGGGGGAGCGGAGCCTGCAGTGGCGCTTTGCTGGCCTCGGGTCCATCCTGCGGGGCTGGGCCCTCCTGAACGACCTGGCCCTCCTGCACATTAGTGGGGTCCTTGCAGGGCCCTGGTACCTTCCTCTCCTCCGGGGGGGCTTGCCCCGCATTGCCCCTGCCGGTGACCTGGGCGTAGGTGTTCCCCCGCTGTGGGCATGCCGTATAGAGGTGGCCCGCTTCCCCGCAAAGGTTGCAGCTTTTGTCTTTTGGGCAATCCTTTGCAAGGTGTCCCTCCTCCCTGCAGTTCCTGCAGATGGTGGCTTTGCAGTCGGCCGCCATGTGACCTGTCCTACCACAATCATGGCAGACTTTAGGTTGCCCTGCGAGGGTCAGGTAGCCCTTGCTCCCGCCGATCGCGAAGCTGGACTGTGGGTGTATGATGTTCCCATCTGCGCCCGTCCTCAGCGTCATCCTGACCTGCCTCTTATTGGTCCAGGTCCCGAAGGGGTCCATGATGTTGGTTAGGTCCCCTTCCACCTTCACGTACCTTCCAAGGAAGGTCAGGACATCAACTGCTGGCACATGCGGGTTGTACATGTGTACAGTCACCATACGGCTCCTCTGCGCTGGCATCACGAACAGTGGGACAGTGGTCAGTACAGAGAGGGGGCGCTCACCTCCTTTCTCCTTGAAAACCTCCAGGAAACGCTCGCAAAGCTTGGCATTCCTGAAGGTCACATCGTAAAAACCTCCTCCAGGGAAAGCCTGCAGGCAGTAAATGTCCGCAGCAGCGAACCCACAACAGTCCAACAGGACCCGCTTCACGAAGAAGGTGCAGTCCACAGGTGCACCTTCATCCACCTTCTTCACGGAAACACGGATGGTGTTCCGGACCCCCTGACCTGGGGCACGAGCACTTGCCGCAGCCATCGTTGCAGGTTGGCTGCTCCCCTGAACCAGCGTTAGGCCGAAGCCAGCATTAAGATCCACCAGTTGCAAGGGTGCACAGCCAACCCGACGTCTTCCTTCCACCTCCAACACAGTCACGCTCTCCTCCTCTCGGCCCACAAAAGAGTGGGTCTTTATTTTGTTCCGGATGTAAGCTGGTTCACTGAGCTGGAAGGTTCGTTCCCAGGCGTTTTGTCACCATTCTAGGTAAAATCAACAGTGAGCCTCCGATGAAGCACTGGTGTTATGTCCAGCTTTCTATTTATCTGTTTAGGTTTCCTTGGGTTGGTGATGCCATTTCCTGTTCTTTTTCTCAGAGGGTGGTAGATGGGCTCCATCAACAAACGCATTGATTTGGAGCCCATCTACCACCCTCTGAGAAAAAAGAACAGGAAATGACATCACCAACACAGGAAATGACATCACCATCCCAGGGAAACCTAAACAGATAAATAGAAAGCGAGACATAACACCAGTGCTTCACTGGAGGCTCACTGATGATGTTCCCTAGAATGGTGGCGAAATGTCTGAAAACGCAGCTCAGCGAGCAAACTTACATCCAGAACCTCAACGTGAGCTAGAAATCTTCTCAAAACTCGCTAGTTTTGGTAAAATTTTTAGCTTATAAAACTTACTCAGTCCTCTGGTTAGCACCAATCTTTGCCACATCATAAGTTTTTTTTTCAATATGATATGCTGCTTAACTTCCTTGGTTAACAATAGTTTATTTATACCTTTCCAAGAATCCCTGTTTCTCAATGGGATATACCTTTGTTATGAATCATGAACTATTTCCCCAAACATTTGTCTATGTTTAGTACAGTGACTTCTGACCCAAGTTTCTCACTCTCAACCTGAACACAAAATTCTACCATGTTATGATCACTGTTTTCCAGAGTTGACTGAAGTACCAGAGTAACGTGGCCATGTTGACTCTCATGTCAAGGGCATTTTTGGCCCCCCAATACTAAAAGAAAGGTTCAAAACAAAATAAAGCAAAAATGCAGTTATTTCAAAAGGCCCAAGAATTTGAATGAAGAATCCTAGCAGGGTAATTGCAAACAGATTTCTATGTACATTAGAGTCCCGAGTTTTATCAGGGCTTCAAATGCTGCATGGTCCAGTACCACGATATTCCTCAATTTCTACAGGGAACGTGAAATCACGACAGTGGGAATTTCAGAGATAGAGAGTGGCTTCTTCTGGAATAATACAGGAGGTTTACTGCAATCTAGCATAGAGACGTGGGTTCTATTCGAGATATGGTGTGATTCTAGTGGAGCGACAAAGTGAACATGATGACCATATCCATCAGACATAAAGATAATGCCCATTTCCTGTTCTACTGTCAAAATAAATTGTCCTTACACATTTTCTTTGTATGCCTTAATATCACTCTTCCTTAAATTTTCAATAACAGCTCTTTTGCTTGATAATAATCTCCTGTGGGAGGTGAAAACAGAAAAAAGACTCTATTTTTGCTAATGTAGTGAAGAAAAATTTTGAACAAATGCCTGTGATTCCCAAGTGCCATTGTGTAAATGTTTAAGAGATTACTGCATATGAACATCAATTCAGCAACTGAACACGTGATATATTTTAGCAGAAATTACAGTTTGTATTAAAAGTGAAACACAGTGCCCAGTACTGTAAACAGAAAAGCAAACAGTCCTTGAGCACAGGGGCACGCATTCCCTTTGCTAATCGAAAAATGCGTGAAGATAACGTTTTTGCTCTGGATGGGAAATTTCGCTGCTGCAGAACAGGTAAGTAGAGACAAGAAAATTGAATCGTTCACTATCAGCAGTATTCCAGATCTCTACCTTTCACCAGATTCCCTCCATGTGTGTTGCAAGTGATGTTTTTTACTCCATTGGCTCTCATCTTGAGATTAAGCAATGTTTTCAATATTACTATGAATGGTGAATCTACTTAACCAGATGGGCACACATGCTGTGATGTATTCCTCTGCATGAACTTGCTGCACATTCTGATTGCCCATAGAGTGTGATCTGAACTAAAATGACCTTTTCATTAGTGTACAACAGCTATTTTTCCCCCTTTTTCTTCCTAACACTTCACCGGTTTTAATGCAGTCATTATGCTATCTTCCTCCATTGCTTCTCCTATGTTAACCTCCTTACATGGCACCATTCCTACCACAGTCAGCACTGTAAACAATTTATTGCTCCATCTCTACACCGCTGTTCCTGGATTCTGCCAAGAGTCCCGAAGAAAAGCTGCACCTGAGGGCCTCTTTTCAAATAGGTAGGCATACTATTGCTATCTGACTTTGAGAACTCATGCTGTAGGGGATAGTTAAATTCAGTGGTTGTCAGATTTTTGAGCTACAGTTAAAAGCATCACAGAGTCCACCAGCAAATCCAATGAATCAACATTACAAAAACAGATCACCGGGACACTAATACAGTTTTCAAAAACGTAAATAATTTAATCAGAAGCACTGGAAACATTCAGATTAGTTCTGATGAAGGGATACTCCTGAAATAGTCTGCTTGCTTTCACCATTCTATGACTATGTGTTTGATAATGGGGCAGGGGGAGGATCATTAAATTCAGTACATGACTTTCGCAATACCTTGGTGCTCAACCATGACCCGTCTCCGATTTTACCGTGAGTAGGAAAGACATCAGGTAACCTTTGGGCCTACTGAGGAACGTTTGTGCCTCATGCTGCCTCTGTTGCTATGAAAAGGCCTATGCTCTCTGATGCAGGGTCTAGGCCCGAAACGTCAGCTTTTGTGCTCCTGAGATGCTGCTTGGCCTGCTGTGTTCATCCAGCTACACACTTTGTTATCTTATGCCTGAGCTTGGCAGCTTTCAATGAGAGGACAGATATTGAGCAAGAAACTGAGACATGGAGAACCTCTTCATGAATTAAAGCTGCACTGAGCCCTTCCATTGCCTTCCAGCAACGCTATCCTCCCCTCCCCGCCATCCTAGATCTCTTACCCCACCTCAATGGGACTTAGCAGGCTGGTTTTGCCGACACACTACACTCGCCTTCAAATCCATCTCCATCACCTCTTCAGTTGAGGCTGCATGTAATCTCAAATCTGGCAGTGCTGCTGAGACTATAGAGTTGGCAGGTTTCTATGGTGGCACTTCCATATTATAGGAGCCAGCAAGTTTGACCTTGAGAAGTGAATGCTGCTTCTAGTGTAAGACGTCTGCGGCACATTTGGCTTTTTGATGGGTGGACTCATTTCACTTGGGTGGACAGGTGTTTGTGTGGGGTATGTAGTCTGTAAAATCCAGCCTATTGATAATTTTCTCTTGTTCACAAATGTTACCTGACCTTTGTGTTTCTGATAATTCATGCTACTTTTTCAGAAATACTCAAGACTTTTTTTTATAACAACTTAATCAGATTTTCACTGGAATCTAGCAATGCAATTAAATTAATTTTATTTCACAGTGCAGCATTCCTCACAGCACAGTGCACAATGCATGACAGGAACAGTGAGCTGGGTTAATGTTGTATAAAATACCTGCACAAACAGACGATGTACCTAGAGGAACGTGTCAAAGTATGACTTCCCAACAATACCCATTATCAGACAAACTGTTGAAATATGCATGTCAGAAAGCGTTTCCTGTTTCCTATTTGCCATTTGTTTAAGTTAGGCTCTCACAATCCGACAGCATTTTTTTAAACTCAATTTGAGCAATAAGCACTTTCAAGCTCCAACTTGAAATTGCAAACTAAACATCTTCAAAGGGCTTCCCATTTGTGACTATAAATATATTATAAACCATAAAACCTAGCTGCCTGATTAACTACCGACACAAAGGACTGAATGTTGGTTCAGCAGGTAGTGTTCTCTATTTCAGTGTGTCAAGAGTACAGGTAGAATTTTATTGGCGCAGGGGATGAGATTGAAGACAAGGGCTGGTTGGAAAGAGTTAAATAACTCTTTGAAATAGAAGTCTGATGTGCTCTTGCTACTGATAAGTTTTTAAGAGAGGTAGTTGGGTAATGGGCACAAAAGCTTGCTTGGTGACTCCTGGCAGACAATTAAGCCTGTTATAGAAGCTAACTGAAACAGTATTTTGAGGAGGTTTCTAAATGTCGCAAAAAGTGCTGGTAGTGACATGAGATCTATTCTCTTCTAAGTGACACCACAAAGCGTTATTGAACACAACAATACATAGAAGATGGTAAGAGAAGGCATGTTTTATGCAGCCTTGTAGAGCCAGGCACCAATTCAACCTGTTCTGATGTCTCTATGACATAGCTCCTTTTGCAAATGCTCAGTAGCTATATTTAGAGTAAGATATAATTCTTTTTTACTCTAAATCCCCCAAGCTCTTTTGCAGTATCCTTTCTTTTTTTTACCATTAGCATATAATTGTTAGCTTTTAACCATTTTACTTTTCTCTTGTCCTATCAAAGTCTTTTTTATTTGAGTAACTGATCCCCAACAGCATTCTCTTAAAGGACATACAGGATGTGGAGCTTTCTTGTCATTTCCTTCAAGGGCCAACATTTTGATGGAGTGGATTGACTGCTTCTGACCACATCTGATCTTTGGACTGTAACACTGAGAAGACTTGAATCTAGTTGCAGTGAAGGCGAATCAAGGAGAAACTGACTTAAACGAGAAGACTCCAGGACTCGAATGATCACAGCCTCTAGAATGAATTGAAGTTACATTTCCTCTTCTATTTGCTTTGCACTCTGATCTGGGATGAGTGTGACACAGGACATACTGATAGCAATTTCCAACTTTAATGCTGAACCTTATCGGATGCACTCCGTTTTGTCAGTAAAATTGCTACTTTTGTGGTGACACGCAAGCTTTTGCTGCATAGATTCGATAAACAGCACCAATAGTTGCAATAGGTGATAATAAAATGTGAGGCTGGATGAACACAGCAGGCCCAGCAGCATCTCAGGAGCACCTGAGATGCTGCTGGGCCTGCTGTGTTTATCCAGCCTCACATTTTATTATCTTGGATTCTCCAGCATCTGCAGTTCCCATTATCACTGTTGCAATAGGTGGCAGCTTTGTGGCAATTGAAAGCACAGATCCTCAGAGCTGAGGTTTAGTTACAAGTCTCAGGATCTCTCAATAAATTTTCAGATGGCAGCAAATCAAACTTTCAGCCTCAGTGAACTCCTCACTGCACATCTCACAGCAGTCACTCAAAACTAATATGGTCAGTGTCACTCCTTCCCCAGAGTGTCACAGAGAGTGAGAAAAGGTTCTGGAAGACCGCTAATGCCAGCCTCATTCCACCCCATGAAGTCACATCAGCTTCAATGTAGTCAGGCTGAGCTGACCCACAATATTAGGAAGGCTGCAGCATGATGCCAAATCCATCTGGTGTTGTCGTCCTCAGTGCCTGAGAGACAACTTTAGTCCTCCAGTCTTCTCTTAATGGGCAGTTGGATGGCAGTGCATAGACAATATCCCAAAGGCAATTCAGGGGTGGAAAGAGTTAGTTATACATTGAATAAGTGTATTTTTTGAATATTAACTGAAGTGACATGGCATCATATGGTTAAAGAGAGAGGTAATTAATTTATTATGAAGCATGACACCTTGATCTCAATTTGAATATATAGCACAGAAGGTTTTGAGTACAAGTGGAAGGAAGTTTGCTCCAATTGCCCAGAGATTCAGTGAGACCTAACCTGGAGTAATAAGTGTTTTTTTTGGCTTTGATAATTAAAGAAGTGGATACAAATACTGGAGGTGGCACAAAGAACATTCATTTGATTTATCCCTGGATCAAGAGAGTTGCCCTATGTTGAAATGTTAAGGTCATGTTCTTTAGAGGTCAGAAGAATGACAAGGAAGCTGATTGATACATGCACGATTCTGAACAGGCTTAATAGGATAACCACAGAAAGCCTTATTCTTCCCTTAGTTGTAGAATTTATATCACAGGGGCAGAGTTTCAGGAATAATGACTGATCATTAAAGACTAAGATGAGGAGAAATTTCTTCACACATAGGGTTCTGTGAATTTTTGAAATCCTTTACCTCAGCAGATTGTGGATGCTGTATCGTTGAAAATACTTAAAGCTGGGATTATCAGTATCTCAGGGCATCAAACAATATGATGAGTGGAGAAGAAAGTGGAGCTGAAGTGGAATATCAGCTATGCTGTGGGTGGCGTGGTGGCTCAGCAGTTAGCAGTGCTGCTTCACAGCACCCAGGGGCCCAGGTTTAATCCCAGCCTTGAGTGACTGCATGTGTGGAGTTCTCCCTGTGTCTGCATGGGTTTCCTCTCAGAGTCCAAAGATGTGTAGGTTAGGTGGATAGCCAATGGAACTGCAGGGTTGGGGAGAGGGGGTGAGTCTGGGTGAGATGCTCTTCAGAGACTCAGTGTGGATCGATGATCTATGATCAAATTCATTCAAAGGCCAGCTACTCCTGCTCCTATTGCCTTTGATGTTATGATGTTGCAGGAGATAGTTCTCTCAGTTGGTTCCCAAGCATCCAAGGTCTTTGCAAAGACTCCTTATGTGGGAGCTTGGCCATCATTTGAATGTTTTAAAATACCCTCTTCCTCTAGTTACGATGCGCAGGAAGAGTTCAAAAAGGGACCTGTTGTCTGCTCAGTGAAATCACCTCAAAACAATCTACTCATTTACAGTATAGTATCTCAAGTTGCATTTAAAATCAAAATAAGGTGAGTATGGATGGTATCGGATTAGTACGGTTTCCAGTGACTTTACCCTTGTATTCAGTTGAATTTGGCTATCTTACACATAACAATTTACATGACATTGGCAACTTGCTGATCCCTGAAATGAAATCACAGGTCATCTTGAGATGGAAGTGCATTGAGAATTGCTTATTTCTATTGTCGTGATTGGGCAGAACCAAGCATGGCCTATTTCAAAAGGCAATCAGAAGATTATTTTGGGGGAATGGGGTGGTCAAATACCAAGGAAATTGAAATTTACTCTTTGTTCAATTTTCTAAGACACTGTGCGTAGAATTTTAACCTCCCCTTGGAGCAGATTGGCAGATAAGCATGAAGTTGGGTGTGATTCTATAGGCCTCACCCAACCCTTTGATGATGTTTATGGAGAAAGGAACTAAGTTTGAAACCTGAAAAATCCCAAACCTCCAGCTGTTCGTCGGAAAGGGGGACATTCTTCCTTTGGCAGCCCCCTGAGGTCAGAGACCTTTCCTCCCAAGCCAGGTGTACCCTCTGTTTCTGGCTGGTGCCACATCATTTTGCCCCCATTCCCTGAAACCCCCACTCCCTGCAGAAGCTTGTTCTAACCCAGCCTGGTCATCAAACCTAACTTATCTTCTTATTCAGCTCCAGTAGTAATCTTCATTGGTGAGGGGATTCAGTCAGGTTGTAGTCACTACTCTCAGTGGTGCTACTGGAAGCAATGAGCAACTAGCCATTAGATTGACCAGTTTCAAAAGAAGAAAATGCCATTTCAATTGGTGCTGGGTGGGAGGTACATGAAGGAAGTCTTGACTGAGCCGCTTAATTACCTCCCACAGCCACTTACTGGAGGTTAACATCAACTTGTTGTCTGGGTCGAGGGAGGTGGGGATGAGAGAACCTCCACTTATAAAATATCCCCATACCAAAAGTAAAATACTGTGGAAGCTAATAGAAATCTCAAATACAGAGAAAAAGAACAGGTGCACTCATCAAATCAGGCAGCATAAGTGAAGGGAAAACAGAGTTAACATTTATTTTTGATGACCTTTCATCCTATATCTTTTGCTGTCACCTTTCAAGCAAGAGAATTCATGCAGAATATATAAGCCTTTGCTTACATGAGTTATTCAGTCTGACCCACTGCCAGCAATCTTTAGAACTCATATACACTGAAAGGTTTTATCTTCTTTATTCCTCTGAAAATAGTGCAGTCAGTCAGTCATGATCAAAGCAACAACTGCACTGATTTCGCTCGTATTAATCACAATATCACAAAGAGCCCACAGAAAGATAAATATTCATTGACTAGAATCCAGTTGGTTGAGCCCTTCAGTGACTGCGGCATGTTGATTTGAAACATGTCACTTGGCTGTTTTCATACCTATTGTTCAGTATTATTGGCATAAAACACATAAATGTCTGACGGTGTACATTAACAAAGCCTTTGTAAACAATACCTGATTGTACAGTGAATGACAGGGAACAATTTGCAAAGCAACCTTCTTCCAATACTGTCACTTCACTGGAACTGGAACAAAATCAATGACTTTTCCTTTGATGTAGAGTTAAAAGACAGCCATTTAAAAGCTATTTGAAACAAAATAAACCAGCACAAATTTTATAGCTGGAGACAATATGCAACCTACATGTGATGGACTACATTAATGTACAAGATTTGATATTCAGCATGTCAATATTTACTTGACTGATACAAGCTTTGGGTCTGGCTTTCAGATTCTCTTCAGGTTCAGTAATTGGCATAGTTGGTACATTTGCAGTATAATTTCTAGATTACACAATGTCTAACATGCAATATCAAAACCTAGGGATTTTAAAACTTCCTTTAATTAATGAAGATAAACAAGATGGATTTTAATGCATATATGAACTCTGACTCATTTGAGTCTATGGTAGTCCCTACCATGTGCCACTAAGATGTGTACAGAAATGAATGTGGAATGAGTTAACTGGCTCTTGGTCGTCTCTGAAGTAGACGATGAGTTAAGACATTCCATCAACTGGCTGTTCCAGCATTCAGGTAGTTGTTTAATAATTATAGCCACATTTAAAGTCAACTTAACATGAATAATTCCTAAATCTGTGATGCAAGATATAAAACCAAATATCTTGAAACATGCATATACTATATGCATGAATATCACATAAGGTTACATTTTAGCTCATTCACAAAACATTTACTGAGCTCTTTGCAGAGTTTAATTTGGTCTACTGCTCCTCTCTCTTATCTTTTTATCCATGTGTTTGTTTTTCATCATGACATATAAAGATATCTCATACTCCCATCTTTGAGGCACATTATACCTGTCTTATTACAATCAAAATTTGCTGTCATATATCTTGTAATTATTGGCATGAGTTGTTAATATGAGCACATTCTGACTGGAATCCTTTTTCTTTGCTAAGTGTCAGTTATGCTGGGCTTTTTTGATGTATTTTTGTTTTTATGAGGCCTGGCAGAATTTCTCACCATGTCTTACCAAACTTGTCTCATTAACTACCTACCCCACACCTACAGAATCCCTCTTGTCTGATTCTAGCCCCATTTTACCACATGCCATCCCACATGGGGAGATGATGGCCTAGTGGTATTATCACTGGATTGTTAATCCAGTGAGCCAGATAATGTCCTGGGGACCCGGGTTCAAATCCTGCCTTGGCAAATGGTGGGATTTGAATTCAATAAAATATCTGGAATTAAGAATCTGATGATGATGATGTTCATAGATTGTTGGGGTAAAACCCACCTGGTTCACTAATGTCCTTTAGAGAAGGAAACTGCCATCATTACCTGGTCTGGCCTACAGGTGATTCCAGGCCCACAGCAATGTGGCTGACTTGGAACTGCCCTCTGGGCAATTAGGGATAGGCAATAAATGCTGCCTAGCCAGCGATGCCCACATCCCATTTAATAAATAAAAAAAAATTCCAGGAATTACTTGGTATTTAATGGTCATCTACTGAAAGACCATCATCCCTGGTGCCAATATTATATTTATTTGGCCTCTGTGCACATGGACAAGCACTGGCATTCTGAAGCTTCCATTCCAGTTTGATAGATTCCAAAGTAGCTAATAATGACACAGGCTCTGCAACATGTTTGATAGCTGAAAGTTGAGAGATTGGGCAAATGAGGTAGCTGTCACTCTCTCTGATGTTTTGATTGTGCCTCTGCATACCCCCAAAGATGTCTCTTGGCGCATTCAATGTCTTTTCAAATAATATTACTCCATTTTGATTGGTCACAATTCAAGGATTCCCATGAGTCAAGGGGCAATGTTTGGTCCCTTCTGAGACATTTTGAGGACACGCATACAGATTTCTGCTGTCCTTTGTGAATATCTTACTATCATTGAGTTCCAAATTGTATAATTGTTTCAGGAGTCTGGTGTCAGGTAAACAACAATATATGTTGTCAAGCAGGGATGGTTTTGAGTGTTTGATATTGCATGCATGAGTTAATACACAGTGCTCTGGGTACAATACTTTTCTCATACTTCTGTCTAAGTGTGCCCTAAAAAACACCATTGAAGGTATGAACAATACACAACAGCATATCTAATCTTTGACCCCCTTAAGTGAACAGTTGGTATATAAGAAAATGTTTCATTGATGTTTCTGCAGCTCTTTGGTTGTGAGCCAGCAGCTTAGAGCTTCAATTTACACACACATTCACTGATCTGTCCTACCTAGTAAGTATTAATTGCCCTAGAGAATAGGTGGCAGTATTCACTATGAAAGGCTTGATAAGTTTACAAACACTCAAGCATCATTTCACCCGACTTGATATTGTTTGAAATTTGCATTGTAAACAAAGCACTTTGAAATGGCCTCCATTTAGATGAGACAAGGTCATGCTGATGGATGTGGAAGGGTCATACTGATGGAGTTTCAGGAGCATTCCTTATCTTTGATAGAAGATAGAGCAGAATAGTGTCATTTTAGTGTGGTATTTTATATTAAGAACATAGAAACAGGAGTAGACCATTCAGCCCCTCTCACCTGTTCTGCCATTCAATGAGATCGTGGTTGATCTTTAGCCTAACTCAATATATCTGCCTTTGAGCTATAACTGCTAATGCCTTCACTTACCTACAATTTATCTCAGATTTAAAATTAAAATTGAATCCAGCATCAACTGCCATTTGTGGAAGAGAGTACCAAACATCTACTACCATTTGTGTGTAGAAGTGCTTCCTAACATCTCACCTGAACAGACTGGCCCTAATTCTTAGCAGACTGTGCTCGAAGTTCTGTCATGGAATTTCTTTGAATGAAAATCGAAAACACAAACTACAAACCTGAAAACACAATAGACACATCTTTTCCCTAAGATGATTTCAGGCAACCAAATCCAGTAATTATTTGAAACAACGTGGTTTCCTAGAAATGTTTTGTTTTAAAAGATCCATTAAACTTGTAAAACAAAACAATCCAGCAAGTCAAATCCTTCAATTTAAGTTCCACAATCATTAAATGCGAAGCATCGTCACTAACTACCCCCTTGAAAAAAAACTGAAATTGAGGTTGCTTTGATAGTAGTAGTGTACATTATATATGATCTGTTGGAAGCACTCGGTTTCATAAACTGAATTATACCTCATTTCATATTTGTAATGAAGTTGTCAGTTCTTTGTACCAATACAGCCTTAAAACAAAACACCTTGATTATAGAACCATATTACCTCAACAAAATAAATTTCCCTTCTGGCAGACATTGTTTAGAAGTATCAGGAAAATAAATTGTCAGCTTTGCATCTCCACAACTGAATGAATAATCCAACCTGACCCTGAACTTGTTTCCATGATTTGGATATGGATACACTCTGCTTCACTTGTAGCCCATGAGTTGTTTATCACTTTGAAGTGTGAATACATTATTCTCTGCATTAAGAACATTTATTGTTGTTTTAGGTTCTGCCCAGGCAATCTAACAATACTCAGTCAAAAAGTCAAGCAGGATAACTTGTAACTTGCAGAAAAAAATTACAAGAATGTTGGTGGGGTTGGAGAGTTTGAGCTATAGAGAGGGGCTGAATAGGTTTGGGGCTGTTTTTCCTGGGGCATGAGAGTCTCAGGGTTGACCTTATGAAGTTTATAAAATTATGAGAAGTTTGGATCGGGTGAATGGCCAAGGTCGTTTCTCCAGGGTAGGGGAATCCAAAACTACAGGGCATAGTGTTAAGGTGAGAGGAGAAAGATAGAGAAAGATAGTTTGCAACTAGGAACCACAACCTCTCTCTTGGGCACCAAATAAAAATCAAGAAGTGAATGCTGGCATTTTGCCCATTTCTACAGAAATTTGGTAGAAGTGTGACATGTTTTGGTGTGCTAAGACTCTGATATGATGGATAGCAAGGTCACTGGTGACTGGAGGTGCATGTACCCACCATATTGGTATACACAATAAAAGGATGTGCATTGTAAGTGCCTGAAACAGGTCTCAAACCCTTTTGTGTATGCAGATAAAGGGTTTACCACTTGTTTGAGGCACCATCAACAATGTTAGGTTCCATTGAAGCACCTGATTCTAGTGTTGGCTGCGTTCAGGAAAACCATGTCTACATGCAATTTCAAAGGAGAATCTTTAGGCCAACAGCAAAGAGGTAAAGTTGTTCAAAAAATCTTATCTGAATTCAGCGCTGGGGAGAACTGGGTACAACTTATAACCCTTTTACTGTGACCTTGATTTGGCCCAGTTATCTTGATCTCTTCTAATTGCAACCTCAAACTTCTCCAACACAAGCACTTGCCTCTTTTTGCCCTCGTCATCCATTCCCTTTAAGGACTGTATAGGGTTACTGCTGAAATGCAGTGATATGATATTCAAGGTTTCTCTTCTTGATCTTTGAATGGATCCCCATTAGCAGTCTGCAAATTACTGACTGGATGATAATGAGACCTAACAGCCGACAAGAGCTGCACCTCAGGCCTGTCTGTTGAACCTCAAGGGTTCCTGTGTTCCCTCAGGATGCCCATTGTTTTGGGTGCAAATGAATTTATTTTGGCGGCATAAAATGATGGCAGCTGCTGAATTTGTCCAAACAACACACATTAATGCTGCTGATACTTACATGTTGCCAGTTCTATTTTCCGCTTATGAGGAGGATCTTGAATAATTTTGTTAATATCACCTCGACCTTCAAGTTCCACAGGTTTTTCCCACACTGACAGTTGTATTGAGGGGTTGAAAAAGAAAACACGGTCATCTCCAGTCCAGACTACACACCTGTGCATATAAGAAATTGTATTAATAAATAATAGAAAGAAGTGTTACCAAAGAGATCCACTTTTGATTTTACTAAATGATTCCAGTAAGGTAAATAATTTATAGAAATTTAAAGCGCAATTGAGTATAATGCATTTTTAGTTCTTTTTGAAAATATTGTTCAATTGAATCAGTTTAAGTCACAGCTTATGAAAGCAATGAGTCTGGCATTGTTGACAGAATAACACAAGATTAAATCATAGAACAATACAATTTAAGAATCCAAAGGAAATTTGCATTTAGCAAAACAGGACTTAGCCCTGCTTACAATTTATTTCAACTTAATAATGCTTGTTATTTGTTCTGACAATGCTGTAGTATTTAACATGCATAATCTATATGCATAAATTGAGCTGCAAATGACTTTAGAAGTTGTCACAATTGAAAAGAATATATGTAACAGAAGCCTGCTCACTTTATAGCTTGTATTCTTTTCATCTGCTCACTCTAAAGAAAACACAAATCTCTCTTTTGATCTTTTTACATCACAACCAAATTGAAAATACAAACATAAAACTGGCTTATCAGTCTTTGCACTCCTAGTCAGGAATATGTAACAGCCTCAATTTTAACCTCAGCTGCTCAAAGTGAATGGGGCAGGTCTGGCTTGGCCCCCAAGATTTTCCTTCTATTGGAATCTGCATGGAGCAGTTCAGTAGTAGGAAAGTTTGCTTGTGGAATGGATCCATGGGTAGGTGATGGGAAAGAATTGGGGGGGGGGGGTGGTGTCAGAAGAGCAGGGCCCAGAATAGACCAGTAATAGAAAAGATAAATATTCAAAAATCATCATCAAAAACAAAACCAATTCGATTTTCTTTTCTCTCTGCAGTGTCCTCTTTAAGAATGTCTGGTTACACACTCAATACTTCTCACAACTGGATGCTCCAAGGTATCGACCTGATAACTGAACTAAGGAAGCTTAAGAGATACAGAGAGAAGGACAGTGATAATGGGAACTGCAGATGCAGACCCTCCGATGAAGTGTCTAGGCCCGAAACGTCAGCTTTTGTGCTCCTGAGATGCTGCTTGGCCTGCTGTGTTCATCCAGCTCCACACTTTGTTATCAGAGAGAAGGACAGACACTGAGGGGAAAACAGAGAGACAGACACAGAGGCAATAATGGTTGTACATGAAATAACCTCCATCCTTGAAGTTACGAAAGCATAGGTATTGATTCCAGCAACAATGAAGGAGGTATAAGAAGCAATCAATAAGTCAGAGATAGAAGAGTGCACTGGTGATCTGTTATACAAAAGTTATGAAGAATGTAGCTGTGTTCAGTGTCAAATTGAATGCCAAGTTTCATCAAATTAAGCCAGAGCAGAAATCAAGGGTTTAATGATCTGCTGAGAAGCAAAATCTCATAGGGTAGATAGAAACAAAAGTAGGCCATTCAACCCATGCCCACCATTCGATCCAACTGTAACTAATTGAACATTTCATTTCCTTTAACCCATCCCTATAACCATTTATGTTGCTGCTAGGAACAGGAGGCAGCATTCAGCCCATTGGGCCTACTCTGCTTTCATGATGATTATGGTGGATTGAACATTGAGGATAGGAATACTTGTCTTTTTGTCAACATTAATATGAAGATTTGCCTCACCAATAAAATGATGCATAACGTTGAAGGCACAGTGTCAAGAGTGAAGTTAATACCAGTGGCAGAGGGGTAGGCTTGGACTGGATGATTGTAAATGTGGAAGTAAAATCTATGCATTTAAGTGTTCACTGACAAAGGCATAAATTACTGTCCATTCCTAATTCTCCTTGAGAAGATGATGGTTTAACTTCTGCAGTGTATGTGATGCAAGTACTCAAACAGTCCTGATAGGTGTGGAGATCTAGAAATTTGGTCCCACTATCAATCAGTCTCCAAGCCTGGATGTGGTGTGATGGGGTACAGATCTTGGAGGTTACTGTCGAAGAGTTGCAAGTTGTTGCAGTGCACCTTGTTAGTTGATGCATCCTGTGACCACAGGGACTAGCTGGTGCAGAGATAAATCTTTAAGGATTAGGATGGGTGCACTAATCAAGTGGGCTGTTAAACATTGTATGGCGGTAAGCTTCTTGAATGTGGTTGGAACAGCTGTAAACCAGGCAAGGACAAATGGTGGGCAGAAGACCACAGGAAATATGCCAACTCAACGACAGCTATGATTGATTCTTCAACTCAATCAAGACCATTTATAATCCAAGAGCCCAAGGACCCAATCCACCGAGGGCCAGAATGGGATACGACTCAAAGACAAAGGGCCAGTGAGCATTTTTTGGAAGAAACACTTTAAGGATCTCTTCAACCCATTCCTAGTTTTTGATGCCAGTGCACTTGACTAGAGCATGCTTCTTGCCCCATCTTAGCACAAACCAGCCCAACATGAAACTGAAAAGGCCATTTGATAGATGAGAACCAACAAGGCCACCATTTCAAATAGAATTCCTGGCAAAATACTATAACATGGTGAAAAAGCATTCTTGGCTTGCCTCATCTGGAGGGAGAACATCATGCTAAAGGATAACTAAAATGTTGTTAACTATGACCATCCTCAAGGAAGGATGATTGCGGTTCCTAGAGAGGAGTATGCTGTTGTCCACTACAAGAAGATCATTGCAACAATCCTCCTCAGTTACTTCCTCCACACTGCTGAAGAGTCCATCCCAGAGTCACAATGCAGAACCCGGGCATCAAGAGGCATAGTTAACATGATTTTCACAAGATTACAAACTCAAGCAAAAGTACCGAGAGCAGCAATACCTCTAAATATCCTTCTTTGACCTTACAACGACCTTTGCCTGCCAACCAGAAGGCACAGTGGAGTGCTCTCCTCAAATTTACTCGTCCCCAATAATTTATCATGATCTTTTGCGCGATATGTAATCTGTAATCTACACCTCAAGACATGAGCAAGCTAGGTTCAAATAACAAATGAATTAAAAAAATTGCTGATGCTGGAGATCTGAAACAAAAACAGAAAATGCTGGAAAAACTTAGCAGGTCTGGCAGCATCAGAGAAGAGAAGACAGAGCTAATGTTTCAAGTCCAGCGATCCTTTTTCAAACAAGTAATGGCACCGGCTCTCTTCTCCACCTCCTTTGCCGCAACACTCCTCCCCGTTTTAGGGAAGATTCCCACTGGGGTGGAGGTTCTCCACAAAATGCGTGGGAAAATATTCAATCTATGTGACCTCCAGTGCAGAACCAAGACCACCCAAACCTCTTTTGTTCAGCAGCAATTTACAGATGGTGTTCCCATATGAGTAAATTCAGAAGATAAGCACCAGACTAACACTGAGTGCATTTTTGGAGGCAAAAGAGAAAATGATTTAAAAGCCCTTCACCAACCTGCTCCCACTGCTCAGCAGCGCCCTGCCTCTCCCCCAACAAGGTCCACAATTAGCCACTAAACAATGTGAACGAATTCCCATACTTTGGGAATCGTCTTTCAGTGAGTGCTGACGTCAGTGATTAAAAGTAACATCACCTCTAGTGTGCCAGTGAAACCTATGGCTGTCTGAGGATCAGGGCCATCTGATTAAGAAGGCCTCAAAACTGCATGGCATGCATGTTACTTGTCCCTTCGCAGTCATCCATGGATTGAGACTCAAATGGCGCCGTTTTAAAGCGTTTTTGCAAAAGAAGCAAATATGAGGTCAGAATCTGTAAGTGTGGGAGTTTCAAATGAGGCATTGGATGGTCATTTCAAACAAAATACTGTGCAGGGTTGCAGGAAAAAGACAGGAACTTGGCTGACAGAAAATATTCAGAGGTCTGGTGCAGTCACATAGTTTACTTGGCCTCCTGCTGCACCATAATAATTGTATAATTCACTGCAATTGGTGTGAATTGAACATAAGTTGTCTTGGTAATGGCACAAGTAATGATGTGTTATTGTGGTGTGGGAGTAGTAAGCAAAGCGACAACAGGTGATTTTCTGTTGAGAGAAAGTGGATGAAAAGGAGGTAACGGTTTTAGAAAATGGAGTACCGAAGCCTGGGAGATGCAAAACACAGAGGGAGGCACTGCAATAGGATGTCCAGAGAATAGGAACTCTGTGTCCAGGTACAGTGCTTCCAAATCCCCTTCATAGTAGACATTCCCATTAAACTTATAGGCTTAAAAACTCCCCAGGTTTCCACACAATCTATTTACATGCATCCAAACTAGCCCACCTCTCCCACCCAACACCTGCATACGATGTGACTAAGACCCAAGTGTGGTCATTCACTTCACCACCAACTGCACCCTCTTCTCCCGAAGCCAAGCTGCTCTTAATCATGGATGAACACCTCTTCTGCACGATCACTTTCCTGGCCACGCTTTACCACATCCCATGCTTGCAAATAGCATTATATTCTTTCACAATTGTCATCACCCTCGTTCTCAACCTCGGTGACTAACTTTCAGAGTCTCATTCTCATAGCAACGGTTGCCTGTGCTCCACTTACTCCCCATAGTTTCTGTCAATGGAAACATCTGTACTGACCGTGATCCATCCTTTTGAGGGACCCAATTTGACACCACAGGTAGGAAGTACCCAACCCTTGACAAGTGATTCGATGTCTCTCTGATTGCATTAGTTCTACCTTCAGGATCGGTCACTAGGGAGGCACAGGACTGATCACAACACACAACATGGACTTGGCTAAGGACTGCTCTCCGAAGTCTTTGAGGCACAGCATCTTGCTTGCTGCACATGAAATGTGTTTGCCATGTATGCTTTTATCTTCTATTAAAATGAAGTGGGAATGACCTCCTTATTCTTTCGGGTCAAATATTTCCAGTTAATAAAATAATGATTTCAATTGAATGTTCTATGTTCAATGAAAGCACTATTCTTGTGACAAGACACTCCTTGAAAGAAGACTTAAAAGATGGACTTCTTAATGAACTTTTGCATAGACAACTGCCATTCTGGTTGACAGGCATATCATAATGCAGTCATTTTCAATCAGCAATGAAACCGAATAATATTTTCCGCAGCATGAAGATTGTTATTTTCTAATAGAATAGATATCTTCAACTATCTTAATGGAAAACTTACCTACCATCTGCAAAACGCTTATATGTTCTACTAAGACAGAAAACATGTGTAAAATGCTGCATCAACGTCACTTCAATATTTCCACTGCTTTGTACTCTTTCATTTTTCGTTTTAAATTAAGATAATTGATTTAATCCGATTACTGCTCTGAAGTTTACTGTGACAAATCTGTATTGAAAAGATTTCCTCTCTGTGCCAGGTGTAAAGTACAAATGAATATAACAGGAAAGTTTAATAGGATTCTGTCTATTGTATTTTAAAATGCCCATATACCTGCTTTGAAGGTATAAAAAAAGGATAATGGATCCATGTCAAATATTTAACAGTTCTCTCTTTACTGTTTCTCATATATCAAGGAACATAAAATGACCTCTCTTACCATGAGAATTTTACTTTGAATCTTTTTCCAAAGGTACATGTAGCAAATATACTAAGTTATGAATAACAGGCAGTTATCAAATGACACATAGAAATGGTAATTGGCCATTCAGCCCATCAGGCCTACTCCACCATTCAATGAGATCATGGCTGATCCGATAATCCACAACTCCATTTTCCTGCCTTTTCCTTGTGATCCTTGATACCCTTTATGTTAGAAATCTGACTGCCTTAGTCTTGAACATAATTAATGACCAAATCTTAACAGCCTCTGCAGTAAGAAGTTCCATTGATTCACTACCCTTTGAGAAAAAAAGATGCTCCCCATCTCTGACTTAAATGGGTGACCCCTTTCTTTAAGAATGTGCCCTCTTGTCCTAGACTCTCCCACAAGGGGAAAGAACCTATTGGCATCTACCCTGCCAAATCCTCTAAGAATCAAATGTGTTTCAATAAGGTCACCTTCCATTCTTCTAAACTCCAATGAGTACAAGCCCAACCAACTCAATGTTTCTTCATAAAAATAAAACCTCCCTCTATACCCAGGACCAAACTAGAAAACCTTCTCCAGATGGCCTTCAAAGTTTCTTTCTTTGGATAAGGGGACCAAATCTTGTTCATGGGTAATTTGGTTAGAGAAAGATCCCCATACTTTACACTCCATTCCTTTCGAAACAAAGGTCATCATGTCATTTGCGTCCCTATTACTGCTGAATTTGCACACTAGCTTTTTGCATTTCATTTACTAGAACCTCCAAATCCCTTTGTGATATTACTTTCTGTAGTCTTTCACCATTTAAATAATATTTTTTATATCAAAATGCATAATGTCACTTTTCTTATATTGTATTGCATCTGCAAAGATTTTGCTCACTCACTTAACTTATTTGTACACCTCAATAGATGTTTTGTGGTATCCTCACTGCTTGCATTGCCGCCTATATTTTGTGTCTTTCGCAAACTTGGTGATAGTACATTCAATTCTCATCCAAATATAGATTAACAAAAGAAAAGGCAGACCCATGTATCTGTAATGGGTTTTTCATATAAATTCCTAACTGGCAACATGAGTGATAGCTAAAAACAGAAATGGTGCTTTAATGGAGAAAAAGCTGCTTGGTCATGAGTACAAGCACTTTCAGATAAGAAGAATTTTTAAAAAAAGCAGACCATTGGAGTCCATATTGGTGGTGGGCTATATCCCCCACTTTCAGTTAATTGAATTTTTCTTGTTGTGCTTTTGGTTGCACTTCAGCCCTACACTCCTGATTGTTGGGCATCCAATGCAGAGGGGTGTGGGCAGTTTGAAGGATCACCTCGTGGGTCTGCTCCTGGGCCTGGTCAGGCCGACTATAAACAGGTCCAGGCAATGGGTCATGGAGGGGGGTCATATCTACTTCCTTTCTGTCCTTCTTCCTTGGTTATCTTTGTGTCTGGGTGCCCTTGGAGAGGCAGCATGTGGTCTCCATCAATGCTCTTGATGTCTTTAGAGAGAGGTGAGCACCACGGGGGGATACAGTGCTTTATTTCCTCCTCCAACTCCGTTATGATTTAGTTCTTTCCTTCTCTCTTTACGTCCTCCTCACTTTTGATGGCTTGCATTGCTCATAATTGACTTTGCTTGCAGATATTAAATTGGCTATGTGGGTGATTTACTGGTAGCAGTTAATAGTTTAAAAAAAACAGGAAGAATTCACACTGGCAATGGGGCAGTCGTTCGTTGTGCGTGATAGCACTTTTGGGTATAAAAAGAAAGAAAAAGAAAATGCAAAGAAAAATAAAGCACACCCAGCCTCCCTTTTGCTGGTTTGCATTGCCTATAATGGGCTTTGCATGTAAACATCCGATTGGCTACACAACTGAATGATCAGTGGCAGTAAATGCTTAAAAACAAACAAAAGAGTCGCGTTGCTTTTCTGATGGGAAAATCCATTCAGTGGTTTGTAACAGCACTTCTGAATGTGAGGAAAAAAAATCAAGTAGGCCCAGGGATAAGTCTGCAGAGTTGTCTGTCCCAGGCTTAGATGAGCTTATGTATTCCATAAGTAGTGGCTTTATTTTGCTGTTCAACAATAAATGGTGTTCCTTTCCAGCTAGGCTTCCTGAGTTATTACAGAATGCCAATAGAGTCCTTGACTGTGAACAATGATGTTCACATTAGTTGTTCACTGAACAGAATCTATTTATTCAACTCTTCAGCTATTTCCTTATTCTTCATTATTATTTACTCAGCCTTACTCTCTAAGGGGCCTATGTTCACTGTTGCCTCTCTTTCTCTTTTTATATATTTAAAGGAGTTTTTGATTTAATAAGGATGCTCCTCAGTAACAGGAATTCTCTCTTTATTGCACCCCATCATTTCATTTGTTTGAAGAAAAAATGTTTAACAGTCTTTCGCTTTTGGAGTAGAACACCACTGTACGTTCTTCAGAGCAGCCTGCCCTTCAATCTCTCATGTCGCGTCAGTAATGACTACAGATTTCCAACACTTGTATTTTGCTTTGCTGCTCACTATGTGGGAGTTAAATACTTTGGACATTTGTTTATATTTAATCCATCAAGGTCCAAACTTGCAGAGCATGTGCAAAAAAATTACTTACGGGTAAAACAGAGGAGTTAGGTACTTAAATTGAACAACAGGATACAAAAAATAAAATCAATGACAAATAAATTATTGAGGACTCAAAAACTTCATTTTAAACAGAGTTAATGCCAGGGCCTGTTCTGCACTGTATTGTTCTACGTTCTATGCTTCATATTTGGCAATTCTAGTAGCTGTCCTTGAGATCTCTGGCTTAAATGCTTAGTGCTCAAAAAATTGTCAAAATTAATTAGTGTCATATTTTAATGAGTATTTACTTGTAAATCTAGAAATATCACCAACATCCAATAATATTCATGCTTTAAGGTCATTACATTTTAAAGTAATTGAAGTATCTACATAGTGAATTTTAAAGTTATATCAGCATGGCTGGAAATTTCCCTTCCTCGGATGATAGAATAAAGGTGAATAATGTAACTAAGTAGGATAAAATGAAAAATAAATCAGACTCTCGATATCCAGAAAAAACACATCCAAAATTCCCCTCGAACTGTAAATGGCAAGTTTAGAACCTTGCCCTTCACTAGTGAGAAGTTAATTGCCATGTACTTGTATTTCATTAAGACCACTACTCATCCTACCATATTGCACTTCTATTTCTCCTCTCCCATAGTGAGGATCTCGACAGCTCTAATATCCGGAGGTAAGAAAGAGCAGGTGTCAGGTGACTCGCTTCTTCTGCCTGTTGACATATCCATAATGCTTGTGCTGACCAGCTACCTTCTCTCTACATGCAACTGCTTTGTCTGTACACATCCCTGCTCACAATATATAATTACTTCCTCTGTGCAAGATCCCTGTTCACTCCATGCAACTTCTTTAGCTGCACAATACTTCTGTTGCTGTGCTTGTTGACCCATTATTGTCATAACTCTGCACTGGCAAGCTACCACAGTATCATAAAAACCAAAAGAACTGCAGATGCTGTAAATCAGGAACAAAAACAAAGTTGCTGGAAAAGCTCAGAAGGTCTCGCAGCATCTGTGGAGGAGAAAACAGAGTTAGCGTTTTGGATCTGGTGACCCCCTTTAAACCAACCCAGCTCATCCCTGCCTCCCTAACCTGTTCTTCCTCTCACCTATCCCCTTCTCCCACCTCAAGCCGCACCCTCATTTTCTTCCTACTAACCTCATCCTGGCCTCTTGGCCTGTCCGTCCTCCCCGGACTGACCTATTCCCTCCCTACCTCCCCACCTAAACTCACTTCCACTGGCTCCATCCCCGCCTCTTTAACTTGTCTGTCTCCTCTCCACCTATCTTCTCCTTTATCCATCTTCAATTCGCCGCCCCCTCACTCCCTATTTATTTCAGAATCCCCTTCTCCTCCCCCATTTCTGATGAAGAGTCTAGGCCCGAAACATCAGCTTTCCTGCTCCCAAGATGCTGCTTAGCCTGTTGTGTTCATCCAGCTCTACACCTTGTTATCTCAGCTTTTCCAGCAACTTTGTTTTTGCACCACAATATCATGCCTGTCTTTGGACCAGCTTAACTTCAGGACTTTAACCATCAACTCTCGGGGCAGAAGGAGACAAAGAAATTCCATGACTAGCATTGAGAAGTACAGGAATCAGCCAGACAAGAGTGAGCATGTTGCCACATGAACTGTGCCACATTAACATCAGAGGAGCATGTGCCAGCAGCCTGATAAATATACAACATACACATAGTGATGTGTGGAAGTCAAAGGGGAAGAGCCAATAGTGGGGTGAATAGGGATTACAGTCAGTCAGGAGTACCGCCACAATCATGCAAGCAGCTCATCTGAATACTGTCCAGGGGTTGGACCTTGGTCGGTCAGGGGCTTGGTCTTATTAGAAGCTGGGGATCCCTGTCTGCCAAGTCTGGGATTAAGTAATGGCCAATACTTAAGGCCAACTGCAACCACCTCAAGATTGCAGGTACAGCCAGGGCCCTGTTGGTTGAGAGATCATTCTGGAGGGTGAGCTCTGGCTAGTTTGGGCAGTGACCATGGTCAGTCATGCTTTGAGTCAACATGCAGTGTGGGTAGGGTTAATAACTGATTTTGAGGCCATTTTGGATGCAATTACAGTAATAATGCATCCACTAGTATTAATGTTACCTATCTGGCTCCAGTTTGCACTTCACCTGGAGGTTGGCTCAAGCAATCATGAGTATTTCACTGTGTGCACAAATTGCCTCCATATCATCTGAGCTCAGCAAGTGTCATGATAGCAAGGAATTTAAAAGTGAGACCTGAGGTTCCCAGTTGGCAATTGCATTCCACAGCAAGTTCTCAAAGTGAATACATCACAGCTTTCATGTTCTCACACCAAAATGTAAGTAAGCAAGGACAGGGCTGTGGTGTGGAAGAGTTTTTTTAAGGGAAGTTGGTCATTTAATGATGTCTTACAGACAGAAAGCTACCATCGATGACCATATACACTTTGGTTATCCACTGCACAATTGGATAAGCTCACATATCTCAGAGTTCCTTATCAAAGCATGACAATTACCTCCTTGGGAAACCTCAATGCCAAATTCTGTGAAGGTATAGCATTATGTCCCATTGTTAAGGATGTGAGGTCTCAGGAGTTCCTGTAAAAACACTGTGTTATCTTTCCGACTTTCACCACAAGTTGTCTGTTCACTGAGCTCAGACAGATAATGCAGTTGTTGGAGTCCTTGTGGCCGAGCTCTTAATCCAGGGATTTCAGAAAAGGAGACAGTGATTCAAGCCTTATCAGCAAACTCAGCAAGACATTGATCTCATTCAATGCCACAAAGCCTCCAGAGGGAGGAAGGGAAGAATTAGATGCAACAAAGAGAAGCAGACGAATGCTGAGGTCCAGGATTTTTTTAATGCCCTGTTGTACCTCAACTGTCTGAAAAAAACAGTGCAGGCAATAATTAAGGCTGTCCTGCCATATCATTGTTAAACAATGCCATCTGCTGGAGGAAGACTTGCATTCACAAAGACTGAGTGGCTCAGCAACCCTAAATATCTATGCCAGTAGCACATTACATGGAGCAACTGGGGACTGTGGTATCTCCCAATCTTCAACCCAGTAGTATATCACAAGTACACCTCTTCATATCCTTCTTCTGTGATGATAATAGTCAAGTTCCAAGGCATTCTCCAACATCACGGGCTTCCTCCGCATGCAAGGCGTTACTAACAGTGTCCACGTTGCTGTGAGGGTGCCCCATATAAGCCTGCAATGTTGACAAGAGGCAGCTCCCATTCCCTTAAATCTTCAAATAATCTGTGACCATCGGAGGCAAATGCTGGAGCTCTGTGCCATGACTTATAATGCACCAAGAACTCACAGCATCCTTCCAAGATCCTCAACCAGCACAGTAATGGTTTACTGGGAGTTAAGGGTTACCCTCTCCAAACATCGCTCATGACACATTTAGGAAATCTTCAATGTGACACAGAAACATTGTTTTCTGATGGAACAAATAACACTAAAGCCAGGCTTTATGACTAAGATTTTGAGGACAAGCCAGGGCACCATGATTTGAATAGATTCAGATATCGCAAGAAGAATAATTTTGAAGATTTTTGTGTCTTCATTAGCAACAAATACTTGGGAACGTAAATCAATCGCTATCACTGCTGCATTTCTGCAAGGAGATTAACTCAAGAGGAAAGTGTTACTTTGCCCTGTAAAAAGAGGTTGCAAATGGAGTGGAGACATGAGTACGTTACCTAGACAATAACCCTAGAGTTAATTCTTGTCAGCCAGGTCTGAACCAATAAAATTGGGTTATTTTAATTTAAAAGCAGCCCCAACTGCGTTTTCTGTTGCCAAAATGAGGGGAAAATTTAAATCATTTATATGATGTATATAGATGATTTTTTGTGAGTTATGAGTTGGGAGTACGGAATTTGAAAACATTGTTATTGGTTTAAAGCAGAATTCAAGTAAAGCTTCAGGAGTTTTTAAGATATAAAACATTGATATTGGAGAGGCTCAATTGGGAATAACTCCAAAATCTTACCTATGGAATGTTAATAGGTTCCAATAAATTGGGCTGGATCCTACAACCAAGCAAGAAACAGACCAACTGAGGAGTTTAATTGGGCAATTAAAATGTTACGCACATAAACCAGACAAGATGCATGCTATGATGTATTAGAACTAAGCATTGTGTTGAAATATGTGACTGTTGGAAACATGCTGAAGGCAAAAACAGCATTTTAAAAAAAAACTGAACTCAGAATAGTGTTCACCCAGATTTCCCATTCTGGGTTACCCAGAAGGAGTGCAATCAATCATTTTTAGTGGGGCCTCATGCTCTAATCTTCTCAATGGATTTTAATGTATAGTCGGATTGATGATATTTTTTAGTGGGAATAAAGGACAAATGTTGTCCACTAACCAGGGAACTAAAACAAAAACAATAAAATAAAAAGCAGCTAAAATCATCTTGGCTGCAGTAACAATTGTACTGGTAGGAACGATAAATGCTTCATATTTTAAAGGAACTCCTCTATAAGGTCCAGTTGGGAAAATATGCAACCACAGAGTTCTATATAGATAATTGTTCACTCTGGGACAATATCTGCTCAAAGAAAATTGCTGCAATGAAGAGACTGAGAATTGATCTGTTGAGTATATTTTCAAAACTAAAGTGGATTGACGCAAGTAAGCAGTTATCAGAGATAATGGGAACTGCAGATGCTGGAGATTCCAAGATAATAAAATGTGAGGCTGGATGAACACAGCAGGCCAAGCAGCATCTCAGGAGCACAAAAGCTGACGTTTCGGGCCTAGACCCTTCATCAGAGAGGAGTTATCAGGTTGTTTTTTGCTTGTTGTATCAAAGTGTTAATTGTTCTACAGCAGGGCCACCTCGTGTTATGATGAAGGCTGAGAACAAAGAAATATTCATATTGTAATTTAAATTTTTTTCAATGGGGTGCAATATAGAGTTGTTAAAGATTATACAATGATATAATATACGATATAACATCAGTTTCTATTTCAGCTTATGAATAACTTTTTTCTGTTTATCAAAAGAGATGCATTTGTTAATATTCAATTCTGTGAAGAAAACACAAGATGCCAAGGAGTTAAAGGTACAAGGCAAACAGCTGTTGTGAACTAATGAGGTATTTGTGTTCAATAATTGAGGCTCTTTTGGCATAGTGGGTAGCAACCCTACGTCTGAGTCAAAGGCCCAGGTTCAAGTCCCACTTGTTCCGGAAGTGTGTAATAACATCTCTGAACAGATTGATTAGAAAATATCTGTTCAAATGTAAATAAAGGAAAATCAGCCTGAAAGTGGCTGGATGCTAATGGCTTGTGGTTGGTTGCTTGCATAAACTCCTGCGAGGATTTGTGTGCCTGAATTCTGAAAGCTTTTAACTTCCAGTGAACAACAATGGGCCAGCTCCCTACATTGAGATACGGTGAGCGATCCAACATGATGGAAATGTATGCAAGAACAGTTAGTGGATCCTGCATGAACAGGATAGGTGGTGAGATGATCCTAGTGACCCACCAGGGATTCCATTGACTAAAATGTGGTAAAAAAAGTTACAATCCCAGTTTTACAACCCTCTTCCTTCATTTCTCCATTGTTCCATGAACAGGAATCTTTGGTCTCTATCAACTTGTTTTCCATTCATTCATTATCTTCAAGTGTTTACCTAGAATAAGGTCTCAAAGTTCCATTTACCCATTTACTGACTGGTCCTTTTTCAGCATCACTGCACTAGACTGCTGCTGGTAATAGCATGTAGAATATTCTGGCTCCCACACTCAGCTCAATTCCCTGATCCACAGTAACGTTGTCTTCCCCAATTTGTCATTCTGCTATCCTTCCTCCCTGAGCATTCAGATCCCCAATCTCCATTTCTCATGCTAAACACTCAAGAACTCCACTCCTCTGATTTTCAGACTCTCCAAACCAGGATACTAGAGTCAGATGCATGGCGCTCAGTCTGTGTTCCTATCAATCTACAGCAGCTCCAACTTTAGCTGTAAATGCTCCTGGTCTATGAGCTTGACACACCCATGGAGCAGCTCTCTCTGGTTTAAATTTCAGGCAGATCAGCAAACAGCTGGGGGGAAGAAGCATTGATTTCCTGCTACAATGCTGTATTAATTAGTAATAAAGCAAATGTTACTCCTAAATTGTAAACAGTTTTACACTTCATTTAACAGTTAGCATTAGTCCCTGGAGATAAGAGATAGCCATGTTTAAGGAGTCAAGAAACTGGAGATGAAAAAAACAAGATTGCAAAGCAAACTTTTAATGTATTATCATGCAAGTCTATTCGAGATATGATGAATCATTAACAGGGAACAAAGGCAATTTTTTAAAGAAATAAGAATATTGTCAGTGTAAAAAGAAATTTTTTCTGAGTTGGTGTATAGCTAGATAATTTGTGGTACAGAGAAATATGTTGTTTACAATAATCCCCATTGTTGCTTGAAGATGCCTCATTAAAATATCCCATTTGCACTGCTATTCACAGTTAATTCCAAATAACACAGAAGACACATGAAAGTAAATGAGAATGAGCATTTATGATGAAAACAATAATCACAGATGCCTTTCTAAATCTAGCCCCTAGTGCAAATGAGGGACAATTTGCACTTAGTAGCCCTGATTCTCCCCATCTGCCACGGATTTTGGATCCGAGTGTCCTTGTTTGATAGAATAGAAAGACATATAAACACTCATTTTCTCTGGGATATCACCGTATTTGTCATGAAATAGAAATGCTACAGCTGTTGACTTTTCAGTAAATTCCATTGATAATGAAAGGCTGCCAAACTAATACTGCCAATTCTGAAGAGGAGTCACTGCACCCAAAATCCACAGATGCTGCCAGACCTGCCAAGATTTTCGAGCAACTTCTGTTTTTGTCATTGTTATCAGAAACTTTTAATTTTTTAGGAACAGAAACTTCTAAATTTAGTTTTAGTTTTTGGAAACATCATCTACAAAGAAGTATATAGTGACAAATATTTATCAGAGTATTCCGTGGACTGTGGAAATTGAACTAATATGCGTGAATATGTACCTCACTTAATCATCATATCAGTGAACTGGGTGTACTCTGCCGGGTTCATGCATTTTATACATATCAAAAAAAAAAGCAGGTATCTGAAAATCTCAAGACAATACTCAGGACAGTACATGTTAATAGAATTCATATATGTTTCTTTTAATCAATGTATACATTTGCTTTTCTTTATTCTAAGTAATACAGTGCTATACAATGCCTCACATCATTTCTTCAGAACTCTGTTTTCAGCCAATGTCAATTGCGATGGCCCATGTGATTTAGGGAATAAAACCAATATTTTATGTTGGTGTATTGATCCCACTAAGAAGTAGGATTTCCAGGAGCTGACTTCTAGTAAAAAAGTGGAATCCAATAAATGTATTTTTTGTTTTAGAATCATCTTGTTGTGCAAAAAAATGCAAACATCTCTTTCTAACCCAGTACACAGGCTAAAGAAAATCTAAGCCTCTGGTAAACTGAAGGACTCCTAAGATCTGAACCAGAGAGGGGGTGAAGATTCCAAAATTAAAAATATCAGACCAGGAGAGTTCTGACCCAAGGTGGCTATACTTAAGAAGCTTAGTGCATCAGGGAGTTGACAAATATGAGATGCTTGGAAAAGAATGGAAGGGAAAATCTTGCCAGAATTAAATAGACAGCCCAAGAAATCTCAGCCCTTAAACAAATGGTCAAAGACTACTTGCAGCAAATACTTATTCATCCAAATTGTGATAGTTATCTGATACTGCATTTTGTACATCAAATGAATTAGAATGAAATTTGAGTTAGGAATTTAGGTTTAGAAATTACTGTTTTGAGGAATGGTCACCGGCCTGAAACATTAACTCTGTTGTTTTCTTCACAGATGCTGCCAGGCCTGCTGAGCCTTTCCAGCAACTCCTGTTTTTGTTCTTGATTTACAGCATCTGCAGCTTTCAGTTTTTATTTAGAAATTACTGTGTTTAGTCTTCCATTGTTCTATTGAAACGTAAGATCCTGTTTGCTTGATGGGTGGAGGAAGTGGGTCATCTTCTTGACTTGCTTGTTGCAGTAATTATTTACTGTGACTCGGTGACTTGCTTGGTTGCTGCATAGAGCAGTTAAGAAATAGCTCCGTTGTTGTGATTATGGAGTCACATAGAAGTCAGACAACATAAGAATGCCAAGCAAAAATTGAAAGTACAGTGGATGCTGTAAATCAGGAATGAAAACAGAAGTTACTGAAAATGCTCAGCAGGTCTGGCAGCATCTGTGAAGAAAAAATCAGAGTTAATGTGTCGGTTCCAATGACCCCTCCTCAGAACTGATGGGAGCTGGGAAAAATTTGGTTTGTAAACGATAGGATAGACCCTGGAGAGAACAGCAGTTGGACAGACAAAGGAGTTGATAACAATCTGGCTGGGAGGGTGAATAGTTGTTAATGGGCACTGTTAGTGACAAACAACAGGTAGTGTGTAATGGCAGGATATGTGGTAACAAGGCCTGGTGTGTGGGGTAGGGGGCTGGGACATGGGAGAGTTTAGGCCCTAACATTATTGAACTTGATATTGAGTTCAGAGGGCTCCAGAGTCCCCAAGCAGAAAATGGGGTGTTGTTCTTTCAGCTTGCACTGAGCTTCACTGGAACACTGCAACAAGTCAGAGGCAGAGACGTTGGCCAGAGAGCAGGGTGGTGTGTTAAAGTGACAAGCAACAGGTAGCTCAGGGATTTTTCATGCAGGCTAAAACGTAGATGTTCTGTGAAGTGGTCACCAAGTCTACATTTCATTTCCCCAATGTAGAGGAGACCACATTGTGTGCAGTGAATGCAGTAGACTAAATTTTGGGAAGTGCAGGTGAAGGTATGTTGGGGCCCTTGGATAATGGGGAGACAGGAGGTAAATGGGCAGGTGTTGCACCTTCGCCGCTTACAGGGTAAGGTGCCATAGAGTTGTGGGGAGGTGTTGGGGGTGAAGTAAGAGTGGACCAGGGTGTCCCAGAGGGAACGGTCCTTGTTGAAGGCAGTCAAGGGAGGGGAGGGGAATATGCGTCTAGTGGTGGCATTTCACAGAGAACTGTCAACGTGATATTAGTCGCCTCAATTTCTCTGTCCCCCCTCACAAAATCCAACTTATCTTCCTTCAAACTGACTGCACTCCATGCACTTAGATCTAACCCTGGCTTTGTTATTAAGCCCTGTTTATAAGGGTGGTGCCGTGGTAGTCTGGCGTACTGACCTTTACATTGCAGAGACTGAATGCCAACTCTCCGAAGCCTCCTCCTACCTTCTCCTGGAGCATAACCCCATAATGAAGCATCAGGCCATTGTATCTACTACAGTTACTGATCTCATTTCATTCGGTGATCTCCCCCCACAGTGCTTCCAAGCTGATAGTGCCCCAGCCCCACACAGCTCACTTCTACCTCCTTCCAAAAATCCACAAAAAGGACTGTCCAGGAAGACCCATTGTTTCAGCCTGCTACTGCCCCACAGAACTCATCTCTTCCTACCTTAACTTGGTTTTCTCTCCCCTGGGCCAATCCATGCCCATGTACAGCTGTGGCTCCTCTGATGCCTTATGCCAGTTTAAAAACTTCCAGTTTGCAGGTTCCAGCTGCCTGCTCTTTACCATGGGCATGCAATCCCTTTACACATCCATTCCCCACCAGGAGGGTCTTAGAGGTCTCTGTTTCTTCCTGCATCAAAGAACTGGATCGTCTCCACCCTCCAACACTTGACTGAGCTCGTCCTCATACTCAACAATTTCTCATTTTCTTCAGGTAAAAGGGATGGCCGTGGGTACCCGCTTGGGACCCTGTTATGTCTGTCTTTTTGTGGGGTATATGGGTCACTCCTTGTTCCAGTCCTACTCCAACTCCCACCCACAAGTCTTTGTGTGATATATCAATGATATCATCGGTGCTACTTCCTTGTCTCATGTGGAAATGGAAAAGTTAATCGATTTTCCTTCCAATTTCCATCCTGCCCTCACTTTCACCTAGCCTATCTCTGACTCCTTCCTTCCCATCCTCGACATTTCTGTTTCCATTTCTGGGGATAGACTAGAAACTAATATCCATTACAAACCCATTGACTCCCACTTCTACCTGGACCAAGCATCCTCACATCTTGCTTCCTGCAAAGACTCCATCCCATTCTCTCAGTTCCTTTGTCTCCATCATATATGTTCAGATGAGGCCAAATTCAACAAGAGAGCCTCTGAAATGTCCTTCTTCCTCACCCTAGGATTCCCCAGCACCATTGTTGACAGAGTCATCAACCAGTTCTGACCCATCTCCTGTACTTCTGCCCTCACCCCTTCTCTTCACTTCAGCAATAGCGATACCATCCCACCAGCATCCACATCCAGAAGATCATCAGACACCATTTCCGCCACCTCCAGCAAGTTGCCACCACCAGATACACATTCCCCTCCCCTCCCTTGTCCATCTTCCACAGGGACTGTTCCCTCCAGGACACCGTAGTCCACTCTTCCTTCACCCCCAACACCACCCCACAGCCCCACGACACCTTCCCTGCAAACGGCGATGGTGGACCACCTGCCCATTTACCTCCTCCCTCCCCAGCATCCAAGGGCCCAAACATACCTTCCAGGTGAAGCAACACTTCACCTGCAGTTCCCAGACTCTGATCTACTGCATTCGCTGCTCACAATGTGGTCTCCTCTACACTGAGGAAACAAAGCATAGACTGGGTGACTGTTTCACAGAACATCTTTGTTTTGCTTGCAAGGACGACCTCAAACTTCCAGTTGCCTGCCACTTTAACACACCACCCTGCTCCCTGACCAACATCTCTGTCTCTGGCTTGCTGCAGTGTTCCAGCGAAGATCTGTGCAAACTGGAAGAACAACACCTCATTTTCTGCTCCAGACTTAATATCGAATTCAATAGTTTTAGGGCCTAAACTCTCCCATGTCCTAGCCCCCTACTCCAAACACCAGGCCTTGTTGACACATAGCCTGCCATTACACGCTGCCTGTTTTTAGTCACTAACAGTCTCCATTAACAACTATTCACCCTCCCAGCCAGATCAGTATCAACCCCATTGTCTTTCCAACTGCTCTTCTCTCTCTTCGGGCTCTAACTTATTATTTATTCCCTTCTCTATCCCCCTCCCTATTTTCTGCATATAAACTGACATTCTCCCAGCTACCATCAGTTCCGAGGGAGGGTCACCGGACCTGAAACATTCATTCTGATCTTTTCTTCACACAAGAACGTCAGGCTTACTTTCCAGCTGCCATGATGGGAATTCAATTCAAATTTCCAATTGTTAGTCTAAACTTGTGAATATATCCCAGCAACATAACTGAACAATGAAACAGCAGTACCGTTGTTGCCTGGTTATATTGATGCAGAAAAAGATCAAGCTAGAAACAGACCCAAAAAGATATTGTCTTTCCTTTTTTGCATCCATTCAAAGATGAACTGAATGTGCTCTGGCCTCTACATCTATCTCTGTCTGCTTTGTAAACCTTAACTTCAAAAACACTTCTGTGATTACATCACCAGATAGCTTGTTCAGTTATCACAGGATTTCTTGGAAATGCTGTTTTAACACACTGATTAAAGAAAAAGAAATCCTCAGCCTTATGAAAATCATCTTCACATAACTTAAAATAAAAGTCTAGTTTACAAACCAAATTCCTAAATAATAATAAATAATATAACCATTCATCACATTTGTCTCACTAGCAGGACAGAGCCATCACAATGTTAAGACAGTGATATACCTTCAGTGGGACTAGCCTGGGAGTCTTCAACATTGAGCCCAGAGTAAATGAAATTGCATGGTATCATTGAAACATGGGAGAAGAACTCTCTTTTTGATCAATATCTACTATCCTTCAACTGTCAGCCAATTTGAACAACCACTTGGAAAAAACACTGACGCTGATAAACAATGTTCCCTGCACTTTATGTTTGATTACCTGGGCAATTTCTTTAAGTGCTTGGCTCCTTTAAATTTCTTTACACGGCCTTGGATGCACTTCAGTTTGGAAGAGTTACCATGTGGGCCGACTGTACAGGTACTTGCAGGTTGCTGAGAAATTGCACAGTTTAAAGAGGAGATGGGTGATGGGCAACTAAACAACTAATGTGAGGGGCAGACTCTAAAAATATTCCCATTCTTGATAATGATGGGCCACAGCGTATCAGTGTAAAAGACAGGGCAGAAACATTGGCATCCATCAACAAACAGAAACGCTGAATGCACAGTACCACCTCAGCTTCCTTCTGAGACCCCAGCAACACAGGAGCCAGCTTTCGGCAAATTAGATTCAGTTCTAAAGAATGGTTATAATGGATTTGAAACGTCAACTCTGTTTCTCTCTCCACAGATGTTGCCGGACCTGGTGAGTTTCTTCAGCATTCTCTATGTTTGTTTCAGATTTCCAGCATCAGCTGTAAATTTGATTTTTATTCACCTGGCTATAGGCACACTTGTGCTGTACAACTTACCATGTTTCAAGCTGTTCTAGTACATCTACAACATTGCCACCTCCCCAATAAAGCTGCCCAGTGTTTGCTGTCAATAAAAAGTGGGTCAATTGTAATTGGCCAATTACCGCCCTGCCAGTCTATTTTCCATGAGGCAACATTTGAACGGTGTTAATAAGTGACATTTACTCACCTATAAGCTGCTCATTAAATTTCAGTTTACGTTCCACCAGAGCCAATTAGCTCCAATTTTCATTCCAGCCTCAGTGTAAATATGTAAAAAAAAAGTTGAATTCTAGTAGTGAGATTAGGATGGCCACTCTTGACATTGGGGGAACATTTAATAAAGTGTTGCATCAAGGAGTCTGAATTAAATGGAAGTCAATGGAAAAAGGGTATGTTTCTCTACTTGCTGGAGTTATACCTAGCAGAAAGGAAAGTGATTGTAGCTGGTGGAGGTAACACATCTCAGCTCCTGGGCATCATTGCACCATCTTCAGTTGCTTTAACAATGATCTTCCCACCATCAAATACAATTTTGCCATTTATTGCCAGAGGAATTGTGTATAAAAGTAGAGAAGTCTTGCTGCAACTGTATTTGGCATTAATGAATACGTGGAGTACTGTGAAACTCAATTCCTGATTCTGGGGGCTTTTCCACTATCTTGAGAGAACAAGTCAGGAGTGTGATGGCATACTCTCCACTTGCCTAGATGAGTGCAGCCCCAACATCAAGCAGCTCGACACCACTCATGACGAAAGCCTTATTGGCAGGTACCCCACTCACCACCTTAAAAATGAACTCAATCAAATGAACACAGCAAACCAATATGGATTCAATGTGCATCATTCAGAAGATGCATTGCAGCAACTTGTCAAGACTTATTTGATAGGAGGTCCCAACCCTGTAATTTCTACCACCCAGGATAAAGGTAGCAGAAGCATGGGAGTACCATCACCTGCAACTCCTTCCTCGCCACACACCACCCTTACTTGGAAATAATGTACCAATCCTCACAGTTGGGTAAAAATTCCAGAACTCCTTACTGAATAGCAGTGTGGACGTACCTTCACAACAAGGAATGTGCAACTCAAGAAGAAAGTTAAAAATGTAGCTCTCGCCTGCAACATCCATATCACAAATGAAAAAGAATCAAAATAAATCGGTAACTAGCAAAAGCAATAATTGTAGATAGATTTATCCAAAACTCCCAACATATCTTTAAAACTCAATATTTTAAGGCTGTGTATGCTGAGTTTGTTATTAGCTCACACTCCAACAGTCTGTCTTGTATTGTATCTATAATGAATTAGCTATGAGGTGGATGACTGGCAGTGAATGCCCTATTGGAGAAATCACGAAGCTACCACAAACTAGGAGGTACCTTAGTACAGAATAACATTACCAAATTAAATAATGGCTTTAAAAATCATTACATTTAAATTATTTTCCAGACAGTTTGCAGAAATGATGTTAGTTCTCTACAAAGTCAGACTTCCTTGTTATGTTTTCCAAATTGTAACATTTACTTTGCAAGATATCACTGTTAAAAACAAAAATTGCTATTTTTGACATTATTTTAGTTTAGTGGGAATGACCTGAAAAATGAATATCACGTGCAATAATTGTTTCTTAATTACTTGCAGTTTGATCAATTACTGAAATAATGGCAATTTCACGCAAAGGAAAATTACGCTAGAAGGAAAAAAAGGTGCTTTATGAGCTGGATTTTATGGGCCCCATACATCCCACTAAAAAAAATTGACCCCCAGAGTAAGAGAGAAGTGGGAGCCAGGCTGGGTGCAGACTATATGGAGATGAACCTTGGGTGTCTGCGAGTCAGGGGATAATTCCAACGATCCCAGGATCCTATAAGAAGTACCCTGTTGAAAGATGGCATGGGCCTCTCCCATCACTGGGCAGTGGGCAGTGTGGCACAGTAAAATGGCATTTTACACATACTCTTCTCCTTGCAACTTGCTGCAGGAGAGCCTTAAAGTCCACCTGTGAGTTTCACATTTCTTCATGTTGAAACACATTAAAGTGCTTTTTGAACAACTGTTGCAATGCAGGAACTTACATGGAGCGTGATTCCAAATTCAACAATGCTACAGTAAAAAGATTTTTTGTGAGATGTTGGTTGAGGAAAAAAAAATTGATCCATTCTTCCTCAAAAAGATACCACCAAACTGTCTACCAGACAAATTGGAAGTTAGCTATCAAAGTGAAATTACTCCTTCCAAAAATGAAGGCATTTTCCTCTTGCAAGTTATAAGTTGCTCTTCCGTTCACCTTGTTTTGGGTTTTATTTCAGCTGGCATTTGTCTTCCCTGACAAATGTGTTCACTAATATCTCCTTTGCTATATAGACAAAGGTTAACGTTAAACTGATTGATGGTGCATTTGCCAAATGGTGGCATCTGACAGCATTAAGCACTTTCATGGGACAGGACAATAAACATTGTTTGCAATGCTACCTATCAGAAGTGACAGACAATGTCAGCAGTTGCACTGTTGCTGTGTGATAAAAGAATTTTTGTTACAGTTACATAATGGAGCTCCCTTATTTATTCACAGCATTTTAATCTGTAGAGACATACTTAATATCATTTGTAAATGCTTTTTTTTATGATTTGGTATTTTAAATGTGATCATCTGTCACTGTACTAGTATAATAGAAATACCTTTTCATCAGGTGACCTTAAACAACACTCAGAAAATATGGGTACCAAAAATCTCAGGATGCAATTCTGATGGTTAAGGCAGGTCACGCAAGTTAACCTCACTGGATTTGCAGTTAGGGAAGTAATTTGAAAGTTGAATGCAGGTGCCAGTAAAAGACAACATCTAGAATTTCAGAGATAGTAGGAACTGCAGATGCTGGAGAATCTGAGATAGCCTTCCTGCTCCTATGATGCTGCTTGGCCTGCTGTTTTCATCCTGCTCTACACCCTGTTATCTCAGACACCTAGAATTTGCATGCCTAATGCAATTGAAACTCTGCTGCCTGCTGTCATGAGGGAAGGAAGGGTACAAAGCTCCTGCCTCTAGAATTCTGCTGGATTCAACATCGAGTTCAACAATTTTAGGGCTTGAGCACCTTCTCCTATGTCCTTAACCCTCCACAAACACACCAGGCCTTGTCATCACATGGGCTGCCTCCACACAATCCACCGTCAACTATTAATAGCCTTCTTAAAAGCTTTTCATTCTCCCAGGCTGACCTTTACTCATTTCTTTGCCTGTTCAACTGTTGTTATCTGTCTTTGGGCCCATTCCTCACCTATCGGGCACTCCTCCCTCCTCCCCTCTAGCCCTCCAATCCATCTTCTGCATAAGTACAAACCTTTTCCTAGCTACTATCAATTCTGAAGAAGGGTCACTGGACCTGAAGTGTCAACTGCTTTCTCTCCACAGATACTGCCAGAATTGTTGAGTTTTTCCAGCAATTTCTGTCTTTGCTCCTATCTCTAGAGATCTCCCTTATTTAATTAGTAAGGAACCTTCGGCATTTTTTTTCACAAAAGTGTGTCTCTCTTCAGTGTTCTAGCCTCTTTGTCTGACAAGGGCCCTTCTCAAGGTGGGTCTTATCTGAATGTCTGTATCTGGCTCTACTTTGAGCATGGTAATCTTCAGTGATACGACAATGACAACAGCAGTTGCATTACTTTTGGCCCTTTCATGTATCAAAACAGCCAAAGTGTCTCAGTGAAGTAGAACATGACACTGAGTCACATGGCGAAATATTCAAACAGGTGATCAAATGTTTGATTAGAAAAATATTGTAAGGAAAGTTTGAAAGGAGGAAAGAGAGGGAGTGAAATGGAAAGGCTTAGGGGAAACTTCACAGCTTAGGGCCTAGGCAGAAGGCCCCATCACAATAGTGAATTGATTAAAATCAAGGATGTAGAATTGGAAGAGAACCAAAGTATCGGAGTGTTGTGGGGCTGGACAAAGTTGCAAAGAAGAGGTGAGGCCAAGGCAGGATTTGAAAACAAGGATGAGAATTTTGAAAACAAGGTGTTGTTTAACAGGGAGGCAATGTAGGTCGGGCAGGGCGGAGGCGATGAGACATTGGACTTGATGCAAGTTAGGGTACTGGTGGGAGACTGGAAGGTGAGGGTCCTGCTGAGAGAGCTCTAGAATCATCTTGAGGTTACAAAGGAAGTTCAGCATCAGTTGGGCTAAACCAGAATTGGAGTCAGGTGATGTTCTGTAGATGAATTTAGGAAGTCATGGTGTCAAAAGTTTATCTTGAGATCAAATACGGTATGAAGATTGCCAACAGTATGGTTTAACCTCCAACAAACGACTGGGAGAGAGACTGACTCAGAAGCTAATGAACAGTGTTTATGGTGAGGACAAGGAGGTGGAATTTATTGTTCGTTTTTTTTTGTAGAAATTGTGGGGGTGGATGCTGTTCAATCTAGACATAGAGTGCTTGGTGGAGGTCGTGAGGCGTTGCCAAATAGCTGTGGTTAGGAAGGATGGGAGCATGTCTTCTACTTGAAACCCTTATATAACCCCTTGAGGGTCCAGTCCCATCCCACCATCCACTGGGATTCAACCAGCAGCCAGCAGGGAACTCAGCATGCAAAACAGCTCTTCACAAGGCAAACATCCAGAAACCCTATAAGGTCTGGCTGTGGCTTACTGGATAGGTTCCTTGTGCTCAGGCAATCTGTACACAATTGAGGGACTGTCAGTAGTAAGTGGAGCACAACAGGAAGGCACATCTTGCCAATTCTAGTAAAATTCACAGCCAGCCCTCCTTTTCTATTATTTATCCTTCATCCCCACCATCACTTACTCTTTTCAACCTTCTGATTCCTGGTGAAGGTCCCACTGAGGTATGAATAGAGGCCACTGTTCTTGCTGGCCCTGCCGGTATTGGCGGGGGGTGCTGCTGAATTATGATCCACTCTCGACTCACAGGGGTAGTATTTCCATTCTGCCTTGGGCTTACTTCAGTGTGAAGCCCAATACTGCCCAGGTAAATGCCTTATTGCTATAAATTCTGTTCAGCTTCTAAAAACAAACAACATGAAATTCTCATGGTTTTCTAGCCAGTAAATGGAACATCCCTGACAATCACTACATTTCACCCAATGGTTTTATTCTTTGAAGCATTTAGCTGGAGGCAATTTCTGTTTATCCAATTCTGAAGACCTGTCTGACAAGACAGGGAAGGGGTTGAGAGAGGTGATGGTGAGGTAGAACTGGGTGTCATTAACATATGTTTGGAACCTGGTGCAAGTTCTGTGTCCCGGAGGGCTAGCATGCAGATATGAAATAGGTGGAAGCTAGAGAAATTGTCCTTGCAGGAGCAGGGAGCAAAGGCAAAACATGTTTTTCCTTGGTTATGAAAAACCGGGAGCTGATCCCTCCAGCTGGACAGCATGGACAGGTGTTTGAAGAGTTTGGCCAATCATTTTAAAGGCTGCAGACACATCCAGAAGAACAAGAAGGGAATTACACAAGTGATCCAGATAACTAGGAATCACAGCCAGAAATTCCCAGTATAAGGAGTCCATATCTGTGAATTTAACCCTCTGGGACAATATTTGCCTTACAAAGAGGAGGTGCTGGTTCTGCCACTTAATAATCA
Source organism: Stegostoma tigrinum (assembly GCF_030684315.1). Lineage (NCBI taxonomy): Eukaryota > Metazoa > Chordata > Chondrichthyes > Orectolobiformes > Stegostomatidae > Stegostoma > Stegostoma tigrinum. The sequence goes on along the minus strand of NC_081373.1, from coordinate 36,470,831 downwards.
ACAGAGTTGTGTCATTATTCTAGTATGTTCCAACAATCACTGATGGGAGAAGGTAGAGCTTGTGAGGGTCTGTTCCAAAAGTTACTTGTGACATATTTCACTTTGATAAATTAACATTGAGGCTGTGCTCTACTTTCTTGAAGGGAAATTTTACAGATCAATAACGGGAAGCGACAGGTTCAATTTATGTCGGCCTTTGTGTCCAATGGCCTTTCAAGCAATCAGACTTTGATTTGTGGTTTCTAAGGATAGCTTCAGGCATCACCTACAATAAAAACTTAGTTCTTTGGCAGAAAGAATACACAAATGCTGCTTCGTGATAACCAAAGGACAAAAAAAAAGCACTTCCAGTACTCTCTTTGTGATATTCGTAACATCCATTTAATTCTATTATCCATTTTCTTAAATGCTTCAGTCAAGTTGGTGTCTTGAATGAAATGCCTCACATTGACGTAGTAACCTGTCATTGACTGCACCAATTCAAATAAAACCTTCTAAGCTGCAGCTGACTTCCTGAAAAAGGAAATAGAATGCACACTAATCCAAACAATACTTCATTTGCAATAGGTATGTTTTTTATAACTACAATCCCCTATGTTCCTCTGTTAGGTTAAGGTTGCAGTCATAGCAAACCTATGCTTCTCCTAATATTGCTGACAAAAGTGTTCTGCCAGCAGACTTCCTTCAGCACCAATTGTAGTCTTAATAAGTCCTTACGGCAATGCAGTACTGGGTGCGGGACTGCAAGGAATTCACATCTGTGCATTTCTAGGGCCGTCAGACCAGTAGTAGCACTAAAGGGGTTTGAAATAATTCCACAAAGGTCAGTATCCCATCATCAAGTCAAGATTTATTTACATGCATGTAGTACAAAATGCTGACAAAGCTAGCATAGAGCTGGTCCCTACAGTGAGCAGAACCTCCGACACTCATGTTTACATGTGTCAGTCAGGGCTCCCTGCTTGGACCAGATTAATTGTCCTAATCAGGCAACTCATACTCTATGAGCTCCATCTGGCTGACATTGCTCCAATCATTACAGGGTTCTATAAAAAGAATCTTAAACTGCAGTCCCTTCCTAGATTTTGTAACACCTTGGCTCTAAGATAATGTTTTAAGTCATCGTATCATAAGACAATAAAATGTACAAGCATTCGCAGGCCATTCGGCCCATCAGGTTTACTCTGCCATTTAATTGGAATGTTGATCCGGTGATCCTCAATTTCACTTCCCTCCCTTTTCCCCATAATCCTTGATTCTCTTACTAATTAAAAATCTTTCCATTTCAGCCTTGAATACACTTGATGACCTAGCCTCATCTCCCCTGCGCAGTAAAGAATACAACAGATTCACTACACTCAGCGAAGAAATTAGTCCTCAACTCTGCCTTAAATGAGTGACAGTATACTCAGAATACATCAGCCAGTTCTAAACTCTTATGAGGGGAAACACCCTCAGTTGTGGAGGATTTTTGAGACTGGGCCATTCAGTATATTCGAGGCTGAGATAGATGTTCAAACAGTCAGAGAATCAACACTTATGGGGAAAAGACAGGGAAATGAAATACTTTGGAATCAGTTTCTCTGTCAAAGGCTGATGTCAAAGCATTCCATGTCCCTTCTTGCCAGAGTACTTCCTGTCCGCACTTTATGGGAAACAATGTAAAGCTATCATTTGTACATGAAGCAAATGCTGCTTGCTGATATTAATAAGACCCTGTTCAGTTTCTGATACTTCGCACACATGTTCACTGGAAACGCCATCTTTGGATCTAGGCCAAGCAAAGGTGATCATCAATGTGTCTCCAGTGCTGTGAAGGCACAGAGCAATTTAGGAAAAATCAAAGAATGAAAAATCCAGGACCAGTAGCAATGTCCAGCAGATGTCAGACACTGAGCACATCTGATGGTCTCCTCAGGAATGCGCAGTTTATTGTCCTTGATGCTACTTTCTTCAGATGACTGAGGTGCAGTGTTTTGCAGACTGCCAATGTCCTGGGACATCATCACTGCATTATGATATTTGCTGGAGTGAAACAAGTGACCTGAAGGGTTGGGTGACCATCCTATACTGGTTGTCATCAAGGTAGCAGCTGCCGTAAATTTCTTCACATCTGGCTGCTTCCAAGGATCCACCGAGGACCTGCGTGATATCTAGCTGGTAATGCTTCAATTGGTGCATAGCTGGTTTCTAAAGATGGCACCAGCATTGCAAAGCCAGGATGATTTCCGCAGTGGTGAATACTTCTGCTGTTGGCAAACCACACTGTAGGATAATTGGTGTGCCCTAGAGACATGGTGCATTGGGTTAGGATTTAGATAAAGAGATGACTAGGATAAAATCGCATGACAAAGCTTGCTAGGGGGTTGACAGAGAGAAACCCTCCACAAAACTCTCCGAAATTGACACGTAGACAATTTTTGCTACAGTTTAACAGTGAATGCAAAAACACATCATTTCTTTTGCCCCGACCTCCCTCGTGGCCAAAGTTAAATCACTTTATATCGATCCCACTGTATTATAAATATTAATAAACATTAGTATCATATGCTCTATAAATATTTGCCAAATGTTGAGCAAAGAAGCTTAGAAACTTTGGCATGTCTGTAACTGACTCAAAAATAAAACAATTTGAACATGTATTCATTTGCTACAAAGGAAACAAACTGGCAATTTTGACACAAATGTGGTTAAGGTTGGAATTCATTTCAACATTTCAAGGGAATTGGTAACTGGTATTACTGGACATCAAAATTTGGTTACATATGGACCTACCAAGGGGAACCTGGAACAGGAGTCGATGCCACTGGCTTGGCCTGGTGACGTACCTTTCCTTCCTCACCAGCTGCTTTCTTTGATGTTTTCTAAATTTTGAAAAATAGAACTACAACTGAGCTTTATTTTCTCCCAAAACTCTGACATCAACAATAACAATTTGCATTTTATAATATCATAGTTGTGCTGTGAAGTTGGTTCAAGGTGATGGAATGAACAATGGACTATCATGAACTGAAATAATAATTGTTACTTGTAGATTGAAAGAAAACAATGTTATTTGATGCGGGAGAACAGGATTTGAGTTTGAGAGTGAAACCTTTAATTTAAGAAAAACTGCTGTAATGTCAGCACTTTTATTTCATTTGCATATTCTGAATTGACACCAACAGACCAATCTGTAACAATTTTGTGTTGTGCTATCTTTTTAAAGACAAGATATTGTTATCTTCCACCTGCAGAAATGGTTGAATTAATTTAAATGTTTTTACATTGTCATTGTAAAGTCACTTCTTTAATGTGTGAAAGGCAGAAACACAGTGTTATTAGCTAGATAAATATTAAGTGAAACAGATGAAAACTGAACTCAGGACCAACATCAACTCTTCATCTGAACCCCTGAATGCTATTCAAATGAATCAGTTAAGTGCTGGTCTTCTCATACTGTGAGATGTATAATAGAGCAGAACACTTATTAAAAACATGGCGTACTAGAGTTCAAGACAGAAGCAATTAATTGTAAAGATATTTAGCAGTGGGTAGCATCCGCTTCAAAGGGAACAAAGTGCAGTTATTCTCTGCTAGTGTCTACATCTCATTGCCTTCCCTACCATCTCAATCTCCTCCCCACTGGCACTAAACTAACATGAATGTTTTAAGCAGATCACCATCTCATGAAAATTAATGCAGACAGTAGTTGAGAACATTTTTTTTCTCCAGGTTAATTCAGTCAGTCCCATTTAGCCCCTATTGGTGTTCAGATGTGAGTATCTTCATTATGGTGATATTTTCATCACTCCTATCTACAGAAGGGTAATTGAAGGACAGGCACATGATACTTCCAGGAAAATTTATAACATTATTACAAATGAATCATTGTAGCAACATTAAACACAGAACCTGCAGTGCACCATTTGAAGAGTACTGCAATATACAAATTGGTTTTGTGTGTTACCTATGTTATAACATTGCCTACATTTCAATTGTATTTTGTTGGCCATAAAACACTGTAGATGTTTGAAAATCATGACAGATGCTGTATGCTTTTCTTCCCATAAAAAACAAAATGCAACAGTTTAACTTGTTTCAAATATTGAACGTTATTTAATTTAAGTGTATATCAAAAATATAATTGAAAGCAAACCTCTTCTCCATTCTCATCTGATTCAGTCTTCCCTTCTGATTTAGTACAGGATTGTTCATAAGGTTCTTTTTCTTTGCCTATTCATGGAAATAAATAGATTCATGTTTAGAAGCCAAAATCTATAACTGTTACAAAAATGTTCTTCACAGCTTAACATGCAGTAAAATAACCATTTTATATGAAGTATCATTGCAGAAGTCTAGGGTTCACATTTATTTAAGTCACATTTATTAATTCTTTGATGTAACTTAGATTGTTTCTATTATCTCTTCTGTTTTTCACTACAGCTCAAATCTGAGTTAAATAGTCTTTAAAAATATACCATGTTCTTCGATTATGTTTTAATTTGTATGATCCTATTGGATCCTGTTGAAAATGTTACATCTTACTGTTAATTACTGAAACATTGATGGTATAAAATCATACTTCTGTGATTTTAATAGGGAACATATTTTACAATATTATTTGGAAACAAAAACATTCACATAGAGAAGCTACCGTGTGACATGGTGGCACAGTGGTTAGCCCTGCTACCTCTCAGCACCAAGGACCCAGGTTCAATTTCAGCCTTGGGCAAATGTCTGTGTGTAGTTTGCACCTTCTCCCTGTGTCTGTGTGGGTTTCCTCCGGGTGCTTTGGTTACCTCCCACAGTTCAAAAATGTGCAGGCTAGGTGGATTGGCCAGGCTAACTTGCCCATAGTATTCAAGGATGTGTAGATTAGGTAGGTTATAGGGGGATGGGTCAGTGTGGACTTGTCGGGCTGAAGGGTCTGTTTCCATACTGTAGGGATTCTATACAAGCAGCAGGTCACTTCGTGTTCATTTCTAAATTACTGAAAATCTATGAATGGGCAGCACATGGGACATATTTATGAAGATACCTAGATGAACACAATTAAAGGTTGTTTGATACTGTTAGCAGAATATTCTTACATTAAATTGACTTGGTTAATCTCAATCCAGATATTGTTTATGCACAGGTCATAATTACATAAGATTCAGCACAAACCACCCATCAAATCACAATCCCAGTGAAGTTTTGGTAATGGACGTATTAAGTGGGTCATACGAAAAGAAGATGGGCAAAAATGTTACTTCAAACTCTTACCCTGCTGTATTTTATACGTAATAGGAAGTACTCAGTTTCCACTGTTAATTTTCTTAAAAGATAAACACTTTCACTAAACTTGCAGAGACTGGAATTTCAGTTACAGCACCTTGAGTGTTTGTGCATTGTATGTTGAGAGACACAAATTCATCAGAATAATGTATTACTTAAGAATAATGAGCAGTAATTTTACATTTTATACCTTAGACTTCTTTTGTATTCACTACATCTTTAATTTGGGATTGTCTAAATTTTTACACACTATTTCAAAGTAAAATCTAAGTCAACATAAATCTAGGTTCATTCAACAGAGATAAACAGTCGCTGATTAGAATATTGCTTACATGAGTAGTGAGAAAATGCATACAGTCTTTTATCAGTGTCATTTTCAAAGATAAACTATGCTATTTCAGTGAAGGGTAATAGATTTTTTTAAAGATCCATTTAAATATTAAGTGAGATTTATCTTCAGTTTCATGTTATAGATTATGTAGATTGCACAACTGCAGCTGGCTTTTGGTTTAAACATTTTGAAAGATATCCTTTTCTATATAGTGACCACTTTTTAAAAAGTCCAATATTAGCAGTTCATTCAGTAATGTTCACCTGTCATATCAACGACAATAACAGTAATTCTAACTTTTACAAAGAAAACTCTCTTTCTGATAAAATTGTAGTCACACAAAAGAAACAAGAAAATTGGCAACAATTGCAACATGTCATGTTTTCTGACACTAACAATAGACTGCCAGGAAGAGATTTAGTTTTGCTTTTTTTTGTTTAACGCAACCTTCGTGCACAGTCAAGATGTTCAGAAAGCATTTATTATAGTCATCAAACAATCAAAATGCAAGTAAACAAAATGAATAGCACGATAATTGAAAACCAAATGACAATAATTTAGTTCCTCTTCTTGCTAATTTATCAAGTTTAACATTATTTCTGTTTTTAAAAAGTAATAGCAGAAATTAGAAATCCCATTTGTTTTAGAAAGAAATTCTGCATCTGCCATACACCTTATATTTTTATTGATGAATTTATATTACTCAAGCTTCTTCCAAAAATAATGCAAATATTTATAATTATTCATAGAGTTTGTCTCTATTCAATACCAGTCAGGGCTACACAGTTAAATGTATTTTTCTGATATCAATCAGCACAACATACATTTTATGTTATGAGTCATCAAGCATATGGTCACAAAGCTGTATGAACAGAAGACTGAAGTAGTCTTAATTTCCAGTTTTGGTTGTAACTTGGATTGTATAATGATGTGCAATTTCACTGCTATGTGGCTAGGTCACAAGTTTAGCCAAAATTATTGATCAGGAAAGTCAAAAAAATATAAATTTTGCAACCTGAATTGAGAGGGTAATACACATTAAGATTATATTAACAAAGGAAATTCTTCCTAATTGCCTGACTGAACTCCATGAAATATTCACCTGTTCCAAGGGCTAGGGCTGTATTTTGTTTTTAATCACATTCACAGGAGGATGACAGGACTGTCACTCGCCTACTATAACTCATTTTAGTTTTGGATCAGTCCTCATTTATGTCTTCTATGCTAAACTAGAGTGGCAGGATACCTCAGCAGGGAGACAACATAAGGGAAAAATAGATGCACACGAAAGATAGCAAAGTAAAAAGCATAAGTGGAATGCAAAGGAAACAAGGGTTGGTAGCAAAAAGGGCTGAAGTACAAAAAAATGGCATGAAGGCTAAAAAAGAACTAAAGGTTATGTATCTGAACACACGACACACTCACAACGAAGTAGATAAAAAGTAGGAACAAATAACACGAGCAGCAGTCGGCCACTCGGCACTTCAAGTGAAATGAATCAAATGAATCAACAGTTCAAATGATTGTAAATGGTTGTTTGATTTGATTGTGATCAGGGAGACGTGCTCGTAGGGAGCCAAGACTGGAAACTTCAAACTTTAGAAATAAATTAATAAAAATGTAAAGGAAATGGATGGAAGTTTCAGTGAAATAAAAAATCAGTGCAAAGATGAGACAAGTAATTGGCTCAGAAAATGTTAATGTGAAATCAATCTGTGTGGATCTAAGAAGCAACAAATGTAAGAACACATACTGTGAGCAGGCTGCAAGGCACTAAACACAGGCAAGTTAAAGGATGGAAGATAACAAAGTGTGAAGCTGGATGAACACAGCAGGCCAAGCAGCATCTCAGGAGCACAAAAGCTGACGTTTCGGGCCTAGGCCCTTCATCAGCTCATGAAGGGTCTAGGCCCGAAACATCAGCTTTTGTGCCCCCGAGATGCTGCTTGGCCTGCTGTGTTCATCCAGCTTCACACTTTGATATCTTGGATTCTCCAGCATCTGCAGTTCCCATTATCTCTGATCACAAGTTAGAGGATGGCTTTGAATAGGAAATTAGAGATGCGTGCAACAAGGATGCTACAGTAATCGTGGGTGACTTTAATCGACATATAGACTGGCCGAATTACATTAGAATAATGCAATGGTGAATTAATCGGTGGAGTATGCAGAAGTTTTGTTTTAGATTAATACATTGAGGAGCCACAAGGGAACAGCCTATCCTAGATTTGGTTTCATGCAATGAGAAGAGATTAATTAAATGACTATTAAATTAAATATAAGATGGCAGAATGGCTCAGTGGTTAGCACTGCTGTCTCACAGCGACAGAGATGCGGATTTCGGGTGATTGTTCATGTGCAGTTTCCACATTCTCTCTGTGTCTGCATGGGTCTCCTGAGAGTGCTCTGGTTTCTTCCCATTATCCAAACATGTGCAGGTTAGGTGAATTGGCCATGCTAAATTGCCTCTAGTGTGCAGGGATGTGCAGGCTAGGGGGCTTAATCATGGGAAATGCAGGGTAACAGAGATAGAGTCGGGTGCTAGGTCTGGGTGGAATGCTCTTTGGAGGGTCAGTGTGAACTCGATGGGCTGAATGGCCTGTTTTCACACTGTAGGAAAAATAATTTTTGTCAGAGGCACTTTAACATGATAGATTTATTCTTTGGGGTAAAACTGAAGAAATGTAATCGTAAAATAGGGTGCTAAATATGAACAAAGGAAATTATGAGGGTATGAGGAGTGAGTTGGCTGCAACAGTCTGGATAAATTCATTTTAAGTGAGATCCAGCTATTCAAAATATATATCAACAGCTTAGATGAGGAAATCAAATGCAACATTTCCAAGTTTGCTGATGATTTTAGTGAGTGGTGAGGAGTAGGTAAAGAGGTTTCAAGTTGATTTAGACAAGTTGAGTGAGTAGGCTAATGCATAGCTGATAACCTAAATACATGTGAAGCTATTCACATCAGTAGAGAAAACAGCATGGTAGATTATTATTTAAATGGTGATAGACTTGGAAATAAAACCAAAGCTGCTGGAAAAGCTCAGCAGGTCTGGCAACATCTATGAAGGACAAAAAACAGAGTTAACGTTTCGGGTCCAGTGACCTTTCCTCAGAATTTGCAAAGGTTGATGTGTACAGGGACCTGGATGACCTTGTATATCAGTCACTGAAAGCAAGCATGCAGGTGAAGTAAGGAGAAAGAAAAGCAAATGTACTTCACTGCAAGAAGGGTTGAGTTCAGGAGCAAGGATGTTTTTACTACAGCTGTACAATGTCTTTTTGAGAGCTCACCTGAAGAATTGTGTGCAGTTTGGTCTCCTAACATAAGAGAAGAGATACTTGTCATAGGGAGAATGCAGAGAAGGTTAACCAGACTGATTCCTGTGGAGGCAGGTCTATCATACGAAGATGGATTTGGTTGACTAGGCTTCCATGAACTGGAAGTTAGAAGAGTGAGGAGTTATCTCTTTGAAATGCACAAAGTTCTGCAGACTAAATGTAGGGGTGTTGTTTTCCCTACTTGGCCTGAGGGAAGGGGAGTTGTTAGAAAGGACTCAGGATATGGGGTAGTCCATTTCAGACCAAGATGAGGAAAACGTTCTCCACTCAGAGGATGGTGAACCTGTGGAATTCACTACGAAATAGGATGTTGAGGCCAACCCACAAAATATATTTAAGAAAGATTTTTAGAAACTAAAGGTAACAAGGTGTAGAAGTGAGTTAAATTGTCAGCCATGATCATGTTGAATGATAGAATGAGCTCCATGGTCAGATGCCCTGCTCCTGCTTCAATTTATTACATTTCTATGCTGCTAATGTAATTAAACTAGAATTAAGCTGACACTTGTGAGTGAGGTCACTAGATACCTCAAATATAGTTTCTTTACTGAATTTTTCCACAATTTACACTCCAATTTAGTGAAAAGCAAACAGAGAACATAGAACATTCCAACACAGTACAGGCCCTTCAGCACTCGATGTTGTGCTGACCTGTCATACCGATCTCAAGCCCATCTAACCTACACTATTCCATGTACATCCATTTGCTTGTCCAATGACGACTTAAATGTACCTAAAGTTGGCGAATCTACTGCTATTGCAGGCAAAGCGTTCCATTCCCTTACTACTCTCTGAGTAAAGAAACTACCTCTGACATCTGTCCTATATCTTTCACCCCTCAATTTAAAGCTATGCCCCCTCGTGCTCACCATCACCATCCTAGGAAAAAGGTTCTCCCTATCCACCCTATCTAATCCTCTGATTATTTTATATGTTTCAATTAAGTCACCTATCAACCTTCTCCCTAATGAAAACAGACTCAAGTCCCTCAGCCTTTCATCTTAAGACCTTCCCTCCATACTAGGCAACATCCTAGTAAATCTCCTCTGCACCCTTTCCAAAGCTTCCACATCCTTCTTATAATGCGGTAACCAGAACTGTACACAATTCTCCAAGTGCGGCCGCACCAGAGTTTTGTACAGCTTCACCATAACCTCTTGGTTCCAGAACTCGATCCCTCTATTAATAAAAGTTAAAACACTGTATGCCTTCTTAACAGCCCTGTCAACCAGGGTGGCAACTTTCAAGGATCTGTGTACATGGACACCGAGATCTCTCTGCTCACCTACACTACTAAGAATCTTACCATTAGCCCTGTACTTTGCCTTCTGGTTACTCCTACCAAAGTGCATCACCTCACACTTGTCTGCATTAAACTCCATTTGCCACCTCTCAGCCCAGCTCTGCAGTTTATCTATGTCTCTCTGCAACCTACAGCATCCTTCGTCACTATCCACAACTCCACCGACCTTAGTGTCATCTGCAAATTTACTAACCCATCCTTCTACGCCCTCATCCAGGTCATTTATAAAAATGACAAACAGCAGTGGACCCAACACCCACCCTTGCGGTACACCACTAGTAACTGGTCTCCAGGATGAACATTTCCCATCAACTACCACCCTCTGTCTTCTTTCAGCAAGCCAATTTCTGATCCAAACTGCTATATCTCCCACAATTCCATTCCTCCGGATTTTGTACAATAGCCTATTGTGGGGAATCTTATCGAACGCCTTGCTGAAATCCATATACACTACACCAACCGGTTGACTCTCATCTACTTGTTTGGTCACCTTCTCAAAGAACTCAGTAAGGTTTGTGAGGCACGGCCTTCCCTTCACAAAACCGTGCTGAATATCCCTAATCAATTTATTCTTTTCTAGATGATTATAAATCCTATCCCTTATAACCTTTTCCAACACTTTACCAACAACTGAAGTAAGGCTCACTGGTCTATAATTACCAGGGTTGTCTCTACTCCCCTTCTTGAACAGGGGAACCACATTTGCTATCCTCCAGTCATCTGGCACTATTCCTGTAGACAATGACGAGTTAAAGATCAATGCCAAAGTCTCGGCAATCTCCTCCCTGGCTTCCCAGAGGATCTGAGGATAATCCCATCTGGCCCAGGGGGCTTACCTATCTTCACCCTGAAAAGGATTTCTAATACCTCTTCCTTGTGAACCTCAATCCCACCTAGTCTAGTAGCCTCAGTATTCTCCTCGACAACATTGTCATTTTCTAGAGTGAATACTGTTGAAAAATATTCATTTAGCGCTTCCCCTATCTCATCTGACTCCACACACAACTTATCACTACTATCCTTGATTGGGCCTAATCTTACTTTTGTCATTCTTTTATTCCTTAAATACCTATAGAAAGCCTTAGGGTTTACCCTGATCCTATCTGCCAACAACTTCTCATGTCTCCTCCTGGCTCTTCTGAGCTCTCTCTTTAGGTCTTTCCTGGCTACCTCGTAGCCCTCAAGTGCCCTAACTGAGCCTTCACATCTCATCCTAACATAAGCCTTCTTCTTCCTCTTGACCAGAGATTCCACCTCCTTCGTGAACCATGGCTCCCGCACTCTACAGCTTCCTCCCTGCCTGACAGGTACGTACTTATCTAGGACACACAGGAGCTTTTCCTTGAATAAGCTCCACATTTCTACTGTGCCCATCCCCTGCAGTTTCCTTCCCCATCCTATGCTCCCTAAATCTTGCCTAATTTCATTGTAATTGCCTTTCCCCCAGCTATAACTCTTGCCCAGTCGTATACACCTATCCCTTTCCATCATTAAAGTAAACATAACAGAATTGTGATCGCTATCACCAAAGTGCTCACCTACTTCCAAATCTAACACCTGGCCAGGCTCATTACCCAATACCAAATCTAATGTGGCTTGGCCCCTTGTTGGCCTATCTACATACTGTGTCAGGAAGCCCTCCTGCACACACTGGACAAAAACTGACACATCTATAGTACTTGAACTGTAGTGTTTCCAGTCAATATTTGGAAAGTTGAAGTCCCCCATGACAACTACCCTGTCTCTCTCACTCCTATCGAGAATCATCTTTGCTATCCTTTCCTCTACATCTCTGGAACTATTTGGAGCCCTATAGAAAACTCCCAACAGGGTGACCTCTCCTTTCCTGTTTCTAACCTCAGCACACACTACCTGAGTTGACGAATCCCCAAACATTCTTTCTGCAACTGTAATACTGTCCTTGACCATCAATGCCACACCTCCTTTTACCATCTTCTCTGTTCTTACTGAAACATCTAAATCCTGGAACCTGCAACAACCATTCATGTCCCTGCTTTATCCATGTCTCTGAAATGGCCACAACATCCAAGTCCCAGGTACTAACCCATGCTGCAAGTTCACCCACCTTATTCCGGACACTCCTGGCATTGAAGTAGACACACTTCAAACCAATTTCTTGCTTGATGGTGCCATCTTGCTTCCCTGAAATGTCATTTCGGAGCACCCTACTCTCAATCTTTTCTATCGTCGAACTACAATTTTGGTGCCCATCCCCCTGCTGAATTAGTTTAAACCCACCCAAATAGCCTGAGCAAATTTCCCCCCAAGGATATCGGTACCCCTCTGGTTCAGGTGAAGACCATCTTGCTTGTAGAGGTCCCACCTACCCCAGAAAGAGTCCCAATTATCCAAGAATCCAAAACCCTCCCTCCTGCACATCCCTGTAGCCACGTGTTCAACTCCTCTCTCTCCCTATTCCTCACCTCACTAGCACGTGGCACGGGCAACAAACCAGAGACAACAACTCTGTTCGTCCTAGCTCTCAGCTTCCATCCTAGCTCCCTGAATTTCTGCCTTAAATCCCCATCTGTCTTCCTACCTTTGTCGTTAGTGCCAATGTGGACCACGACTTGGGGCTGCTCCCCCTCCCCCTTAAAGATCCCAAAAACATGATCAGAGACATCACGCACCCTGGTACCTGGGAGGCAACACACCAACCGTGAGTCTCTCTCGTCCCCACAGAACCTCCTATCTGTCCCCCTAACTATGGAGTCTCCAATGATTAATGCTCTGCTCCTCTTCCCCCTTCCCTTCTGAGCAGCAGGGACAGACTCTGTGCCAGAGACCTGTGCCCCACTGCTTTCCCCTGGTAAGTCGTCCCCCCCAACAGTATCCAAAACGGTATACTTATTGTTGAGGGGAATGGCCACAGGGGATCCCTGCACTGCCTGCTGGTTCCCTTTCCGCCCCCTGACCATAACCCATGATAACATTCAGAACAGGACTTGCAAGAGCTCTAATTTGGTGTGCATAATAATGTACTGTTGTGGTACAAATGAGACAAATCACTTTTTTTAGCTGGTGCTGGGAGTTTAACACTTCCTTCAACAGGCAGGTTTTACTGTATTCACTCCCTGCAAAAATGGACACTTCTGAGTGTGCAGCTCTCCTCCAGAGCACTAAATTTTGAAGACATTCGAGAATTGTTTCCCAGAAGTTCAAGACCTGCTATTTACAGTGCATACAAAACATATTTATGACAAATATTTGCTTTTGGTAGTTAAAAACTTTATCTTCTACTGCAATAAGCAGATAACCACACAGCTCATTTAACATGTATGTAATATATCTTTATAACCCAATGCATTCTGCTTCAAAAGGGTCTGATAAGGATTAATGAAGATTACTTTTCCTATGCAGTTTCAAGGTAGATATTTTTCTCTAAGTAAATTCCAATTTTGTACACAGTTTCACATCACTAATCATCTGAGGCAGCTCTTCTATTCTTTCTCGTATTTATTTGTAGTGAATGATTTTAACTAGTTTCTATTCATTAGTAATCAGTTTGTTGCTTAATAATTACTGATAGCTTGTATTCTGAAACATAAAGTAAGGCAAAGATGACTTTAATTAATTGCTGACAATAGAAGGAAGAGTTAGGAAACATTTCTTGTACTAATTTGTGATTTGTAGCAAAATGTAATTTTAATTCCTTGACATTGGGTGATATTGTGGACACAAGCCTGATTCCAGAATATGACCTTTTTTTTTACTTGGCTGACACTTAAGTGCAGCTCTGGAGGAGAGCTGCACACTCAGAAGTGTCCATTTTTGCAGGGAGCGAATACAGTAAAACCTGTCTGTTGAGGGAAGTGTTAAACTCCCAGCACCAGCTAAAAAAAAGTGATTTGACTCAGTTGTAAGAAACTGAGTCACATACAACACCATAGTTGGCCTTTTGAAGAAACAGTTAAAGAAGAATTTCCACTTGCAGTCCCTTTGTCACTCATCATGAAGCAAAACAATCGGCTGAATTTTCCAAAAAAATTGACTGGGTGTCAATTTTCTGCTACTTATCTCATTAAAGGCAGCACGGTGGCTCAGTGGTTAGCACCAGGGACTGAATTCAATTCCAGCCTCAGGTGACTGTCTGCCTGGAGTTTGCACATTCTCTCTGTGTCTACATGGGTTTCCTCTGGGTGCTCCAGTTTCCTTCCACAGTCCAAAGATATGCAGGCTACGTGAACTGGCCGTGCTAAATTGGCCATTGTAGGTTAGATGAATTCGTCATGGGAAATGCAGGATTACAGGGACAGGGGAGAGGGTGGTTGAGTTTGTGGAATGTTCTTTGGAGTATTTCCATGGTGCAGGGATTCTAAGATGATCTATGGGCTTGAACCCTCATTCCGTGGTGCTGCTTTCATGCAATCTTACACTAAGGAGGGGCTCATTGCTGCTAAGATCTTATGGGGCCTTCTTGCCATGGGCTCATATTTAATCCCCAACTGAGCACCGTTTCAGATGCTGCCGAATTGGTCTGGAGTCATTTAATGATCTTCTGTGCTCCACAATCATAAATGTCACCATCTTCTCTTTGCTACCTCCCATTCACTCTAACTCTGCTGTTGCGCCCGCCTTCCATCAAAGCTCACGGACAATCACTCTCAATATTGCATGCAGCATTTTTCCTAATGGATTTCACTCAAGTCATTTCCCCTGAACTATTAATCATTAATGCCCTATGAACTATTAATGCCCTCTGAGCATCTTACTCACTCACTCAGGACACCTTACTTCCTTTCAGGATTGCGGATGGACCAGGCCCCTAACTGATCACAGTCCCCCTTGGCAACGCTATGGACAACACTTCTTGCACTTTCAGGCATGGTTATTTGGTTGAAGCACATGCAGTGTGGCTGCTAATTAGGTTGCTGCTACAAGCTGAAGGTGTGACATTGAAGTAGACAGTGCCATACACCATCATGTCTACCCTACTGACTGCTCATCACTGGCAAACGGGAAAAATTCGGTTGAAACATAACACTTTAATGTTAGCGCAGATATTTACGTGCTGAGGAATATAATGTCTGCATATAGTTAGTAGTTGTAATAAATATCTGCTGGATTCTTCAATATAGCAATTTCTACACCTAGTTTCTTCTGAAGGATATTAACATAAACATTGTCACATCAGGTAAAACACCTTGATGGAGGAAAACCCACATCACTAGTTGATAGGGATTTCAAGTTTTTGAGAAGATCACCGTGGAGTTCTACTCATACGCATTTAGATATTTTCATCAGGTTTATCATTTTGGTGGTGGTCTGCAGCAATCTTGATTTTTAAGAACTGATTTTTACATATTCATTCAGCATCAGCAATGTTTCAGGGTGATTGAATATTGCGAGGGGGCCTCACATTAGTGTTAGACCATATTTTTGGATGTTCAGTCATCCTGAACATCTAATTTATTTCCTTTATGCTGAGTTAAAGCAATCCTTTTGATCAAGGCAATTTCATTCCAAATCCACCATGTATAATTGAGTTTCATTTTAATTGGAACAAATGCTGAAACAAAGTCCTCATAGTCCTATGTGACCACAGAGCTACTCTCATTAGACAGAGATGACTAGTGGTGTTTTAACCTAGCAGTCATCATGCCTGAGGCAAGGGGAGAGATTGAAAGGGAGACTCCTCACAGTAACCTCAGCCAGTGTGAGAATTCAACCCATGCTGCTGGCATCACTCGCATTGCAAACAAGCCATCCAATCTCCTAAGATAACTGACTCCCGTCAAATATGCAAATTAATAATGGACAGTGAGATAGTTTTGTTATTAGATGGATAAATAAAACTTTAAACATCAATTTTGAACTGATTTGTGATTAGTTTTATTCTCTGGGTTTATACTGAACGAGAAAGACAACACAAATTTATTTTTTTTAAAATCACTTCTAATTTCAATATCATATTCCCAGGGACAAAATGGGAGGAAACTAGTGGAATTTGAATTCAAAAACAAGCTTTGGAATTACAAGTCTAATAGTGACTATGAAACCATTGTTAATTCTCGTAAAGAACCCATCTGTTTCAGAAATATCTTTTTGGGAAGGAAATCCCCTGTCCTTATCTGGTCTGGCATACATGTGAATCGAGATTCGCAACAGTGTGGTTGATATTTAAATGCCCTCTAAAATGGTCTAGCAAGCAACTCAGTTGTATCAAACCATGAAAAACTCTTTAAAAAAAGAAATGAAACTGGAAGGACCATCTGCATAGACCAAGGCACCAGAAATGAAAATGTAAACTCAGCCTTGTTAAACCTGAAAAGTCTTCCTTACTAATGTCTGGGGCTAGTACTAAAATTAGGAGAGCTGGTTCACAGTCTAGTCAAGCTTCAGTTCAACACAATCATACTCGTGGAATCATGCCTGATTGACAATATCCCAAATAAACACCATCTCTCTCCATCAGCAGGGCAGATTCAGCAGAGGTGGTGGCACATCAGTATAGAGTCGGGAGGAAATTACCCGGGAGTTCTTAACAATGAAGCAGGATGTTGTGATGTCTGTGGCATTAGGCTAAACGTGGGTGAGGAAACCTGCCAATAATCATGTACTACCATCACTAGGTTGGTGAACCAGTATAACTCTATATTGCATACCACTTAGAGGAAGCACTGAAGATGGCGACTGCACAGAGTGTACTCTGGGTGGGAATTTCAATGTTCATTACCAAATGTGGTTCAGCAGCATCACTGCTGAGCAAGCTATTCAAGTTGTAAAGGACACTACTGGTGATGGAGGAACAATCAGGAGGAGAAAAATATATATACTTAGACCATAAGATATAGGAATATAAGTAGGCCATTCAGCTCATTGAGTCTGCTTCATCATTCAAAGAGATCATGATGGATCTGATAATGCTCAATTTCACTTTCCCGCCATTTCAACAAAACCCTTGACTCTACCTCAGCCTTGAATATACTTAATGATCCAGCCTCTACAACTCCCTAAAGTAAAGAATTCCACAAATTCACTACTCTATGTGAGAAGAAATTTCTCTTCATTGCTGTCTTACTTGGGTAACTCCTCCAAAATTATGTCCTCTGATTTTCTTGACTCACCCACATGGGAAACAACTTTTTCACATCTAATTTATCAAGTTTTCTAATAATTTTGTATGCTTAAATAACGTTGCCTCTCATTTTCCTGTACTTTAATGAGTACAGGCCCAAACTACTCGACCCCTCGTCATAAGGCAGCTCCTGCATACCTGGAATCCACTAGTCAACCTTTTCTGGACTGACTCCAATGCCAGCATAATTTTCCACATGTAAGAGGAGCAGACCTGTTCATAGTATTCCAGCTGTGGTCTGCCTAGTGCCTAGTATACTTTCAGCAAATCTTCTCTATTTTTATATACCATTTCCTTTGAAAGAAAGACCAGTAACACATTTGCCTTCATTATACCCTGCTTGTACACTAGCTTTTTGCAATACATACACAAGGACTTACAAATGTCTTTTGACTTTATCCTTACCAATCCAGCTGTCGCACATGCATCTATCTATGACAATATCGGGCCACCATAAAGTCCTCATACTGACAAAGTTCCTTCATCATATGGAGGATATTTTCCATTATGTTGTGTGGCACTATCACCATGCTAAATGGAACAGACCTGGGCCAGATCTGGCACCTCAAGACTGGGCATCCATGAAGCACTATTGTTCACTAGCAACAACAGTATTGTACTCAAACACGAAATGTAACCTCATTGTGAGGCATATCCCTCACTTTACTATTACCATCAAGACTATTGTGAGGATCACCCTTGGCTCAATGGCGGGTACAGGAGAGCATTCCAGGAGCAGCAATAGGCACACCTAAAAATCGGGTGTCAACTTGATGTAAGTACAACACAGGGATATTTGCATGTCACTAGCATAATCAGCAAGGGATAGACAGCGAGCACCTGAGATGCTGCTTGGCCTGCTGTGTTCATCCAGCTTCACACTTGGTTATCAGGGATAGACAGCGATCTCACCAGCAACAGATCAGATCCAAGCTCTGCAGTCCTGCCACATCCAGTCATGAATGCTGATTGACAATTAAACAATTCTTTGGAGGAGAGGAATCTGCAACTAACTCCATCCTCACTGATAGCCGAGCCCAGAACATCAGTGTAAAAGACAAACCTGAAGTGTTTTCAATAATCATGAGTGAGTAGTACCAAGTAGATAATTCATTGTGATCTCTTCTGAGGTCTGCAGCATCAGATATTGGCCTTCAGCCTTGCCAACTCTGCAAAATCCTCCTTACCAACATCTGGGGGCTTATGTCAAAATTGGAAGTACTGTCTCATAGACTTTTCAAGCAATAACCTAGCTCAGTCATACACATGAAATCAAACCTGACAGACAATGTCCCAGACACCACCAATACCATTCCTGGATATATCCTGGGCAACCAGCAGGGCAGATCCAGCAAAGGTGACAGCACAGAGGTGTACAATCAGGAATGAGTTGCTCTGGGAGTGGTCAACATTGACTCCAGACCCCATAAACTGTCTCTGGCTTCAGATTAAAAATGGGCAAGGAAAACTCCTGCTGATTACCACATACCATCCTCCCTCAGCCTATGAATCAATATACGTCCATGTTGAACAACATTTAAAGAGTGATAAGGGCACAAAATGTACTCTGGGTGGGGGATTTCAAGATCAAGAATGGCTTAGCAGTAGGGCCACAACTGATCGAGGTAGTCGGGTCCTAAAGAACATAGCTGCTGGACTGGTTCTGTGGCAGGTAATGAGGGAACCAACAGAAGGGAACAAAATACCTGACCTTGTACTCACTGCCTTGCATCTCCAACAACACTCAAGAAGCTTGAGACTATCCAGGATAAAGCAGCCATCTTGATTGGCATGATATTCACAAGCATCTACTCTCTCCACCACTGAGGATCAGCAGGAGCAGTGTGTACTGTCTAAATGATACACTGCAGAAATTTGTAAAAGATCCTTAGGCAGCGACTTCCAAATGACCACTTCTATCTGAGGGCTGTGAATGTGGCCCAATGCCTTACAAAAACTAGCCTTCCTTCCATTAACTCTGTCTGTACTTCCCATTACCTTGGGAAAGCAGCCAGCATAATCTAAGGCCTCTCCCACCCTGGTCACACTCTCTTCAACTCTCTTCCATCAGGCAGAAGATACAAAAGTTTGAAAACATGTACCAACAGATTTAAGGATTTCTTCCCTGCTGTTGTCAAACTTATGAAGAACCTCTAATATTAGAGCTAATCTTTCTCTGCACCTTCTCTGTAGCTGTAACACAAAATTCTGAATTGTGTTTTATTACACTGATGTACTTATGTAAGAAATTATTTGTCTGGCTAGCATGCAAAACAATACTTTTTACTGTATCTGAATACATGTGGCAATAATAAAACAAATCATTCAAAACGTTCATTCACAAGGGCAGCAGATGCATGGGAACACCGTCACCTGGAAGTTCTCCTCCAAGCCATTATCCATCTTGACTTGGAATTATATCGCTGTGCCTTCACTGTTGCAGGGACAAAAACCTGGAATTCCCTTCATGAGGTTATTTTGGGTCAACGTACAGCATGTGGACTGCAGAGGTTCAAAAAGCCAGTTCACTATAATCTTCTAAAGGGCAACTAGGAATGGGCAACAAAAGTTGGCCAGTCAATGACACCCATCAATTTTTTAAAAAATGCACTGCTGATGTTCCCCAAGAGTCTGTAGGCTGCATCTTCTAAAACCACGAAGCCAGGGCAAAGACAGCAAATAAATTGGAACACCACTGTCTGAAACGAAACATTTAAATCATTCACTACATTGACTTGGAAATGTATTGTTGTATTTCACTGTTGTTCAGTCAAAATCCTGGAACTTCCTCCGCAGTAGCATTCTGGGTGAACCTATACAAAATAGACTGCAGTCATTCAAGAAGGCAGTTCATCAGCTTCTCAGGAGGAGCTAGGGACAGACAATAAATACAGACCAGTCAGTGAAGCCCAGGGCCCTAATGAATGGAGCCCACTACCAGTGAATGAATAAAAAAAGAATATCTCCATATTATTAAGAGTAGGTGTGTCCAAAAACATTCTGTCAATGTGCTCGTCTACTGAATCATTTTCATCCAGTGATTATAGACGAATTAGATTAGTTTGCCAAATGTGTTTTGTACAAATTTGTAAAACTACATCAGAAATATAACAACAAATATAATCTTGTTCAGATTATGTTTTGAATACTTCAGATGTGATTTTGCATGAAAGTGAAGTAATTTCATATAGTTTAAACCTCCTGTAATCTTGAAATGAATATGGGATAACTATTCACTCCCGTCTCAGCAATTTTGGGACTGTTTAATGTTAATATCAGTCTTTAGACATATTGGTAATGTATTAACAGGGGTGCAAAATGTAATGCCAAAAAGAAAAGTAAAGCACTGGAGATACTTAAAGACTTTGAGAGCAAAAACCACTTAGACATAATTACTGGCTTTTCCAAATACTGTTTGAATGGAAAATTCTATGAATCTTGAAGTAATGATACATGCCCTGGCACTTGAAGCTGGCAACATTGAAGGTGATAATGTGCTTCAGAATGAACACATGTTTCAAACACACAAAATCAGCAGACTGCAAAACTGTAGCCCAATAAAAATGAAAACATGACCTGCTCTCTTAATTTGTTCAAAACACTGCAACTATCACACAGTTGTAGTCCCAGTAGATGACAATGCAAAACCTGGTGATGGAATAGCCTTTTTATTTTATCATTATTACAGGCTTCCAGTGTAAGTTAAAAAACTGAGTTCCTGAATCTCTTCCTAATATCAGACAGGATTTTACTAGTGGGGAGGGGTGGGTGGGGGGGAAGCAGTGACTAGTTGCAGCTGACACACAGGAAAGAATCTTGCTCACCCACTGGCCCAAGGACTCTCACCCCTCAGGAGGTAGTCCCACCCCTGAGAGGTGCCAGCCAATCTGGTTAGCTGCAGCTCTTGCAGTTTCGATAGTGTTAGAGCTCAGCAATGGATTATGCCAGCTCTCCAAGGAGAAACTGGAAGAAGAATGATGGCTTCTGGACATGGTGGGCTTTTCATGTGGGGAGGGTTTCGAGAGCCTTTGGGATTGTGAATATGGGGTTGTGGGGGGGAGATAGATCAGGTTTTAGGGGGCAGGTGGCAAAGGATGGGTGGGGTGGTGAGGAGATGTGTATCTTTATGGGGGTACTCCTGACATACATGGGATTTCAACTGAACCTTCCTTCCTGACCTGCTTCCAATTTACCGTCAAAAAACATACTTTCCATTCCCATTCGAAGATGTTTCTTCTTGGGGGAAAATCAAGAACTAGATAGTCATTGTTTCAAAATAAAGGATGGCCCATTCGAGGCAGGAATGCAGAGATATCTTTTCTCACAGAAAGTCATGGAGTCATTGGAATGCTCTCTAGCAAAAGGGGGTGGAAGTAGAATCTGAAAATTTTTAAGGAAGAACTGATGGGTTTCTCTAAACAAGGGAATAAAAGGTCAGTGGGGATAGGTAGCTTCAAGAGGCTGAGCGACCAACACTTGCTTCTAATCCATATGTACAATACCTGCCCGGGCCAACACTACCATGGCATGGGCAGCATATTGTCTTGGCCATATGGCTTCCATGATTTATTTAAAATATGGCAGGCAGACTGCTGAATTCGAAAGGTAGGACAGTCTTCCTTAATCTCTCAAAGTCCAATATATCAGGAAGGCGATCACTCAGTATAGTCTATATTATCAGTCACGTACATGGGTGCTCGGTAGGGTCTTCAAGTATGAATTCAAGCCAATCCAAAGGAGTATTCCCATGTTTTTCCACCTTACACTGAATAAAACATGAACGTGCCTTGGGTAATGTTTCTGAAACTGTGATCCTTCCCAAAATTGGAATAACAGAGCCACTGAAATCTTGAAGAGTGTCTGTCAGAAGAGTGAATGTTGCAAAAAATGCTGGTGGCAGAGGTCACCACTCAAAACAAACGCATTCACAGCGACATCAAAGTAAAGGAATGTGTGTGACTATGACTGGATATTCCTTAAAGTGGCCTGATACTTCACTATTTATCTTGATATGCATACATTGAATTTCAGTGTGAGGAATAGGCTCCTTCACATACTGAACCAATAAACTCTTCTGACATACACAGTGTATTACTGGGTGCAGCTCCAGGGTGGGCATCAATGTGGTGGACTAAGTATCCCTAATATTTTATACGTCCCCCTCACTTAAATTTTCCCCAGGAGGAGGCCATAAAATTCAGCTGCAGATATCTAAGGTATAATTGTTTCACTTGATTTAGATACTTGATGCTTCCACCAGCCAGCATTTTACTTTGCCATACTGAGCATTCATAATTTCTTAACAATTCTTTCTATGCCCACAGTATATTCTGCAATGAAGTGGGTGACTGGCATTTGCTGCCAGGCATTTAGCAATAACACACTGAGCCCCAAAACTAGGATCTTAATGGGAATGACCCTCTCATTAGTCCTCCTCTGCTGTTCCATCTCTCCAGCGAGGTGTTTCATGACCCACATCAAGTTTGCCTTGTTGCCAATGAAGTACTATGGAGCTTTTATCTGCGCTATACATTTCAAATCATGACCGTGCATTTCTCTTATATGATCAATTGCAGAAACTACAGCTTCATTTTAGTAAGTTGCCCATATAAATATATATTGACAAGGTTAATGTCAACAAAAAGCTGGGATTCAGATGTCCCATATCTGTTTCCACACTGGTACATAAGATCATAGGAAGGTGGCAGCAGGACAAAGCCACTCAGCCCCTGTATCCTGCTCTGTCATTCTAGATCATCTACCTTCATGCCATTTCCCATGTTATTCCCTTATCTCTTAAGGGAATAATACTACAATATCTTAAGGGTTATGGTGAGCAGATGGGTACAGTCATAGAGTCCTACAGCACAGAGACAGGCCTGTTGATCCAAACTGGTCCATGTTGACCAGAATGTCCATCCATGCTAACGCCATTTCCCAATGCTTGGCCCATATTCATCTAAACCTTTCTTATTCATGTATTCGTTTAAGCGCCTTTTAGATATTGTTAATGTACCCGCCTCAGCCACTTCCGTTGGCAGCTCATTCCATATGCATACTACCCTCTGTGTAAAAAGTTGCCTCTCATGTTCCCATGTATTCTTTCCCCTCTTACCTTAAATCAATGCCCTCCAGTCCTCAATTCCGTAACCCTGGGAAAAAGACTAAGTGCATTCACCCTATCCATGCCTCACATCATATTATACACACTATAAGATCCCCCCTCAGTCTCCTACACTCTAAAGAAAAAAGTCCTAACTTGTCTAACCTCTCCATATAACTCAGCCCCTTGAGTCCTGGCAACATCCTTGTAAATTTCTTCTGCACTCTTTCTAGTATAACAACAGCAAAGTGACCAAAACTGAGCACAATACTCCAAGTGCAGCCTCACCAATGTCATGCACAACTGCATCCTGATTTCCCAACTTCGGCACTCAGTACCCTAGCTGATGAAGGTCAGTGTGCCAAAAGCCATTTTCACTGCCTTGTCTACCTGTGACTCTACTTTCAGAGAACTGTGCACCTGAACTCCAAGGTCCCCATCTTCCACTACACTCCTTAAGGCCCCACCATTCACCATTTGACTTTCCAAAATGCAACACTTCACACTTACTTATATTAAACTCCATTTGCCATTTCTCAGCCCACTTCCCCAGATGATCAAGATTCTGCTGCAATTTCTGATAACCTTCCTCACTGTCCACGATACCGCCTATTTTAGTGTCATTGCAAACTTACTAATCATGCCTGTACATTCTCATCCAAATCATTGAGATAGATAACAAACAGGCACCGACCCCTGAGGCACACCAGTCATCACACGCCTCCAGTCTGACAAGCATCCTTTCAGCATTACCCTCTGCTTCCTACCATCAAGGCAATTGTGCATCCAATTTGCCAGCTCTCCATGGATTCCATGTGATCTAACCTTCCAGAACGGTTTACCATGTGGAACCTTATTAAAGGCCTTACTAAAATCCATATAGATTACATCTACTGCCTTGACCTCATCAACCTTCTTGGTCGCTTTACCAAAGAACTCTAACAAATTTGTGGGGCATGTTCTCCCACACACAAAGCTATGCTGACTACTCCGTAATCAAACCCTGTCTTTCCAACTACATGTATATCTTATTCTTCAGAATCTTTTCATGTAACTTACCTAACACTGGTGTTAGGCTTACTGGTCTATAATTCCCAGGTTTTTCTTTGCAGCCCTTCTTGAATAAGGGCACAACATTCGCTATCCTCCAGTCTTCAGGGACTTTACCTGTGGCTAATGATAATGCAAATATATTAGCCAGGGTCACCGCAATTTCTTCTCTAGCCTCTTGCAGGGTTCTTGGATATATCTGGCCAGGACCAGGAGATTAATTCATCTTCGTATATTCTAATACTTCCAATACCTTCTATACTGTGTTATGGACTGTCCCCAAGATATCGCCACGAACTTCCCTGAGTTCCCAAGTCTTCATGTGTTTCTCCAGGGTAAACACAGAGGGGAAGTATTCAGTGAGGACCTTGCCCATCTCTTGCATTTCCTCATTAAATGTCCACTTTGCTCCTTGAGGGGTGCTGCTCTCTCTCTATTTATTCTTTTTCCTTTAACATACTTAAAGAATCTCTTTGGATTCACTCTAACCTTCTCAGCCAAAGCCATCTATTTTCTCCTTTTCGCCTTCCTGATTTCCTTCTTCAGTAAACTCCTGTATCCCCTATATACTTTCAGGGATTCCTTGATCCCAGCTGCCTGTACTTGAGCTATGCCTCCTTCTTTTTTCTGGTCAAAGCCTCAAAATCTCTTGTTATCCAGGGTTCCATATTCCTGCCAACCTTGCCCTTCATCCTCACAGGATCATCGACTTGAACTCTAGCTATCAAACTTCTAAAGACTTCCCACTTGCTGGAGGTTCCTTTGCCTGCAAACAAACTACTCCAATCAAACCCTGCAAGCTCCCATCTAATTCCATCAAAATTTCCCTCGCCTCCATTTAGAACTTGAACTTGTGGGCCAGTTTTGTCCCTCTCCATAACTATTTTAAAATTTATAGAACTATGGTCACTGGTCCGAAAGTGCTCCTCCACTATCACCTCAGTCACCTGTCCTCTCCTATTTCCTAAGAGTAGGTCAAGTTTTGCCCTCCATTTACTGCATAAGGAAACTTTCCTGAACATACTTAAAAATCTACCCCATCTGAGCCCTTAACACTTTGGTAGTCCCAGTCTCTAGGAAAATTAAAATACCTCAAAAGACAACCCCATTGCTTCTGCAAGTCTCCCCAATCTTCCTGCATATTTGTTCCTCTAATTTCCATTGACTATTTGGGGGCCTATAGCACAACCACAACAGCATCGCCATCTCTTATCTTGTTTCTCAGCTCCGCCCACAAAGACTCACTGGACAATCCCTCAATCATTTCATCCCTGACTACTGCTGTGATACTCCCCTTAATCAAAAATGCAACTCCCCCTCCCCAATTCCTCCACCTCTCTCCC
Source organism: Stegostoma tigrinum (assembly GCF_030684315.1). Lineage (NCBI taxonomy): Eukaryota > Metazoa > Chordata > Chondrichthyes > Orectolobiformes > Stegostomatidae > Stegostoma > Stegostoma tigrinum. The sequence continues at coordinate 36,444,998 of NC_081373.1, read as the reverse complement.
ACCTAAAGCACCTGTACCCTGGCACATTGAGCTGCCAGTCCTGTCCCTCCCTTAGCTATGTCTCTGTAATGGCTATAATATCCCAGTTCCACGTACCTATCTACGCCCTGAGTTCATCGGCCTTAGCTGTCAGATCTCCTACATTGAAATAAATGCAATTTAATCCAACGGGCAATCCTCACTTTCTGACCTGTTCCAGCCTGACAAATCCTCACTCTCTGTCCTGTTCCAACCACAGATACAGATTCAGCTTCTGCAATCTCTCCTTACAGGGCAGTCTTGTCAATGTAGAATTAATCTGGTAAACCCCCTCCACATTCCCTCTATAGAAAATATGGAGATTTTATCTGTGCCACATGTTTCTACTCACATTTGTGCATTCCTTAAATAAGGAAACTTAAACTGCATATAATTTTATTCCAGGTGCAATCTCACCAAGATCCTAAACAATTGAAGCAAGATGTCTTTACTCCTGCTTACAAATCCTCTTGCAAAGAAAGGTCAACATACCGTATGCTAATTGCTTGCTGCACCTGCATGTTTGCTTGCTTAGCAATGTTTTGTGAAATTCTAGAAAAGTTACCTTACCTCATTTAGAGAAAGTGCTAATTAACAACACACATATAAACATCTGAATATATTGCCTGTTATCAAATGTGGTAATTAACAATTTATCAAATTGTCAGTTTATGTTTAACACAGAACTATCAAAATTACATCAATCTGCATGAATGGACAAACTATATACTGTACTTATAAGATTACTGCAATTAAATTCGAATTCATAGTTAGTACAAACTAACCTGGCATTATCTATCAAATTCGCTTTGACTCTGAAGAAAACAGTAAATATGATAAACAATAGAAGTTGTTTGATCTGGCACTATGGACTGCATCTTCTTATATTTTATCTAGAGGTGCTGCTTCCACATGAAAGCACAGGGCATGCAATGACTGGAAAGAGATTTTTTTTGTTCTTTGTAGAGAAGTTTTAATCAAATGCATTGGTGAGTTCACCACAGATAATAAATAGAAGTTACCTTCTCCTATGATGAAACCTTGAAACAATGCAGTTGATTACCTACAATCACTACAGGCATCCATCTACTGTGAATTAAGAGAAGTAACTTAAGTTAACCATCAGCCAGCTGGACTGATACCAAATAGGCATGTATTTAAGAAGCTTTCATTTTCTGTCTCAGAGTGATGCAGAAATGGTAGTTTTTACATGTGTAACAAGTATTTATTCACAGTGTTGTACAATATCTGCTCTATGTTTATAAATCTTGCTTCCAGCAACCTCTGCAGCTTATTTTCTCTGATTTCACAGCTAGGTTTAAGCAAGCAAGCAAAGTGAGTATCAAAAGTAAACATACACACATAATCAAACATATACCAATTGTCTACTTCTTTCCCCTTTTCTAATTTTTATTAATTCATTCTAAATACCAACATGCACATTGACTCATTTCTTAGAATTCAGGTTTTTCCATTTTGTCCACTTACAGAAATAGGCTTTGTGAAAGGAAAATCTCCGATACTCAAATCGAGATCTACAAATTTGAAGTTATTGCTCTGCATATCAACTCAGATGCATGAACATGTGAAATACTCAACGTCTAAGTTACACTGGTGCATGGTGATCTGATCTTGTGTAAATATGTATGTTGAAGACCAGACTATGACCAACAATATGTACAAAAATGCCACATACACCATTTCAAGAGTGAGAGTCTCTGCTGTCAAGGTATTCTTTATGGCACAAGCTGAAGGCAAAATTTATCCCCCTTTTCCACAAGAAAAATTACAAACCCTTCAGCACTAGAGTGTCAACAAGAGAGATTTGCATTAAAGAGAACATCAGTAAGAATAACAAGTCAGATAGCAACCGAGAAGCAGGGAAGTCAATGTTTTGGGCCAAAATCTTCCATCAGGACTGACAAAGGGTTTCAGCCTGAAATGGTGACTTCCCTGCTCCTTGGATGCTGTCTGACCTGCTATGCTTTTCCAGTTCCACATTTATTGACACTAGCTTCTAGCATCTACCGTCTTTGGTGTCTCCAAGAAAGAACAACAAGTTTCATGTTCCTGTCATCTCCCACTGACAGAAATTTCAAAATGCAAAGCTCCACTTTCTTCCTCAACAACGTTTTCACGGGAATTTCATATTTGTACTCATCTTTAATATTTCTAAACTGGCATCAGGCATTGTTGTTCAGCCAATTCAACTATGCAGTTGGATTTTCAACTCATCCATTTCAGTTTTGGAAGCCAGTGCATCTTTTTGTGAAGCTCAGCTTTGAATAATAGCATGGGACGAACATTTTTCATAACATTTTGCCAAAGCAAAGTGACATTTGAGGTCCATTCTACTAGATTTCCAACCTAATGTACTTAAAAACTCCAGAAGCTTGAATTCCAATTTTGAATTCTGCCTTAATCCCATTTGTGATGATATTTTTAGATTCACTGTTCCCACTCCACAAAATGTTACCTATATGCATCATAAAGATGCCTGATTGCTGCCTTCAATGTCAGCAAAACATGCCAGGCTCTGACGAAGACAACTCAATTTTAATAAGACAAATCTTACTGACAAGTTCCAAAATTTACAGGTATCATTTAGGTCGTATACACAATTCTCATTTTAGATATTTTTAATCAATGTGTTACATAAATTTTATGACACACCTCTGGAGCAGGTGGTACTTGAACCCAGGCCTCCTTATTCAGAGATACGGATACTACCACACTACCACAAGAATATAATTCTCCTTTTATACTGTCACTTGCAACCTATACCTAGACAGTTTCACAAATTTGTTAACATTATGATCCACATTTCTGTTGTATCACTCTTTGGCCCTTTATATATGAATACTATGAATTTCTTTCATATTTCTGACAGTTGTTCTAGTACTGTATGTTTATCTGCAAATTTAACTCTCATCAAAACTAGAATTCTGCCCATTTTTGATCCATTGATATAACCCACTAACATATATGCTTAATGGGGGAACTTCAAATGAAATTTCTGCTGTTTTGCATATAACCTACTGAATTACATAGTACTATCTTCAGTCTTTATAAAATAGTCAAAATCTGACCATGCTTCACAAGCAATCAATAGGTCATATTCTTGATATATGTTATTAATGAAAGTTAACAATCTTTCCAAACATTCATTCATGCTGAAGTTATGAACTTTTAATTCTGAAAAAATCATTCCTGCTTCATTTGCTTCTGTTTGGCAAGGAAACTGCCAAGGCTATACCTTGCTTCCTCTTTAATCAACAAGTGACCCAGATTCATGTTCAGAAATATCAAGTGCGTATGGGCTCAACCATCCTCTGCTGCCAATGTTATATACCAATACATAATTGTACTTAAACAGAATTCAAGTCCACATTTATATATGAGAGCTTTATTTCAGTTAAACATACTCCTTAAAACTCTCACCCCTCACCCCTCAATTCTATCCCTATTGACTCTTAACTGACATGTCCACCTCCTGATCTCTTTCCATTAGGTATCCAACAATCCTTCAGACAATATTCCATGACAACAACCGATTCGTGATTGAATTGAGTAAAATTATTTATTTTTGCAAAGACTATGTTTTCTAGTTTCTTATTGGTTGAGTCCCCTCCATGTTTCTGACATATAATTTGTAGGTAAACAGTTTGTTTTTCTCACTGAACTGAAATGAATGAGTTGAATCTTCTGAAGTAAAAGCATACAGAGAAATCAAATATAGTGTGATGGCATGGGTACAGCTATACCTGCATCAATGGATCACAGTGCCATTTTGCATTGGCAATATGACTCTGAAACAATATATGTGCTTCCTGCTTCACTAGATACCAGCAAGGAGTATGTGAATCAAGTTATTAGCACGTAGTTAATTATAACTGCAAGATTAACTTCTTAAAGGCAATTAGCAACCAAAATTCTTTCCCAAATATTAATAGTGCTTACTTTGTTAATGCAGGCACCCAGCATTCAATCAAAAAAACTCACCGGAAGGGTCACCAGACCCAAAATGTTAACTCTTTTTTTTCTTCACAGATGCTGCCAGACCTGCTGAGCTTTTCCAGCGACTTTGTTTCTATTCCTGATTCATAGTATTTGCAGTTCTTTCCATTTTTACCTAGTAAGCTAACTTTAGTGGTACATTCCTTGTAACAGGAGGCATTTGTCAATGCATCAGATTATTCTCTGTATGATGTTTAAATTGTGTTTAATTGTCGTGTAAGTGTTTACTAATTCCTGCCTGCTGGTCTTTAACTTCCATTAATCTACATTATCATCACGAATGTCCATCTGTCAGTTATGCCTGTCTTCTTCATACATAGCAAAAGAAAATAGACTTATTAGAAAAGTGCTTCCTCTGTTGAGCTACTAATGAGTTTGTGACATTAGGCCCTTTCTGTCCTAACGTGCCAAAATGTTTGAGAGAATGTCACATCCAATGATAACTATAAATAATAAATGAAACATAAAGATTATTATCAATCAGCTAAAGAATTTCAAAAGACTCATTTACACATTTGAAACAGATTGGATCAATAGATAATTCAATGTCATTACCACATAATTGATTTTGTTGGCTGGTGATTTTTTAATATTTGGTTATGTTATACTTCAATGTTAAATTAATTTATTTCAGTATTAAGAAGCCAGCATTACTACCATAACTAATTAACACAGTCAATTAGTTTAATTAAGTGTGGCTCTTCCACTCATCAATAAAAACCTTAGGTCTGCACATGCAATTGGAAGCAACAACAAGGTTTTGCAGAACCTTAAATATGGCAAACATATTAAGGCATTTACAATTGACAATGACTAACATAAAACAGGGGGAGAATACTCACGCATGGTCATATGAGCTGTTAAGTAGGCCTTTGAAATGTGGAAAAGAGATGGCAAGATTAAATATTTTAGGAAGAGAATCCTAGAGGTGTGAATATGCCACCTAATGGCTCTACCACTGATAGGGATGCCAGGAGAATGCCCAGAATTAAAAGTATGAAGGGAGCAATTTTAGATGTAGGAGTCTGGAAGGTTGCACTGCTGAGTAAAGTAATGCAGACAATGTGAAACATTTTAACATCAATATGCAAAGTGATGGATATCCAGTGGAGGTTAGCATATAAAACTATTGTATTTGATGCTGATTTACAGCAAAGTGTTTCAAGAATATAAACTGCTGACTTTAGTATTTACTGTATCTGCAACACCTGAAGGAGAAATATTGATTTAAGGAAGGCAAGTAAGTCAGACAAAGCTTTACCTCTGCAAAATGATATAAAAACCACATATGATTCCCCTCAATATGTCAAAAAAATGTTCAGCAGAAGGTTAAGGTTCAGTAGGAAGGCAATCTTACAGCAGCACCATGTTGTATCCCTAGAATTAGAGGAGCCCTTAGTGACAATGGGGATGTTTTCTCCAGCATTGTTTGGAACAAATTGCTTTTCACTTTTCTGGTGGGCATGAAAATCTAAGAAGGTCACTGGTTGAGAAGATATAGTTGGGCATATTTCCCATTGATAATGCCAGCATAAAATGACACTGGAGGAGTTTAGGAACAGGAAATAAATCTGAGAAATATTAACTGGTAGTTGTACAAGAATTCTGAGTTTTTTAGCTTTTGGAGAAAAGTAATTCAGAAATATTATCATTTCAAGACTTTTGTACACCTAATAACGGAGCTTTTGATTTTGGTATTCATATTTTGATATTATTACTTGGTGTTACTTGATGTTATTTTAGTTGGTTGCAATATATTCTCCACTCATGGTATTTAATCCTAAATTTGAGTTATTGTATCTCCTGCACTTGTAAACTTGCTGGTGGTGAACTGTAATATTACTGCAGGAGGCAGAGTGAGAGGTGATTTTGTAGAAGGTTCAGTACTTATACTGACTTCCACAGGATTGACTGCACAGGCCTTGATGCAGCTTCATGCCAAAAGAGAGCAGCAGCATGCAAATATTGACACCTCTTGATCCCAAATAGGAAACCACTCATCACATACAGTGGTAGCAGAATTTACCTTGCTTCTGTTTTCAAGCATATCTTGTACGAGTACCAGTGTCAGGAGTTTCTCTAGATGTTGTTTCTCTGTTCATGATTAATGATCCATCTTCACTTGCACTGATCTTAACATTTATACCACCCCATTAATTTACAAACAAGTTGCTGTTGCATTTCACATTGCAGGAGACTACCTTCTCATAAAAGACACGGGTCTGGCAGAGCATGAAATAATGCAAACATTTCACTATTTGTAATTTCCCCTGTGGGTTGATTTCAATTTAGTCTTAATAAATTCTCACAACTTATTGTATCTTTTTACCTACTTCTCTCATAACTGCAAATTAGCATCTATGGGATAGAGCTCATACTGAGGCTGTTACAATACATTTCCCAGTTATTGGAATTTTGGGCACTTTGGATTCCTGTCTCAGGAAGAATCTTAAAATGGTCTGACTTCCCCCTTTAGGTTGCTTTAAATCTTGGACACAGAATCATTCAGACCAACACAACCTGTTTTGTTTAGTATCTATTGTATTTGCTTCCCATGGGACCAATATTACAGGTCATAATATGTACGTGTTCCAATAATCTGATAAAGGATCTTACTAGGATTGCCTTAGACATATCTAGACAAAGTGTACATTCTTCTAGAACTATTTTGCTGACTGACCCCTCAACAATAACGTTGTTTTCATCTTATTTAAATTACCCAGGAGCTAAGAAACCAATATTTTCAATTGCATTTTAAACCGCAACATCTTGGTCATTCGGAGTCCAACTTGGACATATTTATCCTTTTGTATAGTTTGCTATAGTTGTTTGAAATTTGGCATTCATTCATTTTCCCTGAGGAATCCAAGACACAAGGTCTTTTTCATTGTACTCCTCCATACTCTCAACCCCACACTTCTCAATCTCTTGGTTCCCTTCTCTCCTTCGCCATGCCACTGACACTACACCATGCTGTTGTCATCACTAACTCAAGTTGGATGGTCCTAAGCCTCCATGCAAGAGTCGGTTCCCCTACTCTCCCTCCCCTGAGTTAAGGAAGGAAACTGCTGACTTTACATACATTTGCACAAAACAGACTTATATGCATCGCATTTCAATGATTGTGAACCATGTGCCATCAGATTCTCATACACCCCTGAGTTCATCTTGAAGGCTTCTCTTCATTGAAAGCTGTTTCATGTCCATGAATATTTACTGTCTGCAAATATGTTATGGTAACAACATTTTGTTATTATTTTTCTGTAATTTCATTGTGGATTGAAATGAGAAAAAGAACTGTTTTAAAATCTAAGGATTACTGCACATTTAAAAGCAAGTTACTTGACAGTCAGGGTGAGTGCTGTTTACCTAGTTGTTTCTTCCAGGAAATGAGGAAAACATAGTTCCAGATGAACTGGAGCCAGAGTACGACTGGAGAGAAGACCAGAAGACCATATGACATAGGAGCACAAATTAGACCATTCGGTCCATCAAGTCTACTTTGCCATTCAATCATGGCTGATAAGTTCCTCAACCCCATTCTCGCACCTTCTCCCCGTAATCCTTGCTAATCAAGAACCTATCTATCTCAGTCTTAAATGTACTCAATGACCTGGTTAACATTTCAGGTCTGGTGACCCTTCCCTTTTTTGGTGCTCTTCCCTAACCCCACTTTTCCCATAGGCCCAGTTATTTATACAACATGATTTTCTATAACACAATGCAGCGCTGGAACACAACTATCATGTTATAGCAGAACCCCCTGCACCACAGTGCTGTGGTCAATTTTCGCATCCTCCCTACAGTCCCTGTTCTCATCCACACACGGAGCATGAACCTCGAACCTTCTCAAACCTGTTAGAAAAGCTGAAGGGATAAGGCTCCGTTCGGAATGGCTGACTAGTAGCATTCAGACTGAGAGAATCCTTCTCCTTTTTTACTTTACCTGCTGTGCAAAAATATGTAATTGGTTGTTGTCAGAGATGTGATCCTCACTGGACACTAGTCTGCATACTAGGATTTCAGGGCTCTAACACACACAGACTAGTGCTGCAGCCGGTATTTATCCTCAAGTTTGGTAAATTAGCAGAAGACCAAAGTAGGAAACTTCTGCAAGAGTTGGCTTTCTAAGGAGAGGAGGAAGACTGTCGGCCTCTCATTGTTTCTTTGAGTTTGAAATTTCTACATGTGTAACGCTCCAAGGGCCCCACGTAGGACTTTGTTGTATGGTGATTGAATTTACACCTGGCAGTCATTGGTTTTGGCTGGAACAGGCTTTCTTTAAAAACACATTTTGGAGTTAAAAGTTAACACTTGACATGGGGTTCTGATACTTTATAATGATATTAGTATACACTTGACAAAACTGTCATATTATTGACACTACTGTGCAAACACCCCACTGCCTTCTTCTCTGCATCTTACCCTGCTGTCAGAAAATCAAAATTTTGCATCCAGTCCAATAAAGTCACCCTGCACAGCATGTTTTCTGCCCTTGCAATATCTATGAAACTACCCTGTGGAGAAATGTTTTTAACAACAAGGATATATTTGCATTTTTCTTCTTTACTTTTTTTATGGTAAATCTGAAACATAGCCCCTGATTGGCTCAATCTGAGCCATTTGCAGCCTATGGCTCTTATCTTCCCTGTATACTTGGATCTTGATTGCTTCCTAACCCAGTAAAAGGCCAATGATTAATTTTAGTAGTCTAGAGAGGTTGTGATCATTTTCCCATTAATGAATGCATGTTGTGAAGGTTGGTGGGCCCTTGAAAGTAACCTTTGTCACTTTGCATAAAGGAAATTTACATGCTGTGATCAAGTACGACCAAGAATTAATGGTAGGACATTGGGAAGTGTTGTAGAACAGAGGGAGCTAGAGTTGCAGCTGCATAATTCTTTGATGTTTAGTCACATATAGGCGGCATGGCCCAAAGGGTTTTTGGCACACTTAACTTCATTGCTCAGTCCTTTGTGTATATGGGTTGGGAAGTCATATTGAAGTTGTACAGGGCTTTGATGAGGCCTCTTCTGGAATATTGTGTCCCGTTCTGGTGGCTCAGTTACAGGCAGGATATTATCAAACTGGAGAAGGTCTAGAAGAGATTTACCAGGATGTTGTTGGGGATGGAAAGTTTGAATTATAAAGAAAGGCTGGATAGGCTGGGACGTTCACTGGAACATAGGGGGTTGAGAGGCAACCGGATAAATGTGTTTAAAATAATGAGAGGTATGGATAGAGTTAATGGTAGTTGTCTTTTTCCCTAGTTTGGGGGATTTCAAGACTAGGTGGCACAGTTTTAAGGTTATAGGAGAGAGATTTAAAAAAGACATAAGAGGCATTTTTTTACACAGAGGGTGGTTCTGGTGTGGAATGAACTACCTGAGGATGTGGTGGAAGCAGGTAAAATTACAGCGTTTAAAAGACATTTGGATACATACACATGAATAGGAAATGTTTGGAGGGATATGGTTCAGCAGCGGGCAGGTGGGACTAGTTTAGTATGGGATTATGTTTGGCATGGACTGGTTGGACCGAAGGGTCTGTTTCTGTACTGTATGACTCTGAGACTCTGTAAATGCGACAAGGTGAGGCTCTACAAATCAAACTGCTGAAAGCTCATGAGTGCATATCCTGACCAAGAAGAGTCATGCAACACATTTCAGAAAGTCACTTTTGGAACAATTCCTTTTGATTTTTACTGAAACAAATTCAGGATCTTTTAAAACTCAGTTATTTTGCCACAAAACTTGGATGATAGCAAACTTGTAAATATTGAAGGTAGGTCATTAAAAGATGGGAGTATTTGATGCAGGTGTCCAGTTGCTTGCAAAGGGAAAATTATTTGGACTGCCTCAATCTGCTTATGGGACCGCAATACGAAAATGGACTTAATATGGCATTCAGTTTTCAACCTCTTTCAAAAAGATTTGGAATGTCTGGTGCAAAGTGGAATGATGTCTCAGATTGCCATTGTTTCTCTCATGAATGCTCCCAGTTAAGTCATGCGTCTCCTGAATCCACTCAACATCATTAACAGCTCAGTTGTGAGAGACTTTCCTTGATATAAACACCCTGATGAAAAGATTCTCTTGAAATATTTCTTCAGTTATCCTTCTCTTTGGGCGACAACATAAGCAGTGGAGTAGAATCAAGGAAACTCTCGATTCTTGGCACAAAGAACAGTGTCTCTTCACCTGACTATACTATCCCCAACTACAACGACATTTCTCTTGCCTCTCACTTCTTGAATGGCTCCCTATATCATGGTGCTATGGTCATTTTGCTCATCGTACCTTCAGCCCTTGCTCTCATCCACATAAGAAGCAAGAATCTCATACCTGTTGGAGAAGCTCAAAGGATGAGGCTCCTTTGGCATAACATAAGAATTTTGGAAATTTCAGCACAGAGGGAAACTATTTTGGTTATCATGACTACATCTATTATTGGCGACATCAAGTGTAATCAAAATTCTACATGTTCTATAGCCTTTAATAGTTCCCTCTTCAACTGTACCTAAACCACTGTGAATACAGTGACTGATACACATTCAATAGTCACTTATGCCACTAAGTTCCATATTCTGATAATCTTCTGCATGAAAACGTTTCTTCCTATCTGCCATTTATGAAATTAGTAAATCACTAATAAGCAAACAAAATGATATACAAGAATATAAGAAATAGAGACAGGAGTAGACTACTAAGGAGTGAAAACTTTGAACACTTCCACTAACATTTTTTGTTTGCTGTAATCAGCACAGTTCTTAATGTACTATAGGTCTTCTGCAAAAGACTAGTGGAAAGTTCAAGGAATTTTCCTCTTGCAAACACACATTTTTAAACTTCACAGTGGGCATCTCTGCATGCTTAGAGTGTATTTCTTACCATAACTGACTACAATTATAATTGAACTTTTTTTCCTACTTTTAGTCACAAAAGAAAACACTGGTCCAGGGCTTTATTGATCATTGTGAGCAAAATTGTTAAAGGTAGCTGTAAAATATCACGGTCAGTTCAATGTTAGGAACTTTGCTTGACCCATGTCTACCAATTATACATTGCGGGGTGCCCCTGGACAAGAGTTAAAAGATAACATTTTGCATCACTCTTGTCAGGGCTCACCTTCATAAGTAAGAAGGTCATTTTGAGTCGCATGATACCACTAAAGCATGACCACTTTACCAAGAAGCCACAACACGAGAACTGTATTGCACCCAAGAGCAAATGTTCTTCATTGGTATAAAGAAGGTGCCTCAGTACTTTCAAAACTGCAGATAAATATCTGAGGTAAAAATAATTCTTTCAATCACATAAAACATGCTATATATTTGAATACACTATGATATTGTCTATTTGGCTGAAACACAATAAAGGGTTATGGATGACAACAGAACAACCAAACTTCACCTTTCAAAAGCCATGCAAAATGATACTATTCTAAATCAACTACAAACTACTTTTTAGTAAAATGAAAATCAAATCTAATCAACATTGCTTCAATACTCAATTTTGGATTAGTCTTTAACCTTGTTACAACATTCCTTCAGATGTTTGTCTCAGGTACTACACACCAATCAAAATTAAGTTCCATCATTTTACTATCTGAAATATACAGCATCAAAGATGGTGGAAAAATAAAGACAAGTTTCTGCATTTTGGAAGTTATCAGAAATTTGGGTGTGGTTGTATCCAAAATAATTTGATTTTAAGAAGTGCTTTACTCCAGTTTCAGTTCAAACTTATTTGCATATTGCCAAAGTCAAATACTCCCATGAACCAGAACAGTCAAGTGGCATTGACAATGTAACTTCTCAAAAAACTCATGCTCACAAATACTCCTTCCAAGAATTTCAAACAATAACTTGTGTGGTTTGATTATTACAGCAGAAAGAGGACAAACGCAAACATTTTTATCATCGTATCAATACACCCACCTGTGTGTAATCAATTGAAATTTGTTGGAAATGATGTTTAAATATATACAAAGCTATTTTCTGATTAGTAGTGCCTGGTAAATTAATTTTAAAAATTCAAAATGTTTTAAAGGATGATTACAAATGACACTGAATCCAATAGAACCAGCTTCATTTTTGAAGGCTTGCAAATGACTGCTATTTAACAGAAGCTCCCAAAGGTGATTAATTTATCCTGGGACTATGCTCAGTTTTGTAGGCTGGCTTGGCTGCTGGCCATATTGTTTTCCAAAGTGTCACAAAATATTACAGAAACTCAATTTCTTGGCTGCAATTTGAGCTTAACCTTCCACTTTCTATCTCCATTTTGCATTTGTTGAAAAACTTCAAACAAATTCTGCAGTGAAAAATAACACATCAACCTCAAGCTCTGGGTATTGTTCATTTAAAATGACCAAATAATATTCCCAACCTCAATGAGGAGAATTAATTTGAATGAAGCCTATAATAAATTATTTAAATTAAGTCATTCTCAGAATGGAAGTCTTGTGGCCGTGCAGTGCTGTCATTCCTGGCTCTGTGTGTGGGAAATCATGCCTCACTAATTTGATTGAGGTTTTTGAAGAGGTGCCAAAGAAGACAGATGAAAGCAGAGCAGTAGACGTTGTCCATATGGACTTTAGCAAAGGGTGCGACAACGTTCCACATGGTGGACTGGTTGGTAAGGTTAGATTGCACGAGATCCAAGGGAGCTAGCCAATTGGTTACATGGCTGAACGTAGGAGAGAGAGAGTAGTGGTTAAGGGTTGCTTTATAGGCTGGAGACCCGTGACCTGTGGTGTGCCACAAGGACCTATACTGGGTTTACTACTTTGTGCAATTTCTACAAATTATCTGTTTGTGAATACAGGAGCAATATGTTAGTAAGTTTGTAGATGACACAAAAATAGGTGGTGTAGCGGACAGTGAACAGATATATTTCATAGTACGACAGGACCTTGATCAGTTGAGCAATAGGCCAAGGAATGGCCAATGGGCTTTAATTTAGGTAATTGTGAGGTGTTGCACTTGGTCAGGCAAACCAGGGCAGAACTTATACTGTTAATGGGAGGGCCTTGGGCAGTGCTGCCAAACAAATAGACCTAGGGGCGCAGGGGCACATTTCCTTGAAAGAGGAGTCACAGGAAGACAGGGTGGAGAAGAAGTGTTTGTCATGCTTGCCTTCATTGATCAGAACATCCACTGCAGGACTTGGGACATTATGTTGGCAGGTGTACAGGACCCTGGGGAGGCAGCTTTTAGAGTACTGTGCACAATTCTGGCCTCCATGCTTTTAAACTTGAAGGGGTGCAGAAAAGATTTAGAAGGATGTTGCTGGAGGCAGTTATGAGGAGAAGTTGAATAGGCTGGAGCCTTTTTCCCTGGAGTGTTGGAGGCTGAGGGATAACCTGATAGAAGTTTATAAAATCATGACGGGCATGGATAGGATGAATAGCCAAGGTTTTTTCCCAAAGTGGGGGTATAGGTTTAAGATAAGGGGAAAAGATTTAAAAGGAATGTGAGTGAAACTTTTTCACACAGATGGTATTGTGTGCATGGAATGAGCTGCCAGAGGAAATTATAACGGCAGGTATAATTACAACTTTTAAAAGGCTAAATGCTAGCAAATAGCAATAGGTCAGATGGGGATGTCTGTTTGGCATGGATGAGTTGAACTGAAGGGTCTGTTTCTCTGCTATATGTTTCTATAACTCTGATTTCAAGTCCCACTGCAGGATTTAATGACCAAAAGAAGGTGCATTCAAAATGGGGCCAAATATCTTGAGCATAAACAAGTAAATCCCTACAACATAACGCCAAATGGCTGGTTGTAAGAGTGGAAGAGATTTTCTTTTGTCAGCTAAGTTATGGAAATTATGTGGAGTGTCTAAAATTCATAGCACAAAACAACAACATATATGTGGAAGAGTTTATATAGCAATTTGAACCTGAGTGAGAGGTGAGAGGAATTGCCAATGCAGGAGAGTCTGAGGGATAACAAGGCGTGGAGCTGGATGAACACAGCAGGCCAGGCAGCATCAGAGGAGCAGGAAAGCTGACATTTCAGGTCTGGACTGTTCTTCAGAAAGGTGGGAGGGGAAGGGGACTCTGAAATAAATAGAGAAATGGGGGGAGGCAATGATGGAAGGTGGATAAAGGAGCAGATAGGTGGAGAGAAGATGGACAGGTCAAGGAGGCGGGGATGGTGCCAGTAAAGGAGAGTGTAGATAGGGAGTTGGGATGGGGGTTGGTCCGTTGAGGGAAGTCGGACAGGTCAAGGAGGAGTGGATGAGGCAAGTAGGTAGGATGCAGGGGTTGGGGTTGGTGAATGAGGTGGGAGGAGTGGCTAGGTGGGAGAAAAGGAGGCAGGGAGAGCGGGGCTGGTTTTGGGATGTGGTAGTGGGAGGGGAGATTTTGAAGCTTGTGAAGTCCACATTGAGTCTATTGGGCTGCGGGGTTCCCAAGTGAAATGTGAGGTGGTGTTCCTGCAGCATTCAGGTGGCATCATTGTGGCACTGGAGGAGGCCCAGGATGGACATGTCATCTGAGGAATGGGAGGGGGAGTTAAAATGGTTCGCCACTAGGAGATGCAGTCATTTGTCAGGACCCGAGCATAAGTGTTCCACAAAGCAGTCTTCAAGCCTCCGCTTGGTTTCCACGATGTAGAGGAGGCCACATCTGGAACAGTGGATACAGTATACCACATTAGTAGATGTACAGGTGAACATCTGTTTGATGTGGAAGATCTTCTTGGGGCCTGGGATGGGGTGAGCAGGGAAGTGTAGGGGCAGGTGTAGCACATCCTGCAGTTGAAGGGAAAAGTGCCGGGGTTGGTGGGGCCGGTGGGGAACATGAGCAGGAATGGGAGTCACCGAAAGAGCGGTCCCTCTGGAAGCAGATAAGGGTGAGGAGGGAAAAATGTCCTTGGTCGTGGGGTCAGATTGCAAGTAGCAGAAGTGTCGGAGGATGATGCGTTCAATCCGAAGGTTGGTGGAGTGGTACGTGAGGATGAGGGGGATTATGTCTTTGTTGTTATTGCCAGGAGGGGGCATGAGGGATGATTTGCAGGAAATGCGGGAGACACGGTTGAGGGTGTTTACAACCATTGTGGAGGGGAAATTGTGGCCCTTGAAAAACGAGGACATCTGGGATGTTCAGGAGTGGAATGCCTCATCTTGGGAGCAGATGTGGCAGAGGTGAAGGAATTGGGAATAGGGGATGGCATTCTTGCAAGAAGGTGGGTGGGACGAGGTGCATTCTAGATAGCTATGGGAGTCGGTAGGCTTGAAATAGATATTGGTTTCTATGTGGTTGCCAGAGATGGAAACAGAGAGGTCCAGGAAGGAGAAAGAGGTATCAGAGATGGTCCAGGTGAACTTAAGGTTGCAGTGGAAGGTGTTAGTAATGTGGATGAACTGTTCAAGCTCCTTGTGGGAACACGAGGCGGCGCCGATACAGTCATTGATACAACAGAGGAAGGGGTGGAGTTTAGGGCCAGTGTAGCTACAGAAGAGGGACTGTTCTATGCATCCTATGAAGAGGCAGGCATAGCTTGGGCCCATGCCGGTACCCATGGCCACTCTCTGTTTATAGGAAGTAGGAGGAGTTGAAGGAGAAGTTGTTAAGGGTGAGGACGAGTTTGGCTGAGCGGATAAGTGTGTTGGTGGAGGGGGACTGGTCAGGCCTTCAGGAGAGGAAGAAGTGGAGGGCCTTTAGGCCATCTACATGAGGAATGCAAGTATATAGTTTCATGGTGAAGACGAAGTGTTGAGGACCAGGGAATTGGAAGTTTTGGAGGAAGTGGAGGGCGTGAGTGGTGTCACGGATGTCAGTGGGGAGTTCCTGGACTGGGGGGAGAAAATATAATCGCGATAAGTGGAGATAAGTTAGGTGGGGCAGGAACAGGCAGGGACAATGGGTCGACCAGGGCAGTCAGATTTGTGGATCTGGGGAAGGAGATTGAAACAGATGGTGCAGGGTTAGGGAATGAAGAGTTTGGAGGCTGTGGGTGGGAGGTCACCTGAGGTGGTGAGGTTATGGATGGTCAGGAGTAGGATCATGATCAAGGGGGTGGTAGGACGTGATGTCGGAGAGCTGGTGTCTGGCCTCTGCAATATAGATGTCAGCGCACCACACTACAACTGTGTCTCCCTTGTCTGTGGGTTTAATGGTGAGGTTAGAGTTGGAGCGGAGGGAGCAGAGGGCTGCACGTTCTGTGGGGGAGAGGTTAAGGCGATTGCTGTCTCGACGGCTGTTGGAGATGAAGAGGTTGAGGGAGGGTAGAAGGTCTTGGGGTGGTGTCCAGGAGGAGGGGGTGTGTTTGAGATGGGAGAAGGAGTCAGGAGAGAGAGCATTAGGATCACGCTTAAAGAAGTAAGCATGGAGGCGGCAGTGGCAGAAACACTGTTCGACGTCCAAGTGTGAGCAGTATGCATTGATGTTTGGATGGAGGAAGACAAAGGTGAGTCTTTTACTGACGACTGGCCATTTGTCCTCAGTAAGGGGGAGGTCTGGGGGGATGGTGAAGGTACTACTCTCTCCTCTGGAGCTGCTGGCTGTGGAGACGATGCGTAGGTGACATTGGCGGTGGGCACAGCGGTGTTGGTGGTGGGCGGAGCAAAGGAGGTCGGTGGAGCGGCATCAGCGTTAGAGGTGGGTGGAGTGGCATCGGCTTTGGAGGTGGGTGGAAGAGTTGGCGATGGGCAGGGCAGCATCAGCCGTACCACCTGGAAATAACACCTTCCATCCCAACCTTAAGTTCACCTGGACCATCTCCGATACCTCTCTCTCCTTCCTGGACCTCTCCGTCTCCATCTCAAGCAACGACCTGGGAACCGATATCTATTTCAACACGACTGACTCCCACAGCTACCTAGAATACACCTCGTCTCACTCACCCTCCTGCGAGAATGCCATCCCCTATTCCCAATTCTTTCGCCTCTGCTCCCAAGATGAGGCATTCCACTCCCAAACATCCCAGAACTCCTCGTTTTTCAAGGACCGCAATTTCCCCTCCACAGTGGTCAAAAATGACCTCGACCGCCTCTCACATTTCCTGGAACTCATCCCTCACACCCCCTCCTCGCAATAACAACAAAGACAGAATCTCCCTTGTCCTCACGTATCACCCCACCAACCTCCAGATCCAATGCATCATCCTCTGCCACTTCTACCATCTACAATTCAACCCCACGACCAAGGACATCTTACCCTCCCCCGCCCCTTATCTGCCTTCCAGAGGGAATGCTCTCTCCATGACTCCCTCGTCTGCTCCACACTCCCCACCAACCCGACCATATCCGGCACTTTTCCCTGCATCCGCAGAAAGTGCTACACCTGCCCCTACTCCTCCCCCCTCACACCCATCCCAGGCCTCAAGAAGACCTTCCGCATCAAACAGATGTTCACCTGCACACTGTACACTGTATCCGCTGTTCCTGACTAGGCGGCCTCTACAACGGGGAAGCCAAGCGGAGGCTTGCGGACTGCTTTGTGTGACATCTATGCTTGGTTCGTGACAAACGACTGTACCTGCCAGTCGTGAACCACTTCAAATCCCCCTCCCACTCCTTGGACGACAGGTCCATCCTGGGCCTCCTCCAGTACCACAACAATGCCACCTGAAGGCTGCAGGAACAGCACCTCATATTTCACTTGGGAACCCTGCAGCCCAATAGTCTTAATGTGGACTTCACAAGCTTCAAAATCTCCCCTCCCACTACCGCATCCCAAAACCAGCCCAGCTTGTCCCCGCCTCCTTGACCTGTCCGTCTTTTCTCCCATCTATCCACTCCTCCCACCACTCTGACCAAACCCCACCCCCACTTCCTGCCTACTAGCTTCATCCCTGCCTCCTCGTTCTTTCTGTCTCCTCTCCACCCATCTGCTCCTTTATCCACCTTTCATCATTGCCTCCTCCCCTCTATTTATTTCACAGTCCCCTTCCCCTCCCCCATTTCTGAAGAAGGGCCCAGACCTGAAATGTCAGCTTTCCTGCTTCTCTGATGCTGCCTGGCCTGCTGTGTTCATCCAGCTCGACACCTTGTTATCTATTGAATCCAAGCGGCTGATTGGTTCAGTTGGCTGGACCTTTGCAATGGTGCTAGCAGAATGGAAGCAATCAGTGGTTGAGTTTGAGTGAATTTGCAATCTGCCTTTTTGTCCTACTCCTGGTGGAGATCACACGGCTACCTTCAGGCAGAGAACTCAAGAAGAAACAGATGATTCTCAGAATGTGGATATTGCTGGGAAGGCCTTATTTGTTGCACATTTCTAATGGCCAAGATCGTAGCCATCTTTTTGCTGTCCTATTCAGTTCCTGTATCTTCTCCTTTGAAACACAATAAGTTATTCTAGATATTGATCTCTTGCTGTATTGATCTGATCAGATAAAGTACTGATTACTTTTTAAAATTGATTCATTGATCAATTCCTGAACTTGGAACTTGTTTTCTTGTTAATTAAAAATCCAACTGTGAATAATTTGTTTGAAAGAAAGGACAAAAGTTGAACAAAATGGATTAATTCACAAGTTAATATGATAGGAGTTGTTTTGTTCCAAATTAGATGACCATAGCCTGAGTTATCACTGCATACTTAGAATCGTAGAGTCATACAGCACAGAAAATTACCCATCAGTCTGACTTTTAGATGTTGCATTTGTACCTGCCCCTGTCACTTCCTCTGGCAGATTGTTCCGTACATCCAACACCATCCATGTGACATAGTTATCACTCAGGTCCTTTTTAAATCTTTCATTTCTCACCTTAAATCCTTAATAAAATATTGAGAACCTCAGATAATGTCAGTAAATTCAAGGCAAAGTAAAAAATGCAATTAACAATAGCCAATTGTTGCATAAATAAAGCTACATTATACTCAAAAATTAAATTCAGGAGATGATTTTTCTGTTTCCAATGTGTAATAAAGCCATATGCCAATTTGATCTGCTTGCTATTCGTAGCAAAGTCACAAACACAGTTGGAGATCACACATTTACATTTTTGGTACAACTAGTCAACAGTGCCTGGAATTACTTGAAAACAGAATGGGGACATGGATATGTCAGTCACAGCTTTGTACTGAAATTTCCATTAAATCTTGTAAGAGGTAGAGTTCCTATCCAACTTATAGAAGCTGAGCAGTTTAAAGAGGGAGAAGTGTGGACAGGGACTGTGAGACAGAGAAAATCATTTTGATATACCCATTTTAGGATGGCTATGTGCCCCCATCCAGGTCTTAAATTGGTGGCAGGAAATGTGTGCCCATAATATGCCAGAGGTGCAGCAAAAGCAAGAACAGTCCATACCTGAAAGAAACGTTAATGGATTCTTTGCATCTGCAAATAAGGTGTGAGATGCTTGTTTGAAGGAACTAGTAGGAGCCTGAAACCCCAGGTGTCAGTCTAGCTGTGTTCAGGAATATACATCTACTGCTGAGTCACAAGACCAAACATGAGCCACGTCCCATCTCCCCCAAGCTGCACCACCCCTCCTTCCACGAATGGATTTGACTGACCGACCACAGACCACCCCCTTGATTGACGTGACTAGACAGCCTCAAGCAAGATGTGCCCAGACTCCTGATTGGTGCCTATACATCTCCCAACTGAGTTAGTCTATCCTCAGGACATGACACTATCAAGCAATATGACTGATCCTCTCCCACTCCTTAGAAAGCAGAAGGGCAGACTCCATGACCATGAAGCATGATCATGCCCGATTACCCTGACTTATTTGGGATGCTGCTCTTCTCATACTGTGCCAGGATCCCCATGATTGACGCAGCCCTCCATGTCATTCAGTGAGGATTACGCCAAAGATTTTGAGAGCTGGCTACTTGTTTGCAGCACATGCTGTGCATTTGTTGTGTAAGATACAAGGGCCACACAGAGCAGGCGTAAGATTGACATAGCACACTGGCATAGACAAGGTGCATATATTCAAGTCTGATGACTGCTTAGTAGCAAGGCAAGCTGCCTGTATGTAAGTATAGTAAATGATATACAGCCTAGTCCAGTGAGAAAGCTGGATGCCTGTCCCTATACTCAAAACATTCCTGCTGCAGCCTGCTAATTGCTGGCACAGTGTGCAATCCATGTCTGTGTTTCCATAGGCCACTATCAGTGAATAGTAGAAACACCAGAATCATAGTAATGGTTTTGCAGATGGTAATGTCTAAAGAGTAGGGGGACATATGCTTGGTGCTTGTTGATTGTGCCCTATTGTACAGATTTAATTATCAGAAATTTAGAGACATTTTGTCTGTTTGGACAGAATCAACATGGATTTACAATGGGAAAATCATGTTAGAAAAACCTTTTAGTGTTTTTTGAGGATGTTACAAGCAGTGTGAGAAAGAGGACCTGGTGATGTGATATTTTTGAACTTTTAAAAATCTTCTGTTAAAAAATCACACGAGGTCATAAACAAAATTAAAGTGCATGGGGGTGGGGTGGTGACATACTGGCATGGACTGAGGATTGGTTAATAGATAGAAAGCAGTGTATAGGAATAAGTCATCATTCTTAGGTTGGAAGGTTGTGACTAACGGCATTGCACAAGGTTCAATGCCGAGACCCAGCTTGTCACAACTATTATCAGTGATTCAGATGTGGGAACCAATTGCAATAATTCCTACTTTAAAGATGATACACAGTTTGGTGGGAGTGGGAATTGTGAGGAGGATGCAAAGAGGCTTCAAAGGCATTTAGGTATTCTTAGTGAGTGGGCAATAACAAAGAAAATTAAATGTGGTGTGGATAAGTGTGAGGTTACTTATTTTGGTAGGAGGAATGGGAGTGTAGAAAATTCCTTCAATGGTGAGAGATTAGTGAATGTTGATGCCCAAAAGGACCTAGGTATCTTTGCTCTTAAGTCCCTGAAGGCTAGCACGCAAATGTAACAAACAAAATCTGAAGGCAAATGATTTTTTTTTTATTTGTTCTTGAGATTGAATATAAATTCTAGTGTATGCCATGGTGAAATCTGAACTCATACCCCTAATGAGTTAGCCTGGGTCCCTGGATCATGGGACCAATGAAAGTATCATGATGTCTGCACTTTCCTATGTTAGCCTTTATTGCAAGAAGTTGTAAGTACAGGAGCAAGTAAGCCTTGTTTCAATCGTATGTAACTAAGTTTGCACCTGGAGCACCGTACGCAATTCTGGTCCTCTTGACTAAGGAGATACTTGTCATAGATGAAGTTACTGGGGAGGTTCACTAGACTGATTTCTGGGCTGACTGTCCTATGAGAAGAAATTGGGCCTGTATTCTCTGAAGTTTTTCATAATGACTTGATCTGATTGAATCTTACAATATTGTTAAAGGGGTAAACAGTGTAGATGCATAAAGGATGTTTCCCCTTGCAGTGAGGTGTAGAATCAGTGTAGACAGAATAAATGGGAAGCTATTTCAGGCTAATATGATGAGAATTCACTTTATTTGGAACGTGGTAAATCTTTGGACTTCGTTACCCCAGGTGGCAATGGAAGCTGAATCATTAAGTTTGAGACAGAGACTGAGAGACTTTTTGTTATTCATGACATCAAGAGAAATTTCTTCATGTCATGAGTAACAAAAAGCGGTAGGTGTGGTAGATGATCAACCATGAGCTAGAAAGGTGGAGCTGACACCAGAGTTCCAATGGCCTACTACCACTCCTATGGTACTATCCAGAAGATTTACTGACTTTCAGTCTCATTGATTTCTCCAATGCTCTTATTTATTAGCATAAAATGCTGGACATTACGCACTCTTATTAAACCCTTATTTCCCTCTTTATTTTTGTGGGCATTTTGTTGTGCTTTCTTTTTGCCCCTGCCAAGATAGAAATGAAAAGACCTTCCCCTTTGAATCCAGAAATCCAAGTCAGGTTCATGTTTCATGTCCCCACACCTCCCTTCATGCTCCATACCTACTCATGTACTACGTACAGATCATCTGGCTGGGATGTCTATGATGTGCTTGGACAATAATAATTTTAAAAATCCATTCAAATTTCAGCTGGAAAATATGTACTTTTAGATACTCATACAACTGTCAAATAAACATACTGTCAATGTAATAACACCCTTAAAAAAAAACTCACTTCTAATGGTCATTAATATGTCAAAACAAAGGAATAGCCACTTAGAAACCTCTTCAAATCATTCCATCTAATTGTTTGCTAATCCAACAGCCAATTAAACAAAGTAAAAGGAGTTTGCTTTTTTCAGCTGTGCCAATAATATCTTCTGAGTTAAATCCACTAGTATGGTTTGGAAATCAGCCATGAATTCAATATGAGATTACATTACATGACTGAATAAGCACCCGTATAAAATTCAGATGCAATACCATCTTTCAAGTTGTCTAACCAAATACCACTTGTGTTCCTTTTCCTGTCAAAGGTTCATATAGTTTTGAAAATTAAGTCTGACACCTGCACAGCGTTTTTAGTGTGTCACCTGATCTTGAGACTTTAATATAAAACTCAAATCATTGTGCTATCATATACATCCAATCCATCTCCCAAACTAATCATATTGACTTTGAAATCCCCAAAGTATAGGAAATTCTTAGTATCTATTCACAAATTCTTGATCAAGAGTTTACCAGGGGGAGCTGAGAGAAAGGCTATAATAAGTGGGCTTTTGTTACATATGCTAGAGTAATAAGTTTATTTTCCTACCCAGACCACAGCCCAAATGGTCATCATTTCACTGGCCAGTTTTCGGGGTCTCGGGGAGCATGTGCTAATTATGTCTCTCAGGGCAAGGTTAAAATTAGTTTCCAAGTATTCATTATCTTTTCCTAAATATGTTAATTGCATTAATAACTATCCATCTTCCTGGAATAATTAAACCTTCTGCTTTGGTGAATGTAGACAAAGTATGCCATATACTGCATCTCCATTAAAAATGGGAGGGGCACTACTCGAATCAAATTGCTCTTGTGGTTCACTTCTCTACAAAGATTTAGTGCATACTTCATTCCAACCTACCAGATTTTTCAGGTGAGATTTTAAACTGAGGCTTTTTGTGTTCATCAGTAAGTAATGCTTCAATAAGCATCATGGTGTATTCCCAATAATCTAGCGAACAACAATTCTTTGCCCCACATCACGAAAGCAGATTAAGTAATCAGTTATCACACTTGCTCTTTCTGGGACCTTGATGTGTATAAGCTGTAAAACAACAGTGGCAATATTTCAAACATATTTTGTTGGCTGGGGCTGCTTTAAGATATCCTGAAGATACAAAAAGTACTAAATAAATACAAACTCTTGGGCCTAAAAATAACTTAACATTCTATGTGCAATGCTGAGAGTTTTCCCTTAATGACCACTTATACTTTATGCTTTTTGACTACTTCACTGTTTTGATGAGCTAGGGTCAAATGTTAAATACAGCGCACTATAAAAATGGTCAGTGACAGATGGAACAACCAAAGTGGTTAGGCATAACTCAGTCTCTATGCTAAAGTTATAGCTTCTATTCTTATGTACATAATTTGAGTATGGTCACAACTTCTAATTAAACTGTTCTATGTCACCTTATTTTTTGGACAATTGCGAACCAAAGAATCTAAGGAAATACAGAACAGTGAAGGTGAGATAGAAGTAGGCCATATTCTTAGTGAATGGCAGACTGGCTTTGTCAGGCTGTGTATCCTATTAATGCTCCTCGTGTTTATGGTCTTATATCATTCTGTAAACACCACCTCTGTTAAGCAGGGTGCTGCAGTGCATGTGGGAATAATTTCACTATTACAGATTGATGTTATATCATTTTAGTTTCCATTGTTACTTTAATAGTTCAATTAAATTAAACCAAGTTTGCAATAAACATTTTAAATTTTTAGCTTCATATTCAAATCTTGATCAACACTACACTTGCAGCTTCTACTACTGACACCTCAAATAATCCAGAATGATCTGCATTATGTATTAATGTGTTATCCAGTCGGTCCTGTGGGTAATGTTTTCAGCAATCTGTTCATACAGCAAGTCGGCTGAATTTTGTGTTGAAAACTGAAATTGCTAATTGTACTACAATGTGGCAAATTGCATTTCAGTTTCACTTCAGAACAATGTAGAAATACAATGTAATGAAAATCAGTTCATTAGAGATAATGGAGAATCGTTAGTGTTCTTAAGAACCATTAGTACTGCTTCTTAATGTGTCATACTGCATTAGTAAAGCTTTAATTAATTCTATGTTGTGCTGTACAAATTAAACTGTAATATATTGACTTAACACTTTCAGCACCGTGAATGAGTTTACTCCAGCTGCTGAGATAATAAAATGTGAGGCTGGATGAACACAGCAGGCCAAGCAGCATCTCAGGAGCACAAAAGCTGACGTTTCGGGCCTAGACCCTTCATCAGAGAGGGGGATGGGGGGAGGGAACTGGAATAAATAGGGAGAGAGGGGGAGGCGGACCGAAGATGGAGAGTAAAGAAGATAGGTGGAGAGGGTGTAGGTGGGGAGGTAGGGAGGGGATAGGTCAGTCCAGGGAAGACGGACAGGTCAAGGAGGTGGGATGAGGTTAGTAGGTAGCTGGGGGTGCGGCTTGGGGTGGGAGGAAGGGATGGGTGAGAGGAAGAACCGGTTAGGGAGGCAGAGACAGGTTGGACTGGTTTTGGGATGCAGTGGGTGGGGGGGAAGAGCTGGGCTGGTTGTGTGGTGCAGTGGGGGGAGGGGATGCACTGGGCTGGTTTAGGGATGCAGTAGGGGAAGGGGAGATTTTGAAACTGGTGAAGTCCACATTGATACCATATGGCTGCAGGGTTCCCAGGCGGAATATGAGTTGCTGTTCCTGCAACCTTCGGGTGGCGTCATTGTGGCAGTGCAGGAGGCCCATGATGGACATGTCATCAAGAGAATGGGAGGGGGAGTGGAAATGGTTTGCGACTGGGAGGTGCAGTTGTTTGTTGCGAACTGAGCGGAGGTGTTCTGCAAAGCGGTCCCCAAGCCTCCGCTTGGTTTCCCCAATGTAGAGGAAGCCGCACCGGGTACAGTGGATGCAGTATACCACATTGGCAGACGTGCAGGTGAACCTCTGCTTAATGTGGAATGTCATCTTGGGGCCTGGGATGGGGGTGAGGGAGGAGGTGTGGGGACAAGTGTAGCATTTCCTGCGGTTGCAGGGGAAGGTGCCGGGTGTGGTGGGGTTGGAGGGCAGTGTGGAGCGAACAAGGGAGTCACGGAGAGAGTGGTCTCTCCGGAAAGCAGACAGGGGAGGGGATGGAAAAATGTCTTGGGTGGTGGGGTCGGATTGTAAATGGCGGAAGTGTCGGAGGATAATGCGTTGTATCCGGAGGTTGGTAGGGTGGTGTGTGAGAACGAGGGGGATCCTCTTGGGGCGGTTGTGGCGGGGGCGGGGTGTGAGGGATGTGTCGCGGGAAATGCGGGAGACGCGGTCAAGGGCGTTCTCAATCACCGTGGGGGGAAAGTTGCGGTCCTTAAAGAACTTGGACATCTGGGATGTGCGGGAGTGGAATGTCTTATCGTGGGAGCAGATGCGGCGGAGGCGGAGGAATTGGGAATGGGGGATGGAATTTTTGCAGGAGGGTGGGTGGGAGGAGGTGTATTCTAGGTAGCTGTGGGAGTCGGTGGGCTTGAAATGGACATCAGTTACAAGCTGGTTGCCTGAGATGGAGACTGAGAGGTCCAGGAAGGTGAGGGATGTGCTGGAGATGGCCCAGGTGAACTGAAGGTTGGGGTGGAAGGTGTTGGTGAAGTGGATGAACTGTTCGAGCTCCTCTGGGGAGCAAGAGGCAGCGCCGATACAGTCATCAATGTACCGGAGGAAGAGGTGGGGTTTGGGGCCTGTGTAGGTGCGGAAGAGGGTCCCGCAGGCCCGACCAGGCCCCCTCCACCGACACACTCATCCGCCTAGCTGAACTCGTCCTCACACTCAAAAACCATTATCTCTCTTACTCCAGCTGCTGTTGGGTTGCAGGTCTGTATGGGAGAATGCCGACTCTCATTCACCAATGATTGACCTGATTGTATATATGACTTGATGATGACAATCTTGTTCCAAATCCAACCATCCAACTAATGAAAAGGAGGTGATATAAGTTAATAGGGGAAATGAAATGTATGTATAAAAACTTTGCCTGCATGACCAAAATTTCAGCAAATTAACCAATAAGCTAAGCAAAAGGTTTTAAACGCGTGTTTAGTTAAAATGTGGGACACAGTAATAAAATAGCTCCTATTGACATCACAAGTAGAATTCTTCATGACTGTAACTCGGATAAACACCACACCCCCTTTATCCTGTCTGCAGCATCCAATACAGTTAACCATATCAAGGCCTCCCATCTGTTTTCTAGTGGGGTTGAAAAGCCCTAAATGTAGTCAGAGAATCATCACTATATTACCTCTAAAGTTCCTCAAGAATCTATTCTTGGCCTCTTTTAAGGTTTTTCTCTACATACTACCACTTGAAAGCTTCCACATGAATTTTGATAATGTTCAGCCCCATCTTATTATTATCTCCCGAGACCCCCTCAAGGGTGTTTGATTCGTCATGCTGCTTCTCAAATATTTAATATTTTCTCCAAGTACATAATTGGAAGACCAAAATAAATGCCTATGGTCCTTGCTGGGAATTTTATTTCGCATCCACCATTTCTATGCTTATATGGAAATTATCCTCGTTTTCTTAAGCTGAGCAAAAGCCATTGGCAACCTTGGTGTTTGAGCTGAATTGAGCTTCCAATCTTAAATGTGCATACTACTGAGACTGTAGACCGCTCAACTCTAATCCACCCACAGTTTCTCTGTAGCTGAACCTTCACTCAGCCTTAGTTACCTCCATACTTGATTATTCCAATATTAACATGGCCAACCTCCTCTACTCCACATCCCATAAACTTATGCTCATCTGAAACTCTGCTGCTTGTGTCTGAACTGACTCTAGTTCTCAATTACATTTAACCCATTTTTGCTGATCCTCAGTGGCTCCCTGGCCCTGAGAATTGGGAGAAGTGGGATGGGCATCACCATGGCACCGTGGTTAGCACTGCTGCCTCACAGCACCAGGAACCCAGGTTCAATTCCACTCAAAGAGAACAAAGAACAAATAAAATTACAGCACAGGAACAGGCCCTTCAGCTCTCCAAGCCTGCGCCGATCGAGATCCTCTGTCTAAACCTGTCATCTATTTTCTAAGAGACTGTGTTCCTTAGCTCCATGTCTATCCATGTACCTGTCCAGATACATCTTAAAAGACACTATCATGTCTGTGTCTACCACCTCTGCTGACAATGCGTTCTAGGCACACACCACCCTCTGTGTAAAGACCTTTCCACACATATCTCCCATAAACTTTCCTCCTCTCACTTTGAACTCATGACCCCTAGTAATCAAATTCCTCCAGTCTGGGAACAAGCTTCTTGCTATCCACCTTGTCTATACCCGTCATGATTTTGTAGACCTCAATCAGGTCCTCCCTCAATCTCCATCTTTCTAATGAAAATAATCCTAATCTACTCAACCTTCCTTCATAGCCAGCGCCCTCCATACCAGGCAACATCCTGGTGAACATCCTCTGCCCCTTCTCCAAAGCATCCACATCCTTTTGGTAATGTGGTGACCAGAACTACACGCAGTGCTCTAAATGTGGCCAAAACAAAGTCCTATACAACTGTAACATGACCCGCCAACTCTTGTACTCAATACCCCGTCCGATGAAGGAAAGCATGCCGTATGCCTTCGTGACCACACTATAGGCCTGAGTTGCCACCTTCAGGGAACGATGGACCTGAACACACAGATCTCTCTGAACATCAATTTTCCCCAGGACTTTTCCATTTACTGTATACTTTACTCTTGAATTAGGTCTTCCAAAATGCATCACCTCACATTTGCCCAGATTGAACTCCATCTGCCATTTATCTGCCCAACTCTCCAGTTTATCTATATTCTGCTGTAATCTCTGACAGTCCCTTTCACTATCTGCTACTCCACCGATCTTCGTGTCATCTGCAAACTTGCTAATCAGACCACCGATACGTTCCTCCAAATCATTTATGTATATCACAAACAACAGTGGTCTCAGCACAGATTCCTGTGGAACACCACTGGTCACAGGTCTCCAATTTGAGAAACCCCCTTCTACTACTACCCTCTGTCTCCTGTTGCCTAGCCAGTTTTTTATCCATCTAGCTAGCACACCCTGGACCCCATGTGACTTCACTTTCTCCATCAGCCTGCCATGGGGAACCTTATTGAATGCCTTACTGAAGTCCATGTATATGACATCTACAGCCTTTCCCTCATCAATCAACTTTGTGACGTCCTCAAAGAATTCTATTAAGTTGTTAAGACATGACCTTCACTGCACAAAACCATGTCGTCTATCAGTGATAAGCCCATTTTCTTCCAAATGGGAATAGGTCCTATTCCTCAGTATCTTTTCCAGCAGCGTCCCTACCACTGACATCAGGCTCACCGGTCGATAAGTACCTGGATTATCCCTGCTACCCTTCTTAAACAAGGGGACAACTGTCTGTGTGCAGGTTGCACATTCTCACCACATCTATGCGGGTTTTCTCCAACAGTCCAAAGATGTGCAGGTTAGGTGGATTGGCCATGTTAAATTGTCAGTAGTGTTCAAGGATGTGTAGATTAGGTGGGATATAGGGGGTTGGGTCTGAGTGGGATGCTCTGAGGGTCAGTGTAGACTTGTTGGGCTGAAGGGCCTGTTTCCAAACTGTAGGAATTCTAAGATTCAGGTTTCTTCATACGGGATCAAAGGTATTGATTACCAGGGATAAAATACAATACAAAAGTAAGCTTGCAGGATACATCCAAACTGATTGTAAAATGTTTATTTGGCATTTAAAGAGAAAACAATTAGTGAAGACAAATGTAGGTCCCTTATGGTCAGAAAGTGAGAAGTTATAATGGGGAACAAAGGATGGTAGACCAATTAAAGGCACATTGTTGCGCTGTCTTCACAAATGAGGAAGCAAACAATGTTCAAAAATTTTCATGGAGCACAGGTTCCAGTGAGAGGGAAGAATTGAAGGAATCATTATAAGTCCATAAACGGTGTTGGAGAACTTGATGCAATAATTGGCTGACACCTTCCCTGGCCTGATAATCTATATCCCAGGGCACTTAAGGAAGTAGCCCAAGAAGTAATGGATGCATTGGTGGTCATTTTTAAGTAGAAAGAAAACTGGGAATTATAGACAGGTTCATCTGACATTGGTGGCATGAAAAATGTGAGAGTTCATTCTGACAGATTTAACGGCAGAGCACTTTTAAATCAGTGACAGGAATTGGGAGATTCAACCTGATTTTATGAAAAGGAAATCATGCTCAACAAATCTACTGAAGTTTTTTGAGGGTGTAACTCATTAAGTTGACAAAGGGGAGCCAGTGGATGTCATCTACTTAGTCTTTCAAAAGCCTTTCGATAAGGTCTCACATAAAAGATTAATATGTACAGTTAAAGCTCATTGCACTGGGGATAGTGAACTAACATAGATGGCATACAGGGAGGCAGACAGGAAATCAAGAGTAGGAGTAAGCTGGGGCATTTTCTGAGTGGCAGCTAGAGCCTAATGAGATACTGTAGGGTTCAGAGCTTCGAACCCAATATACATTAATGATTCATATGAGGGAACTAAATGTAATATCTTCAAGGTTGCAGACGACACAATGCTGGGTAGGATGATAAACTGTGAGAAGGATGCAGAGATGCATCATTGTGAGTTGCACAAGTTTAGTGAGTGGGTAACTGCATAGTAGATGAAGTATAATGTGGATAAATGTGAGGTTATCCACTTTGGCAGCAAGAATATGAAGTCAAATTACGGGTGCAACAAGTCTTGGGTATCCTTATTGCAATTGTCTCGGGCTTTTGTAAGACCACACCTGGAGGATTGTGTGCAGTTTTAGACTCCTTATCTGATGAAGGATGTTCTGACTATGGAGGGATGCAGCAACGGTTTACCAGACTGATTTTTGGGATGGCAGGAGTGACATGTGTGAAGATACTGAATTGATTAGGACTACATTTATCAGAAAGTGGGGCAAACGCCTAAAAACCTACAAAATTCTAACAGAACTAGAGAGATTAAGTATAGAAAGGTTGTTCTCAATGACTCGGGAATCCAGAATCAGAGGTCACAGTCCAAGAGTATGGGATTTATCACTGGCATGTGGAGAAACTTCTTCACCCAGGAAGTGATGAACCTGTGGAATTCTCTGCCATGGAGAGCAGTTGAGGCTGAAATATTGAATTTATAAAAGTGTAAATAGATACAGTTCTTGGGGCAAAAGGTCTTAAAGACTACAGGATGAAACCATGATCGGGGTACTGAATTGGGTGATCAGCCATGATCATATTGAGCAACAGGGCAGGTTTGAAAGGACAAATGGCCTGCTCCTGTTCCTGGTTTCTACGTTTGTATGTTCCTATTTGTTGGCTAGGCAAAAATATTTTGCCCATCACTAATAAATCTTGTGAAGGTGGTGATGAGATGTCTTTTTGAACTGCTGCATCGACATGGTGAAAGTACATTGACATTGCAGTTGGGAATGGATTTCCGTGCTTTTGACCCAGCAACAGTGAAGAAACAGAGATCTATTTTCAAGACAGGATAGTATGTGGCGTGGAATAAAACTTCTAGGTGGTGGAGCTCCTATTCTGCTTTATGACAGTGGTCATAAGTTCAGAAACAACAGTTGCCACAATACATCTTGTAGATAATTATGCATTCAAACCTGTGTCCTCAGAACATTAGCCTGCATCACCAGTCCAATGACATTAGCACTACTCTATTTCACTCCTCTGGCTGCCTGGGACTATTTCCCTGGATTGGTTGATCCTGTTATAGCCTGCATCACAACCCAAGCCAAACAGAATGTAGAAATGGCAGAGGGAAATGAAGTTTCAAATAAGAGAAGCAAAGACAGACGATTTAAAGAGACTGGCAGCAATACAAATAAAAATAATTGGAAAACAAAGGAGCAATTGCCATATTCCCAGTGTTCTCCAGACTTCATTAGCATGATTTAAAACAGAAATGTTAAAATTTTAACCCTTTTTTAAATTATCCTTTGCACTCCACATGCAATTTATACAAAATAACAACACTTATTTTTCATTCCAAGTGAAATTGCACTCAATTCAAGTCAGAACTATGAATACATTGATTGTTATAATTAGACTAAACTCCAGTTAGTTTCTACTTAGTGTTTATTAGCAGCCTTTTGCTAATGGTTTAAGTTAGGTAAAAAAAAATTGCATCAGGCATTAATATAAGCCTTTCTGTGGCACATTATTGGTCTGAAAACTAACTGAAGTGTATAACCACTCCCTAATCAATCAAATTTAAGCAGCTGCTGTGAAGTGTAAAGGCAGTTTAACTAGTCTTTTGATAATACACGTACTTGTACCAGTTTTTCTGCAAACAATGCTCCTCTCTGCATTGTACAAGTCATTTCTTCAAGTGGCAAATGTGAATAGAGGGTTTGGGGGATTGTGTTTCCTCCACATTACTTACCTATCTCAAAAATTCATAGCATTTCTGTAGCAGAGGTTACAAATTTGCAAATTACAGCTGCCACTAGGAAATCTAGTTTTTACTACGAGTTACATTTTTGGTGAGACTTTTGAGCACTGTGAAGTGAAGCATGGCAGTGATCAAATTTGGGACAGATTTTCTGAGCATTGCCACTGAGCTCATTCTTTATTTATGCAATGGAAGAGCTCCACATTTCTTGACATGAGATTCCGATGAGGGCTCCTTCAGAAATGGACAGCTGTCCCTTCACTTGAACAGGTCCCTCGGAGTGCCAAACAGCTGGGAGAAGGTAAATAGGTCACCCCTTTCTCATAGTTTTCAATTGCCGTATTCTGTGATATTAAGGTCCAGCATCACAGAAAGGTCCTGCGAAAGGATGAGAACATAAGGTCTATATGTGAGGGAAAGGCGTTGGGAGGCCGGGTACCAGGTCAGTAGGGTGCCATGGCTCAAGTTGGCAAGAAGGCCAGATAAATGATAATATTTATGTTCATTTGGGGTGTCTTTTGCGATGGGGAGAGTGGAGAGTGTTGGGTTGTGTGGCTAGGGCTTTTGGACTCCAGGGGAGAGGAGACTTTGGGTCAGACTATGGAGGCTGGTCCATCCTGAGTTGGGGGCATGGAGGCAGAATGTAAATTCAAGGTCTGGAGCATAAGGTATCTTGGGGATGTGTAATTGGGGAGGGATGTGGTGGTAAGTGGGGGTCAGTTTAGTAGGTACTTAGCAGTTAAATTTTTAATAGCCTAACTTTTCCTGTTTTGGTTTACCCAATTGCAGTGAAACTTTTCAAATTCTCTGAGTTAAACAGATACTTCTGGAGGGCTCAGGGTGTAGCAAGTCTTCAATTTCCTAGGCAGCTCCCTTAAAGTCTGCTTAGTTGGGGATTCCACAGGTTTCCCATGCCCAACTGCAGAAGCAATTGCCTTGCCATCTTAACTACCCTCTGAAATGGCCTCTCGAGTTGCTACAAAACTGACAGAAAGAAATGACACCAGGTGGGCCACCTGACTTATTCCTTGGTACAGGAAATGACATAGGCAAACACAGCCTGTTGACTTTGCAAAGTTGTCAACATCTGAAGACTTGTGACAAAATTGGGTGAGCTGTAACACAGATTTGTGTACTTAAGAATCAGGAACAGGAGTAGGCCATTTCGCCCATTGATTCTGCTCTTCCATTCTGTAAGACCACAGTTGATTTGACTGCAACTTCAAATCCACATAAATAAAAAGTGAAACGCCACACACCCCACCCCTTCCCAATTTTCTGCATATAACCTGACGTTTTCTCAGCTACCATCAGTTCTGAGGAAGGGCCACTGGACCTGAAAGTTAACTCTAATTTTATTTTTTGCAGATGCTCCCAGACAGGCAACTTCTGTTTTTGTTCAAATCCACTTTCCCACCCAGCCCTCATAGCCTTCCAGCCCTGGCTTAACAAGAATTGCTCTACTCCTACTATGCAAATGTTCTAGGACGCTGTTTCCTTTTCAGTAAAGGGAAAGAGTTCCAAAGGCTGTCAATCTTCTGAGAGAAAATAAATATATACTTTCTGTTTTAAATGGGCAAGCCCTGATTTTTAAACAGTGACCTCCATTTCAAGGCTGCTCCATAAGGAGAAACGTCCCCTGTACAACTACAGTCAATATCCGACAGGAATATTTACGTTTCAATGAAATCACCCCTTACTCTTCTAAATTCCAACAAATGCAAGCCTAGCCTTTCCAACAGTTCCTCATAAGAATTCTGCCTGTTCCAAATAATTCCTTATTAAACTTTCTCTAACTATCTCCAGTGTATTGACATCATTTCTTAAATACCATGAGCAATTCTGTGCATTGTACTCTAGATGCATGCTCACTGGTTCTCTGTCTCACTGAAGCATAACCTCTCTACTTTTCAATTCAGTTTATGCTGTGATAAATGAAAATATTCTATTAGATTACCTAATTACTTGCTGTAGCTGCATACTAACCATTTGTGATTCATGCATGAGGATATCTAGATCCCAAATCTCTCACCATTTAGCTTCATTCTGTTCTTCCTGCCAAAATCAACAACTTCACATATTCCAACATGGTATTCCGTTTGCCACATCTTTGTTCACCTAATCCATCAACATCTTTTTGAAACTTCCTTGTGTCTTCACAACCTACTTCTCCGCCAATCCTTGCATCAACAACAAATTTGGCAACAATACCTTCCAACCCTTCATTGAAGTCAGGTCCTAGGACAGTGGCACTAGTCAAGCTACATCCTCAGTCTCATGGAATCAGACCTTACAGACAATGTCCCATACACTACCATCATTATCCCTGGGTATATTATATCCCACTGATAGGAGACAACACTAGAGATGATGGCACAGTGGTCTACATTGGGCACCACAGAGTATAAGTAACAAGGATGAAGCATACGCATCCGCCTCCTGACCTCTTCAGCATCACAAATGCCAGTCTTCAGCCAATTTTATTCCCTCCCCACCTAACACCAAGAAACAGCTGAAGGCACTGTAACTAAGGCTAAGACCTCTGTTTATGTTCTAGCAAGAGTACTGAAGACAAGGTATACTTCTAGCCAAGCTGTTTCTGTGCAGCTGTAACAGTGGCATCTACCCAGCACTGTGGGGAGAAAAGAAAGCCCAGGTATGTCTTTTGCACAAAGCAGGATGTATATCACCTGACCAATTACCGCCCCGTCAGTGTATTCTCAATCATAGTGATAGAGGGGTTTGTTGGCAGTGCTAGCAAGCAGCACTTCCAAAGTAATAACCTGCTCACTGATGCTCAGCTTCATTTGTGCAAGTGCCACTCAAAATTCAAACTATCTAATTGTTTGCACAGATTATCTGACACTTGCAAGACAAATCACAAAATGGTTTCATGACAATTAAGAAAATGGCATTAAACGAATCAAGGTGAAACTGGTGAACAAGAACGAACAAAGACTTAGAAATCATGCTTTCAAATGTCCCACGTTAAACAGCAAGTTGAAGCGCTTTTTATAAGAGAATATTAGTCTGTGCATCACTAACTTTCTAGATGTCCAGGGAATGGAAACACTGAAGGTCAAGACAACTAATCTGCATTTTTTGCCGAGAGAAGCAGACACAACAGCAGAATTCCTAAAACATCAGTCTCAGGGCATCTTCAAATTCTCTGTAATTAAAACAGGATTTAGCATACCAGATGAATCATAAAGGGACTAAACACCAGAATATGAAACTGAACACAGTGATTTAAAAACCACTATGTAACAAAAGCAGAACTTGATTATTGAGTTACTGTAAGACAGAATCCGCTGATGGCTTTGTCTCATTCATTAGAGTTTCAGAAGATGCCATATCACAGTGCAGTGAAATACCTACACTTTAGAATATAGCAATAATTTCTACTGTATTATACCTGTCTTGGAAAAATCACTGTCGCATTAAAAAGCATGAGTCATTTTCCGAACATGATACTACATTAAACTCTGAACAATAATCTCTACTGGAAGCTCAGAAGGACCCTGCGGCAAATTATATTAAAGGAAGCTATAACTTTCACTGCCACTATCACAGCGGTTGAATTTTCTGAATCAGCATCGACTTTAGAAGCAATCAACTCACAGATCTTAATGACCTTGCTGCTCAGCTTGAACCTCTGCACATACTGCTTTTGCAAGATATCACAGTAATTCATCCATAGCTGATAAATTTTACTATCTAGATATTAACTGATTTAATTCAGCCCCTCCTGCATTGTTAAACCTGTTGAATCTCATGCCACTCCAATTGAAGAAACCAATTACTCTGGCTAATCTAATTGGAGTGGCAAAAAGGTGCTAGTAGAAAGCTGTACATGTTTTAAATAATTGATCATGGTGAATCATTTAAAGCTGGGGTACAGAAATCACCAAGATTAATGCAAAGGTGATGAATTACATATTTTTTGTTTAATTTCTATCTTGGTGCAGGCTCAAATGAAACCTTTTTTGATAATTGGGCAATAAAGGTGAGGCATGCCTCTTATCAGTGTAGGCAAAGGGTGTAAAGCTTGTTTCAGCCACGGGTAACAGATGTTTCTTGCTTCACTTCACCTAATAAGGCAGATAATGTGCACATGCATCCTGTCTATTACATTAGGTCTTTGTAGTTTGGCTAGTGTGAGAAAATAGGTGTTGCATGACCAACTTTAATGGCATGTCTAATGTATACTTTGCGGTTGGAATGTGCAATAGTTGAGGGGAAAAGAAGCAAAAAAGCGAGAAGAAAAATATTCATGCTGGAAAACATAAAATTTTTCTACAGTAAAGGTGCCCAAAGTTGAGGCTATTATCAACTTCATATCTAATGCAGTGTCAGTCTTACACAATGTGGCAAATCACATGGTTCCCATGCAATTCCTGACTGAATTTTACAGTTCAAATTTAACATTCTGACCTGCTCATGGCTGGGGAAACTGGCAGTACGTTGGCAACTATAGAAGGTTCAGCAGAACATCGGCCAGTGCCTTTTCAATGCAGCCACATTATTTGCAGCTGATTCCTGGGAATTTCTGAACCAATTACAGTGAGTGGGTATGACAATGACCTGTCAGAGTCTTCTGAGGACCACACGGGGTTCAAAATTGAAACATGCTAGAGGTCGTGATTCACAGCCAGAAGCTAATACACGTGGGGACGGTATGGAGCATGGCAGCACCGTGCTTCTGGACATGAATCTGATCCCCCTGGATGGAAGGAAGAAGGTTGTCTCTGAAAGTAAGCATGCATGGTGGAATGTGGCTGAAGAAGTCAACAGCAGGTGCCATGTTCCCGAATACAGGATCAGGAGACTTTCAATAACTAATAAAGGTGGAGATGGTAAAGTGATATGGCACATTCAGCTAAATCCTGGTGTGGTTCTAATCTAAACAGCCCCAATACTGCCTTCTGAATCCTTCTCCTGAGCTGAACCCCTCATATAAACATAACTTGTTGGCACACCCACTCCTCTCTGACTAGACTCGTCTTCAATTTGCTCTTGAACCACTGACACTGAAAACAGTGTGAAATTATTCCTCACAAATGTTGTCCATCCATTTCCATCCTATGAACACATTAATCACACATTTCTCATACCCATAGATCTCTTCATTCTCTCCTTGTGGCCAAATACAGTCAAGAACATCAGGGAGTGGTAGGGAAGTGAAGATGGCCCTCTAGTTTACTCCACATAGAACAGTAGAGGAGGAGCTGATGAACATAAGCCAAATCTCTATGTGACCGTTGGAAGCACTGAGCAATGTGGTGTTGAACTAAATAACACCCAGTAAAACAGCATTATAGTCCTTCACAAATATTTCAAAATATGACCATTTAATCAGAGGGTTAGATAGGGTGGACAGGGACAGCCTTTTTCCTAGGATGGTGACAGTGAGCATGAGGGGGCATAGCTTTAAATTGAGGGGTGAAAGATATAGGACAGATGTCAGAAGTAGTTTCTTTACTCAGAGAGTAGTAAGGGAATGGAACGCTTTGCCTGCAACGGTAGTAGATTCGCCAACTTTAGGTACATTTAAGTCGTCATTGGATAAGCATATGGACGTACATGGAATAGGGTAGGTTAGATGGGCTTGAGATCCGTATGACAGTTCAGCACAACATCGAGGGCTGAAGGGCCTGTACTGTGCTGTAATGTTCTATGTTCTATTTTCACAATACTGCTATCACAGCATCTTAAAAATCAGGGAATCATTTGTGCAACAACTCATTATTTGTGCCAGCATTAATTGTGATGACAAAAATGTAAGCTTTCTGTTTCTCATCTCCACTTTTATAGACAGAGCATGCACAAGACCTGTGTAATCAAGTAGAAAATAGACAGGATCAGGTGCTGATCAGACCATTAAAAGACTCTATTTTAAAAAAAAATAGAAATGCTAGTTTCTGGCACAATGCAATTTTGAAGGCCTAGAGAAGAACAGATCACTGCAAATCTTCGAATTGTATCCAATAAATAGGCAATGCAAGAAAAAAAATACGAAATGCAGAAGTTTTTTGAAGAGGCAAAGTCCTCAGTAGCTGACTGGAAAGGCACTGAGAGATCTTTACTGGCTCCTTCAGGCAGTCCTGCTGATTATAAGGGCAATCAAACATTAGCAAGGCCAGAGGTGGGAGAAGTCTCGCCCAGTGAGAGCTCCTACACAATGACAGCCTTGCAGATCCTGCATTTGGCAGGGCCATTGAAGAGGATATGACTGCTGGAGGAAGCACACATAGGAATGGGGAGGGCCATGGTGTAAGATAAGTGATTTGCGCGGGGTGGGGTGCTGCGACATTTTGGCAGTGGGGATCGCAGTGAGGGGGCGTGCAGGATCAGAAACAGGGGAAATGGGGTGACTCTCAGAAGACGTTCCCTACCCTATATTTACTCCATTGAATAGGTGCCAAATGCCTTTGATCTAGAGAACTGGCTCTCAGCTGCTTGCACATGCTTACCTGTTGGGCACACAGCTGGCCAACAAAGACACCTACCTCTGGGGCCATTCCAGCATGCATGGCCTGGGGTTCTTAAGTCACCCTTAAAGGAGTAAATTGGCAGCAGGTCAGGAAGGTCAACCATGGACCTCCCAGCACTGAAGAGTAGAGGCATGAGGGTGGCAAGGTTTGGGTTTGAAAATGCTTTCCTGCCTCCAAGCCTGTCTCCTCTGGGAGTTCAAGATTCCAGTCAAAGATATAACATTGAGCATTCCCTCAGTTGAAAAAGAGGGGCCCTTCTACTCATTATTAGAAAATCACCTTTTGCCCCAATAGAACTGGAACATGCTTGCTGTTGAGAATAAAACAAGCTAGTACAACTATCTATTCATTTAAAATCACACTTAACTTTCGAACTCACAGCAAAAATGGTTCCTAACAAATTACTGCTATTCCATTTAAACAATAGAGTTTCTACTTGTAATTTAAACAGAAGTGCCCAATGGATAATATTAAGACAACCTCATTTCTGATATTTTTCATACATTATGGAGGCTACACACTATTTTAGTACATCTCAGCAGGGTTGGACTCATGAAGCATTAACGATTTTGAGTATGACAATTTCTCATGATACCTACTTTGCAAGGCCTGACAAATAGTTCTGAAGGTTTGGCTATGATCAGTCTTTGGCTTCAGAACATTTGGGCACTTCATCATTTGTCAAAACCTGCATTATACATATGACCTGAATGTAAAAGATCCTAATCAAATATCTCCTTCAGATTTAGTACCTTGAATTTATGTTACGCTTATGTGATCTATAAAACAGTTAATAAATGTAATACTTTGAGCCCATTGCCGATATTATTTTTTAAAAGAGACAAACCTATTTTCTAGGTTTCTAAATTGACCAAAGGGTATAGGGAGAAAGCAGGAACAGGGAATTGATTTGGATGATCAACAATGATTGTATTGAAAAACAGAACAGGCTCGAAGAGTCTCATGGCCTTTTCATATTTTCTACATTTCCAACTGAAAATTAAAGGTCCAGAGCTGAAGATATCTATGAGTTTCAAAGCAGTACAAGAGAATGAAATAAATGAAGAAATAATAAACTTGCATTTATATGTGATCTTCCTCATCCTCTGAAAGTTCCAAAATGTTGTATTGCCAATTAATGAAACAATTGCAGCTGCTAATGTAAGCAGAGCTGTGTTCCACAAGTAGCATTATGTGAACATACAAATTAAGAGGAGTGGGCCATTCTGTCCCTCCAGTCCACTCTGACATTTGATAACATCATGATGATGATGATGGCCACCTGATTATGGCCACTACTTTTCTCCTCCCTACTATCCTTGGAGTTCTTCATCAGTCAGTAATCTATACAACTCAGACCTACAAGTATTCAAAGGCCCCGCCTTCCCTGCTCTTTGAGGAAGAGAAATCCACAGGCTAGTGGCCTGCTGAGAAAAAAGAAAGGTGTTGTTTCTATCTTAGAAGGAGAGACCTCTTATTTTCATGATATGTCCTTTAAGTTTTAATCTCTCTCATCAGGGTAAAATCCATTCAGCATCCATCTGTATGCCCTTCAGAACTTTATATATGTTTAAATATGATCAGCTCTCATTCTTGGGAGCTCCAATGGGTACATCATGAACCTGCCCAAAGTTTCTTCATAAGACACCCACTTCGACCCAGGAATCAGTCAAATAAAACTCTTCGGACTGCCTTCAGTGTCTGTTAAATCATTGAGATGAGTGGCAAGTTAATCTAATTTCAGTGAGGTTGGTGGAGGATATGTGATGAGAGGAAAATGATCCATTTTGAATGCAGCTATGTTAAAGTTTGCACCAACATGAGAATGCTGAGAGGGTCTCATCCTAATGTCAAAATGGCATTTCCTGCAATGTAGAACTCCCACAAAAGTGTGCTAAAGCATTCTAGTGATGTAAAGTTTGAGCTTCAAATTTCTGAGAAGTATTTTTATTTACGAAGTTTGATTACGTTGCTGGACACTAAACAGTAATGTACTCAATATTAAAGCATTCTCCTGCTTTCTCACTTGTAGTATAGATTTTGAAAGGCAAATCATATTTGACTAACTTGATTGAATTCCTTCTAATGAAACACATGGACAAGTTGGAAAAGGGTAGCATGACTGATGTTATGCATTTGGATTTTCAACAAGTATTTGTTAAAGTATCATATTATAGATTTGAA
Organism: Stegostoma tigrinum; assembly: GCF_030684315.1. Taxonomy (NCBI): domain Eukaryota; kingdom Metazoa; phylum Chordata; class Chondrichthyes; order Orectolobiformes; family Stegostomatidae; genus Stegostoma; species Stegostoma tigrinum. The sequence continues at coordinate 36,404,802 of NC_081373.1, read as the reverse complement.
AGCAAAATTGAAGCCCTTAAGATTAAAAGGAAGTTATTGTGAGGATACAGAAATAGCTCAAGGGTATTCAAAGTAGTGCCAAACTGTCGTTTGTCCGACTGGAAGGAATGTATGCAATGGTATCACCCAGAGGTCAATGTGGGCTCTTTTCTATCTACATTCATGACATGGATGACGAGGCATATGGCAAAATTTCAAAGTTGCAGCTGAATTGAAACTTAGAAATAAAGTAGACAGTACACAGGGCAATGGCCCAGATCTTCTGATTGAAGTCAGAAACCCTATGCCAAACCTGACTGTATAACAAAGAAATACACTGATAGTAACAGGGTCTCCAAAAGCAGGTGGTGCTGGTATGGAGGGCAGCAAACAGAGAAGCTGAAACAATTGACCAAATCCTCTCTGAAGCAAAGGGTCATAAAGAGGTCACATGTAGAAATAGAGAGACAGACAAAGGATACCCAAAATCAAACACGAACTACAGGCTTAATTCCATGTAAATACTGTGTTTAACTCGGTGAACCGTAATTTCCCACCATGTTTATTAAGTCCCGATGCCAATGAAATGATGATTCATTAAGCAATGATCTTTGGGCTGTTTGTGTGCTTACATCTCATGTAATACTTCCTTTCAAGGAATTATCCATGCAAAATTCTAGGCCAGGATCCTTCCTAACTGAGCTGAGTAACTATTACACTGAGGTCTCTGAAGTCTCTGACTCAAGTTGGGACTTCATTGGAAGCTTCCAAGACATCTGCATAGACTTGACATGCAGCTCCAGTCCACGCTACTAAATGATATTTACCTAACAGAATATCTGGCCCACATTAAACAATAAGGAAACTGTTTGTCTTCTGGACAATAGAGACAGCAGATTGGGCAACTAAATTAGTGGTGACATTTATACAAAGACATATGAAGTGATTTGTTTTAGTTGAAAGAATGAGGAGAGGCAATATTAATTAAACAACATAAGGTTAGAGGGGATACATGAACACAGAGTCTTGTGTTTGTCCAGATACAAATTTGTGAATCTTATTAGAAAGGCATTCATATCTTTGGCTTTATAAATAGAGGCTGAGTCAATGATAACTGAAGGGGCCAATCTATAAGAGGCAGGTTCTGCCATTAGCACCATCTGAGGTGTTGTGCATAATTCTGGACACAACACATTGGAATAGAATTCAAGAAGACTTCAGAATGATGGAAATGAGAATTACAAGTTGGTCACCAATGATAAATGATTTCTGTCACCTGGAGCAACTTTAGAAACTGTATTGTTCTCCTGGAGACAGAAGATTAATGGGAGTTTTGATGGAGGTGTTTGTATTCCTGAAGGGTTTGATGTTGAGTAAATAAGGAACAATGGTTTCCAGTGAGCAGAGGACATCGACTTTATGCCATTGACAAAGAACCAAAGAGGACATGAGGAAAAAATACAACTTAGGATGTTATTAAGATCTAAAATACAGAATTTGTTAATGTGAAGCAAATTCAATAATAACATTCAAGGAGAAAATTGCAAAAATCTTGAAGGGACAAAATTGCAGAACTACAGTGAGATGCAGAGTGAAACTAAGAAGGCAACTCTTTCAAAAGCTGCTTCACTATAGGTCCCTCCTATTATCTGTTGTTCTGTAATGTGATTAACAATTGCAACCGTGGAATGCAGTGTTTCTGAGTTGAACATTAGATGTGGTTGCTGACTTGCTCGCCAAGCTGGTAAGTTTGTCATCCTGCTAGGTAACATCATCAATGTGCCTTTGGTGGAGCATCAGTGTTCTTTCCTGTTTGCTATTTACGCGTCTTGGTTTGTTGGGGTGGATGGCATCACTTCTGGATCAGTTTCTTAGTGGTTGGTGTTTGGGGTCTAGCTCTACATATTCGTTAATGGAGTTCTGGTTTGAGTGCCAGGCCTCCAGGAATTCTGTTGCATGTTATTGCTTGGTTTGTCCTCGGATGGCTACGTTGTCCCAGTTGAATTGATGTCCCTTTTTGTCCATGTATATTGAAATGAGCGATAGTTGGTCATGTCTCTTGGTAACTAGTTGGTGTTCATGAATCCTGACAGTGAGTTTCCTTCTGGTTTGCCCTACATAATGTTTTTGGCAGTTTTTGCATGGTATCTTGTAAATAACGCTAGTTCTGTTAGTTGTGATTGTTGGATCCTTTATGCTCGTCAGTACCTGTCATAGTGTAGCTGTCAGTTGTGGGCTACCATGATTCCTACAGAGGCAGAGTAATCTCGTGGTCATTTCAGATATGTCCTTAATGTTTGGAAGGGTGACTGTCTTTGGACGTGTTGTGTTTTCCTGTTGTGGTCTGTTGTGCAGGTATCGACAGACAATGCTTTTCGGGTAACTGTTGTTTCTAAAGATGCTGTATAGGTGTTCTTCGTCAGCTTTGCTACTAGACAGAACAAGGATACAGACACCCAACAACACCACCACCATCACCAAAGACTGCACCCTCAAACTACTGGATCTGTGCTTCACAATCCACTTCACCTTCAACGGCAAGATATATGGACAAATCTACGGGACACCCATGGGATCACCAATAACAGGATTAATAGTGGTAGCTGTAATGCAAAGACAGAAATGGACAGCACTTCCCACCATTCAACCAAGACTATGAATCTGCAATGTGATGACACCTTTGTAATTATCAAACAATCTAAACTGGAAGAAACCCATATGCTCATATACAACATCCTAACTGGCATAAAATTCACCCAGGAAGAGAGAACAACTACGGACTCCCCTTCCTGAATGTAATGCTCGAAAATATGGTCAATAGTGAGCTCTAAAGTAACGTACTCAGGAAGGCCACCCATAAGGATCAGGTACACAACTACAATAGCAATCATCCCAATACCCACTAAAGAAGTGGCACATTCCTGGAATCATTCACATGAATCTTTTCTGTGCTCTCTCTCAAGCCTTTTGCATCCTTTCTCGCAACATTCTAGCTGAGGTCATAATGGTGTTCTGCAAACATTTAACAATAACCTCCCTGCTTTTGTACTCTATGTGCCTATTATAAAGTCTAGGACCTGGTATGCTTTATTAACCATGCTCCTAACATTTCCTATGGCCTTCAATCATTTATGCACATGTACATTGGATACCATGTGCACCATTTAGAAATGAGCCCTTTATTGAATACTGTTGCTACATGTTCAACCTACCTAAATGAACAGCTTCATACTTCTATCTGTTACATTTAATTGGCGATTTACCCTTTTCACCAACTTGACCATGTCCTTTTGAAACTTTACAATATCCTCCTCACAGTTAAAAATGTTTTTGATTTTGGGATCATTCACAAATTTTGAAGTCGTGCACTGTACGCTAAGGTCAGAGTCATTAATGTCCATCAGGAAAAAAAACTATATAGTTCGAACATCAACCATGGAATATCGTTGTTCCTGTCCAGAAACATTAGCCACTAGTCTTTGTTTCTTTTCACTCAGTTCCATTCCTCATGTTGCTAGTGTCCCTTTTATTCCACGGTGGATAATGTTGCCATAGTTCTGTTGTGCAGCGCTTTATCATATGCCTTCTGGAAAGCCACATTGACAACATCACCCTCATCGTCATTCTCTGTCACTGCTGTAAAAAAAATACTCTAAAAAGTAAGTTAAACAAGATTTGCCATGAGGAAATATGTGGTGGCCTTGATTAATGCGTATTACCTTAATTTTGTCCCAAATTATAATTTCCACAAACTTTCACACCACTAAGTGTAAATTAGCTGGCCTGTTGCTGTTGGGCTTATGTTATTCAGTCCACCATTGTCTCATTACAGAGAGGCGATGGTGGTGGTCTAACACAGGACCACTCTGCCTCAGGCAAGGGGAAACATTGAGAAGGAGGATACTTCATGGTAACCTCAGCTGGCATGAAAATTGAATCCATGCTGTCGGAATCATTCTGCATTGTAAACCAGCCATCTGAGCTAAACAAACCTCACTGAAGTCATGAGATAACAAGGTGTAGAGCTGGATGAACACAGCAGGCCAAGCAGCATCAATGGAGCAGGAAAGCTGGCGTTTCGGGCCTAGACCCTTCTTCAGAAGGGTCATTTCTGAAGAAGGGTCTAGGCTTGAAATGCCAGCTTTCCTGCTCCATTGATGCTGCTTGGCCTGCTGTGTTCATCTAGCTCTACACCTTGTTATCTCAGATTCTCCAGCATCTGCAGTTCCTACCATCTCTGAAACAATTTTAACTCCACTGAGGTCATAACAGCATTTGAACTGTGAATACGGCAAAATCAGTACATTGTACCAGCATGGGCAACAAAAAAACCCAACTACTTTTCATAATGTGGCTTCTTGCTAAAGTCATTGAAGTGTGTCAACTAGTGCTTAAATTTTCAAAGAAAAGGTCATCAATTAAACAGATGCTGATTTGCTTAATTGCCCAGAGGATCACTGTAAGTGTCTGGGAAATATGGTGTTATGCTTCCTATTCTTGTAAGCTGTAAGAGGGCAGTGTATGTTACTATTTCTCACTGTCATCAGAATTACAAATAGTTTTGCAACATCAGTAATAAAAAGCCAGTGATAATTTGTTAATACCACATTTGCTCCCATGTTGATTTGCAACATACGAAGTCAGAGATGCTACTGATTTGCTTGTCAATTTAGAGATGGGTGTGCAAACTACAGCACCAATACTGCGTATATAAAGAAATTATCTATAACTAATTATACTCTTAGTCTAGTATATGTTATGTAAAAATCACAAAATGGTACTATATTATAAAATATCTGCTAATTTAGCTCTCTGTAGGTAGAACCTCAAACATAAAACATTACATAATATCTCACTCCAAACATTTACTGGGGATGTTTGTAGCAGTATTACTTGTAATGTAATTATACTAATAAACTACCAAATTTTAAAAAAAAGTACATTGTGTACTGATTCATCAAATCAAAGCCCTCAAAATCTACGCAAATGCAAAGCCCTCCCAAAGCTGCTTTTTAAACCCTACGGGCAACATCCCAAATACAGACTTCTAAGAGCATTCCTGAGAGATGCAGGGATCAAAGACATGACTACAGTCATTATACTTAAATCATTTTCCTCTATGTCTCTGTCAGTGGATACCTGTCCACTGTTTAAATGATCAATGTTTTTTAATGTGCATCCCCTTGGATTTTTCAAATTAAATAATACTTAAGTTGTCTGGGTCTCTTTGAATGTTATCAATCTTTTCTGCACCGTTCAACTGGCCACACAGCCCAGCATCATCTTCAAATCTGTTCACATATTTCTGCCAGTCCCAAAGCTGGTGCAATTTTGGGCAGCATATTCACTCAGACCTTGATGAAACATTATTGCCTATTTAAAACCAATTAAATACCAATTATGGTACATGTGGAATTCATATTATGTATGAATTTCCCCCTTCAACCTAAAATAAAGAATAGAGTAGCATCTCATAAAAATTCTTCAAACTGTGAAACAAAAAACACAATTTGAATTTTATTTTTGCTTGAAGCTTATACTATAAATCAAAAACCTCAAAGATTTCTACACAGCCATTAAGACTGCTTTTTTCTCTCCCTGTCTCATATTCATTTGAAGATTTTAAATCTTTACTGATTCGCAGGATTCTGGTCACTATTGGTACTTCCCCAGGTATTCATTATTTGTGTAACGTGAGATGCCAGACCCTGTTCTCATCCAGTGTTTCTAGTTGAGGCACTGAATTTGAGATCGGGACTGGGAAATCTGATTAGCTAACAGAGGATGCTCGAGGCCACCTGTAGTACCTCAGAGGCTTTTCAACTGATATTAACTTTGCAGAGACTGAATAACAAAGCTGGGACCTTCCTGGTCTGAATACCTTCCCTATTTCCTGAGTAAACTTGCTATCCATCATGCAAAACAATGAAAAACAGTATAAAAACGGACATTGCAGAAGATTATACAGTACATTCTAATTTTTTTGTTTTCAAAACACAAGGGAATTTTGTACAAATCAATACCTGGGCTACACCATAGAAGCTGAGGAGTTGCAATGATTGTGCTAAATTCAATTATGCTAAGTTTAAATCAAAATGCTTTTGCTTTTATCATCAAGCGAATTGCTAACTTTCTGAATGAGGTGTAACACAGGGACAGGTTTTAGTCCACATACCAAAAATTAATCTAAATATGAAAACGTAGATACAGTTAAGATAACAAGGTGTAGAGCTGGAAGAACACAGCAGGCCAAGCAGCATCAGAGGAGCAGGAAGGCTGCCGTTTCGGGCCTTCCTGCTCCTCTGATGCTACTTGACCTGCTGTGTTCATCCAGCTCTACGCCTTGTTATCTTAGCTGTCTCCAGCATCTGCAGTTCCCATTATCTCTAACATAGATACAGCTGATATATTTGCATAGATACATTTAAAAACAGGAAGAGGGATAGTTCTTATTTTCAGAAGAATTTATGAAATTGGTAAGATAAAAAATATATTAGCGATAACACATAAATTTGAATAGTCTAAACAGGCTGAGAATAATAGAGGCTAGGACAATAAGCCTTTATTCTGCAGCCCTCCAGCTCCCCTACCCCACCCATCCTGAGCACATTCAGAAGAGATTTACCCAAGACAAATTAAATCATGACATGCAATTAAAATAGTAGTATTGCAGTAATGCTGGAATTTCTTTCAACCAATAAATAAAATGAGAATGTTTTAACAGAGGGCAAAGAAAGACAGGAATCATGAATATCATATAAGATTTTCTTCACTGTGTCTCAAACGCATCAATGGAGATAGTTCAATGTGAAATGAAATCTTAAAGGTATTTAGAATGAATGCGTTTGCAATTCCATTAAACAAAATCCATCCCTTCCTCCAACCCCAAGCCGCACCTCCATCTCCTACCTACTAACCTCATCCCACCTCCTTGACCTGTCCGTCTTCCCTGGACTGACCTATCCCCTCCCTACCTCCCCACCTATACTCTCCTCTCCACCTATCTTCTTTTCTCTCCATCTTCGGTCCGCATCCCCCTCTCTCCCTATTTATTCCAGAACCCTCACCCCATCCCCCTCTCTGATGAAGGGTCTAGGCCCGAAACGTCAGCTTTTGTGCTCCTAAGATGCTGCTGCGCCTGCTGCGTTCATCCAGCCTCACATTTTATTATCTTGGATTCTCCAGCATCTGCAGTTCCCATTATCACTCACACAGAGGAGAGTGATTGTGCAACATGTGTAAGAGCCAAGTGAGCACATTTAAGTCATATTTAACATAATCTGGCAACCAAACAAAGAGTTTTAAGCAATGTAATGCTGTGTCATTTTGCAGCCTTCAGAAGACAAAGGTGATTACATCAGGATTTTATAAAACCAGCAACTGAAACAAACTCATAAATGTGCATTCTCTGGTCACGTTATGAATTATCCAGAGAGCTACAGTTAGGGCTCATGTACAGAAGTGGAGTGAAACAAGAAGCCAAAATTGCTATAATGAAAGCATTACGAAGCTCAAAAGCGTAACAATGCAAGGTCATACTTGTGTTTGCACTCTGTTGCAAAGTTTAAGTTCACCAATAGATCATTGATTTTCCACTTTGCTGTGAAGCCACTAACTATTCATCAGGGTGGGACCTCTGCCCACTCCACACCTATTGTCCAGCTTACATCCCAAGGTCTAGGGCATTTGGTATTGTTGATAAGTGCCTGGCTATTTATGGTATTATGACCTCTTTACCCCAATTGTTATGGATCAATGACAAGTGAAATCCCAGACAGGAACCTTATTGGATAGATCCATAATTTTTTTCAAGACCATTTTGTCAATCAGGTAATTTTTTTTAACTGAAACACAGGCATGCAATATTGCTGTCTCATTTGTAATAAAAAAAACAAAAATGTATTAGTTACAGAAATGAAATAAACAAGAAAAACTCTATTCCCGTTTAACCCAGATTCAATGGTTTTTGAATGTATGGAAGAAATAATGCAAGCAGGCTTTACAGATTAAATAGGTCTAACAGCTTTGTATTGGAATCAGTAAATCCTGGTGCAGCTTACAAATGTGTCATCAATTCTAAGAATACTTAGTGATGCAATTCCAAAAAGGCCACATTTACCTCATTTCCAAGTAAAAGGGCTTCTCAATTTTTAAAGTAATTAAAACTTCAACACATTTGCTGTAACTGCAAATATCTTTCTTGATTGTTACTATTATGCTCATAACTTAGTTTTCTTCCAGTGCTATGCTATCCAACATAGTTTAATTCATTTTAGGAAAAATAAACTTCACTTCCTTCCAACTGTCTCATCAGCAAGGACTGGAATGAAAAATAACTTCTTATTTTAAGATAATTTTATTACTTTAAGCTCGTGAGGAGTGCTGCTTAGCACATATTACTCCATCAAAAGACTTCTCAGAAATTTAGAGCTTAATACATGCTTTCCCCTTCAATGACTTTCCAGCACAGACTGAAACAGAAAGTCAGAGTCTGGGTTGTTCCCTAGGATCTCTAGGTAACTTTTTCTTACTTTGAATTATTGGTATTATAGTTTTTAAAGGATGATGATAAACTACAGCCACACACACAAACCCATATGCTTAACATAGAATTCCGAGAAATGAAACATGCAGTAAACAACATTAAAGCACCGATATACACAAATCTGTCAGGTTCGTAGCATCTAAGGATTGTAGCAGTGGAGGAATATTGGTCTGGTACCTTGCTTCAGTGCAGCATCACCAAAGGAGCTGGCTTAAAGCATTTAAAATTCATATCAGACTTCAAAGTATCCATTTTAATTTGAAAACATATCTGCCATAACCGTATTGAATACAAGTCAACTTAGGCAAGCCTGGCCCATACTGTAGCGGCAGCATGATGTAAAATAGCCATTTGAAGTCATCCTTCCTTTCACATCTGATTAAAAAAAAAACTCTTGGTTATTTTTAGAAAGACATAAGAATCACCAGTGTCAAACACAGAGAGCCTTGGAAGTCAGGTAAAAATGTTTTTGTGAAATTACAAGAGAAAAATATAACACTTGATACAGAGATAATAAAGTGTGGAGCTGAATGAACACACCAGTCAAGCAGCATCAGAGGAGCGGGAAAGCTGACATTTCAGGCCTAGACCAAAACACTTGATGCATCTGTTGTCCACAGCATAATGTTCCACTACATTGTGAACATATGCTCATGTGTAACAACAATCACAGTAAAATTTCTTTTCCTCTGGTGCTAGTATGGTTAGAAAACAGAAAAAAGTGATAGAATGGGAAGAATTTGGAATATGTACAACAATCATTTGTGTGCACCAGATTTTCTGCTTTCTCACTGGCAATGGGAGTTTGAACTTAACATTGCGCAAGCTATTTTCAAAGAAAACATTCATCCCACTTCTCTCCTACACAAGTGAAGCTCATTCCTGAGTAGAATGGTTACGTTCCATAGAAACTAAGTTCGGCATAATCAAGCTCTATGTAAATACATTGTTTTACTGTCTTTTCAAATTTAAGTAGAAATATTTGTTGCAGAATAGAGCTTTAAGAAATAATGCTGTATTCTGTGATAGCTTTGCTCATACATACTTAAAATGTGAACCTCACCAATAAACACATTTAAAAAGATAAATGAAGTTTCATATTAACAGGCTCTAATAATTTGTTAATTTACATTTGAATCCATCATCATAAAGAGATTATACTGTAATTATCTTCAAATTTGCCTTTGGAAAGTCAATGAGAGTCAATCCAAATTCATTACAATGGTAAACTTCCTTTTCTCCTAAAATAAAAATTTTCTTCAATCTATTTTATTGAGGATAATCATTGAGGAAGGAAGAGTTTACACTTTTACAGAGGCTTTTGTGTCCTCAAAATGTCCTGAAGTACTTTACAGCTCAGCAATTCAACTCTGAAGTGCAGTTACATTTCAGTATACAAATACAGCAGTTAGTTATAGTTAGTTTTTAGATATATTTTAGTTACATCTTAATATCTTCTGTAATTCAAAATGGTGTCAGAGCATGGTAATCTTTTACACTTTTTATTGTATTTATTTATTAAATACAGTGAAAATAATTCAAAGTTCCACAGACAACAGTTTAATTATTTTTGTTCATGGGTATGTGAATGTTGCTGGCTAGGCCAGCATTTCTGCCTATACTTAACTGTCCTTGAAAGTGGTGGTGAGCTGCCTTCTTTAACTACTACAGTCCTCAGGGGTTAGGGACACCCCTGTTGTTGGTAGGAAGGGATATCCAGGATTTTGACCCCACCAAAATGAAGGAATGGTGTTATAGTTCCACGTCAGAATGCTGCACAGCTTGGAAGAGAACTTGTTGTTAATGGTATTCCAAACATTTGGTACCCTCATCGTACTAGGAGGTAGGGATTGTGATCTTGAAAAGTGCATTCAAAATAGCCCGAGTGAGCTGCTACAGCACATCTTTTGAATAGTACGCACTTCTGCCACTGTGTGTAAATACTGAAGGGTATGAATGTTGAAGTTGCCCATCAAACAGGCTGCTTGGAATAGTGTTGAACTCCGTGACTTTTCTTGGAATAGGTGGAAACTATTCATTCACACTCCTGACGTCTGCCTTGTAAATGGTGGACTAGCTTTGGAAAGGTGAGAAGTGCATTACTCACTGCATAATTTCCAGCCTCTGACCTGCTCTTGTAGCAAAAGTATTTGTGGCTAGTTCAGTTCTGTTTCTGATCACTGTTAAACCCCAGGATGTTGCTGGCAACATGGTGTAATCGATCATCCTGAGAATACAGTTACTTTGGCTCTTGTTTGAGGTGTTTACTGCCTGGTACTTGGATGGTGAAAATGTAATTTGCCACTTGCCAGCCCAAGCCAAGATGCCATCCAGTTCTTGTACCACATGGAGAGAGACAATTTCAATTACCAGCTATTAACTTACATTTTGATGAATGTTTTATAAATTGTCCCAACATTAAAATTAAACTGCTAAGTGAGAAGCTATATCATGATCAGAAGAATCTCATTTTTAGCCAGGCAGTATAGATATCATTCTACCGTCAGCTTCAGTTGTTTATCTGAAATTGACAAATCCATCACAAATATAATTGTGATTGAATGACATCAATTTAAGAGTTGATGTTTAATCATTTTTAGGTTCAGTCTACTGTTTTTCAAATTGCACTGCATGTCACTTTGGGTATTATTTGTAAAAGATTGACTATTTTTACCATTGTTGTCAAGTAAAACTTGATTGTGTCATTAAAATATTCTGCGATATTCTGCAATTATTGCAATTATCCTATGTTTTGTTCAAAGGCAGCCAATTTTAGCCTTCAAGCCATTGTTTAATATTTGCCTTGTATCCATTAGAAATATAAAGGACTGTGTAATTTCAAAATTTCTGGCTGCTTTTTATCTTCAATACATTGAGGAACATCTACAGAGGAATTTGTAAAAAAAAATGGAGAGCATTTGACCTCTCCACCAGTCTGAAGTGGTCACAAGTGAGGTGGTGGGGGCCAATTAAAATAGAGTAGGTGGAGTGGAAAGATGGGTGTTATCAGGCCTTACTCCTGACACACTTCTGCCCTTGATCATACTTAAGTATGTTAACTTAGACATGGTGCTATCACTGGACACTACCAGCTGGCTGTACTTCTTTAATTGTTTCTTAGCATCACTGTCACTGCATTTTAAATTCTGAGTTTAGGTGGACTGACATCGGGGACAAAATCTCAACTACTGAACACTGATGGCAGAATTCTAACATCAGAAACTCAAAAAGCAGGGATTGGATTTTGCACATTCCTTGGGACAGGAACAGAGTGAGCAGCGACCTACACCAGATTGGTGCAGCCCAGGTTGTTTCTGTGATGTGGCACACTAATGCATACTTATATACCTCTGCAGTAGTGACCTCTCCCATTGAGATTGCTGGTTTGCAGTGGGAAGTAGTCACATTTTATCCTTGTTAGGACAATAGCGCTGAGGCAAGCAATTAAGAAGGCATTCCTGGAAGGTTACACTGGAGGGTGAGCAAATGATGAGGGCAGATTCAGACTTCCATGCAGGTACAATGAGGGATCCTGATGCCCATTGGAAAAATCAGCCTTAGAATCCCAACAGCATGGCCATGATAGCAGAAATCCCGAATCTCTAAAAGTAAAACCTAATGGCAGAATCCCGATTGCAGGACCTTGACAAAGTTGCATAGTGCCTTGACCTCTTTAGCGAGTCAGATGAGTCAGTCTCCATAGACTTCTCAGCCTCTGACATGTTATTTTAGCCTCTGAGCTCATATGACAGGTCCAGTTTGGTTTCAGGGTGCCAGTGATGGTTATGCCATTGAATATCAAGGGGAAGTTGTCGAATTTCTTTTGTTGCAGATGGCCGTTTCCAGGCAGTTGTGTATTTTTTTTTATTCACTCATAAGACATGGGCATTACAGGCTAAGCCAGTATTTTTTGCTCATCCTTACCCTTGAGAAGGTAGTGGTGAGCTGCAAATAATACGTCACTTATCAGTTAAAGCCTAAGCATTTTCTAGATATTTCTGTTGCACATGGACATGGATTGTTTCAGTATCTGAGTAGTTGAGAAAGGTGCTGAAAACTGTGCATTCATCAGCAAATATCTCCATTTCTCAACTTATGATGGAAGATAGTCATTGATGGAGCAGCTGAAGATTGCCAAGCCTAGGACACTATCCTGAGGAACTCCTACAAGATCCTATAGCTGAGATGACTGATGACTGGCAACCACAACCACCTTCCTTTATCCTATATATTACACCAACCAAAAGCCAAATCAACCTAATGGAACACAAACTGAGTATCAGTATGCAGATTATTGTTGTAGACATGCCATCTATCAGGACTGTCAACATCTTCCATTACCATGCTGATGATAGACAATAGATTATTGAGCGATAATTGATCAGATTGAATTGGTCTTGCTGTTTATGTGCATGACATAGTTAAGAAATCTTCCACATTGTCAGGGAGACGCCAGTCTTTTAGCTGTACTGGAGTAACTTGTTTAGGAATGTGGCTATTTCTGGAACACAAGTCTTCAGTACGACCTTTGGCATGTTGTCAGGGCCCATAGCCTTTGCGGTAACCAGTACCTTGAACTATTTCCTAATACTGTGCGGAGTGAAAATAAATTGGGTGAAGGCTGGCAGTTGTGTCACTGGGGGTTTCAGGTGGAAGCTGAGATCCTTCATCCACAAGGAGCTTTTGGCTAAAGATGGCTGCAAATGCATCAGCCTTATCATTGGCAGTGATGTCTTAGGCTCCTGAATCATTACAGTTTTCTAAAAAAACTGCTGTGGGATGTAATGCATCATGAGCTGTGCCAGTATCTATTTACCATCCCTAATTGCCCAGAATATAGTTAAATGTTAACCACATTTCGTGGGTATGGAGTCACATGCAGGGAATACAATGGGAGGATGGCAGATTTCTTCTCAAAAAGACATTAATGAACCAAATGGGTTTTCACAACAATTGACAGTAGTCAATTGGGGTAACCTTTTATTCTAGAATGTTATTGTATTCAAATTTCACCATTTGTCATGGCCAGATTTCTGGATTACTAGTCCAGTGACATTAACACTACCTCTCTTTAATGTTTGTATTAGTGAAACCTCTTTCTCCAGTTAATGTTTAATTGTTCACCTATATTCATTGTAAATGGAGTAAAGTTTTGACTGGCCCCATCAGTTGTAGGATTGCTCACCTCTCTTTATTGGACGCTGTATGCAAATAGTCATATGATGTAGCTTCATCAGTTTTCACCTCACTTTTAGGTATACCCGGTATTGTCACTGGCATGCTCTCCTACACTCTTCATCATATTCAATGGGTTGATTCCCCTAGCTTGATGGTAATAGTTGAGTGAGTGATATGCTGTCTGTGGTTAAAGATTTTTATTGAGTAAAATTATTCTGCTGATGATCCACAGTACCTCACAGATGCCCAGTTTTGAGTTGCTGGATTAGATCAAAACATATCCCATTTAGTTCAGTGCTACACAACACATGTAACTGAGTTCACTGTTCAAGTGCCAAGTTAATCTATTGTGTGAATTAATGAAAAGAAAAAACTAATATTCAGCTCCCCAAACTTGTAATGACAAGAAATCCCAACTTAGCACAACTTATTTCAAAATAATTCTCCTCCTCAAAGCTCCTTTTAGATCTTTCAGTGTGGATAATAATTACTGTGCTGGTTGACAATTTTTTCTAGAGTGGATAGGCGTTTATGATGACATTATGTTAATGTTCTCTTCAGGATTTCTATATAAAACCAGAACTGATATAAAACCAGTTGTGTTGGAGATAATAAAATGATCAAAGCTGCATTGAGGCAGAAAGAATTCACATCCTAATGCAATTTGTGTTAATTTTTGCTTAATTCTTGTAAGACCAATACATTTGCAAAGTCTGTAATGGGGGAAATGCAGCAATCAATTTAGCACAGTATTGACCTGCAGAAGCATAAGACAGTGAAAAGATCAGTTGTTCTTAATGGTGTGATTTGAAGAATGAGTGTTGGTCTGGATATTGTGGGGGGAAATCTCCAGTTCATCCTTTGGTTTAAAGTCTAATCTGAAAGATGACTGTTCGTCAACAGTACCGCAATGGCAGGCCAGAATATGAGGGCACTACAACACAGCTTACATCCACAACAGTATGTCTCAGAGGCGAGAGTATTTCTGAAAAAGTCAAGGTGAACACATTTGTATGCAGGACTTTTTATGCTGATAAAAATAAAGTATTGGCTTTTAAAGGGCTACAAACTTAGATTTACTTATTAACTTAAACTCTAGATAAAATTCATCAACAGACGTGAACTATATTCTTTGGCCTTATTTTATCCGTCCCCATGGCTATAAATGAAGGCTGTATGTTACAAAAAATTATAAAATATACTACTTGAGATGGAAAGATACTATGATGGAGTGTGTTTGTTGGTATTCCTGCTGTCATGCAATGATTTGACAACTAAAGCCTGTCAGAAATGCTCTTAAGGTAAATGTACCTTTTAACCTTGGCCACATAAAAATGTAATGAATTGCTATAGGTTTGTATCTGTAATTTATTCCTTTTCTAAGAATCCCCATTGCTATAAAATGTTACTTTCCCTTATGACAAAAATAAGAAAACATAATTTGGTTAGGATCAGACAATATATATTGTAGGTGAGAATCAGTCACAAAGGGGAAACCAATTGGATTTAACATCAAAAGCCCTTTTCTTTGTAAGCAATGAACAGTATGGAAAACTGTAGATACTTGAAATAGTGAGGATACATGTATATATCATAAAACATCATACTGCAATTCTGTTCTATGCAACATGATGGTGTTTAGAAAACAGAAGAGCTAGGGTCAATGGAACTTGTGACATTCTATTTAAGCAAAATTCTTCATATAAATTGAAACAAACATGTAAAATGAAATGGTGAAATGTGAAATAGTGAAGGTATAACTGAAACCAAATATTATTTTGACTATGCATTTGAACCAATAGAAATGGTTGGAGAATGACCCGAGAAAGGATTTTAATAAACTGGCAAATTAAACAATAAAAGAATAAACAGGCTATCCAAGAAGAAAATAACCAGGTTTTGAACATTCAGACATATTATTACATATAACACACATATGGTTAGACACCATAGGAAAAATATAAATGCAATGGCTTTGAAATTCTGCTACCAGTGCAGCTGATAATTTTATACCACATCAGTGAATGATTACACACTACTAAACTATCCCAATTATTCTGTTTAAACTCATCAGAACTATTATGAATGACTAATGTAGCTTTTATCTGGTAAAAAAAAGGAATCAGCTCACATTACCAAACTATGGTTGTAATTTATTTTTTATTGATGAAGGGGATGTGAGCATTGCTGACTAGGCCAGCATTTACTACCCATGGTGAATTACCTTAAGATGACATTGAACAGTGGCCATCTTGAGACCTGCAGTCAATGGGTGTAAGTGCACCCATAGTGCTATTCGCATAGGAATTCCAGCAGTGAAGGAATGGCAACAATGCTCACATCAGGATTGTACATAGCTTGGAAGTGAACTCCCAGGAGATGGTGTTCCCTGATTTCTGTTGTCTTTCTTAGTGGTTGAAGTTATGTGTTGGCAAGATGTTTTCAAAGAAAAAACAGTTTGCAACAATCTTTATTGCAAACAACAAAGAATTCTGCAGTCACTCTTATTGATTTTAACAGCAGTGTGTATCGTCTATATGCATTACTGTTGGAAGTATTGAATTTTAAAGTGGTGAATAGGATGCCGAACAAATGGGCTGCTTTATCCTGGATGGCATTGAGATTCTGGAATGCTTTTTGAGCTGCACTCATCCATGCAAGAGTCAAGTATTCCATCAAGCCATGCAGTATCAGAAGATGTGTTGCTGCAAATTTCTAGTCTCTGACCACATTGTGTCTTCGAGCCAAACTGGTTATTTAGTTAATAAAATGTGAGGCCGGATGAGCACAGCAGGCCAAGCAGCATCTCAGGAGCACAAAAGCTGACGTTTCGGGCCTAGACCCTTCATTAGAGAGGGGGATGGGGAGAGGGAGCTGGAATAAATAGGGAGAGAGGGGGAGGCGGACCGAAGATGGAGAGTAAAGAAGATAGGTGGAGAGAGTATAGGTGGGGAGGTAGGGAGGGGATAGGTCAGTCCAGGGAAGACGGACAGGTCAAGGAGGTGGGATGAGGTTAGTAGGTAGATGAGGGTGCGGCTTGGGGTGGGAGGAAGGGATGGGTGAGAGGAAGAACCGGTTAGGGAGGCAGAGACAGGTTGGACTGGTTTTGGGATGCAGTGGGTGGGGGGGAAGAGCTGGGCTGGTTGTGTGGTGCAGTGGGGGGAGGGGACGAACTGGGCTGGTTTAGGGATGCAGTAGGGGAAGGGGAGATTTTGAAACTGGTGAAGTCCACATTGATACCATTAGGCTGCAGGGTTCCCAGGCGGAATATGAGTTGCTGTTCCTGCAACCTTCGGGTGGCATCATTGTGGCAGTGCAGGAGGCCCATGATGGACATGTCATCTAGAGAATGGGAGGGGGAGTGGAAATGGTTTGCGACTGGGAGGTGCAGTTGTTTGTTGCGAACTGAGCGGAGGTGTTCTGCAAAGCGGTCTCCAAGCCTCCGCTTGGTTTCCCCAATGTAGAGGAAGCCGCACCGGGTACAATGGATGCAGTATACCACATTGGCAGATGTGCAGGTGAACCTCTGCTTAATGTGGAATGTCATCTTGGGGCCTGGGATAGGGGTGAGGGAGGAGGTGTGGGGGCAAGTGTAGCATTTCCTGCGGTTGCAGGGGAAGGTGCCGGGTGTGGTGGGGTTGGAGGGCAGTGTGGAGCGAACAAGGGAGTCACGGAGAGAGTGGTCTCTCCGGAAAGCAGACAGGGGTGGGGATGGAAAAATGTCTTGGGTGGTTCCGCCTGGGAACCCTGCAGCCTAATGGTATCAATGTGGACTTCACCAGTTTCAAAATCTCCCCTTCCCCTACTGCATCCCTAAACCAGCCCAGTTCGTCCCCTCCCCCCACTGCACCACACAACCAGCCCAGCTCTTCCCCCCCACCCACTGCATCCCAAAACCAGTCCAACCTGTCTCTGCCTCCCTAACCGGTTCTTCCTCTCACCAATCCCTTCCTCCCACCCCAAGCCGCACCCCCATCTACCTACAAAACCTCATCCCACCTCCTTGACCTGTCCGTCTTCCCTGGACTGACCTATCCCCTTCCTACTTCCCCACCTATACTCTCTCCACCTATCTTCTTTACTCTCCATCTTCGGTCCGCCTCCCCCTCTCTCCCTATTTATTCCAGAACCCTCACCCCATCCCCCTCTCTGATGAAGGGTCTAGGCCCGAAACGTCAGCTTTTGTGCTCCTGAGATGCTGCTTGGCCTGCTGTGCTCATCCAGCCTCACATTTTATTATCTTGGAATTCTCCAGCATCTGCAGTTCCCATTATCTCTGGTTATTTAGTTGACGTTTTGTAACCTCAGCAGTGGTGAATTTTTCAGTTGTCCTTTGAATTGTCAGTGTTCCACTGTTCCTTTCTAATTGATTGGCACTGTTACTTTTTCCTTCTTGATGGGCCAAGACAGGAATTTCTCCAGTTGGTTCCAGTCACAAATCCATCACCAAAAGCAGTTTCCAGAAATTCAGCTGGTTTGCGTATTTCAAATTATTGTTGCAAGCTAGATAATTGTAGATGGTGTCTTTTATCTTCACACGTGAAACTTAACATAAAAAGTAAAAATCAAAAGAATACATAAGGTTTTTATCACGTTTGACTGGGTAGACTAGGTTCCATGTGATTTGAGAACATTTTTAATTGCAGATCAGATAATTTTGTTTACTCCACATTGGGTTCATGATTCTTGGCTACCCTGAACAGTCAGCTGATTGCTGTTGCAATTTTAAGTCAATGTTTTCTTCTTTCTCAAAAACACTTCTGTCCATTTAAGTCTCAGACATTAAAATCTGATAATCATATTTTACCACTATCGTGACACTCATACTGGTTAGATTGGTGCAGTTGTGTCTGAGGTGAGAGGTTGTCTTTGATGAACTTTACGGCACAAGGTGGTGGGGGGGAAGCAGGAGAATGGCACCTTGCTTGGAGGGTGGGACCAACAGGAACAAGTCAGGCATTGAGGGGGTAGAGTCTCAGATCTTGATCTGGATATCAAAGAATGGAAAATGGATTAGACAGAGATGTTGGATGGGGATGGGGAGTTTGATTTGGTAGGGGTGCAGGTTCATGAGGAGGGGTATTCAAAGGGCATGTCACAAGATAGATTAGAAATTGGCTACAGCAGGGGATGCGAACAAAGGAAGAATCTCCGAGTGGGGCGACACCAGTCGGGGTAGGTGAAATGGACATGTAATTTTTTTAAGGTCACTTGAGAAGCTGAGCAAGTCATTACTTCGTGGCTGGATGCTCAAAACCCATGGACACAGGTTTTCATATCACTGTTTGCCTTATTCACACAGTTCACTTGGTAGAATAACTACAGGAATCACATACCCAATATTCTTACAACCTCAGAAGGGGGAAGGAGGCTGCAAAAGAAGGCTTTCCAATCAACAACAGAGAGTGCAAACAACAAGCAGTAGCTGGAAAAGTGGTGGTCAAAAGGTAGCTGTCCAAGGAAAGGTAGCACAGAAGGGGTCATGAATGTGACAGCTCATCTTCAGGACGCAAATGAACCACTCTTACATGATGACACCTTCCAAACTCACAATATCTTCCACCTAGAAGGACGAGGGCATCAGATGTGTGGAAACACTGCCAGCTACAAGTTCCCCTCCAAGCCGCACAGCATCCTGACTTGGAACTCCATGGCTTGGTTAAAATCTTGGAACTCCCTTCCTAACAGCATTATGGGTGTATGTACATCAAATATATGTAAAAAGGCAACTCACTACTGCCTTCTTGAGGACAGTTAGGCACAGCAGTGAAACCCACATGCAATGAATGAATAAAAGAAAAAAAATGTGTTCCCTGGGAAGATCCAGCTACTTGTGTGATTTGTGATTAATTCCACTCTCTAAATGTCACCTGGTATGGCACCAACAGAGAAGAATCATACAGATCTTGCTTCCCAGGGAGCTCCTGTGACCCACACCTCAGGAGCTCACAGCCTGCTAAGTTTTTGAAAGACTCTGCCAGAATGATGATTGAATTGTCCAATCCTGGAGTTTGCAAATTGAGTGTGTGTGAGGTATAAGGATGGTTGGAAACATAAGGATGAAGTAATCCAAAGATGTGCTACACAATTCTGTACAAGTCACTTGTGACATATCCCCAGTCAAAGGCTTGGAATGGGAATCACAACAACAAAAGCAGGAGGAAAACAGGCTCTCAGAGATAATGGGAACTGCAGATGCTGGAGAATCCAAGATAACAAAGTGTGAAGCTGGATGAACACAGCAGGCCAAGCAGCATCTCAGGAGCACAAAAGCTGATGTTTCGGGCCTAGACCCTTCATCAGAGCTCTCTGATGAAGGGTCTAGGCCCGAAACGTCAGTTTTTGTGCTCCTAAGATGCTGCTTGGCCTGCTGTGTTCATCCAGCTTCACACTTTGTTATCTTGGAAAACAGACTCTCTATGTTTTATAAAATATGCAACAGACTAGTGGGAAAATTACAGAAACAAGCATCTAGATTCCCTGGCAATAACATTCACACAAAATACAAAAATCATTTGTTTCCAAAACAACGCATCAATACTTGTTCTTTCCAAGGACAATATGACACTGGAATAAGATGTCAAATAAAAATAGTCACAATCCCACGACTTGAAATCTTCAAGATCCATCTCTAGATCATTGCCATGTAAGTTGCTTATTATCAGGACTACCACATCATCAGTGCGGGCTGGTATAGCTAGCACAAACCATATACATGTTGGGAGAATACATATGTTTAGTTTGTGATGCTGACATACCCAAAACAGGAGGAGGATGATTCTGGTGACAGAAGCCATTCTCTCAGACCAGGTTGATAAATCCAGTGCAGCATCCTTGTAGCACAGTGGAAGAACAATAAAAAAAACCTAATACGCCACCAGAATCATGTTCAGAGGGAGCCCTGACATGTTACAGATGCACATCTGCTGCCTTGACACTTTCATGGGAGCACTGCAATATGGACCACGCAAGGTTTTATGGATAGTTGTGGTTTGCACAACTTGGTCACATAATTCTGTGAATCCTGCATCAGGATGACATGGAGTTGCAGCACTCCTCAGGTGAGGATGAATGAGATGAAGGTTAGGAAAAAGACCTGATTGTTTAACAGCCCTCATTGAGAGACAGGGCATGGATACCTGGGAAAGCTCACATGAGAAATGGTCACGTTTGAAGAAGCTGAGATTACAAAGTGTGGAGCTGGATGAACACAGCAGGCCAAGCAGCATCTTTTGGCCTGCTGTGCTGATGAAGGGTCTAAGCCCGAAACGTCAGCTTTTGTGCTCCTGAGATGCTGCTTGGCCTGCTGTGCTGATGAAGGGTCCAGGCCCGAAACGTCAGCTTTTGTGCTCCTGAGATGCTACTTGGCCTGCTGTGCTGATGAAGGGTCCAGGCCCAAAACGTCAGCTTTTGTGCTCCTGAGATGCTACTTGGCCTGCTGTGCTGATGAAGGGTCCAGGCCCAAAACGTCAGCTTTTGTGCTCCTGAGATGCTGCTTGGCCTGCTGTGCTGATGAAGGGTCTAGGCCCGAAACGTCAGCTTTTGTGCTCCTGAGATGCTGCTTGACCTGCTGTTTTCATCCAGCTCCACACTTTATAATCTTGGATTCTACAGCATCTGCAGTTCCCATTATCACGTTTGAAGAAGCTGCTTGACTGTTCTCACACCGATGGTATGTGTTCACCTGTTTGTTTCCCTCAGAAGCAGCTTTCTATACCACCTAGAATTGCATGAGATGCTGTCTGTTGTGCACACACTCATTACCAAAAGCTGTCAGGCAGAAGAACTGACGTGCTATTGCATATACATCATGAACGAAGTCTCAGAATATGCTGCATCATTCCAGGTCTTTGTCTTTAATGTAAGTTATTTCAATTGTCTTTGTGGAACAGAATCTCATGCATTCTCCTTGACACTGGCTAAAATGGAGGTGGGCCAGAACCAGCATCTACCTCACTAGTGGACTAGTGACCATCTAAATCGAAACACATGGGAACATGAAATAAAGCCTGCTCACAACCACACACCACAGTCCACCAAGTGTAAACAATATAATAAGCAATACTTAGCCTTATTTGCAAAATTTGAGTCCAGGCAGTGAAGTCTAGCCTCAATTATATAGGACCTTGTTTAGATCACACCTGGAGTATAGTGTTAGTTGTGGTCTCTCTACTTCAGAAAGGATATCGTTGCTACAGATGAGTGCAATGAAAGACCACCAGACTTGTTCCTAGCATGGTGGGACAGTCCTATGAAGAGAGAGATGGGGCAAACTAGGCCATTGCTTAAAAGAATGAGAGGGGATCACATTGATACAGCTAAAATACTTAAAGGGATAAGTTAGGTGCAGGTAGATGTTTTCCCTGGTTAGCGAGTCTTGAGTGAGATGAACTCTGGGGCTTTCCTGACTATTAGCCTGCTACCCGTCTTCTGACTGCTGGTCATCTGTTCCTTCCCTGACTGCACTTCCTTAAGCTGCAAGGCAACCACATCTAACAATGTGGTACTCATATAACTCTTTGTCTCATGGATGCACTGTTGTGCCTCCTATTGATGTTCAAGCACCAAAACCTGGCCTGCAAGCTGATCAAACAAGTGACATCTCCTGTAGACATAGCCATCCAGGCTACAGCAGCATCTAAGATTTTCCATACACTTCAGGCAGCTCCACTACCACTATTTAAGTTTAAAAATACTTATTCTAAATTTAAGACAAGTAGAAGATGAATTAAGTTTTCTTTTGAAAACCTAGAACACTGACCATTCCACAATTTGGCTTAAAAATAACTTAGTCATTAGCTATCCATTTGTTCACTGCTTTGTACTGATGTCACTTACACCAGCCTTTTTGAATTCAGGTGAGGTTCCTGTTTGGGTTTAGCTGATGCTCCACCTTAGCTCATTCTTCAAGATTTATTGGGAACCTCCTGTGCTGCCATTCACTTCTACATTCACTGTGATCTGCTGCTGTCCTTTGATTCAATTTAGATGACTGACTAGAAAAATCTTATTCTCATTTATGCTCTGAGTCCTACTCAGGTGCACTCTTCCAGACCCTTCACGTGTACACTGATTTGCTGCACCCTCCTTTGAACCTGCTTCACAGCGCTATTGCTATATGTATGACTTCCAGTCCATCTCACAGTTAGTATGGCTGCTGCACACTCCTCTCAGCCTCTTACATGAACCATTGAGAGTTGTGAAGCTCCTGCCATAAGAAACACTGTTTACTGCCTATTCCACTTGAAGAATGCACACCTGCTTCCCAAAATGTAGGACTGCTCTGCAAAAGCCTCCTCATCTGCATACAAAGGCTTTGTTCAGGTTAGACTGCCATTCCATCATTTAATCAAGCAACAGATTGATTTCTTCCAATCGCTACATGCTTTTGGCTCTGATTCCATCAACTACTCTCCTACTATTTCAGATTAAAAATAGCATTAGGAAACCTTGGTGTTCTATTCAATTCTAAACTGAGCATTTTGTACTAAATCAAGGTCGGACAGAAATGGAGCTTTAATTGTTGAATTAGGGAAGTGACACATCTATTTCTGTTTTGCCTGGCTAGTGAACCAATGATTAATCACAACTGTACTCAATGTTCCTCAAATAACTCAGTCTGCTGATCAAGATCTGAAATTTATAAGTTTCAGTTGCTCTAGCAATTCATCAGGAAGAAGCCCATTCACAAAATGAGTTACTTTGCCCCCCATGTTAGAAATAACTGATAAAATATAATGTTTGATAATTATAACAATTCTAATATGATAATCACACCTTCAAATTGAGTTATATACAATACAGTGCTATTTCCATTATTAGTTACTTTGGTATTCACACACAGATATTAAGGATCCTTTAGGTAATGTTAGAGTTGTGATTGAACAAATTAATATCATACTCTGTCCAGAAGATTGCATGGCTTCGGGGAACAAAGTTTGTTTCATTAATCAATCATCAGGAAAAACACATTGTTAGGTATTGATTGCTAGCTTATTTTTAATTGAGAACAATTTCTCAAACAAATATCCTTCAAATGGGATCAGAGACCTGGAAAAAAATGCAGCTGCTGCTACATTTGTACCCAAACAGGTAGAGAAAGACAATTGGAGAACTTCACTTATAGTTACAATTTTTCTTCAAATATTTCATGGAATAATAAGCCAATATTTCTCTTAACAAAATGATGAGCTAGTTGTCTCTGTTTTATAGTGCAATTATCAAGTCACTTGTAATAACAGAACCAATGGTTATAATTTGTAATAAAAAAGCAGACATTTAGTGTATGCTAATAATCTTGTAACATTTCCCAAGCAGTTAATGGGCAGACTGCATGTTAAAATCAGAAGTGTTTTCAAATCTAGCTGTGAAATGCAATATTTGGAGAAAATGATTGAATGACAACTGAGACATTTCTGACATATCTGAAGCTTGAGTCATGTTAACACAACTCTTTGGAGTAGAGTACAGCCCTAATACAATCACAATGAATTACAATTCAATAACCTGAAGCCCCAGTTGTGGGAAAGCTATCAGTCATTGCTGCCAGTAGGATAGGAAACGTAATGGAAGGATGACTCAGATAAACCTAAGATCTAAACTGGTAATTCCAGATTTGCTGAATTCATGCAAATGGTCATAGGGTCACACTCACTGATCAGAATTGCATCAGACCATGCTCAATTCAAAACTACGGGCAAGTCTTCATTTGAGATCTCTTTGTGAAAAGATGTTCAAACCCTGAAAGTCTGGTCAGACCTGTGAGAAATTTGAAAATACTGTTGATTGGAGAGACCAACCTAAGTAGAGGGCAAGAAGATCACCCACAGCCAGTTCCCTTTCAACAATGGACAGCTGGACTAAGTCAGGACAAGGTACAGCATCATTACCTGCATAGAAATAGCAAGAACTGCAGATGCTGGAAGTCAAAGTCAACACAGTGCGGAGCTGAAGGAACACAGCAGGTCAGGCAGCATCAGAGGAGCAGGAAAGTTGATGTTTCAGGTCAGGACCCTTCATCAGGACCCGGGAGGGGTGGGGGAAAATAGGTGGGATGGTGATAGATGGATGCAGTTAGGGGTGCTGGGGATTGATCAGTGGGAAGTGTGGGGGTGGATAGGTGGGAGAGAAGATGGACAGATAGTATCAGGTCAAGGAGGTAGGGATGACAGTGAGGGTTGAACATGGGATTAAGCTGGGGGTGGGGATACTTTGAAACTGGTGAATTCTATGTTGAGACCATTGGGCTGAAGGCTCCTGAGGTAGAATATGAGGTGTTGCTCCAGTTTGTGTGTGGCATCATTGTGGCACTGGACGAGGCCCAGGATGGACATGTCACCCAGGGAATGGGAGTTAAAATAGTTGGCAACTGGAAGGTGTTGTTGATTATAGTGTACAGAGCACAGATGATCCACGAATTCGTCACCGAGTCCACGCTCGGTCTCACCAATGTAGAGGAGGCCACATCGGGAGCAACGGATACAGTAGGCCAGGTTGGAGGATGTACAGGCGAACTCGTTGGATATGGAATGTTTGTCTTGGGCCTTGGATGGAAATTATGGGAGAGGTGTAGGGGCAGGTGTAGCACATCTTGCGGTTGAAGGGAAAGGTGCCAGCTTTGATGGGGTTGGTGGGGAGTGTGGAGTAGATGAGGGAGTCGTGGAGTGAGAAGTCCTTATGAAAGGCAGATAGGCGTGGGAGGGAAATATATCTTTGGTTATTGGGTCGGATTGTGGGTGGCAGAAGTGGAGGTTGGTCGGGTAGTATGTGAGGACCGGGGTGGGGGGCTCTGTCCTTTTTTTGGGGGGGGGGGGGAAGAGTTTTACGAGCAGAAGTGCAGAAAATTCAAACGGTGTTTTTTTCAGGGTATTGTGGATCAATGGTTGGTGGGAGTGGCCGGGGGGGGGAAGTGGTGGGAATTGGTGTCCTTAAAATAGGAGCACATTTGGGATGTCTGGGAGTGAAATGCTCCATCTTGGGAGCAGATGCAGTGGAGGCAGAGGAACTGGGAGGAAGGACTCACATTCTTGCAGGAGAATGGGTGAGAGGAGGTGTAATCCAGGTAGCTGTGGGAGTTGGTGGGTTTTCAGTAGATGTCGGTGTTCAGACAGTTACCAGAAATGGAGATGCAGAGGTCCATGAAGAGCAGGGAGGTATGGCAGATGGTCCAGGTGAACTTAAGTTTGGGGTGGAAGGTGTTGGTAAAGTTAGTGAACTGTTCAAGCTCCTCGTGGGTGCGTCATGCAGCGCCCATATAGTCTTGAATGTTGCGGAAGAAGAGGTGAGAGGTGGTGCTGGTGTAACTGCAGAAGAAGGACTGTTCCACATATCCTATGAAGAACAGGCACAGCTTGGACCTATATGGGTGCCCATAGCTATCCCATTAGTTTGTAGGATGTAGGAGGAGTAGAAAGAAAATTTGTTAAGGGTAAAACAAGTTCCATTAAGCAGATGAGGGTGACTGGTTGGGCCTGCGGGAGAGGAAGAAGTGGGGGTCATCTGCATAGGTTATAGTGGTGTACAGGGATTGTATGTCCATGGTGAAGATAAGGTGTTGGGGGACAGGGAATTGGAAGTCTTGGAACAGGTAGAGGATGTGGCTAGTGTCCCGGACATAGGTGGGGAGTTCCTAGGCTAGGGGGAAAAACACAGAGTCGAAGTGGAGGTGAGGTGAGGTTGGAGGCTATGGGTGAAAGGTCACCTGAAGTGATGAGGTTATTGATGGTCTGAGAGATGATGGTGTGATGATCAGGGGTGGGGTCATGATTGAGGGGGTGGTAGGAGGCGATGTCAGAGAGTTGGCGCCTGGCCTTGATGATGTAAAGGTCAGTGTGGCATACCACTACTGAACCTCCCTTATCTGTGGTTTTGTTGGTGAAGTCAGGGTGGGAGCGGAGGGAGTAGAGGGCTACATTTTCCATGGGGGAGAGGTTGGAATGCGTGAGAGGGGTGGAGAGGTTGAGGCAATTGATGTCGCAATGGCAGTTGGAGGTGAAGTGGCCAAGAGAGGCCATGAAGTGGTATCCAGGAAGATAGGGTTTCTTGGAGATGAGAGAAGGGGTCTGCAGAGGGTGGGTTAGATGCCCAGTCAAAGAAATAGGCACAGAGATGAAGGCAGCGGAAAAAGAGTTTAACATCCAGATGTGAATGGAATTTGTTGATATGTGGGTGCTGGGGAACGATGGCAAGTTCTTTGCTGAGAACTGAGCATTCATCCTCAGTGAGGGAGAGGTCGGGGGCGTATGATGAAGATCTGGCACTGCTTGGGGCAGGAG
Organism: Stegostoma tigrinum; assembly: GCF_030684315.1. Classification (NCBI taxonomy): domain Eukaryota; kingdom Metazoa; phylum Chordata; class Chondrichthyes; order Orectolobiformes; family Stegostomatidae; genus Stegostoma; species Stegostoma tigrinum. Next base: position 36,377,826 of record NC_081373.1, on the reverse strand, counting down.
TTGGAGCTGGGAGTGGGGGTGGAGAATGTCTCAGGAATGGGTGTGTGTATAGGGATGGTCATGTGGATAGAAGCAGAAGTGGTGATGTGGTCAGCAGCGTTAATGGAAGAGACATAATTGGCATCAGTGGTGGAAGCAATGATGTTGGTCGTGGAAGTGATGTCATCGGAAGTGATGTTGTCGACGTTATCAGCAGGAGCGGCTGAGGCGACCGCATGGCTTATGGCGCTGGGCAAATTAAGAATTAGGTCGTGGATAGGGTCAGGGTCCAGGGTGGTGAAGGAAGTCTGTGTTTGGAGGTAAGCATGGGCAAGTACTTACGATCTTTGATATCCGATAGGATGCAGAAAAAGCGGTGGTTGAGGGTGTGGATCCTGCATAGAATGAAAAACAGTAGAGGTCCCTTGCAGATCTGGGAGAGAGACTCTCTGAACTGGGGTAAGGCTGACTGCAGTGCGAGAAGATGTTAGCCTATGGCTGCTAGTGTGGAGCTGAGGATCTACAGAGAAAACCATTTCTGGAGGTTCTGGATATATTGTAGATAATGGTTGTCATGGTTTGGTACACATTGGGATGGTCTGAACGTTGTTTGGAGTCCATGGGGTATGATCGGCTGCGTAGGTAGGTATTGAGAAAGGAGACATGGTTGTAGTTACAGGTTAGTCTCAGTACGTGGTCAAAGAGCTTCAGGATGGCGGAGATCACGAGGGGGTTGCAATGGGAGAGGGATCCACTGAAATTTTTTTGGAGGGAGAGGATAACTTCTTCAAGGTGGGCATCCTTGAAGACGATTCACAGTGGGGTTTTCAGTCACTTGGAGATAACAAGAATTGCAGATGCTAGAAGTCAGAGACAGCTCAGCATGGAGCTGGAGGAACACAGCAAGTCAGGCAGCATCACAGGAGCAGGAAAGTCAACATTTCAGGTGAGGACTCTTCATCAGGACTGGGAATGGGGAAGAGAGCTCAGAAATATATAGAAGGCGGGGGGGTTGGGGGAAAGGTATGTGGAATGGTGATAGGTGAGTTGGGGGTTGTGGGGATTGGTCATTGGGAAGGATGGGACAGATAGGTGGGAGAGAAGACGGGCAGCTGTGTCATGCCAAGGAGGTGGGGTTGAGATGGAGGGTTGAACATGGAATGAGGCCAGGGGTGGGGAGAATTGAAAACTGGTGAAATCCATGTTTCGGCCATCGGGCTATAGGCTCCCAAGGCAGAATATGAGGTGCTGCTCCTCCAGTTTGCGTGTGGCGTCATTGTCACATCATTGGCATCACTGTTATCTGCACGGTAAGATATGTAAATACGGCGGTTATGGCAGTAGTGACAGATAATTGGCTGGTCTTGGCTCATCCTGGATGAATATGCACTAAGTTTTAACCCAGAGGTAGTAGGAACTGCCAATGCTGGAGAATCTGAGATAACACAGTGTGAAGCTAGATGAACACAGCAGGCCAAGCAGCATCGGAGGAGCAGGAAGGCTTGATGTTTCGGGTTGGGACCCTTCTTCAGAAAAAGAAGTCTTATCTCAAGTTTTAACCCAGATGCTTTGGGACCTTTTTTTTTTAAACAGATCACTCTTTAATGTTTAAAGAAAGAATTCACAAAGGTAAAAAGCAAAGCAAAGAATGTGTCACTGTTGTGGCTGCATCACCTGGATGGCACTGGCTCAAGCTGCTACTTCTTGAGATAGGAAAATTCAAGAAACCATGTTGCTTTGCAAATGTCAAGGCACCAACCATACAGTATGAGACAACAAAAATGCCTGGATGATTTCCGCATTTTTGAGGTCTGAATCAGAAAAATAGATTCAGTTATTAATGGAAGGAAAATAAGGCTTTCAGCATTACAGAGCACTACCCAACACAGGGGCATTGCTAGTCACTACAGCATCAAGCTTAACTCTTGCCTCATAATATCATGGCTAAGCATCAGCTAATGGCTATCTAAAACCTTACTACCAACAGCTACTAATCTGTCAGGTTAAACAGGTCATTCACACGATGCGAAATTACAACCTAATTGTTCCAGATGCCATGTTCATGCTGAAAATGCCGTGGAAGATGGTTACAGGAAGCAAAATCATTAACTGGTTTCAACACATTGGATTTAAGCAGGTTATGCACGAACAAGAAGTTATAGGAGTGAGAAAAAAATATCCGAAGGGGAGGCTCTTTTTGCCTGTAGGACAGTGGAACATAAAGGTGATGTAAATGTAGGTGCAGTACAATGAAGCTGATGGTCCTACAGGGTCCAATGAATGCCATACACTCTAACTGAAGTGCAAAGCCCATTGAGACTTCCTGGGATTTTGCACTGCAGCATGAAAATACAAAGTATGTTTGACTGCAACTTTTATACATATTCAGCTGAGGCTGAAACTCTGAGGTTTCATGCCCTTCCTCCCCAGCATACTCCTGGCAAGCATCCAAGCCATTGAGAAAAAAGTGGATAAACTTAAATAATAAAATGTGAGGCTGGATGAACACTGCAGGCCCAGCAGCATCTCAGGAGCACAAAAGCTGACGTTTCGGGCCTAGACCCTTCATCAGAGAGGGGGATGGGGTGAGGGTTCTGGAATAAATAGGGAGAGAGGGGGAGGCGGACCGAAGATGGAGAGAAAAGAAGATAGGTGGAGAGGAGAGTATAGGTGGGGAGGTAGGGAGGGGATAGGTTGGTCCAGGGAAGACGGACAGGTCAAGGAGGTGGGATGAGGTTAGTAGGTAGGAGATGGAGGTTCAGCTTGGGGTGGGAGGAAGGGATGGGTGAGAGGAAGAGCAGGTTAGGGAGGCAGAGACGGGCTGGGCTGGTTTTGGGATGCAGTTGGGGGAGAGGAAGAGCTGGGCTGGTTGTGTGGTGCAGTGGGGGGAGGGGACGAACTGGGCTGGTTTTGGGATGCCGTGGGGGAAGGGGAGATTTTGAAGTGGTGAAGTCCACATTGACACCATTGTGCTGCAGGGTTCCCAAGCGGAATATGAGTTGCTGTTCCTGCAACCTTCGGGTGGCATCATTGTGGCACTGCAGGAGGCCAATGATGGACATGTCATCTAAAGAATGGGAGGGGGAGTGGAAATGGTTTGCGACTGGGAGGTGCAGTTGTTTATTGCAAATCGAGCGGAGGTATTCTGCAAAGCAGTCCCCAAGCCTCCGCTTGGTTTCCCCAATGTAGAGAAAGCCACACCACGTACAATGGATGCAGTATACCACATTGGCAGATGTGCAGGTGAACCTCTGCTTAATATGGAAAGTCATCTTGGGGCCTGGGATAGGGGTGAGGGAGGAGGTGTGGGGGCAAGTGTAGCATTTGCTGCGGTTGCATGGGAAGGTGCCGGGTGTGGTGGGGTTGGAGGGCAGTGTGGAGCGAACAAGGGAGTCATGGAGAGAGTGGTCTCTCCAGAAAGCAGACAAGAGTGGGAATGGAAAAATGTCTTGGGTGGTGGAGTCGGATTGTAGATGGCGGAAGTGTCGGAGGATGATGCGTTGTATCCGGAGGTTGGTGGGGTGGTGTGTGAGAACGAGGGGGATCCTCTTTGGACGGTTGTGGCGGGGGCCGGGTGTGAGGGATGTGTTGCGGGAAATGGAGCTCTCAGTCTCCATCTCAGGCAACCAGCTTGTAACTGATGTCCATTTCAAGCCCACTGACTCCCACAGCTACCTAGAATGCACCTCCTCCCACCCACCCTCCTGCAAAAATTCCACCCCCTATTCTCAATTCCTCCGCCTCTGCCACATCTGCTCCCATGATGAGGCATTCCACTCCCGCACATCCCAGATGTCCAAGTTCTTCAAGGACCGCAACTTTCCCCCCACAGTGGTCGAGAACGCCCGTGACTGTGGCTCCCGCATTTCCCCCAACACATCCCTCACACCCTGCCCCCGCCACAACCGCCCAAAGAGGATCCCCCTCGTTCTCACACACCACCCCACCAACCTCCGGATACAACGCATCATCCTCCGACACTTCCGCCATCTACAATCCGACCCAACCATCCAAGACATTTTTCCATCCCCACCCTTGTCTGCTTTTCGGAAAGACCACTCTCTCCATGACTCCCTTGTTCGCTCAACACTGCCCTCCAACCCCACCACACCCGACACCTTCCCCTGCAACCGCAGCAAATGCTACACTTGCCCCCACACCTCCTCCCTCACCCCTATCCCAGGCCCCAAGATGACTTTCCATATTAAGCAGAGGTTCACCTGCACATCTGCCAATGTGGCATACTGCATCCATTGTACCTGGTGTGGCTTCCTCTACATTGGGGAAACCAAGCGGAGGCTTGGGGACCGCTTTGTAGAACACCTCCACTCGGTTTGCAATAAACAACTGCACCTCCCAGTCACAAACCATTTCCACTCCCCCTCCCATTCTTTAGATGACATGTCCATCATGGGCCTCCTGCAGTGCCACAATGATGCCACCCGAAGGTTGCAGGAACAGCAACTCATATTCCGCTTGGGAACCCTGCAGCCCAATGGTATCAATGTGGACTTCACCAGCTTCAAAATCTCCCCTTCCCCCACTGCATCCCAAAACCAGCCCAGTTCGTCCCCTCCCCCCACTGCTCCACACAACCAGCCCAGCTCTTCCCCTCCACCAACTGCATCCCAAAACCAGTTCAACCTGTCTCTGCCTCCCTAACCTGTTCTTCCTCTCACCCATAGCTTCCTCCCACCCCAAGCCGGACCTCCATCTCCTACCTACTAACCTCATCCCACCTCCTTGACCTGTCCGTCTTCCCTGGACTGATCTATCCCCTCCCTACCTCCCCACCTATACTCTCCTGTTCACCTATCTTCTTTTCTCTCCATCTTCGGTCCGCCTCCCCCTCTCTCCCTATTTATTCCAGAACCCTCACCCATCCCCCTCTCTGATGAAGGGTCTAGGCCCGAAACGTCAGCTTTTGTGCTCCTGAGATGCTGCTGGGCCTGCTGTGTTCATCCAGCCTCACATTTTATTATCTTGGATTCTCCAGCATCTGCCATTCCCATTATCATGGATAAACTAGATTCACCTTCCAAAGAGAATTGTATGGCTACTGTGTGTCCTGTTTTACAGAGACATGGCTTGCTCCTGCTATACCTGACTGTGCCTTACAACCTGAGGGCTTCTCAATTCACCAAATGGACTGCTCGGTGTAAGCAAGGGGTAATGGGGTCAGCCTCTTAATCAACACTGCTTGGTGCTCTGATGCGACAACACTGGCAAGTTACTACTGCCCAGGCCTAGAATACCTTACGGTGAAATGTCGTCCATAATACCTGCCACGTGTGTTCACCTCTACTATCCTGACTGCTGTCTACATCCCATACCATGTGAATGTCAAGAGTATACCTGGTGAAGTATACAATGTTACAAACAATCTTAAGACGCAATACCCCGGAGCCTTGCGCATTGTAACCAGCAACTTCAATTAGGCCAATCTCAAGATTCCGCTACCAAAATTCCACCAACATGTCTCCTGTCCCACTGGAGGTCCAAACATCCATGACCATTGCTAGACAACACTAAAAGATGCCTACTACTCCATTCCCCCATCTGTCTTTTGGAAAATCAGATCACTACCCTGTGCTTCTCCTCCTGCCTTACAAGTAGAAATTGAAGCATGAGGGCCCAGTACAGAAAGCAGTGTTGTATTAGTCTGAGGAAACCAAAGGGCTTCAATGGGACTGCTTAGAGTCGGTGGACTCATCCACATTCAGGAACTCAATGGCCAATTTAAATGGGTATGCCATGACTGTTACAGCCTTCATTAGTAAGTGTGCAGATGGCTGCATGCTGAAGAAGTTAACCTAAATGTTCTCCAACCAGATACCATTGATGAACTGAGGGATCCACTCCCTTCTCAAGCCCAGGTCTGAGGCTTTCAAGTTGGGCAACCCTGACCTATACAGGAAATCCAGGGACAACATTTGCAAGGGACATCAGGGACACCATGAGGCAATGCAAAGTAAGCTTGAGATCCAGACTAACCTGCATGTTGTTTGTGGCAAGGCTTAAACAACATAACAGGCTACAAAGCAAAATTGGACAGAATTGTGATCAATAGCACATTCTTAGCCAATGAGTTTAATGCATTCTATGTTTGCTATGAACAGAAGGTCAGTGAAATAATGTCACCTCTCCCATCAGCCTTGGATCAACCAGTACTCTCAATCATTGCTGCAGACATTAGATTGGCCTTCTTAAGGGTGAACTTACAGGAAGCAGCCAGCCCAGATGATGTCCCCACCCTTGCACTCCGATCCTGTGTGGACCAGCTGGCAGGAGTATTTGCTGACAGCTTTAAACTCTCACCAGTACAATCCAAAGTCCCCATTTGCTTCAAGATCACTTTCATCTCAGCGTCAAAGAAATATCATGCAGCTTGCCTTAATGACTATCACTCAGTAGCTCTAGCATCCATCATTATGAAGTGCTTTGAGAGGTTGATCATGGCTCACATCAACTCCAGCCTCCCAGATTGCATTGATCATTTACAATTTGCCTACCACCACAACAGGTCCACTGCAAACAACATCACCTTGATCCTACACTCATCCCTAGAACATCTGGGCAACAACGATACCTATGTCAGACTCCTACATATTGACTGCAGCTCCCCTTTCGATACCACAATTCCAAAGAAACACATCTCCAAACACTGGGATAATGGGAACTGCAGATGCTGGAGAATCCAAGATAATGAAATGTGAGGCTGGATGAACACAGCAGTCCCAGCAGCATCTCAGGAGCACAAAAGCTGACGTTTCGGGCCTAGACCCTTCATGAAGGGTCTAGGCCCGAAACGTCAGCTTTTGTGCTCCTGAGATGCTGCTGGGCCTGCTGTGTTCATCCAGCCTCACAATTCATTATCCAAACTCTGGGACTTAGGTTTCAGCTCCCCCTGCTCCCCCCACCCCTCTGTAACTAGATTCTCAACATCCTGACCAACAGACTGCAGTCATTAAGGATAGGCAACAAAACCTGCTCAACACTGGTACCCTGCAAGGCAGCAGACGCAGTCCCCTCATATACTCCTTATACATGCGTGACTGTATGGTCAAATTCTGCACCAACTCCTTTTACACATGTGTTTATGACACCACTGTTGTAGGTTGGATCTCAAGTGACAACGAGACAGAGTGCAAGAAGGAGATTGAGTGCTTAGCAGTATGGTGTAAAGACAACAATCTCTCCAACAATATTAACAAAATGAATCAGCTGGCCATTGACTTCAGGAAGTGAAGTTGAGGCCACGGCCCTGTCAGCATCAGTTGTGCTCAGGTGGAGGTGGTCGAGGGTCCAGATTCTGGAAAGACGATCACCAGCAATCTGCCCTGGTCCACCTACATTGACACCACTGTCAAGAAAAGACAGCAACGCTCTACTTCCTCAGGGGGTTAAGGAGATTTGGCATGTCCATGAAGACTCTTAAAAATCTTTATAGGTTTTATAGGTGCACCATAGAAAGCATCCTATCTGGATGTATTACAGCGTGGTATGGCAACTGCTCTTCCTTAGACTGAAAGAAACTACACAGAGTTGCAAACACAGCCCAATCCATCACACAAACCAACCTCCTATCCGCTGGCTTCATTTATAGTTCCCGCATTAGGAAAGCAACAAATATAATTAAAGAACCCTCCCAGCCCAGTTATACTCACTGCCACCTTCTTCTGAGAGGCAGAAAATATAAAAGTTTGTATATATGCATGAACACATTCAAGAACAGCTTTTTGGCTGCTGTTAACAGTCTTTTGAATGGACCTCTTTAATTTTAATGTTGCTCTCTCTCTGGATCTTCATGATAGCTGTAACATTGTATCCTGCACTCTGGTCTGTTACGCTGATGCACTCGTCTCAAAAGACTTGCTTGTGCAGAACGTAAGACGACAACTGTACCTCTGTATATGTGTCAGTAATAATCAAAATATTATATTCATTCATTGGATGTGGGCATTGCTGGCTTGGCAACATTTGTTGTCCATCCCTAGTTACCCTTGAGAAGGTGGCTGTGAGATGCCTTCTTGAACTGCTGCAGTCCTTGTGCTGCAGGTAGATTCATAATGCCCTAAGGAGGTAAGCCCAGGACTTTGAACCAGCAACTGTAAAGGAGCGACTATATATTTCCAAGTCAGGATGGTGAGTGGCTTTAAGCAGAACTTTCAGGTGGTGGTATTCCCTTGTGTCTGCTGTCCTTGTTCTTCTAGATGGAAATGGTCGTGGGTTTGGAAAATACTGTCTAAGGTCTAAGGACCTTTGGTGAATTTCTGCAGTATCTCTTGTAGATAATGCACACTGCTGTTTCTGAGCTTTGGTAGTGGAAGGAATGGACATTTGTGGATTGGTGCCAATCTAATGGGCTGCTTTGTCCTTGATAGTGTCAAGCTTCTTGAATGTTGTTGGGGCTGCACCCATCCAGCCTAGTGGGGAGTATTCCATCACACTCCTGATTTTTGCCTTGGAGCGGGTGGACAGGCTTTGGGGAGTCAGGAGGCACATTATTCCAGTTGACTACATGGTGACTGTATTGCTTTCATCCAAAAGTAATGCAGTAAGTAAAATACGAAGTAGAAAGAGAGTTTTATCAGAGTCATCTCTCAACATTTTTTCTGTACTTCATATTGTACAAGCTCAGATTATTATAGCAACTGAAAAGTAAAGTAATCTTTCACATGATTACTGAGTCACTGTGTTTTCTTTTCAACATAAAACATGTTTGTAGATAAATCAGATTACATTGACTTCTCAGATATCCTGAAGCTCAATTTAACGTGAGTAAGTGTGTGAGTCCAATGCAATTCGAATCCTTGTGATTTTACTGCATGGAAGGAAAGTTTCAAACCTGGAAATATGTCACTTACAAAATGATTCTGTTAATTGTCCAGATGATTTGCCTGGGGGCTAAGAAATGCTTACAAGAAAAATTCAAAGGCATAGGAAGGTGAACTGTAAACATTATCATAATGGCAAAACATTGTAAATGAATGTGCAACATTGAAATTAGTTACTGTTCAAAATCTCTGCAAAACTTTTGTACTGATGCAGGCAAATGTCAATAGTGATATACCAAAGAAGGCAAATATTACTAACTGGGTCCATGTGAAGCTGTGATTGACTTATGTGGGAACAGGTTTACATGATAAGCTTTAAGACTGTAGTTATGATGTGGCTGAGCAGCATTACTGGGCGACAAAAAGACTATTGATGTACTAGAAGGACAAGATCAAATGGGCCAAGGGCTTATTTTGCTTCTGAGCCAAACTGCTCATGAATCATACCAGATGAATCAAGGACACCACGCTATTAATAGGTCTCCAATGTTCTCGGACACATGGATCAAGATTTCCAACCTGATTGTATTCATTGTGGTGGAGTTCACAATACACACATTTTTAGCTATCTTCTCATTCATATAATTAGAGCAGTTCAAGCATGCATCTATCTGACTAAATAATCAAAGGGGACCTAAGAGCATGCAAGGCTAGCATGACTTAAAGCTTGCCTCCAACACTTAAAGTCATCCTGTGTCGCTGAAAAGGAAGATGCACTGGATAATAGAGGATTGTTGCTAATTAGCATCGATGCAAACGTGAACAAAGAATATGGGACATTAGCCTAAGGGCAGCCCACCCCCTCAATTCCCACATCTGACACTGGAAATATTAGTGACTGTCATAGACAGAAGAAGAAAGGCCACAAGGGGCCTCAAGGTAAAATTTTGAATGGAATGGGGGCAGGTCAAATGGTGGCCTATACTAACTTTGAGGGACCAGCAGCGGTGCTGAAAGAAGTTCATTTATCTCACACAGATGGCCAAGGTCAGTGAATGCATCTTTACAGCACTTTGCCTGTTTATTCTTAGACATCTAAACAGACACAACCCCTACTGTTGATAGGAATGGCAAAGTATAGTAGTAGCAGCAGGGGTCAATGATGACCAGCTGGTTTAAGGGGGTTCAAATGCGCACATTGACATTTGAGGCATTTTGTCAGTGTAAACCTGATGTGCTGAAGGGCCTCTTCTATCCTGTATGATTCTATGTTTAGGCCTCAGGATAGTTGCTTTCCAAAGACTGAAAGCTAAGAAATCATTACCATTCATGTATGCAAAAGGAGAAAGCATAAATATTTAGGAGAAAGCATAAGTTTCTGCAGATGACCTTGACCCCTGGCGTGTTTTGGTTAACAGAGGAACAGGTTGTCAGTATTTTTGCGAACATAATTTTGTGTCATCATATTGCTTTTGTAAAGCCACAGCCAGCAATGTCTTTGACTGTGCTGGGCTTGCACCAATTCTATTATTATTGACAAATCCAGTCAAAGATAGAGGTAGTCATATTTCTGTATTCCCTGTGTTTCTTCGATTGATCATGCTGTTTCCTATCATTTCTATTTCATCAACAAGAAAAACATAGTAGCAACAAACTTCTGCAATTAACAGCTTCACATTAAAACAGAAGCAAATGTAATGGTCAGGGAACTAAATAAACACATAAGTAAAAAAACTAGATTGAATGAAATTAGTTCACATTTAATTATAGTACGTATGACAGAATGCTGTGTAATTACATTCTTGTTGTCTAAAGGGAAACAAATTGTAGTAATCCTCAAAGACCTTTGTAGCCAAAACTTTGAAGAAAAGTGTGAAATTCATGAACCAATCACTGAGATAATTCTTCTAAATCTGCACAATGCAAGTGAACCAGTTCAGTCACAACTACCTCAGTGAGCATTATCAGTGCACATGACTATTTTTCTGTCCAAGCAAGAAAAGCAATGCTGTTGTTACAACAGTAACAGGAATAAATTACTAAAGAGCAGAAGTGGACCATTCAGCCCTTCAAACCTTGCTTGCCATTCAGTAAGATCATGGCTGATCTGTTTGAGCTTTGAGTTCCACATTTCCATGACCTCCAATAAGCTTTCACTGCCTTGCACAACAAGGATCAACCCACAAACAAAGAATCCTGCGAGAAACTCAGCTGGTTTGGGAGAATCTGCGGACAGAGAAAGAGTTAATGTTTCAAGTCTAATTGAACTCTTCTTCAGAACTTACAGCTATTTACTTATTTAAGTTGAGGACTTCTCATGTTCTCCACGTCCCCATGATGCATTCCTCTTCTTAGTTCACAATAACTTCTCCAATAATGGGTGCAACATTCATGCTCAGACCGAAAGCTTTGAAGGAACTCCACAGTTAATCCAGATCTGATTCAATTGTGCAAATCAAATCAACAACAATGCCATACAGGAGGAATTTCTGGAGAATACATGAGATGGTTTTTTTGAATCAATACACTGGAGAAACAAATAGAGAAGAGGCCATCTTCAATGGGCTATTGAATTCTGAAAAAAAGAAAAATTGACAGTTTGGTTGCGCAAGGCCCCTAGGGAAAAGAGTGACCAAAATATGACAGAATTCTTCAGTAAGGTGAAGAGTGGCATAGTTTATTCTGGGTCTAGAGCCTTGAACCTAAATAAAAGAAACTACGATGGTTTGAGGTATGAGTTGGCTAAGATAAATTCGGGAATGTTACTTAAGGGGCTGATGGTGGATAGGCAATGGCAAATATTTGAAGAGTGTTTGGAGGAACTGCACCAATTGTTCTCTCTTATCTGGCAAAAAATAAAACTGGAAAGTTGGCCTGATAATCATAGAATCCTGAGTGTGGAAGCAGGCCATTCAAGTTTTCAACTCTACACTGTAGGTCCCTTGGAAAGAGAAATAGGGAAGAGACAGTAGATCAATTAAATATACATTTTGATTCTGCATTCACAAAGAGGGCACAAATAATGTCCCAAAAATTTTGTGGTACATAATTCCATCACACTATTGGCTGGCACTTTGTAACTGCTGGGCAGACTTTATAAATTGGTTCAAGTGTCAATTTGATGTGTTACAGAGAGGTAATGTATTGAAAGACAAATACTTTTACGTAACCTGTTCAGATATATGCTGACTACACCTCTGGAGCAGAGACTTGAACCTGGAATCTCTGACTCAGAGATGGTCATCACAAAGGCATTAAGAAGGCAAATAGTTGGAAATAATGCAGGAAGAAAGTTAGGCGTTTTGGACCTCCAAAGTTTTTCCTATGGTAAAGGTACTGTAGTCCCAGAGGATCACAGATCTGCTCTCTTATTAGAGACAGAGAAAAGCTGGTGAGTTTAACATGAGAATCACAATGCCTCAGGTGAGGGGCAAGTTTGAGAAGAAGGGATCTTCATGAAACGTGCACAATTGGCATCATCCTGCATTGCAAACAAGCCATCCAACCAACTGAGCTAACCAACCCCCACATTAACATCAGATGATAAGATTAAATATCAAGCTGTTTTAAATGGAACATTTTCACAATTAAATCCTTACTTTGAATATATAAAGAGATAATGAATGATACATGTCTGATAGCTGTACCATAACTTTCTAAGTGAACAAATGGGGAGTGCACTTTTACACACGTTGACACGGTCACATTTATAAACTGAAACTCCTGATTTCAAGTGCATATATAATGATGTTTTTCTTATTGATGTGAGAAGCGTTACTAGGATCAGGTCCCTCTTTTGCACTCTCAGGAATTATTATGCCACAAGCACTGAGACTATTTTTTGGTCTTAACCGTGTTTGACATTGTTGACATGGAGGAAAAAAATTCAAAAGGGCAAGTTTAGGTTCACTGTTGATTTGGGATGGTGAGCAGATTTCAGAGCCTGGAGCGGAGGCCAGTGTGGACCATGAAGTGAAGGCTTCATTGTGTGACCAGTGAACGCATTACTTGAAGCCCAAGCAGTAGGATTGGCAAGGAAACACTGGAGCTACAAGAATAATCAGGGTAGCAACTGAGAGCTGATGATATCTGTCTCCAGGAATTCCACACTCTATGTCAAGGCTGTGATTTTGAAAAACAGCACCTTTCTTATTTTCTGCCAGAAACATGTAGGTCTTCTTTATCTCCATGCAACATCACCTCTCACTGTGCACCACCCCTTCTCACATGTCAGGGTGTCAACACAGTCAGGGACCCCACATTACACTAACAAAATTGTTGGGCTGCTGCAACTAATGTTGAGAAGTGGGGCCTTAATTAATTTGATTCTACTTTTCAGCAATGTGGAGTAGGCTTGTTGTCACTGCTGCAAGTTCACCTCCAGGGAAAATGTGAGGGGGTGAGACACATCAGGTGGTGGTAAAAGAGATTTTCAATCAAATTTTCAGATTCCCTGACCCCAACACACAGGGCTGAGAAAATCCTGCCCCAGTGTCAGCATCAAGTGCTCCCAAAATAAGAAGGGGTTAGCTGCAGAAGAAACCTTCATAATCATGCACCCAAGCAAAATCTACTTAGTCATCTTAGACCAACTCCAAGTACAGGCATCCAATAGTATGACATTTTCTACAAATGACTCAGCCCCACCACAACCTGTCTCAACTCCTCCATTATTCTGCAATCTCAAGTCGTTTCTCTGATATGCAGCCCTGAATAAACTAAAACTTTCTCCAAATAAGCACTGTGCATACCAAATCCATTGTCTTTGATTCTATCACAAATTTTACTCTCAGTCACTAGTTCAGATGGCTACAGTCTCAAAAACGAGGTTCTAATTGATCTATAGCTCAGCCTCCAATCTGTGTTCTCTCCATCACTAAGATTGATCTTTACATCCATCTCTATATTGCGTTTTCACTTTGTCTCAGGCCATCTGTTGTTGGACTCCTCATCTACATCTTTCTTCCCTCAAGATTCAACTATTTTAATATTCTCCTAGTCAACCTCTCATCTCCCATCCTCACCAAACTTGAAATTATCTCTGACACTGCTTCCTATATTTTCAAACCCATGAAGTCCCTTTACAGACATGATAATGTGCTCAATGACCAACATTGACTTTTGGTCAGCCAAAACCTCAATGCAAAACCAATCATTCAGATGTTCAAATTGCTCCATGAATTTGTCCACCCCTATCTCTATTAATCTTCTCCACCATGAATCAGCATTCCTTCAATTTGGCCTCTTGGGAACATATAATGACACAAAAAGCTAGTTGGGATATAAAAACAGATCATAAGAATTTCCACAAATATTTAATTAGGAAAAGAGTAACTAAAGTTGATGCTGGTCCTCTTGACAGGAAAGCAAGGAATGTTGAAGAGTTTCTTTCAGGTTTGTAGTCACTGTGGAAAATGACACAAAGAAGCCTCAAAAATCAATCAGTGAAAGGGAGAGGGGAAATTAAAACAATCACTATCACCAGGGAAAAAAAAGATAATGTGAAAACTTATAGTACTAAAGGCTGCCTAGCCAGAAAAGGGGGAATCTTAAAAAGTAGTGGCAGAGTTAGTTTATGCTTTATTTATAATCTTTAATTCTATCTTAAATGAGTGTGTGTGCGTGTGCGTGAGAGAGAGAGAGAGACAGAGACAGAGACGGAGGACGAGGGAGCAATACCCTGTTTATAGAAGAGTAGGTAGATATGGATTATATTCAAACTACTCATTAGTTCTAGCCACTTATACTTTTACTGACTGATATTCAATTTTGCTTGAGGGACGTTGAAGTATACAGCCAAACAGCAGCATTGGCATTTCAAATCTCAGTAACCATTTGGTTAGATATGTTCTAATCAACCTGTTCAGACCTGTTATTATATACCTCTGGAGTAGGTGGGAATTGAACTTGGGCCTCCTCGTTCAGCTGGAGGGAGGCTGCTATTACACCACAAGAGCCCTTAGCCATTAGATTAAAGAATTGAGCTGAATTATGCTCTTCCAAGAAGCCTTATTGAGCAATTGTTTCAAACATACTTTCTGTTGAAAGAGATTGATTTGGCACCTCTCTGTCACTGATACCTGTTGTGGCTATAAAAAGTAAGTGGTGTAGTAACAGCCAAGATTTTCACTGGTAGAAAAGTTGGCAGGTGAAATGGTGCTAACACTTTCAGCATTTGCTGTTATAACTGTGTAACACTGACCCAAGTTCTGGCATTTGCAAATGGCCATGGAAAGGGGGAAAATTCACTAACTGCAGTTCAGGATACCCTGATTTGCTAAAGGGTGCGCTGCTCCAGTCTCCAAAGATGCAGTCAGTACGAGCATTAGTAGCTTGATGTGATCTTCAACATTTACATTCTGTTATCACTATAAATAACATGAAAATATTGAAAAGAATTAAATCAACGGAGGTTTTTTGGCTCAGATTTTCATCTGCAATTCAGGTGCACAGTGCTGGGAGAATTTCTGACTTTGTAAACTGTCTTATAAAAATGTCCACCCAAATATCAGATTTTCAGTCCGTAAGTGAACTCTATTAGAAGCTGGAGTGGGCAATTCCAGTAATAGTGAGGCACCTGGGTGGAAGGTTTGCCTCAGGCCTCTGGCACTGTGTCCAAAATTTACACAGAAAAAATAACATAGAAACATCCCTCAAAACTTCACGCCCATTCACTCACCATTTCCACCCATTACCTGGTGCCATTACACTTACTGTGTCAACTCACCCACTATCTACTATTCCCAGATTGCAGTACCTATGTAGCAATAAATTAAAATAGACTCTACAAAATAAAGTTCCATGCATCTATTGCAGCCTCCAAAATATTGAGGAACCATGCTCACTAATTAAAAAAAGACTATATTTACATTTCTTCAACTACTTAATGTCTTGTAACAACAAACATTTCATTCAAGTGTACAATCCAATATAACAAGAATTGACTCACATTCCACTTTAAAGAGACGACAACCACATATACCTGCCAAACAAACTGCATCCAACTGTGATTGGTTGTTAAATAAGTAAAGCAACACTGATCCAGTAAAGAGAACACTCAGATCTATGTCAACAAAATGAAATACTAAACAATGTTTTGTTTCAACAAACCTCAGACACTTTTTTTCCCCCGAAAGTAACAGGAGTGGGACTTATAAATGCTCTCCAGCATCTGCAGTTCCCATTATCTCTGATTTCATATTGACAGTTGTTTTTGTTAGGGTTTCTTCATAGTTGCCTTTGGCACTTTGACAGATGATTTTAACAAATCTGTTAACAGTTCCAATCAGCTTGACAGGTAATGAGTTTATCCACTTTTATTGCACATTCATGTCCACTTTTCATAATTTAACTGGGAATTTGATCTCTCCAAAAGGTCACCTGAATTCTTCAAAAAGTGCCCGGGACTATACGCACACGGATACCTTACCTATCCAAAGAGTACCCTGATATCTAAAGAGATGCAGGGAGTTTGAAGCTGTTTTTTTTACAGGTCTACTCTGCACACTTTGTGTTTCACACTCATTTACTGCTAAAATCTGATGAGTGGAGGCAACTCCTGATTTAAATGGTGAGCTGTTTCTGTGAAATGTATTCCACATGGTTCCTCCTCATAGTGAAAATCAAGGTCCATGTTTTGTTAAATAAGATGTAACCAAGTTTATATAGTGCATTAAATAATGATTAGTATTGAAAAATATTTGGCTCTGATAATATTGATTTCTAGAATTGTGGAGTATCATTGCCTCCATTGCATAATATCAAAAAAAGCACACATTTTAAAATAGTAGAATTTTTAAAAAGTTTTTGATAGTTCAGCTTCATCCAACGTCCACAATGAATGACCATACCTTTATTCCATTCTCTGTTATATGTTCTATTTTGTTCTTTGTTCTCTGAATAAAATGTGAATGCTAATTGATGCAATTTACTTCCTGTTTTGTTGGTGGGAGCTTTTCAAACAGATTCGCTGTTCAGCTTGCTTAATGTGTTCACTGCTCCTACATTCCAGGTTGTTGCTGCCAGAATCAAACTGACATTGTCATAGGGAAAACTGAAGCTGGAGAGCCTGTTCAATCTCTATAGATAGTGTTATTCAAGATCAGTAACAGGTTTACCATCATTCCATCTGCAAAGTGTAGTTCTGACAGTCTAGATTCTCAAGTTAGAATAGACGTCTCTGAAGGGTTTATGGAAGTTGCTTGCAAGGCGGCTCCCACTATTCAGTGGATCCTTGTTAAAGTAACGTTATTGGTTGTTTAGCATACCTGTATTAGAGTAATAACAAAAGTGGCCATATATTCTTGAAGATTCAAATAATTAAGGCAAACCTTAACCTTTTTTAGGTTTAGTGGTGCAATAGTAGTATCCCTACCTTTGTGCCAGAAGGTCTGGGTTCGAGTCCGACTTCAGGACTTGATCCTCACACAAGGCATGTTCATAATGTGTCCAAACAAATTGATTAACAATGTATAAATCCTTCCAATATACCCATGGCAGGTTGTCACAGTGACAGAATTTCCAAGTCAACCAGAACTATGTGGCAGCTGAAGCATAATAGTTTTTCCATGTTAAGAGGCTCCACACACAGTTTGTGGTCATGGGTAAGTATTATCTCCATTCTGAATGATTAACTCACGCAGAAACACCTTTTTTTACCAATTGGATTAAATGCCATTGATGGTGCAATGTGCAGAATATTTGTCATTCTGTTAGAGCTTGTAGCTGTGAGCAGAGAAGGCACTGTTGAAATATAATAATCAACTTATTTAATTCATTCAACTCGCTTTTCAGAACTAAAGGTGATATTTCAGCTGTGCATTCTGCCTTTTAAAAAAAACTTGTTTACAGTTAATCTATCAGGTGGGGAGTCAAACACATTGTAGAGGATTACATAATGAGCAAAAAAAACTGTTAATAATGACAGGAACTTTCCTTAATGCAAGATGCAAATGCAAGCTCTGTTAATGTAGTTTTACATGCTAAGAAAACGTCCATTCAACATGATTAACTGAGGAAGTCATTACTTTTGTTCAATACCTCAGCAGATATCAGTGTCCACCTTCTCAAAGGGGAATACAATCACAGATTGAAGAATCTGAAATATTGCTTTGACTTCAACTGAGACTCAGAACATGACAGCATGTCTAGGTGAGTTCCAGGACAGGGTTATTTTGAATCCGAAAATAGTAAATAAAAAGATTTTCTGAATAAGATACAGAATATTTTCTGGATTGTTACAGTTTCTGGACATTTTGGCAAATTGAGTAAAGGAAATATTATCCTTTTCTAAGCAATATCTGGATGAATCTTGGTTTTAAAATTCTGACTTTTACTCATGCAAATGGAACACTAGTGATAAGGATCATCAGAATGGACAAACCAGTGGGGAAACTGGTCTTCTTGATTTTGAAATTATCACCACGTATTAGTAAAGCTTATTTCTTGTTGGAAAGGTGTACTTAACTCTGTCTGAGCACATGTTAGATAGTATTTAGCATTCCAAAAACCACACGAAAATGATAAATGTTTTGCCAGAAATTATATGTTCCTATTAATGACAGTTCACAACAAATCTTTGGGAAATAAATATTTGTAACTTAGAAGTACAGCTCAAGGTAATACAGCCAGTCTAGGTTAAAGAGAAACTATAAGTCTTGAACAGCAGATGAAAATTTCCTCAAGAGCTGCTATCACGGTTGGCCAGTAGCTACAGTAGCCCTAACAGTGCCAGAATTTATTAAGTGGTGCTGTGGTGAGATCAAGTAGCCACTACAATAAAATAGAGAATCGATAGCTCTACTTTTCCAGTTGATACTGCAGAGCACTCGTGCTGCTGAAAAGGGGCCGAATTTTACCTGCCCCAATTTGGAAGTGTTTAGGGAAGGGGTGAACTATCCTTTGCAAGAGCAGCTGGACCTGACAAATCCAGGGTTTTGGACAAAGCGAAATTGGCCAGCCTAGGGATTGGGTTGAGAGGTATGGTTGTGGTGGCCGCGGTGGAGGGGGAGGGGGTAGTGGGGGTTGGGTGGGGGCGGGGTGCGGTGGTGGAGTAGGGCTGCAGAGTGGAGAGAAAGGCCTGAGTACTGTGCAGAATAGAACAGCAGTGGTTAACATCTGTGCTGATTGGCACAGGGCATTCACACATGCTATGACACTCCCTTTCTCTGTGCCTTTTTCAGCAGAGCAGTTTCAAATTTGGCTTTTTGATCCCCACCCCGCCTGCTTATGCAAACCATACTATGATCACTTCAACTGATTTGTTACTAGTCTCAATCAACAATTTATCACTGCTAATTTAGGTACCTGACCACCTTCTGTTTTTGTGGGGAAATGGTTCAGAGGATAGTCTGTGAAGTGGTGGACCAAACCGGCCCACTGCAGACACACCCAGTCGGCAGTGGGTGAAGTCAGTCCTAGCTTTCTGTAGTGGACCACCAGGAAATTAACCTCTCTGTCTTTTATTTGATTGTCTGTCAAACTGGGAATGAACAGTCCAAGCAGAAATATTAGGCATGATACCCCGCTTACTTTTTCTTGTCACAGCACATTGATGGCTCGAGATTGCATTGATGGTTTAGAATACACCTAACAGATTTAGAATATAACTCTTAGCTTTATGGATTAAGCTTTAACAGTAGAAAATGGGATAAATGCAATCAAGGCAATCTTTGTGTCTATTTCCATGTTGACTTAACAGGTTAATAACTAGGAATGGAAGGTAATTAAAATGTTCGGCTTCAGATGATTGCCAGCACAGCTCAAGAAAGGGCAGCTCAAAAGGTTACCTATGTTTGTTTAATAATTCAGTGTAGAATAAACCGAGCCATTAAACAGTGGGTGGGCTTACTTAGCTAGAGAAATTGTAAGTGAAGACTAATTAGATCAAAATTAGCTTGATGATAGTTCAAAAGAAGCTCTGACCTCATGGAGGCCGATCAAGCTTGGAAAGGCCATTGAGTTTCATTTTTTCTGGCTGAGTTTTTAGTTGCAATTATGACCTCATATGATTTGTAGTTCACTGAGAAAAGATAGCCTAAATAAATGAGAACTCATCAGAGCTGTACTGTAAGCAGAGTAAAACATATGATGGGCAAATGAGTCTTAGTCTTGATTCCAATAATGTGAGGGAACAGAAACAGGATGAACATCTATTTTAAAGCTCTTAGGAGAATCTACATTGGGCCTCACACTGTCTTACTGCAAAATAAAATAACAAGGGTTTGATCACTGGAAAAATGAGATCTTATTGCAGCTATAACAGTGCTTTGGTGAGATCACACCCAGAGTATTGTATACAGTTTAGGTCTGCTAACCTAAGATAAAGTAGATGCGCCAGAGACGGAGTGCAGCGAAGGCTCACTACTCTGATTCTGTGGCAGCTGGATAGTATGAGGAGGGATTGGATCAACTGGACCTATATTAACTGGCATCTAGAAAAATGAGAAAGAATCATAATGAAACACATAAACCTCTGAAAGGGATGGACAAACTGGATTCACAATAATGTTTTCCTTTGCCAGGAAGTCCAGGACAAGGGGTCACAGTCTAAGGATTCAGAGTCAGGCATTTCAGCCTGAGAGGAAGAGAAATTTCTTCACTCAAAGAATGGTGAATCTGTAGAATTTTCTAGCACCAAAGGCAGTCAAGGTTAAAAGGTGTCAGGGACTAGAGAGACAGCAGGTTCATAGCTTTAAGATAGAGGATCATTATGATCATGTCAAGTGGTGAAACAGGCTCAATGGACCAAATGACCTATTCCTGCCCCTGTTTTCTGTGTTTCCGAGGCAATGTTAGTTTGGAAGTAGTGAAAAGTAATCAGAGCAAAGGACTGGGGCTCTCATATTGTTGTCAATTGATGAAGTTGAAACATTAAGTGGAAAAGTGGCACAAAGTGCAAAGTAAGTATATCAAAAGAGTGATATTGCTTTACTTGTGTTTCTTTTTTGACGTTTGAATTGATTTGTTTTTGAGAGAGCTTGCATTAGTATGCATTCTGAGTAACTCAGAGATGCATTCAGATGCATGACATTTCTGGCAAATTCCAGACATGTTTGTGCACTCTCTATTCCTTAAATCTATTACGGAATCATTGAACCCTAGAATCCACACAGTGGAAAAAGGGAATGGAGCCTCCTTGGTTATCATGAGTTTCCACAAAGACAAATTTCTGGGCTGATGCATTGGGATCAGATTCATTGGGGATTTTTCTGTAATTTGAAAATAATTCTTTTGTTTTTTGTGAATTTATTAGAAATATTGTCATCACTTGAATATCATTAGTCACAAATGTAATTTTATATATTTACCTCCCTTTGAACTTATATATCTGTATAGTGAATTTTAAGAAACTGAAGTTTTCTTTATGTTTTCACTGGTGCTGACATTTCTGGCAAATTCCAGACATGTTTGCGCACTCTCTATTCCTTAAATCTATTACGGAATCATAGAACCCTAGATACCACACAGTGGAAAAAGGCCAGTCAGCCCTTTGAGTCTGCACTGACCCTTCAAAGAGCATTCCCCCAGATCCCTACCCTATTCCTGTAACCACATGTTTCCCATGGCCAATTCATCTAACCTACATTACCTGGACACTATCGACAACTTGGCCAATCCACCTCATCTGCACATCTATTAATTGCTTTAACTGCTCTGTTAAAGTGAACATGGAGTCCCAAGTAGACAGGATAGTGAAGAAGGCATTTGGTACACTTGCCCTTATTGGATAGTGCATTGAGTATAGGAGTTGAGAGGTCATGTTGCAGCTGTCCAGGACATCGGTTAGGCCACTTTTGGAACATTGTGCTCAATTCTGATCACCCTGCTGCAGAAGGATGTTGCGAAACTTGAAGGGGTTCAGAAAAGATTTACAAGGATGTTGCCACGGTTGGAGAGTTTAAGCACTAGAGAGATGCTGAATAGGCCGGCGCTATTTTTTGCTGGAATGTTGAAGACTGAAGGGTGACCTTATGGAGATTGATGAAATCATGAGGGGCATGGATAGGGTAAATAGACAAGATCTTTTCCCTTGGGTGGGGGAATCAAAAACTAGAGAACATAGGGTTAAGGTGAGAGGGGAAAGATTTAAAAGGGTTCTAAGAGGCAACATTTTCATGCAGATGGTGGTGTGTGTATGGAATAAGCTGCCAGAAAACATTGTGGAGCTTGGTACAATTACAACATTTAAAAGACATCTAGGTGGGTATATGAATAGGAAGGGTTTATATGGATATGGGCTAAATGCTGGAGAATGGGACTAAATTTATCTAGAACATCTGCTTGGCATGGACATATTGGACCAAAGGGTCTAATTCCATGCTGTACATCTTCATGATTCTATGTACTTTTGTCTGCTGCATCATTCATGAATTCATTTGTTGCTTCACCTTTGCTTGATTAATTAATTTGTTGGTGTGCTCATTGTTTTATGGACTTATCGATTTTTTTTGGTAGCTGTTGCACAACAGTCAATTTATTTTCACAGATGTTCTTTTCACCATTTAATTCACTAGTGTCTATTACTGTATCAACAGTAATTTGCCTGTTCTACAAGTTTATTAATTCAGCGATGCCCATTTAATTATTAATTTGCTGGTATCTGGTTATCAGAACTGCAAACTTTAGTAATTTCCTTTTGTTAGAAAGGGATGAATCATGTAATTTGAATTGTTTCCACTGGGGTCAGTTTTTCTGCTGTGACTACAGGATATTGAGTAATACCATATTTCATCTGGATTCAAGGTTTTAGTTTGTATTGTTTTTTGATCCCACAGTGAGATAGTAACAGCTTCTGTTGTTCCTTATTTTGGGGTACATTATTATGATAATCTTTTATGAACAATGGGCAGACTTTTAAATCCAAATGGTTCAGGTCACAAGGATGAGTTCGATCCCAGAAAATGATCAGTGTTTTGGAAATCTGCCATGATCCTATCCATTTCGGACTTCTACCTGAGCAGATTTTGGGATGAGCATAATCTCTTGTGAATTTGTCAGGTCAGCCATTCAAATATCCAACTTAACAATTAATTGAGTCATGAACACAGAATTCTACCCCTAATGCACAGGTTATTCTGAACTGTCTTTCACTCACCAGGGTCAACTATTTGAGAACATAGTGGGGAACAATGAAACATGCACACTGAGAAGCTTTTGAACCAGGAAATCGCATAGTAGTTGACTGTTTATGTGATAGGCTTGTGCTCACAACACTTGCTTTAAGAGCACATCTTCACTGCTTTTACAAGCTATTTCCAACCTTCTAGAACTTGCTTTACCTGCCTTGGACTTTACTCAGCATGATGTGAACATCTGTCAGCTTTAACTGCAGCATGGTAGCAACTCAGAAAGCTATACCAAAGGCTCAAAACAACAGTCACAACAACAACAATTATACCACGATTCATGTAAATATCACCTCCAGAAGCAAAAAATACCGACAGCATATGGCTTTCCAATATCACATGCACATAGTAAGCAATGGAAATGACTATAAAACTCAGTACACTCCTGACTGTTTTCACCTTTGTCTCCTTCCAGGTAACTATAGGATTCTATAATCAATTGCCCACTGTATCTTTCAGGTGACAGATGCCATGTTTGCCAAGGCGACCACTGGTAAGGTCAATCACATAATGAGGGCTCTTGAATTTTTTGAACAAGTTGGATTCCTGCAGGTATAAGGAATCTTATGCAAGTGGTACTCAAAGCACCTTCATATCTGTATAGATACAGTTCTTCAATGTTCAGCCGGTACATGACCACTGGGCATATTATCCTGTTTGTCCTTGCAAGATATCCTGAAAACCATAGGAATCCTTCTTCTGCGACAATTACAGCTCTAGTAGGTTTTCATAATTCTCAATGCAGTGAGTCTGTGGCTTCTCTTAAGCTATTGCTGATGACTCCTGTGAGGAGCTATCCCATTGATGTGGAATAGAACTTTGACATAGAACAGTACAGCACAGTACAGTCTCTTCGGTCCATGATGTTGTGCCAGCTTTTAACCTAATCCTAAGGCCTATATAACCTCCTCCCCTACCTTATACTATCATCCATATGCCTATCTAATAACCGCTTAAATGCCCCGAATGAGGCTGACTCCACTACCCCCTCCGACAATACATTCCACGCCCCGACCACTCTCTGAATAAACATCCCACCTCTGACGCTTCCCCTATATCTCCCTCCACTCACTTTAAAACTATGCCCCCTCATAATAGCTACCTCCACCCTAGCAAAAGATCCTGGGTGTCTACTCTATCTATACCTTTGATAATTTTGTACATCTGTATCAAGTCACCTCTTATCTTTCTTTGTTCTAAACAGAAAAGGCCTAGCTCTCTCAATCTTTCCTCGTAAGACCTTCCCTCCATTCCAGGCAACACCCTGGTAAATCTCCTCTGCACGTTTTCCAACACTTCCACATCTTTCCTGTAATGAAGCGACCAGAACAGGACACAATACTCCAGATGTGGCTGAACCAGGTTTTTGTATAGCTGGAGCATAACTTCACGGCTCTTGAACTCAATCCCTCTATTAATGAAAACTAACACACCATATGCCTTCTTAACAACTCTATAAACCTGGGTGGCAGCTTTCAGGGAACTGTGGACATGAACCCCGGGATCCCTCTGCTCCTCCACACTGCCAAGAATCTTTCCGTTATCCCTGTATTTTGCTTTCAAATTTGTCCTTCAAAAATGAATCACCTCACACTTTTCTGGGTTAAACTCCATCTGCCACTTCTCAGGCTAGCTCTGCATCTTATCAATGTCCCTTTGTAACCTACAGCAGCCCTCCACACTGTCCACAACGCGACCCAACTTTGTATCATCTGCGAACTTACTAATCCACCCTTCTACTTCTTCATTCAAATCATGTACAAAAATCACAAATAGAAGAGGGCCCAGAACAGATCCTTGTGGTACACCACTCGTAACTGAGCACCATGTTGAACATTTTCTGTCCAGTACAACCCTTTGTTTCTAAGGATTAGCCAATTCTGAATCCAATCTGCCACATTTCCTGCTACCTCATGCCTCTTTACCTTCGGCATAAGCCTACCATAGGGAACGTTATCAAATGCCTTACTTAAATACAAGTATACCACATCCACTGCTCTATCTTCATCCACGTTTTTGGTCACCCCTTCAAAGAATTAAATAAGGTTTGTGAGGCATGATCTCACAAATCCATGCTGACTATCACAAATCAAACTGTGCATTTCCAAGAGATCATAAATCCTATTTCTCAGAGGCCTTTCCAATAGTTTGCCCACCACTGATGTAAGACTAACTGGCCTGTAATTTCTGGGGTTATTCCCCCATTTTTTGAACAAGGGAATGGCATTTGCCTCTCTCCAATATTCTGGCACTATACCTGTGGGCAGTGAGGAGGAAAACATCATCGCCATAGGCTCTGCAATCTCTTCCCTCGCTTCCCATAGAATCCTTGGATAAATCCCATCAGGCCCAGGGGACGTATCTATCTTCAAATTCCTCAAAATTCCTGGCACATCTTCCCTACTAACATTGACCTCCTCTAGCCTATCAACTTCTTTCACAATGTCCTCCTCTACAATTAGGTTCCTCTCAGTTGTGAATACTGAAGAAAAGTATTCATTAAGGATCTCTCCTATCTCTTTAGGCTCCGTGCACAAATTCCCTTTACAATCTTTGATCAGTCCTTCCCTTTCTCTGGTCATTCTCTTCTTCCTCATGTACATGTAAAAAGCCTTGGAGATTTCCTTGTTCCTATTTGCCAAGGTTTTCTCATGACCCCTTATAGCTCTCCTAAGCCCTTTCTTCAGCTCCTTCCTGGATAACTTGTATCCGTCTAGCCTTTTCCGTTCCTTGTTTCTTAAGCCATACAGAATCATCCTTCTTCCTCTTAACCAGCCTTTCGACCTCTCTTGAGAACCAAAGATCACTCACTTGACCGCATCTTCTCTGTCTGCCAGAGATAAACATATCGAGCATACGCAGTATGCATTCCATAAAGAATCTCCACATTTCAATAGTGCTCTTCCCTGACAGTATCTGTTCCCATTTTATGTTACCCAGTTCTTGCCTAACAGAATTGTAATTACCCTTTCCCCAATTATAAACCTTACCCTGATACATGTACCTATCCTTTTCAAACACTATTGCACAAAGTAACAGTGTTACGATCGCTACTGCCAAAATGCTTTCCTACCAACAGGTCGAACACTTGGCCCAGTCTGTTGCCTCTCCTCATGATGGTCTATCTACATACTTTG
Source organism: Stegostoma tigrinum (assembly GCF_030684315.1). NCBI lineage: Eukaryota > Metazoa > Chordata > Chondrichthyes > Orectolobiformes > Stegostomatidae > Stegostoma > Stegostoma tigrinum. Next base: position 36,351,807 of record NC_081373.1, on the reverse strand, counting down.
TCAGGAATCGTTCCTGAACGCACTGGACAAAATCCGTTCCATCTAAACTATTACAACTAAAATGTTTCCAATCAATATTTGGAAAGTTGAAGTCACCCATGGCTATAACCCTGTGACTTTTGCACCTTTCCAGTATCTGCCTTCCAATCCACTCCTCCACTTCCCTGCAACTACTGGGGGGTCTGTAAAAAACCCTCAACAAAGTGATTGCTCCTTTCTTGTTCCAAACCTCAACCCAAATTGACTCTGGAGACATATCATTCTCAAACTGCCTTTCAGAAGCTGCTATACTAGCCTTGACTAGCAATGCCACTCCCCCATCTCTTTTCCACCCTCTATTTCTTTTAAAGCATCTGAATCCCAGAATGTCCAACAACCATTCCTGACCGAGTTACCCAAGTTTCTGTAATGGCCACAACTCGTACTGTTGTACTAATGACCACAACAAGTACTGATCCATGCTCTAAGTTCATCCGCCTTATTTTGGATACTTCTAGCATTAAAGTATGCATACCTCAAACCATCTCAGTGTCCACAATTATGCTCCATTGACTGCATTTCTTTGTAAACAACCTCACTCCTTGTTGTGTCTTTTGGAAGGCTGAATACCTCATCCTCTGAATTACAAAAGAGGTTCCCCACACCCTGCCAATCCAGACTCAACAATCCCGCATAGCTCGAGCAAACCTCCCCCCGGGATATTTGTGCCCTTCCGGTTCAGGTGCGACCTGTCCTTACTGTGCAGGTCCCACCTTCCCCAGAATGTGCTCCAATTATCGACATAATGGAAGCAATCCCTCCTACACCAGCCCTGTAGCCATGTGTTTAGCTGCACTCTCTCCCTATTTCTTAACTGGTTATCACATGACATTGGTAGTAATCCAGAGATAACTACCCTGTTTGTCCTTGGACTTTAGCTTCCAACCGAACTCCCTGTGCTCATTTTTCATATTCAGTCCTTTTTCTACCTATGTCATTGGTACTGATGTGTACCATGGCTACTGGTTGCTCACCCTCCCGCTTAAGGATCTTGAAGGCACAATCCGAGACATCACAGACCCTGGCACCTGGGAGGCAACATACCGTCTGTTCATCTCTTTCGCGTCCACAGAATGAAGGTACAGGAAGTGTCACATGGCAACAAAGGTGATCACTGAGCAAGTCAATGGTTGCTGAAGATGTGATTAGCCCAGATAGATCGAGGGGCAACCTTCAGTATTCAGTGGCAAGAGCCTTGAGAACAGTAATGGGTCTGCTGGGATTCTCCATTTTGGAGGGTGCAGTTTCTCTAGAAATGGTCATCAGCACAAATGCCTGAGACATTGCAATACTCATTGTAGGGATAAACTCTTGCAATTTCTTTCCAAATGCGTACACTACCTCTGGGAAGTACACACTCCACCTGCAGTCACTTCAGAAATTGTCTTTTTTATTTGGATAATCCCAGTGTCTCAGGATCTGCATCCAGCTCAGAAGAGCTTGGAGTGTCCTGCACCCTCCAAAAGGGAGCGTTCATTGAAGTTTCTGTCTACAGCATCTACTTATGCTCAATATTGACGTGCTCAGCACCAACCCAACCAACTCCACACGAGTCCGCATTAATGTGCCTGTTTCTGTGCTGATGGACAGCATAAGTAGGTGCTCAGAATATCACCCTCATTTGAGTGCTCCTTAGCTTCCTCCTTGTTTAGCTCCTCAGCCACCTCTGAAGGACCTACGAATGCCACTAAATAATGTGATCAAGATTCTAAGGTGCAGAGCTCAGACCTTCAGTTAGTAGAGTTAGGAATTTAATAACAGGTATATGTTATGAGGCAGTGTGCTATCTGGTTCTATCATCAGGTTTGTTAGAGATCCTACCTCTCCATCACATTGACTGTTCTAATCTATTGATATCCAATGGGCCCTCTCTGCACAGTCAGTAATTGTAACTGCGCTGCCTCCCCTGAAGCTTCTGTCTGGAGCTGTTCACCCTCTTCTCCTGAAATGTCAAAAAGCAAAGCATTCTGAGTGTGAGAAATAAAATGTGTGGAGATGATAGAATGACATCAATGGTTCAGGGTGAATGGTAATATGTGGGCGCATGTTGCACAAGTGAAGCTATGTTTTAGGCCTCATACCTCAGGAAAGACCTACTGGCCTTGGTGCGTGTTCAACGGAGATTCACACGGATGATCCCTGGAATGGTAGGTTTAATGTACGATGAACGGCTAAGGATCCTGGGATTGTATTCATTAGAGTTTAGGAGGTTGAGGGGAGATCTAATAGAAACCTACAAGATAATGTATGGCTTAGAAAGGGTGGATGCTGGGAAGTTGTTTCCGTTATGCGGGGAGACTAGGACCCGTGGGCACAGCCTTAGAATTAGAGGGGGTAAATTTAAAATGGAAATGAGGAGGCATTTCTTCAGCCAGAGAGTGGTGGGCTTGTGGAATTCATTGCCACGGAGTGCAGTGGAGGCCGGGACGTTAGATGCCTACAAGGCAGAGATCGATAAATTCTTGATCTCACAAGGAATCAAGGGCTATGGGGAGAGTGCAGGGAAGTGGAGTTGAAATGCCCATCAGCCATGATTTAAATGGTGGAGTGGACTTGATGGGCCGAATGGCCTTACTTCCACTCCTATGTCTTATGGTCTTATGATGAATATTGGACTTGAGGGCATTATTGAGGGAGAAGAATGACTGGAATGTCAAGGTTTGTTGAACTGAGAAATGAGATTTTATGAGGAAGTCAAGGGTTAACATCTGTTAACATCTGAAGTGGGATGACACTCACCTTTCTTGCCCTTGTGAGATAACTGAATTTATTAGGGCACTGTATCCATGTTTTCTGAATCACAATGCAGGTGGCAACTGTCTCAGAGACATCTGCCTGGTTTGTGCGGCAGGCCTCATCCTCCTGTCTATAATAAACATGTTTCTCTGGGCCCTCACTGAGTCTAGTATCACCTCCAAAGAGATGTCCAAGAATTAGAAGGGAGCCTTTCCAAATGCAGTTGCAATTTTACCTCTTCTAGTAGCCTACAACAACAATATTGAATGTAGCCATTCTGACTCCTGCCAAAGTCTATTTAAATAGAGCTATTTCTATTGTCTATTGCAAGCTGTCATCACTCTGTGATTTATTGGGATCTAGAAATGGGATGCTAACGCTGTGACCGAGTTTTAAACAGTCATGATCAAACCCATTGATAAAGCAGGTTCCTGACCTGCTGTCAGCTCCCTACTCCAAACAAGACAGTTCAAAGTAAATTCCACCTTTGCAGACAAAACTTAGCAACAATGTACAGTCCTTGTCTGTGTGCAATACCATTTGAAGATTGCCTTGTACGTACAAAATATTAAATGGTTTGAAAAATGGGATGATTTTACCAGCAATGTTTTCCTGCTGAGCTTTTGTGAAAAATGGGTTGTAAACTAAACATTAAAGAAAAAAAATTGAATTTAAAAGTTAGAAACTAAGTTTGAAAAACTACAGATTGAGTTTGTGCGGTCACAAATTGAATTAGTCAGTATATCAGGTTAAAGAACAATCACTGGCCAGAAATCACGTACAATTCATGTTGCTTGTGGAACATTCTTATATGACCAACATTTTGATCCTGCTGCTGACCTTGTCATCTGTTTAAACCTAGTGAGCTGCAAATCAGGCACATGTGCTGATATAGTCCTGAGATTCGTTTCATTCTTCATACTTTCGAATTGACACCTAATGATGAATCAGGACTAGCCTCAAATGTCAACTGTTCATGGGTCAAACATCTAACTAATTGAATCATAAAGAGAGAATGGACACTCAAAAAAATGAATAGGAAAAATATTGCTTGGTAAAACAAATGATTCCAGCCTCATAAATAGCTGACCCACAACCATCATTACTCAATATCAAGAATAAATTAACACACGAAAAACAGTGAGCTTTGGTATACATGATGTAATTGACCAAAAGGCACATTGCTAAAATGTTCCAGCTTTTTCACAAAATTATATTGAAAAAAAAAGCAAAACGCTCACAGTAACACTTCTAAAATGTCAATTATGAAATAATGCTATGCATTTTCTGGAAAATGCACCATACTCCCATTTCAACATGATCAATCATCCTGGATTTTAAAATGAACTTTCACCATGAATATTCAATGCATAGCATACAGTGCAACAAAAAGATGACAAACAGCCTGAAATGAAAATATCAATATTAAAAAATTGACATTTAGCACAGGTATGTGGCATTCATCTGTTTGTTATCAGACTGCATGCACTAATCTGCATACTTAAAATGGGGATGGCATTCAAATTGTTACAGATTTCACTGTTAATTTGATCAATATAATTTCCTAGCACAAAAATCTAGTAAGACATTTAGGCTAGAAGTTATATTTCAATGAAGGAAAGAGAATACAAGAAATAAAAATATAATAGATGTAATTATGTTGTATTGAGAACACATTTCCAAGCTATGGTATCATTTAGTTGCAGGAACTGTCATGAGGTTCAAAGCATGGCTTCTCTTGGTCTCATGGAAATTTGGCAGTTTTATGACAGCAGTAGTAAATTTATGACTTCAATGACAGAGAAAACCAGGTAGGAATATGAAACTGTCTGCCGATTCACTATGAGGATCAAATGGGAAGCACCTTCAGGACTGAATTAGCCATAACACTGAAATCAAAGGAACCTTTTAAAAGAACACAGGCACAAAACCATTACTGCTTTTGAAAGCATTGCAAAAAGAAGTCAGTACAATTTCCCTGCTACAGCACGTAGAAAAGCAAAATAGCCTTAGATATTGAGGTTGTGATAATGGGAACTGCAGATGCTGGAGAATCCAAGATAATAAAGTGTGAAGCTGGATGAACACAGCAGGCCAAGCAGCATCTCAGGAGCACAAAAGCTGACGTTTCGGGCCTAGACCCTTCATCAGAGAGGGGGATGGGGTGAGGGTTCTGGAATAAATAGGGAGAGAGGGGGAGGCGGACCGAAGATGGAGAGAAAAGAAGATAGGTGGGGAGGAGAGTATAGGTGGGGAGGTAGGGAGGGGATAGGTCAGTCCAGGGAAGACGGACAGGTCAAGGAGGTGGGATGAGGTTAGTAGGTAGGAAATGGAGGTGCGGCTTGGGGTGGGAGGAAGGGATGGGTGAGAGGAAGAACAGGTTAGGGAGGCAGAGACGAGCTGGGCTGGTTTTGGGATGCAGTGGGGGGAGGGGACGAACTGGGCTGGTTTTGGGATGCAGTAGGGGAAGGGGAGATTTTGAAACTGGTGAAGTCCACATTGATACCATTGGGCTGCAGGGTTCCCAAGCGGAATATGAGTTGCTGTTCCTGCAACCTTCGGGTGGCATCATTGTGGCACTGCAGGAGGCCTATGATGGACATGTCATCTAAAGAATGGGAGGGGGAGTTGAAATGGTTCACGACTGGGAGGTGCAGTTGTTTATTGCGAAATGAGTGGAGGTGTTCTGCAAAGCGGTTCCCAAGCCTCCGCTTGGTTTCCCCAATGTAGAGGAAGCCACACTGGGTACAATGGATGCAGTATACCACATTGGCAGATGTGCAGGTGAACCTCTGCTTAATATGGAAAGTCATCTTGGGGCCTGGGATAGGGGTGAGGGAGGAGGTGTGGGGGCAAGTGTAGTATTTGCTGCGGTTGCGGGGAAGGTGCCGGGTGTGGTGGGCTTGGAGGGCAGTGTGGAGCGAACAAGGGAGTCACAGAGAGAGTGGTCTCTCCAGAAAGCAGACAAGGGTGGGGATGGAAAAATGTCTTGGGTGGTGGGGTCGAATTGTAAATGGTGGAAGTGTCGGAGGATGATGCGTTGTATCCGGACGTTGGTGGGGTGGTGTGTGAGAACGAGGGGGATCCTCTTTGGCAGTTGTGGCGGGGGCGGGGTCTGAGGGATGTGTTGTGGGAAATGCGGGAGACGCGGTCAAGGGCGTTCTCAACCACTGTGGGGGAAATCTGCGGTCCTTGAAGAACTTGGACTTCTGGGATGTGCGGGAGTGGAATGCCTCATCGTGGGAGCAGATGCGGTGGAGGCGGAGGAATTGCGAATGGGGGATGGAATTTTTGCAGGAGGGTGGGTGGGAGGAGGTGTATTCTAGGTAGCTGTGGGAGTCGGTGGGCTTGAAATGGACATCAGTTACAAGCTGGCTGCCTGAGATGGAGACTGAGAGGTCCAGGAAGGTGAGGGATGTGCTGGAGATGGCCCAGGTGAACTGAAGGTTGGGGTGGAAGGTGTTGGTGAAGTGGATGAACTGTTCGAGCTCCTCTGGGGAGCAAGAGCCGGTGCCGATACAGTCATCAATGTAACGGAGGAAGAGGTGTGGACTACACCAGCTTCAAAATCTCCCCTTCCCCCACCGCATCCCAAAACCAGCCCAGTTCGTTCCCTCCCCCCACTGCACCACACAACCAGCCCAGCTCTTCCTCTCCCCCAACTGCATCCCAAAACCAGCCCAGCCCGTCTCTGCCTCCCTAACCTGTTCTTCTTCTCACCCGTCCCTTCCTCCCACCCCAAGCCGCACCTCCATTTCCTACCTACTAACCTCATCCCACCGCCTTGACCTGTCTGTCTTCCCTGGACTGACCTATCCCCTCCCTACCTCCCCACCTATACTCTCCTCCCCACCTATCTTCTTTTCTCTCCATCTTCGGGCCGCCTCCCCCTCTCTCCCTATTTATTCCAGAACCCTCACCCCATCCCCCTCTCTGATGAAGGGTCTAGGCCCGAAACATCAGCTTTTGTGCTGCTGAGATGCTGCTTGGCCTGCTGTGTTCATCCAGCTTCACACTTTATTATCTTAAATATTGAGGTTCACTATTTTGCTGAGAGTCAGACATTTGGGTTGACTATGAGTCAGCCCTGTGAGCATTTAAAACACAGTGTCTAAAACAGGTATGATGACAAATGAGTGGCTGTTCCACCATTTTTCTCATGCCCTTATGAAGCCTTGATCTCATTAGCATGTTGCATGGGAGCTGTGGTATCATGGGGCATCAGGCTAGAGCTTCGCCATTTTGAGAGGACAGGAAATTAATTGGGTGCCACCCTGAACTAATTGGTGCACAGGGTCAGGGTGAAGACACAAATGACAGAGGATATGCTAGAGTTTCTTTAGGGGCTCTGCAATGGCACAAAAACTTCTCCTATGAACCGCAAAGTATCAAAGTTCTGAGGACCACAGTTTGTCCAATTCCTCGAAGTGCCTTTCAATGCAGTTGATCATACCACTCAATGCCAGGTGCAGACTGATACAATTGATACTCTGTTCCATTTGCACCAGAAAACTGTAATTCGGAACCTACACTGGACAAGCCTTGGTGTTGCATATCTGAGCTACCTCATGTCTATTTTACGTAAGCAGACTGTTTGATCTTTATAGGCCTGTGAGTAAACAGCTCAGAGGGCCTTGCGTATTATGTGGAGTGGACAAGGTGATCCCACGATTTTTAATTGACATCTGGTTGTCTTGAGGAAGATTACTGCTAGAACATTTTGAGTTAACTTTCTAGCAAGTTGGTGAATAGATAAATAGCTTCAGGCTCTACTTCTCAAAGAAATCTTCAATTCATGTGAAAAAAAACAAATGATTTCACACTTGTCGATATCATTTGTGTTTTGATAGTGTTCGGGTCAAATAAATGGTGCAGAATATGGAATATGGAAGAGAGTGGATATGGAGACTAAAATTGTTAGGCAGCACATCCAGCTTCAGTCTGCTAACTCCTGTTTCAATTGCCATCCATGTCATCCCAGGAACATTGCCACTTACAGGAGAAAGATCCTGTAGATTCTGGACCCGCAGCTTAAAGGTCTGATATTTCCACATATGGAATTTCTCACATTTTCACACAAGAGGAGGATTCAACAATGTCTGAATGTGAGTGAGGACTGGAGGGACAGTGCTAAACATGGCAGCTACGCAGCATCCTGCAGCTGGCCAGTCACTTGGGTGCGGATATGTTGTCACAGAGAGGGTGGAGTTGGTGCCCGAGATGATGATAATCTGAAAAATTTACACACAGTCCAAGGATGGTGGCTGTGGCGGTGGAAGGGGTAGTTGTGTGGTTGGAAAAAGGCTGGAATAGTATCACTCTTTAAGGTTCTTGGGAAGATTTGTAGCTCGGGTTGCGGATGAGTTTGTTGGCTTGCTCACTGAGGTGGCTGGTTATCGCACAGATGTTTCATCACCATGCTAGGTAACATCATCAGTGTGGCCTCCAACGAATCGACGTTGTTCTACTTTGGCTGGAATTTATATGATCTGGTCTATTAAGTTGGGCTGTGTCATTAATGTTACCATCCTAGCCCAAGCCAACCACAGACATGCACAGGAATTTGTAGAGACCTGGTTTTCAACCCATAATGCAATCAACAAACATGTGGAATTAGACCCCATATACAAACCCATGCAAAAAAGAACAGGAAATGACACAACACAGCATTAACAGACCGCTTCATGAATTCTTTGACTGAGGGTTGTCACCAGATATACTTTACCGATTTTGAGTTTCAGGCCCAAGCTGTCAGAGTTCCCACTTCATGTTATACCAAAAATGCGTACACTTTTCTTTATCCAGATGTTTAGAGACATACCATTGCTTTTCTTTAATGGCAATAAAGACATTCTCCTGTCTGTGCATTTATACACAGAAAGCATTTTTTTTGTGCCCTGCAGCAATCATTTTCTCCATCTGCTTTAGATCTGTGATTTCCCTGATTGGAATGAATTTAAAAAACATACTTTATATCTTCAAAAAAAATTGCGAAGTGTGAAACTGTACACTACGCCAGCAAATTCTTAGGCTGGAGTTATGCCCCATGGAGTGCTGAACTCCAGGCTATAATTATGCATTCATTACTTGAGAATGGTTTTGGCATCAGTGGTGGTATTCATTCTAGATGTTTCCAGCATGAAAATAATCCTTCTCAAGAGTTTGATTAAAAATATTACTTATGAAAACCCAATAAATATTTTCATTATTTGAAACTACAATTAGGTGTTCAAATACCAAATGACCAAATATTTATTAATGGACAAGCTGATAGTAGAAAATCAGGGATATTATTGCAACTTTATGTTTGTTTGTTTGGGTCATCTGATGGTTGTGGTAATTTATCATCAGTAAGAATCTAAAGGTATTTTTTCTCGTGGTATAAATCCTTAATCAAACAAGGTCCTTCAACAAACTAGTGAGAAACTGTGATGGTACTTCAAATTTGCTCTGCAATACTTCATCTCGACATAAATGGGATTTCCTCCCATATGTAAATGTGCTGAGCTGCAAATAATAAAAGCAATCAGAATATAAAGCTGGGTAAGGGCTTGCTGACATATTGTTAATGTCAGTAATGAGCTTGTTGAATTTACTTGCAGAGAAAAGCATGGCACCCTTCCTAACAGGGAAAAGATACGGAGATGATGAGGATTATATTCTCATGGATTTAAATTTGCTATTAGTTGAAAGTGTAGACTTAATTTTCAGCTGATTATCAATTTCAGCAAAGAATTGTTATGTTGTCATCAATGATAACCTACATCATGCTTGCAATCTTCCACTACCATTTCCATGGTAGTTTTCCCCTGATCTGCAATCTTTGTTCATTGCAAGCAGTCCTCAGCTCTCCCAAAACTCTGCTGGTCATCTTTCAAAAAAAAACCCTTCATAGGCAGTATAGGATGCAAAACAGAGTAAAATCCAAGAGTAATAGCCTCAATTAAAGGATTACATTGGAACTGTGCTCAGAAGACCTCATAACCAAGCACCCCTTAATTCATTTTTGAATTTATTCATGGGATATGGACATCACTGGCTGGGCCAGCATCTATTACCCATCCCTAATTGCCAAAGGGGAGTTAAGAAACAATCACATTGCTGTGGGTCTGAAGTCACATGTAGTTCATACCAGGTAAGGATGGCAGATTTCCTTCTCTAAAGGACATTAGTGAACCAGGTGGGTTTTCCATAACAATTGGCAATGGTTTCATGGTCATCATTAGACTCTTATTTCCGTATTATTATTCAATTCAAAATCCACCATCTGCCACGGTGTGATTCAAACCCAATTGCCCAGAACAGTATCTGTGCCTCTAGATTAATATACCAGCAGTATAACATCACTAGGCCATCATCTACCCCCTTTAATACCTATTATGTTACCATATTTGATTGGGGACAAGTGGACATGACTAAGCCCACACTTTAATTTCTAACCTCTATAATTTCTATCCCAAATAATTATTATCACTATATCAGTAATGATATGAGCTGCGAAGTGGTAAGCTGCAGGCAGATACTGCACTGGCAAGGGAATATTAATTACCATCAATGAAGGATGTCTCTACTTTTAAGGTATCGACTTAAGTTCTTTGATTCTCTAAACAGCCTGAAAGAGTTTATAATGTTTCAGTAATGCTTACCTATCGTATATTAAGTTGAATCTGGACCTACGGTTCATTCAGAGATAATGGGAACTGCAGATGCTGGAGATTCCAAGATAATAAAATGTGAGGCTGGATGAACACAGCAGGCCAAGCAGCATCTCAGGAGCACAAAAGCTGACGTTTCGGGCCTAGACCCTTCATCAGAGAGGGGGATGGGGGGAGGGAACTGGAATAAATAGGGAGAGAGGGGGAGGCGGACCGAAGATGGAGAGTAAAGAAGATAGGTGGAGAGGGTGTAGGTGGGGAGGTAGGGAGGGGATAGGTCAGTCCAGGGAAGACGGACAGGTCAAGGAGGTGGGATGAGGTTAGTAGGTAGCTGGGGGTGCGGCTTGGGGTGGGAGGAAGGGATGGGTGAGAGGAAGAACCGGTTAGGGAGGCAGAGACAGGTTGGACTGGTTTTGGGATGCAGTGGGTGGGGGGGAAGAGCTGGGCTGGTTGTGTGGTGCAGTGGGGGGAGGGGATGAACTGGGCTGGTTTAGGGATGCAGTGGGGGAAGGGGAGATTTTGAAACTGGTGAAGTCCACATTGATACCATATGGCTGCAGGGTTCCCAAGCGGAATATGAGTTGCTGTTCCTGCAACCTTCGGGTGGCATCATTGTGGCAGTGCAGGAGGCCCATGATGGACATGTCATCAAGAGAATGGGAGGGGGAGTGGAAATGGTTTGCGACTGGGAGGTGCAGTTGTTTGTTACGAACTGAGCGGAGGTGTTCTGCAAAGCGGTCCCCAAGCCTCCGCTTGGTTTCCCCAATGTAGAGGAAGCCGCACCGGGTACAGTGGATGCAGTATACCACATTGGCAGATGTGCAGGTGAACCTCTGCTTAATGTGGAATGTCATCTTGGGGCCTGGGATGGGGGTGAGGGAGGAGGTGTGGGGACAAGTGTAGCATTTCCTGCGGTTGCAGGGGAAGGTGCCGGGTATGGTGGGGTTGGAGGGCAGTGTGGAGCGAACAAGGGAGTCACGGAGAGAGTGGTCTCTCCGGAAAGCAGACAGGGGAGGGGATGGAAAAATGTCTTGGGTGGTGGGGTCGGATTGTAAATGGCGGAAGTGTCGGAGGATAATGCGTTGTATCCGGAGGTTGGTAGGGTGGTGTGTGAGAACGAGGGGGATCCTCTTGGGGCGGTTGTGGCGGGGGCGGGGTGTGAGGGATGTGTCGCGGGACATTCAGTCATACGGTTCATTCAGTTTGTTCTTTATACTTTATGCAGTTGTATAAAAAATTTTTACGTGGATCAATACTGTAACCTTCCACTTGAATGCTTTTCTTATACATTTCTTATTTTTCTCTTCTGATTTATTTTATTTACATATTTTTCTTTTACCTGTAATGTCAAATGTACAGCTTCAGACATTTATACTGCTCTTTGCCCTCTTTCTTGTTTTAAGTTATTATTTATGCATTTTCCTACAGATGGCCAAAAGAAAAATCTTCCATTGATTGAAGTCCTACACAAAACAAAGGAAGATGGTCATGTTGTTGGGGGATAATCATGGCAAACTTCAGGAAACCCTTCCAGGAATTCTGAGAGGAAGCAAGATCTGCTTAATCATTTTCAGCTGCTTTGTTAGTGACTTTCACTGTGTTATAATGTCGGGGCCAAACTGTTTATATCTCCAGAGTTCTATCCTTTTGATGATAAAGCAGCTCATCCAGCCAATAGCAGGACTTTGACAATATGCACACTTAAACTGATAAATGAAAGAGACATGTGAATCATCCAAGTGCTAGTAACCTTCAACTTGAACAACAGAAAGCATAGCCATCATTTCCAAGCCTGCAATAAGTTTCACTTTTCCAAGTTCTCACCTATCAACAACTGAAATTTTATTCTTGATTAAAAGATTAACAAAATAAAATACAAGAGCTGATAGAGCCTGGCTCCATTGAAAGTATCCTGACCTCTCCCCAGTTGACAAAGCTCACAGGATGAGTGCAACAGAATATGATCACATATGCAGCCACAAGTAGTTTAAACACTACTTAACAATTCCAAGACTGCCAATACACAGAAGTATACTTGACTGATGCTCTTGCCATTGTACTCAACACTGATTGTGTACTCTTACAAACAGACTCTACCTCCAGTATGTGCTATCTCTGGAATGCACTGAATCAACTTACAGCAGTGAGAAGATAGAAACAAGATCCAAGTTTCCCTGCAGGTAATAACCTGTTTCGAATTGGACATATGTCAACATGTCTTCACTCTTACTTGGACAATATCTTTGAATTTCCTACCTGACACCATCATGGAAGAACTGTCATTAAGAAAGACAAACATATTAAAAGAAAGGTCTTCCATTGACTACCATGTGCAACTGGGAGTCAACAAATCTGGTCAGCATCCCTCATATTTATATGGGCAGTTAAATCAGGTGAAGTAGGAGGGATGCTGGGCAGGGGGAGGTGCAAAATAAAGTGACAGTGAGAACAAAGAAAAGGCTAAGGCTGGTACAGTAGACAAGGGGACAAGTTTAATGGTCAAGGCAGACAAAAGCTTGACAGAGAGTAAGGTAAACTGCATTTACTTCAATGCAAGAGGCCTGACAAGTAAGGCAGATGAACTTAGGGCATGGTTGGGAACATGGGACTAGGATATCATAACTATGCAACTATTCAGCGAAGAACAGGACTGGCAGTGTAATGTTCCAGGGTGTAGATATTATAGGAAGGATAGAAAGGGAGGCAAGAGAGGAGGCAGAGTGGCATTTTTGGTTAGGGATAACAGTACATCTGTACGTAGGGAGGATGTTCTCGGGCAATGATCCAGTGAAGTTATATGGGTGGAATTGAGAAGAAAGAAAGGGATGATCACCCTGTTGGGATTGTATAATAGGCCCCTCCAATAGTCATAGAGTCATAGAATTGTGCAGCACAGAAACAGACCCTTTGGTCCAACTTGTCCATGCCGACCAGACATCCTAAATTAATCTTGTCCCTCTCGTCAGCATTTGGCCCATATTCCTCTAAACTCTTCCTATTCATTTACCCATCTAGATGTCTTTTAAATTGTAACTATACCAGACTCCACCACTTCCTCTGGCAGCTCACTCCATACACATACCACCCTTTGCGCAAAGAAGTTATCCCCATAGCTCTTTTAAATACTTCCCCCTTACCTTAAACCTAAGCCCTCTAGTTTTGGACTCCCTCACCCCTGAGAAAAAGACCTCGGCTTTTCATCCTATCCATGCCCCTCCAGGTTTTTTGAAACTCTATAAGGTCACCCCTTAGCCTCTGATGCTCCAGGGAAAATAGTCCCAGTCTGTACAACATCTCCCTACAGCTCAAACGCTTGTAACAGGAGTCACAGGTATGCATTGTTGAGGCCACTTTTCAAATAATGCATACAATTCTGGTTGCCTTTCCACAGGGAACATGTTGTTAAACTTGAATGGTTGCACAATAGATTTAAGGAAGAGAAGTATGCTAATTGAAATGGAAGTAGCAAGGCAATCTTGAGAAAATTGTTGGAAATGTGAAGTAGTTTGTTTATTTTGTTCATATCATAACATGTAGGAAGTTGCATTTGATGTCTATACCTGATTCCACATGATTAGCTTGACACATGCATGCTTCTGATTCACTTTTACATAGTTTACCATCTAGACTTGTTCCAAGTTACACCATCTGATTTCAAATAATGCACTGTTACATTTGGAACACCATCGAATACAGATTCACAGTCAGAATTTCCTGGCGAGGCAGGATGTATGTACATTTTCAAGCAACACTAAATTCCTGAATAAACTGGTAGATCTCCCAATATGAACACTTGGAATGACTAAATGGACAATTAATGTCTTGAAAAGTCTGGCAGGCTCTGTTAACTTGGTTTCTGTCAATTTCCTCAAATGATACTCAGCCAGAATGGAAATCTTAACAAATAGTACCAAAGGAGGTTTTTGTTTCTTCACTTTGAATGTGCTGATCAGTGCTCCCTATCCTTTTCATTCCCTGCACATATTCTACATAAGGATCCGTAGTTTCAACCATTAGAATCGTAAAATGTGTACAGCACAGGAAGAGGCCATTTGGCTTCTCAACCCTGTGCAGGTTTACTGCAAATGCAATTTAGTTACTCCCATTTCTCAGTCATTCCTCTATAAAGTTGCAATTTGTCTCCCTGAGGTGCTTAGCCAGTTCTCTTTTGAAAACCACAAATGAATTTATCGCCACCAATTTTTCTGGCAGTGCATTCCAGATCATAATCACTCACCACATGTCACCTTTAGATCTTTTACCAATCGCCTTAACTCTTCTGGTTCTGTCCTTCCACCAATGAGAACAGTTTCTCTCTCTCTACTGCGCTAAGACCCCTCATCATTTTGACTCACTCTATCTGCAGTAAAATTATGATACGTTGAGTTTCAGAAGAGCCATGCAAAAGTTTGTGGTAAGTGGAGTTCCAAGATAGCCAAGGGTGACTTTATGTATCGCAGTTTGTCTACAACTATTGTATATGTCTAAAAGAGAAGCCAATGAAAACACAAAGACAAAGTAAATATGTCCTTAGTTTTCAATCTGTTCACATTTCACAATAGCCCGAATTTGTATGATAAAAGGAGTGGAAAATCTTTGGGAGTTTGTAATCTTCATCTGCTTAGCATGCTGTCTTCAGATGAATGTTATACAGTTTGCCATGCTATCAATGCGGTGAAATATGTTTCATGTATTCTCCTGCGACAGTGTGAAATTCTAGAGCATCTAGCGAGTTTTGAGAAGATTTGTAGCTCAGGTCTCTGGCCTTTACAGCTTCAGCTATAGAAACGGGCATGTCAGCAGCCAGAAATACATCAGGCTTGTCAGGATCCTTAGCTTGCCCACATCCCATGGCTAAAGAACAGAGCTGCTGAGCCTTTCCAGCAATTTCTGCTGTCGTTTTTGATGTTCAGCATCTGCAGTTCTTTCAGTTTTTATTTAGTATTTAACTCACATCTCTTCCAGGTATGCCCACCTTGAAGAAATCTGTTTCTCTCTCGTACAGGATTTCTGTTCCAATCTTTGTTTTAATTTCACTGCTGCCGCCGATGTTTTATAAGGTATTTGCCAAAACTCGTTTCCACCGCCATTTCACATTCCTCAGTGACCACCTCTGGCTCAGACTCACCCAACATGGATTTCAACTCAAGTTTCATCCCTCGTGCTTTGAATCCACCCAGGATCAAATGTATCTCGTGATGTTCAACATTCCACAGACAGCTGCTCTCACCGCATCCTAAGATTCACACCCAGTGCCATGCATCATCATTTGCGCACTCTCGACCTCTCTCTCCAACAGCAACACAGCATGCTGGCTCAGGGCTGCACTGCTCCCCAGTTCGACTTCAACCTCTGGCTCATTCGACGTGCTAACAAGAAACTTTTTTTTCTTTTCCTTTCAGACATCAAGGCACACAGGATGCTACATCTCAGACATAACAGCCTTCTGGAATCAATATCACGTTCAACAATTTAAGGGCTTGAGTTCTCCAGGTTCTTACCCCAACATACACACACATCAGGCCTTAATATTAAATGATCTACTATTACATGCAATTCATAACTACGATTAGGTCCCTTAACAGCTACTTACCCTCCTAACCTGATTCTTATCCATTCCTTTGTCTGTCCAACTTTGCTTGGTTCTCTTTGGGCTCTATCCCCAACTATCATTTACTCCTTACTCCTTACCCCCACCCTACCTTCTGCATATAAACCAACATTTTCTTAGCTGTCATCAGTTCTGAGGAAGGGTCACTGGACCCTGAAACATTAACTCTGCTTTCTGAACACAGATGCTGCCAGACCTGATGAGCTTTTCCAGCAATTTCCGTTTTTGTTCATGACAAATACATGTACAATTGTCTCATCTATCGGTCCTACTGTACAGTGTATGGTGTCATCTATCTTAGCATAAGTTTCCATGGTTGTCTTCCTTATTTGCCACCCTATCATCAGCAATTTAAGTTTTAAACATTGTAGATCAACCTGGTAAAAGATGGCAAACAGTCCAGTTTCATTCAAGTTAAAAATATCACTTGTGTATACTTGTTGAGGATGCGGGTGAGTCCATTTTGCCAATCATGTGTCACTGCTGGGATAACTACTGCATCCTTATCACTAATTGAGAAGAAGATGATGCTGTTCCTTATCTCGAATCAATCCAGCCATTCACAGCTGCAGATGAACTCCTTCTGATTTAATCTGTTTCAAGGTGACTCCTTTTCTTGCAGGGCTTGACTGGAGATAGAATGTTGTCTGCTCATGCTGCCTTGAACTATGTTACAACAGGGAGCTATTCTCACTTCAGGAGACCTCCCCTCCACAGCCTCCAACCTGATAGTTCCCCAACCCTGCACCACCTGTTTCTACCTCTTACATAAAATCCATAAACCCAACAGCCCCAGTTGACCCATTGTCTCTGCCTGCTCCTGCCCCACTGAGCTCATCTCCTCCTACCTCAAAACCATTCTTTCTCCTTTGGTCCAGGAACTCCCCAACTACATTTGTGACACAACCCATGTTCTCCACCTTTTCCAAAACTTTCAAGTCCCCTGCCCCCAACACCTCATCTTCACCATGGACAGGTACTCCCTGTACACCTGTATCCCCTGCATGGTGGCTTAAAAGCCCTCCATTTCATCCTCTCCAGTAGGCCCAACCAGCCCACGTCCACTGACACTCTCATTTGCTTGCCTGAACTGGTCCTCACTCTCAACAATTTCTCCCTTGATTCCTCCCACTTACTTCAAACCAAACGGGTGGCCATGGGCACCCGCACAAGCCTTAGCTAAGCCTGCCTCCTTGTAGGATTTGTGGAACAGGCCCTCTTCCGAAACCACACTAGCACCATCCCTTACCTCTTCTTGTGTTGTACTGATGACTGCATCGGTGCTGCCTCATGCTCCTGTGAGTAGCTCGAACAGTTCGCCAACACCTTCCAGCCCACCCTCAAATTCACCTGAACTATTTCTGACACCTCTCTCCTCTTTGTGGACCTCTCTGTCTCCATCTCCATCAACTGGCCACCAAAATTCACTTCAAACCCACTGACTCTCACAACTAACTCGACTACACCACCTCCCACCCACCTGCAAAAATGCTATCCCATACTCCCAATTCTTCTGCCTCTGCTCCTATGATGAGGTCTTCCACTCTAGGACACACTTGATATCCTCCTGCTTCAGGGACCATAATTTTTCCTCCTCTGTAATTATGAATGCCCTCAATCACATCTCCTCCATTTCCTGCACCTCTGCTCTCAAACACCCTCCCCCAGCAACAATAAGTTTTGTGGTCCCCTTAGTCCTCATGTACCACCCCACTAACCTCCGAATCCAACACATCATCCTCCAACATTTCTGCCACCTACAATCATCACTTAAAATACATTCTCTTCCCCACCCTTGTCTGCTTCCTGGAGGATCATTCATTCTGTGACTCCCTCATCAGCTCTAGACTCCCCACCAATTCCTCCAACACACCCGGTACCTTTCCCTGCAACCACAAGAGGTGCAACAACTGCCCCCATACCTCCCCCCTCACCTCCGTCCAAAGCCCCAGACAATCCTTCGAGCTCTGGCAGAGATTCACTTGCACTTATCCAACCTTATTTATTGCATCTGTTGTTCCCGACGTGGTCTCCTCTGTATCGGAGAGACCAAATGCATCTGTGTAACAACCAATCCAACCTTCCGGTTGCCATCCATTTTAATTCCCCCTCCCACTCTCTTGATGACACGTCCATCCTTGGCCTCCTCCACTGTCAGAGTGAGGCCTAATGTTAATTGGAGGAACAACACCTGCTATTTCACCTTGGAAGCTTACAGCCCAATTACCTTAACATGGACTTCAAAATCCCTAAACCATTAGCCTTATTCCATGTCCAGCCCTCCCCTTCCTGGCCTGACCTAACCTGTCTATCTTCCTCAACATCTGTCAGTTCCGCCCTTCCCATGGACCAATCACAATAACCCCTAGCTGCATCCACCTATCACCATCTCTCCTACCCTTCCCACAGCCCCACACTTCTCCCTCTATTTATTTTTGAAATCCCCTCTCGTTCCCCAGTCCTGAGGAGGGTTTTGGCCCGAAACGTTGACTTTCTTGCTCCTCTGAAGCTGTCTGGTGTGCTGTGCTTTTCCAGCCACACTCCTATAAACAGTGTTCCAAGATGATCTCTTTGCATCCTCCCACTCTTTAGTGATGTGTACTTATGCTTTACACTATGTTTTTTTTCCACTAGCTGTATTAACTTCACTTTATCTCCAGAAAACAGCACTTTCAACTTCCTCACAGCTTTAGCTATGCTTGCTATAACTCTGCTCCAGTGACACAAAAAGTGTGCATTCATTCAAAAGTCTGGAATTTCAGTTTACCAAATGTATAATTCTATTGGATTTACTAATCTGCCAGTGGGAATGACTGACACCATTGCCACATCTAGAGTTTTGGGTCATCCAAATTTGAATCATCACAATTTCATTGAATAAAACAATGAAATAACTGTGGATGCTGTAAATCAGGAACAAAAACAAAGTTGCGGGAAAAGCTCAGTAGGTTGGCAACATGTGTGAAGGAATAAACAGAGTTAACATTTCACGTCCAGTGACCATTCCTCAGGACTCAAGTTCTGAGGAAGGGTCACCGGACCCGCAACATTAACTCGGTTTAAAGTATTTTGCCTAGAATCAGACACAATACTCCAGATGAATCCAAGCCACTATCACAGAGCGGTTCATCATAACTATGTTGCTTCTGTACTTAATGCACCTATTATACAGTCCAAATATCTTTTAAACTCATTCTCAATGTTTTAATAAAACATTGGTTAGGCTGCAGCTGGAGTATTGTAGGCCATTCTGTTCACTGCCGTATAGGAAAGATTTGGTTGAATTAGAAAGGATAGAAGAAGAAATTTTTGAGCATTTTGCAAGGACTAAACATCAGCCTTCCTGCTCCTCTGATGCTGCTTGGCCTGCTGTGTTCACACAGCTCTACACCTTGTTATCTCAGGTTTATCTAATTGAAGTGTTTAAAGATATGGCATGTTGAATGGGGTGGTTGTTGAAGCATCCACAAGCAGGTAGATAGATTAGAAAGAACTCACGAGGTTTTCTACCCAGAGAGTTGTGGGGAACTGGAACACACAAGATGTGACCTTATAGAAGTCTATAAGACTATGACGGGTATAGATAGGTTTAACAGTAGGTGTTTTTTTCCTATCATGGGGGCTTTCAAGATTAGGGGACATATCTTTAACATGAGAGGAGAGAGATTTACACAAGAGGGTGGTTCATGAGTGGAATGAACTTCCTGAGGAAGTAGTGGATGTGGACACAATTACAACATTTAAAAGACACCTAGATCAGTATAACAAGAGAAAAGGCTTGGAGGGATTTGGACCAGGTGCAGACAGGTGAGGCCAGCTTAGATTGGGATTATGTTTGGCATGGATGGCTTGGATTGAAGGGTCTGTGTCTGTGCGATATGACTCTCAGATTCTATGTAACATTTGCAGTTCCTCAGGTCTCTGGCTCCACCATTGTATTTAAGCAGGATTAGATCCCCTATATCATGTGACTACATTCTTCTCTGTCTGCCTCTTAATTTACTACCATCAAGTTGAAACAAGGCCAAATACCAGAATCCCACTTTACCTTTCAAACAAATGTTCAAGACTCCATTACTAGTATAAGTGGTGGTACCACAGAGATATATAATCAACAGGGAACGACCTGAGAATACTGAGCGATTGTGAAACGCATCAAGTCTCCCTCAGCTGATGAATTAACACTCTGTGTTCAACGTGCCTTGGAAGAAACACAGAGGATAGCAAGGGTACAGAAGTGTAGTTGAGTGGGGGACTTCAATGTCTACTAATAAAAGTAGGCCTGTACTGCCACTACTGATCAAGATGAACAATTTCTGAAAGACATAATTGCGAGGTTGAGTCTGCATTAGGTACTGAGAGAGCCAATATCATAAATCTTGTTCTCACTAATCTACCCCTTTAATTGTTTCTGGCTAGGATAGCACTAGTACGAGTGACAAGTGTACCACTCTTGTGGAGATGACATGAAAAGATCACACTGTACCCATTGAGTTGTGAGGCACTACCAACATACAAAAGGGGATCAGAATGATCTAGCTAAAATCTGCTACACCTACGAAGTATTGTGAGATATCAAAAGCAACAGAATTCTACTCCACCACAATCTGAGATTTTTAGCCCAGCATATACTCACTGCACCATTGCATTCAGGCCAGGGGCCTGCCACATTCAGTAAGGAGAGAAGGAAAACATGGCGGACTGATGGTTCAGGGCCATGTACATGCTCAAGATCAGAAGCAGCATCATGTAGAAAAGACACTGTGGTTCTCTAACCAGTCAAACAGCTTTAAGTTCTGTAATCCTGTCACACCTAGTCATGAATTATGGACAGTTAACTAGCTAATGAAAGGGAAAATGACAAAGAAGCACATCAAATGAATGGAAGTGATAAGCCGTCTCAGCTTCTTCCTGAGATCCCCACCATCAGAAAAACTGGCCTTCAGCTGCTTTGATTCATTCCACATGATATAATGAAACAGCAGAGTATGCTGCTACAGACCTCATCGACGTTCTGCAGTGATGGTAAAGACACATACTCCTGAACTGTGCTGTACCTGGAGCTAAGCTGTCTCAGTGCATCCACAGTTCTGGCATTAAACTGGAAAAGTTGAAATTGGCCAGATATGCCTAATTCACAAAAATCAGGATAAATTAAGTCTGCTCAATATTGTGTCACATTAATCAACTCCTAATCATCGGCAAAGAAATGAAACGTGTCATGGATGTTATCGATCATTTACCAATGGTATGTACCAATAATCTGTTCACTGATGTCTAGTTTGTGTCCCAAAATGACCTCAATGCATAAGGCCCCACCACAGCCCTGCATCAAACATAGGCAAAAAGCTGAATTGCAGAAATGAGGTGCCCTTGTTGACAAGACAACATTTGACCTAGTGTGGCATCAAGGAGCACAAGGGAAATAGAAGTCAATAAGAATCAATCTCTTCACTGACTAGAATTGTACTTCTCACAAAGGAAAAATGTTGCAAAGTTTGGAGTCCAGGAAATTGCTGCAGGAGTTGCTCAGGGCAGTCTTCAGCCGCATTATCATTGGTAGCACCTCCCTAAGCTATGATCTCTAGAAAAGAGAAGAACAAAGGGCAGGAGGCATATGGGATCATTACCATTTCTAAGTTCTCCTCGATGTCATGCATCATGATGATATGAGCAAAAATATTATCATTCTTTCACCTGTGTGTTCTAAAACATAGAACTCCCTGCTCATCAGCATTGTGGGAGTCCCTGCAAAATGGGAACTGCAGCACATCTAAAAGGTTGCTGTTCTTCTCAAGGACAATTAGTTATGGGCAATTAACGCTGGCCTTGCCAATGATGCTCACATTTCAGTAAGAATAAAAATGCTCTTGTCATTATAAATATCTTCTCTAATTTTCCCATTTCTTAAACTTTCTAGTTAACTCTCCTCTGATAAGTCTTTCTTCTCATCCTGACAATTTTAAGGTGCACCTGTGGCAACTTATTTCACAACCACTCATCTTTCAGTGTTCGAATTTCAATTTTCACATCCACGCAATGCCAATGACTATACATAGCAATGAAGCACTCTACTTTTACCACAGAATTGATTTCATAGAAACAAACACCTCCTTATTGATAAATACCTGTCATAAAATTGGAACCCCCTCTTTAATTACATCATTGCAATGGCTATTTAATGGTATTTCATGATTGAAGTAAATAATATAAACATGCTCACTGTATTCCACACTGATCACTTGAAGATCAATGTTAAGAGGTTCTCCTAATTTTCGATTACATTGCTTTCAGCATTTTAGCATTTATTTTCAATCTATATTCCAAATCTCTCTCCTTCTCAAGTGTCCCTTGTTTTTCTTTTGCAACTAGAACCAGTTTTGGATCACTGTTCATGTTCAAGATTGCTTATTGATTTTCTATTGATCTTGAGCTCAATTTCTGACTCCTCCACTCTGCTTCTCATAAAGAATCCAAAGTACTTGTAAAGAAGACAGAACAATTCAGCTGAAGGACAACTTATGATTGCACCTAACTCACTGTCAATTCTCAATACTCCCTGTTGATTCCAGTATTTAATAGTTTTCACACTTTTCCAATCAATCCCATGCTGCAGTTAAAGCCTGCAAGAAAAAAGTAGCCACAGCGAAAGTATCTTGTCATAGTAGCCTCAGCCCAAACAGCTCTCTTTCTTAAGATTCATGAATGGCCCTGGTAGATTCATTGTGCTGGCCTCTACCTCCATTTCCCTGTCTAGTCACTCCCACCACTCTATTTCTTCCCATCTTGTCCCCCAGTTCATTCAGCTCCAATGTCATTAATACTTTGTAGTTTTCAGGTTTCCAGACACCAACTATTCCCTTTTCATCATGTATATTCAACTCCTGCACACCTCCACATCTCACTGGGACAACGCACCTACTCCTTCTTTGAATAAAGGTCAAATTAAGCCACATCCACAACCCTCCTCTGTTTGGCTAACCTTGTTGTCATATTGAACAACTTCTTCTTTTACTCCTGTTTCTTCCAAATAAAATATATTGCCATGTGAAACCAGATGGAAGCTAGCCATGCCTCAATTTTCTAAGTATCCTTTACATCAGTCTAAATCCTTCCCTTACCTTTTCTTTTCTAGAAAATCAATCACTGTGTCATGCCTGAGATAAGAAGGTGTAGAGCTGGATGAACACAGCTGGCCAAGCAGCAACAAATGTATCATGCCTGCTTTCCATATTCACCACGAGCTGGAAAATATTGTTAAATTACCAAATTTGCTTCCAATTACTATTCCTTCCTTGCATTCATTCTGTCGACTTGCAGCTCTTCCACTTCTCTTCCTGGATTTCTTGATTTTCATTTTTGAAAATAGGCTATCACCTAATAACCAATATAAACCTATTTTTACAGATATAATGTCTATAATTCCTCCCGCTCTGTTTTGTTTTGTTGGGAATGCAAGTTTAAATTTATGGGCAATGCAAAAAGATGGAAAATACTGTGGCGTTTGGAAATAATCTAGATTAAGAAAGGAAACTCATCATTTGGCTTCGTTACAATGAAGTTAAAAGTTTATTGTCCATCGTGATCCACCTGCAGATTAAAGGGAGTCAATGGAAAAAAAATAGCCAAGTGAAGATTTTATGGAGATAGAGTTCATTGCTTGTAAGTGCCTTAAAAACTGGTTTTGAAAACATCATGGGGTCCTTTTATGCTGATGGTTGGCTAGATACATTATTTCTTTTTACATAAACCTAGGTGATCATATGGAAGGAAACTGCTCTCTCCCAATTGAAGATTTTGGAAACCTGAAAAACCTGACTTTCGTCCTATCACAGATTCTTTTGTTCTTTCCTTCATTCCCTTGCTTATCCATCTCAGTACTTGTTTAAAGTCTGCTTTATTTTTTTTTCCAGCACTGATGAAAGGTTATTCATCTGAAATGTTCACTGCTTTCCTCTTTATTGATGCTGTCTGACGTGTTGAATATTTCCAATATGCTGATTGTTTTTCTTTCAGATTTCAGCATCCTCCACAGCATCTGACTGTGCAGGATTGATTTCTCATATTTCAATCTATCAAATGTTTTCCCATGACCCAAAAAGGTTTGTAATTCCCTCAGTTATCTTCTCACAAATCATTTGCAAACCAAATGTTCACTGCCCACCTCTAAAATTAACCCAGTCATTAATTAACTCACAATACAGGGTTTATTTTCTTTGCCTAGATTTTGATGGACTAGGCCACTTTGTGGCTTGACTTGTTGGACATTTTTCTACTCATACTTTATATTGAAAAGATTTTGCTCTACAATGTTAGCTAGTTATGAATGTGCTGATAGCAAGGGGACATCTGGCATCTTGATGAACAATGGAGCAATAATCTGTTTGTTAACAACGAGATAAGGATTGGAAGGGAAAGCAAGATTGTATGAAGATAACAAAAAAGGCTGCTAAAATTTAGATCACCTGCTTAAGGAAGCAGAATAGTACAGGTACCTACGCTGTTATATCCCACACTTTTTCATCACTATTCTCCTCGAATTTTAGTTTAAAACTGTGATTTGAAATTAAGAAATGAACTTTGAACAATGCCATGTTTTAAAAGACAACAGAACAAAGACTGAAAGATGAGGGTGAGCTGCCAGAGGTCGTGGTTCAACCCAATACTAGCCACACAGGTGGGAAGAGAGATGAGGTCTTGCAAAGATAATTTAAGGAATTGCATAGCAAGGTAAAAGCGGGATCTCTGGGGTTGTAATGTCAGGTTGCAATCTATGCGGTCAGAAATAGGAAGACAGTACAGTTGAATGTGTGGGTAAAACGCTGCAGTAGGATGGAGGGCTTCAGATAAGTGGATCACTTCCAGGGCTAGTTGGACTCTACAAGAAGGACAGGATGCACTTAACTTGGAGGGACACCGAAAACCTAGAAGGGCAGTTTGCTAGTGACACTGGGACAGTTTAAACTAGTGGGTGTGGGAACCAGTAGGTCAGCACATGAAGTGATTGAGGAGAAGGTTGAGGTCAAGTCAAGTAAGGCTAATAGGAAGAACAGACAGGGCCAGGTTTATGAAAACTGCAGGACTGGCAATTTAATGCGTACATATTTTAATGTAAGGAGTATATCAGGGAAGGCAGATGAGCTTAGACGCAGGCTTAGTAAATGCAGCAATGAGTTGTTGTCTTAGAGAACTTGGTTGACAGAAGGGCAGTACTGACACCTCAATGTTCCAAAGTTTAGATGTTTCAGGTGAGATAGAAAGGGATGTATAAATGGTAAGAAAATTGTATTACTGATTAAGGCAACATCCTGGTAAACCTCTTTGCACCCTCTCCAACATCTCCACATCCTTCCTTTGTGTGGTGACCAGAACAACACACAATATCTCAAATTGGCCTAACTAAAGTTATATACAGCTGCAATATGACTTGCCAACTTGCCCACTGATGAAAATGTGCCTTTTTTACCACCCTATCTACTTGTTTTGCTACTTTCCCAGAGTTATTGACTTGCGCCCTGAGATCTGCCTGTATATCACTGCTCTTAAGGGTCCTACCATTTACTGTACATTTTCCTCTTGCATTTCACCTCCCAAAATGCATCATCTCACACTCGGCTGGATCAAATTCCATTTGCCATTTCTTTGCCGAACTTTTCAACTGATCTCTATCCTGCTGTATCTTCTGACAACCTTCCTCATTATCCACAATTCTGCTAATTTTCGTGTCATCTGCATGCTTACTAATCAGATCACCTATAATTTCACCCAAATCATTTATATATATTACAAACAACAAAGATGCCAGCAATGATCCTTGCAAAAACCATTGATCACAGTTAGAAAACCAGTTAGAAAAACACTCTTCTACAACTATCCTCTATCTTCTGTGAACAAGTCAATTTAATACCCAAATTGTCAAGTCTCTGCTGATTCCATATATCTTAAACTTCTGGACCAGTCTACCTTGAGTGACCTCGTCAAACATTTGAGTAAAGTCCATGTAAAGAATATCCACAGCCCTAGCCTCAATCATCTTCATCACTTTCTCAAAAAACTCAATCAAATTTGCGAGACAAGACCTCTCTCACACAAAGCCATGCTGACTAAGTTGATGTTTTTCCAAAATGCAAGTGTATCATATCCCTATGAATCTTCTCCAATAATTTCCTTACCACTGATATGAGGCTTACTGCCTATAAATATCCCAAATTATCCCTCTTACTTATCTTAAACAAAGGATCAACATTGGTTTATCTCCATCATTCTGGGGACTTCGCCAGTGGCTAAAAACTGTATAAAGATCTCTGTCAAGGGCCTAACAATCTCCTCCCATGTCTCCCTCTGGATCCTGGGACAGATCCAATCAAGCTCCAGAGACTTACCCGCCATAATATTTTTCAAGACACCCAACAACCACTCCTTCTTAATACTGACATGCCCTACAATATCAACTATCCCTTCCTGATCTTACCATCATGCGTGTCTTTCTTCTTGGTGAATACTGATGCAAAGTATACATTTAGGATCTCATCCACTTCCTCTGGCTCCAAGCACAATTTTTGCATTTTGTCCTTGATGGACCTATCCTTTCCCTAGCTACCCTCTTGCTCCTAAAATATGTATCAAATGCCTTGGGTTTCTCCTTAAAGCTACTTGCCAAGGACATTTCATGCCCCTTTTTAGGCACCTATTTCTTTGTGTAAGCTCTTTTTTGCTTCATACATATTCGTCAAGAGCCTGGGCTGATTTCAATTTCCCAAACTTTACACATGCCTCTTTTGCCTTTTTAACTAAATTTTCAGTATCTCTCATCATCCAGGGTTCCTGAATCTTGATATCCTTATCTTTGTCCCACACAGGAAAATGTTAGTCCTGAACTCTGATCAATTGGCCTTTAAAGTCTCATATGTCAGATGTGGATATATTCTCAAACAAAAATGAAGAAATTTTATACCACTACTTTTCTCCTTTGTGATTTACATAGCTTTCTCCCAACAAAATAATGCATTTGCTCACTTTCTACTGCAATATTAAGATACTTTTTGGTTTTTCACATGAAATGCTTTATTTGTTTTAATCTTTTGCCATGAACTTATGATGTTTAAATTTGATTATGATATTCTTGACTTTGATATAATCTATACTTATATCAATGTATATTTTGGTTTATATTTTGAGCTGATGCTTATAGCACTCATGTACAACTGCAGCAATGCTCATTTCTCCACCACGAATTCCTGTCTTATTTCTCCTGTTTCCCAGCTTGAGTTTTGTATGATTCAGATAATATTTCTATACTTTTCCTTTACACATTTTATTTACTGCCGAAATCCCCAGTTTCTATGAACACCAAGTCAGATTTTTTCCCTTCTACCCAAGTGTGACTATTCGTAACTCACACTGGCTTCTCTGTATGTTTCCCTCCATCCCTCGTTATGGTTACTTTTTCACCTCTATTTAAACCTTTGAAGCTGACACCGCTTCTATGAACCTGTGCTGACTAACATCTATTCAAACACTTTCAGTCCCTGACGGACTACCTGAGCCTTTCTTGAAAACGCAAAGCTCTTGAAGAGGTAACATACTCCTCTGCAAAACAAAAAAAATGTTCATGTTGTTCAATGCCTTGTGGATTTTACACAACAGTGCCTGCTACTGCCAGCGTGTTATAGTAGGATGTGATGTCTCGGTGGCTTGTGGTTATAGTAGAGTGCTGTCACCAATCCTCTTTCCCATGCCAGGATAATGGGCTGGTCGGTAGTCTGTGGTGAAGGATAAACCACAAATGAGTTTCAGCAGAGAAGGGTCTCCTATTTCATGGAAAGATATAGTTCATTACAGCACCCTAACTATATGCAGGATGTGTCTCAAAGGCATATCAAGTATTACCAACATGTGTTAGGCAAGGCACGTGTGTCTTCATCAGGAGACAGTGCCAAACTCCAACTGATTTTCCACCCGTTATATGGAATCACTAGACTGGATGACATTTGTGGAAAACGCAAGCAGGAGTAGACCATTTGGCCTACAGTTCAAACATGAACTCTTTCAGAACTATTACTTTATACATCAACTACAACCTTATCAAGATTTTCCTACTCATTCTGCCCTTCTCTTTTGTAATATCCAATGTTGCCTGGGTTATTTATTTTCCCATTGGCCTTATACTATGTATAAGGCTTGCCAATTTTTCTCTGAAGCCTAAGTCTTAGTGAATACCCTTCTGATTGTGTTTAGAACGCAAGTGCTTGCAAAAAAATAGCAGCTACATGTAATCTCTTCTGAAGCAGGAATATGATGATTTATTGCCAACAGAGTTTCCACATTTCTCCCACAAACCAACTGTTACAGATTGTAACCCCTAACTAGTGCAGTAAATTGATGACATGAATTTCTCATGGTGAAGCAAGATGGCTTTTGCACACTCTAATACTGAAAGACATTTCACTGCTCTTTTCTTAAACACAAAGTTAATATTTTCACACATATTCCTAAATTGTTGGCAATTTTTCTGTCACACAAAAGTAGCACACCTCCATCTATTTCTTCATGACTTTGTCCACTATTATTCTTGTCTATTTATGTTGTATTATTAAAGATTAACGAAATCTAGTGCACAAAATTATTTATTTTTTCACCATCCTACACTTACACATCCATTGTTACATCTTAAATGCCATTTGCAATCTCACAGTGGGCAGTGATAACACTGCATGTTTTTCACTTGTATCACATTTATTGTTAATTGCTTCTATAACCTTAGTGTAGTCATTGTCCCTTACTCCTGCTTCCCCTAGTCGGATGTTTAACCAGTGAGAAAATCAAAGGATAAACTGCTGTGGTGGTTTTAAAATACATACACTTTTTTTAAAATTTAAACTCCTATCTTTTGATGTCAGTAACATTTGCTTAAAATGTTAATTAGAAAAGTTAGAACCTGTTAATGGAATACAATAGTATCCAGATTGTGTAATTTATAAATCTCTGCCTTTCCAAAAACAATTGACAGGCCATGTTCCACATCCAGTTTTGTTTGAACCTTGCTCAGAAGTAGCCTACTCAACAGTAGGTGTTTTTTTATTTAACAGTATGTATGTGCTGACAAAATTGTTTACTCCAGCTATTTTACACAAAGTCAGTACTCATTCTAGTGATTTCAGCATGTTGCCATCTCCGAACCGAAGGCAGGTAGAACTCTCAAATTCCTTAAACTTTGTTTGGTCCCTACTATTTTTAAAAGTTGGGTAACGTTTAAATGAATGCACTTAACACTGTCCAACATAGCACAATTGAACGAGGCTGTGACTAAAAAGTTATTTATTAGGTAGAGGCTTCTTGTCACTAGTATAATTCTCTCTGCTTGAAGAGTATCACACCATCCCTTTCAGATTCATAATTTCAAAAACCTTGTTATTTCATTTGGGATAATTCACTATATAATGATATATGAAGTTGCAACTTAACCATCACATCCTGGCATACCTGGAATTCATTTTTCTGTAATAGCTGCCTATTTCCTAACATCTGGGAAAATTGATCAATCCTCATGATTCTTAGTTCTGATTCTCTTTTCATACTGACCCTTTCAGCCCTACCTACACAGTCTCAAATTGATGCTACCATCGAATCTTGCATTCTGTGTGTTACTATTGAGACAGAAACGCTGCTGGGAGTGAGTGATTTCCCAGGATTTTAAAGCTTCTAGCATCTGTTCCAAAAGCTTTTCTCTTTCTGAATATCTAGCTCCGGCCGACACTCAGAGTCTATCCACGTCTGACACCTTAACACAGTCCAACAATTTAAAAGGAAGCACTATATTAGGAATTTACAAGTACAGTTTTGGAATCTTGCACACAGACTGTTAAATTTGATTATATAATGTTTCTTTTCCTGTAGAATATCCACACTAATTTTTAATTTTATCACAGTCTAACCAGACCTCAAAAGCAATTAGTATGTCACCTTTCTTTGAAATGTTGTCCTTAAATTTTAATGGGCTTTCCAAACATTCCTCAGTGTCCAATTTTTGAACCCTTAATGTGGAGAATGTTTTACACTGGGTCTTGCTTGTACGAGAAAGCAAAAGGACCAATGACACAACTTGCCTTTTTTTTGATAAGGACATAACTAGTATATATATCCACTTCATTCTTCCTCTGATCAATAAGGTTCAGCTAGACAAAGCATCAGTGGGAAGTCAAATCCCAAAACTCTTCTTGCAGTTTCAACTATTCTTCTCTAATGTAACTCCAATTGCAATGTTCCATCAGAAAATAACTCCTGGTCTCCAGTCTTTACTTTTAGATGACAAATGACAATTCATATCCAAGCCAGTCAGTAAGATAGATACCAAGACACTTTTCTATTTTGTTCATCACCCTGTTGATACATGCTATGTCACATCTTCATGGCCATTAAATCCTGAGATGGAGTTTGAACACAGACCTTCAGGGCCAGAACTAGAATCACTAACACTAAGTCAAAGACTCCTGAGGCACCTTTCTTTTTAAAAATATTCTACAATCAATCCGTCCAGTAATGCTATTTTGCACACACCTCTGGAACAGGTGGGACTTTAACATGGGTGTCCTGGCATTATCACTGTGCCACAACAGTCCCTCCCACCCATTTCAGTAATTTTAATATTTTTAAAAATATCCAGAAGTGCTCTTACACACAACTGAATGTTCTTTCTCCCCATCAGCAAATCACCTGAGGTATTTTTTTTCCATCTATTACCCACCACCAGGAAATCACCTGTGTTTCCATTTGAGTAATTTCTGTGCAAAGGCCATTAAGGTCAATGCAAGCCATCAAACATGAGGGAGAGGTAGGGAGAGGGATAAATCAAAAGGGAGTTGGAAGGGGTGATAAAGCATTCTACCCCCTGCAGTGCCTACCTCTCTGTAAAGACTTTGAGAGCATTAGTAGACACTGTGTGCTCCCCCACCAAGAGCACCCAGGCATAGGTACAACTGTGGGAGACAGGCGGATAACTGTTTCAGTCTTCCATTTCCATCGGCCCACCAGTCCACACCTGTTTCCCCTTCATATCTACTTTTAATCGATTAATTAACTTTTTAACTGCAATGATCTGATTAACTACTTGCTATATTAATAAACACTGCTGTTACATTTTGTCAGTGATCGAGTGATTGCATATTTAATATGGAAGATGGGATATCAATCAATGGAATGCTTTGTCTTGGAAGACAACAAGCTTCACCAGTGTTGTTCAGCTGCACATTAAGGACATTCCCTCATATTTATGACTTGTGGTCGATAAGCTTTAGGGAGTGTGGAGATGGGTCGATAACACATTGTGGAATACCCAGTTTCAGACCTGCTTATTTAAGAGCCATCTTTGTGTGACTGGTCCTGTTTCTGGATAATAGAGACTTTCTAAAGTCACATGATATTCCCAGTCTGAATGTTACCCTGGGGGGGGGGGGGGTCTTTACGTATGCATGTATCGGCTTCTTCATCATCTGAGGACATACAAATGGGGCCAAACACTGCAATTTATGCTTATCACAAGTGGTAACATTACACAATACAATGGAGGATATCTACACTGATAACATAATGTGACCTCCACAAGGATTATGGCATGTCACTTCTATTGCTATTATCAAAGGAATATGCATCAATGACAAGAAGATGGGTGAGGAGGAGGTCAAATAGATTCACCCTTGTATTCATCCCTCACCAATTACTTTGGGCCCAATTTTTTTCCTTTATTCATTCACGGGACGAGGGCATCATTGGCTAGGAAACATTTATTGCCTATCCCTAATTGCCTAGTTGCCAGTTAAGAGTCAACCACATTGCTCCGAGTCTACAGTCACATGGAGGCCAGGCCAAGCCAAGATGGCAGTTTCCTTCCCTAAAGGACCTTAGTGAACCAGATGGGTTTTCCCCCAACAATTGACAATGGGTTCATGTTTATTGCTAGATTCTTAATTCCATACATTTATTGAATTCAAATTTCACCATCTGCTGTGGTGGGATTCAAAACCAGGTTCCCAGAATGTTGTCTAGGTCTCTGGATTAGCAGTCCAGTGAAAATACCATTAGGCCATCACCTCCCCCACAGTTTTGAACGTTTGTGTGCTTCAGTACATGGTCAGTACTCATCTCACTGAACTGTTGGCAGTGGACTGCCCAGAGTAAATTCTGTGTTGCCCCTTCCAGCTGGTTTTTAAAGTGGGAGGGTACAGATTCATCAGCTGAGGGACAGCAATAGCTGTTGATTAGCCAGATGTTTCCTTGCCATTTTAATCTGATGCCATCAGAATTCATTGGTCTGGAGTCAATGTTAAGAACTTCCAGAGTCATTCTCTTCACCTCTGTTTGATGGGACAGAACTACACCACAGTCTATGTTTTTTAGAGTTACAGACTGTTTTGTAATAAAACTAAACACTGAACTACATATGATGACAAGTAAGACAGATAGGTAACTGCTTAATTAAAGTAGTCAATTTTAAAGAATATCTTAAATAAAGAATTTAGGGCTCTGGCAGCTGAAGGAATGCCCAGTAATAGTGAAACAATTAAAAGTAGGGATCCTCAAGCGTATGAGACAAATTCAGAAATATCATGGTTGTGGGATTCCAAAAGATTACAGCAATAATGAAGGGAAGACAGGAATGAGAATTTGAAAACAGGAATGAGAATTTTAAAATTGAAGCATTGCTTGATCCAAGGTCAATGAGCACAGGGAATCAGTGAATGCAACTTGAAGTCAGAAAAGTCAGAAAAGAAAAGGCAGCAAAGGTTTGGAAGAACTGACATTTCCACCCAGGTAGCGAGAGTAGTCACTCTATTGCTATTAGACAATGTAGCCAGGGATATTGATGGAGGAATTTCAGAGGTATTGACTGTTTTTGAGAATACAATATTGTCAGGCTTTTGTTTGACTAATCTGTGGAACAATTATGCCAATTTTGGCACAAGTTTTCGGTTGTTAATGAGGAGGATATGTTGGATTAAATGGTCTAAGTGTGCTTTGATCACACCTGAAAGCAATGACAGAGGTTTATTCACTTTCATTCTTATCAGATTCTTTTGTAGTGGACTGCAGTAATTGAGTGGTTTTCTTGGCCATTTCTGAACAGTTAAGAGTCAATAGCGTTACTGTGGGGCATACCTTGGGCAGGCTTGGCCGGGACAGTAGGTTTCTTTCTTTAAAGGACATAGAAGAATAAACAATAAAACAAGGAAATGCTGGAAATATTCAGCATGTCAGGATCTAGTTTCAGTTCGATTGTCTGATGAAAAAGGTATTTTCGGCATTTTCTGTTTTCATTTCAGATTTCCAATGTCCACAGTATTTTGAAGTTGTATTAATGGATCAAGTGTGTTTACAAACAAACTGCTAGTTTCAAGGTTATCATTAACGATCCTACATTTTTAGTCCAGAGGTACTTAATTTGGTTAACAACATTTAAATTCTTTAACTGTTGTACAGTGGAATATAAATTCTTTAGTTTATTTTCTTCCTCTATTGCATCAAGGATATACATCAGCAAGTAGAATACTGTCCTTTCTGCTATTACGTGTGGTTTGTTAATGCGAATCGGCTGGAACGTGATTGGTGAATAGGTGAATACTGCTTGTAAAATGCGAACTTTCACATGTGTGTCAACTATTACGTGATTCCGTCCCCTCCTCCATCAAGTTATCTTCAAATTTTTTCAAGGTAAAGTGCTAAATTTGCTGTATTATTTCATTATTAGGTATGAATTTAACATTTATTTAAACTGCTATCCTTTGTATTAGACTAACTACTATTTTTATTTCACTTTTGAGTAATAGTTTCGGTCGTCTGCCCCAACCCTATTTTTTCCATTATTTTGTTGCACAATTTTCTATAGCATGAGGTCTCACAAGAACACAACTATCGCATTATAGCAGAAAGTTCTGTAATGCCATTTACAGATCTTTCACAGCTTCACTGATCAATTTGCGGCAAATTGGACTCATAAACGCCAATACGTTGCTGTTACCTAGAAATACTATTACATCAGTTGCCACACATCAGCAGATCCTGTTAATTATCTCACTCATGAATCATATTACCATGGAAACCTTTTATAACTTTTACAATGCAGACTTTCAATCATGAGACAAATAGCAAAAGGGCCAATAATTACACTGATTGCCCAACACTACATGAGGACAGAACACATCCAAGAAGTTAGATACAACGTTGAATTTTTCAGGGTGATGAGTGATTTGTTGCACCATGAGCGGAAGCTTTGTCTCTCTGTCTGTACAGGCTTTCTTCCCTCTCCCATCTCCATTTTGTGTTGCTTAATGCCTGCCTCTTCACTCCTATTGCCAGAAAATCATAGATCATAGAATCCCTACAATGTGGCCCTTCGGCCCAACAAGTCCACATTGACTCTCAGAGCATCCCACCCAGACCCATCCCCCTATCTGCACATCCCTGAACAATACAGGCAATTTAGCACGGCCAATCCACCTCACTTGCACATCTTTGGACTGTTGGAGAAAACTGGAGCACCTGGAGGAAACTCATGCAGATACGGGGAGAACATGCAAACTCCACACAGACAGTCACCCGAGGGGGGAATTGAACCCTGGTCTCTGGCGCTGTGAGGCAGCAGTGCTAACCACTGAGCTACCATACTGCCCTATTTGTGCTTCATATGCATTTTCTGCAAAAACCCTGTTGCAGGTGTGTGAATTGAATAAGACTTTCCACATCATTTTATTGCGCATTTTATGAATGTCTGCAAGAAGGTTACTGGCTACCCCATCGGACTGAAGTAGTAATAAGAAATTTGCAATTTACTGGGACCTTGTATCATTTTTAGGGTGCTGAAGAGTTGGAAAGCAAGACTGAAGGACACGCAAATAAAAGCAAAATACTGTGGATGCTGGAAATCTGAAATAAAAACAAAGTGCTAGAGAAATGCATGAGGTCTGGCAGCATCTATAGACAGCTAAACAGAGCTGACGTTTCAAAACCAGCATGATTTTTCCTCAGAAGGGTTCTGGAAGGGGATTAGTAAAAGTGGATGTGAGAACAGAGTTGGATAGGAACATGTGTTTGGCCTTCCTGCTGGTTACAGCGCAGTCGTAACTGCTGTAATGGTGGTGGGCAGCCTCCTTCAGCAGGATGAGGGAATATCACTGTCGCTACCCTGCTGGTTAAGTGCTGATACTTCTCCTTATGTGACAGTTTGTTCTTCAAGAGAAAGGAAAGTGGTTTAGTGAGTATGGTGCTACACATTGGCTGGATTTGCCTCTCATGACTGAGTAGCTAGTAGTGTTTTAAGCTGTAGGTGGGAAATTATGCAGTTGCGTTATGTATGCAAGAGTGAAATGAAACTTTATATATGTGAACCCTGATGAGGGAAGCTGGTGAAATATGGTATTGAAATATATTTATTAACCTTGATAAACTATGCCAGGTCATTGAATTTCTTTCATCACTCAAACTAACCCACTGGGGCTAACATACTGACACCAACCTGCAGGTTGATCTGCTTATCTTGCTTCAGTAAGCCTTTTTGTAGGGTCCTCTGATTCTTTGTGCATAGCCAATCTCTCTCTTACCCTCCACCGCCTGCATTGAGCCCTGCAATGCTATACCAGAGAACCCTGTTACCAACTGTCTTTCACATTGTACAAAATCTTATCCTTCCTGTGTCTTTCCAAGTTAAAC
The DNA here is from genome assembly GCF_030684315.1 of Stegostoma tigrinum. NCBI lineage: Eukaryota > Metazoa > Chordata > Chondrichthyes > Orectolobiformes > Stegostomatidae > Stegostoma > Stegostoma tigrinum. Next base: position 36,316,068 of record NC_081373.1, on the reverse strand, counting down.
TGATTTCTACATGCTCCAGCCAGAAATCACCTGACCCTACAAACTTATTATTATAAAGACATTTTACGTTTAATATAGTTTGAAGGGCTTAAGTTTCAAAGGATTGTGGAGAAAAAAATATTTCAGGCTTTGTGGACTACCTTGAGAAGACTGAAGATTTATTTTTGTAAGGTTTCCGAGGAATCATACTACTGGCGATAACTGGCTTGCATTGTTATAGGCCCTGGTAGGGCTATCTTGCATATTAACTGGTGTGGAAAGGTTCTTGTTTTATTTAGCTGAGTTGGAGGGAGCTTGCTAACAACAAGCTGAGTTGAAGGAAAGCTTACTCTGAACCCAGCTAACCTCATCCAATTCTGAAAAGAAGACCCTCTGCATTAGTTCTGTGTGAACTCATTTGATCTTTTGAAACAGTGAATGAAAGAATATCATAAGACTATGTCCTGAGCAAGTTTTGTGTCCAACAACTGTTCAGAAACATAATTAGTGCCTGGGCTACATTTGTCAGAACATATAGCAACAGACTTTGGAACATCTTACATTTTATTCTTTTGCTTTAAACAATAACCCATTGGTCAAGCGTTTATTTTTGAGAAAGGCAATCTCTGCACAGGAATCAAAATTTCTCTCTTACCTTGAATGGTACATCTGTGTGTGTATTTTCATGTGTATTAGGGATATTTATAGGGCTAGGCATTTATGGCTCAATATTACTGACTGTGTATGTTGACCAATTATTGCATCTTTGTTGTAAAAGTCTTACTTTGATAATAAAACCATAATTGTGTTTATCAGAAATCTGGTGGGCAGATGTTTTTATTTAAAATCTGATGAAGTATAGGTCATCTAACTGTAAAAAGTTTTCCAATGCATGAAGTAGTGGGACTACAGCAAGAATACATTCTGAGGTTTTAGAGTAGATTTGTAGCTTGGGTTGTGGATGTTGTAGTTGGCTGGCTTGCTGAGCTGATTCATTGTTTTGCAGACGTTTCGATATCCTGCTGGGTAACATCAACAGTGCAGCCTCCGATGAAGCGCTGTTGTGTTTTCCCGCCTGTTATTTAAACTCTGGAGTCCATTGAGCTGGATTACCTCACTTCTGGTTTTCCGTCACAGTGGAGTTCATATAGGGTCAAGCTCTATGTGTTTGTCAAGCCTTTGCCAACTGCTCACCCGAACCAAAGACCCACTACCCACTATGGACAAGACTAATGTCATATACAAAATTCCCTGCAGAGACTTTGACAAACACTACATCGGGCAAACAGGAAGGAAATTAACAAGGGTACACAAACATCAATTGGCTACAAAAAAGACAAGACCAATGTTCACTTATCTCCATCCAGAAGGATTACGAGAACCACCAATTTGACTGACAACACCAAGATCCCGGGACAAGCAAAACAGAAGCAAGCACAGGAATTCCTAGAAGCGTGGTACTCCACAAAGAAAGCCATCAGCAACACATAGCGCTCTGAAACCAGAAGTGAGGTAATCTGCCTCAACGGACTCCTGAGTTTAAATAACGGGCAGGAAAACACTACAGTGCTTCATTGGAGGCTGCACTGATGATGTTACCCAGTAGGGTAATGAAATATCTGCGAAACAATGAACCAGCTCCGTGAGCCAACCAACTACAATAATCCATTATTCCAGCCTTTGTCAGAGCATTATAAACGTGGAGCAGAAGCAAACCATTCAGTTGCTCTACTATTCAATAACATCATGACTGATCTGTTTGTGTAGACTGGCTTCAAGTAGCATAGTCACTCCCCACTTCCACCAATCCCAAAAATTTACCATATCATACCCTTGAAAATCACTTGTCCATCCACATATTGTATCTCTCCAATTACTACAAGCATTACGACTTCTTGCTATCTATGGCCTAAATCTCCAGTCTTATTAGGGCAGGTGCTAAGGTGATTCTAAATCCTTCTTTCCCATCACAAACTACAGACTTCCCACTCACCACGGTAGTAAAATTTAAATTTACATTCAATGAGTATGAAAAAGTTGTATGTGATTGAATATTATAAGAAATTTTTTTTTTGACGTTACAATGATTTTATAAAAGCATAAAATTTGATTCTGTTTGTAGAAATATCTCTGAAGATAGATAAAGAGTGACTCAAAAGGCCATCAAGAATATTGCACAGCCATTATTCACAATATTCAACAGAAAATTAAATCAAACATAGCTCTCTTTCAGTACAAAAAATGCCCTTTTGCAACACTACCTCTGATTTAAAAAGTGTCCCCACATTTCCTGTGAATGTACTTACATTCCTTTTGAAGTTTTAAATTGGTCACTGAGAAGCTGTTGGGATGAGCATTTAAAATCATACAACAGATTGGGAGACAATACTTTCGAAATGGGAGTGGAGCAGAAGAAAAACCAACTGCAGATGAAAAAAACAATTAAGAAGTTGCATTTTGTATCTCATTATATTTGCTGCTCTGCAGGGGAGGTGATAGTTTAGTGGTATTATCACTGGATTATTAATCCAGCGGCCTAGACAATGTTCTGGGTTTGAATCCTGCCACAGCCTCTGGTAGAATTTGAATTCAACAAAAAGTCTGGAATTAAGAGTCCAACGTTGATTATGCCTGGCTAGCTCAGTCGGCAGCCAAGGAGACTCTTAATCTGAGGGTCATGAGTTTGAGCCCCGCGCTGGGCAGCTTCATTTCTTGGCGCCTGTAGTTGTGGCCGAGTGGTTAAGGTGATTGATTGGAACTCTCAGGATTGACACGGTGGCTCAGTGGTTAGCAGTGGGAAGGAAACTGCCATCCTCACCTGGTCTGGCTTTCATGCGACTCCAGAGCCACAGCAATGTGGTTGATTCTTAATGGCCATCTGGGTAATTAGGGATAGGTGATACATACAGGCATGGCCAGTGACACTCACATATCATGAATGAATTTGAAAAAAAGGTGGCCTACTATTGATCAATTTCAATAAAACACTGAAACAGTAATTTTTGTTCAAACTTTGGAACTGAGTTAATTATTTGATTTTTTAAAAAATGTATGTCCATTTGCACAGTATTCATAACATGAATTATTGTAGTATCACAGGTAGAAGTATAATTCATACTTTAGATAAGTAAGAATATCATATATAACACTTCTCTGGAAGAAAGATATATTTCTTCTTGATTCATGTGAATAGTTTTATAATATGGCGGAAGCTGCACAAAAATGACACTGTAATTTGATATGAACAGATAATTACTTCATATCTATCTGGTAAAGTGACACAAGTTTCTATTTAGGAATCAGGGAGTAATCATTCAGAAGATTACACCTAATGAATTAAGGATTGAGCAATTACTAACCGTGTACCATTGACTTCATCCATAAAAGATCGCAAGGCTAATTTTGCTGTGGAAGGTGAAACAATAATATTGCATGCCAGAGCAGTTTTAGTGAAACACTAAATGAATGGATGAATATACTGAACCATGATTTACATACACAAACCATGCATAAAGCCATTGAACAAATTGTCAGAGACTACAGGAAAGATCACTAGCAAAAACCTCAAAGTATTCTGTCACGAAAAGGGAGTTTACATCATTGTCATCATTTGGGACTGTGTGTTTAATTTAGTATAAAAAGAACAATGGGTTGGTTGGGGGTGGGGGGGAGGTGTTGCTGATATGGCCTGTTCTGAAGTATACCCAACAAGAGACTTAGATGATGTGGTTGTTAAAGATTAAAGGGAGGCCATGTTGGACAGAAGTGGTAGCATATTCCCAGTTAGAGACAATGGCAGCAGCATCTTAACGTGGTTAGATTCCAAAATGCGAGGAAGGCTTTGAAACACATGGACATAAGCAACTTGCTGGGATCCAGGAGGGAGGAAACTCCTCGGCACTGAAGGTTCATTGTGCAAAAATAGGGATAGCAAACTTGGATTGAATAGACTAATGTTGTGAGGTTTGAAATGAGGTTGGAAGTTTCACCCTTATACTGAAGAGAGAACCTCCAGGAAAAATCCCACCTCAAAAAAGACTGTTCTGGTGTCAAAAGTTACCAGACTGGTAAAAGAATGTAAATAGTCCCTCAGGCATTAAGAAACACTTTGGGCTGGATTCAGGAAGATCAGATGACTACGAAGGTATACCTGTGGAGTGTTTTTATTTGATTAGGTTTAAACTGAAAGATGAAAGTTCTACAATTAAAAGTACACATTTTCTACAAAATGAAATTTAGTCAATAGTGCTTTCAACTGTTACAGTAAAAGTCCTAAAATGTGAAATCATGCCATGGCATCCTTTCAGCTGTCACCTGGAAGTTTGAATTTTTCTTTTCAAAGTTAGGGGTCTTTACAGGGAATGTAACTTTTTAAAGAAGCAAGTTTAATTTAGTTGGTCCACAGGAAGCCAGATGAAAATACACTTTCTATTCATGATCTGCATTGAGTAACACCGGCAAAACAAAGAAACTTAACTGTCTTACAGTCTTGTAATACTCTTCACCTTCTCATGATAGATTATCACCTATTGTGAACTATCTACCATTATACTTCTTCAGGAAAACAATATAAAGTGTATTTTACTGATATCCTTTTCATTTGGCCTCCTGCACGTTTCACATACTTCACAAACACCTAGCTGAGTATGAACATTGCACGCCTACATAGAAATGTATCCAAAAGTTTATCTAAAGTTACAAAGAGTTCCTGATCAATTGCATCAAGGACTGAGGAGTGGCACATTTGGCACTGCATTTTGATAAACAAACAAGGGCAGGACTTATACAATTAAAAGTAGGGCCTTGGGCAGTGTTGTAGAGCAGAGAGGCTTAGGGGTTCAGCTACACAATTCTTTGAAGGCTGCGTCACATGTAGACAGGTGCTTAAGAAGGCATTTAGCAAGCTTGCTTTCATTACTGAAAGCTTTGAATATAGGAATTGGGATCTCATGTTGAGATTGCACATAATGCTGGTGAGGCCTCTTCTGGAGTACTGTGTCCAGTTCTGGTCACCCTGCCGTAGGAAGGATATTATTAAGCTGGAGATGGCTCAGTAAAGATTTATCAGGATGTTGCCGGGAATGGAGTTATAAGGAGGGGCTGGATAGGCTGGGACTTTTTTCACTGTAGCATAGGAGGCTGGGGGTGGGGGGGGGGGAACTTATACAGGTTTATAAATCATGAGGGATATAGATCTGGAAAATAGCACGTGTCTTTTCCCTAGGGTGGAGGATTTCAAGACTAGGGGCATATGTTTAAGGTGAGAAGAGAAAGATTAACAAAAGACATGAGGGGTAACCTTTTTTTAAGAGAGTAGTTCATGTGTGGAATGAACTACCAGAGGAAGTGGTGGACACAGGTACAGTTATAATGTTTAGAAGACATCTGGGTAAGTACATGAATAAGAAATGTTTGGAAGGATATGGCCAAATTGCAGGCAGGTGGGACTAGTTTAGTTTGGGATTATGATCGGTATGGGTTGGTTGGACTGAAGGGTCTGCTTCTGTGCAGTATGACTGTGTGACTCTTTGTCAGGAAAAAAAATACAAAAAGAAAAAGCAGAGACTTGAAATTGAAGGTTGATCAATGGTAAAATCTAATTATATGCCATTTCAAGACAGGCCCCAGGAGATTCCAGATAGGATGTACTTCAGGAAGCCAGGATTAGTTTAACTGCATGATATTCCTCAAACTGGCTTTGCATAAAATCTGCTAACTTGATCATTGGTCTGACCAAATGGAATGTTGCACAGAGCAAAGAATCATTTACAGCACCTTATCACTGCTCATTTGTTCCCTCTCCTGTTACCTTACTCAGTATTCACAAGCAAGGCTCAGGTTAAAACAATAAGATACTCAAAGCAGCAGTCCAAAATATCTCAGCTAGAACAATCCCAGTGCTGTTTTATACACACGCACAATCGTAGATCTAAACAGGCAATTTAAGCACAGTTTGTTATGTGGAGTGTAAAAGCCTACAGAAGTGGAAGAAGAGAAGCAGAAGCTCCTCCATTATGTAATGAAATCCTCTTCTTCCAAAGCTTCTGACATTAGAGATCACAATCTCTTTGGTCAGTCTTTGGAAGAAAATGGTTTGCTAGCTGCTATTAAATGAGCGATATGGATAAGAAGTCATAATTCCATGTTGGTAGAGTGCTACTGTAAAAATTCCCAACTCATGGACAATTCTGTACGTGGAATGGTGCGTTGGAGCCTGGGAAAGAGAGAGAGGATTGGGAGATCCCTTAAAGTGAGGAGCAAGTATAAAATAATAAAATGTGAGGCTGGATGAACACAGCAGGCCCAGCAGCATCTCAGGAGCACAAAAGCTGACGTTTCGGGCCTAGACCCTTCATCAGAGAGGGGGATGGGGAGAGGGAACTGGAATAAATAGGGAGAGAGGGGGAGGCGGACCGAAGATGGAGAGTAAAGAAGATAGGTGGAGAGAGTATAGGTGGGGAGGTAGGGAGGGGATAGGTCAGTCCAGGGAAGACGGACAGGTCAAGGAGGTGGGATGAGGTGAGTAGGTAGATGGGGGTGCGGCTTGGGGTGGGAGGAAGCGATGGGTGAGAGGAAGAACCGGTTAGGGAGGCAGAGGCAGGTTGGACTGGTTTTGGGATGCAGTGGGTGGGGGGGAAGAGCTGGGCTGGTTGTGTGGTGCACTCGGGGGAGGGGACGAACTAGGCTGGTTTAGGGATGCAGTAGGGGAAGGGGAGATTTTGAAACTGGTGAAGTCCACATTGATACCATATGGCTGCAGGGTTCCCAGGCGGAATATGAGTTGCTGTTCCTGCAACCTTCGGGTGCCATCGTTGTGGCACTGCAGGAGGCCCATGATGGACATGTCATCTAGAGAATGGGAGGGGGAGTGGAAATGGTTTGTGACTGGGAGGTGCAGTTGTTTGTTGCGAACTGAGCGGAGGTGTTCTGCAAAGCGGTCCCCAAGCCTCCGCTTGGTTTTCCCAATGTAGAGGAAGCCGCACCGGGTACAGTGGATGCAGTATACCACATTGGCAGATGTGCAGGTGAACCTCTGCTTAATGTGGAATGTCATCTTGGGGCCTGGGATAGGGGTGAGGGAGGAGGTGTGGGGGCAAGTGTAGCATTTCCTGCGGTTGCAGGGGAAGGTGCCGGGTGTGGTGGGGTTGGAGGGCAGTGTGGAGTGAACAAGGGAGTCACGGAGAGAGTGGTCTCTCCGGAAAGCAGACAGGGGAGGGGATGGAAAAATGTCTTGGGTGGTGGGGTCGGATTGTAAATGGCGGAAGTGTCGGAGGATGATGCGTTGTATCCGGAGGTTGGTAGGGTGGTGTGTGAAAACAAGGGGGATCCTCTTAGGGCGGTTGTGGCGGGGGCGGGGTGTGAGGGATGTGTTGCGGGAAATACGGGAGACGCGGCCAAGGGCGTTCTCGATCACTGTGGGGGGGAATGTTGCGGTCCTTAAAGAACTTGGACATCTGGGATGTGCGGGAGTGGAATGTCTTATCGTGGGAGCAGATGCGGCGGAGGCGGAGGAATTGGGAATAGGGGATGGAATGTTTGCAGGAGGGTGGGTGGGAGGAGGTGTATTCTAGGTAGCTGTGGGAGTCGGTGGGCTTGAAATGGACATCAGTTACAAGCTGGTTGCCTGAGATGGAGACTGAGAGGTCCAGGAAGGTGAGGGATGTGCTGGAGATGGCCCAGGTGAACTGAAGGTTGGGGTGGAAGGTGTTGGTGAAGTGGATGAACTGTTCGAGCTCCTCTGGGGAGCAAGAGGCGTCGCCGATACAGTCATCAATGTACCGGAGGAAGAGGTGGGGTTTGGGGCCTGTGTAGGACTGGAGGAAGAGGTGGGGTTTGGGGCCTGTGTAGGGCAACACATCCCTCACACCCCGCCCCCGCCACAACCGCCCTAAGAGGATCCCACTCGTTCTCACACACCACCCTACCAACCTCCGGATACAACGCATCATCCTCCAACACTTCCGCCATTTACAATCCGACCCCACCACCCAAGACATTTTTCCATCCCCTCCCCTGTCTGCTTTCCGGAGAGACCACTCTCTCTGTGACTCCCTTGTTCGCTCCACACTGCCCTCCGACCCCACCACACCCGGCACCTTCCCTGCAACCGCAGGAAATGCTACACTTGTCCCCACACCTCCTCCCTCACCCCTATCCCAGGCCCCAAGATGACATTCCACATTATGCAGAGGTTCACCTGCACATCTGCCAATGTGGTATACTGCATCCACTGTACCCGGTGCGGCTTCCTCTACATTGGGGAAACCAAGCGGAGGCTTGGGGACCGCTTTGCAGAACACCTCCGCTCAGTTCGCAACAAACAACTGCACCTCCCAGTCGCAAACCATTTCCACTCCCCCTCCCATTCTCTAGATGACATGTCCATCATGGGCCTCCTGCACTGCCACAATGATGCCACCCGAAGGTTGCAGGAACAGCAACTCATATTCTGCCTGGGAACCCTGCAGCCATATGGTATCAATGTGGACTTCACCAGTTTCAAAATCTCCCCTCCCCCTACTGCATCCCTAAACCAGCCTAGTTCGTCCCCTCCCCCGACTGCACCACACAACCAGCCCAGCTCTTCCCCCCCACCCACTGCATCCCAAAACCAGTCCAACCTGTCTCTGCCTCCCTAACCGGTTCTTCCTCTCACCCATCCCTTCCTCCCACCCCAAGCCACACCCCCATCTACCTACTAACCTCATCCCACCTCCTTGACCTGTCCGTCTTCCCTGGACTGACCTATCCCCTCCCTACCTCCCCACCTATACTCTCTCCACCTATCTTCTTTACTCTCCATCTTCGGTCCGCCTCCCCCTCTCTCCCTATTTATTCCAGTTCCCTCTCCCCATCCTCCTCTCTGATGAAGGGTCTAGGCCCGAAACGTCAGCTTTTGTGCTCCTGAGATGCTGCTTGGCCGGCTGTGTTCATCCAGCCTCACATTTTATTACCTTGGAATTCTCCAGCATCTGCAGTTCCCATTATCTCTGATACTATTTTAGCAAGTATAAAGACATGTGTATTGCAACTTTGAACATTGTGTGGCTCGGCTCTTTCCCTTGGTCAAATGATCACATCCGTTTTACCAACTAAATGAATACTATGGCTAAGGACCACAACAATTTTATTACTGGAGTAAGTCTGTGCCAACAGAGACTATAAGAATCACTGAGACATCAGCGATGATTTGCAACATTGTAAATGGATACTTGTTTGATCACTTATCCATAGTTTTAAATGATTTAGATGGTTAAATTATAAAGGGCTACCTTTTCACACACAGGAAATCTTCCTAATACTGCATTCTTCGGATGACTTAATTGGACTCAGGAAGTAATCAAGACTGGGTTGAAAGTTCTTACTGGAAGTTCAAATTCTGAAAAAGATCCTTCTCATGAGGACTTATTGATACAGACTGAGAATGTCACCGGTTCAATTAGCCATTTGCAAATATGTAATGTCCAGCTATTGTTCATGTATCTGGCATAGGGTCTTCGCTGAAAAGAAGCATTAGCATACTCAAACAATCACACTATTCTGCAAGAGCAGGAAGTAATTTAACGGTTAATGGCTTTCTTTAGTGCCCCTTCCATGAATAGGGTAATTGATTCCTTTTTCTCTGTTAAGTTTGTGTATGACAATCAGTACCACCCTGTGTGACTTTGAGGCACCAAGAAAATTATGAAGAATGCATCTCTATCCCAACCATATGTCAAAGTCAAGCAAAGGGCTTTTCCCCCTTTGATGGTCTACGTATTGTTGAATTCCAATATTTTCCTCAAATATTTATGTTTTTATAAACAGTTCACAACTAAATCGTGAACAAACCCAGGCTGCAATACACCTGGACAGATGCCAAATACTGCACTCAGAACTACACTGTCTGGATGCTAGCTGCGCAATATTTTTGCATTGTCCCTGATCTGTGACCAGTAGAAATCAGGCTGCAATTAAAAGTGGCGTATGGTGACCTCAATCTGCAATCATTTGCATTTTATTTAAATAGCTTTGTTCATTTTAGACGCTTCTAATTGTTTGTGAAATAGAAGTAGGCTGGAAAATCAATGCTGTGGTGATAGTTTCAAATTGCGCTGTTAAGAGTCAACAACACTTTTTGTTTTGCATTGCACCTTGCAACATGGTGCTTTTTACATGCAAGGTTTTCAATATTTATCTTTGCAATCAGTTTTTGGCAATAAATCAATAAATCCATATTTACATTTAATCTATTTTAGAAAATTATGCAAATAAGTTATTTGGTAGGCAGAATATGAGGTTACTTCAGCAATAAAATGTGAGTATTATTCTGGAAATCAAAGTTAACTGATTTTTTTAAACAATTTTTTTCATGGGGTATGGACATACTGGCAATACCACGTTTTGTTTCCTATTTTTAATTGTTCTTGGTGTGAGTGGTTCAGTAGGTTTTAAGACTAAATGACAGGTAAGGATAACAGATTTCCTTCCCTAAAGGACATTGATGAACCAGGTGGGATTTTACTGGAATTGATGTTAATTGTAATGGCCGTCATCACGGAAATCAACTTTGTTTCACAATTCCAGGTTTATTTTTTGAATTTAAATTCCACCATTTAAACTCATGTCCCACAGTGTTATCCTGAGTCTGTGATTACTAGTGCAGTGACATTACCATTGCGCCTCTGTCTCCTCAAGATTAAGAGTTATGTGCCTGGCAATGCCGTTTGCAAATTGCAATTTATTAAATGAACGTGGTTCTGTCTTTCTTTGCAAGCATTTTTATTTCAGAGCAGCTGAACAGGAGTCAGCATATAAAGTAGGTAAGGCCATAGGACCATAAGAAATGGGAACAGTGTATGTCTTTTGACTGCTCAAGCACGCTCCATTATTCAAGGAGATTATGTTTGACCCAACATGCCTCATAGCGTGGATTCCCCTCTTGATAAGAATCGAACTCAGTCTTACATTTACATGTCTCACATACGTCATACACCTACACTGTGCCAACTTGATCTTAATAGCATGCAACATGGCAGATTAAGGGCAAGAATTTTCTATGGCCCTAAACGCTTCTACCCAATCCCAATATAAGTTCCAAGATGAAGGCATCTGTGGTCTTGGGAGTTCCTGTTCCCTATCCTTTAACAGCTATTGGTACATGTATATGGTCTCAATCTATGGATAACACCAAACATTTCAACATCCTTTCAAGCTATGAGTGGGAGAAGACAATGTAAATGTGCTTCTAGGTGTTCCATAAAATGAAATTTGGGAAGCAATAAATTGCATGCATGGACCTTGTGTTTTATTGAAGGTCAAAACATAATTTGAACAATAACAAGTTGTTACTATCTGACTGCAGAATGGCATTCATGAACTGAAATTGGAACTCATTTTAAAAGCATACTTTGTGCATTCTAAGGGACAATATGTTTCCATTATACATGAGCTCCAACTATGGGATTATAAAGCTTCTGATAACTGTTCACTTTAGAAGGGAAGCAAACCACTCAGGTAATTGAAAATTCCAGAAAATGCAAATTATTTCATTTATCTCTCAACATAATTGTCACTCTCGAACCAAAGCCGGAATTATACATTATTAAGGAAAAGTACAAGAATGAGAAAAAGGAATGTTTCATATCTATTATTGGTCATGGCATCACAACTAATAGCTAGCAGTTCGCATAAAAAGTGCTCAGCTTCCCTAAAGTGGTGATTGTAAATGTTATCTCTTTTTACTACACAATTTCCAGTAATATCAATTACTGCTGAGGTAATTGCCTTTAAACACATTGCATGCCTCCATATTCTGCTCAATATATTTTCCATTTGTTTCAGCAGCAATGTTACCTGGAAATTACTATAGTTTCAACAAATAACATCAGTGAGGTCCTACACTCTATAAAACAGGATTTGGTTTTAATGCAGTCACTTTTAAAATTGTACAAAGTTTCGACTTTGTTTTCTTCATAAAACATCAAGCCACATCAAAAACTATAAAGTCAAATATCTGCTGGGAGAAGTTGACAGACCATCACAATAACTGCTCTGTGGAGATTACTCTATTATATGTTTCATATCCTCTCACTTGAATGATTGCTTTGAAGTTCAACTGAATGGTGATACTTTTGGGGGCTCTTCATAATATTTCCTCGCTGCTGTACATAATCTTAATTCTTAGGAATTTTCAAGGCCAGGTAACTGTTTGCCATTTAGTTGTTTGCAGGCTGGAAATATCAGGGCAAGTCAGAAGTGATGCATTTTTAATTCCTTTGATAGGAGGATGAAATGTATAAACCTACAATGTCCTCAATGACTCTAAAGGCACTCTAAAACACTGGCTAATGTGTACTGTACATTTGACCTAATTGCAGCATAATATTCTGCTGACTCCAATTCCAACATTGGTTTTTAATGACTCATGTGGCAACAGAGGGAAATTTTGTTTCTTGTTCTTCAAGACCCCACACCTCCACATAGATCCCATAAACTGATCACTCCCAACAACACCAGAGCAGATGGTCAGACATCCGTTTTCCAGATGGCCTCATTCTGAGTGCTTGGTTACGCTCCAATTGTTAATAGATTCAGTCCTGTAGGCAATGCTGAGGCAGTTTGCAGGTGAGTGCTAAGTTTGGCAGATTGACACCTTTATTACCTTCTAAGTACTTGAAATTTCTGTGAAAATGATTTTTTTCCCCCAATCTTATGTGCTTATTTGGACAAGATCAAGAAGTGTGAAGTGGATTGAAGATTTCCTCACTGTGACTGTGCCTGTGACTGATTTACAGCTTTATGAGATGGCAGGCTTGTCAAAGGGAATGCTAAATGGCTGTCTATTTTTACTTTCTGACTTGAGACTTAGGAATCATAGATCATAGAATCCGTACAGTGTGGAAACAGGCCATCCCCCTAAAACCCACCTAATCTACACATCCCTGAACTCTACAGGCAATTTAGCATGGCCAATCCACCTACTCTGCACATCTTTGGACTGTGGGAAGAAACCGGAGCACCCAGAGGGAACCCACGCAGACACGCGTGAATGAGCCCTCCTCTGGATCGGTGTGAAGCATGATAATTCACAGAACAAGTCTGGCTGCAACAAAGTTGCAAAAAGTTGAAATGCAAACCTCTGCGATGGAGTCTTTAAGGTTGGGAATGCTGTGTGTGCCCTCATTACCCATAGTCGTATCTTGCCACCAAAAGTAGACAGAAATGGGACTCGAGCTGGGAATGCTGGAATTTGATCGTGTTCACCATGTTTAAAGTTTTCCCACATCAGGCCAGTCCCCAAAATTCAGACCAAGTGCCATTCACCCATCACCCCTTTGCTGGCCAAACTACATTGGCTCCCAGGCCCATGGTACTTTAAATTTTGAATTCTCATATTTGTACCCAAATCCCTCCACTGCCTCACTTTTTCCTATCTAAAAAAAACCTCCAGACACAGAGTTAAGTTGTTACCATTCTAGAGGACCAGAGAGCTGCTTTCTCAACTCTCTAACCTAACATCACAGAGCGAAACTCAAATAGTTGAAAATGTTCACTATTATTCAGCATAAGTGAAAATGAAGATAAAAAACAAACACTACATTTGCTTCTGGAAACATTCGGGGCAGCCTGCTTGCCGCAGTGATCAATGCTGGGACCACAAAATAGTTACGACATACGTTAATGACGTGGATAAAAGAAGTGAATGTACTTACATCAAGTTTGCAGATGACACAAAAATAGTTGGGAAAGCAAGTGATGATGATTACTCAACCTGTCTGCAGGAGGATACAGACAAGTTGTAAATAGGCAAAATCTTGGCAGGTAAAATATAATGTAGAAAAATGTACAGTTATTTGGCACTTTGGCAAGAAGGAAAATATGGTGAATATTATTTAAATGGGGCAACAATGTAGAAGACAGAATCACAGAGGGAATCATATAAAGCTATCATTCAAGCTCAGCAGCTATTATGAAAGGCAAATGGCTGCTGGCTTTTATTTCAAAGGGAATGGATTGTAACAGTATGGTGTAAGAATAGGGAAGCCTTGCTAGATCTATACAAGGCATTAATTAGACCACAGCTGGAATGCTGTGAACAAATTTGGTTCCGTTATCTAAGAAAAGATATGCTGGCATTTGAATCAGTTTGGAGAAGGTTCACTAGTTTGATTGTGGGTGTGGAATGATTTTTGTATGAGGACAGGTTGAGCAGGTTGGGCTTATAATCACTAGAGTTTTGAAGAATGAGAGGACACATTATTGAAATATATAAAATTCTTTGGGAGCTGGACAAAGTAGTTGCAGAAAAGTTGTTTCACCTCGTGGGAGAGTTTAGGATCAGAGATCACGACCTGAGAAAGGGGTCACCCACTTATGACAGAGATGGGGAGGAATTTCTTCAGTCAGGGTGATCAATCTGTGGAATGTTTCACCACAGAAAGCCATAGACGCTGGGTCATTAAGTATAACATTCTCAGGGGCCTTGAAGACTGAGTTAGATAGATTTTAATCAGAAAAAAAATGAAGTGTTATGAGGACAAGTTAGGAAGTTGAGTTGAGGATTATTAACTCAGTCATGTTCTTACTGAATGAGAGAAAACTTGATGCACCAAATGGGTTACTTCTGCTCCTACATTTTTTGACCTCATATTGCAACTTCTGAGAATCTATCATAACACCTCTTCGCCTGCTCCAGTTGTGCAGAGCACAACACATAAGTTTTATGCAGTACAGTCTATCTACGGTGCGCAGCAACGTCACCTCAGATCTACCCAATCTTCAGCATCACATTTGCCAAGGTCCATCATCTGCTCAATGATGGCCCTGGTGAAACAACAGTCTGCATTGTATCTACATTCAACCTTACTCGGGGTTGTGTAATAGTGTAATCAGATATGGTTGCTGAGGGCAGCCCTCATTTCCCAGTAACCATTGTTGTAAGGCATCTGCCACTTGACAGTTTAGCACATTCCTCCAGACAGCAGAGTCAGAAGTCACATGACTCACAGTCCGAGATAATAAGAACTGCAGTTGATGGAGTCAAAGATAACACAGTGCGGAGCTGGAGGAACACAGCAGGCCAGGCAGCATCAGAGGAGCATGAAAATTGATGTTTCGGGTTGGGACCCTTCTTCAGAAATGGGGAGGGGGAAGCGAGCTGGGAAGTAAAGAGAGAGAGGAGGGGTGAGGCTGGAGAAGGTAGGTGGGATGGTGAAAGGTGAGTGCTGGTAGGCAGTGGTGGAGATTAGTCAGTAGGATGGAATGGGTGGATAGGTGGGAGAGAAGATGAACAGGTGGTGTCAGGTCAAGGAGGTGGGGATGAGAGGGAGGTTTGGACATGGGATGAGGCTGGGGGTGGGGAGATTTTAAAACTGGTGAATTCTACGTTTAGGCCATTGGGCTGTAGGCTCCTGAGACAGAATATGAAGTGTTGCTCCTCCAGTTTGTGGGTGGTGTCATTGTGACACTGGAGGAGGCCCAGGATGGACATATCACCCAGGGAGTGGGAGGCAGAGTTAAAATGGTTGGCAACCAGAGGGTATTACCATTTGTTGTGTATGGAGCACAGGTGCTCTACCAAACTGTCTACGAGTCTATGCTTGGATTGGGATGGGCAAAGTCAGAAGTCACATGACACCAGGTTATAGTCCAACAGGATTATTTGAAATCACAAGCTTTTTGAGCGCTGCCCCTTCATTGGATGAAGTGGAGGAAAGCACACAGGCACAAAGTTAAATGCAGAGAGATAACGGCAAGATAATTCCAGGTAATTAAGAGTATCAATAGATAAGTACATATGGCGTAAATTGAGTGTCGCCAGGCTGAGTAACTAGTCTTCGCAGGTAATCAAAAATGTCACTTGAGCAAAGTGTCAACAGCTGAATGGCAAGTGAAGGGATGACCTATAATCCGATTAATTAAGGCAGAGAGATAATTACAAAAAATCAAAAATAAAATGGTGCTAGAGACAAACCAAATGGCTGAATTAATGTGACAGATATAAGAGTTGCATGTCAAGGGTCTAACCAAAGTAACAAATAATCCAAAACTGTACAAACTAATTAAGGTAGAGAGATCATAACAAATTCGCAAGTTGGTGTCTAAACAGTATATTAAGGAAGATTTTACAGATACAGAACAGGATGGTGGGGTTATATGTAGTACGACGTGAACCCAAGATCACAGTTGAGGCCATCGTCATGGTTTATCGTATCAGTTTCTCATAGGTCATTGTAGCACTCCGAAATAAACCTGTTGTACTATAACCTGGTATCATGTGACTTCTGACTTTGTCCAGCCCAGTACAACAGCGGCATCTCCACTTCATTGATACAGCAGAACACAGAGGACTCTGACAAGGTAGGCCAGAGAATGCTTCTACCAATACTTTTGACATGGGAACTTGTTCCCAATAAGGCACAACGAGCCATGTCATGCAAAGACAGTGTGAGATAGTAAGTGCTGTATGATCAATGGTCCCCTCACTCCCCACAACATTCAAGAAAGGCAGCATTGCATACAAGAGCATGTTGACAAGTACTTACAGTTCAAGGTGAGAGGAAATTAGCCCCTTGCCCTTGTGCAGCCTATGAGATCTCAGATTGTCTTTGTGAACTGTGGCCCGCAGATGTTGCCTGTGATCACTACTGCTTCAGAGATGACTATCTTCAATCTGTAATGACCAATGACATGGTCAAGACTCCTTGTGACTAGGATTTGCATTCCACACAGTCGGACACTGCGTGTATTTCATAAACAGGGTACTATCATAACTGATGAGTTCAACCTGCACTGCGCAAGTCTGATTAACACAACTGCCCCTTGAACAGCCTCAGATCACTCACGATTACAGCCTGAGTGCTCAGACAGGAAAAAAAAACTGACTCCATCCGTGCCACGTGTTGCTGTAGCCACTTTCCATTTCCAGTTTGTGCGTACAATTTGCCTGAGTGGGGAAGACAACAGAGGTCACATTTGTCAAGTGAGTCACTGGCTCAGCCTGGTAACTAGGGTTGGGGGTCTTCCCCAAGTTTCCATGTTCCTTTCTTCTTTGTACTCCCTGTGGGGCTCATCCCTTCTGAACTTCCATACGTTGCTTTCATTTATGACTTTCTTTCTCAATATTACCGCACAAGGCCTGCCCCTACAGATTAGCCATACCAAACATTGTTCTGCACTGTCTCTCTGAAAAGACAATGGTTGTGATCACAGATGATTCCACCCTGCTGTAATTACCTCTGACCTCCAAAGCAATCTCACCTCCTCAAGGAAACATGCTGAGCTCCTCCCCTTCATAAACACTGTTCCCTCTGCATCCCAGCATGCTGCTTCCAATCCCTAGAATTGACTTCTCGATCTTCTCTACCACAGCAGAAGTCCCTGATAACTCCCTTGGCTTTTATGGAGTTAACCCCTCCGTACTCCCCACCAACCCCCACCATCTTCCACCCCTTCCCTGGACTGACCATGGCCTAGCTCCCTGACAATATGGGGGTAATGCTCAACTGATGAGTGGCCAGAACGCCAACTGATCTCTGGGCAGCTCTAAATGAATTCTCTCAACTGTGTGGACTGGTTGATTGGACCTGCAAGACTGTCTATGGCCCATGCTTCAGACTTTATTTATGCTCCTGATCGCCCAAAACACTAACTGATGATGTCAAAGTCACCCAACATTGCCTTTATTTGTGGTGATAGAACCTCTTGACTGAAAGCTGTCTTCTTGGCCTGATTGAGGAATGTTCTGCATAGACTTTGAGTTATAGACATTTAGTTGATGCATGTGCATTGTGTTATCCACATATACTACAAGCTTACTGTGTAGATTTGTGATTGGTATAGCATTGTGCTATATAGTAACATGTCTACCCCTCCCCTGACAGATCACTGCTGACAACCATTACAAGCCACCTGGCTGCGTTTGCGCTAAACAGCTAGGCCTGACAGAATTACTGAGAGCTTTTATACTGTGGCTAAAGAGGCAAAGCACAAAAAGGCATGCAAAGACAACTCAAACCAGAAAAGCAGGGACCATTCTAATAGACACAAAGTGAGTGAGTGCTACAAGAACAAGTGAGCAGCCTTGAGATGCACCTTGTTCTAATCTATGAGTTTAGTGCCTGCCCAAGGCATAAAGCAGGATTAAATGATAGGTATCAGTGCACTCCCAAACAGCGATAATGAATTGGAAAACTTTGTAATAAGTGGATCGAATGCTGTGCCATGGTGGTGAGTACCGGCCAAGAGGGAATCCCAGAGGAGCAAGCGGTGAGTTGGAGTCACTGGGTTCCCGCTCTGACTTCCACATCAGGAATTGCCACCATCATCTAGTTTCTATTCAGAGGGAAATTTCCAACAAATGAGGTGACATTAGATAACAGTGGCATGCTAATACAGGCAAAAATAAATCTATCAATATTCACTAATGAGATTCTCAACTCACTGACAACTTGGTTGGAGAATTAGACTTACTTTTCACAATTTTGAGAATCTCAGTTCTGCTGATCTCACCTTATTTCCCAATTTACTTAGGAACAGGAGTAGCCCCTCCGGCTTTTTCCTCCATTCATTGAGATCATGGCTGATCTGTGGCCTAACTCCATATACCTGCCTTTGGCCAATATCTCTTAATGCCTCTCCTTCACCAAAGATAAACTATCTCAGACTTAAAATTAATAATTGATCTCACATTCACTGCTACTCTGGAAGAGGGTTCCAAACCTCTACCACCTTTTGTGTGTATAGGTCCTTCCTTACAGTCTCTCCTGAACATGCGGCCCTAATTCTCAGGCAATGCCCCCTAGTTCTAGAATCTGCAGTCAGTGGAAAGAGTTTATATTTCTCTACCCTGTTGTTTCCTGTTAATATCTTGAAGACTTTGATCAGATCACCATTTAATCTTTCAAACTGTAAAGAAAAAAGGCCTAATTTGTGTAATTGCTTCTGGCAGCTTACCACCCTCTCCCCTGCACCCTCCCTGCTGATGTCCAGGTATCATTCTTGTAAACCTACATTGTTCTCCCTCCAAGGCCAACATATCCTTCTGAAGGTATGGTACCGTGATCTGCTCGCAGTATTCCAAGGAGGGTCGAATCAGCATCTTGTATTGCTGCAGTATAACATCTGCATTCGTGTAATCTGGTCCTCTAGATACAAAGGCTGACATTCCATTAGCTCTCTTGATTATTTCCTGCACCTGTTGTTGTCATTTTAATAATCTGTGCAGCTGAATCTCCAAAATCTTTTTGGGCATCAACTATATTTAACTTCATACCATCTAGAAAAAGTATCCTAATTCATCCTTTTTTCATCCAAAATGGATAACCCCACTCTTGCATACATTTGCCACATCTGCCACTGTTTGCCTGTTGCCATCATCTACTCTGTCTATAATGCTGTGTAACTTTGTGTTGTCAGCAAATTGCCAATGCCCATGTTGGACAAGTTGGGAAGATTCTGCTCAGAAAGTTCTGCATCCTTCTTTTCTTATCGCTAATTGTGCTAATTTATTAATAGGATTCATTTTTGAATATTTGGACTTACTAACAGCGATATTTCTGGCACTGACATTTAAAAAAAAATCTATGTATAAAGTACAATGAGAATTGATCCAAAATACTCTGAAATGTCCAAGAAAGGAAAAGCTGCACATAATGCCAGAGGGACATTGCCATGTTTAAAGGAGTAGGATATTTCTATTATTACATTTTACCTGATTTCAACACTACATTACCTTGAAGCAAGGCATGAGGGACTTGACTGACACCATTAACTGTACATTTTATTACTGCTACCATAGCTAGAACTGAAGAAGCATTGGTGAATATAAAATACTATATACAGCAAAATGTATTAACTGGAACCATATTTATTATCTTTATTTACAGTGAATGTTTATGCATAGTGACATGAGGAATGTCAAAGCCAGAGGCTAATTGTAGCACCTCCAACTGTTGCGGAACTGACATTAATTAACTCCACACAAAGAGGAATTAAACTTTTAAACATTTCAGCTGGCATCTCTTGGTAGCCAGCTGAGTCGGACTGCTCCGAGCCACATCGAGGTGCAGCAGTCTGCTGCCTGACAAAATGGCCTGCAGCTGCTCAAGATCATACTAAATGGTACCGAACGTTATGTTTTTCTGTGTGTTTCCTACAACTAGGTCAGTAGCAAACAACTAAGGAATCAACTACTGTCAGGAAATAGGGTACAGGTCAGAGGAAGTCATAGTCAAACCATACTCTTTTCAGATTCTGCTGTCAGTAACTTGCCCAATGCCAGTCATTGGAAAAATAAGAAATTAGGAGTAGGGGTAGACCACTTCGGGGTGAACAAGCCTGCTCTGCCATTCAATAAGATCAAGGCTGTTCGAGTGTAAACTCAACTCCACTTCCACTGTCTTTTGAGGAACAGACTTCCAAGCATTGTCGACCCTGTGAGAAAAGCAATTCTCCCCACTTCTATTTTAAATAGATGACAACTTATTTTTAAACAGCAAACTATGTTCATGATTCTCCCACAACAGGAAACAACTTCTCTGCATCCATGCAGTCAAGACCCTCAGTGGGCTCTAAAGATAAATACTGTGCATGCTAGAAATCTGAAATAAAGAAGATTTTGCTGGGGAAACTCAGCAGATCTGGCAAATTCTGTGGAGAGAGTAACAGAGTTAATAGTTTGAATCTGATATGATTCTTCCCTGTAACATATCACTAACTACTTGTTGCCAGCCAAAAATCAACCCATTTATGCCAACTCTGTTGACTATCACTATTAGTCACAGCACATGCTATTTCTTCATATAACTTCAATAAAGTGGTTAAACAAGATTTCGCTTTCACAGAACCACATTGTGTCTGCTTGGTTACCTTGAAGTTTTCTAAGTACCCAAATATAACATCTTTAGTTGCAGCTTTAAACATTTTCCCTCTGACGCATGTCAAAGTAAATAGCCTATAATTTCTTAGTTTCTGTCTTCCTCCTTTTTTGAATAAAGGAATTACACTGATCATTTTCCAAATTCAACAGAACCTACCTCAAATCTGAGGAATTTCATAAAATTGAAATTATCAACACTTCAACTACTCCACGAGCCACTTCTGCAGAGACTCTAGATATAGTCAATCGGACCCAGGAACTTTGCAATCTGTAGCTCCAACAATTTGTTCAGTATTACTGCCCTGGTAATGAATTTTCCTGAGTTCCTCACTCCCTTCCTTTTCCTAATTTACAACTATTTCTGGATTGTTACTTGTTAAGCTCTGTAGTGACACAAAATACCTGGTCAACACATTTGACATCTTATTTTCCAGTATTAATTCTGCAGATTCACTATCTATAAGGTCTATGATTACTTTGTCAACTTAATTTTTTCAAATGTTGAAAGGAACTTTTTTTTTCCGTAAAAGTGCCAGTAGGAGAGATCAGGCTCAAGCTGATGCCTGTTTTCAGGAGCCTAAATTACGAGGAAAAAGACTAGCAAGAATTAGCTTTTCAATTAAGAAAGAAGGTATCTGCAGAGTGATCCTATGGGGGGGTTATAAAATATGGAAGAAGTTGACCAGAAATCCTACTTAAAATTCAATTGTAGGACATGGAATAATTTCAGCACTGAAATCACGTGGTTCTTTATCACTCAAAAAGAATGAATTGAGAGAAAGTAATAGAACAATTTACAGCTACATATAGCAATATTGAATAGCAGTGAGTTCTAGATTGATGTTTTCAAATGAGGCCATTACATTCCCTAACCTGCAAGATCTTGTGATGTGTAATGTTTTCCATGAACCTTGCAAAGGTGGCTCAGCAAAATAAATGTGCAAATGTTGCACACATAAACCTCCATTCATTTATCATCAATTAGATGTTAACCGTCCTCTCGATAATATTTTTGCACATTAGTACAATTCTATTATTGTCAGAGTGAGATAAGATAGGAACATTTGCTCTGTTAGCTTTCAATATGCACACAGTAAAAGTAACACTGCACATTACAATAATATATTTGATTGATATTTCAAAGGGAAAGGAGTAATTTTAGTTGGATACTGAGATATAGTGCATACTCAAGAGGCTATGTAAAGTTATTTTTGATGATCAAAGATGGTCAAAGTTTGCTTAACTTAGATCAGATGTATCACAGGATCACAACAGAATTATTACAGAGATAGTAGAAACTGCTGATGCTGGAGAATCTGAGATAACGAAGTGTGAAGCTGGATGAACACAGCAGGCCAAGCAGCATCAGAGGAGCAGGAAAGTTTGACGTTTTGGGTCGGGACTCTTCTTCTTCATCCAACTTCGCACTATGTTATCTGACAACAGAATTATGGTGCTTAAGGAGGCCATTCAGCCCATCATGTCTACACCAGCTTTCTAAATGAGTGTCCCCATGACTTTGTGCCATTTTCTTTTCTTGTCCCCATTCTTTTGCGCATCTTTTCTATTCAAATAATCATCTAATGGAAGTGTTTGGCCTATTAACTGAAAGGCATGATGTTGTAATGGTCACTATGTTAGACTGTGCTTAACAAGTCTGTGGAATAGCTCTCCCACTTTTGGCACAAGTATCTTGTTGTAAGATGACAGATTGAAGAGAGCAAAGGTTTTCTGCCTGATAACATAATGAAAACCAAACTGGAAAAGGTCAGTCAATCCTTAATTCTGTAAGCATTCTAAATTTACTTTTACCTGTAATTTTCTGAAGGCGAATCGGAGTTTACCCAGCATGACTGCATGAGAAAACAGTAATCAAAAAATAATAAACTCATACAAAATAGGAGCTGAAGTGAGTTGCATGGCCCTTCAAGCATGTGTCTCTAATTAGAATTTAACAGTTGTTCTTCACTAATGGAAACACCAAGCTTCTATAGAAATAAATTTGTGTAAGGACCCAATTTATTGACAGATATCACTTCAAAGTATTTTAAATTGCTAACATTTTCTACTTTGTTTATCAGCAATTTAAATCAAGTGTAAAATTATTTTACTCCATATTGCTGAATAACATTCACACACTGTGTTACTTTTCACAACATATTGAACAGATAATGCTCAGTTCATCAAGATACATTAAGAGTAGATTTACAATTGCCATGGATCACTTGCTAACATCATATAAGTAATATTGTTTTCATGTGCCAGCAGAAATACAGCTTAATAAGCTGTTTTCTTCACAGAAGAAGGATGGCAGTATGAAATTGGGATTTATAAAGAAACCTTACTGCACCTTCTTGGCAGCTGTAACATTATATCCTGACCTCTGTTCTGTAACCCTGATACACTAAGTAATACAATCTGCCTTTAGACCACGTAAGGCAACACTTTTCATTGTACCTTGGTAAGCATGACAGTAAAAATCAAATCAAATCAAACGCTGGTTGCATCTATCTGAATCATTCAGTCTTGCATCCATTACATGAGTATCCCATAATGTCTTTAGAATCACTGCACCTGAAACTGTGTCCTTAATGTGACAAAATCTCAGGACAGACACTAGCAATGGACTGAAACATGGAAATAACAGTTAAAGTATCAATCACCAATATTGCCAACTCTGAGAGAAGGTACACCTGGACTTTTGTTTATGTGACATCTGCAAATATTAATGCATTTATCTTAAAAATGCTGAGTCACTGTAATTGAGTGTCTTGTTTTGTGCTTTCACACAAACAGCTGGTATATGAGAAGTTTAGAAAGCAGAGGGGTCAGACCTGATTAGGTAGAAAGGGGAAAGTATGGAAGATTGGGTAACCAAGTTTGGAAAATGATTATAAAAGAGAGAAGCAGAGATGAATGTTGAAATCCTAACACATTAAATCATTGCAAAAATAATTAATAGTAATGCAAGTAATATTCAGATTTGCAAAAGATATGCAACGACAATAATGATGATCTTTGGCAAAAGTCTGTTTAAGCCTCAACTGGAGAATCATGTCCTACTTTTGTGCAATGCACTTCAGGATGAATGTGACAGTTTTAGAGAGGGCACGGAAAAAGACTTAGCAGAATAGTTCCAGCAAATGAAATACTTCAGTTATGGGGACCGATTAGAGAAACTGTGTTTGTATTATGAATGATAAGGTTAACAGGAGATTTGTTATTGAAGTTCAAAGCTATGAGTGACTGAGACAGAGTGGAGAGAGAAAAATATGTTTTTGTTGGTAGGTGAGCCAAAGGTGACGTGAAAATGTTTTTTTTTCCCCACAGTGAGGGATTGGTATCTGGAATACATTAACTGTGAAAATGGTGGGGGCACGTTCAACTGTAGCTTTCAAAAGGAAATTGGGAAGCAACTGGAGTAGGAAAAGAACCTTCAGAGTTATGAAGAAAGGACAATGGAGTGGGAATAGCTTTCCTGCTCTTGCAGAGAGATTGCATGAGTTCAACATGCCAAATGGCTGCCTTCAGTACAGCAGCAAATGTCCCTGGAGCAACTCATCACTTGGCTGATATCCTAGGATTCACCTTGCACCTACTCCTCCCTTGAAAGCCCATTGTTACCTGCGCAAGTACTGTCAGTCTGAAGCTGGCCTGCACAGTTCCTTATATCTGCCCCAGACATGACAGATATGAGATGAGGTAATTGACCTCCTTCCTGGAGGTTCTGCTGCACAGAATAGTGTATTGGAAGGACTTCCTCTTACCCCAGAACCAGAAATGGAGGCATAGCACCAGAACTCGCCAATTCAATCTGAGATTGCTATCCAAGTTACAGCAGTCTGAGCTAACTGGTTGATGTATTTCCCATATTTGGCTCCAATTAGAACTGGACCCTGACTCTGACTATCCAAAGTGTGGCTTGGACTGGCATCAAAGGCTGCACTTGACTTCCTGTTTTGGGACCCTCTGAGCAAAGGCAATTCCCCTTGACTTGACTGAGGCCTGCTGACAACAGTGACAAGCTTTTTGGTGTTGTACCAGGTGTTGGTTTTTGTGTGTTGCACAGCAAGACGGCAGTAAGATGAGGCTGGGATTTCTGACTGGGAGGGCAAAGTACGAAAAGGCAAGATAAGGCAATGCAAGACAGAAATGCTGCAAGCATCAAGGTAGGATCAGAGTGAGTGAGCACTGTGACAACAAGTAAAGAGACAAGAGATACAGCCCAATCCAGTCCCTGAGCTGGGTGTCAGTTGCACATCTCACTGTAGCCCATATTGCCCCGATTCCCTTTAGATTCTGACCAATATCTCTCTATTCACCGAGCGTAAAGTTCAAGGTTTTTATTCACTGCTTTTATGACTGCTCTTCTCTCATTTTTTTCTCTCCATTTATGTCAATGTTCATACTGGATCTGCAGGTATTCCTGTGTCACATGACTAACTTATTCCCCAATCTCCCTTCAAATGCACCAGGATTCCACAGTTCTCAGTTATTTAGCTGTCTCTGATCCATCCTTGACACCCATTGTATCATCAATTCTCACTTTCCAACCTCAATTGTCAGTCTGACCTATCTTTCCATAACACCATCCTCTTACACCTTACTTCACAACACAGGAAGTTTGTTATCGCTACTCACCAAATGGCTGATGTATGAATGAGGAATCAGCAATTTATGGAAATCAATGTATTTCTCTATCCATGGATGGTGTTGAACGGTGGAATCCAACATTTCCTGTTTTCACATTAGATTTCCAGCATGAAAGGTAATGTATAAATAGCCAATACTAACCAAATTTCTCAAATAAAACACTGTTTTCATATCCTCTTGATTTTCACTATCAACTTGGAATAAAGCACTTATACTGAGATGTATGCACAATATTGGTATTTGTTTTCTCTAATCCCAGTCTAATCCCATTGCATGAGTTTGGGAAACAGTTTTAATGATTTAAAAGGTATTCAGCCAGAATGAGTTAGTGAAAAAAGCACAAAAATGGATTAAGTCTGGACATTGATGGCACCAGTGGAAAGAAGTGTTTCAGAATTCAGTACAATCCTGTTCTTTCTTTTCTTTTGATGTCTTTATTTCCCCAGTTTAGTTACATGTCCATGTCAACTAAAACAAATCCAAAGTCTTCACTCTCCCCAAAGTTTCATCAGTCCATATCCTGCAGTGCATTCATTGTCTAGATTTGATGCACTTCCCATGCTTTCTTCATCAACCTAAAATCCTTCACAGTGTAATTAGTGTGAATTATTTCAGCCACATTTCAAGTTGTCTGCAATTATTCACACTCAAGTCCTGTCCAAATGTCATTTCTCACCTTTAAAAATGGATATTTCTTTGGCTCCCCAACTACATTTGCTAGTTCTGCCTTGTGATGCTGGGCACCAGGCAGGAAGATGTCGAACATTGAAGTTATAACTCAAGCACATATATTCAAAACAAACTTCATGTTTTGAAACATTTTACTCGAAATTTACATAACATCTCCATTTGCCCTTGAAGTGGAAAATTCTAATTAAAGAAACATAAGGGATAGATCCATCTCTGAACATTGCCAGAAAAAATTCTTTTAATGATATGCTAAGAGCTGATAGAATAACAGAAGATTTTATGCCAGTAATACATTAATAAATGCTACAAAAAATGTGTGATACCATTCTGTATTTTATTTTCCAGTTTACAGAATATCTTATCAAGATTGTAAGATAATAAATACCTTATTTTTTAAATGTCAAAACGTGATAGATACTGTTTTTAAAAAAAAAGCACCCTGCATTAGTGAGCTTCATGGATCTTATAGTCCAATAAGTTGATTCTGTAGAATTGCTTCCTTGATGTTATGAATGGTGTCACTGCATGTGGTAATAATGGCCAGTTTATATTCAGTAGTGTGAAATATCAACACTGGAAAATGGAAAGTTAACTCCAATTTTGATTGACGAAAATTTTAATCTTTACATTGGTGGATGTCATAGTTTTCAATGAAGAATAACATATACTATTCTGGATCTTTTGTTTCAAAGGGGATAGCTCAAGTAAGCAAGATCAACACCAAATGTTATTCTACTATATGTGTACGTGTAAAATGTATGCACATGATATTGTTTGAGAAAGGGAAAATATTGATGACTGAGGACAATATGAAATTCCTGTCAATACGTCTGTATGAATTTTGAGTTGATGCTTGAAAGGATTTGATTATACGGGCACCCTTAGCAAATGGGTTGAAATCAGCCATTAACTACAAGAATGAAATCAACACAGGTGGTTTGAATTATATTATTGGCTGCATGTTGTATTATGCCTGAGGTAAAGGAGCTTTGCTGTTGACAGAAGATCTGTAACTGCTGCAAGTTTACTAACTGGTTGTATTTCACTATTATGAGAGAAATATTAATGTGGTAATTATGAGTAGAAGGATGATGCTGCTAATCCTGATCCCTTGATTGGGTCTACGTACCCATTATTTTTATGGCAGTAGAGGATCAACAACAATTGAGTCTTTACAAAGACCATCTCTAGTCTTAACACTGTGTAGTTTATGGTATGATAGCAATTTGGTACATGTCGCATTTGTAAGATAAATAGATATTAAGTCTATGAAGAAATGTATGGATACAGGTCTAGGCCCCATGACAGCTAAAGATGTTCTGTCTCATCCCCACCTAAACCAGTAATCATCATAATCAGATTATGTGGAGTTTAATGCAGTCTCCATCATAAACACTTTCAGAACCATGACATTAATTATAGGCAGAATTCTGCCAACACTAACTTTTTGTTAAATTTTCGAGGAGTGGGTGTCATGTTGATTTGGACACTTGCCATTCAGCTCTAAAATTCAGGCTCAAACTCAATATAGTGAATACAGTTAGGCCTTTTTGACACTATCAGTCATCACAACAAAACTCATTCCATCCTCACTTGATGTCTAAATATACACCCAGGAGAAATTTGTAAGGACAACATGCAAAAAGAGTGACAATGAATTGGCAGCCTGTTTCATACTCTGCCCAATCTTCTATTGCACTGGCTTCCTGGAGCTGAAAACTGTGTGGAGTCAAATAAGCTGCCAACTCATGCATGTCTGTTTTTATTAACACTTTAGCTCAATCTTAACACCATGGAATTTTCAGAGGACATTTACCCAACCTCCCAATGCATTTGATAAGGTTCTATATGGTAGTGTCATTCAGGAAGTAATGAGGCATGGGATTCAGGGAACTTTGGCTGTCTGGATACAAAGCTGGCTGTCCAATA
This sequence comes from Stegostoma tigrinum, assembly GCF_030684315.1. Classification (NCBI taxonomy): domain Eukaryota; kingdom Metazoa; phylum Chordata; class Chondrichthyes; order Orectolobiformes; family Stegostomatidae; genus Stegostoma; species Stegostoma tigrinum. Next base: position 36,287,957 of record NC_081373.1, on the reverse strand, counting down.
GAAAACAGAGGGTGGTTTTAGATGGAAAGTATTCAGCCTGGAGTTTGGTGACCAGTTCCACAAGGATCTGTTCTGGGACGTCTGCTGTTTGTGATCTTTATAAATAACTTGGATGAGGAAGTGGAAGGATGTGTTAGTAAGTTTGCCGATGACATGAAGTTTGGTGGAGTTGTAGACAGTGTGGAGGGCTGTGTTTGGTTGCAACGGGTCATTGACAGGGTGCAGAGCTGGGCAAAGAAGTGTTGGATGGAATTCAACTCAGAAAAGTGTGAAGTGATTCATTTTGGAAGGTTGAATTTTGAATGGAGAATACAGGGTTAATGGCAGGATTCTTGGCAGTGTGGAGGAACAGAGGGATCTTGGGGTCCAGGTCCAAAGATCCCACAAAGTTGCCACCCAAGTTGATAGGGTTGTAAAGAAGGCAAATGGTGTGTTGGCTTTCATTGACAGGGGAACTGAGGTTAAGAATCGCAAGGTTATGCTGCAGCTCTATAAAACCCTGGTTGGACCACATTGGAATATTGTTGCCTCATTAAAGGAAGGATGTGGAAGCTTTAGAGACAGTGCAGAGGCGATTTACCAGGATGGTGCCTGGACTGGAGGGCAGGTCTTATGAGGAAAGGTTGAGGAAGCTAGGGCTTTCTTCATTGGAATGAAGAAGGATGAGAGTTGACTTGATAGGGATGTACAAGGTGATGAGGGGCATAGATAGAGTGGATACCCAGAGACTTTTCCCCAGGGTGGAAGTGACTATTACAATGGGGCATAATTTTAAGGTGACTGGAACAAAGCATGGGGAGATGTCAGAGTTAGGTTCTTTACACAGAGCGTGGTGGGCGTGTGGAATGCAGTGCCGGCAGTGATAGTGGAGTCAGACACACTAAGGACATTTAAGCAACTCTTGGATAGGCACATGGATGGTAGTATAATGTAGGGTATGCAGGGTAGTATGATCTTAGTAGGATAATGGGTCATCACAACGTCGTGGGCCAAAGGGCCTGTACTGTGCAGTACTGAACTATGTTCTATCTTTCAAAGCATTGTCAAATTTCTTTTTAGAAGTTCTAGCACATCAGCTATCTAATCTGGCACAAATGCTCATGGTGGGAATTGCTGAGCTGCAAAGAATCTTTTGTCATGCAATGTTCATTGATTTTTGACAGCATCACAAATTAGTGTGACCATTAGGATCATGCAAAATCTCACTGTTAGTTATGAAACAATCCAAAGACATGTATCGTGTCAGTCATGGTTCAATGATACCTGCTTCTGAACTGGATCCAAGTATCATTCCAGCACAACACAGGGCTGCTGAATTTTTTGCCCATTATGTTAAACATATCGCCCTGTCTGACCTCTTGTGTGGACAGTAAGGATCCCATTGGCAATCATTTGAAGAACAGCACAGATATCATGCCCAGTGTCCTATTCAATATTTATCCCTCCATAAGCGTTACAAGAAAAAAGATTTGTGGTGGTGTTTAATGGATCATTCACATAAAAGTTGCAAAAGAAGCCGGCCCACAAGCATTCAACAGTCTGGTGTTATGGATAGAATGGCTGTTATTTTCTTTCTATCACATTACTGACTGAGAATCTCTCCTGCTTGTCATTGGCATAAATCAGAAGGATTGCAGGTTGATATTAAATCTGTTCAAACATTTTATAAATACACTTTCCTTGGTAATTGCATGCTGGGATGGGACCGAATCAAGGGCTTCTGGCCCAGAGGCAGGAACACTACTAACTACACCACAAGACCTCAAAGAAAGATTATCTGTGCATGATCACATTGCAGCTTTTGGAAGTTTCCTTTGTGCAAATTAGCTGCAGTAGTTCCTGCAACAAAAGGATGCATGCATATATGGACAGATTTCAGTCCTACATTATTTCTTAGCGACTCGTTTTTGCAACTGAAGAACCAAAATACAAGCTCCAGTCAGATATTCATTGTAACCTTTGAGCATAATTAACAATCTAGTTACAACTGGAATTAACGTAATAAAGAATATTTAGTTTTAATATGCAGAAAGAAGTTCCATCCAAGGATATAATATTTCTACTCACATGTTTATATATTAACGTCCATCTCAGTAAGGCCACATGAAAAGACATTTATTATTAACTGGAGGGACATTCTGTGAGTAATTTGCTTTTCCTGGCACGGATTAATCCCTGCAGCTGAATGAGCACAAGGCACAATCACATTACCAAAAGGATGTGGATGCTTTGGAGAGGGTGCAGAGGAGGTTCACCAAGATGTTGCCTGGTATGGAAGTCGCTAGCTATGAAGAGAGTTTGAGTAGATTAGGATTATTTTCATTAGAAAGACAGAGATTGAGGGGGGACCTGATTGAGGTCTACAAAATCATGAGGGGTATAGACAGGGTGAATAGCAAGAAGCTTTTTCCCAGAGTGGGGGACTCGATTACTAGGGGTCATGAGTTAAAAGTGAGAGGAGGAAAGTTTATGGGAGATATGCGTGGAAAGTTCTTCATGCAGAGGATGGTGGGTGCCTGGAAAGCGTTGCCAGCGGAGGTGGCAGCCATAGACACAATAGTGTCTTTTAAGATGTATCTGGACTGGTACATGGATGGGCACGGAGCAAAGGAATACAGACCCTTAGAAAATAGATGACAGGTTTAGACAGAGGATCTCGATCGGCACAGGCTTGGAGGGAGTTGAAAAGTTTGAACTAAACCCAATGGCTCAGCGAGCATGTCTTCAAGCTCATCCACAACCCCAGATACAAATCTTCTCAAACTTTAAATGTTAGCCTTTATTGCAAGAGCAGGAGGGGCATAAAATTATGGAAAATTCATAACATCTGTAGAGACCATTGGTAAAATCAAACCTTGGGTATTGTGTACAGTTTATCTCTTTATGGTGCAGTGGCTCAGTGGTTATCACTGCTGCCTCACAGTACCAGGGACCCAAGTGTGATTCTAGCCTCAGTCAACTGTCTGTGTGGAGTTTGCATGTTCTCCCTGTATCTATGTGGGCTTTCGCCAGGTGCTCAGGTTTCCTCCCACAGTCCAAAGATGTGCAAGTTAGGTGGATTGCCCCTGCTAAATTACCCGTAGTTTTCAGGGATATGTAGGTTAGACGCATTAGCTATGGCAACTGCAGATTTAGGGGGAGGGGTCTGGGTGGGATGCTTTTTGGAGGGCTGGTGTGGACGTGTTGGGCTGAATGGCCTATTTCCACACTGTGGGATTCTCTGACAGTAAAGAAGGAATATGTATGCACCAGGAACAGCTCGTGGGTGGTTCACTAGGCTGCTTCCAGGGATGAAAGCACTGTCTAATGTGGAGGGATTGAACAAGTTGAAGTCAAATCATTGGAATTTAGAAGTATCGGGGTAATCTTATTGGAGCATATAGAGTTTGACAATGTTTATCCTGGAAGGATGTTGTGTCTTCTGGAGGAGTCTAGAACTGTGAGCATAGTTTTACAATCATGGTTCTCTTTTTCAAGATGGAAATGAGGAGGAATTCCTTCTGACAGAGTTATTGGAATGGTGAGAGGGCGCTGTGTCATTCAGAGCTGAGTTAGATTTTTCTTCAACAAGGACATTAAGGGTATAGAAGAACAGACAGGAAAATCGATTTAAGGCCACAATCAGGTCATTGAATTGAATAAGAGCAAACTTGATGGACCAAAAAGCTTCCTCCTGCCCCATTTCACGATCATTTGATCACGAGAATTGAGAATGGCACCCCCATTTTGAAATAAATAGCTGCAAATATCATCAGTACACTTTGCATGTTTCTGTTTCTTCAGGCTATTAAACCAACAGTTATATGCATCTGAGTACTAATGCGCTAAAGTATTGTTTGCTGGTTGGCACAGAGACTTTGGTAATGTTGCTATTTGAGTATCAAACATTCATGTAGCAAAACGAGCTGACCATTACACTAAACTACTTGTCTATTCACTGAAATAAATTATTGGTGTTCCTGGCACACATTGCACTGGCAGAAGGCGAACTGGTTGGCAACAGGTGGCATACTTTGTCTCTTTCCAAGAAAGAAAATTAAATGGCACCATGTCTCAAAATGGCACCATTCATTAAGTGGGAAAGGCTGATTGCAAAGCAGGAAATATTCAAGTTTCCTCCTTCAAAGGTATAGCTGCCCTCAACGTATTTTACACTGCAGTTTTACAGTTTTAAATCATACATTAATGCTTTGCATACTGAAATAGGACATGTGATGCTACTGCATTGCATTATCACTGTCTTGCTTATGACCACTTGCCAGAGGTTACACATGAGTGTGGTTCTGATGTGTTGTGGTCTGTTCTGACATGTTATTTTCAGTTCTGAGATGTGGGCACTGCTAGGTGGCCAGCAAAAATTGTCCATCCCTGTTTGCCCTAGAATTCCAAAATTAGGCAGAATTAGGTACCCACGGTGCATATGAAGATGCTCCAACTGAACCAGATTTGTTTGCTGTGTGTATTATCAGTTGAGATAAAACATACCGTTATATGAAATGAAGTGCCAGTAAAAATGATATTGCAAATTTAGGTAATTTTCTAAAATGTATAATCACTTTTTTGATACTTACAGTCCATTTCATTCTAAGACAATTAGACAGACTTTGAGTAATTGACTGTAGCTTAACAATTAATAACCTGAAATTTTATGCCTGAAACCATGATTGCCAAGTGCGTATACTGGAGTCTCTTGCTACCACTATTAGAGATCTTTTTTGTCATTTGTATTTTTGCCTACTCAACAAGAACAATGGCAACGGCCCAAAAGCACCAAAGCCATCTGATGAACATATGTAGATTTTGTAAAGCATTGAATTCTCAATTCACATGTGTTGATTCAACTAAATCTGCATATGAATCGTGAAGCAAGCATGTACTGTGCAATTCAACTGTCATATCTGTTATGGGTAATTATAGTGTGATGGGTGGAAGCCCTCTTCTTTTTTTGCAATTAAAATTAACCATTATATCATCTTTTGTTGGAACCCGTCATCATTCTGTTACATAAGTTTCCCTTTTCTTGGTGTACACATTGCGATTAGTTTATGAAATCTAGCTAGCTAGATCAATCTACCCACAATGTCCTGGATTCCTGGGCAGGTTGCCAGATATTTGAAACCTTATGCCTTTATTTGGAGAAATGCATCTGTATATTGTACACTCTAACATACCATAGTTGTGGGATCTCTGAGGTAGTTACTTTCAGTTCAAGCATCGGTCATTAAATCCCGCAGATAAATATGGTATGAGAGGTATGGAGTTGAAATTGTGTGAATTTTCAAATCTGTAAGAGAATTCAGCTAATATGTGAAGCAGGAAGGAAGAATTCAAACAGTAGTCTCAACTAGGAATTGGTGAGTGAGAGCCAGTGCTGTGGAAATGAAAGACAATGAGACAGAATTGTAACTCATTTCCAGTCCCAATAACTAAATTATGATGTTACAGAGTTGAACAATAAATACTACCACATATGAGTAACACTGTTAAAAGTGCCGGGGCAAGTGTATCAATCTGTCCTGAGCTCCAGACCTCGCTGAGGAGCAGTGGATTCAATGTCAGAACTCAAGAGAGAGAGTAAATATTGATTGTATGCAGATGACATAAAACGTGAAAGGCAACATAAGTTGAGGGTATAATTCAAAGGATGGGGAGGTGCAGGAGCAGAGGGACCGAGGTGTATATGTGTGCAGATAATTGAAAGTGGCAGGGTAGAGAGGGCAGCAAAACATTCAGTATACTCAACTTTATTAATAAAACTAAGGAGGTGATGTTGAACTTGAACTCGCTAAAGGCACTTTTCAACCTCACTGGATTATGTACAAGTCTGGGCACCACATTACAGGAAGGATGTGAAAATATTGGAGGAAGTGTAGATGTGGTTTACAAGGATGGTCCCAAAGATTAGGAGCTACAGTTATGAGGCTAGTCTGAAGAAGTTGGACTGCTTTTCTTGAAGTGAAAATGGCTAACAGGAGAAACTGTTCCTGCTCGTAAAAGGAACAGGAACATGATGGCATAGATCTAAAGTGATCTGTGACAGGACCAAGGGTGAACTGAGAAAAAACTAAATCACTCAGTGAGCAGGTAGGGTATGGAGTGCACTGCCTGGAAGTATGGAGGCTGGTTCAATTGAGGCATTCAAGAGAACATCGTATGGTTATTTGGATAAAACTAAAATGCAAAAGTATGGGAGGAGAAAAGCAGGAGATTGGTACTAAGTAATGATGCACATTTAATGTGCCACTGCAGGCATGATGGGCCAACAGCCTCCTTCTTCACCAGAACCATGCTGTGATTCTATAATGTAAAGGCAGTGAGACATTTAGAAGAATCCTGTGTATTTGGACAACTGAAGAATGATTTCATCAGAGATGGGATTCTCCGAGGTATGATAAATTCTGCCATGAGAACATACCTGCTGAAAGGGAAATTTACTCCTAAGTAAGCTATCAGCAAGTGCAGAAGTTCAGAGGTTGTCAATCCTCAGCTACAATGTATTGATTAAAAAAGGATGAGGTTTTACTCTATAATAAGAGACAGTCCAGTCCTAACCAGAACTACATCATGGAAGAAATATTTACAGAAGGTCCAGTAGGAAGATCTAGCCAGAGGATGTGATGTAAATATTGTAGAGGACACCAACAAAAGAAAAACAAGTCCAGCATGGAAAAAAAACATACTCTAAAACCACAAGACTTTGAGTAACTTTGCAGACAAGTATTTTGCTAGAAAGAAGCAAAGTGACTTTATTAACGTAGATGCTGAAGAGATGTCCGACAATGAATCTCCTGAACCAAGCACACCATACACCAGGTTAGCATCATCATCAGGTGGGAAGGTGATAAATGGTTTGAGAGTGTTAGAGACTGATAGTTGCAGAAGGAAAGCATCAAGTAAATGTGGCGTGCCATATAAACACCAACAGCATATACAACAGCTTTGTGGAGTGCCTGACAATGATGCCACAAAAATGAAGCCCTCAAAGGCAAATTTATGATGATTTGATGGAGTATACGTATTCCTGTACAGTAAATGAAGCTGAGGCCCCAAAATAATGGTAAGAATGAAGAGCTGCCATTCCAAGTAGTGGGCAATAAGCAGAATCTACTCCGTTCATCTGAAGTAAGCCTAAAGTTTGTGTTGGTGATCCTACACACGCAGGAGAGATTTCTGAAGAGATATGGCTGCATTGACTTCTAGGCCATTGACTGCTGGATAGAAATTACATGGTCACAAAGTCAGTTTTACAGGTCTTGGATGCATTCGTGGTGACTATTACCTTGAAGTAAATGAGAATGTGAGGCCAACTCAGTATCTGAGGAAGGATTCAACAGTCCAAATTGAAAAATAAGATACAAGATCTGAAAAAGGACGTAGTAATCAAGGTAGCTACTTCTAATAACTTGATCAGGAGCACTGATATTGGAAAAATGAGGGTATAATTCGTACAAAGAATCTCAAAGCCTGGAAGTGATACTATTATACCATGTAAATCATTGAAGAAACTTCTCCACAATTTGTCATTGTAAAAGTCTTTACTATCTTCAGAGCTAAGGATGGTTACTGGCGCATGCAAATGGATGAAAGCAGCAGTTTTCTTAACTCATTCTGGATGGCATTTAGGTGATATCGATGGTTATACATGCCACTTAGCATTTCCATTATTCTGGAAGACTGTCACTACAGACTACATGGGATGGTGATTGTGGATGGTTTGCTAATCTGTTGATGTAAAGATATGACGGAAAAAGCCATTTAACACCATACCAAGAATTAATGTAACTGGCAAGACAACTCACTAGATGAACCCAATGCGGAACAAGAGAAGGATGCAATTTAAGGTACTTGAAGTCAAGTACATAGGTTATGGACTGACAGCAAAATGACTTCACTTGGGCCCTGACAAGGTAGAACTGTATTATGGGTACAGCAGCCAAAGGATATGAAATTGGTGCAACAACAAAAATATGCAGTAATATTGAGACACACAACAAGAAGATGTCTTCACTATTATCAGACAACTATTGAGTGAAGAAATTAAAGTGAAATGATGGAAATCCAAGTTTTTCTTTTGTGACATTCTCAAACCATTAGCTCAGCTGAGCATTGAAGAGCCAGTCAGGGGCAAGCATTCAATACTTTCTTAAAGCGCCAGCCCACACGGCAATTTGGGATATGTGTAAAACAGTTGTGACCTCAATCATATGCAGAGAATGTGAATAATCAGGTATACTGTCATAGCCACAGACACATACATCCATCTGGAAAAACTATTCTGTCACTGCAGACAAATGATAGGGAAGCTGAGATGTCACCAACTGCAGCGACTACAATCTGGCCATTTCACCACAGGTCCACAGCCCTTAATAAAAGTAATGGATTAACGTCAACACTTACCATGACAGCAGCCTTGGTAACAACATTCTCCTATGAAGGAATATTATCCGTGGAACAAGTTGACACCAGATGCACAGCCAACAACAACTTGCACAGATACAAGTTGAAGGCCTGCACACTTTAAAAATTTCACATACAGTGCACGTGAAAGGATAGATGAAAGTCAGACAGACTAAACAAACCTTTTTGCTAATGCATAAGTTTTGCTTTGGCTCAAAAGTAATTTTCTCTAATGTGAGTAATATGTAAATACAAATGATAGTGCATGTACTTATTTGTTTCTTGATTCTGACAAAATTATGCTTGAAGAGATACTCTACTTTGCCAAAATTATGTGGCCTCTACTGTTGTTACTTCTTGTTTAATAGTAGCTATTAAAGCTATCACATAAAACTATTTTCTTCGGCTGGTATCGAACAGGGAAAGTGATAGAAGTGTGTTTCTCTATGCCCCAATTTTCAGAAATAAGCTGTTGTCCGTCTATCTGGCAGGTTATCTCCAGTGTCCTGAAGAGATTGAAGGGCAATGTTTTATCTTCACCATCTTGGATGATAATCTAACAGAATTTTTCATCCCCTGAGGTGATGAGGTCGTGAATGGTGTTGGAGATGATGGTTTGGTGCTCGGGTGTGGGGTCATGATCGAGGGGGCGGTAGGAGGTGGTGTCGGAGAGTTGGCATCTGGCCTCGGCGATGTAGAGGTCAGTGCGCCATACTACCACTGCGCCACCCTTGTCTGCGGGTTTGATGGTGAGGTTGGGGTTGGAGCGGAGGGAGCGGAGGGCTGCCCGTTCTGCGGGGGAGAGTTGAAGTGGGTGAGAGGGGTGGAGAGGTTGAGGTGGTTAATGTCTCGACGGCAGTTGGTGATGAAGAGGTCGAGGGAGGGTAGGAGGCCTGGGGGTGGTGTCCAGGAGGAGGACTTGTGTTGGAAGCGGGTGAAGGGGTCAGTGGAAGGAGGGTTAGGTTCCCGGTTGAAGACGTAGGCGTGGAGGTGAAGACGGCGGAAAACTGCTCTATGTCCAACCGTGACCATCACCTCAGGGGACCTCCCACCCACAGCCTCCAACCTCATTGTTCCCCAACCCCGCACGGCCCGTTTCTATCTCCTTCCCAAAATCCACAAACCTGCCTGCCCTGGTCGACCCATTGTCTCAGCCTGCTCCTGCCTCACCGAACTCATCTCCACCTATCTGGACTCCATTTTCTCCCCTTTGGTCCAGAAACTCCCCATCTACGTCCGTGACACCACCCATGCCCTCCACCTCCTCCAGAACTTCCAATTCCCTGGCCCCCAACACCTCATATTCACCATGGACGTCCAGTCCCTATGCACCTGCATTCCGCATGCAGATGGCCTCAAGGCCCTCCGCTTCTTCCTGTCCCGCAGGCCCGACCAGTCCCCCTCCACCGACACTCTCATCCGCCTAGCTGAACTCGTCCTCACCCTCAACAACTTCTCTTTTGACTCCTCCCACTTCCTACAGACTAAGGGGGTGGCCATGGGCACCCGCATGGGTCCCAGCTATGCCTGCCTCTTTGTAGGTTACGTGGAACAGTCCCTCTTCCGCACCTACACAGGCCCCAAACCCCACCTCTTCCTCCGGTACATTGATGACTGTATCAGCGCCGCCTCTTGCTCCCCAGAGGAGCTCAAACAGTTCATCCACTTCACCAACACCTTCCACCCCAACCTTCAGTTCACCTGGGCCATCTCCAGCACATCCCTCACCTTCCTGGACCTCTCAGTCTCCATCTCAGGCAACCAGCTTGTAACTGATGTCCATTTCAAGCCCACCGACTCCCACAGCTACCTAGAATACACCTCCTCCCACCCACCCTCCTGCAAAAATTCCATCCCCTATTCCCAATTCCTCCGCCTCCGCCGCATCTGCTCCCACGATAAGACATTCCACTCCCGCACATCCCAGATGTCCAAGTTCTTCAAGGACCGCAACTTTCAAACCACAGTGATCGAGAACGCCCTTGACCGCGTCTCCCGTATTTCCCGCAACACATCCTTCACACCCCGCCCCCGCCTCAACCGCCCTAAGAGGATCCCCCTCGTTCTCACACACCACCCCACCAACCTCCGGATACAACGCATCATCCTCCGACACTTCCGCCATTTACAATCCGACCCCACCACCCAAGACATTTTTCCATCCCCACCCCTGTCTGCTTTCCGGAGAGACCACTCTCTCCGTGACTCCCTTGTTCGCTCCACACTGCCCTCCAACCCCACCACACCCGGCACCTTCCCCTGCAACCGCAGGAAATGCTACACTCGCCCCCACACCTCCTCCCTCACCCCCATCCCAGGCCCCAAGATGACATTCCACATTAAGCAGAGGTTCACCTGCACATCTGCCAATGTGGTATACTGCATCCATTGTACCCGGTGCGGCTTCCTCTACATTGGGGAAACCAAGCGGAGGCTTGGAGACCGCTTTGCAGAACACCTCCGCTCAGTTCGCAACAAACAACTGCACCTCCCAGTCGCAAACCATTTCCACTCCCCCTCCCATTCTCTAGATGACATGTCCATCATGGGCCTCCTGCACTGCCACAATGATGCCACCCGAAGGTTGCAGGAACAGCAACTCATATTCCGCCTGGGAACCCTGCAGCCATATGGTATCAATGTGGACTTCACCAGTTTCAAAATCTCCCCTTCCCCTACTGCATCCCTAAACCAGCCCAGTTCGTCCCCTCCCCCCACTGCACCACACAACTAGCCCAGCTCTTCCCCCCCACCCACTGCATCCCAAAACCAGTCCAACCTGTCTCTGCCTCCCTAACCGGTTCTTCCTCTCACCCATCCCTTCCTCCCACCCCAAACCGCACCCCCATCTACCTACTAACCTCATCCCACCTCCTTGACCTGTCCGTCTTCCCTGGACTGACCTATCCCCTCCCTACCTCCCCACCTATACTCTCTCCACCTATCTTCTTTACTCTCCATCTTCGGTCCGCCTCCCCCTCTCTCCCTATTTATTCCAGTTCCCTCTCCCCATCCCCCTCTCTGATGAAGGGTCTCGGCCCGAAACGTCAGCTTTTGTGCTCCTGAGATGCTGCTTGGCCTGCTGTGTTCATCCAGCCTCACATTTTATTATCTTGGTAAATACTCAAGCTTATTTCAGCTGAATATATGCTTGTATCAAAAAGAACAACAAATCATTCACAGATCAGGGAGTAAGAAATGGCTAGCTGCTCCTTCTCAGGGCCAGAATAACTCAATAAGCTATCAGTAGGAAAATCTAATTATTTTAGCAGAGCCTTCTCTTTAAGTTCCATTCCAAACAGACATTTGTGAAACTGGATTATTTCTTGCAAAATCCCATTATACAGGAGAGTTCCAGTAAATGAAACTTTTTATCACATTCCTAATTGACACTGAACTTAGCTTGAGTGAAGGCCCTCAAGGCAATATCCATTGTCCAGTTGCATCAGGTCACGTTGGAGGAATTCAACACTTGGATGCACCTATTCAGGCCATGTCTGATAGCACAGAGGACAGAACGTTCGATATTAAAAGAAAATGCCATACTTCAGACTCCAAATTGAATCAAAGTTTTTCAACAGTGGAAAAGATCAAATGGAACATCATTCTGTGCAATGACTAGCTATTAAATCACTTTTAGATTTCAGAAGTATTTCATTTCTTTGGCTGAAAATCATGTGGAGTTTTGTTTTGCACCAAAAGCCTGCCTCACTGCAGTGCCCTCTTTGTGGGAAGGCTCCCTGTAGAGTCTACCCTTTGAGTCCCCCTTCATTTGCTTCTTTTATTTCCCAAGTAATTCCCAAGTCTAGTGTATTTGTTCCATTTACTTCATCAGAGATCACAGTGAATACAGCATGTGTATAAAATTGTAGATCTGTCTCTACAATAGCTTCCTTTCTTATCTATCTGTGATGAAATTCTGGTAATACACTTTTTGAAAAATAATATCTTCATTCCACAATAAGCTTGGGAATTCCTTATTAGAATTTTTTTAGGGCATAAAGTACAAAACAGGTAAAGAGTTCAGAAGGAGTATAGTGGAGACAGAAGACATCAGACAGAAACTATAACAGCAGCTTTAAGCTCCATTGCTGCAATAAGAGCAATTTTTACTGTTTTAAACAGGTATGAACTCCATTCATCTTCTAAATGGCCCGTAACTTTCAAAAGGTGAGTGACCATGGGATGCCATCAACCTGATAGAAATCTGTGATGATGCAGATTTCCATGTGAGACCCAACAGACTGACTATCCCAAGGTCACAGATGGCAAACGTCAGAAGCATGACTTTTGACCCTACAGTAGTTTTTCTTTAAATGGAGGCATTTCTTTTTAAGAAAACAATGCAATATAACTGCATTTTCAAAGCTATCAGAAGATCTCAAATCATTACTTGATTATCACCTGTATTTTTCAAAGAGAAAGTTAACATCCAACAGCAAAATCACAAGGAAGTAAAATCGGCTAATGCAAAATTCCTTTTGTGTCAAAGTTGTCAGCAACCAATGGAAAGGAGCAGAGTTAGGACATGCTACAGCACCAAATCACAGACAAACCATTGTTCAATCTCAAGATCTCTGTGAAACCCTGTAAGTATTCTTAAATCATGGAGAAATTTTAAAGTATTATCAGTTGGGGGTGGAATATAAAGTCAGTATTGTGACATCATAAGCAGTTGGGTAGATAGAATAGCTTTGGATTGGGAAGGGGCAGACCTAACTTCCTAGGTATCCCAATGGTCTCAATAACTATGTTTCTCTTACTAAAATGACATGTACCTGATTGCTTTCATGCAATAACCTACATCTTATTGAAGACAAGCATCTCTTCTCTTTAAACTAGCAATTAAACTTCCTCCCCTACAGTGGAACCCAACTCAAAAGGAAGATGGTAGCAGTTTGAAGATCTATCATATAACCCGTTTGGTGTTGTATTTGCACTTTGCCTTTAAGTTCAGATTTAAGGACTGGATGTGTATACAATGCTACATCTGTCTGGCAGTTGATCTGCTATAGATCTGCAAACTGCCTGCTTGAACCTATGGAGTTAATCAATTCCCGATGAGCACTTGATTACAAGACAATTAAGGTTAACATATGGTGAACAGCATGCTGATAGGCCTATTGTGATTGAACAGTAACAAGCAAGGTAATTGACATGGGAGCCACACAGTCGACAAATTTAAATCATGTTAAAGTATATGAGACAACCTTCTTTGTCGTTTGTTCTTTACATTACTGGAATGTGCTGAAAAAACAGCTTCTGGTAAACTCACAAATCCCTATTTGGCATCCATATTAACTCCGCTGAGAAAAGCAAGTTATCAGGGTATGTGGCAGATTGATAGGAAGCAAGACAAGCTCAAAGGCATTCTATGAGGTTAGCCATGAAATTCCTTCATTTAAATTGGAACACAGTGGACCTCCTCCAGAAATTAAAATGTTCAAACATCATTCAGAGCTCTGTCTGATGCAGATAAAAACAAGCAAGCCATTAAAATTTGCTTTGCAATTGAAAATGAAAATCTACACTGACATAGCACATCGGGGTTATTTGCCAAAGATCTAAAAGACCCTCAAAAGATATAGACCACAGCAGAAGTCGAATTCAGAGTCAGATGAGACTTCCACATTCATCAACTGGAATTCATGCAATTTAGACAGCTATTTAAAGAATCCATTGACCACATCGTGAGCAGATGCAGAGAAGAAATCATGTGATTTTTTAGGAGAGCTAAAACCAATTTCTTGAATTGGTAATTACATCTATCCCCAGGAAAACTTTCCAGAAAGGATGCAAGACAAATTTAAAAATTTACAGCATCAGAGTTACCAAAGGATAGGCATAGTTATGAAGTGATTCTCTCAGATTGTTGAAGCTTACGGGTGCTCACTGCACACTCAATGACACACAAATCACCAGAACAACCAAACATAGCAAGACATGTGGAGGGTGTGCTCCTATTTCCACACCAAGGAAATTTCAATCAATTTAAGGCAAATGGTGGGGGGAGGGCTATTAATAAAGGGAGTACACTACAGCAAAGGCTGATGCAGTTACAAAGTTGTGTGTATCGAACAGGCCATGTACAAGGAGGACCTTCAAGCTCCAATTTAAAGCATCTGGTAATCTATCAGAGGTATGTACATGAAGAGATTGGTCAATCAGAAACAACTGATTGTTGGAGATGATCATTGCTTGGCACTTATGTTACTTGCCACTTATCAGCCCAAACCTGGATACTGTCTGGGCTTTGCAGCATTTGGACATGGACTGCTTCAGTACCTGAGGAGTCATGACTGGTGTTGAATATTGTGCAGTCATCAGTGAACATACCCACTTCTGACCTTATGATGGAAGGAAGGTCATTGATGAAGCAGAAGATAGTTTTTCCTAGGACTCTACCTTCAGGAACACCTGCAGGGATGTCCTGGAGCTGAGATGACTGAGCTGCAGATCACAACCACAACCATCTTCCTTTGTGCCAGGTATGACTTTAACCAAAGTAGAGTTTCCCTTCCGATCACCACCGATTTCAATTTTGCATGGGATCCTCAATGCTACACTTCGTCAAATGAGGCCTTAATATCAAGGGCAGCCACTCACTTCACCTCTTCTGAATTAAAGGAGCTAATCATTGCTCTAAGCACCTGATAATGACTTTGGTTTGAGAACAAATAACATTCTTGAAAAAGCTAGATTTCAGTATAGAGTTTAACATCCAGGAAATTCTGTAGTTCATTGCATTAATGATCTTTCACACTTTCCAATAATCTGCAATGGAGCTTTAAGGTAAGAATTTATACCAGACAGAATTGTTGTTGGAATTAATGACTGCTATATTCATTGCAGTCAATAGAAAATTTGATTTTGGTGAAAGCAATTCAGATGGTGAGTGAAGCAGAAGTCTAGAAGCAACACAGATCAATCCTAAGAGGACAGGGCTAACCTTATCACAAGAAATTTGCAGAAACCATTCACTTCTTAAGGAACAAAACTGTAAAGAAATATGTGACAAGCCAAAAAAGACAGTAAGCAAAACAGAAGATACTAAGAGTCAATGTCAGTGCTGTAGAGCAAGTAAACCTCACAGGCACAAGCAGTGTGTAGCTGTTAAATAAGAATGTTATAGCTTTAAAGTAATTGGTCACTTTCAGGAGATGTCAAGAGAACACAGTTGCAAAGCTGCAAGGAATTAAATAGCTACTCACACAAAGATGTTAATGATGTAAAACAAAGCCGACGATAGAAATCAAATATTTTCCTTGGGGAAATTGGTTTTCCAAGCCAATCGCTTTGCCTAGAAAAGAATTTATGTCCTTTGACACCTCATTAATTTCAAGCCTAATACAGGTATCGCTAAATTATCAGTTCATATACTATGCAAAGAAGAAAAGGTTACTACCTACAACAATTAAATTACATGATAAAGAAAATCTCAAAGTTAAAGCAATTCTGCAAACCGGGAAATAAAAGTGATTATGTACAAACTTCACAATCAAGAACTCCCATTCTTGAAAATTAATGCATGTTTCAAACTTAACCTTATTTAAATGTCAGAAATAGGACAGGTTTCAATCAGCAGTGAACTGACTGAGAGACAGTCAGACAGTCATGCCACAATCTTGAAGGTGGTGCCAGTCATAGAACAGCTGGTCAAGGAACAGCCAATCATAAACTACATGTCAAGGCAATGTTAGTTGTTGTGTGACTGGTGAAAGGATAATTGGTAGAAAATTTCACAGGTTTTCTTCACTTGTAGTGAAATCCAAAAAGAAGGCAGAATTCATCAAGATCATCTATGTTAACATAAATGAACTATTTCATAATATTAGCAGGATGGAAATCTACAGCTGCCAAGGGTTAACAGAAGTGTTTTCTACTCCTATCATCACTGAAGAGTTCAAATGACAAAAGAGAGAAAAGCTTGTAAACCGACACCAATCATTGGAAGAATGAATAGCATGACCCAATTGTTTTCATTGATTCTTTAACTGAAGTTGTTCAGTCTGCAAAATAACCTGTTGAATAAATCAATGTGGCAGATTTGAATTTGATATTTGATACTCAGGAGGCAAATTCCAGTGGAACATTTCAATTCTTTCTTTTAAGGAAGAATAATCAGTACCTGAGACAGAGACTGCAATTAAGCTATAATGATCAAGTAACATGATGGAGTAATCAACATATTGAGATTGCCAGTAAAGCCAACACAGGAGTAAATGCAAGCTTCCAATCTCAGAGCTGAAGTACTGCCTGCATTATTCAATACAGTTTGGTCGATGGATTGAGATAAAAGATTGCTCACACAGACTGACGATTGTACTACATGGAGGCCATGGAAGCCATCATTTGATGTAGCACAACCAATGTCCATAGATTCAGGACACCAAAAAGAAAGTGACTTGCTTTGAGATCCAGGATACTGAAAGGGGAAACATACCTGTTTCAACAGAATAACTGTTTTGTATGGCAGATATTCATGAGACTAAATGTTCCCCAGATGAAGCTATGGGGCAATTATCTGGTTCAGCTGCCCTCTACTCAGAAGATGAGGAATCTCCCACTTGATTAAATGGTCCAATTGCCTGATTGAGAAGGAACAAGACCTTCTGCAAAGGATGTGCACGATAAAACATCTTCCAGTCTGAAGGGACTTTCATACCTCAAATGGTCAAGAATAAAAGCTGTTGTCCAGCCAAAGACCTACTGACATTCCAAATCTGAGGAAAATCTGTTCTAGATGAACAGTGAAACCTCCCAGTTGCGAATTCATAAAATCAGAGACATGGAGGGGGAATGACGGGATAGTAGTAAACGTATGGGGAGAACACCCAAGAATTTCATAGATGACAGACCAACCTTCTTTGATCTTCCTGTACGCTGCTAGCAATGTCCATCCTACTATTGTAACTTGTACCTGATTGCTATCATACAACAAACTGTACCTTGTTTAAGAGCCTCTTCTCAATCAGACTACAAGTGGTTTTCCTTTATCGCACTCCAACAATTAGTCGCTTTAGATCCCATGCTAAAAGGAGGCTGGGGCAGGAATCTGTCCCTTTCACCAAAAGGAAGTCATGAGAATTCAGCACTTGTAATGACATCGTAATATTTTGCTGTGCAGCAGTGGCTTAAAAGCACCACAGTGACACAAACAAACTTTGTGACTTGTATCCTGATGTAGGAACATTTAGGAAAGCACTAATGATTGCTGTAAGCCAGATCACTTGATCAGTGAAATGCTGAAATGTCCCAAGCAATTAATGTTTTTACTCGCATTCAGTACAATCAAAACATAGGCTTGTCTATTACTACTTTTCAATTAAACAGCAAACAAAGTTAATGACTAATCAGCTCACCCAGACATTATTAAACAGATATAGCTCAGTCATTGTGATTCATCACAAACATATATTTATTACTGATCTATTAAGGTTCCTTCAATAATGATGTATTCCTGCGCAAAAGTAGACCAGTTTGAAAAATAGCACATCTGCACTTTTAATAACAAATTTCAAATTTAAACAATTAGATGATTACACCTCTTATATAAGATTTATTTGAGAAAAGAGTAGTATTAGGTTAAATTTGCCAGAAATCAGTTAAGAATCAATTTGAGGGAGTTTCATGGAGAGCTGCTCTCCATGAGCCCCAGTGTGTTTTCACACTTCTATCTCCTCTTCACCTCTCTGGGGCTGAATTTCACTATCTTCCACTTGGTAGCAGTGAACATCCGCCCAAGTACTGGGACCTCTCAGGATTCCTGGCACCAACACAGTACTAAAAATGTAGTTGTGCACCAGATCACGTGTACCAATTTGAAACTGCCCTGCACACTTCCTGTGGGTGAAGGATTGCCCCTAAGAGAGCAAACAGAGGCAAGGTGACTTCCTGCTTGACCAGCAGGAACCTGCAGAGGAGGGCCATCATCTGTCCACAGGACTGCAGGAGGAGACCATGGCATCAGCCACTCAGGTCAGTGTGTTTCCACAGACTGGAAGAGCACCCACTATTGCTGCAAATCAGTTAATAGCCTCTTGCACTCCATGGGGTAAGTGCCATAATCTTCTCTCTGCTACCTCACACTCACTTTAACGCTGCTATTGCACACACACCACACAGAGGTCAATAGTCTATTGTTGTCAAGACTAAATGCAACATCTTCCCACACTTGCTCTCATATCCTGCAACATCCCACAATAGTAATTCTGCATGACTTCTGTGCTGCCTAATCATGTAGTTGGGACAATTCAGCACTTTTCCCCTAACTGCACCAAAGCTAACATCCTTTTACATCTCACTCAATCCCTCCTTTTGTCTTATTCTGGGAGAAAATGACTCACAATAAATGAAAAGAGTCAAAACAGGTGGTGGGATGCCTAATATCTGTCTACTAATCCCCATGAGGTGAGGATGCTTGACTTAGCTGGAGAGTACAGAAACCACCCTTGTGGTGATGCCAAAATGTTCATCAACAGGAAACAAAATAAGATTCAATGTCAAATGCGATGTTTCTTTCCCATTACCACCAATGTGAATGTATACTTAACATGCCCAAACATCTGCCCCTTTTAACTTTTTTTGCAATATGTTATCACTTTTGTCTTCTGCAAGGGCCAGACTGCAGCCATGCAAGACGTCTCCTTTACTTCTTAGGAAGAAGCCACCGATCCCTCAGAAAATGCACTGACGTGCCTGCTTTCTAAACCCTTACAGGATATGTCCCAGGTTACTGGGACTCAAATGACTGCCAGAGACGAGGCACTTTCCCTGCCCCAGGCAGGAGATGACCCAACAAAAGTGTCCTAACTAAGACTTCCATTCAAATGCACAGGCAGACACAATAGATGCAGGCAGATTTGCCGAGGCAGGCTGATTGGAAGGTTGGAGGACTCCACCAATGTTGTTTGTATCATGATGGCTCTGAAATGCAAACAGCTGGCATTGGGCAGCTGTCATGAAGAGCTCCGTCGAGTGCACGCAGTGTCTGTTGGATATGCACACGCACCTGTACTCCATTGCTCTGGCTACAAGGTACTCAGTACCAGAAACAGGGTGATGGGGGTCAAGAAACCTTGATCTCCCTCTAAGTGTGGCTGCCTCACAAGGAGACAGGAGAGTGTCACTAGACACACCTTCAGATAAGACCTAAATATTGCCTTCCTCCCCCTCACCCAAAAAATCTCCTATTTAAGAGAATCTGACCTTTCCTCGATATTGAGAATCTCATTTTTCTGATCTCACCATATTAGCCCAACCGGCTTGTCACTGCCTGTGTCATTCAGGAGCCAGGAAGATTCTGCCCAGTATATTGAGAATGTATTCAGCTGTGTTTCCCATCTGCTGACTGGTCAACATTGGCTTCTGACCGAATAAGAATGGTTTTAAAACTGTCTTTCTTGATTTCAAACCCCTCCACCCCCATGGCCTATCCTTTCACGATGATTTCATCCAGCCCCACAACCCTCTGAGATAAATGTCTCACAACTCTCACATCCTTGTTATGAATCGTTCCACAACTGTAGCCATGCCTCTCCTTCCTCCTTTAAAAGGTGTCCCTACTACATCTGTAATGAAGCTTTATGACACCTTTGGCAGCTCAGTGTCAAATTTTATTTTGGAATTCTCCAACAAAGTATCTTGAGATGTTTTACCAGATTAAGAACTCTATATAAATGCAAATTCTTGCTGTGGTAATACTTGGTAGTCAACTGATTTGGCTCAGATTTCCCTCCAATGAGAGTAGCAACAGTATCAGCAAATTTATTCATTTAGTACAGTAGTTTCATTGTTGATAACGTCCTGCTTATTTTCCTCAATTTTAGTTAAGGCAAATTACACTGACAATGAGTAAGAGCAGATTGGTCACCCAAAGCACTTTATTAAGTCAAAGCAAAATACATGGGATGCTGAAATCAGAAATAAAAACAAAAGGCACTGAGAAATTCTGATAGCATTTGTGGAGTGAGAAATAGAGTTAACGTTTCGAGTCCGAGAGGACTTCTTCAGAACTGAAAGATGTCAGAAAATGTGAGATAAGAAGGTGTGGAGCTGGATGAACACAGCAGGCCAAGCAGCATCAGAGGAGCAGGAAACCCAATATTTTGGGCCTAGACGCTTCTTCAGAAAATGGTGGTTTAATAAATTAACACCTTCATTTATGTCTATCTTAGATCTCTATCTCTCCTTCATCACTCTGCCTTTTGCTGTGGGTACCCTCACAATCTGTTCCACTCACTCCCTAATACCAACAGGATTTAAACCATGATTTCTAAGCCACTATCAATTCTGAAGAAGTTATATTGGATTCAAAATATTAACTCAGCTTCTCTCTTCAAAGATGCTGCCAGGCCAGCTAAATTTCTTCAGCACATTCTGTTTGGTTTTATTTTTTTAATTGAATGATACTAAAATCAGGACAGCTGCACACCAGTTGGGCAATACCTCACCCATTTAACAGTGTCATCTAAAGTTAAACTTACTTCCAGTCAGGATGTGAGTTTGCTCGCTGAGCAAAAAAAAACATTTATACACCTACCCAGTCATGCAAGCCGTTCCGGGTTACCCAGGGGGTACGTACACCAACTAAAGGAAAAAAAAACAAACAAAGAAGAAAGAAAAACAAAACAAAGAAAATACCCCGGCAGTCGTCACCCCGCACAATCCCAGTTGGCCCCCTGACCAGTTGGGGGAAGGCGCCAGCTGGGTCCAGTTACCAGTTAGGGCCCTTTTTTCTATCCTGGATGAGGGGTTACATATGGTGGTCTTTCCCCACCGCGCCTTGGCGGGCTGCCCCAAGCTTTAGCGCGTCCCTCAGCACGTAGTCCTGGACCTTGGAGTGCGCCAGTCTGCAACACTCGGTCGGGGTCAGTTCTTTCAGCTGGCAGACCAGCAAGTTGCGGGCAGACTAAAGAGCGTCTTTCACCGCATTGATGGTCCTCCAGGCGCAGTTGATGTTGGCCTCGGTGTGTGTCCCGGGAAACAGCCCGTAGAGCACGGAGTCCCGCGTCACGGAGCTGCTCGGGACGAACCTCGACAAATACCACTGCATCCCCCTCCAGACCTCCTGCGCATAGGCACACTCCAGAAGGAGGTGATCGACAGTCTCGTCCCCACCGCAGCCACCTCGAGGGCAGCGTGTGGTGGCGCAGAGATTCTGGGCATGCATAAAGGATCTCACTGGCAGAGCCCCTCTCACCACCAGCCAAGCAATGTCCTTGTGCCTGTTTGAAAGCTCTGGCAATGAGGCATTCTGCCAAACGACTTTGGCAGTCTGCGTGGGGAACCACACGACGGAATCTACCCTCTCCTTTTCCCGAAGGGTCCCGAGGATACTACGTGCTGACCACTGCCTGACGGCCTTGTGGTCAAAGGTGTTACCTTTCAAAAATTTCTCCACGAAGGACAGGTGGTACGGGACGATCCAACTACTTGGAGCGTTCCGCGGCAACGAGGCCAGGCCCATCCTTCGCAACACCGGGGACAGGTAGAACCTCAGTAAGTAGTGACACTTGGTGTTTGCATACTGAGGATCTACGCACAGCTTGATGCAGCTGCACACAAAGGTAGCCGTCAGGGCGAGGGTGGCATTCGGTACGCCCTTTCCCCCATTTTCCAGGTCTTTGTACAAGGTGTCCCTGCGGACCCGGTCCATCCTCGACCCCCAAATGAAGTGGAAGATGGCCCGGGTGACCGCAGCGGCGCAGGTCCAGGGAATAGGCCAGGCCTGCGCCACATACAACAGTACCGAAAGCCCCTCGCACCTGACAACCAGGTTCTTACCCGCGATGGAGAGGGACCGGAGTGTCCACCTGCCCAGCTTCTGCTTCAATTTGGAGATACGCTCCTCCCAAGTCTTAGTGCACGCCCCAGCTCCACCAATCCAAACACCCAGCACCTTCAGGTAGTCTGTCCTGACGGTGAAGGGGATGAACGAGCAGTTGTCCCAGTTCCTGAAGAACATGACCTCGCTCTTACCCCTAATGACTTTGGCATCCGAGGCCAGTTCAAACTGGCCGCAGATGTCCAATAGTCTACTCACCGACCGACGAGTGGTGCAGAAGACGGCGACATCGTCCATGTACAGGGAGGTCTTGACCTGAAGGCCTCCGCTGCCTGGGATAGTCACGCCCTTCAGGCTCACATCCTTCCTGATGGATGCGGCGAAGGGCTCCACACAGCACATGAACAAGGCAGGAGAGAGCGGGCAGCCCTGCCTGACTCCAGATCTAACAGGAAAACTGTCCGATTCCTACCCGTTGATTGAGACTGCGCTAACGATGTTGGCGTAGAGCAGCCGGATCCAATTGCGGATGCCTTCCTCGAACCCCAATTTGGAGAGGACGTCCCTCATGTAAGCATGAGAGACCCTGTCGAAGGCCTTCTCCTGGTCCAGGCTGATGAGGCAGGTGTCGACCCACCTGTCCTGTACGTAGGCGATCGTATCCCTGATGAGCGCGAGGCTCTCAGCGATCTTCCTGCCCGGCACAGCACAGGTTTGGTCAGGGTGAATCACCGACTCCAGGACAGACCTGACCCGGTTGGCTATGACCTTGGCCAGGATTTTGTAGTCCACGTTCAATAGTGAAATGGGACGTCAATTCTTAATGTCTTCCCTCTCCCCTTTCCTTTTGTAAATGAGGGTGATGATGCCCTTCCTCATGGACTTCCACATTTCCCCTGCCCGAAGCGCACTATCGTACACCTCCAGCAGGTCCTGGCTGACCAGGTCCCACAGAGTGGAATACAGCTCGACCGGTAAGCCGTCGCTCCCGGGAGTCTTATTCCTCTCCAAGGACTTGAGGGCTCTGGTCAGCTCGTCCAGGGATATCGGCCGGTCCAGCCACTCCCTCGTGCCGTCGTCTAAGACCTCCGTGATAGATGACAGGAACGACTCGGCGGCCGTGCTGTCCGTGGGCTTCGTGTCGTACAGTCCGGCATAGAAGGATCTGCTGATCCTCAAAATGTCGGGCCGAGACAACGTCACTGAGCCGTCATCCTCCTTCAGCCGGCTAAGCACAGAGCTCTCTTTCTGCACCTTCTGAAAGAAGAAACGCGAGCACGTCTCGTCCTGCTCCACGGAGCGGACCCTGGACCGGAAGATTATCCTGGAGGTCTCCGTGGCGAAGAGCGAGGCTTGCTGGCCCCTCACCTCGCGGAGGTCCTTCGTGACATCGACCCCCATCAACTGCAGAAGGAGCAGGTTCTGCACCCTTTTCTGGAGTCGCGACAGCTTTCCCCGCCTCTCTCTCGCCTTCTGAACACTCTTGAGGACAAAGAACCTCTTGATGTTCTCCTTCACCGTCTCCCACCAGTCGCCCGGAGACTCAAAGAGGGGTTTCACGGTTCTCCAACCGGCGTATTCCCTCTTAAGCTCCTCGACGTTCTCTGGGGTCAACAGAGTCATGTTGAGCTTCCACGTCCCCTTGCCGGCCGGCTGGTCGGTCGTCCTGTAAGTGACAGTCGGCCAGCAAGAGGCAGTGGTCAGAGAAGAACACCGGTTCGATGCCGGTGGACCTGACCGAGAACGCCCATGACACAAACAGGAAGTCTATCCTTAAGCGAATAGACCCGTCTGGCCGCGACCAGGTGTACCTCCGCTGCGCTCCGTCTGCAGGGGTGTTGAAGACGTCGAGCAGCTTGGCGTCCTTCACCGTGCCCATCAGGAATCTGGACGTGACGTCCAGTTGACTCCCCCCACCCGCTGTCCCCACGCCGGATCTTCCATCTGCATCGACGATGCAGTTGATGTCTCCACCTAGGACGACTGGCCTGGACGTAGCCAGCAGGGGTGGAAGCCGCTGGAGGACGGCCAACCGCTCATTCCGTACCGCTGGGGCGTACACGTTGATCAGCCTCAGAGGAGCGTTCCTGTAGGTGACGTCAGCCACTAGGAGGCGCCCCCCCACCACCTCCTGAACTTGAGAGATGGTGAAGTCGCGCCCCCGCAGCAGAATAGCCAGGCCCGAGGAGCGACAGTCGTTACCCCCCGACCAGATCGAAGGCCCACAGGTCCAGGCGCCGGACCATTTCCCGTACCTGCCGAGGTGCGGTATCCCGCACTCCTACAGAAACAGGAGGTCCGCCTTGACGGTGGTCAGTTAGGCCAACGTGGATACACATCTTGCGGTGGACTTGACGCTGCGCACATTTATGCTCGCAACTTGTACCCCCATTGTGGGCAGTGACCGCAGTACCCTCCCCAAGTCCAAGGTCCAGCCCCTCCATCTGTCCCTTCATGCCCATTGCCCGGGCTAACTGCTGGACGCTCTCCGTGCTCAGGAAACCGTCCGTGCTGCCTTCCGGGTGGCATCCCCCCGTCAGGGGTGCGGAGGCACGAGGGTCTGGCTCTGGGTCAGGCTGGGAACGCGCTGTTTCCTCCTTCCCGCCTGGAAGTTCCAGGGGCCCTCCAGTGCACCAGCGGCACTTGACTGGGTGTTGGAGGGAGCCTCAGGACGCCTCCCGTCACCTGGAATCGTGGTGCTGCTTTCCTTCTCCCTCGAGATCTTTAACTTCTGCTTCGGGCGGGCCCTCTCTGAATCCCCCTCGTCAGAGGAGCTCTTATAGCCCCCCTGTAGCTGCCTCTTCCCGCCTGATGGTTGCGGTTCCTGGGCCCGTCGATGCACCTTCCTCCTCGCTTTCCGGACCGTTGTCCACTCCCCTGGGTCGCCAGTCGCCGCCTCCATCAACTCCGGGTTGTCGGTGGGGAGCGGAGCCTGCAGGGGTGCTATGCTGGCCTCGGGCCCATCCTGCGGGGCTGGGCCCTCCTGCACAACCTGGCCCTCCTGCACATTCGTGGGGTCCCTGCTGGGCCCTGGTGCCTTCCTCTCCTCCGGGGGGGGCTGGCCCCGCATTGCCGGCGACCTGGGCGTAGGTGGTCCCCCACTGCGGGCATGCCCTATGGAGGTGGCCCGCTTCCCCGCAAAGGTTGCAGCTTTTCTCTTGGGGGCAATCCTTTGCAAGGTGTCCCTCCTCCCTGCAGTTCCTGCAGATGGTGGCTTTGCAGTCGGCCGCCACGTGACCTGACCTACCACAGGGATGGCAGACTTTAGGTTGCCCTGCATAGGTCAGGTAGCCCTTGCTCCCGCCGATCGCGAAGCTGGATGGTGGGTGTACGACATTCCCGTCCGCACCCATCCTCAGCGTCACCTTGACCTGCCTCTTACTGGTCCAGATGCCGAAGGGGTCCATGATGTCAGTTAGGTCCCCTTCCACCTTCACGTACCTTCCAAGGAAGGTCAGGACATCAACTGCTGGCACATGCAGGTTGTACATGTGTACAGTCACCATACGGCTCCTCTGCATCGGCATCACGAACAGTGGGATAGCGGTCAGTACAGAGAGGGGGCCCTCACCTCCTTTCTCCTTGAAAACCTCCAGGAAGCGCTCACAAAGCTTGGCACTCCTGAAGGTCACGTCGTAAAAACCTCCTCCAGGGAAATCCTGCAGGCAGTAAATGTCTGCAGCAGCGAACCCACAACAGTCCAACAGGACCCGCTTCACGAAGAAGGTGCGGTCCACAGGTGCACCTTCATCCACCTTCTTTACGGAAACACGGATGGTGTTCCGGACCCCCTGACCTGGGGCATGAGCACTTGCCGCAGCCATCGTTGCAGGTTGGCTGCTCCCCTGAGCCAGCGTTAGGCCGAAGCCAGCATTAAGATCCACTGGTTGCAAGGGTGCACAGCCAACCCGACGTCCTCCTTTCACCTCCAACACAGCGCTCTCTTCCTCTCGGTCCACAAGAGAGTGGGTCTTTATTTTGTTCCAGATGTAAGCTGGTTCACTGAGCTGGAAGGTTAGTTTTCAGACGTTTCGTCACCATTCTAGGTAACATCATCAGTGAGTCTCCAATGAAGCGCTGGTGTTATGTCCTGCTTTCTATTTATCTGTTCAGGTTTCCTTGGGTTGTTGATGTCATTTCCTGCATTGGTGATGTCATTTCCTGTTCTTTTTCTCAGGGGATGGTAGATTGGCTCCAAATCAATGTGTTTGTTGATGGAGTTCCGGTTGGAATGCCATGCTTCTAGGAATTCTCGTGCAAGTCTCTGTTTGGCTTGTCCTAGGATGGATGTGTTGTCCCAATCAAAGTGATGTCCTTCTTTATCTATATGTAAGGATACGAGTAATAGTGGGTCATGTCGTTTTGTGGCTAGTTGATGTTCATGTATCCTGGTGGCTAGCTTTCTGCCAGTTTGTCCAATGTAGTGTTTGTCACAGTTCTTGCAAGGTATTTTGTAGATGACGTTCGTTTTATTTGTTGTCTGTATAGGGTCTTTACCTATACAGACCCTATACAGACAACAAATAAAACGAACATCATCTACAAAATACCTTGCAAGAACTGTGACAAACACTACATTGGACAAACTGGCAGAAAGCTAGCCACCAGGATACATGAACATCAACTAGCCACAAAACGACATGACCCACTATCACTCGTATCCTTACGTACAGATAAGGAAGGACACCACTTTGATTGGGACAACACATCCATCCTAGGACAAGCCAAACAGAGACTTGCACGAGAATTCCTAGAAGCATGTCATTCCAACTGGAACTCCATCAACAAACACATTGATTTGGAGCCAATCTACCATCCCCTGAGAAAAAGAACAGGAAATGACATCACCAACCCAAGGAAACCTAACCAGATAAATAGAAAGCGGGACATCACACCAGTGCTTCGTCGGAGGCTCACTGATGATGTTACCTAGAATGGTGACGAAACGTCTGAAAACTAACCTTCCAGCTCAGCGAGCAAACTCACATCCAGAATGAATGCAATTTGAAAAAATGCTGCATTCTCACTTGTTATTAATCACTTTAGGAAGTAACTACAACGGGAAATCTAAAGACCAAAAATAACAAAAACAATGAGATCAGTAGTTACACAATTGCTTCAATGATGTATTGATAATTACGATGAAAAATGGCTTCACTGAAAAGAACTATTCAATAGATCCTAAATAACGGTAGTGGGCTCCCGGGAAATAATAACAGAAATGTTAGCTTGAGTTTATGTGCTTTCACTATTAATTTTTCAGCAGAACCCTGACAGAAGAACTTAGATGACAACAGAATAAATGTGCATTCAATGCTCTTAGAGGTTAGATTACACTATGCACTAAGATTACACAAACCTCAATAACAACTTCTATTCTGAACAAGTAAATATTCAGCAAGTCTATTAATCTAATAGTTACCAGCTTACCGCCAAATCCCCCAATTCTCAAAAAGACAAATTTTTGGTAAAAAGTAAAAGCAAAGCAAAACCAAAACATAAAGGGGAAACTACTCTGTTGAATATCAGCTAGTGAATTCACAGTAGAGTGAAGATAAATGAAATGGAATTTTCTTCAGTTAAAAGTGGGTTTTAGGTTGAAGGTATATAGTTCTATTTACATTCTGTGCACAAATTTATGATGATAACATAAGACTGTGATTATTTATTTGTATCTATAAATTTCATACACAGATTCATTATGTATATTAAAAAAGTACATTATACTGCACGGACAATGCAACATCCATAATTCATTCTTTTTTTTCCAATTACATGACTAATTTTTGATTTATTTATTTTTCTACTCATGCTCATTGACCTGCAGGTATATATATTTATCATTTCACTGAAGAATGGCATGAAAAGATCGGTTATTTCTGCTTCATTATTGCACTAGTTATGTAGTTCCATATAGTTCTGTTATCAAATGAAAAGAGAAACTATCATTTAATTTCTTATCTTGAGGTGATTGCTTTGTAATATGACTTGTTTTATTAGCTTTAATATTGTAGGTTGCAAATTTAAATTAATTGCTCTTGTCTCTGGTACTATTTGAATATGTAATATAACAAACACTTCATTGTTTGACAGCAAAGTATGCACACCATTGTTTCATATTTCTGTTTCATATACATGGGTCTATAATTCAATTGGTTTTTCAGCAGCTGATAGATAATAATGACTTGATTTTGTGGAATGAAATTTAGGAAGAAAGTTCTTCTGTTCATTGCTCATTCAATGTAAAAATAACATCCCTGTTGTGATGTGGTATAATATTGATCATAATTAAAAAAACAACCCTTGAAAGCATTTCTTCTCTCCTCATACTCAAACTACTGTTTAAGAAATTGAATTGCATATTATTCATAATCAGAAGGTTCTGGCAATATTAATAATTAGGCTTATGATTAGACTCCTATCTAAAAGCCAAAAGCATCGAGATCAAATA
This sequence comes from Stegostoma tigrinum, assembly GCF_030684315.1. Classification (NCBI taxonomy): domain Eukaryota; kingdom Metazoa; phylum Chordata; class Chondrichthyes; order Orectolobiformes; family Stegostomatidae; genus Stegostoma; species Stegostoma tigrinum. Next base: position 36,259,323 of record NC_081373.1, on the reverse strand, counting down.
CTGATTAGATAATTTGCATGATAAATGTTCATTAAATTACATTTCTGATTTTACTTACACCAAGTAAAATAATTATTCAAGACTGCTTTTCAAAAAAAAACAGCATATTAAGTGATTTTCTACATTATACTGTAAACCATGGTGTTTCATGCTATATGAAGAACATAGCATTATATAATTTGATACCTATAACCCACAAGGTTAAATAATGATTTCATGGATATTCAATTTAAGAAATGTTTAAGCAATGAATTTCAAGTTTAAGCATTGTGGAGTGATCTACTATTTGAATGTTGAGGAAGAGCAAACTTTATCAGTGGCAGCCCTATTATGCCATGGGTTTCTACCATCAATGCCCTTTTTTTTAATGAATAGGAAAGTTTTAATTACATAAATATTCAGATTATATCTGATCATTTGAACATCAGGTTGATAGAGGTGCCATGATTCAGTTAGTTTATAGTAGTCTATATCACACCCTCACAGTCATATAGCACAGAAACAGACCCTTTGGTCTGATCAGTCCATGTCGAACATAATCCCAAACTAAACTAGTCTCACCTGCCTGCTCCTGACCCATATCCCTCCAAACCTTTCCTATTCATGTATTTATCTAAATGTATTTTAAATGGTGCAATTGTGCCCACATTCACATCTCGAAGTTATTCATGATAAAATGGATAGACTTGCAGTGACCACTGGTGCCTATGGAAGTTTGGCACATGACCCTGTGTGCAATCCCAGAACAACAGCCGAAAACAGATAAATTGAAAGATGCAATTCAAAGAATCAGCAGTACAAAGGAAATGTTACTGTACAGCTGCAAAATGGGTGATTCAATCAGTCATGTGCGGCATGCTGCACAGTTGTGATCTGTACAAAGGAGACAACAAATTTAAGAGTTGTAAGGTTGAGTTGAACGCAAAAAAGAACACAGATGAGAACAAAGAGTCTGGCACAGTTAATTGGTGAGTTCTACCTAAGCAGAAATCCTTCGATGAAATTTGTCATTGTCTACTCAAGGAAGAAATTCTTTAGAATTTTTAAGGACAGGATGCATTTTTACATCAGGTTAAGCATAAATTTTCACTACATAGTGTGAAGCCACATTATCATCAAATAGAAGTTTTAACTTTGTTAAAAGAAACACTATCAATTTCAATTTATACTTCATTTGACTTATTGATCAGAAAATGTTTCTTCTTATGCTAAAAATAGTTTTTTCTCCTCATGCTTCTTCACTGAGGATGGGCAATAAGGTCCTGTTCTATGGTAAGGTTTTGTTGATAAGATTTCTAATACACTTTACCTAGTGCTATCCTAATGGGAGAAGGTTTTGCAGTGGCTATTTACTTGCTGCCTGAGAAGGCTTCTAGAGATGGGGTGACTCTCTCTGAATATAGAATCAGCTGTGGCTCCATGATAACACTCTCGTGGTTGTGGATTCAAGTTGCACCTGTGAACTTAGCCCAACTTTCAGTTGTCAGTCTGGTGCAGCTGTGGAGGAGGAGTGATCAGTTGGCAGGAGCTGGAAGCCGATTCAATATTTATCCTTCAACTGACATCACAGAGACAAATATTCTAGGTTATTCTGTTTGCTATGTTTCACAGATTATAACAACATGTCCTGACATTACGAAAGGCACTAATTGAATGCAATTCATTCTTTCTTGCTTTTCTTCAATAAGTTCAAAAGAAGTCCTTGAATATATGTTATTGTAGATGTCTGTGACTAGTCACCATCTGCTTTTGCAACTCTACTTCATGCGTGCTGATTGGCATGGACCATAGGTTGACCTAAAAATCCATTCCCAGATCCCTAACTGCTCCTGTCACATTCTTGCTGCTGGGAAGACAAAAAGCATGTGCAACCAAAGTTGGAGAAGAAGAGTACAAAGTTGCTCAGGTATCACCAATTAGCGCATCATGGTCCTTTCAAATAAAATCCCCCAGCAATGTTTCTAAGGCATCAGTTATAATTCTCCTAAGAATGTCCATGAATTCAGGACATCAGGAAGGTCAGTGGTGGCTCCATGCCAATCAGCCCTAGATGGGTTATAAGCTTCACAATATGAAGCCGTCAAACAGCTGTGCACAGAAATGGGTACTGAACACCCCTATATTAAATCATGATGTTCGGCAAAGTTTATTTGGCATCTTCAATGGACTCAATTAAATAATGTTGCTCAAAAAACAGACTTCTTTTATCGGCAATTTTTGATTAACTCTGGAAGGTGATATCAAACTTGACCCTTGGCTTACTTCTCCCTTTTTGCCTATAGCCATCTGAACTTTATCGTCCTTCCTCATGCTTCACTCAGTACTATCATCTCTAATTTCACCTTCGCCACTTCTACATATTTAGGCTTTTACTTGCCAAATGCAGTGAAAATAATGAGTCTGACCATGTGCAAATATTTGAAAGAAAATTTATTTTGCAATCTGCTAAACACTGCATCCAAATTTTAGTAATCATAATATAAATCAATATTAGCTGTTGGCAGAGTATATAACTGAAGTGTTAAATCAGTGCTGTCTGAACTGCTTCACACTCTGACCCCATGTTTAGGCTTGAAAATTGTCATGACACCTCAGCTGAAATGCAACGGTAGGGAGGCTGTGTGTGGGGAGTAATTCAGTTGAAACTCCACAGTGGAATTTGTTGCCTCAGCATTCAGGATCCCAAAACATCAGCCTGAGGCACCACTTGGGGTCCTGACATCCACATTAAGAAGCCCTGTGATATTTATTGAACTGAGCGAAGATAGAAGATTGGAAATGAGCCTGTTGATTTGAGTGTGATATCTGCATTGCCTAGAATCAGTATTCTCATGTGAGTGGACTCCTCCAATTTTCAGACTTTCCCCTCTTTTTGTTGCCTGCAATCATGAAGAAATTGATTACATGTTCTCGAGGCCTCTTATAGATTAGCAACGATGCTTACAACTACCCCATAAAATTAGGAATCCTTCTCTAAACACAGATAACTCATGGAGAAAATGTAAGCTAGTAGAGTCCTCATTCAGATAGAAAATGAAAGAGGCTCCTACAAAGTCATTTAGGTTACCAGATTCCTTACCTGCCCGAATTTCCAGTAGGCAGAAGAAAATCAAACCTATTAGTTGCCAAGCTACAAGAGAAAGACTTTGCTAACTGAAGTGAAAATAACTGTGAATCTTTGAAAACAAAATCACATGAATGAAGGTTATTTTGAAATGAGAGTAAACCGTTGATGTGGTGTATATGGATTTCAGCAAGGCGTTCGATAAGGTTCCCCACAATAGGCTATTGTACAAAATCCGGAGGAATGGAATTGTGGGAGATATAGCAGTTTGGATCGGAAATTGGCTTGCTGAAAGAAGACAGAGGGTGGTAGTTGATGGGAAATGTTCATCCTGGAGACCAGTTACTAGTGGTGTACCACAAGGGTCGGTGTTGGGTCCACTGTTGTTTGTCATTTTTATAAATGACCTGGATGAGGGCGTAGAAGGATGGGTTAGTAAATTTGCAGACGACACTAAGGTCGGTGGAGTTGTGGATAGTGACGAAGGATGCTGTAGGTTGCAGAGAGACATAGATAAGCTGCAGAACTGGGCTGAGAGGTGGCAAATGGAGTTTAATTCAGACAAGTGTGAGGTGATGCACTTTGGTAGGAGTAACCAGAAGGCAAAGTACAGGGCTAATGGTAAGATTCTTAGCAGTGTAGATGAGCAGAGAGATCTTGGTGTCCATGTACACTGATCCTTGAAAGTTGCCACCCAGGTTGACAGGGCTATTACGAAGGCATACAGTGTTTTAGCTTTTATTAATAGAGGGATCGAGTTCCGGAACCAAGAGGTTATGGTGAAGCTGCACAAAACTCTGGTGTGGCCGCACTTGGAGTATTGTGTATAGTTCTGGTCACCGCATTATAAGAAGGATGTGGAAGCTTTGGAAAGGGTGCAGAGGAGATTTACTAGGATGTTGCCTGCTATGGAGGGAAGGTCTTACGAGGAAAGGCTGAGGGACTTGAGGCTGTTTTCATTAGAGAGAAGAAGGTTGAGAGGTGACTTAATTGAGACATACAAAATAATCATAGGGTTAGATAGGATGGATAGGGAGAGCCTTTTTCCTAGGATGATGACGGCGAGCACGAGGGGGCAGAGCTTTAAATTGAGGGGTGAAAGATATCGGACAGATGTCAGAGGTAGTTTCTTTACTCAGAGAGTAGTAAGGGAATGGAACACTTTGCCTGCAACAGTAGTAGATTCGCCAACTTTAGGTACATTTAAGTCGTCATTGGACAAGCGTATGGACATACATGGAATAGTGTAGGTTAGATGGACTTGAGATCGGTATGACAGGTCGGCACAACATCGAGGGCCGAAGGGCCTGTACCGTGCTGTAATGTTCTATGGTCTATGTACTTAAAGAATAGCAACTATTGATTGGTAACATATCTGGACAGTTTGTGTTGTGGTAGTGGGCATAACATTCACCCTGTTGAGGTCAAGTATATGAAACATTGGAAACACTTGTGAGATGGGATCACTCATTAGATTTTCCATAACTTTGCTGTGGTTGACCTGGATATTCATAAGATACCAAGGTCCAGTTAAACAGAATACTGGAAAATAGTGGAAATAGTTGATCCAGTTAGGTTCCTGAACAAGGATAACTACCACAATTTCTTTTGTGTATGTGGGGTGTATTCTGAGATGGTAATGCTGTTGAATATCATAACAATAGCTACCTTCTTGTTGGAGATGGTCATTAGTTCTGTTACTTGCAACTTATCAACTAATTTGTGAATGTTATCCAATTCTTGCTGGGCAAGGAATGATGTGTTCTCTGGAATGTTTCGAATGTGTCCAAATACTGGTCCAAAAATCATCACTGGTGAAAATGCTCAGGATGACTGAGTCTATGGGACATTGTCCTGAGGAACTTCTGCTGTGATACCCTGGTGTTCAGTTGATGAGCTTCCAATGACAGTATAGCCATGTTTCTTCACACTACAATCCAGCTAATGGACAGTTTCTGCCAATTTTCACTTACTTAAAGTTTATGAAAATGTTATGGTACCACACTAGGCCAGACACTGCCTCAATATTCAAAGTCACTCTCACCTCATATCTGAAACTCAGCTCTTTATCCATGTTTTAACCAAAGCAGCAATGAACAGTTTAATGAGTAATGGTCTTCCTGGCAGAAACCAAACTGAGCACTAGTGAGCAGTTTGTTGCCATGTAAGTGCTGTTTGCTAACAAATTCAATTATTTGGCTGATCATTGACAGCATAGACTGAGGGCGAAGTAATTGGCTCAGTTGTATTTTCCATACTTCTACGGGATAGGACATTCTTTGACATTATCACAGTATTGCTACTGTACAGGAATAGCTCCATTTTGGGATGTGACTAGTTCTACGTTGCGGGGGGTTGGGGGTGGTGGGCGGTGGAGTGGTATTTAGGAGAGAAGATAGAGGGAAAACAACATAACGTACTGGCAAGCAGGGGCAGTACCATCGAGGAAATTGAGACTGTTCTCTGCAAAAGAAAGAGTACATGTCTAGTTAATGATGTTGGCTGCCCAGTGCCAGGGTTCAGAATATCTGTTCTGGCGGGTCAAGAACTTGTAGTAGGAGAGGGGTATTGAGAAGTCATGATCCATATAAGTAGCAACGGCACAGGTAAGACTAAGAAATAGGTTGTGCTGAGCGAGGATGAGAAGCAAGGTTGAAAAGCAGAACCTCCAAGGTCATAATCTCTGGATTACTATCTGACACAAGTGCAAACTGGCATTGGAAAAATAAGATAACAAGAAATGAATATGCAGCCCAAAGACTGGTGTGGGAGAGGGTGGTCCTGGCTCACGGTGCACTGACATGGGGAAAGTGGCACCTACACTAACATGATGGATTACATCCAACCCACATCAGCAGCTGTTTGCTGTCTCAGGAGTCCTGCTGGATTTCATCCTAGGGTCTTAAAAGAGGTTGCTGATAAACTGGTAGGTACAATTGTGTTAATTCCCTGAATTTTGCTGGATTCCAAAAAGATTCCATCAGACTGGAAAGGTGCAAACATGACTCCCCTTCACAAGAAGTTATAAAGGCAGAAAACAGGAAACTACAGCTTGGTTTGTTTGATATCTGTCATGGGGCCAGTCACAGAATCAAATCATTAAGGAGGCTCTCACTGTGCCCTTTGAAAATTTCAAAGAAATTGGCTGTGTTAGCACGGTTTGGGAAAGGAAAATCATGTTTAACAAATTTATTGGAGAGGAGGACAGCAGAATTGGAAGTGGTATATGAATAAGGTGAGTTAGGGTTTTTACTGAGATGCAAATGTATGGAAATAAATTGCTCGCCGCACAGTCACTAGATTCTGAAGTCCTTAGTTAAAGTGTGAAGTAAGAAATTGGGAATTTTCTTCTCAAAGTTGAGAATCTTATTCTATCATTCGCTCTAGATTTGCCATTATTCACATCAAGCTGAGTGACGGGAAAATTCTGTCTTTTATTCCTGCTTATGTTAATGGTACATAATCACATGATTTAAGTTTCCATTCCACCAAAGGTAGTTGATAATAAGTTGAAAGCAGCACTACTATTTCCTTGCACTATCTCAAACTGAATGACTTTAGAGGCTGAAGTCTGGGAAAGAATTTTGAGGAAAGATTGCTGGAGTCATCAATGATTTTCCATGGCCTATTTTTTACTTGTCATTGGCTTAAACCCAGACAAGACTCTGACAGCCCACAGGCCACTGAAATCATTGGGATATTGACAATAAGGACTGGGATTGTCACTGGACTTTTCATTGTTTGCCATTTTAAATGAGATGGAAGAGGTGCAATATAGAGAAGAGGAAAGGAGAATGAGGCAGTGTAGGAGGAGGACGATCATCACAAAACATCATTATCAAACAAGACCATTCTGATAATACATGACAATACATTTTCTCCGTGAACAGTTGTGGGTCAGAAGCATGCTCTTCACCAAAGAGGCAAGGAGTTGTGCTGACTATCAAATGGAGATGTATCTGCAGCTAAGCTAATTATCTGAACAATTCTGCTTGTGATCCTCAATGTGACAGCCATAAACATGTTCGATGTGATAAGCTTATTTCAAGTACCCACTGGGGGAATCTGCGTAATATCGCCCAGGATGCCATCTGGTAATTGTTACATCTTTTAGAACAGGACAGAAATTCAATCAGGCTGAAATGATAGAAAAGCTGTAGCACACTCAGGGCACTCCATTTGCCCGATTTCCTGAAGCAAAGAATTTAATAGGTGGTGTCCACTTACCATTCCAAGTTCCTGCCACTCTCAACATTCTGAGCGGGAATGAATACTGCTTACTAAATGTCCAGACCATGTCTGACCATAAATAAAGGATCATCACCTTGCCCTTCAGTATTCTGCCATCCCTGTGCTCTATCCATTCATATATGGATAGCTGGTGATTGACATAGGTGAACCCTCTTCCTACTAAGTATAGTGAATCTGCTAAGGGTTGCAAGAACAGTTGTAGAGAATTGCTGATATAAGGAATATGCAATGGTTATTTGGTCTGCTACAATAGGGGAGCACTTCCTACAGTCAGGGTTAACTGGCAATATTAAAATAAATACAGTAAACTTTTTATGATCTGATACCGATGGAAACAGGAATATGCCAACTGATCAAATATTCTGGATAATCGCAGAGTCCACATAATTAGTATAAAAACATGCTCTAAGTAATAGAAATGTAATGCAGGGGTATATGCACGAATGTCATACTTTATTTATTGCATAAATCTCTTAAATATTAATACAACTTTGCCTTAAACAAACTCAAAATTGTATCAACTGTTGACAATTCACGTGGTCAATCGATTGAACAACAATTATATTACATTGAGGTAAATAAATTGAAGAACTATAACAATTGGACAGAATAATAGAGTACACTTTGCGCTATTTGAGATATATCATTCTTGTCAGGTTATCAAGATACTGGTCCATAACAAACTTGGCTGTAATTCGCTTTGACATAACCTGTCAATAAAGTTCGAGTTACCCATTTTTAAAGTTGTGAAATCCTTAACCAAATTTTTTGACATACTTTGATGATGAGTAATCAATTTTGCTTTCTGTAAAGTAAGCTTCTGATGTTTCGTGTAATGATGAAAATAGAATTAGGAAATTTCAGTAAATAAAATTCTCAACTTCTAATGTGGATATTGCTTGTAATATTTATTTGGAGGATATTTTGTGGTAATAAACTTAATTTTAAAAATATAATTTGAATAAAATGTTTAATAAAATTGTGTTATCTAATGTGGAACTTGAAATGACAACTTTGGAATTAAGACCCCCAGTAACTACTCAGTGAGCTGTCCCAACAATAAGCATCTTGCACAGAGACTTAATGTCCTGGTTCTAGAGTACAGTGGCTCATTGAGATTGTGATCCATTACATATTAGGAACTGAATGAATTGTTGCTAACAAATTATGTTTTTCTTTTCGTGGTAATGGGAACTGCAGATGCTGGAGAATCCAAGATAATAAAATGTGAGGCTGATGAACACAGCAGGCACAGCAGCATCTCAGGAGCACAAAAGCTGACATTTTGGGCCTAGACCCTTCATCAGAGGGGGGGATGGGGTGAGGGTTCTGAAATAAATAGGGAGAGAGGGGGAGGCGGATCGAAGATGGAGAGAAAAGAAGATAGGTGGAGAGGAGAGTATAGGTGGGGAGGTAGGGAGGGGATAGGTCAGTCCAGGGAAGACGGACAGGTCAAGGAGGTGGGATGAGGCTAGTAGGTAGGAGATGGAGGTGCAGCTTGGGGTGGGAGGAAGGGATGGGTAAGAAGAAGAACAGGTTAGGGAGGCAGAGACAGATTGGACTGGTTTTGGGATGCAGTGGGTGGAGGGGAAGAGCTGGGCTGGTTGTGTGGTGCAGTGGGGGGAGGGGACGAACTGGGCTGGTTTTGGGATGCGGTGGGGAAAGGGGAGATTTTGAAGCTGGTGAAGTCCACATTGATACCATTGGGCTGCAGGGTTCCCAAGCGGAATATGAGTTGCTGTTCTTGCAACCTTCAGGTGGCATCATTGTGGCACTGCAGGAGGCCCATGATGGACATGTCATCTAAAGAATGGGAGGGGGAGTGGAAATGGTTTGCGACTGGGAGGTGCAGTTGTTTATTGCGAACCGAGCGGAGGTGTTCTGCAAAGCGGTCCCCAAGCCTCCGCTTGGTTTCCCCAATGTAGAGGAAGCCACACCGGGTACAATGGATGCAGTATACCACATTGGCAGATGTGCAGGTGAACCTCTGCTTAATATGGAAAGTCATCTTGGGGCCTGGGATAGGGGTGAGCGAGGAGGTGTGGGGGCAAGTGTAGCATTTCCTGCGGTTGCAGGGGAAGGTCCTGGGATAGGGGTGAGGGAGGTGGTGTGGGGGCAAGTGTAGCATTTCGTGTGGTTGCACCCACCCTCCTGCAAAAATTCCATCCCCTATTCCCAATTCCTCCGCCTCTGCCGCATCTGCTCCCACGATGAGGCATTCCACTCCCGCATATCCCAGATGTCCAAGTTCTTCAAGGACCGCAACTTTCCCCCCACAGTGGTCAAGAACGCCCTTGACCGCAACTTCCGCATTTCCCGCAACACATCCCTCACACCCCGCCCCTGCCACAACCGCCCAAAGAGGATCTCCCTCGTTCTCACACACCACCCCACCAACTTCCGGATACAACATATCACCGTCCGACACTTCCGCCATCTACAATCTGACCCCACCACCCAAGACAATTTTCCATTCCCACCCCTGTCTGCTTTCCGGAGAGACCACTCTCTCCGTGACTCCCTTGTTCGCTCCACACTGCTCTCCAACCCCACCACACCCGGCACCTTCCCCTGCAACCGCAGGAAATGCTACACTTGCCCCTACACCTCCTCCCTCACCCCTATCCCAGGCCCCAAGATGACTTTCCACATTAAGCAGAGGTTCACCTGCACATCTGCCAATGTGGTATACTGCATCCACTGTACCCGGTGTGGCTTCCTCTACGTTGGGGAAACGAAGCAGAGGCTTGGGGCCCGCTGTGCAGAACACCTCCGCTCAGTTCGCAATAAACAACTGCACCTCCCAGTCGCAAACCATTTCCACTCCCCCTCCCATTCTTTAGATGACATGTCCGTTAAGGGCCTCCTGCAGTGCCACAATGATGCCACCCGAAGGTTGCAGGAACAGCAACTCATATTCTGCTTGGGAACCCTGCAGCCCGATGGTATCAATGTGGACTTCACCAGCTTCAAAATCTCCCCTTCCCCCACCACATCCCAAAACCAGCCCAGTTCGTCCCCTCCCCCCACTGCACCACACAACCAGCCCAGCTCTTCCCCTCCACCCACTGCATCCCAAAACCAGTCCAGCCTGTCTCTGCCTCCCTAACCTGTTCTTCCTCTCACCCATCCCTTGCTCCCACCCCAAGCCGCACCTCCATCTCCTACCTACTAACCTCATCCCACCTCCTTGACCTGTTCATCTTCCCTGGACTGACCTATCCCCTCCCTACCTCCTCACCTATACTCTCCTCTCCACCTATCTTCTTTTCTCTCCATCTTCGGTCCGCCTCCCCCTCTCCCTATTTATTTCAGAACCCTCACCCCATCCCCCTCTCTGATGAAGGGTCTAGGCCCGAAACGTCAGCTTTTGTGCTCCTGAGATGCTGCTGTGCCTGCTGTGTTCATCCAGCCTCACATTTTATTATGTTTTTCTTTTCGGTTGGTTATTTAATGCAATGACATCGATGCCAAGTTCCAACATGTTCCAACTTTTGAATGTTTGTCCATGCACTGCCTGCTGAAGTGCATCCTAAGTAAGAATATGCAACTGGTCCTGACGCCTCTCCAGTTGGCAACAGGGGTTATTGTGTAAGGCATATGCCTTTAAAGGAGTTGCCATTGAATGAATTTAAAAAAACCTTATTCATTGACCAACCATGTATTTGTCAGGCATAACTGGGAGTAAATTGACTGATATCTGCCAGCATAACCATGTTAGTTGTAAGATTTTTATTTTACTCTGAGGATATGGTAAGGCATTCAGTATATGCAAGTACTTCATTTCTGGTATTAGACGTGAGAACAGGAAAAACTTCCTGGATCTGTGCTTGTGTGCTCTCAGTTGCCATGCCTATGAATGATATTACTTCATTTTCCTGCATTCGTTTAACCTGCTGATATTTTTCTTGCTTTAGATACTAGGACAGCTGTGCAATTTGCTACAAAGTACAGGTACTTATTGTACAAACATTGAAGCATAATTGCATGCTGGTGTTGCGTGCTTTAGAATCAGGATTTTGTTGAGCATCATCAGCTAGAAGAGAGCAGAATGGGAACGGTTGATTACTTTGGGCGTCATTTACATGCCGATTTCAACTTTTAATTGAAATGTGTGAAGTACTAGTTAGACTGTTTACAAAATACAATGGTGTATCTGCGGATGCAAAAATTAAAATTATTACAGATACTAGCTGTCACTGTGATAGGGCATTATAACAAACATTCCCTTTAAACTATGCAGGTGCATGGCCACTCAGCAGTTCAGAAAATACTGCACAGGAGGTAAACAGATGGCACACAAAGAAGTACTTGAGATTTGCACATGTGCAGCTGTCCATCTAACATAAAGGAACCTGCAATGCAGCAAACTGGCCATCCACAGCAAAGGCACATTAGGGGGAACTTGGATCGTAACTGATTAGACTCGTGTGTTAAACAGCAGATTGTAATCATATTGTACCTGTATGCAGTCCGGTTACAGCCAGTCATGAAAAGTCATGGACAATTTAACAACTAATGGGAGGGGGGAGCACCATGAACACATCCATCCATTTAATTCATTCATGGGATGAGTGTCACTGGCTAGGCAGCATTTATTGTCCATCTCTAATTGCCCAGAAGGTAGTTAAGAGTAACCACATTACTGTGGCTCTGGAGTCGACCAGACCAGGTAAAGATGGCAGTTTCCTTCCCTTAAGAATATTAATGAACCAGATGGGTTTTTCCAACAATCAACAATGGATTCATGGTTATCATTAGATTCTTAATGCCAGATATTTATTGAATTCAAATTCCACCATCTGCCATGGTAGTCCCCAGAACGTTATCTGGGTCTCTGGATGAACAGTTCAGCAATTATACCACTACACCATCACCTCCTGAGTGATAGCAGAGTTCAGCAGGTCAGTGCAAAAGGACGTGGCTGAAGTTTTTGAAAATTTCTTCAGTCAGAAATATGGAGTAGATCATCTATTTACTAGTTACATAGAAACATAGAAGATAGGAGCAGGAGGAGGCCATTCTGCCCTTCAAGCCTGCTCCACGATTCTTCATGTTCATGGCTGATCGTCCAACTCAATAGACTAATCCTGCTTTCTCCCCATTACCTTTGATCCCATTCACGCCAAGTGCTATATCTAGTTGCTTCTTGAGTACATTCAATATTTTGGCATTAACTACTTCCTGGGAAATGAATTCCATAAGCTCACCAGTCTTTGGGTGAAGAAATGTCTCCTCATCTCCATTCTAAATGATCTACCCTGAATCTTCATACTGTAACCCTGGTTCTGGACACATCCACCATTGGGAACATCCTGCCTGCATCGAGCCTGTCCCATCCTGTTAAAATTTCATAAATCTCTATGAGATCTTCCCTCATTTGTCTGAACTCTAGTGAAAACAATCCTAACCCAGTCAATTTCTCCTTATACATTAGTCCCACCATCCCTGGAATCAGCCTGGTAAACGTTCGCTGCACTCCCTCGAGAGCAACAGCATCCTTCCTCAGAAAGGAAGACCAAAACTCCACACATTATTCCAGGTGTTGCCTCACCCAGGCCCTGTATAACTGCAATAACACATTGCTGCTCCTGTACGCAAAACCTCTCGCAATGAAGGCCAACCTAGCATTTGCCTTCTTTACCACCTGCTTCACCTGCATGCTTACCTTCAGTGACTGGTGCAAAAGGACACCCAAGTCCCACTGCACACTCCCCCTCTTTCAATTTACAGCCATTCAGGTAGTAATCTGCTTTCTTGTTTTTGCTTCCGAAGTGAATAACCTCACATTTATCCAAATTATACTGCGTCTGCCATTGATTTGCCCAGACACTCAACCTGTCCAAATCATGCTGCAGGATTTCTGCGTCATTGTCATAGTTCACTCTCCCACCCAACTTGGTATCATCTGCAAATTCTGAGATGCTACAACTTGTTTCCTCATCCAAATCATTAATATATATTATGAATAGCTAGGGTCTCAATACTGATCCCTGTGACACCCCACTAGTTACTGCCTGCCAAGTTGAAAAGGACACGTTAATTCCTACTCTGTTTCCTCTCTGCCAACCAGTTTCCTATCCATCTCACTTGCCCCAATCCCATGAGCTTTAATCTTGCACATTAATCTCTTATATCGGAGTTTGTCAAATGCTTTCTGAACGTTCAAATATATTACAATCAACTGGCTCCCCCTTGTCAACTCCATGAGTTACATTTTCATAGAATTCCAACAGATTTGTCAGGCATGATTTCCCCTTCATAAATCCATGCTGACCCTGTCTGGTCCTGCCACTGTTTTCTAAATGCTCTGCTATAAAATCCTTGCCAATGGATTCCAGAATTTTCCCCACGACCATTGTTAGGCTCACTGCTCTTTCACTCCCCATTTTCTCTCTATCTCCCTTTTTGAATATTGCAGTGACATGAAGTACTCTCCAATCTGCATGGACTGTTCCAGAGTCTATAGAATCCTGGGAGTCGACCACCAATGCATCCACTATTTCTAGAGCTACTTCATTAAGTACTTTGGGATGTAGATTATCAGACCACGGGGATTTATCAACCTTCATTCCAACTTTCTCAGCACCATTCCTGTACTAATATTAATCTCCCTCAGCTCTTCCCTCTCACTAAACCTTGCATCCTCCAACAATTCTGGCATCTGATTTGTGTCCTCTTTTGTGAAGACAGAACCAAAAATATGCATTCAGTTTCTCAGCCTTTTCTTTGTCCCCTGTTATGCATTCCTCCATTTCTGTCTCTAGGGGACCTACATTTGTCTTTACCAATCTCTTTCCCTTCATATACCGATAGAAACTCTTACCATCAGTCTTTATGTTTCCTACAAGCTTACTGTCATACTCTACTTTCCCCTTCTTAATCAATCCCTTGGCCCTTTTTGCAGAATCCTGAATTGCTTCCAATCCTCAGATTTATTATTTTCCTTGGCCAATCTGTATGATTCTTCCTTGAATTGGATACTATCTCTTATTTCTGTTGTAAGCCATGGATTGTCCCTCTTGCCCATTTGGCTTTTGCAACAGACAGGAATAAACAGTTGTTGCAGTTTCTCCATGCTTTCCTTGAATGTTTGCCATTGCCTAGTTTTCTCCTGCTGACTATCGTAGGTGCCGTTTTCAACCAATTCAATTCACTCCAAATAATGTCAAGAAACAGTTGAGTATGCTGGGCACAGCAAAGGCGACGGACCTAAATAACGTCCTGGCTGTACATACAAACATCCAAATTAGGAGCAGAAGTAGGCCATTTTCTCCTTCAAGCCTGTACAGCCATTCAATAAGATCTTGGCTAATCTTTTTGTGTTTTGAATTCTATTTTCCTAAGCATTCCCAGTAAACTTTGATTCCCTTGCCGAACAAAACCAATGTACTTCTGCCTTAAAAAAAACATACAATGATCCTTCCTCAAAATTTTGATGCAAAGAATTCCAAAGTTTCACAGCCTCAGAGCAAAGAATTCTACAGAGCCTGCTAGCCACTCAAATGGCCAGGTTCCAACGTCCCCTCAATCAGATTGGAACAAAAACAGAAATTGCTAGTGAAACTCAGCAGGCCTGCCACCAACTGTTGGAAGAAAGCAGAGTTGAGTTCAGTGACTCTTTACCACAGTCTGCATGCGAGAATGAAAGTCAGTTGTGCAATAATGTCAAAAAAATTGCTGCAGGTGCGTGTAAAGTATATGGAATTAGATTTTCTTTCTCTTTGGGACCAAAGTAAAGCCTTGTATTTTGAGGAACTGTTAGGGGCAGTTGCAGCAATCATGCATCAATGATTCAGTAATACCACCCATCTGCTTCAATTTACACTTCATACATTAGAGTGTTTAAGTGCATAGATTTACCATTATGTCTTAATCAATGATCAGCATAACATTGCCTCTTTATCTTGTCAGAGAAGCAAGTGCAATTTGAATAAGTGGAACCCAAAATTCCCATTTCACAACCGCATTCCATTGGTAGTCCAGCAAGCAGTCCCTGCTTAGAACAAAGTGTCCATTTGTGCTGTTCTCGAACTTTTGTGTTGTAGAATAGATGTCTCATTATTTATATTATTCAACAATTGAGATCTTCATGTGAACCCCCTTCAATATCTATTGACAGTATACCTACTGACTGTCAAGGAAGAAGCAGCAGTCAGTGAGACAGTGCACTGATATCATGAGGAGCTAAAGCTGGTCAGTATATCCGTAAAGTTTGTGCCATGAAATTCCCCATGATAACCATTAGATTGACAGAAATCTTGAGGCATCTCCTTTTGACCCTTCTATCATTGGTAACCTTTTAGTGTTTCAGCGTGCATGCACAGTGCTAAGTTGTCCTGCAACGCTAGACCGGCATTGAACATTTGAGAGGCAGTGTTTTGTGCAGGTTTTGTCAGCAGACATGACAGATAGTGAAGGTTTCAGCTTCCTGTTATACATATCCAAGCCTTGAATGCCAATGAGCTTCCTTGGAAAGCTCATATGCAGACTGAACCTTTCACTTGAAAGGTGTGTGGAATGACACGTTGAGGCCAAGCCCAAACACATTGCCTGCACATAGCATTTGGCATCCGTTTTGTTGATATTAAAGTGTAGCAACATCACAGTTCAAAGAATCATGACAGCTGAGACGATTTGCAGCCTGGGTGTTGGTTGCTTGTGAGAGCAAAATATTGCTTGGCCGTTCAACTTTTTATATCCTTGACATATTTTGCAAGGCTGCACATCTGTTACAAAAGTGACTCCAAATGGTCTGACTGAGAGAAAGATACTATAGCACACATTTTAAGAGTTTAATTAACCTATATTTACAAAAATCAAAGGTCATTTACAATGGTATATCTCTCGTGTGTCCTTCTGTACAACCCCCCACTACATTTAAGCACTGAGACGAAGACGGCCAGCTCTGTATGTTGCCCCGTTAGTATGGAAGACTTGGGTGCTTGTCACCTAATGCATTTGGGTTGAGCAAACTCAGGCCTGCTCGTAGTAAAGAGCCAAGATGAAGACTCATCCTCCTCCAGTTAAGTTGTTGTTGGCTTTGGGATCACAGTCTGAGTTGGAGATTAAATGGGGTGAGGGGGGCGGGGGGAAGATGTCCCGAAAGGAAGCCTCTCTGGGGCATTGTTCTCACTTCTTCTCATCTTCACAGCAATTAATCTCTACAAATAGGCTTTGTCTCTGTTCTTGCCCGTTTCAAGCAGTATATTACCAACAAATCCAGTCTCCCACCTCCCAACAGCAATTCAACCTTAAATCCTAGATTGACTGTTGATATTAAACCTATTCTCCATTTGTTTAAAATGCCGTACGATCTTCAATTTTAAATCAGCAGCAAGATCCCAGTTGGAAACCAGCTTTTAAATTTCATTATATAAATATGAATAATTGTGTTTTTATTTCACTTAAAAAAGAAAACTGAAGGGAGTGCAGAGAAAGCCTGTCCATTTTTGTTCCGAATGAGTACCAACATTTCTTGTCTTAGAAGTGAGCATGGACAAGAAGCTGTGATGTTGACCACAGCAGTACACTGTGCTGCTGTGTACCCATCATTGGCATTTGTTCTTGCATTAGCATCTACAAAGACAACAGAGATAAATTTATTGATAATAAAATGTGAGGCTGGATGAACACAGCAGGCCAAGCAGCATCTCAGGAGCACAAAAGTTGACGTTTCGGGCCTAGACCCAGAGATAAATTTATTTGCAGCTTAGCAGGCATCTACAAAGCTATTGAAAACAACGAACTGTAGAATCATAGGCTGCAATACCAATACACAGAAATGCTTCCGTGCTGCAGCAAGTAAAGTGAATTTCTGTGGGGATACATCTACTCAGCAGCTGTCACTTGACAAGAAGAGCTGTGCAAAGCCAGGAGAATTATGCAAACTGTGTTTTGTGCAGTTTTGTCTCCCTCCTACCCAGCCTCCAGAAGAGAAATTCACCTGCTCTGAGCTTTTGTACTTATCAATTGGCGTGTAACACCCTTCTAATTCGTCAAACAGACCATCTCCAAACATGTACATGTTAAAATTAAACGATTTTTTTTAAAGAGCTTTCACATGTTTGGGTCCCTTTCACTCGTCCCTTCAGCAGCTTCATTCTTTAAGTCAAGATTTTAGAAATCAATCTGGCCAGAGATATTATTATACACCTCTGGAGCAGGTGGGACCTGAACACAAGACTCATGGCTCAGTGTAGACACATTATCATTGTGCCACGAGAACCCTTTAATTCCAGTTTATATGTTTTTAATTGTATTTTTTAAGTAAATCCCCCACCACATCACCCGTGTTTCTAATTAAAGTAACAATTCACAAGCACCATCAAGGGAAGTGCATCTATATCAAAAAGGGAAGGGGGATTCCAGTTTGTAAATGTTTTTCTAATCAAACCTGTTCATGGACGTTATTACATTCAGGGGTTGTTGGACCCTCCACCAAAACCCCACCCACCACATGGTCCTGCCACTATGGTGCCAATTGACTAACCGTGGCCCACTTCCTAGATTGCAGAGGCGTGGACCCACATACCACAAACATCCTGACCAGATACCGGGCCATGGGCAATCTCTCTGGACTAGGCCTAGACCTACTGTGCCAGGATCCCCTAACTGATGGCTGCATCCGTGGAGTTCCATGGGCTCTACACCACTAAGAGTTGGCCACATGGCTATTTGATTGGTGCATGTGCAGAGTCTTTGTCATGCCAGCAAGGGACTGGCATAGCTCACTGCCATACAGCAAGGTGTGTGCCTCTCCTACCCCCACCTGAGGACTGCTACCTGAAAAACAAACTGCCTGCTTCTGTCAGGTACCCACTTTAGTCTCTTTCTTGACTTTTCCCAAGATTGAGCTTATTTGGCGAGTTTGGTAAAATGGGAGGCTGAATATTTATGAGGCGACTTGTGGCATTAAGAAGATGTTTTACAACCGAGTGAGACCATCTCCATGTCGAGGTGGGTATCACTGCATTTCTCGCCAAAGCCCGCATCACTCGGACCCTATAAGGTTTTTGCCCTGGAATACTATTATTGTAATAATTATCCTGTTTCACATCAGTTTTATACAACAGAGTGAAACTGGGAGACTTATTGTATTCGCTCTCCATGGCAACAGATGCACCAGCAACTGTACCAACCTTTTGAGTGTTTTGATCAATCCAAGTTTTCATTTAAAAACTGTTTACTTATACACAAATATTCTTTTACTCTAAGATTTTATGTGCACATATATAGATTTAATTTATAAAATTAGCATATTACATTGGGGGGAAAAAGGTGCCAATGAGCAAAAATCACGCAAATCATTTAGAGCCACAATAAAACTTGTAATACATGGAAGAGAAGCAAGAGAATATGTAATTGCCACATTCCACAGCATTTCCTTTATGGGGAGAATACCTGCATTTGAAAACTTTAAGACCACTTTCCCAACAATATAATTCTCAGCTCCTGGTACTGTGCTACAGACTGAAAATAAATCAGCTCAATGCAATTGAAGTGAAAGGATCGAGCACAGTTGGCAGAACAAGGGAAACAGTTATTCTTCAAAGAAAACCTTCAGCAGTTCATTTGTCCTCCAACTGGACAAAACAGAGTGTTACAGAAAAGATAGGCAGACAATGAAAACCTAGCTTCTATACAAGTAAAACAAAACCTTAGAATTGTCCAACTGTATTTTATCCCATCCACATAGGATAAAAAGACCCCAGTCTGCTAAAAATGCAATGTAGATATTGCACTACAAGGAGTTTCATCCAAGCTGACAAAGTTTTAAACTATCAAAGAAGAGAAATACTTCATTGGCTTCTTAAGATATCTAATAACAAAGCCATATTTCTCTAACTAGTACGCATCATAAATATATAGAGTAGCAAGAGCAGAAGAAGAGATAGTATGTTTTTCCTTTCACCAAATCATCACTGAGAGCTGGAACTGATATCCTGTGGAATAAACAAAGCTCCAAAGTATCACATGTGACTCCACCTGGTGAATTTGAAGAATGTTTCAACGTACTAGAAAGTTGCATGAGACTAAACAACATTAAAATTCTGCATGCAACTCAAGAGACTTCATTGGGAATGATTTCTTCAAGTCCTTCTGGACCCTAATATTGAGATCAATTCCAAATTGGGAACCCGGAAGTGTGCATGCAGGGATAATGGCTCCAATTTTCCTGGAGGAGGCTGTTTAAAAGGCTGCCTCTGGAGCTGTCCAGAATAGTCAAAGTAGGCAGAAGACACTCCCTAAATAATAATAAAAATATTAAAAATAAACTTGATCATGAATTTCATGTTTTCATTATGGGGATTTTATCCCACAGCTGCACTTGTGGATCCAGGATGAGCTATGTCGAGGGGGTGTCATTGGTCTGGGACAGTCTATTAGTAGTTGCTAGGAAAACGTGGCATAAATGCTGAAGTATGCGGGGGTATGGGATTAATGGAGTAAGTGATAGGTCAAGACAGAGCCTAGAAGGACAGAGAGATAGTTAGGCAGGCAAGCGGTTGGATAATGGTAAGCCATGGAAGGAAAATAGTTGATAATAGTGGTGGAAATGGGTTGGCTGTGCTGAAAGCAGCCCATGTGATGACAGGGCCTGGGGTGTGAGAGTTGGTAAAGCAAATGGAAGAAGGTGTTCAGGTTCTAAAATTACTGAATTCAATACTGAGTCCTGAAGGCTGCAACATCACCAAGTGGAAAACGAGATGTTGTCCTTCCAGCTTGTGTTGAGCCTCGCTGGAGCACTGTGGCAGGCCTGAGACAGATGTTGGCCAGAGAAGATAGTAGTGTCTTAACATGGCAGGTAACTGGAACCTCAGGATCATTTTTGCAGACTGAACACAGGTGCTCTGCAAAGCAGTTGCCTAGCCTGTACTTCCTCTCCCCAGTGTAGAGAAGATGACATTGTGAGCACAAAATACAGTCGACTACATTGAGCGAAGTACGGTTAAATTGCTGCTTCATCTGGAGGAGATTTGGCTAATGAAGGCGGTGAAGTAAATGGGCAGGTGTTACACCTTCTGTAATTGCAGGGGGAAGGTGACATGGGGGCTGCGGGGAGGTGTTGGGATTCAAGGAGGTGTGGGCCAGAGTGTCCGGGAGGGAATGATCCTTGCAGAAGGCTGACATGGGAGGATACAGGAATGTGTGTCTGGTGGTGGCATCCTGCTGGAGGTGGTAGAAATGGTGGGTTTGGATTTGAATTCTGTGGGGTATAAAGGAAGGACCAGGGAACCCTATTGGAGGGAAGAACAGGTTAGGGCAGAAGTGTGGGACATGGCTAACGCCCTGTCAACCACAGTGTGGGGAATCCTTGGTTGAAGAAAAAGGTGGACATTTATGAGGCCGTCTGTGGAAGGCAGCATCATCAGAATAGATGTGACTGAGACGGAGTAACAAGGAGAACAGAACAGAGTTTTTACAGGAAGCAGGATGTACAGTCCAGGTGACTGTGGGAGACTGTGGGGAACTGTGGATGATGTTCATTTTTATTAAGTTAACAAATTTGTTAACAATCAGGATGGTGTGCAAATGAGGGGAATTTGGAGATAATGATATTCTCATGATTTTACTGCTCATGTTGTTACTTGTGGAAGAGTTAATGAAGCTGGAAGCAGTTGACTGGGCAAAGTTGGTGGTTTATTATGTTGTACCCTGCAGGCAGTAAACAGTGCAGTCACAGTATGGTATAGAAATAGTGATGGTGAATACCGAAGGCCAAATGTACTGTTCTTCCTGTTTAGTGTCAAGCTTTTGAGTATCATTGCAGTTGTATCATTCCTGATGAGAAGTGAGAATTTCATCATAACAATTGAATTGCATTACTGATCGCTTTATGTCTTCATTCTCACTGGAGAGGACTCATTCTCTCCTTTTTGCATGTTAATTTCCACTAATTTGCATCTCCTAGTCTCTTTCAGCATCATTAATAACCCCTTTGTCCTTTGCACTGAGGTCTCCTTACCATCTGCCCTTTTGCCCCATTCCTTCATCCAAGTCACTTTTATAAACTGTGTAAAGCCAAGGCCTCTACACTGATTTTTGTCACACACCACGAAATACATCTTACCAAATAGAAAATGACTATTTATGCTAATTCTGTTTCCTTGCAGCCAGCCAATCTTGTATCCATGATAATTTGTTACCCGTTATTCTATGACTGAGATGTTACTAGTGTCCTCTATAGCAAGGACAAAATGTTAAATGCCTGCTCATTTCAACTGCCTTCTACCGATTTACATTAATTCCCCAAACCTACTTTTGTTACACCTACAGAAACTTTTACTACCCATTTTCATATATGCATGTTTGCTTCGCTTGGACTCAGTTGTTTTTCCCTTATCAAGTGTTTAGCCATAATTCAATTTTCAAATGTTCGGTTCCATCTTGTAATGCACCACCCAATTTGACACAGCAAAATGTACTTTCTTTAAGGTTGATATTAATTTCAACTTTTTTAGTTTACCATTGATAGTGGGTCCATCCCTTAGAATTTTTCTTTCTTGTTAGAATATATCTGTTCTATGTATTCTGAAATATTTCCTGAACTGTCTTCCATTGCATCTCTACTGACCCAGCTTTTAACCTATTTGTTAGTTCACTTCAGTTGTCTCTGCTATCACGCCCTCATAACTGCTGCCATAAAAATTTAAAATACTCATCTTGGACCCATTCTTCACCATCCTTGAAACCGAATGGAAAATTCAATCATACTATTATTGATAATAATTAGGAGTGCCTTCACTACAAAGTCATTAATGAATCATATTTCAAAATTAGAATTTGATAAAAAAGAAGCAGCATTGGACAATTTTACAGAACTGCATTTTGCTAGTGTGGTGTGCTTAATTATCATGTACCTTCAATATTCAGGTCCCAAACTATATTGTCTTACAACCATGTCTCTGCAATGGTTTTCAGATTATAATTATTTATTTCAATTCGCAATCAATTCATCACCTTTGTTTTGAATGCAATACATGCTAAGATCAAATCTTTAGTCTTGTCCTTTTTAAAATTTTGTAATCTTTAGTCTTATATGATTTACTTTTAGATTTGTATTGTCCGTCCCTTCCTGGCACAGCTCATGTATCATTCTCCGTGTAAATATCTTTTCTCTTGATTTATCATAACATCACAAATTTGATCCCCTAACCCATTATTTAGTTTAAAATTCTCTCATCTTCTCTAGGTAAGCAACTCACTAGAACATTGGGCCTCGCATAGATCAGATTTCAGGCTGTCCCAATGGCACAGCCCCAATCTCCCCACCACCGGTACCAGAATCCACAGAACAAGAACCTAGTTCTATCACACTAGTCTTTGTGCTACACATTGATTTCTCTAATTGTATTTGCCTTACACCAATTTGTATATTGCTCAGCAAATAATCCACAGATTACTAGTTTTGAGGTTTCACTTCTCAAATTGGCTTCTCATAATGACCAAGCAGAACCTCTTTCTTTGTTCAACCCACATGATTGGATCATTTCCCTCCCACTTTAATTTTCTCTCCAGCCCTCAGGAGGTGTCATGAACCATAGCACTGGGTAGGCGACAAAGCCTTCAGCACTCTCACACTTGGCTCTGGAGAACAGAATCAACCTCCATCACTATTCGGTCACCTACCACTACTACATGTTTTGGTTTGTTCCAGCTACTTGATTGGGGTTCTATGGTCAGTTAGTTTATCCAACCTGCAATTTCCATTGTCATGCAAACTTGCTGAAAGAACCTCAGAGATAACACAACGTGAAGGTGGAGGAACAGAAAGGTTCTGAAGAAGGATCCTGACCTGAAACATCAGCTTTCCTGCTCTTCTGATGCTGCCTGGCCTGCTGTGTTCCTCCAGCTCCCCACTGTGTTATCTCTGAATCTAGCATTGGCAGTTCTTTCTATCTCTGAAAGAACCTCAAATCTGTTGGACAATTGCAAAGGCTGAGGCCCCTGCACTCAGGATTCCCTTACTTGCCGCAGTTTGTGACCAGTTTCCGTACAACTTTAAATCAAAGGAATAGAATAGAATTTAACCACTTACCAGCTACTCAAACAACTCCTTCCTCCCATCAACTGGAGTAAGAACCTATTCCTACACAGTGAAGAGTTACAAAAAGTAAAAGTAAACACCTCATTCCCCTAATTTCCCTTACTTACCCAAATCCCAGCACTCTGTTCACAGTCATCAATGCTTCGTCACACTAAAATACCTATATTTATTTACTTTGGGTCAGTTGGCCCCTACATATAGAAAACCATAGTTTAAGCTAGGTTCCTCAAGTACATAACTGCAATTACACTTCCGTGGCAATCTTGTATAATCCTGCAAAGAACTGGATGAAATTTAGAATTTAAACAGTAACTTACCTTTGAATATGAAATACAAACAGATTATATTTTGAGAAAATGATTAAGATTTGCTTTACTCAGACAACCTGCATGCATATTAACGTGCACCGAGGTAGCTGACAGCACTTTCAACTGTCTTATGGGCGCAACTTGTGTTTCACTCACAACTCTACCAAAGCAAAATTGAGTTAGATGCATCAATTTCAAATCCATGTTGAAACCTCTTCATACATGCCTCATTCACAAGTTCTAATCATTGATTCATCTCCAAAGTTGGTTACTTATACACAGTGGAATATACCTCCATGAATTTCAGAAGAACATACCCTGGAAGTGATTTGTTATTAAAACTCTGACACTTTTACTTTCCCACATGACTGCAGCCCACTATTTCTTGAAATTTTATAGGAAGTCAATGGACTAGTAATCCAGAGTCTCAGACTGGGGGCATGGCTTTAAATCCCTTCACTCTAGGTGGTGTAATTTGAATTCAATAAAAAAGAACTGGAATTAAAATATTAGTCCAATAGCATCTATGAAGCCACCACTGATTGCTCCAAATACTTATCTCGTTCATTAACATCCTTGAGGGAAAGAAATCTGCCATCTTTACCTGATCTGGCCTATATGTGAGTTCAGGCCCAAAACAATTTAATTAACTCTGAACTGTCCTCTGCAAAGGTCAAGCAAGCAATTCAGTTCAAAGTCAACAAGAGATGGGTAATAAATGCTGGTCTAGCCAGTGATATCGACACCTTACATGAATGATTAACCATTCCTCATGGCCGTCTAATGTGGGATGTGATCCATATAAACACTAGCGACAGTGGCAGAAGTAGACAATACAGTTCCCTGAGACTGCTGCACTATTCAATAAGATCATGGTTGATCCTAAACCTCAATTCTACTCTACTGCCCAATTACCTTTAAGTCTTAACTTTACTTAACTCAGCCTTGAAAAGACTGAACAACTGAGAATCCACAGTCAACAATAAGTTCCATTTACTCACTGCTCCGCTCTCATTGACCTTTTTGGACATTCCTCTATTGTACTGAATTCAAAATATTTTTTTGACTGTCATGATATTTACACGCAAACTTTTCCTATATATTATTACATACTTTCAGTCATCCATTTCTGGTTTTCCTTGAACTCCAACTTTCCCTACTCCATCACTGATGGCAGAATAGTCAATCAGCTGTGTTCTGAACTATTCATCAAAAATTCTCAAACTTGTAACTTTGCTTCCCACTTTTAGAACATAGACCATAGAACAGTTCAGCTCAGGAACTGGCTCTTTGGACCATTATGTTGTGCTGAACGTGATGCCAAATTAAACTAATTCCTCCTGCCTGCCCATAGTCCATATCCCTCCATTCCTTGCTTATTTATTTGCTTGTCTAAAAGCCCCTACTGTGTCTGCCTCCACCACTACCCCTGGCAGCTCACTCCAGGCACTTTCTCTTTGTAAAAAAAAACTTGCCCTTCACATCTCCTTCAAACTTTCACTCTTTTACCTTCAATGTTTGCCTTTTAGTATTAGACATTAAAACTCTGGAAAAAAAAAGATTCTGACTGTCAAGTCTATTTATGCACCTCAATTTTATAAACGTCTATCAGGTCTCCCCTCAGCTCCACCCTCTAGAGAAAATAACGCAAGTATGTCCAGTCTCTCCTAATGCCTGAGACCCTTGGAGACAGTAAGGGCAGGAGATGCTGGAAGCTAGAGTTACTAAATACGGAGCTGGCAAGGCACTGCAGTTCAGACAGGTCCTGCCAAAGGCTTTCGGCCCAAAATGTTGACTTCCATGCTCCTTGGATGCTGGCTGACTGCAGATCTTTACTAGCTCCACAATTAATAGCTCATACCCTCTAATCCTGGCAGCATGATGGTAAATTTCTTCTGCACGCTCTCCAAAGCTTCCACATTCTACCTGTAATGGGACATCCAGAATTGAACAAAATACAGAATAAGTGCAGCTGAACCAAAGTTCTATAGAGCTGCAACATCACTTCCTAACTCTTGCACTCAATGCCCGACTAATAAAGATAAGCATGCCATACGCCATCTTTACCACCCTATCTACTTGTGTGGCCACTTGCAGTGAGCAATGGGCTCAGACCCAAGATCCCTCTGCACATCAATACTGTTAAGGGTCCTGCCATTAACTGTATAATCTCCTTAACATTCGAAGCAATCCAAGGTGGAGGATAGGAAAAAATTGTGGCCATAAGAGTTATTCCTTCTTTTGAGGTATTTTCAGTTTTGGAGCTGTTTTCCTCAAATTGTGGGATTAGTAATTACTGTTTTATAAGCTGTTGCACTGTTTTGGAATTTCGGAAAAGAAAAACATCAAATCAATGGCACTTTAAAAAAGGGATGAAGTAAGACAAGGGCAGTGACCACATGGAATGAAGTGGATCAATGGTGAAAGAAACCTACACTACTGTCTGACCCAGCAATGAACCTTCACAGCTATTGCTTTTGCTGTTTGATTTCACATACCACTGGATATCAGAGTTTGTCTAAGAAAAATAAATAAACAGCTAAATTTACAGGTGACCTTGGAGAAACTTGTGTGGGTAGATCACAGGAGAGCAGTTAAATGGCCAGTTTTTGTTTGTAAATCTATGACAGTGAGTATAGTTCTTTTTGATCATATCTTTTTACTGAGATTTATCTCTTGATTAAACTTCAAACAAACATAAAACATAGGTACTAAATTAGCCTGGAGCAGTGGTTTTCGAGCAGTATTCTCTGAGTCTGTATATTGCTAAGGTTCAAAGATGGGCTTTAGTAGAGTGATGTGCTCTTCCTATCCAATTTGGGAGATTTTGGAGAGTTTCCATGTTAATGATGATTATGTCGGCAGGAAGTGTGCTTGGTCGTGATCCTATTGGATCTCATGGATCGGTTGGAGCAACGGTTAGAGGCAATGAGGAATTAACAGGAGCTAAGGGGGTTGCGACAGACGGTGGCTGCAGGAAGGGAGTTAAACTGACAATACAGTCAGGTAAATGGATGACTGTCAGGAAAGGTAGGAGAGGGAGGCAGGTCATGTAGGACTCTCCTGTGACTATCCCCAGCTCAAACAAGAATGCTGCTTTGGAAAATTAAGGGGTGAGGAATTCTCAGGGGAATGTAGCACTAACAGCCAGGTTTCTGGTACCAAGAATGACTCTAATGTAATGAGGAGTACACCATGTTCAAGCGATCGATTGTGAAAGGGGACTCTCCAGTGAGAGGCACAGACAGATGCTTTTGCAGCTAACAGCAAGTCATCAGAAAGGTGTGTTGCCTCCCTGGTGCCACGATAAGGGTATATCAGAGAGGACGGGGAATTTTCTGAAGGGGGAGAGTGACCAGAAGGGGGTCACTGTATACATTGGAACTAATGACATAGGAAGAGATAAGGGTAAGATTGTGGGGAGCAAATATAGAAAGTTAGGCAGCAATTTAAAGAGGAAGTCTTAGAGGATGGTAATATCTGAATTACTCCCGGTGCCATGAGCTAGTGAAGGTAAGAATAGGAGGATAGACAGATAGAGCAGCATGGCTGAGGAGATGGTGCAGAAGAGAAGGATTCCCATTTTTGGATCATTGGAATCTCTTCTGAGGTAGAAGTGACCTGTCTAAGAATAACCGATTGTACCTGAATTGGAAGGGGATTGGAGGGGAGATTTGCTGGAGCTGCTTGGGAGGATTTAAACTATTTTTGGGGGGGAAGGGGGTAAGGAAGATAGTGAGCAGAGAGAACAGTCTGAGATTGACACAAGGGGTAAGTCAGGGCAGGCAGAAATGAAGCAGAGAGCAAAGGAGGACTGATAAGTCAAACTGCGTTTATTTCAAAGCAAGAGGTCTATCAGTTAAGGCAGATCAATACAGTGGCTGGGAACATGGGACTGGGATATCATAGCATTACAGAGATGTGGCTGAAGGATGGATAGGACTGGCAGCTCAACATTCCAGGCTATAGATGCTATAGGAAGTATAGAATAGGGAGCAAGTGAGGAGCAGTAGTGCATTTTTGATTAAGGACAACATGGGAGACATGGTGGCTCAGTGGTTAGCACTGCTGCCTCACAGCACCAGGAACCTGGGTTTGATTCCACCCTTGGGTGACTGTCTATGTGTAGTTTTCACATTCTCCCTGTGTCTGCATGAGTTTCCTCCAACAGTCCAAAGATGTACAAGTTAGGTGCACTGGTCATGCTTAATGAAGACTTTCCTTCAGTATTCACCAGCAAGACAGACCTTGACATTTGTGAGGACAGCATGCAGCAGGTTGATGTTAGGACGGAGCATATTCTAGAAATTTTGAAAAAAATGAGGATAGGTAAGCCTCCTGGACCAGACGGCATATACCAAAGGTAAATACAGGAAGCGAGGGAAGAGATTGCTGGCCCTTTGATGATGATCTTTGCTTCCTCACTGTCCACTGTAGTACCACCAGATAATTGGAGGGTGGCAAATTTTATTCCCTTGTTCAAGAAAGGGAATAGGGGTAATCCTGGGAATTATAGACCAGTCAATCTTATTTCTTTGGTGGGCAAATTATTGGAGAAGATTCTGAGAAATAGTGTTTGTGGTTATTTGGAAAAGCACAGTTTGATTAGAAACAGTCAGCATGGCTTTGTGAGGGACAGGCCATGCCTCAAAAGCCTTATTGAATTCTTTGAAAATGTGATGAAACACAACGATGAAGGTAGAGCAATGGATATGGTGTATGTGGATTTTAGCAAGGCATTTGATAAGGTTCCCCATGATAGGCTCATTCAAGTAGTAAGGAGGCATACGATTCAGGGAAATTTGTCTGTCTGGATACAGAAATGGCTGTCCAATAGAAGACTGAGGGTGACAGTAGATGAAAAGTACTTAGCCTGGAGCTCAGTGACCAGTGGTGTTCTGCAGGGATCTGTTCTAGGACCTCTGCTCTTCGTGGTCTTTATAAATGACTTGGATGAGGAAGTGGAAGGGTGAGTAAGTTTGCCAATAACATGAAGGTTGGTGGAGTTGTGGATTGCATGGGGGGCTGTGTAAATCGCATCGGGACATTGACAGGATGCAGAGCTGGGCAAAGAAGTGGCAGATGGAATTCAACCCAGAAAAGTGTGAAGTGATTCTATTTGGAAGGTTGAATTTGAAAGCAGAATACAGGGTTAATGGCAGGATTGTTGGCAGATCTTGGGGTCCATGTCCAAATATCCCTCAAAGTTGCCACCCAATTTGGTAGGGTTGTTAAGAAGGCATATGATGTGTTGGCTTTCATTGACAGAGGAATTGAGTTTAAGAGCTGTGAGATTATGTTGCAGCTCTAAAAAAGCCCTGGCTAGACCACAATTGGAATATTGTGTTCAGTTCATTATCGAAAGTATATGGAAGCTTTAGAGAGAGTGCAGAGGAGATTTACCAGGACGCTGCCTGGACTGGAGGGCAGACCTTATGAGGAAAGGCTGAGGGAGCTAGGGCTTTTCTCATTGGAGTGAAAAAGGATGAGAGATGACTTGATAGAGGTGTACAAGATGATAAGAGGCATAGGTAGGCTTTTTCTCAGCGCAGAAATGACTATTACGATGGGACATAATTTTAAGGTCATTGGAGCAAGGTAAAGGGGTGATGCCAGAGGTAGGTTCTTTGCACAGAGAGTGGTGGGAGCGTGAATTGTGCTGCTGCTGGTGGCAGTGGAGTCAGATACATTAGGGACATTTAAGCAACTCTTAGATAGGTATATGGATGATAGTAAAATGTAGGGTTTGCAGGGTAGTTTAATCTTAGAGATGGATAATAGATTGACACAATATCGTGGGCTGAAGGGCCTGTACTGTGCTGTACTGTTCTATGTTCTATGTTCTAAATTGCCCGTGGTGACCAGGGATGTTTAGGTTAGGTGTGTTAGACATGGGGAAATGTAGGCGTAGGGAAATGAGTCGAGGTGGGGTGCTCTTTGGAGGGGCAGTATGGACTTGTTGGGCCAAATGGCCTGTTTCCACACTCTAGGGATTCTAAGATTACATGCTATACTTAGTGAGGATATTCCTGGGAATGTGTCCAGGGAAGTTATTTGGATGGTACTTAGAAATAAGAACGGGATGATCACCTTATTGAGATTGTACTGTCGACTCCATAATAGCAGGAAATTGAGAAACAAATTTGTAGGGCGTTCTCAGTTATCTGTGAAAATAACAGACTGATTATAGTAGGGAACTTTAACTTTTCAGACATAGATTGAGGCTGCCATAGGGTTAAGGGCTTGGTTAGAGAAGAATTTGCTAAGTGTGCACAAGAAAATTCTGATTCAGAATGTAGATGTACCTACTAGAGAAGGTGCAAAATTTGACCTATTCTTGGGAAATAAGGCAAGACAGGAGATGCATCAGCGTTTACTATGGTGAAGCAGATAGAAGGTAAAGAATGTGGGGAAATAAATAGCAGCATCTTGAAAAATGCCTATATCACAGAGGAGGTGGTGCTGGATGTCTTAAAACACAAAGGTGGATAAATCCCTGGGACCTGATTAGGTGTACGCTGGAACTCTATGGGAAGTGAGGGAAGAGATTGCTGGACTCTTTGCTGAGATACTTACAGGTGAGGTGCTACAAGACGGGAGGTTGGCTAACATGGTGCTATTATTTAAGAAAGGTGGTAAGGAAAATCCAGAGAACTATAGAGCGGTGAGCCTGATATCGGTGTTTGGCAATTTGTTGGATGGAATCCTGGCCATTAAGATTTACACGTATTTGTAAAGGCAAGAACTTAATAGAGTTAGTCAACATGGCCTTGTGTGTAGGAAATCGTGTTTCACTAACTTGATTAAGATTTTTGAGGAAGTAACAAATAGGATTGATGAGGCCAGAATGGTGAATGTGATCTATATGGACTTCCATAATGTGTTTGACAGGGTTCTTCATGGTAAACTAGTTAGCAAGGTTAGGTCACATAGAATACAGAGAGAACTAGTTATTTGGATACAGAGCTGGCATGAAGGTAGAAGACAAAGGATGGTAGTGGAGGGCTGCTTTTCAGACTGGAGGCCTCTAACCAGCGGTGTGTCACAAGGGTCGGTGTTGGGTCCACTGTTTTTTGTCACTTATATAAATGATTTAGATGTGAACATAGGAGTTATGGTTAGTGAGTCTGAAGATGACACTATAATTGGGGGTGTAGTGGACAGTGAAGGAGGTTATCTCAGGGTACAATGGGGCCTTTATCAGATGGGTCATTGGGCCAATGAGTGGCAGATGGAGTTTAATTTAGATAAATGTGAGGGTGCTGCATTTTGGAAAGTCCAATCA
Organism: Stegostoma tigrinum; assembly: GCF_030684315.1. Taxonomy (NCBI): domain Eukaryota; kingdom Metazoa; phylum Chordata; class Chondrichthyes; order Orectolobiformes; family Stegostomatidae; genus Stegostoma; species Stegostoma tigrinum. Next base: position 36,228,364 of record NC_081373.1, on the reverse strand, counting down.
GGGCAGGACTTTTACACTTAATGGTAAGGTGCTGGGGAGTGTTGGTGATCAAAGAGGCCTTGGAGCGCAAATTCATAGTTCCTTGAAAGTAGAGTCACACGTAGACAGGAATTTGAAGAAGGCATTTAGTATGCTTGCCTTTTTTGATCAGTACGTTGGGTATAGGAATTGGAGGTCATGTTGTGGCTGTACAGAACATTGGTTCAGCCACTAATGGAGTATTGCATGTAATTCCACTCTCCCTCCTATAAAAGGCACAACATCATGGGTCAAAGTGCCTGTACTGTCCTGTACTATTCTATGTTCTATGTTCTAAGAAGGATGTTGTGAAACTAGAAGGGGTTCAGAAAAGATTTACAAGGATGTTGTCAGGGTTGGAGGGTTTAAGCTGTCGGAAGAGGCTGAATAGGCTGGGACTATTATCTCTGAAGAATCAGACTGAGGGGTGACTTTATAAACGTTTATAAAATCAGAGGGGCATAGATAGGATAAATAGACAAGGTTTTTTTCTCCATGATGGGGAAATCCAAACCTTGAGGGCACAGGTTTCAGATGAGAGGGAAAGATATAAAAAGGACCTGATAGGCAACTTTTTCACGCAGAGGGTGGTGCATATATGGAATGAACTGCCAGAGGAAGTGGTGGAGGCTGATAGGGTTACAACATTTAAAAAGGTGTCTAGATGGGCCAAATGCTGGCAAATTGAACTGGATTTATATTGGATATCTGGCAGTATGGATGAGTTGGATTGAAGTGCCTGCTTCCATGCTGCATACTTCTATGACTCTTTGATCTCTCAATGTGCAACATCTCACGCTTGCCCGGATTAAACACCACCTAACATTTCTCCACCCATATCTGCAACTGATCCATATCCCACTTTGACAATGTTCTACACTATCCACAACTCCCGTGAACTTTGAGTCATCTGCAAACTTACTAACCCACCCATCTATGTTTTCATCAATGTCATTCATATAAATCACAAACAGCAGAGGTCCCAGTCCAGATCCTTGTGAAAAATCAGTCGTCCTGGGCATCCAGCCAGAAAAACATCCTTCAACCACCACTCTCTGGCTTCTACTGGCAAACCAATTCTGAATCCAAACAGCCAAGTCACTGCAGATCTCATGCATCTTACTTTTCTGAATGAGTCTACCGTGAGGGGCCTTGTTAAGAGCTTCACTGAAATCCATGTAAACAACTTGCACTGCTGTACCCTCATCAATCACATTTGTCACCTCCTCAAAAAATAAAAAAAACAATCAAGTCAGTAAGACATGATCTGTTCTGCACAAAGCCATGCTGACTGTCCCTATTTTAGCCATGTTTTTCCCAATGTGTGTAAATCCTATTTCTAAGAACCTTCTCCAGTAGCTCCCCAAGCAATGTGAGACTCACTGATTTATAATTTCCTTGATTATCCCTATTTCCCTTCTTGAACAGAGGAACAAAATTAGCTACTTGCTAGTCCTCATGGACCTCTCCTGTGGCTAGAAAGAATATAAAGATCTTGGTCAATTTTAAATGCCTTTTAAACCAAACTTCTTAAACTCCTTTCAACTACCGCTCTAATTTTTTGTTCCTCTGCCTTTTCTACTTCTTCTCTGGCCTTTTCTACTTCTTCTCTGTAAAATACCTTAAAATATTCATTACGTTAAGGGACTATACAATTGTAACTTGCTATGATTCCAGCACTGTATATTAGATAATTGTTCAAAGTTTCAACGTCATAAAATAATTGGATCCACACTATAATAATTGACATAATTACAGTTTCTGCATCGGCATTAATGATTTACTCCATGTTAAATATGAGAAACTGAAAGCAATTTCACGCAAAATTGCCAGTTTCTTCATTGCCATATGTTAACACTAACCAGATTGAAAATAACCCTCAAAAGGCTAATTACCAAGTTTAATTGCCAATATGTCTGACATTTCAGTAGCTGTCATTACATTTAGAATAAAGGAGTCAAACTGAAATTTCTGAAAAAAAAATGGTTCGATGTTGCTGTAATTCTTCTTCATGCTGATAAGCAATAAATACTTTACAATAAGAACAATCATAAAGCTTACATGAGTATTAATATGATCTTGGAGTATTACTAGAGCATTTCAAGAACCACTACATCAAGAATGACTTAATTTCTGTAAAAGAAAACTTTCTTATTCAGAGATGTCATGAATAATTCATCAGTTAAGAGATTTACAAATTTGAAAACAAAAATAGGATGAGTAATGATCTTTTTCAGGTTGAATATTTACTTTTCGGTCAGCAACAGGAAAGATCCTACCAGCAACAGAATGTAAAGGGCTCATTAATAACTTGAGAAAGTTGCCAATTAATTTCTACTGATTATGTTCAAGTTTGCAGAACTTAACAATTTATAGTTATTTATGGTTGCTGAAATCACTCATGAGCGGAGGTACCTACGGTGAAGACGTTGGTCTAGATTTGTTAATTATGGTCAGTCAAATTGTTCTCGGTCATGAGGGAGAAATGATTTTTTTAATGGTCCCCTCCTTCCATAACAGGGGCTGTGTTCTAATCAGATTTTTTATTTTAATCCCCTTAAAAAATATAGATGGTGGTTAGTTTCCCTAAACCCAGCTTGTGGAGTATAATTCAAAAATGACCCACAGCAAATTTTTCAGGTTAAAAGAAAGTAGGGCTAGTTGATGCATTAAAATCCAAGAGAATGATTTTTAACATTCTCAAACACACAAGGAAACAGAGGAGAAGGAAGACTAAATGAAGAAAATGAAAGCGACAGTGATAAATGTATTATAGAATAGAGCTACTAGCATGAATGTACATGAATCGAGTCCAGTAAGTCGTTATTTAATAATTTCTTATGATGTTGAAGACATCAGGAGGAGGCCGAGATTGATCATCCACTCAGCAGTTCTGGCTGAAGACTGTTGCCAAAGATCAGCCTTGTTTTTTGCACTGATGTGTTGAGCATCCCTATCCTTGGGGATGAGGATACTTGTAGACCCTCTTTCTCCAGTTAGAGGTTTAATTGACCATCACCATTCATGACTGAATGTGGCAAGATTGCAGAGCTTAGATCTGATCCATTAGATGTAGGATTCCATAGCCCTGTCCATTGTATGCTGTTTCCATTGCTTGGCATGTAAGTAGTCCTGTGTTGTAGCTCAATCAGATTCACTTCTCAATATTACATATGCCTGCTAATGGCATGCTCTCCTGCACTCTTCATGGATCCAGTGTTGATTCCCTAGCTGAATGGTGTTGGTTGAGTGGGGAGAAATGCAGGATCATGATTGTGATTCAGAATGATTGTTGTGCTGCTGATGGACTTCATGGATGACAAGTTTGAACTGTTAGATCTGTATGAATTCTTCTGCATTTAATATATCAACACAGCCACACAACAGTATAAATGAATTCCATTTTCTGTTGTACATGGACAGCACTGCTTAAAGTTAGTATTGAGACTTTTGAATATTGTAAGAAAATAGGTGGTGCAACTCACTGATAGTTGGAACAAATGCTAAGTGGGATTACACTGCAGTACTTTCAGTGGTGATGATAATTGAAGGGATCATCGTTTTCAAGGAAATTATGATCTACACATGGCTCTGTCCCTCCAAAATGAAATTAGGAATGTATGGAAACTTTCAAATTTTTACCATGAACTTTTATGGTGAGGGTAGACATGTTGGAGTTGACAGGTTGGCGGGGATCAAGTCATTGTTAGTTATTGTAGTTGCAGGTTTTGAGTGCACCATATCAAAAAAGTCCATAGTCTACAATAAATTTCCACTCCATCCACTGCTTTTTTTATATTAGGAAACAGCACAAGGCAGATACTGAAGTGAGAAAATGAACTGCAGGAATTGGTGAAACACCACGACTGTACAGAAATGTGGCAAGTGGCTGATCTGTGTATTATGCATTTAGAAGGAGAAGATCTGTATATAACTGCAATGGCAGAATTCTAGTGCTAACAGTGAAATCAGGTCTGAGTGAAGCACAATTTGACAGTTCTTTAGCTTCTTAAGAATTAAAAAAAAACATTCACTATTTGTCACATTCTTGGGAATATACCAGAACAGCTATCCTCAAGTACTCTACATTGTACATATAGACAGTGATATGAGATCAGCTTGTATAAAGTTCTGTAGAAAGCCTGTACTTAACTGCATAGAGTTCTTGTGGAGTGTGCTGAATATCAGCTTTCAGTTCTACAACTCACTCTTCTACCCCAGGGTCATAATTGTGAAATTTCCTGAAAGATATTCCTGTTTTTCAATCGATCTTATCAGACCAAGTCTGGATATTGTGCAGCTATTGCTGCAAGTGAGCATAGGCTACCAACGATCTTCAGCAGCTTCAGCATTCATAATTCCTTTGATAATGAAGATGGTTGGACCAAGGACATTGTCCTGACTAGTCTTGAACAAATACAATCACCTTCCTTTGTGTTTGGTTTGGCTCCTGTAAGTGAGGAACATATTCCCAATATCCATTAGTGCATCCAGGTCTGAAACTCAGTTTTCAGTATTACCACTAGGAGGTTATTACAGTCAATAATCTTGGGGTTACCGGTGGCTTCAGCAATTTTTCAGACTACGAGCATCTGTGATGATGGGCCCAGCATTTTGAGAGCGACGTGGATCATTCACTCACTACTCCTGGCTGAGGTTAGTTGCATATCCTTCAGCTTTGTGTTTTGCATGGACTTAGCAATAATGAGGGATGGAGATGTTCATAGACTCTCCTTTTTCGTTTTCAGTGGATGTGGCATAGACCCCTACCTCCGTCTACAATCTGCCACTTCCAGCAATGAGCATTTGTTACAGTTACAGTAGGCTGGCACATCTTCATTAACCATACACTTCTCAAGATAGGTTGCTTGGTTTGAAGATGAGGGGTATGTCAGGCCATTAGGTTACACAAATTCTGGTAGAAGAAAATACTGTTGCTGCCAGCCCACAACACTGCATTTGATGTCTATTGTTGAGATGTTAAGTGTGTTTTAGCCAAATTAGCATGGTATTAATGGCACTGAAAAAAGTGGAGGTCAACCTCAGTGTGAAGAATCAGAGAAAAAAGCCCTTCAGTTCATTGCATCTCCACCAGTCAAAAATAGCCACTGATCTATTCGAATCCCATTTCCAGCACTCAAAACAAAACTACTTATTGTCAAGGAATATATGGTTTTCAATCCTATCAATATTAGCATGGAGAAATTAAATGTGGCATGTCATTTGGTGAGAATGGGTCAGTTAAATTTCTACCTCATGTTCATTCTCTCAGCAACTTCCAAAAGTTCATCTGATAGTTACACTCTCGAGATTCAGCCAGCTCTGCCAGTCGTGGCATTACTGAGCCACTCTTGGTCATTATATTCTGTGTCCTTTCTACCCTTGCTGTTTCTTCCAAGTGGTGTTCAGTCTGGATTAGTATCAGTCTATCAACTGAGGGGGCAATTGGCAGTAATCAACAGGAGATTTTGTTGTCCATGTTTCAACCTGATGCCAAGATACATGTTGAGGAACATACTCAACGTTCAGAACTCCCATGATCACTTCCTCTTAACTGTATACCATTCTTGTCTCCTCTGGTGGGTCTGCCTTACCAATGGATAGAACATAAGCCAAGATGGTGACAAAGGTATCAGTAAATCGGAATATAAAGTTAGTGTCAGTAATGACACCAACAGGCCTTTGTTGATCGTCATAAAAATCCATCTGGCTCACTGCTGTCTTTTATGGAGGGAAATGGGCCATCCCTACCTGGCCTGATCTCCTTGTGACTCCAGTTCCATAGCAACATGGTGACTCATAACTGCTTTCTGAAATATCGAGAAAGTCACTCAGTTCAAGGGCAATTAGCAATGGTAACAAAATGCTTTGTCAGAGATGCCAATATTGCATGAAAGAATAAAGAAAGAAATTTAAATTTAGAGAACAGATGGAGGCAATGAAACTAAATGATAGCTCTGCTGTTTATTTGTCAGAGCAATTTATAACTAATTCCAAAGCCTCATTCTTATAACTCTACATCTCCTATGTTTCAAATAGTTGTTCAATTCTTTCTCAAAATGCTGCAAGCAAGAAGCAGGTTGGTCATGAACTGGGATACAAAAAAAAAACTATAGGACTCAAATTCCTCAATTTCTCCTAAAAAAAAATGCAAGGGTCTCAACTCTAACTCCTCTCTGTTTAAACATATTTGGCAGTCAGCAACTTTACCTAACCTCTTACTCACACTTTCAGTAGCCACTTTATATTGACGACCCTTCACCATCCTGTGGGAACAATCAATTACAATCAAAACATTTCTTAATTTTAAAATGATCTATTAGATAGCTATTCCTTCACTGCTACAAGCAAATAATCCTCCCATCAGTCATCTCTCCTCATGCCTGTAATTTTGCAAGGAAATTCTGGTGTGAAATCCTGCATTCTTCACCAATAGCATCAATGTCTTTTGACTGCTGTTATAAAAGAAGGGATTTGAAAATCATCTGCGGAGCATGGTGGAAGAAGTTAAAGAAAAAGTGTGCCCTGATTTCCTCAATGAGGCAACTCCTGTGATTCTAAATTATTCTAAGAGATTTTATTTTAATTCCATATCCAACCTCACCAGGCAATCAAATGGCCCAGAGACAAGAGGGAGCATCTTCACTCTTCACCTTCCTCATCAGCATAAAAGGGAATTTTAACCTGAGTTATGGATTTGGAAAATAAATAACTACAAGAGCAAAAGTCAAGGAAACTGCCTGTTCCTCCTCATGTGTCTCTGTATCCTGGTCAGCAATGCAATTCTGAAATTCTGTGTTTCTTTGAAAAAGAAGACCATTGGCGGTTTGAAGGGACAAATACTTGAGTTGCTGAAGCCTCTGAAAGTATCATTCTACAAGGCTTAACAGGCTATGTGCTTTGGATTCAACAGCTCAGTTGGAAGAGGCATGCTTTCAATACACATAGTTCATCACCCACCTCACTTCTCAAATTTTATAGTAGCCTAGACACAATGTCAAACCCTTTACTTCTAAAGCAGAGGGCACAGCCAGAAAACAGGATCACAAAGTTCACAGCTGGAATAAATAGAGGGCTTTTGCTTTACAGAAATTGAAGCAAATTTCAGTGAAGCTAAGAAGAATTGCTGGAGAAAAGAAGACAGCATGTTTTTTCCCCTTTCATCTGGGATTAATTCCAAATCTTAAGGCTGCATATTTTCTGACAATGAACATCAGTGGATGGCAGTTTAGATGCTGGCAACATTTGCCCTAGAGAATAAAAAATGAGCAATGAGTTTAAGAATTCAGCTGCCTTGGTATCTGCATTTTTTTTTCCTTTAGCAAACCTTAAATCCAACCTTAGCAGAATTTACTTTCTGATTATTAAAAAAAACTGTGGACTCTTAAAATAATTATTTTTGTAGCATTGGGTTTTTTAGGATGTGCAATACACAGAAGACCTGATCTTATAGGGAAATGCATGTGCTATTTACAGCACAACTGGGGCATCCTCCTCAATTTAGCATGGGTTTTTTTTGGCATCTTGCTGCATTATAAATGGGACAGCTGTTTTAAATTTGCCAGGTTTTACATTTCCTACTTTCTCTATGGCAATGAATTAATCCATGATCAATGACAGTAAGGAAACACATTAGCACTGGGCATTCCAAAACTGCAAAATAAACATGATTGCCTTACGTTTCCATCAGTCCCCTCACCCAATTCATTATTTCTTACTAATTAGGTCCCAACACATTGGTTGGCATTTCATGGGTTTGAGAGTCTTCGTCTTCCCACCTCTCTGTGATTAACAGTTGTGGGCCCCATCTACTGCTGTTCAATCTCAAACAGGATCTTCTGGAGAAGCTATCAAGCAAACCTGGTGTGCAGGCAGACACTTGTTCTCAGGATCTCAGCCTGGTGGTGAGATCAAGAATCAGGTAGCCACTCCTAGCCTTCGCTGTGAAACTCCCTTCCCCATTTCCAGTCAGCTTCCCTCTTCCCTGATGCTTTTGCTCCATCATACTCAGCCACCCTGCAGGATCAATTGTCAGTTCTCTGTGTAGGCCCCGTGGCAACATGGTATTGCATACCCTTCCTGATTGGCAGCTGGTCTTGAATGATGAGGTATCCATTCTAGGGGATATCACTGCCCAGATTGTGAACTGGACCAGTTATATAAATAGAGACAAAAAGAACTACAGATGCTGGAATCCAAGGAAGACAACCAGGAATCTGGAAGAACACAGCAAGCAAGGCAGCATCTGAAAGAAGGGAGAAGTAAATGTTTCAGGTATTACTCTTCTACCAATCCAGAGAGAGAATTGTTTCTGGAGGCATTGAAGGTGTTGTGAGTATGCAGCATTGAAGGTACGTCCAAATTTTGAAGGTTTAAAATGTACCTGTAAGCCTTGAGGGATGAGATGGTGGTGAAGACAGGAGCTGAGGAAAAGTCACATGGCTGTAATAGTGGGTTTGTTTCATGGTGTGATTGAAGAGCTGAAGCGCTTATAGCAGTGTGGCAGCAAGAAAGGGACTCACTGAGTTCATATTGGAAGGAGGGCATCCTTTGAAGAGATGTCACAGTGATAAAACTTAGTTAGAGTCAAAAAAGCTGCAGATGCTGAAATCCAAGGTTGACAAACAAGAGGACGGAAGAACGCAGCAACTCAGGCAGCATCTGGAGGAAGGAGCAGTCAACATTTCGGGTATTACCCTGCAAGAAGGGTTACACCTGAAATGCTGGCTTTCCTTTCCTTCAGGTGCTGCCTGGCCTGCTGTGTTCTTCCAGCCTCCTGTTTGTCTACCCAGCTGTATAAATACTCGTCCACAAGAGCAGATCAAAAGCTGGGAATTCTGAGGGAATTCTAACTTGCCTCCTCACTCCCCAAAGCCTGTCCACCATCAGCAAGGCATAAGTCAGTGGTGTGAAGGCTCTATGAATGCAGATCCAATACTCAAGAAGCTTGCTATCATTCAGGACTAAGTAGCATGTCTGATTAAAATACAATCTAGCACCTTGAAACATCATTGTCTTCACCACCAACATACAGTGGCAGCTGTGTGTAAAGTCTACAAGACACTTTCTCCAATCATCACAGCTGCTTCAACAGTACCTTTCAAATCTGTGACCTCTACCACCTGGAAGGACAAGGACAGAGATGTTTGGGAACACGAATCACCACCAAGTTTCTCTCCAAGCTACACATCCTCCTGACTTGGAAATAGGTCAGCATTCCTTCACTGGCACAGGATCAAAATGCTGGAACTCTCTCCCTGACAATATTGTGGCTATACCTAACTGCTGCCACACTGTGCGAGGGACTGAGGTTCAATTCCAGCCTCAGGCAACTGTCTGTGGGGAGTTTGCACATTCTCGCTGTGTGTGTGTGTGTGTGTGTGTGTGTGTGTCTGTGTCTGTATATGTGTGTGTGTGTGTGTGTCTGTTTCTGCCAGGTGCTCTGGTTCCCTCACATAGTCCAAAGATGCACAGATTAGGTGGATTGCCAAATTCTCCATAGTGTCTAGGGATGTAGGATGTGAAGGTCAGGTGGATCAGTATTGGTAAATGTGGGACCATGTGATAGGGTAGGAGTCTGGGTGTGGTTACCTGCCTAGTTCATACAAACTCAGTATCCTCAAAAATTACAAATTTTGGAGTTCCTGCATTTTGCGCCACCTCTTTTGAGTAAAGTAAAATATTTTGAAAATTATTCCCACTCATGTGTCTCATAAAGGTGCATTAATTTGATTTAGAATTTTTCAGTTTTTTTTAACTATAATTAAAGACAAATTGTAAAACTGAAAACAGTGGCCATACTGAAATTAAGCAATAAATTCACATGACATTCAAATCTAAAAGGAATACTGCCCAATCATGCCAGAAGTTAGTTTAAATATTTCACCACTGTACAGAAAGAGCTGCCACCCTTAAATTCTTGCACCAAAGTGGCACTTAGCTAATTGGTAATTATTAGTCCTTTGGATACAAGTCAAAAGCCTCAGGAAGACTTTGTGAAGAGAGGGGATGGGTGTCAGCATGGCTGTTACCCAGAAGCAGCAACCCATGGTCTGACTGTGCAGCTGGGCAATTATATTACCTGGTTCTCTTTTCTCCATAATAAAAGCAGGCAAAGCACTTTAAACTTTCATTTTGAATAGAACCCTCCAATGAGCCCTTTAAAGACCCTTGCTTCAGCTGACAAATGTCTAAAGGAAGTGCCTGAAGCATCTACAGTCATTCACAAACAATTGGAGAGGGTGGGAAGAGATAGTAGGAGCTGCAGAATCTGAGATAGCACGGTGTAGTGCTGGATGAACACAGCAGGCCTGCTGTGTTCATCCAGCTCTACACCTTGTTATCTGAGAGGGTGGGAAGCTTCAATTTGTATATGCATTAACGTATGTATCTGGTCATAGGTAGTAGCCCGGAGTAGGAACATAGGAGGAGCAGGTCATTCAGTCTGGTGTGTTACTCTCACAGCCTGTATGCAGTGTACCTTTAAGTCATATGTTTGTGATGCTACCACTACATTACAGCATATGTCCAGAGGCTACAAAATCATAGACAACATCTTAATTTGGAGCACTTGAATCAGCACACACTGATTAAAGAGTGATATTTTTCATAAACAAATAACTTTGTCTTCATCCAGATACTGAAGTGTCTGACTCTCGCACATGTGTATATACCAGGAGCTGTAATATATATCTATTGAAGTTTTCAGTACTACATTACCCATGTCTAGTTCTTACATTACAGAAGCTAAGATTAGTATTGCTTCATCAGTATAAATACCTCGTTAGAAGCAAAGCCCACATTACAGTGGCAGATCGTGATTGCAACAAGGTAGTAGCAACGGTAAGTAATTATAAATGTCAAAGTTCTCAGTGATAAACATTTTGAAATCTCAGCTCAAAGACAACCAAGGACTTAATCCTAAGGTGTGTAGTTATGGTTCTGTAAGATTAACATCCAGAAGACAGACATGTTTTTGCAGTTTAATATACAAGTTCTGTCAAGCTGGAAGCCCAATCTCTTTTTTTAAAATAAACAAACTATCAGCCAACTTTCTAATTTAATTGAAACAACAACAAAAAGAAAGCAGTCAAAGGCTTCTTACAGCTTAAGTATAGATACCTCTGATTGGAATTAGAGCTTTTAAAGCACTAACAATCAAATTTCTATACTAAAAAAGCTTTCCCATGTGTAGAGATGGTTCTATCATCTTGCATCTCATTTGACATCAAGAGAAGGAAGGCCTATGTGATATTATCATTGCTCTTTGGCTTAAACACTATCTACTGGTAGAAACCTGTTAATTAAGGCCTCTATTCACTAAACAAATAGTTTAAAAAATAATTACAGTCCAGTAAAGGAACAGCAACAGTGAAAAACAACGCAACAAAAGCAGAAAGGGGAAAACGAAAGGAGGGTAAAAAAAAGTGAAAGAAGCAAAACAAAATCAAAATATACATCTTAATAAAAGGATCAACTTTAATTGAACTGTGGAATGAAAACAGTTAATTGTGGATTAGACAGCCAATAACACCTTTACTGAATTAAAGCTATTCACACAACACATGCAGCTTTATTTTATAGATTTTGTGATAAATAATAGATCCTGAAATCAAATGGTCCTGAAAAGAAATCTCTAACATGTTCCATCCATTAACAAAGAGGAATTAACAAAGAGAACGCACCAAATGAATAAATGGGCCATTCTCACTTTGGTTGGCTGTGATCTAGCAACATCTACTTTTTCCATGGAAGATAAGAAAGGTACAGAAAAGATCTCAAGGTACTCAGAGGCCAGATAAAAGGTAAAAATTAATTTCAGACTGTAACGTGTGTCGCACAAATAGAAACCTCATAAGTGTATTGACCAGCTTGTTGCAAGATTCTGCAGTGAAGAGCAGGAGTGTGAATTCTCTGAAGATCTTCCAGAGTGATTTAACAAATTATTAATCACCTCTACATCATTTAAAGCTATGGTTTAAGATGATCAGGATTTTTCAAACTATTAACACCATATGTCTAGAAAACACAGGACAGCACACACTAATGGGTGTAGTCAAGCACTTACCCTTGTGGTAGCCCATTAATCACAGCCAGCCAATGTGAGAATGACCCATTTGTTTGCTAGCCTGTGAGTCGGTGCTTAATTCATGCCAGTAAATTACTTTCTATTTCATGGTAATATCAAGTTATTTTTCAACAGGCAATAACTTTCACTTGATTAAGAAAATAAGGAATTAAATCATATTCTGTTTAATTTGTTTAATTAGTTTTGATAGGGAAGAAACCATATGGTTAAGTCAAAAGAAAGGTTTATGATTTTTATTTCTGCTTTATGGCTCAATCTAATGTAAATGTATGCTGATAAATGTGAAAATGATTTGGAAGTGAACACAGCTTTTATTCAAAGACAGTTATATTTTTAAATGGTTTAGTTTTGTAGCTTGAATAATCTAACAGGCCTATGTGCATTAGGTTACATGGTGACCTTTGGCTTTAATTTGGTTTGGGTGTCAACAGTTATTATGAAGTTACATATGGTTCTTTTAGTTAAAGGACATTGATAGTTATTATAGAATTCTTAGGTACGTTCCTGGAGACATTTATGATGATAATTAATCACCAGGAGGTGACACTACCTATTACAAGTGGATGCATTAATTGTTCACTGGTGACAACTTATCTTGATAAAGTTTATAAAATTGGTAAACTAAGAGGAGCAAGCTGCCATCAAAAAGACGATGTTATAAAAATGTTACAAAATAAAATTGTTAAAAATAACAAGAATGGCTATTGCTTTTAAGGAAAATTATCAGGAATTGGAGAGACATACCAAGTCAATCCATATTGACCATGAATAGTTCACACACTAATAAGCCAACGTGAGTTCAAAACATTCTTGATTATGCAGGTCAGAACACCTTTGTCCAGTTAACCAGTGAGGCAAACTAATATCCCAAAGTGGATGGACTATAAAACTATTATAAGGGATCATTTTGTTAAGGATAACTTATTTTGCATCTTTATGAAAAAAATTGCTAAATTATATAAATTTATTAACTGCAGACATGCTCTTCAAAACTCAGTGGGCCGGGGTTCAAGTCTCACAGCAACCTGGAGATGTGCCACAACACATCTGAATTGGTTGATTAAAGTATCGATAATTGCCTTTGATCTAACAATTAAATTTAAAGAATGCACCAAAATTTTGGATTATGTTCTTTAATTTTGCTAACTAGCCTCCTTGGGTTTGTTTATCTAAAGCCCTCTGAAAATCCAAGTACACATTGTCCACTGACAGAACTTTATCAATTCTGTAACATCCTCAAAAAACTCCAACAGGTTTGTCAAACACAATTTCCTAATCAGTAATCCATTCTGATCATGTCCAAGCAGGTGATTATCACCCAAAACAAAAACAGAAATTGCTGGAGAAACTCAGGTCTGTGGAGAAAAAGAGCACAGCCATATTTCGGGTCATTAGAAGTGTGTTTCTTTGCTTTCTCTCATCTCCCCTTCTTAAATAGTGGGTTCATATGTACAACCTTCCAATCTGCAGGAACCATTCCAGACCCCAGTGAATTTTGGAAGATGACTGCATCCACATACAATCTATTTTCAAGTTTGTTAAATTGTAAACCCTTGAACAACAACCCTTCAATAGTCTTGACCAAAGATATTTCTAAGTTCTCTAACCCTTTCTCTCCCTCTGAGCATCCCATTGTTCCAAACTCAGTGTACGATTCTGCCTTCCTTTTACCTCACTCATGGCAGAAGAGCGATCAATCACTTCAGCAGTTGCTTAAATGAAAAGCTCCTCTTTTCATCTTTAAAAACACTTTCAAAATCTCTCTTCTCAAGACTTCAGCTTACTGAAATTCTTGTTTACATGTATTTTTCAAATGCCGTGCGACAGTTCTTCACGTTCAAGGCACCATATAAATACAAATTGTGATCATCAAGAATTACACTGGAGTTCGTCAATTTTAATTGTCCTGTTAAAAATGGAATGGTAATCATGCACACTAGTGAACTGTGCAGAATAAATGGTATGTACAAATGTTGTGTACTCCTGTACCCCATCAGTATAAAAAAAAATCTTTTGAGGCTATTATCATAGTAACAGAAGGTCAAAGATACTGTAGTACAAATCAAATAATATTGCAAACAGCTGGTAATCAAATGTATTTAAGTATATTTTGTTACCTCTAATAAACTGGGATATAAATAAAATACAGCAGTAGTCTATCTATTCAATATTGCTATGTAGCAAGTTCAGTAATATGTATATTTCATCTGATTAATATTTCTGGCAAAATTGTAAATGTCTTCTTTTGAAGTGCATTTTTAGGGCAGAAAACAAGATTTCTGCCGTTGTTACACATGGTATTGGCAGAGAAATATTTGTGTCATTGTGTGGTATCGGATATTTACGTTCCACTTAACCATGGTTCATTACAGTCGCAGTATTTTCAAACAGCAATCTAAATGATATTAACCGACATTTGTAATATTCTGAATTATACAAGCTCTGTTAAATTCAGAGTGGAAACCATTCAATAAATCATTTTGGCTTGACTCAAGACAATAGGAAGGCTGAAGGTCCTTCCTGTAGTCAGATGTACTTGCTTCCCCTGAGCCTGCAAAGATAGCTCACTGCCAATTTTACTTTTGCTCATTTATTATTTAAGTAAGTGCCATTTGCTAGGGGACATTGCAAATTCTTTGTCCAATATTATGCCACATTTAGAGCAACCAATTCATGGATTGCGTTGCAAATAGAATATCATCCCCTCTGTGGATTGATTCAGTTATCAAAAACCAAGAAGTAACACAATGGTTGCACAATATGTTTGTCCATTACCTGCCTCTGGTTAGAATCTGGGAAAGATACAATGACAGAAATTCAGACTTAGTTATCAATAAATTGTGCTGTTAACAGTACAGACATAAATGACAGAATCACACCAGCTGTGTATTATTAAGATGGCATGATCTGAATCAAATGTTCTCATTATGGAATGATTTCCTAGCAAAGTTTAAAGATCTTATTGAAACAATAACATTTCTCAGTTGCTAAATTTTGTTGGCCAGTCACACAGCTATTTTTCATGTTTCTTGCTTCACATTTTAAAAATTTTGCTTGTTAAGAAGTAAACCATGTAGGCAAAGTTATGTTTAATAATCAGCTTTAATTGTTCTGACAAGGTACTGGTTAACCTACCTCGTATACTACCCCAGTCACTGAGATGGCACTTTCACAATGGGGTTAAGTGAGAAATTCTAGGGTAGTGACACAGCAATAATTAAACAAGTCAGAGTTGTAAACTTACAGGTAATGATGTTGCCATAATGTTATTACTCAATCTTTCTCAATGGTAGGAGATGCAACGGGAAGAGTGATGTCAAATTAGACTTAACAAATTGCTGAATCTGCCACAGTGATTGAAGGATCGAACATTGAGAACAGTGGCGTGGTGACAATAAAGCAGGCTGTTCCAGTCTGGATGCTGTCAAGCTTCTTGAATGTAGCTTTAGCTACATCTGTTCAAATGAGCAATTGGTACTCCATCGTACACCTGGTTCGTGCCTTGCAGACAAGAGAAACACTGAGGAGTTATGAAGTGAGAGATTATTTGCCGAATCTTGACTCTGCCCTCTCCTACTGCAGTGATGTTGATGTGGATTTGTTTATTCACGTCCCAAAGTTATCAATTATGGAGATCAGGGATGGTGCTGCAAATGAAGAAATAAACTGTACAGGTCATTTAGCTTTTTCTTGTTGGACAGAGTTAATACCTGGCACTTAAGTAATGCAAATACTACATCCTGCTTACCAGTTGAGATCAGGATATTATTCCACTTCTGCTGTAATTTAGCATGGGCTGTTCCAGGAGTGAATCAGTTGTGAACTGAGCTGAAGATTGTCACACTGTTAACAAATGGTTCTATTCCTATGCTTTTGACAAAAGGGACAGATATTAATGAAGCTAATGAAAATAGTTGAGTTAAGAAAGCTGCCCTATGGAATTTTGTTAGCCATCATGAGGTTTGAAATGTTTGATGTTTGAAAATGACAGCTATCTTGTTGTATTGTGCTTGGTGTTACAATCACCACAGACATCCAAATCACAGATGATCATTCAGTATATTTACAGTTTAATTGGATCAGACAGGGGTATTGTTGAAAAAGACTGTTTTTTGACACTGAGAAGCATGCACAGAATGCTGTAGGGAGATGCTTGCACATGGACCAGTGAATGAGATTTGTTGAAAGATCCACATGCGCATATTTATCACTGGGCTGGCTGCCAACATGAAAAAGGCCAAACTCATAAATGCTTCCTGTGGCTCAACATTTTAATTCTTTTTGCCGTCTGACTGGCTTAGTATGTTTGGGTATCTTTATTTTTGGAACTATCAACTTTATTCCTCTTTAAAGATCAGCTTGCAGGGAGAGGAGGAGAAGCAATTAGGCAGGGAGGACATGGGATTTTTTCCCCCCAGTTTTTCTAATCAGTTGTGGGATGTGTGCATCAACTAATAGCTCTGTTCTAACCTAAGAACTGTAGCACTGTCACCAATATGTTATCATACCCACACAAAAAAAGTCAATATCTCTATGGAAGGTGTAATGGTTGATAAATATTGAAGGGGAACATCACTTTTTGTAGTTTAAAATATAATGTTTTGGGGAATGAACCACATTAGTTTGACCTAACAAGAGGAGCTGAGATAACAAGGTGTAGAGCTGGATGAACACAGCAGGCCAAGCAGCGTCAGAGGATCAGGAAAGCTGACATTTCGGGCCTAGACCCTTCTCTAGAAAATAACGAGAGGAGCTGACAGCAAGGGTAGGGATGCAGCTTTCAGCAGGTCCCTTATCTTCCTGATTTCAGATCAATCAGGCACTGACAGTCTTTAAACAAGAGACAGCCTATCCCCAACAACTCTGCCCTGGAAGCCCTTGGGCTACCTTACACAGATTGCTTATATTCCTCACATTCCAATTGTTCTACTCCCTGCTGGATGAATGTGGCAGCAGAAGGATGAGCACCTTAAACAGGCAATAATAGTCAGCATGGGTGGGCATGAGATTTCCTGTGCACATTAGATTGGATTGGAGCTGGCAGGCAACAGGGGTGTCAACCACCAACATGCTGTCTGATGAAATGCTCTCAAACATGCCAGGAAGGTGGGTATTCAATTACACCAATGTCTCATTTTTTTTTCTAGCATAATGTTACACCAAGTTTGCTAACTCAGATGTCAAATTTGCCTAAAGTTACAACTGCAACTTGAAAGACATTTCTTTTGATGTTTTCTTTTAAACCAGGACATGGAATTGTGTAGCTATAAGTAGTTGCTTCAGTTAATTTAATATTGTGATAGAATGAAAATCTGAAGGATGGTTTGAAGACAGATAGTCACTGTCAATATCCAAGTCATATTATTTTAAGGACATTGTGATTTTGTCAAGAAGGTCTATTTAAAAAGAAATTGACTTAAAAAAGGCTAAAGTATTTCTAAACTTACATCTTGAATATTTGTAATAAACTTACTATGGTACTATCAAAGCACTCGGCCAATCCTGTATATTCTTTAAGAGCCCAGATTATATTTGCCTTTGAAGACCTGAGAGTTCTGCAAAAGTTGCCTCATGGTTTTTATTGTCCTATTTTTACTTTTTTTCTTTCCGAGGTATCTTCTGAGGTCTTCCCTCTCTTTGTTCTCATGTCACAAGATTCTGGGTAAAATTTCCTTCTCTTGTTGATGGTAAACTTGGAGACAGATAAAGGATTTTTGTTCAGTAGGGTGCTGTCACTCCTCACTATTGTGTTCCCACATTCACCAGAATTGGGTTCTGAGTGGGAAGGTCAACAATCACATCCATCTTCCAACTGAAGCCCTTGTATCGATAATTAATGAACAATGTCTTCATCACATTGGTATCAACCCAGCTGCAAGTCAATCTGTCACTGTATGGCATGCCTTGGTCAAGCTGCAGTGGCTTCTTACCCTGTGAGGGTTGGGACGCTCCTCCATCAAAGTTAATCAGCACCAGACTGGATATTGGAAACAGGGTGTGGGGGCTGGAGGGGCTTGATGAGGTCCACCTCTCTGCCCTTGTTTCCGCCCCTGCAGACCCCTCTCCCCACAATCCCCACCTTCTCCCATCATATACCTACACCTTGGTACCGCTACTGTCCTGGGACAGTGTTTGGGAGAAGTGGTGTGCGTTGGAGGAGAAGAGGGGTGGGGGTTGTAAGGATGGGGTGGGGGAATGGGAAGGGTTAGCAGGGGAGGGGAGTGGGGAAGAAAGGGGAAAAAGCATGGCAGGGGGCAGGGAAGAGGGAAGGATGATTTAGAGGAGTAATGAGATCTCCTTCTCGTAATGCTGTAGAAGGTCAATAACAACATTCTTAGTGCTGCAAATTGACTGGTTACAATCTATCTGTCTCAGCACTGTGAGCCATATTAGCCCTTGTTCACCACTTCTGATCATATAGTGTGGTGCACTGCAGGAGGGAGTGCCATATTTTGCGTTGTTCTATGATTACTTCTACTTATAAACAGATAAAGCAGAAGTAGCAAGAGAACAAGACTTCACAGTATAACCACAGAGTTGACACAAATGAATATTACAGCAGAATTTCCAGGTGCACAGCATGGGTTTCATTGACTGATGTCATTCAGTACAGAAGTAATAATATAAATGGGCCAACATACATAGAACAATGATCAAGGTCCCACAGTGGGTCTCAATAATATGGGTAAATTTCCATATTTTTATGGGTAGGCAATGTTTCATTTTACCATGCACTCATCTACAAACATTTCAAATCTGACACACAACAGCAGTGACTCAGCCTAGTTTCCTCCAAGGTTCAGGACGTCATGCAGATATCTAAGTGCCTACCAACAATTCTGTGGTATACTTGAATAAATGCCGTTATTCCATCAAAGTACAAATGCCCAATCTACATCAGAAAATAATACACATCAGTCAATACATCCCAGGGAATTGGAACATTTTTCATTCCAAGTTAATCAACTTTGACATATCTCCTTCAAGGGAAAGATGGAAAGCTGGCCTCTTGATAGATTTGACAAAATCTCTACACAATCTGTATAGCCTGCAGTAAAAATAATATAATGAGAAATACAAAAGTACTCTCACTAAGCAGATAATTAAAGTGCTGAAATAATGATCAAGACACAGAAGAGTAATGTTGCCACCAGCTGATGGCCAATCACTGCAAACAGAGAAGATTCCAGTCCCCAATTCTTCCAATGATCTGCAAATATACTCTATTATTTTCTATTAGCTGCATTTTCAAGTCACTGAAGAGTCTGCTGAGCAGCTCTCCTCTTGAAACAAAGATCCTGATGTGTTTCCATTATGTTCTCTATTAGGACTGTCTTCATTCTTCAGTGCAACATAATCCTGCTACTGATCTATTTCACAAGAGAAATATTAACTCCCCATCTGAATTCAAGCGCTTTTTGTCAATAAGTACATTTTAAATGATTTACAACCTGTTATTGAGTCTTTAATAAAAAAGTGCATCATTAGACTGATGATTTTGTTTATCAAGCTCATAAACTATATTACACAAAACTGTCTGGTTACCAACAGGCCATAAATTACTTAAAGGAAAATTTGTTCACACCCCCAACAAACAAAAAAGAAAATATACTCTAAAATCAGTTCCAAAACAGACCCTGATATTCAAAAGCTATGTTTGTCCGTTGTTTTCTTTTGCTTTAGAACTGCACCCACAATCTATGATTGTCAGATTTGTCAAGGTTGCAAGAAATGTGCAGCTGTAGCGCTTAAAAAGAAAGCAATATCAGAAATTAGCATAAAGTCATCCTAGAGACAGTGTTTTTAGTCATACTTCATTTCTTTGATCCAGTGTAGGATAATGCTTTCCTCAAGGTGTTATCATTTGAGATGCTAATATTGTTGTTGAATTTGCAAAACTCACAAACACATATCAAAAAGATTTCATCTCACTGTGTGTCAAAAGATATTTTAAAAGATAGTTGCTTTCGGACACTAATTCTTTTATCCACCTCTTTATATGAAATGAATGAGACAAAGTTAAGATGGGTGGAAATAATGAGTAAAATATTCATCAAGGTTTATTTTTAGGAGCAGAGGACATGATGTATGATCTGCTCCATGCCCAGTGCCATTAATGCAGAAAAGCTGATGCTGCGTCCTCATTCAAACTCATTGTCACATTGACCAGTGTGAGGCCTGCACTACTGACTACCTGAGTACTCAGCAAGGTTCTAGTGGTGTGTACTCATTTCACAAGTTGCAACCAGTCTGCTTCTCCTGAAGAGGGGCTGCACTCAGCGGAGAAAGCTGCCGTGGGCTACCTCTTCTGACATTGGCTGTGTGAAGCAGCTGAATAAATGGGAGCAACAGAACAAGAGCTCCTATGGTTACTAATGAAGAGCCGCAGGCTTTCTGGAAAAGGAAAACAGGAGGAGAAACATTACATTTCAGGAAGCTTTGAAGATAAACAACTCTGAAGTGAATGAAAACTGATGATCAGAAAGATGACACCCAGATCCTGACCCTCTCAGAGCATCTGACACTGCTATCCCAAGAAATTCAATGATCTTACAGGGAGCATTGAAAGCAAGTGAATCCTTGCATCACATCTCCTATTCACAACACCATCAACCTCCAAAGTGCTTTCCAATGCGGAAGTAGCTTATGATCAGCTTACCCGAAAGCTGAATGACTAGCCATTTAAAATAGTATTGATGTTGGGAAAGTGATGGCATCTTGTCACTGAATGTGTTCAGCTTCGAGTGACAAGCAAGTACATCCAGTAAACCAGCAGAGTCAAAGTTTGGAATGAATCTGTTAACTTAACCCGAAACACTGAAGCTTCTATTGTGAGTATGGAATGATCTCATTGAATGCCCTTCCCAACATGGGTTTCAATGTACACAGCAGTGGAAACGATGCACACTTTACTCAGAGAACATTCAACTTCTATAGTGTCATATGCAATAACACTATTGACTCAAGTGTCAGCATTTTACACTTCTCAAATTTCAAGTGTCCAACACTTCACTTTAAGAGCTGAGCTATTTATTATACCTGAGCCAAACTCTTCAGGATTATTTGATTTAAATATTGCCAATATCATCAAACTATGATAAAGCAAAATATTTGAATAGTTTTTTTAAAACTTTCCTGCAAAATAACAAATTATTCCTCATTGTGTAATGTTTCTTTCACACAATAGGAGCTTGTGATGGATGATAAAGATGACAGGACAAACATAATTGTGATTAACATGACAACATTACAATGAAAAAACCTGAAAAATTTGAATAATTTTGCACAAAATTGCTGTAAAATAACAAATTATAGTTCATCGAGCAATGTTTCTTCCACACAATAATAGTTTGTGACAGAAAAGAAAATAATTGCAGTTAACACAACAAGACCGTAGACTTTTCAATGGAGTAAGGTCACATGGTGTGCATCTAAAGAGTTGTGAAGACAACATCTCAACAAATTTTTCAAGCTTTCATACTTGATCATCCAGTTACGTGTTCCATAATGGGATTTCTGGGGCCAGACAAAGTCCTTATGACTTTGCTGAAGGGTTGACTAATTCTGAGGAAAACAATTTTCCTTAGGAATTTTTATCTTCTTCATTCTTCTGCCAGAGCTGTTAGTACTGAGGTTGAGTGGTTGTTCAAGTTTCCAGTTCCCAGCCTCCCACTTGAACTAGTACCCTGGTTCACCACATACATCAAATAAAGACGTTTCATTTTTACCTTGGTAGCTTAACTGAAAGCTCTTTAAAATTAGTCTCTACAAATACACAAAGATCCAATGATACATAAATCTTGATAAGTCAGTTCTTTGCATTCCAATCTAAAATTCAAGGACACACGTTAAAAATCATTCTCAATTTAGAAATGCATGGGTTAAAAATCAGACTGAAAACAACTGTAAAATGTGTTAACAAGACCATATTGTATTCTTCTGTTGACGATAATAGCAAAAGGTATTGGCTTGTTGAAAGTAAATTGGAAACAGTATAACTCACAAATTTCACATGTGTATGCTACGTGTTGCTCAGGTTCACCAATTGTTACTTGACATTAATCTCATACACACAGCATTCACGTGTACTATTTCCTGCTGGACAGCAAGCTAAGTAACAATGATGGAAGGGTTATAACACAGGATACCAACACTGTACACTGCACACAGAAATATAACAGCTATTAACCTTTTGGATCCAATTCTTTTAATGGAAAGTGGATTGAATAAGCACTCTGCCCAGATGAGGAACAGGTTATGAATACATGAATGAACAGTATGCACTGTCATGTTCTAAACAAGAGTTCTAACACAGACCACTGATTCTTGCTTAACATTTACAAAGCTAAACGGCTTAAACTGGCAGTGCAAACACATTTTACTGCTCCTGAAAAAATCCCCAATTGCTCTATGGCTGAGACTGAGAGATTGACCCATGTGTCCCTGTGCACTTGGCCTTAAGATGGTCAGTTGAGATTTCCATCCAGTGAACTGTCAATCACAGAGGGCTTCAGATTAAGCATCTCCCTTAGAATCATGGAAAGAAACTATAAGCCCTCATGATTTAATTAATGATGACAGATTGACTCTTCAATATTGAATGAACACAATCTCTACTGGAAACCCAAGATGCTCAGCCAGAAATAATATGAAGCTCAATGGACTTTTTCCCATTGTTCAATGCTTCAAAATATCTCAAAATTAAACAACAATGATGCATTGATGGCTAGAAATGAACTGTTTAGCCTCCGTCTCCACAGCAATTAGAGAATGAGTATGACAACTGTAATGATTATAACGAGGTCAGCCAGCTAGACTTCATGGAAGATCAGTTCACTGACTGAGGACTGAGTGTGAGGGATTTTGGTACTCTTGGAGACAATACTAGAGTCAAGGACTTTTCACGTGTCAACAAAAGGTGATCTGATGATGGGACATTGGCCTGTGTGAGGTTATTTCAACAACAAACATAAAAAGGAAGCAACAAGAGATTTTACCAACATATTTTCTTTGGGCATCCATTCTGGTGCATTGAATCATTTCACTCACTACATCTTCAATTAATCATGACTGGCCACCTACCACTGCCACCAGACAGTGACTATCAAAGTGCACACACCTCTAATATATCCTCTGGAGTTGGGAACAAGTCTGCTTTATAACCCAAAACTGATCTCCAACTGTGCTGTCAAGCCACACCCTCAACACCCTCAAACCCTCTTCCATGGAGCCATAAAGAATATGCACCTAGCTTTTATTCAAAGTTTTCATTATTTTCCATCTTTGATTATGGATTAGTTTTTATTCTTCTCTACAGTTTTGCTCATTAGCTTAAACTGAAAAAGGTAAAAGTGAATACTGAAGCAGAATCATGCAGCACCTATGCAACCCTTTATCCTAATGCTTAATTTACTGCCTCTTTATGAGAAGAAAACCTGATCTGACATGATGCAATACAATATCAACATTCTGGAGGTTACTATTGACCAGAAACCTAACCGAACTCAGTGTATAAATATAGTGGTACAAGAGCAGGTCAGAGGCTAGGTCACATACTGTGGCAGTAATTTACCACCTGACTCCCGAAAGCCTATGATCTACAAGGCACCAGTAAAGAAGTGTGATGGAATATTCTCCACCTGCCTGGATAGGTGCAGCTCCAACAACACTCAAGATGCTTGACATTATCCAGAGCAAAGCAGTCCGCTTGACTTGCGCCACATTTGCAAGAAGCACTCCCTCCACCACTGATGTTCAGTAGCTGCAGTGTGCACCATTTACAACATACAGTGCAGAAATTCACCAAATATCCTTTACTGTCCAAACCCATGAACTCTTCCATCCAGAACCACAAGGGCAGCAGACATGTGGGAACACCGCTAGCTGCAGGTTCCCCTCCAAGCCACTCACCACCCTGTCTTGGAAATAGATCATCATTCCTTCACCGTCACTGGGTCAACATCTGGGAATTCTCTCCTTTAAGGGCATTATGGATCAACTACAGCATGTAGCCTGCAGTGGTTCAAGAAGGCAGTTCACCATCACCTCTTCAACAGCAACTAAGGATGGGTAATAAATGCCGGCCCAAACAGTGACGCCCACGTCCCAGTAGTGAGCATATAAATGAACGTAATATGCCTGGGACATGTGTGACCAGAATCTGAATCTTCTGACCTTGAGCCCAATTGACTGCCTCTCACAGCCTCTGTTAACCATCCATAGCCAAAATCACATTAAGTAGTATAACAGACTAACTGTTAAAAGTCATCTACTTATACCCCTGTTATTGGCTTCTTTACTTTAGCTTTTGTACTGTTTATGTAGTTGTTTTAACTTTGAAAGTCCATGAGGAATGCTATGAAATCCGTTGCTGACTTCAGAATTCTGCATAAACTACTAAGTAAGAATTCCCCTTAAGAATGGAACAAGACATGGGAAATGCACAGAGTCATAACAATGCAGAAAAAAAGCAGTCAGAGAGAATGCTCAGCTATTGACAATGATCATAGTTGATCTGATTGTGGGCTGATTTAACTTTATTTAATTCCCTCTTTTTTAAGAGAAACATGTTCAGCTTGCCAGGATTGAATGGATTGCATGCTTCCCTGGGGTGTAGATCACTAACAGCATGTACATTGCATTTACTTCATACCAACCTTACCTCTAAGCAGAACCAGAAGTTATTCCATTCCCTCAACATGAAGTACATCATACATTGTAATGCTGATAACCTGGCAGCAGTTATGGAATGCACTACGGCAGTCCACTGTGTCAGTCATATTCTAGACACCGAATGAAAGTAAAGGGTGGCTACTGGGATCTTGGGCTGCCCACTGATAACATGGGATCGGAGTCTTTTTCACAATTCATGTACGCAAAATCACAGTCATAATAGAATTGATTATTTATGTCTAGATGCAACAACTCCACTGCCTGGACTACTCTGGAGGGGCCCTGCAATAGGACAAAGCAGTAGGCATTGTCTATATGGGCTTTAATATAGCCTTTGACAAGGTTCCATATGGCAGACTGATCAGTGAAGTTAGATCACACAAGTTTCAGGGAAAGCTTGTCAATTGGATACCAATTTGGCTTGAGGGTAAGAAACTGAGGTGATGGAGATAGTAGGAACTGCTGATGCTGGAGTCTGTGATAACAAAGTGTAAAGCTGGATGAACACAGCAGGCCAGGCAGCATCAGAGGAGCAAGAAAGCTGACATTTGGGTCTGGACTCTTCTTTAGGGTAGGATATAATTCAATTGGAGAGAATTCAAAAATGATTTAACATGACGTTGCTGGGAATAGAGGGTTTGAGTTATAAAAATATATTGGATAGGCTGGGGACCTTTCTCCACTGGACTGTAGGAGGTTAAGGAGTCACCTTTCGAGTTTATAAAATCATGAGGGACACAGATAAGGTGAATAGCAAGGGTCTTTTCCCTAGGGAGGAGGAGCAATATACAATATTTTTCATGCTACAATATCTTGTCGCCATGAGGGGACAAGCATTGCCACCAGGAAAATGATGAGGAGGAGGAGTTGGAATGGATAAAAACTTGTTACATACTTTCACACAACATGCAACATCATAAGGAGTGTAGCAGTTTAAGAAAATTTGGCTTAGCATCACCTATTAAAGGCTAATTAAGGAAGTGTAAAAGGACTAGCTCTGCAAACAATGCCTATTGTGCGAACACATATTAAAAAAAATGAGCTGACACAGTGAAGGAGGAAAGGGAAAATGTCAAAGTGCAGATAGAAGAGGAAGATGAAAATGGAGGGAATTCTGTCTTTGCCATCTGTGAAGAACCAATTCTAGTACAACACCAGTAACCGCAATCACAACTCTTCATTTACCGACAGTCTCACATCCTTAATCCTTGTCTGTCAAAACCAGCAGATATGCTTTTGACCACAACTTTTTAACAAAAGCCAATTAAAAATACATTCATTGATTGATTGATTTGATTTATTTTCACGTGCAAATAAGTACTGTGAAAGCTTTGTTTGCAAGCAGTACAGGCAGAGGATGTACAGATCATAAGGTGAAGAAAAGAACTTGAATAGAGTAAGCCATACAGATTACAACACATAGGATGTGCATTAGGCAAGATCAACATTAACAAAATGAGCATTATTTGAAGTTAGAGAGTCCATTTATCAGTCTAATAATGGCAGGGAAGAAGTTGTTCCTGAACCTGCTGGTGCACATGTTTAAACTCCTATATCTTCTGCTTGACAGAAGAAGTTGTCAGAGAGCATTAACGGGGTGGGAGGGGTCTTTCAGGAAGTTGATAGCTTTTCCACAGCAATGAGGTATGTAAATGGAGTCCATGGATGGGGTTTTGCTTCCATGATGGTCTGGGCTATGCATGCCATTCCCTGTAGTTTCTTATGGTCCTGGGTAAGAGCAGTTGCTGTACCAGGCTGTATTTATTCCAAGTAAATTCATAAATTAAATTTTCCATGCTCTTGTCCAGATTCACAATCTGGTGAGCTGGAACTTGTGCCCACTTTGCCTCCTGCCTATCAGAGGTAAACCTTCACCCTGTTTCACACTACAAGTAGAGCCCGAGAGTTGTACATCAAGTGATGGTGTGTCTTCTTCATCTTTGTATTTATCCTTTACTTCACTGAGTGACCAGATTGCTCTTTCTCATGGCCAGTCGTTATTGATTGCTGTACTGCACACTACTTCCAATGATCTTCACACATCCGATGACCACAATGTGCTCTCTGTTTATGTGAGGCAGGCTAGGTTTAAATATTGCCAGCAATTTCTGAACGAAATAATGACGTTGAAACTCCAGTGCAACCACTTAACAGTGAAGTCAGTGCTAGTAACATGCAGTAATCCTCACTATAATCAGCAGGAAGCACAAAGTTGAGCAGACGGATTAATTCTTGAACACAATTACCCCATTTAATGAAGAAATCAAAGTGTTAATTATTTTAAATTTATCCTCATCTATAAATACAGAATTCAAGATCTGAATCATTGCACACTTTATAATAAGCACAAGTATAGGAGACTGCGTGAAATCCTAGTGGCAGACAGCCAAATGCCAACATGAACTGCAGACAGTAAAAGCAGTGAGCCTCATGAAATCAACACAAAGAGCTATGGAACAAAGGGATACAATTCATAAGACATGGGCTTATTTTTCCTCAACAAAGATCTTCGTAAAAAGTACCAATACAGGTTGTACTTTCACTATAAAGCACTCTCGAGTCCAGCAACCTGCTTCTGTGGCACCCACTGTGGCCCAGCACACACAGCACTTCCAGTTTACACCACCCACCTGTCTCATTCTTTACAGTGCAAACTTGAAACAGGAACAGAAATTACTGGAGAAAATCAGCAGATTGGCAGTATCTATAGAGAGAAAGCAGGGTTAACATTTCCAATCAATGACCCTTCTTCAGAACAGAGAGAGAAAGATAGTTAGGCAGACAA
Organism: Stegostoma tigrinum; assembly: GCF_030684315.1. Taxonomy (NCBI): domain Eukaryota; kingdom Metazoa; phylum Chordata; class Chondrichthyes; order Orectolobiformes; family Stegostomatidae; genus Stegostoma; species Stegostoma tigrinum. The sequence goes on along the minus strand of NC_081373.1, from coordinate 36,200,801 downwards.
AGGGATGGATATGGTAAGAAGAGAAGGGAAAAAAGCCGACAATGGAAACAGTAAGTAGGTGAAAAGGAGTTGGCTGTGCTGGTTGGGTGTGGGAGTGGGTAAAGGCTATCGAAGGAGGTGTTACAGAAGAAATAAACACAAGTAATTGGGGGAGTTTACTGCTAGTTACAAACCAGACTTGCTAGTTACTGTCCAGGTTAGAACATTGCCTCACTGTCAATCTCAGAACTCCTTTGGGAGTTGCTGGTATTTCTGAAGCATCTCCTCAAAGTTGTCTTTCTTTAGCACTAACATCTCATTCTCATGCAGTCAGAGAATCACAGGGATCTACCGCACAGAAAAGGACCCTTTGGCCAATCGTGCCCACATCTGTCAAAAAACAACCACCCCTAACTATTCTGATCCCAATTCTAAACGCCTCAGGAATGTTGGCAGCCAAGACGGTGAGAGGCAGCAGTTCACACGCTGGGACACTCTCAGTGTCAGGAGATGGCATGGGCCAGGAACCCGCAGGAACTTACTGGACACATAACCTCCTATGGTCTGGCAAATTTTCTAGTCTAGCAAAGACCTGGTCCCATGGCTGGTCATTTACAGAGCTACAACCTGTAATAGCCTATTTTGCTATGGTACAGAGACAAAGATTAATGTCTAAGACTGAAATTTTAAAATGAGATGTACACAGACTGGAGAAACCAATCTTGAAACATGGGGTTAAGGTCTGAACAGAACTCCTCGAAAGGGGAGTTTAGGGGCGGCACAGTGGCTCAGTGGTTAGCACTGCAGCCTCAGAGCGCCAGGGACCCGGGTTCGATTCCTACCTTGGGTGACTGTCTGTGTGGAGTTTGCACATTCTCCCCGTGTCTGCATGGGTTCCCTCTGGGTGCTCTGGTTTCCTCCCACAGTCCAAAGATGTGCAGGCTAGGTGGGTTGGCCATGCTAAATTGCCTGTAGTGTTCAGGGGTGTGTGGGCTATAGGGGGATGTTCTGGGTGGGATGCTTCAAGGGGCGGTGTGGACTCGTTAGGCCGAAGGGCCTGTTTCCACACTGTAGGGAATCTAATCCAATCTCATCTAAAGAAAGGTTGAGACAAATACATATCAAGGGTAGCATGGTGACTTGGTGGTTATGATGCTGCTTCACAATGCTGGGGCGCATGGTTGATTCTTGCTTTGGGTGATTGTCTGTGTGGGTTTCCTCTGGGTGCTCTGGTTTCCTCCCACAGTCCAAAAATGTGCAGGTTAGGTGGATTAGTCATGCTAAATTGCCTATCGCATCAAGGGTGGGAAATGCAGAGGTAGGGTTGGATGTTCTTTGAAGGGTCAGTGAGGACTCAATGGACCAAATGACCTACTTCCACACTGTAGGGATTCTATGAAATCTGCAAACTGAGGCAATGAGTATAAATGCCTGAAATATGCTTGAATACACATTTTACCTGTAGATTAATTTGCATATTGTGTTACATTTAATGTAGAATTGTCATGTCCCAACAATCTTTTAGGAGAACATTTAGCCAACACTGCTTGTTGAGTGCAGACATGGTTGAATATTTACTTTACTGAATTAGTTGCCAGATAGAAATGATTCTCACACTACCCTGTATGTAATGTAATTCTGAATTGATTTTTTAAATGAATATTTTCAAAGAAAATATTTAAAGGTTATTGCCTCATATATCTCATCAAGGACCCAGAAAATAAATAAGAAAATTCCATGATTCTGAATTTAGGAGTCTATGTGTTGGTCATTGGTCGTACCCAGTGCCTCCAAATATTTCATATTACATGGAGCGAATCAAATTGGGGAGGACTGGCATCTGTGATGTTGGAGATCACTGGAGGAGGCCAAGATGGATCATCCACTCGGCACATCTGGCTGAAGCTTGCTGTGAATGCCTTAGCTTTTGCACTAATGTGTTGATCCCTTCTATTATTAAGGATGGGGATATTTTTGGAGTCTCCTACTCCAGTGAGTTATTTAATTATCCACCACCATTCACTACCGGATGTGGCAAGACCACAGAGCTTAGATCTGATTCGTTGATTGTGAGGTCTCTTGCTGCTTATGATGTTTGGCTTTCAAGTGATCCCATCTGGCAGCTTCACCAGGATGACAGCTCATTTTCAAGTACACTTGGTGCTGCTCTTGACATGCCCCCCTGCACTCTCCATCGAACCAGAGTTGATCCCCTGGCTTGAAGGTAGTGGCTGAATGGAAGGTGTGCTGAGCTATTAGGTTGTGCTGCTGTACGATTCTACTGCTGTTGATGGCCCACTGTGCCTCATGATGTTCAGTCTTGACTTGCTAGATCAGTTCAAACTCTGTCCCATTTAGCATGGTTATAGTGTCACACAACACAATGAAATTATTCTCAATGTGAAGTTAAGATTCTGTCTTTACAAGGACGGGGCGGTGGTCACTTTTACTGATATTGCCATGGATAGATGCATCTACAACTAGCAGATCAGTAAGGAACAGGTAAAGTACATTTTCCCTCTTGTTGATTCTCTCACCACTTCTGCAGACCCAATATAGTAGCTATGCTCTTCAGGACACAACCAGCTCAAAGAGTAGTGCTGCTGCTGAGCCACTCATGGCAGTGACATTGATATCCCCCACCCAACGTACATTTTGCACTCTTGCTACCCTCAATGCTTCCTCCAAGTTTTGTTCAATATGGAGGAGTACTGATTCATCAGTCGAGGAAGGATGGTACATGGTAGTCAGTTGGAGACCTTCTTATCCTTGTTTAACCTGAAGCCATAAGACTTTATGGGGTCCAGAGTCAATACTGAGGACTCCCAGGGAAACAACCTCCCAACTGTATACCACTGTTCTGTCCCCTATGTTTAACCTGCGGCGGGACAGGACATATCCAGGGATGGTGATAGTGGCGCCTGGGACATTGTCTGTAAGGTATGATTCCATGAGTATGAATAATCTGTGAGACAGCTTTTCTAATTTTGGCACTTGCCTCCAAATGTCAGCATGCAGGACTTTGCAGGGTCGACAGGGCTGTTTCTGCCATTGTCTTTCCCATTGCTTTGTTCAATGCCAGGTGGCCTGTCTGGTTTCATTTCTTTGTTGAGACTCCATAGCAATTGATACAACTGAGTGGTGTTCTAGCCACTTTAGAGGGTAGTTAAGAGTCAACCTCTTTGCTATAGGTCTGGAATAACATGGAGACCATACCAGGTGAGGATGGCCAATTTTCTTAAGGACATTAGCAAGTGAGATGGGTTTTTCCCAACAACTGAAAATGGTGTCTTGGTCATCACATTAATTCCAGAGTTTTTTTTTTAACTGGATTTGAACCAGAGTCCCAACAGCATTAACTGGGTTTCTAGAGTAATAATCTAGCGATAATACCTCGAGGCCTTCACTTTGCCAAAGATCCAGAGCCTGTACAATAAATGAGAAAAGTAAATAAAGTTCATTAAAAAGTTGTTTAAACAATTTTATGTTTATATAGGTAAAATGGAATGTATACTTTGCTAAATATCTTTCTGCTATTTCACCTCAATTGAAGACAGAAATCAAATAATGAAATTAGCATAATCTTACCCCAGCGAACAAAGTCAGATCTCTTATAGTCTCAGTGAACTGTGTATATAGTTTGCCTCTAATCCATCATGGGCTCGTAGATTACTTACTATGCAATAAAAGATTTGTCAACGTCATCAAGCTCTGTTCCTACTTTTACTAATATTTGAATTTTAAAGCCATCAGCTTCAAAGCTGAATAATTACATCTGTGAATTTCTGCATTGTAGGTTGTATGGGAATTGTGCATGAACTTATTAAGCCAATACCTGGATAACTAAGGAAACAGAGTACAGTGCCATACCTCACACACAATTATTGATTCAGATATATCATCAAAAGACCAAGGAAACAAATGCACAGAGAATTATCCCCTCACCAAACTGCTGCTCGTGTTTAATTGATCTCAGTAGTTTTGCGTAATGTTAAGCTTTTCAACTATGTTTGCCTTATTTTGGAGATTGCACCCAGAAGTCTTTTTCAGGATTACTACGTTATCTGAAAAAAGAACTGTTTCCAGGTCTACTGAGGACCAACATTTTTTTTCCCTGAAAGTCTCAAAACGACAAAGTCAAGCAGCAGTGATGCCTGAATATTATCCATACCACTATGAGGTTCCAAGTATTTCAGACATTTGTGAAGTAAATGACTTTAGGACGTACAATATAGGAGCAGAAGCAGACCCCAAACAGCCCACGAAGCCTGCTCCACCATTCAATAAGATCGCAGCAGATCTGTTTCAAATTCCTTACTCCTATCCATCCCCAATAACATTTGAGTGTTTTGCCTGACAAGAATCTATTTCTGTCTTTGCACCACCTTCTGACGAAGAGGGTTCCGAAACTGCACCACCTTCTGCAAGAAAAAAAAAGTCCCCTCAGCTCTGTTTGGACTGACACCCCCTAACTTTAAAACAGTGTCCTTTTGATCTGGACTGACCCTCAGAACAAAATATCCTTTCCAAATCCACCTTTTTAAGATCATTCGGGGTCTTTACATTTCAATCAAGTTACCACTCACTCTTCTTCAGTGAAAAGGGGCCCAGCCTTTCCAAACAATCTTCATGAGGCAACCTACTTAGTCTAGGTATTAATCTAATAAACCTCCTCTGAACTGCTTCCAGTACATTTACATTTTTCCGTCAAAAACATCAAAGCCACATACTGTCTCTGAGATGCCCTCCAAAATCAAAGCATATTATCCTTACTTTTATGTTCAATTCCATCCATAATACATGAGGGCATATTAACCTTGATTACATGTCGTACCCACATACTAACCTTTCGTGACTCATGCACTTTAATACCTAACTCCCTCTGTATCTCCTTTTGCAATCTTCCTGTCAAAGTAAACTACTTCACATTTTCCCGCCGTGTACTGCATTTGCTAGATTTTGACCACTCACTCACCTACCTATATCCATGAGCAACCTCCTTCTCAACTCTACGTAACATACCTGTGGCGTCATCTGTGAACTTTCCTACCATGTGCAAGGTGCACTACAGAAATTCATGAAAGATTCTTAGGACCTACTAAACCTACTTCAGTCTGGAAGCAGAAGAGCAGCAGATACAGGGGAACATCTGCAAGTTTCTCTCTAAGCGATTCACTATTCTGACTTGGAATTACACCACTGTTCCTTCAGTATCACTGCATCAAAATCCTGGAATTTATCCCCTAAAGGTCGTGCACATCTACCTACAGCAAATGGACTGCAACAGTTGAAGAAGTCAGTAAGCACCACCTTCTCAAGGGTCACAAAGATGGGCAATAAATGTTGGCCCAATCTGCTATACCTATGTCCCATGAATGACTGATAGAAAAAAAGGTTGAGAGAACCTCAAATCTATTGGTCAAATGTAGAAGCTGACAGTCATCTACTCCTGCGCTCAGAGTTCCTTTACCTGCTTCGCTCATAGTCACACCCCCCTGTCCCTGACCATGGATGAAATCAAAAAACCCTGTCACCAATGGTGTGACCATCTCTTCATACAAGGAACCTAGGTAACTTGATCTCTTCCTGGTGCATCACAGTGTCTGTAGCTTAGCTCTAAGCTCAAACTGAACTGAATCTGCTCAAACTTCAAACACTCTCTGCAGAGAAACCTTTTGTCCTGAAATTACAATCTGGAAAATGGTCACACGTGTTAATTTCTCTCCCAAGTAAATCAGGAGTTTCACTCTGCTTAGTACAAAAGCAGACTGACAAGATGAAATTGTCCTGGAGCACACATTATCAATTTCTTAAATTCAAGCGTATTTAATGTGAAACCCTTAGCTGATACCCAGATCAATACAGAATGAACTTTTCAATAAGGCATGCCCCATCAAAAAAGTTTTAAGAAATATACAAGTGATCAACTTGTTGGAATACAATGAGGCACAAACAGAAAATATGAACACATATGTAAAAAGAAATAGCTCACAACATGCATCAATATATATGTGCAGGATCAAAAAATGTTTTGAAGAACACATTGTAACTGGATAATTTAAATCTATTAAAACCGATTTCAGAACTTATTTGGAATTCAGATATTTGACACTTGCATAAATAACACATACCGTTTTTAAAATTCCAAATGTCATCACTTTCTATTCACAACTATCTCCTTAAGAAAAACAGCTTGTCCGTACAATAATAATGAAGGTGAAGAAAAATAACAGGTCCACTGACAACTCTCGTAATGAAACTAGCATTACCATGGTTGTGAAAACTGGGGATTTGGCAAACATTACCTGCAAAATCTTACATGCATCTCAAACAATGGTTATCGCTTGTGATTTGACATCTTCTTCTTTGTATATCTTCTTCAATATCTCATTAGTTACTTCATTTGTTGTAGCCTGTTAAGTTTTCATATCTTTCAGGCTTTTAAAACATTGAATGATTTCCTAAGTATATTACCCATTCTAATTAGGTGTAAATAATTCATTCTTTATTCATGTCAGCCAATGCTCAAAGTTTGATGAATTGACAGCATGCTTTAATTTTTTTTAACTTAATGAGCTTAATTTTCGTTTTTACTTGCTTTCTTTTTAATGTTTCTTTGGTCCTAGAACACAACAAGAAATGGAAACTGTTACTCCACTGAAGGAATGTGGCACCAATGATAAATGGAACAGAGCCAATTTTCTGAGTTTGTAAGTGGCCTGTGATCTTGCTCACCAGCTGTGCACATTAGGAACTTGCAAATGTACTACATATAAATTTTCCATTTATTTCTTTTAATAGAAGGCAGACCGTTGGCAATAAACCCATGACCCTCCAAAACGAGCAGGCAAAAGTCAAGCCAAAACTTTGAAATGTGATCTTCAATAGTCAGATGGTTTTTTTTCTTAAATTATTTAGGAATTAATTTTCTCCTTCACTAAACATATGGATTCAGGTTGAAATATTTTCCATTACTTAACATGATCAAGGTGTCTGTCATTTGCAGAGTCTTTTTCCTGCGTGTAATTCTCTGTACTCATTAATGGCAGTTTTTGATTTCAAAGTAAATGAACATATACCACAGCATTTTGTTTCAATATTTAGGGAACAATTTTCTGCTCATTTTTATCAGTAATATCAATTGACTAGAATGGACTAAACCTGCACAAAGATTGGATATTTTAAACATAAGTGAGTTACGCCCAAACCTTTGGAGTTTCCATGATTATTACCCAGGCTTGAGACTGAACTGTCCAGACCAGGCTACACCCACAAAACTGGCCAAAACCCTAATCAGAAATGTGGGATTGTATCAATTGCTCTTTGTTGCTATGAAAATTAATCAATTTTAGCAGAAACATTAAACTTTAATCTAACCAGCTTAATTCTGAACACACAAGGCACAATATCCATGTGCACCAATTTGAAAATGCTGCCCCTTTGTGTTTCAATGAAAAATATAGAGCAATACCACTTAAAAATAAAAAATACCTGTGGAAATCCATGAATTTCTTGCTCATTACAAATGCTTCTGCACATAGATAACTTTGATTGAGAAAAGAAATAATGAATACACTTCCAGCAGCAACTGGCAGAGTAAGATGTTGCTGTCAGAGCTCCTCTACTCCGCCTGTTCTTTTTCTTTGTTTTCTTTCTTCTTCTATCCCCTTATCCCCCGCAGTTGAATCCATGAGCAGCGACTAGCGCAGGGGGCAATTCCCTGAGCAACGGTGGTTGGGGATGTAAGTTCCAGAGCAGCAGCACGCGGGTGACGAGTCCCGGAACAGAAACACGAGGGTGATGAGTCCCAGAGCAACATGGGCGGCTAGTCCCAGGCAGAGGACTTACCATGGAGCTGCTGAGAGCCTGTACAGAGAACTGGTGCAGAGTAGGTGTGGCTGTTGGGCTGGGGTCTAGCACTGTCAGTCAGACCACGTGTGGAGGCCCTATGCTGAGCTGCTGCAGCATAATGTTTATATGGAATTTTCTAACTGACTGTGATATCAGTCCTTTAACAGTGTCTTATTTTGAACTTACTTGTTAAACTCTGTAAAGTAATGCAACTGCTTCTTCTTTCTCTTTTGTATCTAAGATTTGCACCAAGATACTTGAGGCTAAGAAAGCACCATAAGAGACAGACATTGTAAAATATTTTCACCGTACTCCTGCACTTCTACAACAGAGGACTTGTGACAAGAAGAGGATACTCTAATTTTGTATTGATGAAATCTGTTATTTTCCCTCAGGAAATGCATCAGAGCTTCAACCTCAATCTTAGCCTCAACCTTTAGGTTAATTTATTCATTCATTCCAAAAGAAAGCAACTCCTTGTAGCATAATGATAAGGTGATACCTGTATGTCACAATAGTATTCCAGACCTAAGTCAATAAAATAAAACTTTGGTTGGGTCACAAATCTAACAGTTGCAGGTTAAAGTCAATGGAAGAGGATATTGAATGAAGTGCATAACCAGTGTTCAATGCCATACACTAAAAAATAAATGTTTCTGAACAGTATTCAAATCCTAACTTTTAGTGGGATGTTTATTTCAGTTAGCCATACTTCACAGAACCCACCCCACTATTTTTTTTTAATTTAACCTAGTTTTCCTCAGCAACCTGTTCGGAGATGTTATTACACACCTATTGAGCAGGTGGGACTTGAACCCCTGGGCCTACTCAGTCTAGGGGGTGGGGGCACTATCATTGCACAGTGAGACAGCCTTACCCTACAGTTTATTAGCTCTCAATATTTACACAACCAATTCACACTCAATTAACTCTTGAATAATGTATTCATCACCTGTTTTTTCATACCATTATATCTTAGCCATTGCTTTAGACCATATTGAGGTTTATACATTCAATCTGCTATTGTCCATTTCACACTTGGCAAGTCGATAAACTTTAACTCCAACACTTTTATAACTGCCCTGGATTTCAGATCAGCTGAAAAAGTTTCCTTCAATCTCTACAACTGTTATGTTGTTCTTCAAATTATTAAAAGAGATTACATCAACTGAATATTCTTTCTTGAATTTATCAAATCAACTGCAATCCAAATGGCAAATTCTATCCTACTTCTCAGACTAAAAACCAAATTCACTCAAATTCTTTCCTCAAACTGCTTAGCTTAAAAGAACACTAAATGGCAAATATAAACAATGCTTATCATAGACATTTGGAATTATAACACACATTTGATTCAAACATTAGTACCCCATTAACTCAGATGCTTGAAGTGTTTTCTAAAATTGAAAAACTTCTCCAAGTAATAGAAGGATAGATTTAGTCTTTAGTCTAGATATTAAATATCACCAGGTTTAGGGGCATCATTGAAAATCATATAGGAAGAATCTAAAAGCCTATTTTCAAATGAATGTTATCTTCCATGTGTTAAAGGATTGGTGGTGGTTTGGGGGAGAGTGGGCGTGATGGGGGCATAGCTCCAGATTCAGTTCCCGTCATCCAATCCTCCAGTAAATTTTATTTACAGCTTTCAGCAAAAGCAATGATTAAAGCCTAGATAAATAAGACCAAAATCTATCCCACAGCTATCCTACTTCAACAATAATATTCGATTTAGATCAGACAATTAATAAAAACTAAATATAGGATATTTCCGGAAGAACCTTGTTTTACTTGTTAGCTTTGGCTTCCACTACAAATATACCCCATAAAAAGTCAGAATAATTAATAATCTATTACAGAGTTTATATAATTAGTCATATCAGGTAGACAATAAAAATATAATTTCATTTATATGTTCCACAGTACCCTATTCATTTATGCTTAAATTTTAATTGGTACAAGGTTTTAAAAACCACAATAAAATGGATAATTTATTTTCTAGGGGGTACATTACTCACCATACATATAAATACCAGAAGACTTGGAGTTAAATGGTCTCTTACAGTGAAAGATGACATGAATCAGATGTGCATGAACATCACAAATATTCCCGACAATTTGCATTAATATCTTAAATAATCATTTATATAATTGCCTTGTGCACTTAAGATTACAATAGCCAGTTTTTAAATCAAACCTTCACTTTAAGTTTTTAATAGTCTAAAGCCCACTTCAGAGCTGGATTAGTACAATAGAGTAGACTAATCTCCTTAAGCACTCAGGAAGAAAAGATTGTCAGAGTCAAATTCAGAAAGGAAAATTGAATGGAAAGAATTGTACTGTAGCAATTAAGCCTGCCTAATTTCTGTACGATTTAAATTAATAAGTGAAATATCAGTCAGTCCTGTGTTCCAATTTATTCCCATGTACCAAGTAAGTATCAAACAATACAGTAGGAAAATTCATGGGACTACCCTTTGCATATCTGTAAAAAGTTTTGAAACGTCAAACAATTCTTCAGTTTGTGAACAAAATGAAATACAGTACTTATTACAATGTATAATGAACAGAGTCAGGTGGAATACAATATTTAACAAGATTATTGCCAAAACACACCACTAATGGAATTCCAACCATTACTGTGCTTAAGTCATTTTGATTTGCTGTAGAATGCAATTTCAAAAACATCTTATGGAGCAATTAACTACTTTTGTTTTCATAGTAATCCACTCTAAAATATTAAAATATTTAGTCTCTCTTGATTATATATTTTTTTTTAGATAGTGAATTTATATGCATACATACGTGGCTAGTTTTCCATGGTCATAAGTCTGGACCCTGTGTTGAGATTTAGCACTTCTGCCAAAGATAATAATGTCCCTTGCACATAAGCTGGAGGATCACTTACCATTATTTAGATTCCTTCCTTCAAACTGGGCAATGCTTCTATTGTCACAAATTGCAGGTTGACCACATTTATGTTTACTTGAATCTCTCTGGAGACAATAAATCTGTTTCAGGAAACGAGTGCTTGGATAACTGGAGGATGTTGCTAAATTAAATGGAAGAAAATATAAAAACTGAATGAATTATTATGCCTGGGAAATGATAATGCAGCATAACTGAGTTTTAATAGCACTAAAGGTACATTGTCATAGATATCAGAAATATATCGTGTGAATTGCTATTTTACACAGGTTACATTACTATATATTTGTCATGATACCGTAGGTGAAATATTCCTGCCCCATCTAGACATTTCAGAAAGGAGAACTTAATTGTGTAGAGGGCAAAAATGTTAGTTTCCCATTGACAGGTTAAAGTTTTGTTATTATGTTCTCCGAATCTTTCAGGTTGGTCAGGTTTCATTTCTGGCAACTAATCTTACATTCATTAACATGTCATGCATACTTGCTTATACACCAGGCTGCTGGAATTCCATTTAAGGGTGCAATCCAATTAGCCATAATCAGAAACATATATATTGACAAACATTATAATTGTGTACAAGAGAGGTGTCCCTGCAGAGGAGTCTGTTTCCTCAAAATGCCAGTGATTACAAACTTCACTAACTTGGCTCCTTCATAAACAAGAAATCTATTTGTGCTAATGCTTAGAATGTAAGGGATGAAGCCTAACCTGGTCTACCAGCTCATAAGAAGCCTCGGTCATATGATGTCTGCCTTCTGTGGTTAAACACTTACAATGTGAAGGGTGAAGCCTCTGCATGTTCAATAGCTCATGAAAATTCTCAGTGATAAGTAGTCTGCCTTCTGCAAAGGACACTACCAATTTGGTGGAGTGGACAGATACATTTCTGATGAAATTTAATGCAGCTATTAAACCATACAGCACCCTAGGCTTTACTAAAAGGGCAATGCAGTACTAAAGCAAGGAGGTTATGCTGAACTTGTATAAGACGGTTGTTAGAATGCTCCAATTGAGCCATACAGGTATACAGCACAGAAAAAGGCCCTTCTGCCCAAACAAAAACAAGCACTTAGATATTATAATAAAAATCGAACTATTAAATTGTTCCAATTCCATTTTTCAGTGGTTGGCCCATAGTTTTCTGTGCCTTGAAATCACAAGTAAATGTCAAAATATTTCTTCAAAATTCTGTGGGTTTTTGCCTCTATTGCCCTTACATGCAGTGAGTTCCAGATTCGATCACACTCAGGTGAAAAACCATTTCCTCTAAAACTCCTGCCCCTTGGCTTATTTTTATGCCCCCTAGCAGAATTCCAAACTAAACTCGTCTCACCTGCTTGCTCCTGGTCCATATCCCTTCCAACCTTTCCTATTTATGTACTTACCTAAGCGTCTTATAAACGTTGTAATTGTGCCCACATCCACCACTTTCTCAGAAAGTTCATTCCACACCCGAACGACCTTCTGTGTAAAACATTTGCTCCTCATGTCCTTTTTAATATCTCCCTCCTTAAAAACATGCCCTCTGGTCTTGAAATCTCCATCCGAGGAAAAGGGCATCTACCATTAACCCTATATATACCCCATATGATGTGACAACCTCTGTAACATTACCTGTTGCCCTCCTACGCTCCAATGAAAAATGTCCCAGCCTTTCCAGCCTTTCTTTATAATGCAAACGTTCCATACTTGTTAACATCCTGGTAAAGTTGTGATGCACAGCACCCCTCAAAAAAAGTAAACTGACAGAGGCTAGATTTGACCCCAAAAGATTTTGCAGGAACATATTGTACACAGTCAGAAATATTCACCAGCTGTAGTGGAGAAGGATTCTCTGGCCTCTCAGGAATTCTTGTTTTTACGAGATACTTTGATTGTCATTGATTCTAATTTAATTTGTTCCCTTTACACCAATAACTTCGTGTTCAGTTTTCTGGCTAAAGCATCAACATATAGTTATGCAGGATTACATGAGAACCACGCTTGCATGACATAAACCTTTACCTGCAGACGGGGTCCAACTATCACTGAAAGTTAAAGGAGTTGAACTACATTGATGGACCAAAACCCAACCATGAAGATTTCTGTGCACACACTTATTGCTCACATTTTTCTCCTGCAGAAACAGAAAGAGATACTAGCATGGGCAATTGAGTATTCTGCTTGCATTGCTCGATACAAATAGAGATGTGAATTCCCACAGCTGTGGTTGCCCATTTGAACTACTCTAAGTTTTATGTGGCACAGGGAAGTTAGGAGTAAAAAGGTTCTGATTGAAAGGTGGTTCAATGTTGTCAAAGAACTAAAGTTGATGCAAATCAACGAAGCTTGATACGATGTGTGCCTGCTATTCCTGTGAGGTGTTCATCCATTTGAGTTTGTGACCTCATTGTATGAAAGTCTTTGGTGAAATGCTCAGATGTGTCTGTTCTCCGAGTTGTGTTAAAGGGTCAGTGAGCTGGTGGTGCACCAGTTGCTGAGTGTTGTAGCTCCATTTATGCATTGGCAAATGAGAGAAAGACAGTAGCGCTATGGTGCAAGGTGTGCACCGCTGGCTGCAATGAAATAAGAGAAACTGGTTTAACATGTGGTATCTGAGGAGCTGTCTGGCATCCAATCAAGCGTATGACAGTCTGTGTAGTGTCAAATCTATAATGTTATTTCACACCCAAAGGGCACAAAGCTTTGAGTAGACAATCCACATGCCCTACCAGCACATAGAGGTGGTAATGGTCTAGTGGTATCATCACCAGCCTATTAATCCAGAGACCTAGTTAATATTTTTGGAGACCTGAGTTCAAATCCTACCACGGCAGACAGTGGAATCAAAATAAATAAATTAAAATCTGGAATTAAAAGTCGAATAATCACCACGAAACCCTAGCTGATTGTCAGGAAAAACACATCTGGTTCACTAATGCCTTTTAGGGAAGGAAACTACCATCTGGGCAATTAAGATCAGAGATAATGGGAACTGCAGATGCTGGAGAATCCAAGATAACAAAGTGTGAAGCTGGATGAACACAGCAGGCCAAGCAGTAGCTCAGGAGCACAAAAGCTGACATTTCGGGCCTAGACCCTTCATCAGAGACTAGTTCTTTTTGCCTCATCAGTATACTCCAGGTCCAAACTTAACTACAAAATGTGACATTTAGATAATTTTCAGCATCTTATCAGTGACTGCTCGGTCCTGTATGTAACTGCCAGGAACTATATTGAAACTTTCTAGATATGTTCTGATCAACCTGTTCAGAGATATCATTATACACCTCTGGAGTAAGTGCGTCTTAAACTTGCATCTCCTGGCTTAGGGGTAGTGACACTACCACTGTGCCACAAGAGCCCTTAATTAAAGCCCTGAAGGGTCCAGGCCTGAAAAGTAAGCCTTCTGGCTCCTCTGATGCTGCTTAGTCTGCTGTGTTCATCCAGCTGTACACCTTGTTATCTCAGAACTTTACATCGAATCGGTTTTGTTCAGTGAAATCTAACTCCTATTTCACTTCCTCCCATAATGATTTTTTTTTGGATTTTCCACTCATGCATAGAAATTAATTGGGACTTCTTAGTTAAGACTTAAGATATAGGAGCAGAATTAGACCATATAGTCTATTAAATCTGCTCTGTTATTCAATCATGGCTGATATGTTTCTCAACTCCATTCTCCTGCCTTCTCACTGTAACCTCTGATCACCTTCTGGAACAAGGTTTAAAAAAAAGTTTGCAAAAATTCCTTCTATCTATTACAATGTAACATATTTAAAATCAGGGTGTACAAATTAGTGAGAATTTTCTTTTCATGTTACTACGTGTAGAGGTGAGTATAAAAAAGAGACAGATTTCTGCTTGGGTCTTCCCGGCCATTAACACATTTCTCTGACCTCATTTTGTATTATTTGCAGTTGAAACACCCAATTTTTTATGTGCAGGCAGGCAGAAAGCACCTTGTTTGAACCTTATTGGCTTCAACTTCCAGGTGCCATATTTTTAAAAGGCACCTGAACAGGCATTTGATTCTCTGCAACCCAGGACCCATCACTGAACCACTGTCCTCACCCCTACCTACTTCTGGAGGTCTCCACTTCCCACTGAAAGGCAGCTCCAAACTTTAGCAATGCTCCCTAGTCATTCTCCAGCCAGCCATTCGGGAAAAAGAGTGATGCACTGTTTGCAAGAGGCCATTCTAATTGACAAGGCAGCCTGGACTGAGGTGCCTGCAGAGGTCAGTGCCCACTGGAATGTTAAGAGTGACTGTATCCAGTACTGCAAGAGGATGAATGAACTTGTTTTAGATGGGATTTTGCCATCGCCGGCTAGACCAGCGCTCATTACCCATCCTTAATTGCCCAGATAACAAAGTGTGAAGCTGGATGAACACAGCAGGCCAAGTAGCATCTCAGGAGCACAAAAGCTGATGTTTCAGGCCTAGACCCTTCATCATTGTGCTCCTGAGATGCTGCTTGGCCTGCTGTGTTTATCCAGCTTCACACTTTATTATCTTGGATTCTCCAGCATCTGCAGTTCCCATTATCTCTTTATTCTTTATCTGATCAAGTTGTGTGTTGCTTGCTTGAGAAATGAGTCAAGGAGAAGAAATGGACCCTCAAAACTCCCTTTTTTTGATCAAAAAATGGCATTCGATCCATGATATGATCTGTCACACTAGATTTCCCCTAAGCATGAGCTTGCTGCAAAATTGAAAGTCATTAATTTTGGTGTATCCAGAGTGCCTGTTGTTAAAACAGGCTTCAGTCACCAAGAATATATTAATCCAAATCCCAATTCATGTTTAACACAGCCCATAACAGCCAGCTGCAGAAGTAGGCCATTCAGCCAATCAAGTCTACTCTCCCATTCAAGGATAATTCTCGACTCCATTTTCCAGACTTTTCCCCATAACCCTTGATTCCTTGACTGATTAGGTATCTATCCCAGCTTTGAATATACTGTACTTAATGACCCAGACTCGACAGCCTTCTACAGTCAAAGAATTCCACAGATTTACAATTTTCTGGAAGAAGAAATTCCTCCTCATCTGTCTTAAACATGCGACCTTTACTCTGTGATTATACCCTCTTGTCCAAGACTCCCACACAGGGAAACAATCTTACCACATTCCACCCTGTCAAATCTCTTAAGAATCTTATACGTTTCAATAATGTTGCCTTTCATTCTTCTCAATTCTCATGAGTGTAGCCTCAACCTACTTGACTACTACCTGCTATCAGCCTAGTGAACTGTCTCTGGGCTGCCTCCAGTGCCTGTATAAGTTTCCCACAATAAGGGACCCAGAACCATTCTACACCTGCTAACTAGTGGTTCCTTAAAATGATTGTTCAAGACCACTAACCAAGACACTCACACACATATTTATATGAAAAGAAAAGTAGAAAACATAAATTAGAGACACAAACTGTTATTGTCATATGATAGGAATATTTATGTTATTGTTAACAAATTTAGGGTCGTGCCTTAGATATTCACTGAAAGTGAACTCAATCTTTTAAATTTCAGAGAGTTAACTACCCATTATTTGGCTAGAAGTATGGCATAATCCGACAGTGTAAGAATGACACCCTTAGCTTGTGATCTTAAGCATACATTCACCTTCTATGGAATTCACTGCCACAGAAGGCTGTGGAGGCCAGGTCACTGAGTACATTTAAGACTGAGATAGACAGGTTCTTGATTATCAAGGAGATCAAGGGTTACAGGGAGAAAGCAGGAGAATGGGGCTGAGGAGCTTATCAGCCATGACTGAAAGACGGAATAGACTTGATGGGCTGAATAGTCTAATTTTTGCTACTATGTCTAATGGTCTTATGGTCATATGCATCACACATGCCCCATAATCTTCTCAAAGTCAAATAGAGATAACAATTGATGAGATGAGGCAGGATACAAATGTTTTGCTAAGTTATTTCATGAGTTAGGATTAGTCTCAATACAATTTGAAGGAAAGCATTAGCAATTTTAAAATAGATGAATGGAATGTTTAGGAACCAATTAAAATATTATCTGGGACAGATCTGCACATGTATAGGAAATCCTGGGAGTGTGGGGCAGGTATCCTGTTTGTCTGTTCAAAAGACCACATGAACATTGGGTTACAGCAGGAAGGCAGTAGAATGGAAAGAGTAATTTGCTGCCCTCACATGCACTGACACCTCTGACTGAGATTTATTGTATCTCCAGCAAATGTGGGAGCCATCATCTTCAGCGCTAATTAAACCCTTGCCTCAGCCTACATAACAGCCAACTAAATGCTGCCCAGAGGGTTTCTCCACCTACCACGAGTCTCATCAGTGAAATCCCACTTTCCTGACCCTGTCAGTCACACGATCGCAATCACTAAAAGTTTAAGGAGATCCAGGCTGCGTGGTTGTAAAGTGGTTGTTCTTGGGGTACCAGGAGTGGAGATTGTGGGTCAGGTCTGCTCTGGGTTCCGTGATTTGGTTTTGCGCCACCGCAAGCTGCCCTCAAAACAGCTGCGGGGGCCGGGGGGGGGGGGGTGGGGGGGACAGTGGTGTAGTTGAGACTGTCACACATTTCCTGCTGGAATGTGCCCTTTGCAAAGGAAGTCTGGAGTGAAAATGCAGTAGCTTGTGTTGAGATTCATCCCAAGCAACTCCGTGATGCAGGACTCTGTGCTTTACAGTCTGTTCCCCGGGATGCACTTCATCAACTGCGTCTGGAGGACCATCAACTCGGTGGAAGACGCTCCTCGGTCTGCCCGAAACTTGTTGGCCTTCCAGAACATGGAGTTAACCCTGACTAAGTGTCGCAGACTGGCACATTCCAAGGACCATGTGCTGAGGGACAAACTAAAGCTAGGGGTAGCTACTACCAAGACGCAGTAGGGAAAGACCACTGTCTGAGGTCTTTCTGCTGAAGGTAAATGGTGGTTCATTCAGTCAATGCACCCTCCCAATGTCTCACATATATGTCAATATTAGTATTACATGTATAAAAGGGAGAGCTTCGGTGTTTTGGATAGAGTCAAAGTCTAACATTTTGTTTGTTTATTTGAAATACAACTGCAAGGAACCAAACTGCACTTGTGACAATGTGTATACACAGATTATTTTATGAATAAATTATATTTTTGAAATACAAGAAAAAATTGTATTGACTAAACTTGACCTAACCTGTGCAGTATTGAGCAGGATGATCTCTCAGAGCCTTGTGCTCCTCGGGGATATGTTTGACTATGTGCAGGGCAGGGGCAAGGAAGCCTGCCTCATCAGCCTGGACCAGGAGAAGGCCTTTGACAGGATATCACACATCTACATGCAGGACAAGCTCTCCAAAATTGACTTTGAGGATGGTATCCAAAATTGCATCCAAATGCCCTATACCAACACTGTTAGTACAGTCTCAATCAATGGTTGGGAATTAGAAAACTTCCCAATCATATCCAGAGTGAGGCAGGGCTGCCTGCTCTCTCCTGTCTTATTTGTGTGTGGTATAGAGCTCTTTGCTGAGCCCATCAGGAAAGATGCGAGCTTGAGAGGGGTGACTATTCCAGGCATCAGAGGCCTGTTCAAAGTCACCCCATAAATCACCGTTTTCTGCCTGAGTCCACTGTTGGTGCACAGATGCATTAGCATCCGCAAACAGTTTGAGCTGGCCTAGGGAATCAAAGTAAATCGAAGGCAAGAGCCTTGGTGTTTGGGAACTGAGCCAACCAATCCTTTATCCCTGTCATCGTCAGGACAGGTTACCTGAAGGTGCTGAGAATATGATCCAGGTAGTGCGCAAAATCTTGGGGAGGAGTGTATCACCAAGGTGAGGCAGAAACTGAGCTTTAGGGAGCACCGCCATACTCCATTGCAGGTAAAAACCTGGTGTCTTTTCTTGTACATGGTGCAGGTCTGGCCCATTCCCAAAACCTGCACCAGTGCAGGCACCCAAGCCATCTTCCACTTCATCTGGAGGACCAAGATGGACCGTGTCAGCAGGGATATCGTGTACAAAGCAATGTACAAGGGGCAGGTGGAAGAATGTGCCTCAGGGTCACCTTTGTGTGTAGTTGCATGAAGCTGTGTGTAGACCCTCAGTAGGCAAACACCAAGTGTCTCTACGTACCGAGGTTCTACCTGTCCCCGATGTTGTGAAAGATGGGTCTGGTCTCATTGTCACAGAATGCTCCAAGTAATTGGGCCATTCCGCATCACCTGTCCCTCGTGGAAAAATTTGCAAAAGAGAAGTTCCTTTGACCATAAATCCACCAGGAAGTGCTCAGCACATAGCATCCTCACGAGCTTGTGGGAAAAGGAGAGGGTGGATTTGGTCCCATAGTTCCCCGAGCAGACTGTCAAAGTCATTTGGCAGAATGCCTGATTGTCAGAACTTTCCAACAAGCACAAAACTTGCTTGGCTGGTGGTGAGAAATACACTACCTGTGAGATTCTTCATGTATGCCAGGACTCTGTGTGCCACCACATACTGCCCTCAGAACAGTTGCAGTTGGATGAGACTGTCACACATCTCCTGCTAGAATGTGTTTTTGCAAAGGAAGTCTGGGGAAAGATGCAGTGGTTTTCGTCAAGGTTTGTCCCAAGCAGCTCCATGACGCAGGACTTTGTGCTTTCTAGTCTGTTTCCCAGGATGCACACTGAGCCAAACATTGGTCCTCCAGGCACAGTCATCAACTTGATGAAAGATGCTCTTTAGGTCTGCAGAAACTTGCTGGTATTCCAGAAAAAAGAGCTGACCTTGGCTGAGTGTTGCAGACTAGTTCATTCCAAGTTCAGGACTACGTGCTGAGGGATGTTCTGAAGCCAAGGTGCAGTGGGGAAAGATACATCTAAGGTCTTCCTACTGAAGTACAATGACAGTCTGTTATCAGACCCTCCCAGTGCCTCAAATGCATGTCAATATAGGCTAGTATAAGTGAAAATGCCTTGAGTTTGTTTGGTCTGCATACACAAGGACTGTGTACAGAATCAAATTACTCCAGTGACTATGTATGTATATAAAGGCTTTTATGAAGATCACCTCTGCTCCTCCTGCCCTGAACCTGACTGCTGAGGTCGTGGATAAGTGCCACGTATTTCACTCAGGCCAAGGTGCCTGATTATTTGCCCTCCTCAAGCCCTGCCATCACTTAGGGAGGGGAAAATCCCACCACTTACTTCCAGAGTTTTCCAGGCATGAGATTTACAATTGTGGCACATAACCGGAAACAATAAAGGATCCTTAACAGTTGGTAGAAAAAATTGCAGAGGGCCCACACAATATATTTCAGGGTTCAGCATGCAAACATGTGCTGGAGAACTGGACAGTGTCTATGTACTACCATCTTTTACAAAGGGAGTTGGACAAATCCAGGCAATTACATGCCATTTGGGTCAACACCTGTATGAGAGAAATTATCATATTACTAAATGAGGAGAAATCATTACAGGTATCTAGAGTAATACTAAGAAGCAACTTGACAAACATCAAATAATCCTTTAGATGGACATAAAGGTCTCAATTCAATGTTATGCCTGTGGCCCCATCCCACCACCCAAACAGCAGGTGATAACTCCAACATGACCGATTTCAGGCAGAAACAGAGATCTTTCCTTTATTACTGGTGTCATTATAAACAATATAGGAACAGAAGAATAGAGTAGGCCATTCAGCCCCTCAAACCTGTTCTGCCATTCAATGAGATCATTACCAAACAATATATCTGACTTTGGCCGCATATTTCTTAATACCATTGCTTAACAAAAATATATCCATCCATCTCAGATTTATAACTAACAACTGACCCAGCATCCACTGACATTTGTGGAAGAGAATTTGGCCCTAATTTTTAGACTATGGCCCTCAGTTCTAGAATCTCCAACCTGGAAATAGTTTACCTTTATCTATCCTGTCTTTTCCTGGCAATGTCTTGAGGACTTCAAACAGATCAGCCTTTTACCATCCAAAATTTTGAGGAGTCAGATCTCATTTGCAAAATCTCTTCTCACAATTTAAGGCCTTTAGTCCACATTGATGTCAATACTGAAGACACCAAGTAAGACAGCAAAAGATACAGGAAAATATCCTGATAAGCTTCTGCAAGATGGTAAAGCACTTCCAGAAGTACCCACTTATCTGGAACTTATTCAGCAGTTAGAGAGTTAATGTTTCATTGAAAGCTTCCAGAAGAAACTAGCACAGTGGCTTATGTTGCATGTATAAGGACAGAAAATACTAGTGTTATAATCAAATGAATGTCTGATACAGTCATGTGTCTGATTTTGTCTGATAATTTAATAAAGCTACTAAACTATTCAATATAAATGGGCAGAACTTCTCTTAAAGTAATGGTTATTAAGGTGGTGACAGACCATGTTCTCTGCTCATTTGTTAATACTATCAAATGTAATTTCCAGTGCAAATCATTTTCCCCCTACAGCATCTGTAATGGCAAGGTCGTTCTGCAGAGACAATTCAATCTGCATGCCATAAGGTCCACCAACTCTTTCTCGCAAAATGCATGAGAAAAAGTTTTAAGTGGTGTCCTGGTATCTTGCTATCAGAACTGTCAGCATCAAAGCTGATAATAACTAATCTTCCGCATAATATAAAACAAAGAACTGTGGATGCTGGAGATCTGAAACAAAGAAAAACAGGAATTGCTGAAGAAGCTCAGCAGGTCTGGCTGCATCTGTGGAGAGACAATACAGTTTTTTAGTCATGTCGCCCTTTCTTTGCATACCTTGTGTGAATTTAAAAATAGATATAATTGACCATACGCAGGGTTGAAATTGAACAAAAATTAGCAAAGTGTCACTTTTGGGGGGTTTCATGAAGGGGTTCTGACTGTGAGATCTAGGGAGTTACCTCACGCGATTCTCTGCTACTTACCCCATTATGCATGTATTACTCCTCAAGGGTAACGCTCTGACAGTATCTTCAGCTCACCAGTGGTGGATATACTAAACGCTGTTAACATCCAAAGGTGGGACAATATTTAAAGGTGAATTGTGCACCGGGTCAAACAATGTCAGCCAGCCACAGATAGCCCTTGTAGTGACAGCACAATGAAAAATGAAAAGCTCTCAAGGGTAGTCAGGTACCACAGGTGACACTTCATTGCAAATAGAATCTATGTTTGTAAATTTATTTTTACTTTACATCAGCACTTGTCTGATCGACTGTCATTGTTGCTACAACTACAAGAATGAAGTAACATAGATTACCCATCCTTAGAACCCACACATTGATTCAACAATATCAAAAGCAAAGAAAAAAACAAACCCAAAAAGAATGTGGAACTGGAGGAACACAACAGGCCAGGCAGCACCCTCTTTCTGTAGAAGGGTCCTGACCCGAAACGTCAGCTTTCCTGCTCTTCTGATGCTGCCTGGCCTGCTGTATCCTTCAGCTCTACACCTTGTTATCTCAGACTCTGGCAGTTCTTGCAATCTCAAAAAAAAATTTTTGGCTTCTAATAATAGACAGGGGCTGCTTGCCTTTTGAACGGCAACAAATGTAGTGCCATTGAATAAAAACCAAAAGAACTGCAGATGCAGGAACAAAATCAAAGTTGCTGGAAAAGCTCAGCAGGTCTGGCAGCATCTATAAAGGAGACTCGCATCTGGTGATCCTTCCTCAGAACGGATGGTGGCTGGGAAAATGTCAGTCTATGTGCAGAAAATAGGGAGGTGGGTGGGGTAAGGAGTAAGCAATAGGTTAGAGCCCAAAGAGAGAGAAAGACAGTTAGACACACAAAGGATCAGGCTGGGAGGGTGAATAGTTGTTAATGGAGACTGTTAGTGACTAACAACAGAGGGTGTGTTATGGCAGGCTATGTGGTAACAAGGCCTGGTGTATGGGGTGGGGGCTGGGACATGGGAGAGTTTAGGCCCTAAAATTATTGAACTCTATATTGAGCCCAGAGGGCTGTCGGGTCCCCAGGTGAAAAATGAGGTGTTATTCCTCCAGCTTGTGTTGGGCTTCGCTGGAACACTGTAGCAAGTCAGAGATAGAGATGTTGGCTAGAGAGCAGGGTGGTGCATTGAATTACCTGTTACCTGCCACTTAATGCACCACCCTGCTCCCTGGCCAACATCTCTGTCTCTGACTTGCTACAGTGTTCCAGTGAAGCTCAAAGCAAGCTGGAGGAACGACACCTCATTTTGCACCTGGGGACCTGACAGCCCTCCGAACTTAATATCGAGTTCAATAATTTTAGGGCCTAAACTCTCCCATGTCACAGACCCCCAACCCCCTACCTGCCTTTCATGCAGACATTGAAGCACCAGATCATGCTGAAGGTGATGTTCCTCTTGCTCAAAGTCCCCATCTTCCTCCTCAAAAGACTGCTGCTGCTTGCCCACTTCTTCAGCATCCACCACAACCCCTTTTCGCACCAGTTGTGTACAGCATATTTTGCAAAGATAATACGGCACACTCCATCTGGACTGTACAGCCAGCAATGCCACCCTTACCACCACACCCCAAACTCCCAAACCCATCAAAGTACCAGAACATCATCTTCAAAAAGACAACTGTCTACTCCAATGTAACCCTCGTCAGAGTCAGGGCTTCACTGTATCTAAGTTCAGCCTCAGTCGGAGTTTTATGTGATGCCCTGTAGCTAAGGGAAGTCACTTATTTGACAAAGCCTTTTGCCTGGACAGCAATGCTGACCTCAATAACATTAATAGTTTTGATAACTTTGTAGGTTCAAGATTGCAAGATCCCAAACAAGTCCTCGTGGATTCCTGGAAGCAGTTGTTTACATAAATACTTAGCCAGCTGTTACTGATACCAGAATAGGATGGCTACCCACTCCAGCAGAGGACAGTTCTGTAATGGTGTGTGCTGTGGCTGGATGCATTGATCATGGCTACAATGAATCTGTTTGGGAAAAATCAGAAACAGAACTTATAATGTGGGCATCTTACACAATTTACAGCTCAGCAATAGCCCTCAAAACTGTAGGATTTAGAGGGCTCTGGAATGAGAGCCATGGAATGCATGTGCATGGACCCTTGACATAGAGAGACTTATTCCAATATGTACAGCACAACCCATGCTTATAAATACAGTGGATGATTGTAAGCACAGTCAGAGTGCAAATACATTGTGGCCCACTCCACACATCACCTAAAATTGGCAGCATTGCATATAAAAGCATGCTGGCGAATACACACAGTCCAAGCAAAGAAAAAATCAGCTCCATACCTACAAACAGACAACGAGACCTCAGATTGTCTTTGTGAACTGCAGACTGCAGATGACACTTTAAAGGATTTCTGCTTCATGGAGAAGAGTTTGATCAGTGATGTGGTCAAGATTGCTTGTGGCCAAGAACTGTATTCCACACAGCTCGCATTTGAATACACTTCACATGCAGAATTCCATGAATATAGGTCTCTTTAACCTGTACTGTGTAAATGTCTGATCCCTTCAATTGCTGGTTCAAGGTCGTCACATTCCTCACAAGTACAGCCCATGTACTCAAACAGAAAAAAAAATACACACCATCCAATCTGGGTATGGTAGCAACCATTCTTCATTTCCATTTCATATTTGCAATTTGGATGAGGATGGAACGAAACACCTTGTGAGTCACAGGCTCAGCTTATTAATCTAGATGGCCCTGCCAAAATGTCATACTCCTCTCTCTGTTGCATTCCCCATCAAGTCCATCAATTCTGAGCTTTTACACGTTCACATCCAATTCTTTTGTTTAAGTTTTCATCTCCCAACCTTACTCCTGACCCCTAAGATCGACAGCTTAAGCATGCCAACAATCATAGTATAGTGTTATCCCTGAAAGCCAGGGTGTAGTCACTATCAATGACACTGCACACCATCCTCCACCACTCCCTGACATTAATCTATATTCTCTAACTCATGAGAGTCTCCCAGTCTTATACATTGAGTTGCCTTATTAATATTATTGATCCCTCAGTTTCATAGCATACTGCTTCCAATCCACACAACTGATTTCCCCACTTTCTCTAATGCAATGGACCTAATAACCTGCCTTGACTTTTGATAAACAGGTCTTCAGGATTGACTGTGGCCCATCATCTGATTAGCTTGGAAATATAGTCACAACTGGAGACAGACCAGTTCTCCAAATGATCCTTGTGCCACTTCCTGACTCACTTGTCCCTTATCCCCTCACCGCATTGAACTGGTAGGATTGACTGTGGCACTCAATGATGAGGAACCGCTGACCCTGACCACCCCAAGCCACTGATCAACTGTCCTAGCCTCTAGGCTGAGATAGGCTGCTGCCCTTGACTAAGGGGACTGGGACCCCGACACAATTGAGGACTGCTCCTTTTGGACTTTGAGGCATGGCCGTTTGACTGAAGCATATTCAGCGTGTTTGCCACGTAAGCTGCTGGCACATGCTGCAGGTGTGACATTGATGTGGCACACTGCTATACAGCAACATGTTCACTCCTCCTTGATTGATTGCTTACTACAAACATGACAAGCTGACTGGCTTTATGACTGCACTAAAAGACAGACAAGATAGTAGTATTGTGAACCTGTCAGCTCTGAACAAGGTGGCAAAATGAAAAACGGCACGTCAATGGAAGGGAGAGATGTAGGCACAAAGTGAGTCAGCACTAAGCCAGCAAGCTAAGACATCAGAGGTGCACATCGCTCCAATGCACAAGATGGATGCCTGTCTCTGTGGGCAAAGTAGCCCAGCAGCAGCATTACAGTGAAAGGTGCTGGTGCACTTTACACTGTGGGTGTACCTACACCAAATGGGCTCAAGAAAGTGGTTCAAGAAACAATCTCACCACTCACTTGTCAATGGCAGCTAATGAAGAGCAACAAGTACTGGCCAGCAACATTCACATGCTGTGAGTGAATGAACAAATTAAAAACAAAAGCATCTTCAATTTCCAGTGACTTTATTTCAAGTCTGTGCATCATACTGAAGCCTGTGTTCACCTCTCCTTTGCTGATTATGCCTTTATTTTAAATTTAAGAATCGCTTTGGGATATTTTATGGTATGAAGGATGTTTACATAGAACATCAAAGAGGCTTCTTCCAATATTGTGGATTAAGCTTATCAGAAGATCTATGGAAATTCTATTTATGTTATGGTGAAAAATTGGATTTCATCTTCATAAATTCTATTCTGTGAGATAGATTGCTACTGACATTAGGCACCAAAAAAGTAGTCATCTTTTCCTCTTACAAAGAACTAAAAGAATTCTAATTTTCAAAAGAATTATTTTGTAAATTGATGTTCAGCTGCAATGATGAAAAATAATTCTAGTGGTACCCCAAATTTCACATTCTGTGAATTTGTGATATGATGTATTTTAATTTTCTTCCCATGCATTTGCTTTCAAAGATTTCATAGGAATATGAGAGGTCATGTTTCCAGAGAAGATGAAAAATTATTGGGCTGAGTCTGTGATCCCATGGTCTCAAGTGAGTACCAGACTTGGAATTGAGTTTAGGCAATTCAAGAACAGTGTTTCAATCCTATCTCCAATTCATGTTCCTGAGGTTAACGGTTCTCATTGGAAATGTGGTGATGCAGGATCTTCATCAACTAAGGATTTATATTTTAAAATATTCCACTTTGTTGGCTTTGATTTATTCAGTGATTGTCTTTTCAATCACAATATATCACGACATCATGTCCAATTCTTAACTGCTGATGTAATAACTGCTTATGACTTTTTTTTTCACAGAAACATTTTTTGCATGCACAAGCCAAACAGTAGTCAAAATTCAGTTGAATATTGTGACATTATAAAGGTGAAAAGATACTAAGTTGAGCTACAGATACAAAAAAATACAAGTGTGTTTTGCCTGATTTTTTATTAGATGCTTCAATCATACCTATCTCCTATTCCTAATGGATAAAGAGAAAAATCTAGATTATTTCATCAAGAACCAACTCCAATTTCATGGCCAGTCTAAAATTATTAATCACCTTTGGTTTATTTTCCTAGGATATATTTTACAGAATGTTACTACAGTATTTATCATTATATTTCTATCAAATTCATATTGCAACAGTTGTCAGTTTAATCTGACCAAAATGTAAGGGAAAGTATTTACACCAACTAGTCATTTGCCCTTATAGAAGAATTCGTCCATAACTCCATCATTAATGGGAGATGGTCTTATTTTTAAACAGTGTTCCCTAGTTCTAGAAATCCCCAGAAGGAATCCCTCAGCACCTACCATATCAAGGCCCCTTAAAGACTTACGTTACACTTATTAATCTTTTGAACTCCAACTAGTACAAGCTCACAATTTCTTCATAAGAAACCTCTTCCTGCCAGGAATATTCAGTGAACACATGAAACAAAGTCTTTCGTGGAAACATCTTTACACAGATAATTAGATTTATGGTGATTTGACAGTTGCTTAAATATCCGTTCGAGTGAATGACCTGGTTCAAAGCTGTAGATTTAGTTGAACTAATTCCAGATAATTCTATTGGTCTCTCAACAGAGCAAGTGATTCAAAATGCTGATCAATGGTTAGCTCCACTAAACCAAGAATTGGCAGAGCTCCATTTTGAAGGAAAACAAGAGGGCTGTCAATATTTTTATCCAGCAAATATAGGTACAGTTGGTGGTTATGTTGTTGTGGCTTTCCTTGTATGCCAATTATTTTGATCTTATCATAGTTAAATTTGCAGATGTCATGGTTTTCCAATTCTTAAATGAATAAAAATGCTCGTACGGACATTTTTCTACACAGTCTTATTTTGCACTCATGGAAATTCTGAAGCCAACTCGTTTCAAAAGAGGTTGCTTGCGAAAAAAATATGTAAAAGGTTTGCTGCGATGGTTAGGAAATGGTACGCTGCAAAATGATCTAAAAACGTGGTAAGATCATTTGACTGCAATCAAAAAATATCTTTTTGCTTCAGTTATTTAATCTATCTCGAAAAAGATTTTCCATTCAACCAAATAAGGTAGCGGAACATTTAAAATGGGCACCTTATTCACTAGCCTTAAGGCTGCAAACAATAAAAGCTTTACTTTCTTACAAGATTTACTTTCTTACAAGATGATATAGATTTCATCAAAAGCACATAATGTCATTTCAATGAATTATTTTAATGAAAAATAAACAGAAGGGAATATTTTAACTTCTGCAGTATTTTCGTTTTGCAGTAGAGGAATATCTACTTAATAACAAAATTGGAGGATTGCAATTCTAGTATAGGCATGGATGAGCAAATATAGAATGATATGGTCAGAGTTCCACTGAGCTTATGGGAATGTTATGCATGGATAATGAAAAGCCAAAAGAGTCCAGCATCCCTTTTTGATTACCTTTGAAAATTAGGAGGAGCTCCTTAAACGTTATTAGCCTCAAATATTTTACATGTTATTAATGCCACCAACAAGCTCAAAGAGGGTAAGGGCTTTATCGTTAGAAGAGTCAAGGGGACAGGTTTCAGGGAGATAAAGGCAATACCTGTTTAGCAAGAACTGTCTGCAATGTGGCAGACATTGGTGCCAGCTGGCAAAGTTAGGTATTCAGCAGTTAAGTGGGAATATGATCAAATGAAAATGAGGTGGGTCTCAAAGTGTATAAGAGAGTGTATAATACAAGAACAAGAGTGCATTTCAAATGGCTGATGGCAGGATACTTTACTGGTTTGAGTCCTGGCACAAATGTAGGTGGTTTCTTGTTAGATGTCAACCATCTCAGTCACAAGACATCTCTGCAGGAGGTCCTCAGTGTAGTAACCGGGGACCTAATTATTTTCACTTGTTTTCTTAATTATCTTCCCTCCATCATAAGTTAGTAATGGGGATGTCCGCACATGACTGCACAATGTACAGCATCATTCATGACAGTGATGTCCCAATTGTGATGGAATACTCTCCACTGGCCTCATGTTTGAAGTTCCATAATACTCAAGAAGCTTGGAACTTTGCAAGACGAAGCAGCCTGCTTGACTAGCACCCCATCCACCACCAATGTGCAGAAGCAACAGTATGTAGCATATACAGGAGGCACTGCAACAATTCACCAGCACTCCTTCAACAAGCCCACAGTCTTTATTACTGAGAAGGACAAAGGCAGCTTGCACATGGAAAAACCACCATCTCTAAGTTCACCTCCAAGTCACATACCATCCTGAAACAGAACTGTGTCACTACTTTTTCCCTGGTCAGAATCCTGTAACTCTTTCCCTAGCAGCATTGGAGGTGTATCTAAAGCACTATGACTGCTCCTATGGAACATGGCTGCAGAGGTTTAAGGAAGTGGCTCACTACCAGCTTCAAGAGAAATTAAATAAGGATAACATACACTGGCTTAACCAGTGGCAGCCATAGTCATGGAAGAACTTATTTTAAAACACTCCATTTCCGAGCGGGAGGAAGAAGGGCAAGTTGCAGTTTGCACATCAATGCTCCAATCAGATCCAGTTTTCTTAGCAGGCTAACCAAAAATTACTTGTGGGCTTTGGGCATTTAAAGAAAAGATCTAAAGATTTCAGAGTTTTATATAGTGGTAAGGTATTCTTTTGGAGAGGAAAGTGCCACTTTATAATAGAATTGACGGAACTGTCAAGTTCTAAAGAAACCTACATCCCCAAGCTCTTTAAATATTTGGAAGAAGAACTTTTTGCATTTGAATATTTGAATAATTTTAATCAATACTTGGTGCCAGCTGATTTTCATTTTAAGATGAGTGCTGTATGACTAATTCCATAACCTATGTTTATTACAGTGGTGGGTTTGTAAGTTCACGATTTGATTGACACTTCAAGACTTTTATTGGGGCTCTGAATAAAACTGTGCACTAGTGTATAGGATTAAGTACTCGATTGGTTTAGTAATTTTCATAGTATTTCATAGCATTTTCATGGGTTAACTACTTGAACACATCTGAGTGGGTGTTTTATTACTAAGACGTTCTTTTGCTCATTGAGGTTTGTAACAGACACTGAGGGCGGCATTTTCTCAGACACTGAATGATAGTGGCAATGGCATCTCAATTGGGAATATATGTCGAGATTGGAAACATAAATTCTTGACATCAAGAAATAAAACAATCTTACACTCAATGTCTGACAGCAAGATATGAATCTGTCTAGTAAGTGCTAAGATACCTATTTGCATGTATTTACATCTAATTAGTACCTGATCTTGCCTTATTTATTTGCAATGTCCCATGTGTTGGAAAGAAATTAGGCAGCAACAATTCCTGATATTAAAATCAGAATAGGTACCTGGCAACTCCAGCGCACCACTTAATGATCCAATTATCCATCTTGGCCAGTAGTCCCCAGTAGCGCAGGGCACATTCCGTGGGCAGCAGCCACTTGCAACCTCATCATCCACAAAGACTGGCTTTGGATACACACTAGCCCAATCACATCAACATGGCACATTTCAGAACTAACCCGAAAATATAGTTCAGGACATCAATGCTGCTTTTTGGAGAACATTGACATTTTACACTGGAATATTACTGCCAGGCTACTTTGTATACAGGAACAGATACTCATCTCATGCACCACAGCAGGCTATATTTCAGGTCTCATAGTTGCTGTCTTTTTGCTCCCTCAATTCATCCTACATCTCTGCCTTGCTTTGCCTTGTTGTGTTTTGCTGCCTCATTCAGAATGTAAATGTTCACAGTACTTCTGTTTTGCCTTGCCATTCACTGTAAACACAACGCCAAAGCTTGTCATGGTTATCAGTAGCAATGAGTCAAGTGGGTAAAGATGTTGCTGTGCGGGACAATACTACGTCAATATCACATCTCTAGCATATATCACCAACTTAGACAGCAAGCAGTGAATGTGCTGCAGTTAAATGGCCATCTCTCAAAGTCCAAGGGAAATAGCCCTCAGTCAACACAAAGGGAACAGTCATCAGTCAGGGGTATCACCACAGTCAGTTAGGGTAGTGTCCAATCCCAGGTTGGGGCCTTGGACATGGTCAATCAGTCACTTGAATTTGTAAGAGTCAGGTGTTCTGAATTACTACAGTCGGGGCAATGGGCCACAGGCGGTCTCACATTTCCATGTTCTGTGAAAGGCCATTCATGGCTGGCACTGATTGCCACGGTGCACAGCTGGGCTTTAAATATGCTGCCGGTGGTGGATACCTCAGGAGGTGCCAGTAGAGATGAAAACCTCCAACAATAGCGAGTGCACAATAGTGTGAGTGTGGCACCACAGAGTCACAGTGATCCTACTCAGTGGTGCGCCGAGGTGAATAGTGTGAGATAAATTGCAGGAGTGCACAGAAAGAAACATTCCATGAAACTCCTCAAAATTGGCACTTTTACAATCTTTGGTAAAATTCATTGTTTGAGTTTTATTTTCTTTAATCTCTGAATGGCTGTCCATGGTGGTTCCTGGGTGTATTGACAAGTAATATGGAAAGGCAAAGGGTGATAGGTTTAAGGAATACAACGATTGATGGGTTGACATGAATCAGCATTAAATTGGCTTGGCTTTGATGGTGGGGAAAGAGGCATATGTTGGCAAATAGATTGTGAATGGCCATAGGCAGTATCTGAAGCAGAAGATCTGAAGCAGAAGATCATCCATGACCACACAGCAGTGGATTGCAAAGCAGCCTTGGGAGATCGTACAATGTACTGCTGCTTCTATTTCATATGTTTTGATCTCTCTGAACACCAGAGTTTCAGTTGGCCCTGGGTTGTTTATTTTGTATCTTCTCAGAATTTTATCCCATTTATTGATTGCTGGGAAATATTGGAAGCTTTAGTCATCTGAATTATTAACTTGTTGAACTGAGTCATGATTACTCCTTCGGTGGTCAACATGTCATGTTGTGGATGGTAACCTGGAGCTCCTAGCTTGGAGGCAAGGCTGCTACCTATTGAGTCCATAGACCTCCTACCTAGTTTTTCCAGTGGCTGTCAACACTCCTTAGTACTTTTGCCTTTCAGATTTCAGTCAGCGACAGGCAAATGTCTGTAAAGAGTGGATGATGGTTTTTTGCCAGAACCATCAATTATGTGGACATTGCCTTTCATGAAACACTTCAGAATAAACAAGTTTTCAGATCTGCAGTGCTGGCTGGCACACATGGAATTGATTATTTGATGATATCTGTCAACTGCAAAGGGATTCCACTCCATCAGAATGTGTCTGGTGTGGTACCATAAAGATGATCTTAGTGCACAGACGCAAGAGATTTTTAGGCAGCTGCCATGCTGCTTTCACCTTGTGGTGGTTCAATTGCTTAAACATCTTCAACCTAGTTGTTCAGAGACGTAATGTGTGGTTGATATCGAATCTTTCAGAAACAAGAAATGAAACTATGGAGCAATGCAATGAAGGTCATCTTCTACAATTTATTGTGCACTCCCTCCTTCAAACTGAATTTGGTTTCTGCCAACATGAGCAGGCCATTGATATCATTCTGTCTCAATCCTTGTTCTCAAACACACTCCAAACCTGTATCAACTGCAAACTTCACACTAGTCTAAATAATTGCTACAAACCAATAAAGCAAGGGACCTGGTTACCGAGCTCATCAGAACCCCAGTGAAGGCAGTCTTCCGTTTACAAAAATATCCACTGACTTCTGCCAATGAGTTAATTTTGGATCCAACTTATCAATTTTCCTTGCGTTCTGCACACTTAATTTTCAGACCACTCTGCAATCTGGAACATTGTCAAACTATTTTGCATGATCTAAAAAGACAACATCATATGTACTACCCTCACTGAATCTCTTTATTACCTCTTCAAAAAATTCAAATATGTTAGACACAACTTTCCCTTAACAAATTCATGCTGACTGTCATTGATTAAGTTGTGCCTTTCTAAACGACATTTATGCTGTTCCGTCAAATCCTTTCCAATAATTTACCAACCACTGAGGTTAAGTTAATTGACCTGTAATTCTTCAATGTATACCTTCCTTCATTTACAATAACTGTGCAAATTTAGATGCCCCTCTGTCCTCCAAGATCACTTGACGGAACATTTTTTGCAACTACCTCCATTAATTCTTACCTTGCTTTTCTTATAAACCCCAGATACATTTTAGTTTGCACAGTATGTTATCTACTTTCAAAGATAAACTAAATATTTTGTCTTATGTTTTACCCATCCAATTTTCCACACTTCTTTTCTTTATCCATGTTTGTATGCACCTTGCCCCGCTTTTGTGAAGACAGACATCATGTATAAAGAGCCATTATCTATCTGCATGCAAATGTTTTTGTTTAGTCTCTAATTGGCTCTACTTTTCATAAGCTTTCATTTTGCTCTTTGTGCATTTATAAAATACCTTAACAATTTTCAATATGTTATGGTCCCAGAGGAGATCACTACATTTATGTTGTGATCCCATTAGTAACCTGTTTCTGTTGAACAGACACTACTTACTAAAAAAATACACTCACAAGATTTCTGGGCTTTGAATAAACAACCCAAGCATTTCTAAGCAGGGTTAGAAAAACAAAATCTATTATGTATACACATCATACTTCAACATTCAGAATTAACATGAGTTAACTGACAAACTATTATCAAACACCATGCAAAGTCTACTTTAAATGACCAATGCAATCAAGACAGATAACAGCCACAAGTCAGTGGCTCTGTGGGTCACTGAAATGCATTTAAACTTTGTCTCCTTTGCAGGGATTTATAATCTCACTTTCGATGATCCACCTTTTTAATTTAGTCAAAAGTACCTCCATCATGATCTCTCCCTGAGACCGTTTTCCACTGGATTCCCAACAATGCACTCCAGCACCAACTCATAGGTACAATTCCAGTTCTTTTGTAGGCAGTTAAACATCACTAAGCTAACACTAGCCCTCGTGTTTCTCTAAGTTCCAATATCTGTCAACTACACCGAGCAAATATTGCTTGAAGGCTTCCTTCACTCCCACTTTCAGCTATAGTGAACTATCAATAGCACCCAGGGATTACTCATGACCTAAATGCCCAGACTGAGCTTGTTCTGCATGAATCCACTTCTTTGCTTCAGTGTTGTCTCAACTGCAAACCACATCACACTTCTCCCAGCTCCTAACACACAAGTAAGTTGAAACTAGATTATGATGATAAGGAGATTGGAAGCTGAATGTTAATGAGGTGCGTTGGGATGTTAACAATTAATAATGAGTATCAATTGGGAATTTGCCGGTGCCTAGCCAGGATCTTGCTTGTGAAAAGTATAAGGGTCGCTCCCAATGTCAAGATAGTCTTCATCGCACTTGTTGCCCAATTTTACCACACATTTTGCCATAGCCCATGTCTCTTGGACTCCTACAAAATTCCATCTATTGAACTTTACCTTTTTTTTAAAATAAGAGACGTTATGTTTCTTATGAAGTCACAAAATGCTTCCTTGTAATCATCGTCCTTTTCACTCCTCAAACCAAAATTGCTTTTTGTCCACCTTAAGCAAATGCTCCCTGCTTTGTTTCATGAAACTGTTACATTTAGGTCCCTCCTACCTTTTGTACCCTGTATATAGGCTGTATGCCACCCATCTCCATGATGCGTAGTCTGCTCTGACCGTCCTCCACCTGATCATCATGGTTTAGTAGCCATCATTTGCACCTTTTTTTGTTCTAAAATAGATTATATGTTTGTACACCTGTCATAGATCATTGAATCCTTCTCATATAGGTCAAACTCCCAATAAAACAGCTTTCTGTAAAACAGAAGTTGCTGGAATAGCTGAGCAGGTCTGACAGCATCAGTGAAGAAAAAAATCAGAGTTAACGTTTTGGGTCCAGTGATCCTTCTACAGAACTGAAGAACATCTCTCTGGACTGGACTAAAACAAGACAAGCAGTATAGATAGCATGATACTAACTCTTCAGCTCAACAAGTCCACCTGCTGTTTTATAATCATACCTTTTAAGTATAATAGATTTTATTTGCTTCAATTACTTTGGTCCCATTTTCTACAGTTAAATTTTAATTCCTAAAACTTCAAATTATGTACTAAAACA
This sequence comes from Stegostoma tigrinum, assembly GCF_030684315.1. NCBI lineage: Eukaryota > Metazoa > Chordata > Chondrichthyes > Orectolobiformes > Stegostomatidae > Stegostoma > Stegostoma tigrinum. The sequence goes on along the minus strand of NC_081373.1, from coordinate 36,166,120 downwards.
CATGACACATGAACTGGACACTCAACAATACATGGCAATGTTTCTTCATACTTTCTTTTTGTCTTCCTAATTTGCTGTTTAATTTCACTCTGCATTTTGTATACTTCTCTCAGGTCTCTTCAGTATTCAGCTCTCAGAATCTGGCAGAGACTTACCTGTTTTACCTTATTGATAGCTGTAAGGTTTTTGATAACTAGATCACTGATTTGACACTGATCTCACTTCAAAAAGCTGTTTTCAATCACTTCTGTCAAATCGCAACTCAGCTTTATAAAATCAACCTTCCTACAATTAAAAAGAAACTTATAGTCTATCTTTGTCCTTTTCCACAAATGCAAAATATCTAACTGAGTAATGATTAATTCTCCAAAAATTCTCTCCCAATGACACCCTACCCATCTAACCAGCTTCATTCCCTCTGATCAAGCTCTGATCCTCCCTCTGTCTTGTCTGGTTTGTTATGGACTGTCTAAAAAGGTTCTCTTGAATGCACTTTAAGGATTCCACACCCTCTACTATTCTTACATTTTTCTTTCCCCTGTCAGCCTTCACCACCATCTTCTCAAGAACAATTAGGGGTGGGCAATAGACATTCCCCTTGTCAGTGGTGCGTATGCCCTATGAAATGATTTTTCATAAATAGGCTAATTATAATTTTGTGCCACTACTGCCCTGTTTTCAATTCATTTCTCAGCAATCTTTCAATATTTGCAAATATGCTTCTCCTTGTCCTTTCTATTATTTGGTGCTATAGTGTAATATTTCATTTATAGTTAGTTTGCCTTCAATCAAATAGATTCTGCTTTTACCCAGCAAGACCAACCCTTCTTCCTAGCAATGAAACATGTTCCTTAATTGAGACCACAATCACTCTTTATTTCCTTTCCTATCCTATCTATCCTGTTTATTTCTTATCAGGAATAATATGCATTGAATCCTTTCTTTTTTGAACCAAGACTCCACTTCCCGTGAATAAATTCCCACGTGGACATTTATACAGGCAGCTCACCAAGCTTTGCTATTCACCTTTTATATATTAACATATGTACTTCGAATCCAACTGAGAATGCTTTGTGATTGTTCTGATCCCATCAAGTTATGTTTTAGTTCTAAATCTAATTGTTTCCTGCAGGACTCTGTACTCTTTGCTTCTACACGTTCTTGTTACATCTTGTTGCCCAGCTCACGGCTGACACAGATTAAAGACTTCCCCGTTACTCTAGTTAACCTGTCCATAAGGATATTTGACCCTCATTGTTCAGTGAAAACCCATGCATGTTAAATAGACCTTCCTGCCTCAGAACTAATTGCCATGTTTCAGGAATCTGGAATCCTGTCTCTATCTATGCATTAAGCTCTATGTCCAGTAATTTCTACTTTCAGTAAAGTACAGCTCAATAATGTGAGCTATCTAGCGATGATTAAGTTTGAAGTCCAGTTTTCTTTTAAAGCTTCCTTTTGAGCTCCTCATGCTCTGACTGCTATCAAAAATAATCATCATCTCAGATACACATTTGGAAACAATTATAAATTAACTCAAGATAATATAATTTGTATTTGTTATTCATTGCTTAAAGCAGCAACGTGGAGGCACAGTGCACAACCGGTCAGAAACTAGTGAACACGTGAGCAATTAAATTTAACTGATTTTGTTTTATCAGGATGCGATACATAATTTATTATTTTTATTTATAGCTCATATTATGCAAGTTGTGATTGGAGTAATTACATTTTCTGCAAGATACCATTTTCAAAAATGTCCAAGCTATTTTCATGGTCATGCCTCTTTCGAGTATAATTACAAAGTTGTCAGTTGAGTCTTGTGCTGTGGTGGCACTTTCCCTGCCTCTGGGTTAGGATACATAGGCTCAAGACTCATCTGCCACAGATGTGTGTCAGAATATGTCCAATCAGGTAGAAAAGAAATAACTAGGAAGCTGCTAGCACTCACAGGGTACAAAGAGGCAGGCAGGTCTAAACACAACAGCTCCCAGAAACAAAGCAGGGAGTATTCATTTAAAGTGAATGGAAGAAAATTTTGTTTTGAAGGGTGAATAAAATGATGATTCCAGGGAGAAATTTTGTGAATCCATAAAGAACATGAACCCCGTTTAAAAAAATTTTGAAAAGTTCAATGGGTAGAATTTTGTAGGGGTCCAAGGGACATGGTCTAAGGCAAGCTGCGTGGCACAATCAGGGGATAAATACATCGAAGCCCATCTCGACAATGGGAGTAACTCGCTCCATCTTTTACACATTTCACAAGCAGCATGGCAAGATTCCCACTGGAGAGCTGTCTTCTGATATTCATTACAAATTGTTAAATGCCTTGTTAACAGCCCATTTCAAAATAGCTAAACAAGTTTCACATCAGGAAGGCTCAACTGGAAAACCAGAGTGAGCTTCTGATGGTAACAAGGTGTAGAGCCAGATAAACACAGCAGGCACCTTGTTATCTCCGATTCTCCAGCATCTGCAGTTCTTACTATCTCGTGAGCATCTCATGGATTCAGCTCACCACTAGTTCTGAATTGGCTTTCTGTTGAAAATGGGAAGAAATATCTCTGGGCATGCTTTGGGGCACCAGCCACATTCACCCACAGATATTTTTGCTCAGATATGGGCCAGTCTCTGAGAACTCACATGGCAGATCTTGATCCACTGGCGGGATACCTGTCCAATTAAATGCTGCACTTTCAACTCTCATTGTAATGCGACAGCAAGAGCACTGCCTGCTCAGAGATAAACACCCAACTCATGGACTGGACTGATCAAGGCTGCATTACTCTTACTGCCCTCACTTACTCTGAACTTACCTGGATACTCACAGCATCTCTCTTCTATTTCTTTGTCTTGCTTTTTTGTGCTTTGTTCCCGCAACCAGATATATGACAAAGCTGGGATGGGAGGATAAGCTGTGAGGAAGATGCAGAGATGCTTCAATATGATTTGGACAGGCTGAATGTGTGGGCAAATGCAAGGCATATGATGTATAACGTGGATAAATATTGGGTATCCACTTTGGGAGCAAAAATAGGAAGGAAGATTATTATCTGAATAGGTACAATTTAAGAGAGGGAAATGCGCAACAAGACTTGGTGTCCTCGTACACTAGTTACTGAAACAAAACATGCAGTAGCAACAGACAGTCAAGAAGGCAAATGGTATGTTGGCCCTCAAGGAGAGGGGATTTGAGGACAGCAGCAGGGATATTTTGCCACAATTACACTGGGCCTCGGTGAGACAACACCTGAAATACGGTGCAGATTGGTCTCCTTATCTGATGAAGGATGCTCTTGCTACAGAGGGAATGCAATGAAGATTCACCAGACTGATCCCTGTGATGGCAGGACTGACGCATTAGGACAGGTGGCATTGGTTAGGGTTGTATTCATCGGAGTTCCGAAGAATGAGAGGGGGTCTCTTAGAAGTCTATAAAGTTCCAACAGGACTAGACAGGAGAGATGTTCCTGATGATAGGGGTGTCCAGAACAATGGGTCACATTCTGAAGGATACAGGTTAAACCATTTAAGACTTAGAGGAGGACAAATTTTTTTCACCTGAAGTGTGGTGAGCCTTTCTACCACAGAAAGCAGCCGAGGCCAAAGCACTGCATGATTTCAACAAACGGTTGGATATAGCCTTTGCGATAAAAGGATTAAAGGATATGAGGTAAAAGCAGGAACGGGCTATTGAATTGGATGATCCAACTTTTTCAAAATGAATGGTGGAGTAAGCTTGAAGGGTTAAGTGGCCCATTACTATTTCCTATGTTTCTTTATGAGATTGACAGCATTGCTGTATTGTTGTGCTGTCTATTGCAAATAAAGCCAGAAATCTTGTTGCATTGGTCTGCAAGCCTCCATCAAAGAAAGGGTGATAGCCTTCACTTGGGGGCGCTGTTGGCACAGTCAGTCAAGGAATGTTTCTGACACCAGTCAAGGCCCTGCTTGGGATGGTCAGGGTCAGGATCTTCTCCTTGTAAGGAGTGAAGAGCCGAAAGATGGATAGCACATCACCCACCCTGACTCTTCTCTCCCACTGTGGACTGTTTTTCTCAAAAAAAAGAGAGAAATACAGATATTCTGGGTGATAAAAGTGTGTGGCTCAGCTATTATTGTTGGTACAATGGGAGGAGGTGTCCCCAAAAAGAGAGTAGGCAGCTCAGAGGGCATGCAGGGTTAGTGCTGTCCAGGGTGTGAGTAGGTGGGGGGCGATGTTGGCAGTAGTGAGGGCACCAGCCTTGGGTAGGAGTTGGGTAGAGTAGCTGAGATAGAGGAAGCATAAGGACAGCTAGTGGTGCCACTCACCCTGGTGGACTGCACAATACCACAAATCATCTTCTTACATTTTGAGTATTCCTCTAGAAGGCTAAGTCTGCTCAATCCTGGCAACCTTGGACCGGACTGGAATGGTCTGATGTCATGGCTACACTGTTTGTCTTGGGAGAGAAGGAAGTCCCATGTTGGTACTCTCCAACCTTTTGGACCTCCAGGATCCTGTCACAAAGCGTTCCCATCTGTCATGCCCAGAAATGGTGCAGGGCAGCTCCACACTGACAGCGCTTCTCCAGGTGCACCACAGGCTTTCCAGTGTGGAGCAGCCACAAGGGAAGCAAGTTTTTTGGCACTTTATGACGAATGGTGGATGGTAATAACGGGTGGAAACCAGGTGCCATAAGGGCATGGTAGGCCATTAATGGGGAGGCTCTGCAAAGGTACAACATGGGAACTCATAAGCCTCATGGCAACAGACTCTCCAAAAACTCGTGCAAATCAGACTTAGCTAAAGAAACATAAGATGCAACCAATGTTTTTAACTGCCGGTTAAAGTCAGTTTACATTCAGTAGCAATGAAAAAAAACACGTACCCTATTTGTATTTTGAGAATTCTTTGGAGTCCTATATCTGGCACAGGATCCCAACTTGCTTCTTGTAAAAAGGCTAGAATCAGTTGATGGCAAAGACACTGGTCGTCCATTGAAGGCTACCCATAGACTAAGTCAGGTATGCTTTAGAAAACCAATAAATAATAGGGACCAATGGGACACCAAAATAAACCCTCATATCTTGCTGTCACAGTAGGCTTTAAAAAGATGTCAGTAAATGCAATAACAAGAATATAATTTGATGCAAGAAGTGTTTACAACATCCCAGAATAATTTTTAATTTACAACATTTGTTTCAACAAAGGGCACAATTTCAATTTGCTTTGAAAACTAAAGTACTATCACAGCTCACTGTATTCTGAATTGTCATGCTTCCACAGGATATAGGAAAGTTCAGTTAGAGAAAAAAAAACTAATCATCTAAAATTTACAAGATATCAGGCAAAAATAAAACTCAAAACAATGTCAGAGATAATAAGAATTGCCGATGCTAGTGTGAGAGATAACACAGTGGGGAGCTGGAGGAACACAGCAGGCCAGGTCACATCAGACGAGCAGGAAAGTTGACGTTTCGGGTCGGGACCCTTCTTCAGAACCATTCTTCAGGCCATTTTTTCTGAAGAAGGTTCCCGACCTGAAAAATCAACTTTCCAGCTCCTCTCTGCTGCCTGGCCTGTTGTGCTCCTCCAGCTCCACACTGTGTTATCTCATAAAACAACACACTTCTTTTCATTTTGCCCAATTAGGAAGGACACACTTGAAAAGTGTTTTATATTATCAATTTCAGTTTCCTGAAGACCCTGAGCTCTGAATGCAACTGTTCTGGACTCATTTGAGCTACTTGTAAAGGGCCTGGTCATCTGGATCATTGGAATGCACTGGTCTGCTGCAAAATCCGAGTCTCCAGCCCCTGAGTGGCCCCTATAAAAAGGGAATTCACAGTACCCGTAGATGTAATGCAGTCAGGTAAAGACTGCTGAAACACTGCTTCCAAAGATGATATTAAAGAGGTTGGAGGCAAATGAGGATGTCCTGAGAATGCTAACCAGGAAAATAAACCACTGGAGATGCTACCCATGAGTCCTGGGATAGGGAGGTAAAAATTGGAAGGCAGAGGTTCTGGGATAAGCAACCAAAAAGAATACCAAGCAGGAATTTAAAAGGAAAACAATTAAGGTAACACAAATCAGGAGGAAAGGATAAATCTCTTGACAGATTGGGTGGAGATCACTGAGAGACAATTGCCAGTTGGGGAACTAAGGAAGAAGTTCCAGGCAGTGAATTAGTGCTGTGTTCAAGCTCCTCCAAGTAAACTGGGCTGTGAGAACACCTGGAGAAGCTAAGAAGGAGCCGAATATTGTCCAGGGAGTTGGTGCCAAAGCTCAGTCTGAAAGATGAAATTGAACCTTCAGGTGGAGGCACTTATTCAGAGTAATATTTGGAGGAGCTAAAAGGCGAAGTCTTCTAGAGTGAAGAGAAAAAATCCTCTGGAGTAAGATATTGATAGCATTGCGATTGTGATTCCCACTGATATCTGGGTGGGAAGTGAAATGAATTGTGCATGACCACAGCTCCTGGTGAATTTATACTTCCATCATATTGATTTTGGATGTTAGCGCATGAGATAGATATTGCAAGATATTTTCTTAAACTTAGCCTACCAAAAATTATGTCTAGATACTAAAGCTTCATGAAACTTTATGGTTCTATTCTATTAGCATACAAGAATACTAGTGTACCCGATATGATTCCTATCAATCTGGCTGAATCATACATTTATTTGGTGATGTTCAGGACTAACAGGTTTTCTCCCCATATGTTATCAAACTCATTAAATTACCTACCTACCCCATGGCCTCTGTCACACCTGATTCCAACTCCCATCTTATGTATGCCATTCACAGAACTTGGACCATGATGCCTTCTCTCTCTTGTGTCTTGCAGGTAGAGCCCACATCTCCAATGTGTCTGTGGAGAAAAGCCTGGATACCTGAGAAGCTACTTCCTCCAACTCAGAGCCTCAGAGGAAGCATTGGTACAGCTGCCTTGTTCAGTCACGCCTACTCAGATCCTGACATCTGAGTGAGAACATTGGGCTTCAAAAGTGTGGGAGCACAGTCTGGTGGACAACTCACTGACACAGCTCTACCACTGAGATAACAAAGGGTGGAGCTAGATGAACACAGCAGGGCAAGCAGCATCTTAGGAGCACAAAAGCTGACGTTTCGGGCCTAGGCCCTTCATCAGAAAAGCTCTACCACTGTTTGGGCAGAACTGCTCCAGGCTACTGGCACTCAGAGGATTGCCAGGGACCAGGTACTTGATCAGTCCTAGGCAGGAGAGAAGTGTATAGTTGCCAGTCAGAGTCTCTATCCACATGCACAGGAAGGACCAGCTGTAACAGATAAGTCTGTGGGAGGCAATAGTCATTCTTGCCATGAAGCTACAGTTACACATAACGAATCATGCAACTCTATGTCTGCTTCTGTGGACAGGCTGCAATCCAGAGCCAGGTACAGCACCCTCAGGATCTGCTAAAGAAGCACAGACACTGGCACTCCAGTGGCTCAGCCACGGTTCCTCAATGTCCCTTTCACATAAGGAGACACAGTCTTCTTATGAGGCACTCAACTGGAGGACATAACGCAGCCTCCTGTTTCAGAAGCCTCCTCTCTCAACACTCCAGAAGAGCAAGGCCTTCCATCTCAACCCTGCCTGTCCTGCCGCTGACCCTTGGAGGTTAATGCCATGAAGGTTCAACTCACCTCTGAAAAGAAGACCCTCCTTATGTCTGAGTTGTCCAAGCCTATACAAGCTGCCCCAGGGGCACCTGACCAAACCTCTGGGGCCAACAGGCTCTGCCGCTGAGCAGGACTCCTCCATCCAGCTGCAGAACCAGGGACTTCTCCAACATGTAGTGAGAGGACAGGAAGAAGAGGACCTAGTGAGGGCACTTTAGTGACATGCTGACAACAGATTTGTAATTGTTTTTGCAGTTTTGCAGAAACGTCACTGAGTTAACCTTACACCTGGTCATTAGTTTCTCTCTGTAGGCCCGAAATGTCATTGTGACAGCATTGGGCATCATTTTGTGACTGCAGACAAATTTCACAGGTGGAAGTCTATGCTCAGAGCTTGTGGCATCATCTAAAGGCAAGAGAAACATTGTGTACACAGGGCTGCGGTGTTGTTAGCCCTTTGGTCTTCCCTTGAACAGTATCCCTGTTCTTTCACAGTCCTTTAGTTGTCAATGAGCTGTTCAGCAATGTAAGTGGCAGCAAGTGTAACACAGATATAGGGGAGTCAATGAATTAGGATGTCCAGTGAATAGGTCTGTGGCACGTACAGTACATGGGTCTGTGTGCCATGTTCTTTTCCTTTAAAAATCCTCGCATCAGTGGGTATTGCTACCCTCTCTCTCTCATGGGTCAATTCATGTACCATGCCCACTCAGAGTGTAGCCACTGGCATTTTCTTCCCCATTGTGCACTTTCAATTTGCAACACGAAGAAGTCAACAGTGAGCACTCGTTGGCCTTTGTCTGCATGTGTCAGTGAGTTCTCTGTCATCTCAAGCCCCTTCCTGAAAGCAATTCCTGTAAACTCCACTGGCTTCACACTACCTAAAGTCCCCAGTCAACTTGTCTACATGAGCCTGCACCCGTCTACCTTAACCAGCCAGCCCCTGGCACATGAGGTGACAATGCCAGGTGGAGTCATTCACTGCTCCTCCAGGTAAGGGTGCTCCTGATTGGACAAATACCCACCTCAAATGACATCCCCCCTTCCCATGCATGCTTTACTGTATCACACCTTGCAGATACTTTGCTCCCTTTCACAATTCTAATCACTGCTTCCCCTACAGCTAGTAGTCGCCAATCCCAAAGACTAAACTGCCAAATCTAATTCCAGTGGCAATGCCTACCCTTGCCCAATAGTATCTGCAGACTGAGCCATGGTCCACCCCTTTGACAGCTCTGGGTAATGTGTTTGCTGCAGTGTGTTTGTCGTGGTAAATGGAGCAGCTGTGGACTTGATGTATTGTCAGACAGAAAGATGTACGTACCTTAGACTGAGGGCTGTTGGCCAGCAAAACAAAATGTTTGGTTGTGTCACTGTGCTAACTGGTACAGCAAGACAAAGCAGAGCTAGACATGGATGCCGCAAGTAAGCAGTTAGGCACTAAGTGAGCGAGTGCTAAGAAAGCTGGAGAGATGCAGCTTGGTCCTGTCTGACAGCTGGGTTCTGTCCAATGTACAAAGTGGCCCTTTTGCAGTCTTTCACCGTTAGTTGTTGGTGCATACTAAAATGTAAATCTGTGCTGCTAGAGTACACTGCCAGTGTATCAAAGAGATGCCATGATATTCCTGAGGGTTGGGAGGTGCCAAATGCCAATGTCTCTAGATGAGGAGGTTGTTTTCTCAATATTCTGCTTGCTTGGCAAATATGGTAAGATAGATAGCTAAATACTGATGAAGTAAGTTGGCCTGCCAACAACATGTTTAATATGCAATTATCCCCCTGAAGTGGGAACTCCCTGCTGCCGTTTGTGAAAAGCATAAAAGATCGAGCAAGATGCTTCTAATATCGAACTGGTTCTCATCAGACTTCTCACCCAATTTTGCCACCAACCTTGCCACAGCCCATGTCACACAGACTTCGACTATATTCCAGGTTTCACCTACTTTAGATAAATGTTACTTATTCCTAACTGGATCATAACCACAGTTGGGAGCCTGCTCTAGAATTGTAACATTAAGAATTAGATTTATACATCTAAACATAACATGGCACTTGAGAGAATGGTTTTCAATCAAACAATTTCTAATAAGTGAATTTTAGTTGGTTAAACATGATTGTGCACTTCAGGTAAAAACGTCTGATTATAACCTCCAGATTTTATCTTCCAAGCTATGTAGTATATGAAATATATATGATATTTGTATATAGACTTATTTTTAAAAGCAAATGATAATAAAATAGTAATATTATTTCAACACTCAAGGTGGAGCTATGGTGAATAATTATCAGACCAAATGTACATTAATAAGACTATGTTAATATCTTGAACTTGAGGCACAGGGTATCATTTTGAAATCCATAAATGACATAAAATTTTGAAGAGCATGAAACACCTAGGAGCATGGCAGTAGACTTCAAGAAGACACTGAAAGGCTGATGGGCCAGGAAAACAAATTCAAAGCAGTAGAATGTGAAAAGGAAGAATGTAGTAGGAAGAATGAGCTAAGCTGGACCAGAGATAGGTTCTTTATGTTCACAGATACAGCATTAGTGGCCTTAGAAGAACAAGTAAAAGGTAGTTTCTCTGCAGAGGTAAGGTATAATCATTTAAGGCAGTAGGAGCAGATAGCCACACAGTCCACGCTAGGAGTCTGGCTCCAAGAATCTGTTACAGTGCTGCAAAAATTTCAATCACCTCAAAAATGTGGTGAAGGGCTCTGAATACCTTCAAATGCCATTATTAATTAACTGAACCATAAACCTTCTGCAATGTTCTCATGCACACCAAGCCTCCATCACACAACAATCAGCAATCTGAAGATATAATGTGCCTAACATAAACATGGGCCTCCTCACCCTCACACTTATCACAGCTGCAAGTTTCATGCCAACATCTCACATCATCAATGTGCTTCCAGTGTCAGTAAATTATTTTGCACCACTGGCACATCTTATATTCTCTTGCAAGACAGGGCAGCATGTAACAGCAGACAACAGCAAAGAACCAGATGGGACAGACACAAGTCATGGATGCATGTCCTCTTAAAGAGAAGGGTTGCAAAACTTTGGGCCAGCAATAACTAAGTTGTTGCAGAGAACATCCAGATTAATTGTATATTCCTTGTATGGGCCTTCTCAACTCCCTATTCATTTTCTTCTTAAAATGAGATATGATGTATAAGTCCCATATGCTGTAACCATATTGTGTTCCACTCAAATCCTCCCAAAGCCAATCATTTCTTCTGAAATCACAGGAACTGTTGGCTAGCTGGCTAGTGGTGCTTAAGAATGAAGATCCAGAGGAACAGCATGGCACTCAAGAAGAAGCAGCCATTTGATCTCAAATGCACAACATCTAGTTTGCATCCAGCCACTGCACATATCACAGAGATAGATGAACACATTGGGGCTGGGCAGTCACTGGCTGGGAGACTGGGGAGTGTAATAAAACCAGGAAGGAAGACCAAAGATCCCCTGCAACCCATTTTCCCTGACCTAACGCCATCTATTCCAAAGCACTTTTGAAAAGGTGACACTGCAACAAAGTTTTCTCTGAAGGTATTATTTGAATTGGTGTGGTCTACTGTAAAATCTGTTTTAGACACTGAGTACAATATACACATAGAACAGCCACTTGAGCCTCCTTCGAAACTCCTTCGCAATTAACATGGGCCATACTGGAGGACAGTGCGAGCAGGTCTTCTCCCTTTTTTTGACTTTCTAGCTCATGTATATTTTAGTGATGCTAAGCGAAATTTATGGCCATGGCATACAAAAGAAAAGAGGTTATACTAAATCCATAAAAGCATTAGTTCAGCTCCAGCTAGAGAGCTGTGTAACATTCTCAGAACCATATTTTAGGAAGGATATAAAGGCTTTGGAAAGGATACAGAAGACATTTACTAGAATGATTCCAGGGCTGATGGATTGCAGTTACGTGGATAAACCGGAAAAGCTAAGATTGTTCTCTTTGGAGAAACGGGCAACATGAGATTTCACAGAGGCATCGAAAATCATCCAATGTTTGATTTAAATAAGTGTATTTTTTTTCTCTGTTACTGAAGGGTCAGCTATGAAAGGGAACAGGGTAAAGCTTTTGGCAGAAGAACCAGAGGCAATATGAGAGAAACTTCTTCTTTTGCATCAAGTGATTTGTCTTTGGCATGCCACAGTTCAAAAATATTGTTCAAGTATTTCTGAAATTCCCTTTTGAAGGAGAAATAAGTATCACTTTGATCTTAACTCTTTAATTTGTGACTTAACTGACTGCACACATTTCCTTTTGGCCTTTCTGCACATTTGCCAGATATAGTTCTCTCTTGCTGAGAGACAAAAATACAGACTAACTCATTGATTCTTCCTTTGACTCATAAATGAAACTTATTGTCTTTCCAGCAATCAGACTGCCTTTCTATTGACATGAAATTTTTCTTCTGAACTGATATCTGCTTCTCAACTCTGTCTTCCTGTAGTTATAGAAGTTTCACTTTGCAAAATTTAACAGTTAACTTGCAGGATTCTCATTAAATCAGTTAACTTAATGCTTTCTTGGAAATGATGTTTGTACTCATTGCTCAAAAATGGCTTTTTGTCCTCTGGAAAAAATACCACTTGTACAGGTCTGACAAATGAAGTCCACTTTTCTCGACTTTGCAATGATTGCACTATGAAGCTTTTTCATAGCTGCACTATTCTATGATTCCATAATTTTCCAATTAATTCCAAAACCATCTCAAAATTTATATCATTATATAGTGTGCTATTTTCAAAAACCTTACAAATATACTCACCAAAAAATTAAGATACAGCTGACAAAACTAAACACTTCACAGCGTGCAAAACAAATCAATCCATGAAAGACAGAATTTATAGCTGGTGCCCAAGTAGATAATTATCATATATCTGGCTACTAATGCAGAAATATTACCATAATCTAACTCATCATGCCCTTGCTTATTACTGCACAAGCAAACAGGGCAACAGTCTAGCTCCTCTGAACTTCCCCAGCTGGTTTCCCCAATCAATAACTATGAAAGGAAGATAACGATAAATTTGCTCACATGACATTCTTTCTTACTAACAGGAACATCTTATCGCTGCCAGGAAGAACACTGCTTCCAATGATTGCCTTCTGACACATCTAAATCTTATTGCTAATAATTGCTTGAATGATCATAATTGCATTCAGATCAATAATAGAAAATGGCAATAAAACGTAATGTTAAATTAATAAGTAACATTAATAATGAAAATGGTAAGACCACTCTTCGTCGGTTTTGCACTTGAGCATTACTCAGGTGCCTGGCACTAAGCAGGGATAGAGAGGAAAGAAGCTTGAAGCTTTGCATTGGCCTGGAATTATTAAAGTGAGCCAGATTAGATACAAACGCACAAACTAAATTTAAGAAAGGAAGGAGCAACAAAAAAGGCATTTGTCCTGTATTCCCACCGTGCCCGCCCCCCAACTCCTGCAGCACTAAACCATCACCAATAGTAAAAGACAAACAAAATTAAATCTTAGTCCTTGCACCATGCCTCCCTTTGGGACAAATTCAAAGAATTAGGCAGCAAAGGAAAACAGCATGCAAAAAGACATGTGACCCCTTTTTATGAGGCCATTCCTTTATATCTGAGATGCTGGAGGCTTCAATAGTGGATAGCACCCAAAGACATTGGAGTTAGCAAGTATTATTCTCAGGTCTACTGTAATTCAGTTTCCATCCATGTGTCTGGCATATGGCACCAAAGAGCAAAGGGTTTCACTGAGCTAACGTTAGCTTTCAAATGTGGAAAAATATCAGTTAACCCCAAGTGAGCGGGGGAGGATGGGGTGAAATGGGGAGAACTCTCCAATAGACTAGGCAAGCAAGAGCCTGATAAAATTATACTCATGAAAGTATACTCACAGAAAATGCTCCAGACACCACTATCATCATTCTTGGATAGATCCTGCCCTATTGACCAGACAGACAGACCTGGTGTGGTGGCACAGAGATGTACAACCAGGATGGAATTCCCTGGGAGCCCTCAATATTGACCCCAAACCCCATGACATTTTATGGCATCAAGTGAAACATCACCACTTCCTTTTTTGGGGCAATTAAGGATGGGCAATAAATACTCGCCTAAACTGTAATGTTAGCAACCATCCAAAACATAAGAAGAAAGTTCTCTGCTCTTACGCACACCACAACCACTTCTCAAGATTTAATGTTTTCTTTTCCTTCAAACTATAACAGAAGTTAGTTATCAGATACTATTGGGAATAGTACGGAATACTTGTGCTCCAGTATTAGCACACTTATTGCCAAGTTTGTTCCAGTAGAGCAATTCTGGCATCTACACAACAACATGGAACATTTACTAGGTAATGATCTGAACAAAATAAAAAGCAAGACAAATCCAACTTGGCCAATTACCACCCAAACAGTGTACTCTTGATTATCAGCAAAGTGTATTGTGAATACTAGTATTGAGCCACACTGAGAACTACCCTTTTCACTGACTCTCAGTTTAAGTTTGCCAACCAAGTCTCTGTTCATACACCCACCTCTGCTCTGTCTATAACAAGGTTTTATCCACTGCTTGAACTATGATTGTGTGTAAAAAGCAATTAGAAGGAGTCGGAGGTAACTTCCTTCACAAAAAGTGCAGTGATCCTTCAATAATCCTTAGCTTTTAAACCAGTTCTTTTCCCTATTCAGTCCACAATCAAAAATACAGGAATTTTTAAAAAAATGATCTTTACACCTCTGTCTCGCAGCATTGTATGGTGTCACTTCATTTCCATTAATTATGTTATTGCGAATTTTAGCTGTCTCTATTTTGACCTTTTATTTTGGACATTTGCAATAAAATCTCAGTTTAAGATAAAACTTCAGAGTGAGATTCATGAGATCCTGGTAATCGGCTTGCTTTATTTCAGAGAAATATACAATGGCCTGTCATACAGCATATATCTAATATTGAAAATACCTCTTGTAGCACCACCCACTGGAGTAACAGACACAGCAGACACTTAATGAGTTTCAACAAGATTCAAACCCACATATCAACTTTAACATAGAACAGATGGTACCTCAAAACAAAGACACTTGAACTCCAGTATGCTTATTTCTCCATATTTCTTCCCTCTTGTCCTGAGGGTACTGACTCTTGCTGTAGTATGGTTCAGTACGCTGTGGCAGTCAAGTGAGGAACCTTAATGAGTGCACTTAAGTCACTAGACATTGTGAAGGGCATCCTGGACAAGACCAAGATAGAAGCAGAAACTACTAGAGGAATTTAGCACTTTTGGAAGCATCAGTGAAGAGAAAAACAGAATGAAATCTTCAAGTCCAATCTGACTTCTTCTGAATAAGATAAATGACATTAAGCACGAAACAAACTGTTTCTCTCTCCACAGATACTGCCAGACCTACTGAATTTCTCCAGCAGTTTCTTCCTTTATGACAGATTTCCAGCATCCATAATATTTTGCTTTTGTTTTAATGGCCAGGATCTATTCTGCCTTAAGCCAGCTTCAACATTTGTTCACTCACCTTCAAAGTAATAATCTTTAAGGCCAATTTTTGTTTTAGCAAATGTTCTATTCATTTGTTCCTGGTGACTCTATTATTGCCCTTCTATTGATCATTCGAATATTGAGTTTGTAAAGTCATGTGAAGTAATTTAGTTATTTTCTGACGTAGTGCAATAAAACAAAAAGACTTGAAAACATTTGAAAATGGGACTCTGTGGTTAGCATTGCTGTCTCTCAGCATCAGGAAGCTGGGCTCAATTCTGGTCTTGGATAAATGCAGTTGTGGAGTTTGCACATTGTCTCTATGTTTGTGTGGGCTTCCTATCACAAAAATGTGTAGGCTAGGCTGTGCTAATTTGTCCATAGTGTCCAGGGATTCATAAATTAGGTTGATTAGCCATGGGAGATGCAAAATTATATGTATAGAGTAAGGGGTAGGATGCTTTTCAGAGGGTCAGTGTGAACTTAATGAGCTGAATGGCCTGCTTCTGTACTGTAGGGATTCTATGACAGATGATAATATAATTCTGAATTAGATTGTAATTTACAAAATTACAAAAGCAAATATGAGAAGGAAAGAGACAGTATCAGAAATCCATAAGGTTCTTATAAGCAATTGAAAAATAACAAGGTGGTAAAAAGGTGTAGGGTCATAAAGGGACCTTAAAGGAGATTGAAGCACAGAAGACAAGGTCATAGTTATGATACTAAATGAACATTTTGCATCAGTCTTTACCAAAGCATATGGTATTACCATCATAACTAAACATTAGGTAGTTCAGATCTGAGGAGGGCTTAAAATTGATAAGGAGAAGATATTAAATAGGTTGTCTGGATTCAAAGTTGATAAAGTACCAGGACTACACAGGGTGCCATCCAAGGATGCAGAAGAAAGAGACAGTGGAAAATTCACAGACACTCATCATTGTTTTCCAGTCTTTCTTTATTTAATGAGTGGTGCCAAAATGCAGGAGAATTTGAAATGTTAGGTCCTTGTTTGAAAAAAAATGTATAAGGATGCATACAGCAACTACAGGCCATTCAGTTAAATCATGTTAGTGAACATGTCTTTAAAACAATTATGTCACAATTTAAGTCAGAGATAATGGGAACTGCAGAAGCTGGAGAATCCAAGACAACAAAGTGTGGAGCTGGATGAACACAGCAGGCCAAGCAGCTTCTTACAAGCACAAAAGCTGACATTTCAGGCCTAGACCATTCATCAGCTTTTCTGATGAAGGGTCTAGGCCTGAAATGTCGGCTTTCCTGCTCCTAAGATGCTGCTTGGCCTGCTGTGTTCATCCAGCCTCACACTTTGTTATGTCACAATTTAGGATTGGGGCAGCATGGTGGCTCAGTGGTTAGCACTGTTGTCTCATAGTTGCAGGGACCCAGGATCAATTCCAGCCTCAGGCAACTGTCTGTGTGGAGTTTGCATGTTCTCCCCGTGTTAGCATAAGCTTCCTCCGGGTGCTCTGGTTTCCTCCCACAGTCCAAAGAAGTGCAGGTTAGGTGGATTGGCCATGGCTATATTGTCCATAGTGTTCAGGGATGTGTAGATTATGTGGGTTATATGGGTCTGGGTGGGATGCTCTGAGATTCGGTATGGACTTGTTGAGCCGAAGGGCCTGTTTTCACACTGTAGGGATTCTGTGATTCCCTGGTACTTATTTTAAGAAACCATGGTGTTGAGCATCATACATTAGCAAGGATAAAAGACTGTCTAAATAAAAGGAGACAGAGTTGGGATTAGGGAAGCTGTTACAGGATGTTAGTGCAATGAATTGCGGGTCATAGGGATCAATACTAGGACAACAAGTATTTACAATAAATATTACTTGACACAGAGTCTGGAGAGGGATACAGATAGGTTAAGTGAGTGGGCAAAAGCTTGGTAACTAGAATATACTGGGGGAAACTTTGAGGTTATGCACTTTGGGAGGGAGAACAGAAGAACTGAATATTATTTGTAGGAAAAAAGAATGTAGAAAGCTAACGTACAGAGGGATTTAAGAGTCTTTGTGCATGAGTCAGAAGGAGCTAGCTTGCAAGGTCAGTAAGTAATCAGGAAGACAAATGGAACGTGGGCCTTTATTTCAAAAGAAACTGGAGTATAATAATAGGAAAGTTTTAATAAAACTTCAAGAGACTAGTCAGGACACAGCTGGAATACTATGACCAGTTTTGCTACCCTTATCTAACAGAAAATATATTGACTTTAGAAGCAATCCAGAGAAAATTCACTTGGTTGATCCTAGGTATGGGGGAATGTGTTGTGAGGATAGAGTGAGCAGGTTGGGCTTGTAGTAATTGGAGTTTTGAAGAATTAGAAACAACCTTACTGAAACATATAAATTTTTTCGGCAGTTGAACAGAGTAGATGTAGTAAAGTTGTTTCCCTTTCTGTGAAGTCTACGACTGGGATATTTGACAGATTTATTAGAATTCTTTGGGGAGGTAATAAGCGGGGTAAACAGTAGATATAATACATTTGATTTTCTAAAAGATATTCAACAAAGCACTATGCGTAAGGCTACTTAATAAGATCAGAGTCCATGCTGTTGGGAATAGTATATTAGCACGAATAGAAGATTAGCTAACTAACAGAAGACAGAATAGGGTTAGTGGGGCATTTTCAGAAAGGAACCTGTAACTAGTTGGGGGACACAGGGTCAGGGCTAGTGCCTTAATTATTTACAATAGCTTTCACAACATGAAAGAGGGAAGTGAATGTATTATTGACAAATTTGCAGGTGACACAAAAATAGGCAAGTGATAACAATGAGACATGGAATCTATAAAGGGATATAGATGGGTTAAATGAGTAGACAAAAACTTGGCATATGGCATAAAATATGGAAACATGTGAGGAGAGTCTAGGACCAGAGGGCATAATCCCAGGGCAAGGGTCAACCATTTAGGATAGTGATGAGGAGGAATTTCTTCTCTCAGAGGGTGGTGAATCTCTCAAACTCTTTACTGCAGAGAGTTGGCTTGCTTGGGTAGTTAAGAATATTCAAGCTTGAAGTAGGCAGCTTTATTTTATCAGTAAAGGAATGAGAAAAAGGTAGGAAGGTAATGTTGAGGATGATCGGATCAGCCATGATGGAGTAGACACAATGGGCTGAATGCTCTACATCTGTGTCTCTGTCTCACGGTCTTTTGTTGTGATTAAACATTTCTTTGTAGAATTAATTTATGCTGTATGTATTATAATGCCACATCATTTGTGAATAACTGGTTTATAATACCAAAGGGCACTTGTGACACAGTAATAGCATCTCAACCAGGAGGTCTGGGTTCAAGTCTTACGTGTACCAGAGATGAATAATAACAGCTCTAAAGAGGTTGATTAGAAAACGTCAATGAGTCAAAATCTTTACATTCACAAAAACTCCAATCCAAAAATTAATCCTGCTTCAGCTGGAAATTATGCTTGGTCTTGATGACACAGGAGCAGTGTGCTCTACTTATTAATTTGCTGTCTCATTGCTCATAACAAAAAGGCTCAAAAGGCTCAAGACAATATTGGGACCTAACAGGATACATACGTTAGAATGCAGATAAATCCTGGAGGTCTGAGGTAATTCCAATAGCATAAGAAGTAATTCTAGTTCAAGATTTTCTGTTTGTTGTCCCAGGCATGATATACATAATATTATAGTTTGTGAGTCCTAACTTCATTTGCCTTTGACAGTGACTTCATGTCAGAAGTGATCTAAAATAAGAACACTATAAAACACCTGGAGTAATGCACTGAAAAATAACAGCTTAGTTTTGTGCGATGCTGTGGCCGTTTCCCTCAAAAGAAGACCTTGAAGAACTTGAAATCAAGAAGCCTCTGTGACAAGTGCTGATTCATGTCAGCATCTCATGGCCTGATCCAAATCAGTTTCTTTAGGACTCGAATGAGATGTGGAAAAGGACACTTTGCTCTTTTTCAATAATAACAAGTTCCACAGGCAAATTAAGTGTGTCATATATAAGACCTGCCAACACAAACTTCTGTGACAAAGTCGATTATTTATGGTCCTGGGTTTAAAAAAAACTATATGTTGATTTGATTTTGGTTGAACCCAATAGCATTCTTCATTGTCACTGTGGATGGCAGCTTTTAATTGGTTGACCCAAGTTATTTGTTATCAGACACTTCATCTTCAGTATCTAGCTTATCAGATGTAGCAGGCTACAAGGCAAACAATGGTTTATTTTTGTCAATATGCTACTAATAAGAAATCGCAACATTTCATGCCAATTCAGAATATGGATAAAATGCTGAACAGTTTTCATAAAACACTCACTTGCTAACAGATAATATAAATGGAAAAATAATGATGCACATAAGTAAGGAGCATTGGTAAGCAATTATATAAACACAATTTCTATTGGACATTTGTAAAGACCTCACAAAGATCAACAAAATACTTGGTAGTTATCTTAATTTCTTTTGTGCCAGGAATCACAGCAAAGACAACAGCGAGGCCTATAGCACCCACCACTATTCATGAACAAATCAAATAGCAACTTTAGGCAAGCAAAGAGGCTTAGTCAAACATCCCAAAATATGGAAAGTACGTGACATGCTGCTCCTCTGTAAGCTTTGTATTAACAGCATCACGTCATCTCCTTCCTGACTCCATTGTGCTCAAGGAAACGAAGTTTCTGTGTTTCCATGTAGATATGCACTAAACTCATCTTAGAAACTTAGAGCTTCTGCATTTCAGCTCACGTACAACTTGTAACATTTGAAATGTCTCAACCACTGTCAAACCAGCTATGAATATAGTGCTTAATTCTGAAGATTAACAGTTAGAAGTGTAGAATCTCTTATCTATCTCTCAATGCACATTGTAAGAAAATGACACATTAGGTGACAATTATCACATTGCTGTTTGTGGGATTTTGCTGACAGCAAATTAGTCACTGCATTTGCCACATAACAAGAGTGACAATATTTAAAATGCTCTTCATTGGCTGTAAAATACTTTGAGACATTCAGTGTTGATATAAATTGCTACATAAGTGAAAGTTTTTATTCATTCCTTTAGTTTTTAATTGTTGAGATTTTAAAAAGATAAAACTTTAACTTTGAAATTTTAATGTTTTACTTGTGTCTTTTCTTTCCATCTATATCTCTTAATCCAATTTTCCTCTCCTTTTGCCCCTGCTGCATCTTATTTGACATTGAGTTCATTCAGTCTAATTTACATTTTTTTTCTCTACACGTACAGATTTAAATTCACAATCCTTCACCCTAACAGATGCAAACTACATTCATTCAGGTCTCAGATGCCTGGTTTTCCTCAGTGTGAAATTCTCAAACTCCATTTGCAGAAAGTTGTTATTAAGAAAAAAGAAATTTAAATGTAGAAAGGCAAGTCTCACTGATGGCAGATATTTTTAGATGTTCCTATGGAGCAGCGTTTGATTAGCTTTCTCGAACTTAAACAGCCAAATTGTTTCATTCTATCGGTAATACATACTTTTCATAAACACAAGCAGAAATTGCTGGAAAAACTTAGCAGGTCTGACAGCATCTGTGGAGAAAAATCAGAGTTAACCTTTTGGGTCCAGTGACATTTCCTCAGAACTCAGGATTTCTTTTTGAATTACTCAGTTCTGAGGAAGGGTCCCTGGACCCGAAACATTAACTCTGATTTCCCTCCACAGATGCTGCCAAACCTGCTCAGATTTTCCAGCAACTTCTGCTTTTGTTTATGACTGCCAGGTTCTTTCCATTTTTATTCTTCATAAATCCCAGAATTAACAGCAGGAGGGGTTCTTGTGGTACAGTGATAGTGTCCCTATCTCTGAGCTCGGAGGTTCTTGGTTTAAGTTCCACTTGCTCTGGAGATGTGTAATAGCATTTCTGAACAGGTTGATTTGAAAATACCTAGAATTAACACCAGAAGCCATGCACCATTCATATGGGCAGAAAAATTCTCTCAGAGGTTTAGAGGAGGTCCATGTGGAAGATTAATAGCACTCATTTCTGCCTATAGACCATGAGAGTTAGAGGCTTACAACATCCAGGAAAAATACATTTTGTCTGTAAGCAATCAGCAAAATGTTGTCCATTTATTAATGTTACACTGCTAAGTTGTATTGGATTCTGTTTTGCAATCATAGGTATTTTGCTGTCTGGAGATAAAAGCAGTCATCACATTTAAATGGAAAACATCTGGAAACAGATGAGAGCTATCAGAATTGACCATCCTTTCAAGTGACACACAGCCATATAACATTTATTCTGAAAATGAAATTTGGAGAAGAGACACACAAATTGATACGTGTTAACTTACTTGGAAGATGTGTTGTTACGAATGGTATTTTGATTGGAGACAGCGTCAGTAGATAGGGTTGTGTATTTGCAGGAGGAAGATCCTGGTTTTTTTCTGTTTCAACTGTAACCATTGCTGCTGCTGCTGCTGCTGCTGTAGCTAATACAACAGCCTGGTTATTGGTAACCCATTTAAAAGTTGATTCACAATCACCTGAGAATAAACCAAACACACACTACATTATGATGAATATATCAAAAGTTCATGTTAAAACTTAATATCTGCATAGATCTGAAGGTTACCTTAACAAGTGCAAATTCACTGTTGTTTAAGTTTTCTAACTGTCTACAAATAAAACATTAATATATTTATTTTCCTTGCTGAACAATGGTGCTGTTGCACACACCAGCCAAAACAAAGCAAATTGCACATAATGTTACACAGATAAAAAAAAAATTGCTGGGTATGTTATTTACTTCTGTCCAATCATTATGGTGCTGAGTTCATAAGAACCTGAGATCAAGTAGAATCGACCATATAGCCTACTGAGTCTGCACCACCTTCCAATAGAATCTACACAAACTTTTATATCAACTCCATTTTCCTGTCTATCCCCAAATCCCTTGACTCTATTATTGGCCACAAATCATCAAACTTAATTTTAAAAATCCCAGAGAGTACACAGGTCTTCTATGTAAAGAATTACAAAGTTTCTCAACTCTCTTGATTGAAGTAAATTCATAACTCAATTCCAAATGTCTTATACTCAGGCTATGATCAAGAGTTTTAGACCCCAGCAAACAGAAAACCCCTCTGCAGTCACACAAATAATGTTATATGTTTTGATGAGATCATCTCTCATTATTCCAAACTCCAGAGAATGTTGGCCCATTCTACTCAGGCATTACTCCTAAAACTCACATTCCATAAATAAATGAACACTAAATCTACCTGCTCTCAGCCTTACATACCCTTCTTTAGAAAGGGCCTTGTGGTGCAATGGTAGTGACTCTACCTCTAGGCCAGAAGTTCCAGATTTAAGACCCGCTTGTCCTAAAGGTGTGACATAACATGTCCACTTAAAATGACAATCCTGCTTTGGATAATCAAACCAACACACTTCACAGTACTTCAGGGACAGGATTTTTCAGATGACAGGCTTTTCCCACCTCACCATCTGAATAGTCATCAGAGAACATATTCCACTAATCACAGCATCCCATAGTTTCTTTTTAAACTCTGGGAGCATTAAATAGGTGAGTATTTACTCTGCCATGGGACTCACCTCAGAGAGCTGCTCTCCCATTCCAGTGGCAGCAGTAACCAGAAATGAATCCAAGTCCCAGCGCGTGGGACCAGGTAGGTATCTGGGGGCCTTGGGAGCGGCTGGGTACTTGGATAGAAAGACCAGAAAGGAGGAAGTGCCTATGGAGAGCATTGTGAAAAGAGTGCCCTTGAAAGTGGCGCTCCTTTCCAACTGTGGTCTAACCAGGTGACCTTCTAAGCGTACCCCCTGCCGCCAAAATTCCCCTCATCAAACTCAAAATTGAGGTTGAGGAAGCACAGTTCTTAACCATTTATTGAGCAAAGGCAGGCAGTCTGTCTTAGGCCAGACCCACTTCATATTAAAACTGAAGACAGGTTGTGGATGCTAGTGGGAGCATGGTTGGAAGATCACCTAGGGAATTGTGTCTCTTCCCTGCCTGAAAAGAATGCAGTAAAATTCTCCCATCGATGTAGTTTTATTAAATCCCTGCATAAATGCAGAAAAAACTTGCACTAAAGGTTAAGATAAAACCTAAAGGAGCAGGAAAGATGATGTTTCATGTCTGGGCCCTTCTTTCCTGCTCCTCTGATGCTGCCTGGCCTGCTACGCTCATCCAGCTCTACACCTTGTTATCTTAGACTCCAGCATGAGCAGTTCTTACTATCTCCAAGGTTAATATGCTATTTATTTTCCAAATTGATTGATGTGCCAGCAAGTTAATTGTGTGAGATCTTCATACATAGATTCCTAAATTCCTAGGAACATCAATACTAACTAGTCTTTCACTATCTAAAAAAATTACTGCTTTTGTAGTTCATCCTAGCAATGTGAATAATTTTGTTGACAGCTCAATATTCACTTGCAACCTCTTTTTGCCCTCTTTGCAAATTACTTTCCAACTTAGGTACTTTATTAACTGACATCAACACATTACACCCAGTCCCTGCATTGAGTGTGCTGATAAGCATCTGAGGGTCAAGAAGTTCTTCTTACAGTTCTCCTCTATTGCATCCCACCATTCTGAAAATCTTTCCACCTTGCTGGTTAAACCTTCAAAAATCTCTAATAGACTTATTACAAAATTAACTTGACCAAACTTTATACTATGACTTTTCTAAGTGGACCTAAATCAATAGATTGAAGTATTTTATCAACTGCTGGTGCTTGGCTAACTGGCCTTTAGCGCCCTAGTTTTTCTTTCTCATTTTTGAGAATAGCTTAGCTGTTTCCCAATCCACAGCAAATATTCTGGGATCCACAAATACTGAAAGTTCAAAAACCAATATAGCTACATTCAGTACAGCATCGCTTAGAATTCTAGGATGTGGGCTATTAGACCCATGAGATTGTTCACTTTTATTCCTGTTAATTTCTGCATTACCAGTTTTTACAAATTATTTTAAGTTCCTCATTAGATCATTCTTAGAACATAGAACATAGAACATTACAGCACAGTACAGGCCCTTCGGCCCTCGATGTTGTGCCGACCTGTCATACCGATCTCAAGTCCATCTAACCTACACTATTCCATGTACGTCCAAATGCTTGTCCAATGACGACTTAAATGTACCTAAAGTTGGCAAATCTACTACCGTTGCAGGCAAAGAGTTCCATTCCCTTATTACTCTCTGAGTAAAGAAACTACCTCTGACATCTGTCCTATATCTTTCACCCCTCAATTTAAAGCCATGCCCCCTCGTGCTCACCATCACCATCCTAGGAAAAAGGCTCTCCCCATCTAACCCTCTGATTATTTTATGTTTCAATTAAGTCACCTCTCAACCTTCTTCTCTCTAATGAAAACAGCCTCAAGTCCCTCAGCCTTTCAGCTTAAGACCTTCCCGCCATACCAGGCAACATCCCAGTAAATCTCCTCTGCACCCTTTCCAAAGCTTCCACATCCTTCTTATAATGCGGTGACCAGAACTATACACAATACTCCAAGTGCGGCCGCACCAGAGTTTTGTACAGCTTCACCATAACCTCTTGGTTCCGGAACTCGATCCCTCTATTAATCAAAGCTAAAACACTGTATGCCTTCTTAACAGCCCTGTCAACCTGGGTGGCAACTTTCAAGGATCTGTGTACATGGACACCGAGATCTCTCTGCTCATCTACACTGCTAAGAATCTTGCCATTAGCCCTGTACTTTGTCTTCTGGTTACTCCTACCAAAGTGCATCACCTCACACTTGTCTGCATTAAACTCCATTTGCCACCTCTCAGCCCAGCTCTGCAGCTTATCTATGTCTCTCTGCAACCTACAGCATCCTTCGTCACTATCCACAACTCCACCGACCTTAGTGTCGTCTGCAAATTTACTAACCCATCCTTCTACGCCCTCATCCAGGTCATTTATAAACATGACAAACAGCAGTGGACCCAACACCGACCCTTGTGGTACACCACGAGTAATTGGTCTCCAGGATGAACATTTCCCAACAACTACCACCCTCTGTCTTCTTTCAGCAAGCCAATTTCCGATCCAAACTGCTAAATCTCCCACAATTCCATTCCTCCGCATTTTGTACAATAGCCTATTGTGGGGAACCTTATCGAACACCTTGCTGAAATCCATATACACTACACCAACCGGTTTACTCTCATCTACCTGTTTGGTCACCTTCTCAAAGAACTCAGTAAGGTTTGTGAGGCACGACCTTCCCTTCACAAAACCGTGCTGACTATCCCTAATCAATTTATTCTTTTCCAGATGATTATAAATCCTATCCCTTATAACCTTTTCCAACAGTTTACCAACAACTGAAGTAAGGCTCACTGGTCTATAAGTACCAGGGTTGTCTCTACTCCCCTTCTTGAACAGGGGAACCACATTTGCTATCCCTTCTTCTTCACACTTTCAGTAGGGTAGATTCTTTGTTTATTTTATTGTTGAATAACTTTTCCATTTCCTTTTTCCCCACCAGTAGTTTATCCATCACTGCCTCTAAAGGCCAACAGGAACTTTGAAAATAGGAGCAGTAATATATTTAGCCCATTGAGCCCACTGCATCATTAAACTAGATCATTAATTCCTGAAATACTACCATCAGCCTATCATGGCCACTTTGCTTTTCATACCTTTGTAGCTCCCTTTGTTTAAATTTAAAGAACTTTGTTCCAAATTACTTTCAGATTTATTGCTACATTCTATCACGTCATGATCACTTTCCCCAAGGGGTAATTTACAACAAGATTATTAATCAGCTAATCCTAATGGCACAATACTAGATCTAAAATAGCCTATTTTCAGTTACTTCTTCATTATGCAATTTAAGAAAACATTCAAGTATACATGCCAGGATTCCATCCTCCACAGCATTACTGTTAATAAGGTTTACACAGCCCTCATGTAGACTGAAGTCATCCATGTTTGCTTCATTGCCCTTGTCACATGAATTTTTAAGTTCTTGGTTTACACTGTGCCCCAAATTACCCATGTTGACTTCTGAAAATCTCTTCCATTTATTCAAATGTATAAAAACAATGGTTTTACATTTCTTGCTCAGTATTCCCATTCTGTGTTCTTCAATTTTTTGTCCTTTTCTAAGTGTTAAAACTCTCCCAACATTTAGACTTAGTACTCCTTGTTTTGAAATGTTGCATGCCTCTTTTTATAATTCCAATATTTAATGTCAACGGAACACTCAAGTTATTGTTACCAATCTGTCTGCTTCAGTAGATTAAAATGAGGTTGTCGGCTTAAAAAGGATCAGCAAAGCAAAAGTGCCCTAATTTCCAACTATTCAGTCAACTTCTTTACCATATAAATATCTGTCAAAGTTCTATCAAACTTGAAAATAAAACACTCCCAAAGGTCTTACATAAAAAGAACACATAATTTTATGAAAAAATACATTACAGCTTTGTGTGGAGATCTGCTAATGTCCTTCTGAAATTCTGAAGAATTACGCACTGCAATTGAAGATTTATCCGACTATAGAAAAGCAATTTAATGTTTTATTATATTTACAACCACGGATAACAAAGGATGAAGTGGACTTATAATAAACTTGATAGAAAAATAAAATTGGATTCTTT
The DNA here is from genome assembly GCF_030684315.1 of Stegostoma tigrinum. Lineage (NCBI taxonomy): Eukaryota > Metazoa > Chordata > Chondrichthyes > Orectolobiformes > Stegostomatidae > Stegostoma > Stegostoma tigrinum. The sequence goes on along the minus strand of NC_081373.1, from coordinate 36,139,380 downwards.
TTCCACAATTTAAAGCAAGTTGTAAAAGATATTGGATAATTAAGCTATGCAGTGAGAGTCATTGAACTTTACCTTATAAAAAGTATAACAAAGGGCTGGGACATCGAAATATTCTTTACTCTGCAGTAACAGATACTAGACAAGTTGTATAGCTGACTTCCCGCAATCTCTCCAAGTCATAGCTAGGAAACAAGTCTGTGAAGAACTAGCCAGCTATAAGCATGCCATCCCCACCATTTACCTTGTGAATAAAACTGTAGAGCTTATTTCTTATTCCAGTCTCAAGTTTATATCAATGGTAAGGAAAATAATGAATTCAGAAGTAGAACATCTAGAAACAAAAAAAAAATCCAATGACCAGTCAGCATGGATTTCAAAAGGAAAAATCTAATTTGCCCAATTTTATTGATTTTTTTAAGGGGGTAATAGAGTAACAATGGCAATGCAATGGATGCATTTTTTCTGAATTTCCAACATGTCTTCAGTAAGGTGTTCCATGATTGACTAATGAATAAGATCAAGGAATGTGGTCTCAGTCAGCAAGTACAAGAATAGATTCCTAGCAAGCCTTAAGAAGAAAAGCAGATAGCAGGAATGAAAGATAGTTTTGCAGAGTGGTAGAAGTTGGCTGTGGTCTTGCGCAAGGATCAGTGCTAGGACCATGGTATTCACAATTTACAGGAATTATTTACATCTTAGAATCACCAACACAAGTTCTAAATTTACAGATGATACTATTGGAAGGATTTTCAATAAAGGTGACTAACACAAATTACAGATGGGCATTAAAAAAAACCTTGCAGAATGGGAAAATAATTGCCAAGTGAATTTCAATATGGATATATGGTTATATGTGATTAGAAGTCAGAAGTTGTGGTGGGATAGAGGAACAAGGAGGTCCCAGATTACAATCACTAGTTGTTACACCACATATGCACATTACACAAAAAATGCTCTAGGCTTTATTTTTCAATGAATAGTATTGCAAAGTGAGTGAAAAACCTGTATTAAACCCTAGTTAGATTGCACTTAAAATACTGCGTGTACTTCCTAGCGCTGGATAGCCAAAAGGTGTAAAAGGACTGGGAAGGCAGCATAGAAGGCTTCCAAGGAGAAAACCACAAATGCATTGACAAACACATTAGGGAAGGAATAACAAGCTTGTCGCTTTCTTTGAAAACTCAAAGACAGGGCACATTAAATATATACTGCATCTTTTCTTTTCATAGAAGTGCACTGTTCTCTAAAACTGTACTTTCTTTGAGTGCGCTAGGATGCAATGAGATGAACAAACCCTTTTTCTTTGTTTAAACCAACAAAATGCTGGCTGCAAGTGCCTGCCTTGACTTGATTGAGGACAAAAAGCCCTTCAGACTTTGAGACATAGCCAATCAGGTGATGCGCGTGCAGTGTATTTGCCACATACACAGCTGAGGCATGATGTAAGTGGCTGTCACTTGGAGCCATAGAACAACATATCCACTCCATTGACTGATGACCACTGACAACCATGAGAAGCTGGCAGGCTTTATGTGTGTGCAGGCAGTCAAGACAAGATTGAAGTACCATGAGAGATTGCAAGAACTGCAGATGCTGGAGTCAGACATAATACAGTGTGGAGCTGGAGGAACACAGCAGGCCAGGCACCACAGAGGAACTGGAAAGTTGATGTTTCAGGTTGGACCCCTCTTCAGAAATACTAGCTGAGGGGACAAATTGCAGACAGGCAAGTGAAGGTAAGGCAGGAGTGCTGTAGGCATCGAAGTAGGCACAAAGTGTCTGAGCGGTAAGAGAGCGAACAAGAAGCCCCGAGATGCATCCTGGTCCAAACCTCTAGTTGGGTGTCTGTCTCTGTGTGTAAACTGTCCTTACAGCAGCATTCCAATGAAAAGCACTGGTGCATTCCCAAATGCAACATTGAAGTGGAGAAGCATGGTGTGAGTGGATCAGAAATATAGCACGATAGTGCAATGTGTCTGGTATGAGTCAGAGATGCCAATGAGCATGGATAAGGGTGTAAGACCTGAGACTTTGGTGTAAAGTAAGATGGAAGTCCAGAGGAGTGGGAGTTGCCAAGTAAGTGTTCCAACTTTTATGTCGGGAATTCTTGGCATCTAATTTTTATCTGGTAAATGGGAGACTGCATTGTAATGACTTGAGATTATGTGGTAATGAACGCGATAATAAGTGATAATTCATGCAAATAAGCCTCTCAACACTCATTAGCAAGATTATGAACGTGACACATAACACTTGGTTGGATATTGGAACTTTTTGGTCTTGACATCAAGAAGGTCCTCACTTAAAACTGCATCAAATTTTCCAAACTTTCTTGACATTGCCTGTGTCATTCAGGGCTGGGAAGATTCCTGTAGTCTTGGTTCTGTGCTTACTGGCTATTACTATTACATTATACCTACATAACTGACAGGTTGAACACATTGTGCAGACTCCATTGTACTGGTAAGGAAATGATTAAAGCAAAGGGCATTATACAGGACAGTCACATGTAATGTGACTGTTTTAAAGGTATGTTGCCTGTTTGGTATAGAAATTATGCTATAATAAAAACCACATATCCCTTAAATAATACAAAGCCACTTCTAATAAACAAGCACAAGGATGATGAGGTAAGAAGTCTGCCCTTGAGATTAAGGCCATATTTGACTAAATGGTCATCAAGCATCCTGGCAAAATTGGAGTTAATAAAAATCAGGGGAAAACACTCTAGTGATTGGAGTCATACCTAAGAAAATCAATATGCTTGTTGGAGATCAGTCATCTCACCTCCAGGATATTAAAAAGCATATAACCATAGCATCCCTGCAGCAGAGAAACAGGCAATTTGGCCTATCAAGTCAGCACAGAACGTCTGAACAGCATCCCACCCAGATCCACCCCTGTTCCTGTAACCCCGAATATCCCATGGCTAAACCACCTAATCTACACATCCCTGGACACTATGGGTGATTTAAAAAGGCCAATCCATCTAACCTGCATATCTTTGGTCTAAGGGAGGGAACTAGTACACCCAGAGAAAACCTACAGACACAGTGAGAACATGCAAACTCCAGTTAGCCACGGATAGAATCAAGCCCTTATCCCTGGACTGTGAGACAGCACTGCTAATACTGAGCCATTGTAGTGCCCTGAAATCTCTGCATGAATTCCTCAGGGTAGTTACCCAGACTCAATCATCTTCAGCTGCTTAATGAATGCCTTTCCCTCCATCATAAGATCAGAAATGGGGACGTTTGTTGTTGATTGTATAATGTTCTGAATTATTGGTCAATCTTTAGATCCTGAAGTAGTCCATGTCCAAACATAGCAAGAATATCCGGGCTTTAGCTGACAAGTGACAAGTAACATCCTAACTACACAAATACCAGGCAATGACCATCTCAAATGAGAGAGAATCTAACCAGTATGCTTTGATATTCAATGACATTGCCATTACTGAATGCTCTATTTTCAACATACTGGGGGGTTATCATTAACCAAAAATTGAAAGGGATTAGCATTATAATACAGTGGTTACAAGTGCAGGTCAGGGGCTAAGAATATTGCATTGAATAATTCAACTCATGACTCCCCAAAGCCATTCTACCTTCCACAAGGCATATCAGGATTGCAATGGAATACTCCTCTTGTCCGGGTGAGTACAGCCCCAAAAACTCTTAAAAAGCTTAATACAATTCAGGACAAGAAGTCTACTTGATCAGAACATCCAAAAACGTACATTCCTTCCACCACTGATAGACAGCAGCAGTGTATACCATCTACAACAGACACTGCGGAAATTCTCCAAAGATACTTGGGGAGCTCTTACGAATCCACGATCCTTACCCCTACAAAGACAAGGGCAACAGATACATGGGAACACCACCAAGTTCCCCTCCAAGCCACAAACCACTCTGACTTGCAAACATATTGCAGTTCCCTAATTGTGGCTGGAACAAAATCCTGACATTGCCCCTCCTTCATGGTATTGTGGATCTACCTACAGCATACGGACTGCAGCGGTTCAAGAAGGCAGTTCACCACCATCTTCTCAAGGGCAACTAGGGATGGGCAACAAATGCTGGTCCAACCTGTGGCACTCATGTCTATTGACAGAATAACAACAGAAAATATATTGTTATTAGAGAGATAGATTATCTGTACACACTAAGATAACACATCAGCAGGTGTATACCATGAGCAGATCTTATATGAATACACCTATGACAAATTGGCTTTGCATCCTCACCCAGTGTTGTTTGTCTGTCATTGCGGATAAATGGATCTTACTTATCTTAGATGTGTGGTTGTTTTGTTGTGCAATTTCTTCAGCGTCCAAGTGGTTATACGGTGTGACAGGTGGTTGATTGTGTACAGTTCACACATCACCTAAATCTTCACAGAATTTGACATCATCAGACAATCTAGAATGACACAACATGTCTCTTTCCATGCACCCACGTTTGTATGAAAATGTCAAACTCTTATGCTTTGCCCAGTTTCCGGTTGAAGTGTAACTGTCTGTATATTCATTGATCGTACCTTAGTCAAGTTTACTGCACTCTTTCCAACGTTATTTCGTATACATGTGGTTGGGTGGTGTGAGTGTTGAGGGAGAGCGGGGAGATGTTTAAGGTTAAAATGCTGCCTGGATCTGTCTTCCAAATACAAGAGCTATTGGTCAGAATAAACCATTGCCTTGAGGAGTAGCACAGTTTTACACCTAACTGCAGTGAATGTTATATTCTGCAAGACATTGATGAGGGTAATGAGAAGAAGAGGCACTATGTTGAAAACCCCATTTTCTGCACATCTTCAAAGGGTACACTAGTGTACAGCAGATCTGTTTTCAGATAACTTGTTGAACATATGGTGGACAACTTGTCAACATCTGGTATCTTTTTGATGATGCACAAATGTTAATTTAATGAAATAATCAGTCAGTCAGTCACTAGAATATGCCTAAAGTACACCGACAAACTTTTAATTGCAAAGCTAAAATAAAAGGCACAAAGAAGCTGGCTTCATGTACTGTCTTAATATCAACAAAACATTAGAGGCGCTTAAAATTTAGCTTCAGATGTTATTATTGGTGTTTAATACATTCAGCAGCAACTTCAGGGGCATGACCTTTGAGGCTAACCTATGAGCCTACACAGAAACAAAAAAAGTTGTGTCAGCAAGTAACTGGAGTACTGAAACAATATTTTGGGATACCAGGGTATTGCACCAGCAGACTGATTAACCTGCACACCTATTTTATCAAATTATTTATCTAATTTTACATATTTATTGTGTATAGATTAATAGTTACCCAGCTGAATGAAGGCCATTTTGCCTAAGAAGGACATAAAAAGTAATGTGAGCACCACTCTCTACATAACACTGTACCTTCCTTCTTTCAAGTCTGAGACCTTGTCTCTTGGTTCTAATGCTCTCAAAAATTGAATTGGGATTCAAATTACCGACTCATGTAAAGATATTGAATATCTGAACTGATTAAATCATTTAGCTGACTGGCAGCAGTTTTGGAGCTACATTGCATCTGGTGTTTTATTTTGGTAGTAATTTAACAGTAACTGCATTGAATGAGAACCAAAATGCCTCCCATGTCTACTACATTCAAAATTTAGGTACTTTATATTAACATTCAAAGCAACAGTCGCAAAATTTGTTGTGACAATTCCATACACATTTTGATCCTTTTTCAGAGCAGAGGTCAGTTTCATACACCTCAGAATAAATACTAAGAATTCAGTTCTAATAGAAGAGCAACACAACAAGGGAGGAAATACTACACATCTCAGTCTCTCTCAAAAGTTAATTAGTATTTTGATAACACTGTAGATTTCAAAAGGAAAAGAAATGTGACACATTCCATTAGTACTGAAAATGATTTCTGTCAGAATGCAGAGACACACAAACTGAAGACAGACTTTCACTGCAAATGCAATATTTGGAATCAAGATGGTTCAATCATCAACTTGGAGAAAAATATTAAAGTGTGAATCACTGAACTACTAGCACAGCATTTTGGAGAGGAATGAAGATGTGATCTCGAAATGAAGGCTTGATCTGAAATGCAACTCAATTAATCTTGGTAAATCCACAACCATTGCATTATGGTGTCACATCATATTATGAAAAATGGAAAAATGTTTCAAGAGGACTTGCTAGCACTTTTTATAAAAAGGAATTAATTCATCTTACAACCTTGCTCTCAATAAAATTGAGCCACAAGATCTTCAGGTATTCAAATATGTAATTGCTCCGAAGGACTGATTCCAAGTTATTGGCTAAAGTGGTTTTAGGATCTCTACATATGAAAGTGGTGTCAGAAATTGGCTCTGCCACATTCAGAAAGATCGACTCATCAGCATTATTGTCAGCCATGTGGTTTTTTTCCCCCACAACTTAGTTGGGAGAGGCAATGCTTTGTCTCTTGTGCATTAATTCTGAGAAGAGATGTAGAAGAAACTGCTTTATAATGTGATGACTAGCAAGGTGAGGCCAACTATAGGGTGACTGTTCAGATTAAGTCTATATGCAGATTATACATATGACAGGGCCAAGTCCCCATTATGGTACATCATCAGTAGCGGAACATGGAAAGTACCAATACACCTGCTCATATCTGCAACATCCATATTGTAATTGTTTTAATTGAACTTTGTTGTTAGTCCATATGTTAGTGCCAAATGTTGTTAAATGGAATAGTGGCAAGTATGCCTTGAAAAGTAAGGAAAATTGCTCAGGCTCATGAAGCTGCAGCAGAACCAGCTGAGCAAGCGCATGATTCAAGCCTAGGTTTACCTGCAAAAGAAATCAGAAGGTGGATGAGGAAAAAGACACACCTCAAACTCCTTGAACTAGACAGCATGAGAGTGGGATGATTAATTCTTAGTCCTTGCCTAACAGTTTCCTTTTTGAGCCATCAGGTGCTTTTCATTCACATTTCACACTACTCTGTTGCAATGATGGGTCTTTGGGAAGGATGCATCCTTAGTCCAGTCTACTGGAAGCTAGATTGGCAGTAATCTTATTTTCTAATAAACATTTTTCTAACTTTTTACAGTACGAGGTTTAGCACAATGCTTAATACAGAACCATCACTCTCCAATCTGTTGTTCTGTGGTCTCTTACATTACTGATGATTCAAGCTGACTATTTGTATATTTAGCATATATACCTTACACTATAATTTTTTTAAGGTCAAGTTACAGGGAAGGCCACGGCATAGTGGTAAAGTCACTTGGCTAGTAATCCAGTGAATTGGGATAATGGGTTCAAATCCCTCTGTGACAGCTGGGGGAATTTAAATTCAATTAATAAATCTCTAATTCAAAGCTAACCTATCAGACCATTGTTGATTATCATAAAAGCCCATCTGGCCCTGCTGTCTTTGCTTGTTGAGGCTTGTTTGAGACGCCAAGCCCACAACAATTTGGTTGACTCCTAAATGACCAAGCAACCTAATGAGTAGTAACAAACCACTATGAAATCTAGAGGCAATGAAAGTAGATTTACTGCCCAGCAGCAGCAAAAGAGTAAACCTATGGGACCTTCCTAATCTACATTTCACAGATGCATCTGTCCATTACAGTATTGACAGGAGTGACCACTTTACAGCCCTTTGCCACAGTCTTTGTGTGGCACTACATTAATGGTAAATGGATAGATTTTAAGCAACTCAAAATTGGGCATCCATGAGGCTTGAGCACCAGCAGAATTGTATTCAATCACCAAACGCAATTTCATAGCCTGGCACAGCCCATCACATTTGATAGCATAACATTGCCATCATGCCAGGTCATCAAAGCTGCTCCAAAACAGAGTTCAGGAAAGTACGCATGGATCAGCACCTGGCATACTTAAAAATGTGGTGTTGACCTGGTGAAGGAACAACAGAGTTACATGTACGCCAAACAGTGTAAGAAACATGCGATAAGCAGACCAAAGGGATTATGTAACCGATGGATCAGCAAGTGGTGAATAGTGGTAGACAATTAAACAACTCACTAGATGTGGAGGCTCGACAAATATCCCCCTTCACAATGATAGGGAAACGCAGGACCTCAGCGCAAAAAACAAGGCTGAAGCAAATGCAACCATTTCTAGCCAGAAGTGATAAATGGATGATCTATATCAGTCTCCTCCCGAGGTACCCAGCTTCATAGATATCACTCTTCAGATCACTCAATTGTGATTTCAAGAAACGGCTAAGTCACTGAATACTGCAAAAGGACTTACAATATTCTGGCAACAGTGCAGAAGGTTTGGGGTCTGAAAGTAGCTATGCCTCTAGTCAGGGTGTTTCCAGTGCAACAATATTGGCATCTATCCAGCAAATGGGGAAAATTAGCGAAGTGTGGCTTGTCCACAGAAGCCAGGTCAAATCAAACTCGGAGAAATTCAGTCTGCTATTAAGCAGCAGAAAAATAATTAAAAGTATCTTTGACAGTGCTTTCAAGCAACAATGCTATTCACTCACAGTTTTGTTCTGCCACAGCCACTTAGCTCCCTACCTAATGACAGGCTAGGTCCAAAAATGGCCAGAACGGCTTATCTCAAAGTTAAAGAGAGGGCAAACACCCTTGATATCAGCAACAGTGACATAGGTATGGGGTCTAAAAACCCAACCAAACCTGAAGTTAATGCTAATCAAGAAGCAACATTGATCTCAGAAGGGAGATAATTGTGGTTACTGGAGCTCAATCACCTCACATAAATAAATCTTAAAACACCCAACACAACAAAGTTTCATCCTATTCCCTAACACCAGGGAAATTACATCTTTATATCACTTCTTAATTTGACTTCACAGATTGTCCTTTGCTTCTGCCCCGTGAACTGTGGAGTTTTCATACATGGACATTCAAAAACTGAAAGCATGACTTTTCAGAATTGTACAGTACAGAAGAGGCCCTTTGGCCCCTCAAGTTTGTATTGCCAAAAATACACCACGACTTACACAAGTCCCACTTTCCCACACTAGGCCCATAGCCTCGAATATTATAACACTTCAACTGCTCATCCAAGTAGTTTTTTTTAAGTCTGTAAGGTTTACCACCTCAAATACCCTCTGAGTTAGTGCAATCCAGACCCCTCGGAGTAAAAACATTTTCCTCAAATCCATTCCAAACCTCATGATTTTCACTTTAGAGTTATTCCTCCTTGTTACTGACCCTTCAGACAAGGGGAATAGATGTCTATTCACCTGGTCTATGAACTCATAATCTTACACATCTCTATCAAGATTGCCCAGCCTTCTCTGTTCCAAAGAAAACAACCAGAGCTTACCCAGCCTTTCAAAGCTCAAATCCTCCATCCCAGGCAACATCCTGTTGAATCTCCTTTGCACCCCCTTCCAGTGCAATCACATTTTGTTTTGCACCCTTCCACCATCATCCTTTGCTCCTTGCCACTAATTTTGGAGCTCCTAATAACCTACAGATTTTTAACTAGACACTACTGTCCCGGAAGTTGCACCAATTAAAAGCTTTTTGACTGATCAATGGATCCAACAGTTAATAGGCAACAGTCTTTTGATTCACTCCATGTAATATCAAGAAATGTTTAAAGGCATTGGATATGGGACCTCATAATATTCAAGCAATAGTACTGAAGACATCTCCAGAACTTGCCAATCTATAACACTGGCATCTACACAAAGGTGTGGAAAATTTCCCAGGTATGTCTTATGCACAAAAAACAGAACAAATCCAACCCACCCAATTATCATCCCATCAAGTCTACTCTCAATTATCAGCAAAATGATGAAAGATTGGGGTTAGGATCAGTAGGGTTAGTGGTATCAAGTAGCACTAATAATCTTTTCACTGAAAGCCAATTTGGCTTTGTCAAGGTCACTGGACTGTATTACAGCCTTAGCACAAATACGAACAAAAGAACTGACCTCCAAATGTGACATGAGAGTGACTGCCCTTGACATCAAGGCCACATTTGACTGAACATGGCATCAAACAAGTCTAACAGAACTGCAATCAATTGGAGCTAGACAGTAAATTCTCCAGTGGTTGGAGTCATACCTGGCACAAAGGAAGATGACGGTGGATATTTGAGGCCAGTTACCTCAGCTCCGGGATATCTCTGCAGGAATTCCTTATGGTATATATTTTCACGTTAACCTGTTCAGACATATTATGACACACATCTGGACCAGATGGGCCCTGAATGCTATAAGAGTCCACCCACGCCTGTCCCTTAGGGTAATTTTTCTTTTTAAAACCACTCACTGAGAGATGCTGCTACAACCCTCTGGAGCAGAGCTCAGAGATGGGGACACTACCACAAGAACCATAGCTCCTTAAGGTATTTATTTTACCTTTTAAATTTTCTATATTTGGTGATGCAACTCTGAAGAGGTGGGACTTGAACCCAGATCACCTGGCTCGGAGGTAGGGTCACGGCACAGTACTACAGTAACCCTCGTTCCTCAGGGTTTTCTTTTTACCTTCATCAAATCACTTGCAGTATTTTTTTTTCACCTATTCACCACCTGCAGGAAATTGTTTGTGTTCCAACTGACAAATCTACATAGAGATCCTGTTAAAGTGTGGAATAGGGGACTAAGTCAAAATGGAGTTTGAGTTCTGTAAAGTATTTTTGTTTTCTTTTCTAATCAACTTGTTCAGAGATGTTATGGCACATCTCTGGGTAAGTAGCACTTGAAACTGGGCCTCAGGGGTAGGGTGCCCCTTCTTCCTCAGGGTGGTTTCCTAGGGCCAAACATCTCTATTGCTTCAATCAAGGTTGTTGAGGTTTGGTTGTTAAGTATATTCAATGCTGAGATAGACAGAATTGTGATTAGTAAGAGAATCAAGGGTTATGAAGTTAAGGCAGGAATGTGGAGTTCAAGATTATCGGATCAGTCATGATCTCATTAAATGGCAAATTAGACTTGATGGTATGAATGGTCTATGGTCTTCTCTATCCCTAGGGAGCTGCAAAATTCCAACCAAATAATTCAAGCTAATTTTCCAGTTTGGTAAAAATCAATTTTAACCCATTCCATTTGGAGACACATTCTCCATTCTGGATGTGAGTTTGCTCGCTGAGCTGGAAGGTTCATTTTCAGACGTTTCGTTACCATTCTAGGTAACATCATCAGTGAGTCTCCAACGAAGTGCTGGTGTTATGTCCCGTTTTCTATTTATCTGGTTAGGTTTCCTTGGGTTGGTGATGTCATTTCCTGTGTTGGTGATGTCATTTCCTGTTCTTTTTCTCAGGGGATGGTAGATTGGCTCCAAATCAATGTGTTTGTTGATGGAGTTCCGGTTGGAATGCCATGCTCTAGGAATCCTCGTGCGTGTCTCTGTTTGGCTTGTCCTAGGATGGATGTGTTGTCCCAATCAAAGTGGTGTCCTTCCTCATCTGTATGTAAGAATATGAGTGATAGTGGGTCATGTCATTTTGTGGCTAGATGATGTTCATGTATCCTGGTGGCTAGCTTTCTGCCAGTTTGTCCAATGTAGTGTTTGTCACAGTTCTTGCAAGGTATTTTGTAGATGACGTTCGTTTTATTTGTTGTCTGTATAGGGTCTTTTAAGTTCATTAGCTGCTGTTTTAGTGTGTTGGTGGGTTTGTGGGCTACCCTGATGCCAAGAGGTCCGAGTAGTCTGGCAGTCATTTCGGAAATGTCTTTGATGTAGGGGAGAGTGGTTATGGTTCCTGAGCCCATTTTATCTGTTTGTTTGGGTTTATTGCCGATTCCTCAGCAATAAACCCAAACAAACAGACAAAACGGGCTCAGAAACCATAACCACTCTCCCCTACATCAAAGACATTTCCAAAATGACTGCCAGACTACTCGGACCTCTTGGCATCAGGGTAGCCCACAAACCCACCAACACACTAAAACAGCAGCTAATGAACGTAAAAGACCCTATACAGACAACAAATAAAACGAACGTCATCTAAAAAATACCTTGCAAGAAATGAGACAAACACTACTTTGGACAAACTGGCAGGAAGCTAGCCACCAGGATACATGAACATCATCTAGCCACAAAACGACATGACCCACTATCACTCGTATCCTTACATACAGATGAGGAAGGACACCACTTTGATTGGGACAACACATCCATCCTAGGACAAGCCAAACAGAGACACGCATGAGAATTCCTAGTAGCATGGCATTCCAACCGGAACTCCATCAACAAACACATTGATTTGGAGCCAATCTACCATCCCCTGAGAAAAAGAACAGGAAATGACATCACCAACGCAGGAAATGACATCGCCAACCCAAGGAAACTTAACCAGATAAATAGAAAGCAGGACATAACACCAGTGCTTCGTTGGAGGCTCACTGATGATGTTACCTAGAATGGTGACGCAACGTCTGAAAACGAACCTTCCAGCTCAGCGAGCAAACTCATATCCAGAACCTCAACCTGAGCTACAAATCTTCTCAAAACTCGCTAACATTCTCCATTAAACAGTCTTTCTTTTACTTTCTACATAACAGTAGCAACCAAATACTGATGAAATAACCAAGGATGCTACTTAATCATCAATGAAGCAAAACCAGGCCTGTCAGTAAAGAAAAGATCAAAACAGAGTTAAACATGAAGTATGCCGGAAATAAGCCTTCAACATTCAACTTAGTGATTTCTATTGAGGGGAGGATCAAAGGAATTACTAACCTTTTAGGAAGTTGAAGATGAGCAATAGATTTCTTTTTATTCATTCATGGCATAATGGTGCCACTGGCTAGGCTAGCATTTATTATGCATCCCTAATTGCCCAGAGGGCAGATAAGAGTCAATCACATTGCTGTTGATCTGGATTCACATGAAGGTCAGACGAGAAGAGGATGGCAGTTTCCTTCCCAAAAGTGAACCAGATGGGTTTTCTGACAATTGGCTATAGTCTCACAGTCTTCGTCAACAGGCTCTTAATTCTAGAGTTTTATTGAATTCAAATTCCACCAACTGCCATGGCAGGAATTGAACCTGGGGTCCCTGGATCATTACCTGGATCTCTGGATTAATAGTCCAGTGATAATACCACTAAGACATTTTCTTCCCATTTGGTCCACCACAGTTCATGGAGGAAAATTTTCGCAACCAACTCCATTTTAAAGCTGAACAGCTATAACTATAATGTAATACGTAAACGTGACAGCTTCAGTTTTCCCAGGATAAGTGGGACAGCAGCCGAAGCACTAGTGCAATGATTGGCCAAGTAGTACAGCAGCAATAAGAGTCCATGTCAGGGTACATTTTTAGAATTTGAGTTCCTCTGACCTTCACAAAGTTAGAAAAATATACTGGTGGGGAAGAAGGGTTTCAGAAGTACCCCTCTCTTCAGCAATTTCCAATTAATATTAATGGTCACCAAACCAACACTGCCTGCTGACCGCTGCAAGTGAATTTGCGATGTCTAGACATTTGCTGAGAGGAATCTTTACAGCTACAACAGAAACTTATGACATTCACTATGTGACTTCTTATACACAGCAAAGGCATTATTACACTTTTAAGTGAAACATTACTACCACTATATTGTTCATTTGTCACAAGGAATAGAAATTGTACTTTATTGAACTGAAAATTTATTGCAGTGCAAAATTAATTTGAACAAGATTGTGAAACATTGGTAATTGTTTGATAATGGCAGTGTTTCACTGGTTTTAAATGACAAAACATTTCATTGTATTCTTGCTAGACTTTGAAATGCATTAGCTTTATTAAATTACACACACAGGAAATACTTGGTGCATTCTTATTATCTCATTTACTGAATCAGTCACTCCTAAGTGCATACTGCTGGTAAAGTGAGGCTGGAAGTGCATTTTTTAGAAAAGATTCAATATCCCATTGGAAACAAGGTTTTACTGTCTGAGCCACATGGTCACCCATCAAAACATACATCCAAAGAAATGTATTGGATTTTATTTTTTAAAAATCGCACACAGTACATCAAGACATAATGTGCATGTCATTTTGAAAGGTTTATCTCAAAGAGTATTCTTATGGTCATCCAGTCATAGTGTCATACAGCACAGAAACAGACCCTTCAGTCCAACCAGTCCATGCCAAACAAAATCCCAAACTAAACTAGCCCACCTCCCTGCTCCTGGCCCATATCCCTCCAAACCTTTCCTATTCACATACCTATCCAAATACCTTTTAAATTGTATCAGAGATAATGGGAACTGCAGATGCTGGAGAATTCCAAGATAATAAAATGTGAGGCTGGATGAACACAGCAGGCCAAGCAGCATCTCAGGAGCACAAAAGCTGACGTTTCGGGCCTAGACCCTTCATCAGAGAGGGGGATGGGGAGAGGGAACTGGAATAAATAGGGAGAGAGGGGGAGGCGGACCGAAGATGGAGAGTAAAGAAGATAGGTGGAGAGAGTGTAGGTGGGGAGGTAGGGAGGGGATAGGTCAGTCCAGGGAAGACGGACAGGTCAAGGAGGTGGGATGAGGTTAGTAGGTAGGAGATGGAGGTGCGGCTTGGGGTGGGAGGAAGGGATGGGTGAGAGGAAGAACAGGTTAGGGAGGCAGAGACAGGTTGGACTGGTTTTGGGATGCAGTGGGTGGGGGGGAAGAGCTGGGCTGGTTGTGTGGTGCAGTGGGGGGAGGGGACGAACTGGGCTGGTTTAGGGATGCAGTAGGGGAAGGGGAGATTTTGAAACTGGTGAAGTCCACATTGATACCATATGGCTGCAGGGTTCCCAGGCGGAATATGAGTTGCTGTTCCATGACAATTGATTAAACTGCCTCTAATGAAGGCTCACTCTAAATGTGGTCAAGACTTCACAAAGAGTAAGTTTTTAAAATACAACCGTTTCACACAGGATTTTAGAATTATACATCAGAAGCAGCAATGCAGATGACTCTTCAGCCCCTCTTGCTTCTGAGCTGGCTCTTCCTAGGAGAACTATACCTAGTGGATTTCACCCACGTTTTCCACATTGCCCAGTTTGTTTCTCCATTTCCAATAACAATCCAACCATGTCTTAAATTCTCTGAGCGAACCTGCCTTTGCAACACACTCAGTCAGTGCATTTCAGATCCTAACTCCTCATGGCATGAGAGAGATCATCCATTGTCATCATTGCTTCTTTAAATTATGCTCTCTGGTTCTTGGTCCTACTATGAATAGTAATAGTTACTCTGTGTTAATTTTGTGCATAACTCACATAATTTTGGATACCTCAACCTCCTTTGAACCTTCATTTTTCCATTGAAAATTGTCCCAATTTCTCCAATCTTTCCGTGTAACTGATGTTCCTCAACTCTGGAATGATTCTTGTGAATCAGTTATTAAAGACATCCTGACAAGAGGAAAATTGAAGTAAATGAGTGGAACGTTCTCCTCTCTCGAAATAGGAACAGAGTTGGAAAATTGGGGAAATAAATCAAGGGTGTTGGCTCTGGAGAGACAGTTGACTCCTTTTGCCAGTTCACCTTTGGATTATAGCACAGATTCTAGACCAGACAGGTTTCAAGGCAGTTACTTGAAACCACAACGTGTGATTTTCCAGTATAAAGTCACTGCTCACCTTCAGCCACTGTCTGTAAGAATGTATAATGCACAATAACATTGGTAAGCACAGAACTCAGGCTGTGGGCACACATCTATGGCACTGTAGACTTGTAAATAGATTTCAAGAACATGACCATCTGTGGGATATGTTAAGCAGATTAACATAGAAGATGACAAACTACATCAATGAATACTTGGGTGAAATAGCCCATGGGCAATTATGGCCCTTGAGTCTGCAATTTAAGAGCCTGAACTCACCATCTCCCCAATTAACTGTCTTCGTAGCGGTGGCTAGTTCCCTAACTAGGAACCAAGGTGATCAGTATGCCAGGTTGGGTGGGTGGGTGGGTGGGGGAGGAGGGTTCTATTTTTCCCAATCCAGGGGCATTCAGGTGCACAGATAGGGGGCAAGGATGTAACCTCTAAAAGGCAACGCTCTGCCCTTGCTTCCAAATTCCACCCACAGGATGCCAATGTCGAGAACTGTCACAGATCGAGAAATTCACCCACGTTTGCTTCTCAGCTCTCATTAGCTGATTGGTGTGTGATTGACAAATTATCACAGTCACGGGGGTGGCATGTTTGTCACCAGCTAACGCACTCACCCCAACATTTAGTCTCAGAAAGGGACTCTACCCTTTCTGAATGAAGGTTAACTTTTTTTTGTTTTTTTGAAAATAATAAATTTCCAATCTCATTTTTTGGGTACAGGCTAATTTTGTAGTACTTTCATTTAAAATTCTCATCAGACGTGATTCTTATCATAATCGAAAATTACTTTCCTGAGCTGTAAATTATAGAAGCATATGTTGGTACATCACCCATGACGACAAGCTACAACAAATCATGCTTAGACCATCATTTCCTTATATTTCTTTCATAACACAGAGAATATATTGCATAATTATCTCCATCTGCTTTTTGATTACTTCACAAATCACCTAGCCAGCCAAAGCCTGGATAGTACCTCAATAAAACAGAGAGAAATATGTGCTGTGTGAAATACTGATAGAGGGAAAACTGAAGTATTCAAACTTTATAATTCTGGCTGCACATCTCTGCCACAAACATTAGATGTAGTAACTTTCAAATTAAAAAAAAGAGTAATGATGTTCAGTCTGATGGTGAGGGGATGAATCTCTTTGCAATTTACTCCAAATTCCTGCCAATTTATTTCCTGGTTTAATTTGGAGATCAGTCGCATAAATAAAACCATTCAGTACAAGGTGAGTTAGGCACAGGTAACCAATGTTGGTCTCATGCCATAAAAGAATTTTAAGAAGTAGGATCTTGTGGGTTCAACATTATTAAAACACTTCCTGCAAATAGCACTTTCAAACTGAATACATTATAGTAGTGTAATTCAGATGGACATGAATCAGAAAGCTTCCTAACTCACCACACCAACCTCAGGAGAAATTTCTTGAATGACAAGATTGTGGTTGCAGAGGGAACAGTGCAGGTTGAATGTGGGACTGCCACACTACAATGTATATCAGACGTGGTCACACAACTATGGAGTACGAAGGTGGGCTGTTGAAAGGGATCACCTCAGTTCTCTAAGCCATCAATCAAGTTATTTCCTCATTTTTCAGGCCCTCACTCCCTGAGCCCACTCTCCATGTCCAAGTTTGCCAACATATGTAGCCCCACCATCCAAAATGGCCCATCAAACTTTCTACAATCAATTCGGACCTTTCACCTCAAATATTGCCTCATAACGTTTATGCCGACCCATGCCTGCCATCTACTCCAATGCTGATTACCTTCATGTCCATTCCCCAAACCCAAGAGCCCTTTAGAACCACCACTGTGAGCATATTCCAAACTCCCTCGCCAGCCTTTGCCTTTAAACACTCCTTATTCATTCAATATCCTATCACAATGGGCGCACACCAGGGGACAAGCTGAGATAAAATTGAATATTGTGCTAAATATTTGTACAGACTGTATTAAATTGAAGAATCAATCCCATTTATGAAAGCTCATCTCTATTCAAAGCATTTAAATTGCCTCATAACCTCATGTGGATTTACAGGTATCATTTATCAATCTCTTTCAGCTGTCAGCCAAACTGAACTTTAGACTCCCTGCTGGGACAATTACAGATTGTGGAATGTAGTCAAGGATTAGTAATGGCATAGAGATAGCATTTAATGTATCCATCCTTCAAGAGGATTCACATCTACTCTAAAAGATTTTAATACCCACAATCTCAGCTAAATCTCTAGTTACAGTGACAATGGTGTCTGTTTTAATTCAGTATCAAGTTCAAATTACTGACCTTATTTCTGGATTTCCCTCATGCCTAGATCATGCCCTGCCCACTCCTTTCCCTACCAGGCAATGGGATCTGTTGGAAATGAGGGTGGAGCTTCATATTCTTGGTCACACCTGAAATTTTGGAAGGTCCACAGACCACCTTGGCAGTGTGTAATGGTTAGAAACAAAAGAAAAATAAATGAAACTGACCTTCTTGATTTGAATGGCTGATTTTATTAAATATTCTGCTGTATTAACAATGATGAACAGCCTCGCTGTTCATGTGTAGAAAACTGAAAAATATGCTGAAAATTGATCATCAGAAGATCTATAGTGCGCATAGCATGGAATAATGCCAGAAAAGGAATTATCAAAAGAAAATCATTTATACAGTGAAGATTACAGTTGTTTATGAATAGCTGATAAACAACAAAATTTATCAGCTCTGTTAGCTTACAAAATGTTGTCGTATTTTTACTATTAACAATTGTAAGTCAAAGAAAGAAATAATTTATTACCAGATGAAAGCATCTGTCACTGTCTGATTTATGAGTTGACAGTTTTTTTCCCATATTGTGTTGAGTTTTTATTGCAATTAATAGTACAACATGTTACTTGCTCTTATTCAGTCCACTAAATCAACTCAAAGTTTTAAAAAGAATCACTAAAAATCTTGGTAGTGAATTGGCATTGCAGATCAAAATTAATTTTGAAAAAAAATGCCAAATTACCTGCTATTTGAAATTCAGTCCACATATTGGCCAATGTATGAGTTTCTCAGCCACTTTCAATATACATCTATATTAAAGTAAATGGCAAGGAAGCTAAAAAGACTGGCTGGCTATAATTTATATAGTGTTATATCCCTCAAACAGAATATAGGACACTTCAAATCCATAAGACCTTAAATTTAAAACAAAATCGCAGCTTAATTATGAAGGAGGATACATTACTGAAAATGTGATGGTGAAACAGAAGTAAATAAATTGTAAAATGTGAGGCTGGATGAACACAGCAGGCCAAGCAGCATCTCAGGAGCACAAAAGCTGACGTTTCGGGCCTAGACCCTTCATCAGAGAGGGGGATGGGGGGAGGGAACTGGAATAAATAGGGAGAGAGGGGGAGGCGGACCGAAGATGGAGAGTAAAGAAGATAGGTGGAGAAGGTGTGGGTGGGGAGGTAGGGAGGGGATAGGTCAGTCCAGGGAAGACGGACAGGTCAAGGAGGTGGGATGAGGTTAGTAGGTAGCTGGGGGTGCGGCTTGGGGTGGGAGGAAGGGATGGGTGAGAGAAAGAACCGGTTAGGGAGGCAGAGACAGGTTGGACTGGTTTTGGGATGCAGTGGGTGGGGGGGAAGAGCTGGGCTGGTTGTGTGGTGCAGTGGGGGGAGGGGATGAACTGGGCTGGTTTAGGGATGCAGTGGGGGAAGGGGAGATTTTGAAACTGGTGAAGTCCACATTGATACCATATGGCTGCAGGGTTCCCAGGCGGAATATGAGTTGCTGTTCCTGCAACCTTCGGGTGGCATCATTGTGGCAGTGCAGGAGGCCCATGATGGACATGTCATCAAGAGAATGGGAGGGGGAGTGGAAATGGTTTGCGACTGGGAGGTGCAGTTGTTTGTTGCGAACTGAGCGGAGGTGTTCTGCAAAGCGGTCCCCAAGCCTCCGCTTGGTTTCCCCAATGTAGAGAAAGCCGCACCGGGTACAGTGGATGCAGTATACCACATTGGCAGATGTGCAGGTGAACCTCTGCTTAATGTGGAATGTCATCTTGGGGCCTGGGATGGGGGTGAGGGAGGAGGTGTGGGGACAAGTGTAGCATTTCCTGCGGTTGCAGGGGAAGGTGCCGGGTGTGGTGGGGTTGGAGGGCAGTGTGGAGCGAACAAGGGAGTCACGGAGAGAGTGGTCTCTCCGGAAAGCAGACAGGGGTGGGGATGGAAAAATGTCTTGGGTGGTGGGGTCGGATTGTAAATGGCGGAAGTGTCGGAGGATAATGCGTTGTATCTGGAGGTTGGTAGGGTGGTGTGTGAGAACGAGGGGGATCCTCTTGGGGCGGTTGTGGCGGGGGCGGGGTGTGAGGGATGTGTCGCGGGAAATGCGGGAGACGCGGTCAAGGGCGTTCTCAATCACCGTGGGGGGGAAGTTGCGGTCCTTAAAGAACTTGGACATCTGGGATGTGCGGGAGTGCAATGTCTTATCGTGGGAGCAGATGCGGCGGAGGCGGAGGAATTGGGAATAGGGGATGGAATTTTTGCAGGAGGGTGGGTGGGAGGAGGTGTATTCTAGGTAGCTGTGGGAGTCGGTGGGCTTGAAATGGACATCAGTTACAAGCTGGTTGCCTGAGATGGAGACTGAGAGGTCCAGGAAGGTGAGGGATGTGCTGGAGATGGCCCAGGTGAACTGAAGGTTGGGGTGGAAGGTATTGGTGAAGTGGATGAACTGTTCGAGCTCCTCTGGGGAGCAAGAGGCGGCGCCGATACAGTCATCAATGTACCGGAGGAAGAGGTGGGGTTTGGGGCCTGTCCCCAGAGGAGCTCGAACAGTTCATCCACTTCACCAACACCTTCCACCCCAACCTTCAGTTCACCTGGGCCATCTCCAGCACATCCCTCACCTTCCTGGACCTCTCAGTCTCCATCTCAGGCAACCAGCTTGTAACTGATGTCCATTTCAAGCCCACCGACTCCCACAGCTACCTAGAATACACCTCCTCCCACCCACCCTCCTGCAAAAATTCCATCCCCTATTCCCAATTCCTCCGCCTCCGCCGCATCTGCTCCCACGATAAGACATTGCACTCCCGCACATCCCAGATGTCCAAGTTCTTTAAGGACCGCAACTTCCCCCCCACGGTGATTGAGAACGCCCTTGACCGCGTCTCCCGCATTTCCCGCGACACATCCCTCACACCCCGCCCCCGCCACAACCGCCCCAAGAGGATCCCCCTCGTTCTCACACACCACCCTACCAACCTCCGGATACAACGCATTATCCTCCGACACTTCCGCCATTTACAATCCGACCCCACCACCCAAGACATTTTTCCATCCCCACCCCTGTCTGCTTTCCGGAGAGACCACTCTCTCCGTGACTCCCTTGTTCGCTCCACACTGCCCTCCAACCCCACCACACCCGGCACCTTCCCCTGCAACCGCAGGAAATGCTACACTTGTCCCCACACCTCCTCCCTCACCCCCATCCCAGGCCCCAAGATGACATTCCACATTAAGCAGAGGTTCACCTGCACATCTGCCAATGTGGTATACTGCATCCACTGTACCCGGTGCGGCTTTCTCTACATTGGGGAAACCAAGCGGAGGCTTGGGGACCGCTTTGCAGAACACCTCCGCTCAGTTCGCAACAAACAACTGCACCTCCCAGTCGCAAACCATTTCCACTCCCCCTCCCATTCTCTTGATGACATGTCCATCATGGGCCTCCTGCACTGCCACAATGATGCCACCCGAAGGTTGCAGGAACAGCAACTCATATTCCGCCTGGGAACCCTGCAGCCATATGGTATCAATGTGGACTTCATCAGTTTCAAAATCTCCCCTTCCCCCACTGCATCCCTAAACCAGCCCAGTTCATCCCCTCCCCCCACTGCACCACACAACCAGCCCAGCTCTTCCCCCCCACCCACTGCATCCCAAAACCAGTCCAACCTGTCTCTGCCTCCCTAACCGGTTCTTCCTCTCACCCATCCCTTCCTCCCACCCCAAGCCGCACCCCCAGCTACCTACTAACCTCATCCCACCTCCTTGACCTGTCCGTCTTCCCTGGACTGACCTATCCCCTCCCTACCTCCCCACCCACACCTTCTCCACCTATCTTCTTTACTCTCCATCTTCGGTCCGCCTCCCCCTCTCTCCCTATTTATTCCAGTTCCCTCCCCCCATCCCCCTCTCTGATGAAGGGTCTAGGCCCGAAACGTCAGCTTTTGTGCTCCTGAGATGCTGCTTGGCCTGCTGTGTTCATCCAGCCTCACATTTTATTATCTTGGAATCTCCAGCATCTGCAGTTCCCATTATCTCTAAATAAATTGTGCTCCTTTAAAATTCTGCCTGCGGCATCCATCAAAAGTCCTTTGCTGAAGAAGTGTCCGGACCCAGAACCTCAACATTTCTGTTCCGCTGATGCTGCCTGGCCTGCTGTGTTCCTCCACACTGCATTGAATCACTTAGCATCAGTACTGGCTTTGTCAAGGACTCAACTTTAGTTTCCCCATCTCTCTATCTTCTAAGTTCTCACCCTGCCATTGAGCTAGATTGCTTGCTGCATCGTGTACAATCACTATTTATGAAAGGCTGTCCAGCCAGTATAGCAGCAGTCCCAGTGAGCAATCCAAGCAAATGGAAGTACGTCTTCAAAAGATGGATTGCCTATCCTATGGTGGTTCTCGTGGCTGCATGGGCTGTATTGAAGCTTGGTTCACTATTGGCCAGAGGGTTTTGCACATGGATCATTAGCTAAGCTATTTGGGACATGACTTGTCACCCAATAGTTAAGGCTAGAGGAGATGGAGATTGGGGGAAGTAAACAAAATAAGAAAGTGGGAGTAAGTATTGTGACAGCTCCCTGCTAGTGTGTGTATATTTGGAGGAATTGCTACCTGTAGTCACAAACAATTTGGATATTGAGGGAGTGAAATCCCATCCTGTTCATGAGCATGGCTGCATGATACCAGAGAACTTAGAGTGCTTTAGATTTCATTGTAGTCCCTTGAAACCTATCAATAATGGCAAATCTCATGGCTCAGATGGTGTTGATATCTGGGTTAATGGTGAACAGGAAAAATGGAATTGGTTTCCTGTAAAGGGCATCAGTAAACTCAAAAAAACCACAGGAGTTGTTGTTTGTTACCTGATACAGGAACATAGGAACGTTCAGTCCTTTCAGCTTGTTCTACAATTCAATGAGATACTAGCTGATCTAGGTTTAACTCCATATACTTGTCTTTGGCCCATATCCCTCAACAAAAGTGTACCTCTCAAATTTAAAACTAACAACAAATCTAACATCAACTGCCATTTATGGAAGAGAGTTCCAAACCTCTACTATCCTGTCTGTAGAAAAGTATCTCTCCTGAATTGTCTGGCCCTAATTTTTAGACAATGCCCCCTAATTCTAGAAATCCCAAACAATGAAAATAGTTTATCTTTATCTACCCTGCCTTTTCCTGTTAATATCTTAAAGCCTCAATCAGATCATCCCCACAACCTTCTAAATTCTAGAGAAAACAAGCTTGATCTCTAGCTATGGACCAGCCTAAACTCCCTTCAAATATACCAAGGAGATAGCCTAGACCCTAACTTTTATCTTATTTAAAGGCAATTGTAGGGCTCAAAATGTAATTCAATTGGTCACATTACTCTGCTTTAAGCAAATCACACTTTATTCCTTCATGTAGTCAAAATACAAACAAAAGAAAGAAGAATGGATATAATTTTAACTTTATTTAAAAACTTAGTATAATCGATTATTTATGTTAACTGTAACCTTATTTCTTTACTTTCCTACTTATTCTGTGATGTAATGCTTAACTTTGCAAACTGTTTCTCTTACTACTTTGTACTCAAGTTAATTTTTTTTTGACCTAGGCACCTTGGTACCTAAGAAAGCACCTTGTGTGGTGACATTATACAATTTTCACCATACTCCTGTACTTCTGCATTTGAGTACACATGACAAAAGAATTTAAATCAAAATCTATTTAACTTGTAAACAGCAATTGCTCCAATATCGTGAAATCTCAAACACACTGTTGGCAAAGGCAAATTCAGTAAATTAGATTGTCTCATATTTGTTGTTTCTCCAGTCCCAGAGGAAAGAACATCAAGGGAAAATTCTGGCAGAGAGAGAGAGTGAGAGGGAGAGCAAGAGCGAGAACTAGAGAGGAAGAGAGAGGGAGAGAGAAAACTCAAACATTTCACTGCAGCAGGGAGAGACGTAAGGCAACTTCAAAAACTCAATAATTACTGAAAGTTAAACTGAAAACTCTGGGAGTCTTACTGCACCCTTCGTGCTGCTTCTATTGTTTCAACTTTTAAAAAAATGCCACAAATCCTCACAGGCTATTTACTTTATTAGCTTGGAACAAACCATCAGTACCTCTGTCTCAACCACTCTTCAAAAAAGAAAGGACAAAATACACCTCTTATAGTTATAGTATCATCACACTCTTCTCATAACTTAATCTCAGTATAAATTGACATTGTACCCCTTCAATGCTAATATATCCTTCTTAAGGTGATTCGGATTGAGCAATGCTTTTGAACTTGCATTACACTGGCTGTCCTTACAGAATAAAGGTTGCTTGAGATTAAATGGTGCCAAACTGTTTAATGGTGTAGAGCAAATCATCAGCACCATCATCCAGCAGCCATATTTATGCCAGGTAATAAAGTGTGAAGCTGGATGAACACAGCAAGCCAAGCAGCATCTCAGGAGGACAAAAGCTGATGTTTCGGGCCTTGACCCTTCATCAGAGCTCTGATGAAGGTTCTAGGCCCGAAACGTCAGCTTTTGTGCTCCTGAGATGCTGCTTGGCCTGCTGTGTTCATCCAGCTTCACACTTTATTATCTTGGATTCTCCAGCATCTGCAGTTCCCATTATCTCTGAGCCATATTTATGCACTTGCTTTGTTTCTTTCCATCAACAGGACTTGCATTCAAAAATTGCTGCAGTTAAAATACTGCTTTCCATGCACTCGACACACTTCCTTTTCTTTTAAGTGATGTATTAACAATATGTACATCCCATACTATCCTTTGTCCTTCAGAATGTACTTCTGGAAATAGTTCTTCCTTTTCTCCATTGTCTTGTTCTTGTTAGGCCTGAAATTTCATTCAGTACAGTGCAAAGCCTTGTCTGTCACAAATAGTCTCTGGCTGATCGTGACTGACAACATCCCTACTTCTACACATCAGTAACTCACTTGAATGCAAGTCCCTCATCTCTCAGCAGATATACTCACCTGTTAAGATCTCTTATTCCTAAGACAATCCCATCTCAGATGAGATCACTATTCAGTTGCCTGAATTCATAACATTCATCTTTAAGTCTTAGTCATATACTGATTAATGTTCAACTGCTCTTCCTGAGCTCTTATCTTAAATTTCATACTGTTTGTAAACAACTTTAGTTGAAGGTTCAACATGTGTCTTAAATGCCTTAAAAATTCTCCTGCCTGGCTGTTCTTCCCCCTTAACCTCACAGATGAGTATAACAGCTAACAACACACTTTCCCCAATACTGATAACACAATAACCAGCCTTATTTTTTCAGATTCTGTGTTTAACAGACTGTTGGATATGTTATAATTTTGAGATAGAATTGGAACTTCCTCCAGTCTCAATCTCAAATTAAAAGCCATTCTGGCCACCGACAAGCGCAAAGGTGCAGGTTTATGTTCTCCGGTGATTCTTCCAGTAACTGCTTGGGTATAGTTCTAAATATCCACACAATGATAGCAACACAGTTCTGACACTATGTTCGATGGTGGTTTTTAACAATTTCTGCCTTTATGCCTCAATACAAAAAGCAAAAAAGCATGATTATGCCAATTCATAACAGTACAAGCTACAGTATACAAAGGCATTTCTCCAATGGCACATTGTGCACCCAATTTCCCCACAACGCATCATCATCAGCCAAAAGGTACCAATGGAACATTAAGGTTTCCACTTAAAAGCTTTTCAAAGTTATTTTACCAAAAGCTAGACAATAAATTGCGAAATATATTTGAAAAATATTGCCAGGCATGGTTTATTTAAAACAGAAACAATACTTGCATGAGATTAAAGAATATTGTTATAGCTTTTACTCTGTTTCCTGGAAGATTCAGTAAGTTTCCATAATTTCTTAGAGAAAGTTATTTATGTCGGTGACTTTTTTTTCAACTTATTTGTAGTTTCAACATTGTATGTCCAGAGTTAAAATCACAAATCCTTCATATTAACTGTTTTTGTCATTTTGTTTATTTTTTGAGTTTGGCGCAGAGTTTGCAGACCTCCAATTACTATGTTTCATTAATTGTAAGCAATTTGAAGGATCATGTTTTTAAAGGTCCCAAGTCGAAGCACGGTTGACATTTGACTTTGTTGCATTCATTTACAGGTGGTAAATGAATTTTCCACCATGAAATTGCACCTGAGCCCTAAACTTCAAAGGTGCCAGAAATACATTTGATAATTACTGAATCAAATGCTTTTATTTTCCCAGTCAAGAATTCCTGGCAGCAACTGTGAATATGTTAATCAGTGTCAGTTTTAGGATCTCTTCATGAAATTGATTTTTTTAATGCATCCTTGGGTCGTCGCTGGCAAGACCATAATGTATCACCCAAACCTACTTACTCTTGAGCGGGTGGTGATCAGCTGCCTTCTCAAATCACTGCAGTCCATAGGTTAAGCACAATGCTCAGATCTTGACCCAGCAACAGGGGAGCAACCACCATCTAGTGCCATGTCACATTGGTGTCTGATTTGGAGGGAGCTTACAGCAGTAGCATCACCATCCATCTGCTGTTATTGTTCTTCTAGGTGATGAAGATCACCATTTTAAATATACTGTTTAAGCACCTTAACAAATTCCTGTAGTGCACATTGTTTGTCGTGCATTGCTGGCATTGTGTACAGATTGTGGAAAGACTGAATTTTTAAGATGAATGATGAGACCCTGAACAAGTTGCCGATTTATCTTGCATAGAGTCTGGCATTTCAAGAGATGTTGTAGCTGCACCAATCCAGGCAAATGGAGAATACCCCATCACAATCCTGACCTGTTCCTTGTGGAAATGCTTCAAAGATTTAATTGTCAATTCTCAGCCTCTGGCCTACTCTTGCAGCGACATTATTTAATGACTGATCCAGGTAAGTTTATGATCAATAGTAACTTTGAGTTGTTGGCATTAAGGGATTCAGAATGGCAGTGCCACCGAACGCATAAAGGAAATTGCTTGATCTTTTTTCTTGAGCTTGATCTTTCACAAACTCTGGAATTGATTGTGCACAAGTATAACTTATGAGGTCTTGCTTTGTACAAACATGAAATTCTTCAGTATTTGAAGGATTGTGCAGATCATCCATGCCATACAATTAACAGCAAACAACTTCACATTGATGTTATGATAAAGGGAAACTATTCAGTGAAGTAATTAAGATGGTTGGACCAAGGACATTATCCTAAGGAATTTCAAAAGCAATGTTCTGAGAATGAGACTTTTGATCTCTAACAAACACAACCATCTTCCTTTATGTTAAGTCTTACTCCAATCAATGCAATATGTTTCCTTCAATTTCCATTAGCTCCACGTTTGTGTGGGTTCGTTGATGCCACATTGGTTTAATTGATATTCTGATGTCAAGGTCAGTTAGTCTTGCTATGATCCCAATTGATGGCACTACTGAACAAGTTCGATCCCAGAATGAGGCCTTGCTTGATCAGTCAAATGCATTTTCTTCTTTTGTTAAGTTAGTTACACAGTAATTAATCAGAGACCTTCACAAAATGCTGCAGATTTTCTTGAAAAATACAACAGAAGTTTATCACAGAAACAAATTAATTAAACAATCTCATATCACATGGCAAAACAATGTTTTAACTTGATTCCAGACCTATGTGTTCCAGAGATTCAAGTCCAGAGAATTTACTTTCCATATTTCAATTCTTAACTGTTCTACTTGGCTGAGTTCAACTATTTCTTAGCCTTGGACTATGAAGACAATTTAACAAGTCTTTTCCAAATCCAAAATGAAATCTTCCAAACATTTGACAGCATTAACTTTCCGTCCCAATAAGCTGCAACCAAATTTTCCTGGTTCAGAAGTTGCACAACTGTGCTTCTGCTGAGGGAACTTTTCCTTTATCTACAGTGCATATTTCTTCTACGAGAAAATTTAAATTGGCTTCTAAATGCAACCAAGCTGAACAAAGCTGCTCCAGAACTGATCTTTTTTAAAAAAGAGATCTTGCTTATCCTAATTTTTTCTAAATTGAAAAAAAATTTAATGGCAACACTTGTTTACTTTGTAAACATCACATTATATAGAAATCATTCCCTTGGCACCAGCGGAGTTGCAGTTACTTGCTCTCTGACACATACTGGATTAGGTCACTGTTCCAGAAGGAATCTGACCTCGTGTTTACTGAAGAATACCTTTCACAAAAGTAGCCAACAGCTATATATGCCATAGTTTTGAAATTCAAATTCCAAAAATAACATTAATATACATAAATTATAAACTATTCGTCACAGTCTCACCTTACTTCTGTATTAAACTCTTATGTCCATGTTTACAACAATGTATAATAATGTGCAAAGTTACAACACTATCAACAACATCATCCACCACCATAACTACGAGCCGGCTTATGCAAAATGAATGGAGACAATTGGTTTTCTTCTGCATTTCTGGGACAAGCCTTAGCAGTACAACTATCTTGTCCATTATCACCAAAGTCCTGCCGGGCACTGAAATGAAGTTGTATGCCTTTTGTGTAAAATTGTGCATTGGTCTGCAGTTCACTTCGCTCAGCCATGATCTGCTCACTGAAGCTTGGTTTGGGTTCCAGCAGGGCTACTCAGTTCCTGACCTCAATACAATACTCAGTCTAAAGATGAACAAAATAGCTGAATTACAGGGGTGAGGCGAGAGTGGCTGCCCTTGACATCATAGTTGCACTTGACTGAGCATGACATCAAGGATACCTAGCAAAACATCACTCATTGTGAATCTGACAGAAATTTAACTGCTGGTTGAAGCCATACTCAACAACAAGAAAGACGGTTGTGGTTATTGGCAGTCAATCATCTGCATCCCAGGATACCACTGCACGAGTTCCTAAATTAGTATCCAAGTTCTAATGATCTTCAACTGCTTCATCATGGATCTTCCCTCCATCATAAGATGAGAAGGTATTTTCTGGTGATTGTGCATCCTGTTCAAGAACTTTGATACCCTCCAGGACAAAGTAACTCATTTAATAGGGACACCAGCCACCAAATTTAGCACTCCTTCCAGCACTAATGCACAGGGGCAGAAGTCTAAATGCAATACAAGATGCACTGCAGCAAATAAATAAGGTCCCTTCCAAAACTACAACCACTACTTTTTCTTTGAGTCGATATTTCTGCCACTGTTAAACCACCATTTGCTGCCCTCCCTAGCTGCACTTAAGGAAATGACTTGCTTGGCTATTTCAAAGGGCACTTAAGAGTGAATTGTACTGCTGTGGGCTTGGAGTTGCATCTAGACCAGACCAAGTAAGGATGGCAAATTTCCTTCCCTGGAGGTTGTTAATAAACCAGATTTTTCAATGGTTTCATGGTATATACAAAGAAATTTCCAGAGAAAATCTGCAGTTTGGCAGCTTCTGTGAAAAGGAGAAAGATGTTAATGTTTCGAGTCCAGTGAATCTTCTTGAGAACAGTTTTGAACTTTAGAATTTCTGAAGTAGGGTCGCTGAGGTAAAAGTGTTGACATTCTGTCCATAGATCTTCTGAGTTTCTCCAGCAATTTCTGTTTTTATTTCACAACTTCAGCATCCACTGTTTTTCATTTTATTCTAATGGTTTCAGGGTCATCATTATGGAGATTGGCTTTCAATTTTAACTTTTACTAACTGAACATAAGATCTATAACCTGCCAAGGAGGAATTTGCACATAGCCTCAGAGAATTCATCATGGTTCTACTAATCTGGTGACATTATCACAATGGCACCCCTAAAATACTAACTCGAAGGACAAGGGTATCAGATACATGAGACACCATTCCATGAAAGCTCCCCTCCAAACCAAATGCCAAGATTGGAGCTATGTCACTGTTCCTTCACTGTTGTTAGGCCAAAATCCTAAAAATTGCTTCCATCCACAGCACTGTGGGTATACCTATGCCACACAGCCTTCACTGGTTCAAGATGATGGCTCACCACCACCTTCTCCAGCACAAACATGGTTCCTAAGGACTTGGAGTAGATCTGTAGCTCAGGTTGTGGGTGAGGAAGTTGGTTGGCTCGCCAAGCTGGTTTGTTATTCCACATTTGTTTCATTACCATACTTGATAAGATCCTCAGTGCAGCCTCTGATAAAGCGTCAGTATGTTTTCCCGCCTGGTTTTTAAGCTCTGGGGTCAGTTGCGATGGATTGCCTCACTTCCGGGTTTCCTCCACAGTGGAATGTATATGGGGTTGAGTTCACCGTGTTTATTAATAGCATGCTTTGTGGAGTGCCATGCTTCCAGGAATTTTTGTGCTTGTCTCTGCCTAGCCTGTCCCAGGATCTTGGTGTTATCCCAGTCAAAGTGGTGGTTCTCCTTGACCATGTGGATTGAGTATTGGTCATGTCTTTTTTTAGCCAGTTGGTGACATGACCAATACTTACACATCTCAATCCACATGGACAAGGAGAACCACCACTTCAACTTGGACAACACCAAGATCCTGGGACAGGCTAGGCAGAGGCAAGCAGGAGTATTCCTGGAAGCATGGCACTCCACGAACCAGGCTATTAATAGACACATTGAACTCGACCCCATATGCATTCCACTACGGAGGAAACGCGGAAGCGAGGCAATCCATCGCAGCGGGCCCCAGAGTTTAAATACCAGGCGGGAAAACACACTGACGCTTCATCAGAGGCTGCACTGAGGATGTTACCAAGCACGGTAATGAAACGTCTGCAGAACAACAAACCAGCTTGAAGAGCCAACCAACCTCAACACAATCATGGCTGGGTAACACACTTTGAACTTGCCAGCAATGCCCATATCCCATGAAAGAATACAAAAGAAATCAGCCCCCATAAATGAGATAATAATGATTGACGACTAAAAGCCTTGTCAAAATGTGTAGTTTTAAGGAGCATCTTCAAAGAGGAATGAGAAATAGAGACACAAGAATGTTTAGAAAGGGTGTTCCAGAATCCATGGCCATGGCAAAAGAAGGTCTGGCCACCTATTGTGATGCACGTAAAAAATTGGGTGTTCTTAAGCAGCTGGATTTAGGAAAACACAAAAACTTCAATAGCGCTGGGGCAGGAGAAGATTATGGAGATTGGAGACGGGAGGCAACAAAGGGATTTGAAAACAGCCTAAAGCTTTAAAATTGAGGAATTGCATAAGAGATCCAATGTAATTCAACGTGTACAGAGGTGATGAGTGAATGAGATTTAATGAAAATTAGAACACTTTCAGAAAATTTTTGGATGAACTCATCTTTAGATTGCGCAATGTGGAAAAACTCCACAGGAGCGGGTTGAAATAATCAAGCAGAGAGTTAACTAAAACAAGGCAAAAATTTTGCAGACATATGCTCATCTTCAGAGTATGATCTAGATTTCAAACAATCTGGTTCAGCTTCATAAAATTGTCAGGGAAAAAGAAGCAGCAAGTTTTGAGCAGATTGGGATGCTGACAATTGGATGCAGAATGAAAGCAGTTGGCAGAGGAGTAAAATGCTTTGCAGATGCTATCAGGTAAATGCAGAAATGTCTGTCCTGACAGCATCACTAACGGGTGTGCACCTGACTGAATACAAGAGTTGTTCAGAATATCCCCTTCTAATTAGTGAGCTGATGCAGTAAGGAAGGAAGTGCTTGTAATATTGGAGCGAGTGAAGCTCTGAGGTCAGATACCAGGCCAAGAACTAAGTTTTTTAAAAAAATAACAAGTCTCATTCTTGTTGTCTGGATCAGAAAAGTTGCAAAATCATATTTAGGATGTGGTGGCATGAGGGCTACAAAGGACTTGTCTGAATCCTTTCATCTACTGATATGTATGAGAAGCAAGGTGCATTGTCTTGTGATTAACTGTTTTAGACATCTTTGAGAAGTTTTAAGGAGTTGAATGATACTTCATCTTTTGAATGGGTGGAAAACCCACTAGAAATGTATCCCTCTAATGAAGTATTAAAACATGGGTTGTCCTGATGATTCTTCGACTATTTGAACAGCCAATCCCAGCCGTACAAGTAAACCTCCCGTCTCCAATCTCCATAATCTTCTCCTGCCAGGGGCTGGAATTACGGTGCATGAGCTACACACAGGGATGATCAGGGGAAAAGAACTAAAATATTACTGGGCAAATGATATGGAAAGTTTTTACTAATACGGGATGAATGTAGCAAATTGCTAAATATATTGGCCTCCTTATCACTACAACTTCAAGTCAAATCACACTGCTGTGATATCTAAATCTTCCAAAGGAAAGTGTGTTCTTAACATCAATCATTACATCAGAAATTACTGTGAGGGATTCCTCCATTATTTAGTGCTAATTTGGGGCATAAATTCAACACGATAATGCTACTTAAAATCCCATGGTAATCTATGAATTCTTTTCACATTAACAAGAAACACTTCATAATGTCATAAGGATGTCAAAGAAGCTCCTTTTCTGGTCCCTTAACTAGCTGAGCCGCAGGAAAAACATTCACACAAACACTTAAATATTTTTGATGCATATAAAACAGTACTGTCATTCAATGCAAATTTCTATTCAACTTTTATTACATACTCACATTCACTTTTACAATAAATGACAAAACAGTAAATGGATCTATCAGTTTTGCAAGTAAAATACCAACAAATACAATAAGGTAATGGTGAATTGAGCAGTACAACAATCACTCAAAGGAATCCTGGTGTGTGTGGATGCCAAGCTCATTATATGGCTGCATTTCAATTGTTTTGTCACTAGCTTTAACTTATTTCCTTCGTAGAAGCCAGGGGCAGAAAATCAAATTTTTTAAAATAGATTAGATCTAGAGTTGCTCAAAATAGATTGGCCATATCATTGGTTAATGGAATACAGGCCAAGTCATATCTGACCCAGAAATCCCTTGAGCTGTATGGTTCTTTTAACAGTTAAGTGCCTTCCTAACTCTTTTGTGAGCCTGGCAAAGCAAGAGTGTTTCTCTCCACTGCATTAAGCAAACCTACATCTGTGATTATTCTTCATCCCTTCCTCCTGTTATCCAATTTTTCCACATGCTGCCCAGCAATGTTCAGAATGCTAATCACCCCAGCCTATGGCAACTCTCACTCCCCTCTTGATTAGTCTCTACCATCTCGCTGATTCAATTTTTAAATCCCACTTAGGTTAGGTGGGTGCAAGACTGTTGTAATCTTTAAGAACAAATCTTCCTATCTCAATTATCTTCCTCAGATCTCTCTGATTTGTCCCAAACATTACCTATCTGCTCCAAACTCCATGATCTTCAGTCCCAGTTCCCTGAATTTTCCACCCACATTCTCTATGGCCTGGTCTCTTGCGTCCTACCTCCACGCCCTCCACCTTAATCTCCACTTTGAACTACCCCCATCAACAATCTCAATCTCACACCTGATTTTTTCATCTTATATTTTCCCTGAAATTCCAAAAGGCCTACTGGATTTACTCTGGTGGTCTTCTAAACACAAATTTTCCCAAACCTACAAAGACAGAATGCACCCATGAAAATAAACCTACTGAATAACAGCTAATACAGCTCCGAGAGACAGGGGATCTTGTAGAACCAACCAATCTTACTTCTTTCTTCTAAGCGATGATAACCTAAAGTCCATGTCCTGAGCCCTACAGCAGCTTTCACATTTTCAAAGGTTTTTGATAAAGAATCAGAAGTGAATGTTTTCACAGACTTAAGAGCAACTAGTCATTTGGCAGTGCAGAACTTGAGGATTGCAAAGGAAGCCACATTTTGTCAGAGTTTTTGTCTTAGAAAAGCAGGAAAATTTGCAAGAGGTACAATATACAGGGGAAATAAAACTATGCTTTTTGACAATGAACTATGGACTGATTGGTCCAGGCTTTGCCATGGTGAATGCAAGGTTATCATCTACTGAAGGGTGGTATGGATGTCCAAAACCAAGTCAAACTAGTGAATAGGTGATGGTTCTACATATTAATGAAATGATAATTGGTTGAAAAAAATGAGTGCATAAATATGGGGAGCAAGTAATCAATGGAGATTGTGATGTATGAAATAGGAATAGAACTCTAACATCTATGACTGAACTTCGTGTAGCCAGCACTTCAACATCTGGTGCTTCACAATGGTGGCATATATGATAGTTAGCTGTTGGTAAGTCAAGGATTGAGAACTAAGCACTATTCTAACCCAACTCAGGAAGGACAGGTGAATCTAAATGGAAAGCATTGCAGTAGGATTATCTTTGTTGAAAATGAATCTTATGAAATACAGAGGAATAAAGGTAACCATGTAGACCATAATAACTGTCTTACCCAAGGAGAAACAAGGAACAAGACAAAAACAGGGAAGCTCAACAGTTCTGGCAGCATCTGTGGAGACAGAAACAGAGTCAGTGTTTTGAGCCTGGAATGATGTCTTCAGAACATCACATCGGACTCAAAACAATAACTCTCTTTCTCTCTTCACGGCTACTGCCAGATCTGTAGAGTTTTTGTAACATTGTTTGTTTCAGATTTTTAGCATTGGCAGTACTTTGCTTTTATTTGAGAATAAGAAATAGCCTTGACACTTACATTATAATATTACAGCAAGATAAGTCAGAAAGTTTCATTCAGAATTGAATCTTCATGATTTGATCACTGACACAGCTTTGGGTAAGTTAATTTTCACAGACAAAATTTATCTAAAAAGATAATTTGCTAACTGCCTATGAAACATAGTCAAATTTAGAAGGAGTCACGATATCACCATAGAAGAATGCACAACAGAATTCAGTTGATTGTACACAAGACTAAAGAAATTCCAGCTGCAAATTTGTCAGTTTGTTTTGGAATTTAAATTATCAGACTATTATCAAGGACAAACAACTTGTTTTGATGGGAGTTTAATCTGCACAAGCACAAATTGCTTGAACAAATGTTGGCACTTTGTTGAAACAAAATTCTTAAAGCATTCATTTTCAGCTACATAATGACACAAATGGGACAAGCAGCTATGTGATAGCAAATTGAAGCACAACATTAACAGGCTGGCAGGACCATAATACAGGACACAGGAGACAATACAAAAGAAAAAAAAAACTTGAAGAGAAATGAGGACAGAACTGCTTTTGACAATTTTGTGAAGAGAATGTGAAACTTATAATAAAAGACTGAATCTTAGAAATGCCCAGGATACAGCCTATTGACGTTTTAGGTGTAGCTCTAAGTACCATTATGCCGTGAACTGTCCTAAACAGAGTAATAGAGTATTTGAAACTTAGAAAAAAAATGAAAAATTCAGAGAGAGAGAGAGGCTGGAGATATGGATCAAACAGAGGGCACAAGATGTTTCTGTCCAATGAAGAATATATGAGTTGCAGGACCTTTTAATTATGCAGGATTAAACAGCAGGTGCAAGTCTGCAGAGTGTGGAAAAGACTCTCCATGTAATAAGGATCAGAATTAAGGAATTTGAGAGTTTTCTATCCCTGCCCCAGTTTAATATGTAGGAATAATAATATATTAAAATCATTAATCATTCCTGAGCCAGAATCCATAATTTTATCAACATGGAAGTAGTGAAAGACCATTGCTACTGAGTGGGCTGTTGATTTTTAAAAAATGGCAGAGTAAATGAGATATGAAAAATGAAAGTTTATGCATTTGGAAAAAAAGACTGTGAAATTGCAATTTAGAAGGCACTACTGCAATGGAATAAACCTCTCCACTAAAGAGATTATGGACTTGTTACTGACATCGAGGCAGAAATTTAGAAGACAAGACAGGAATAGTGGAAAAACTGAAGAATGCAATAACCATATAGAAGAGAGAAATGATAGATGCAAGATCTGTAATATATACCCAAGGACATCATCACAACCTACAGTAATCTACCATTAAGGGATTTCAATGAGGTCGGGGCCATGGATTTAAAAGCGTGTGATAAAGGAAAAAAACACTTTCATTTTGCATTGTGTAGATTTGGCTATTAGGTTTAGTCAGCTGATGATAATAGACTGCATAGATAAGAAAACAATTGTAAGGTAGTGGAAATGCAGATTACAATTTGACTTCAACCACCAGCAAAATTTCTCAATGACGATGGGTGCGGAAAGGGGGAGAAATTTGCTAGTGATGAACTTAGAGCTTATGTATGCAAACAAGAACACAATAGTTAAGAATACAGCAGCAGAAATCCCTTTTACCAACGTGGTGTACATAAAGAATCACAGTAATAGATGTAACAGTTCAAAATTTTAGCAGATCAACCACACTGTTAATTATCAACTGCACTGGCACAGGCTAGCCATGGAAAGAAGTTTGCACAGATGTTCTGAGGATATATTCTGGGCTCAGGTAGAAATCATCATGTTCCATTAGTCCCCAGCTTGGGAAAGGACAACAATTAATTTTACTCTTTGGAGTATTTGAATACACACCTCGCAGAGAGAAAAGCATTTGTTAAAGTCAAAGTCTAGAAGAATTCAGCAAGTTTAAAAAATTACTAAGGCCATGGTTTACTATAAGATAGGGGCTTAAAATGTAGAGAGGCCTGAGAATGGACATTGGTGATAACGGAAAAATAATGATCGTACAGCATTTCTAGGTATAAATTTCAAATTTGCAGATTCCAAAGAAGTTATAAACTTGCAGGTAACCAAGTACCACACATGACTATGTGTTGCAACATGACTATGTGTTGCAAAGCTATGAGGATTACATGGTTACAATAACATATCATCAGATGTAAGTTATATTATCATATGTAAGTTCTGATCATCAATATGACAATAAGACTTAGGAGCATACTAAGCCATTTGGGCCATCAAATTTGCTCTGTGCTATTCAATGAGGTCACAGCTGAAAAGATAATCCTTAACTCCAGTTTTCTGTCTTTTTTTCACAATTCTGATTCGCTTACTGATTAAATATCCATCTCGCTCAGCCTGAATGGCAGCCTCTATACCCCTGTGTGATAAAGAATTCCACAGATTCTCTGAGGGAAGAGATTCCTCCTAATGTCAGTCTTAAATGGTCAATTCCAGATTATGCACTGTGGGCCTGGACTCTCCCACAGGGGAAACAACCTCTCCACGTCTACACTGTCAAGTCCCCCAAAATCTTACATGTTTCAATAAGCTTGTCTCATTCTCTCACATTGAAAGGAGTACAAGCCCAACCTACAGATCTCTCCTGATAAGAAACTCCTTCCATACCTAGGATCAACTGAGAGAACCTTCTCTGGGCTGCCACCAGTGCCAACACATCTTTCCTTATAAAAAGGGGCAAAAACTGTTCACGGTATTTTAGACGCAGTCTGATTTGTTAGTTTCAGTGAGACTTCTCTACTTTTATGCTCCAGCATTCATTGCCAGCATTCATTGCCCATTGTTAATTTCCCAGAGGGTAGTTCAGAGTCAACCACATTGCTGTGGGTTTGGAGTCACATGTAGGCCAGACCAGGTAAGGCTGGCAGCTTCTTTCCCTAAAGAACATTAGTGAACTAGCTGGGTTTCTCCCGACAATCGGCAATGGATTCATGGTCATCAGTAGATTCTTAATTCCAGATATTTATTGAATTCAAACTCCACCATCTGCCATGACGGGATATGAACTTGGTCTTCAGAACATTACCTGGATCTCTGGATTAACAGTCCAGCAATAATACCACTAGGCTATTGCCTCCCCTATAGGCTAGCTTTTTGTGATTCATGTGTGAGGAACCCCAAAATCTGTGTTATGGGTTTTCTGCAGCCTTTCACCCTTTATATAACATTCTGCTCCTTTATTCATTCTGCAAAAGTGCATAACCTCATATTTTTCCACATTATATTCCATCCACCAAGTTTTTCCCCATTCACTTAACTTAGTTATATCCCTTTGTAGGCTGTGTCAACCTCACTATTTGCCTCCAATCTACTTTTGTGTCATTTGTAACCTTGGCAATAGCATAATCATTTCACTCATCCAAGTCATTAATAAATCTGGATGTGAGTTTGCTCGCTGAGCTGGAAGGTTAGTTTTTAGACGTTTCGTCACCATTCTAGGTAACATCATCAGTGAGCCTCCGACGAAGCGCTGGTGTTATGTCCCGCTTTCTATTTATCTGGTTAGGTTTCCTTGGGTTGGTGATGTCATTTCCTGTTCTTTTTCTCAGGGGATGGTAGATTGGCTCCAAGTCAATGTGTAACACATTGATGTCATTTCCTGTTCTTTTTCTCAGGGGATGGTAGATTGGCTCGAAGTCAATGTGTTACACATTGACTTGGAGCCAATCTACCATCCCCTGAGAAAAAGAACAGGAAATGACATCACCAACCCAAGGAAACCTAACCAGATAAATAGAAAGCGGGACATAACACAAGCGCTTCGTCGGAGGCTCACTGATGATGTTACCTAGAATGGTGACGAAACGTCTAACTAACCTTCCAGCTCAGCGAGCAAACTCACATCCAGAACCTCAACCTGAGCTACAAATCTTCTCAAAACTCATTAATAAATATTGTAAATAATTGTGGCCCCAGCACTGATCACTGCGATACTCCAATAGTTACATCTTGAAAATGCCCTGCTTATTTCAACTCTGCTTTCTATTATTTAGGCAATTCTACATCCTTTTTAATATACTACAACCAACAACATGGGCTATTATCTTATTAAATAGGCTTGTATAGTACCTTATAAATCTTTGGTGAAATTGAAATACATTACATCTGCTGGTTTTCCTTTTATCCAAACTGCTTGTTCCCTCCTTGAAAGAATTGTACTAAATGTGTTAGACATGATTCTCCCTTCACAAAGCCATGATGGCTTTGTTGTCCTTTATTCTGCATTTCTAAATGCTCTAGTATTATACTCTGCGTGAATGGCTTCTAGCATGAAAACCTTTGCAAATTATCTGTTCAAATCTTCTGCCAATTTTTTCATCCTCCAATATCATTTCCCCAGCTTTATTCTCTAAGAGACTAGGTTCAATTTGACCTCTCTCATCCTTTTTATTTAAAGAGGTTCTTGTTGTCTCATTTTATATTTCTTGCTAACTTACCCTCAAGGTTTATTTTCTCCCTTTCCTTTGTTGTTTTATTTAACACTTTCTCAATCCTCTGACTCACGACTAATCTTTGCTGCAATATTTATTTTAATTTTAATTTGATAGTATTCTTTACTTGTTTGGTTAACCATGGTTGGTTGAAACCCTTTCAAGATTCCTTCTTTCTCACTAAGATATATCTGCATTGTGAGTCACAAACTACTTTCTTAAATGTCTGCCATTGTTCAGCATGTGACTTTTCTAATGAACTGTTTTCCAAACCCACACCAGCCAATTCTGCCCTCATTCTTCATTCTTTGTAATTATATTCAAGTTTGTTTTTGTACTTATGTTTAGCACTATTTTTTACAACCTACATTTCTCAGATTCAAAGTGAATGCCAAATTCTATATTATAACGGTCACTGGCTAATGGATCTTTCATTCTGAGATTACTTATTAAATCTGCCTCATTACATATTACCAGATCCAAAATATACCGATTCCTTGTTGGATCCACAACACATTGTTGTTGAAACTTGTCCTGAATACATTCAGAGATGTAACTTACTTTGTTTTGGCAAATTGTCAGTTCTGTTAAATTTTTTGAGAATGTCTTACCGAGAGACCTACTGAGATCTCTTGCCACATTTTACCAGAGTCAACTCTTTATCTAAGTACCCTGTCTCTAAGGTGTTCTTCACTCTTGATTCTAGCCACATCTTACCATGTACCGTTTCCAGAATAATTCGCCACGGTATCACATAAATGGCCGACATTCCTGGCGCTGGTTCCATCTTTAAAAGGATACTATACATCTGGACAAACTGAGGCTAGAAATGCCCTGCACACTTCCTAATATTTGTACCAGACAGCAAAGGGAAAATTAGTCTCCTGCTTTCAGGGCAGGGACCTGGATGACCCTGGTGGATGCGGTGGTGCAGAGGCTAGATGTCCTCTTCATCTAGGCCCAGCAGTAGAGGTCTCTATACCACACTGTGTCAGCCCAGTTCAAGGTTGTCAGTTCAGTTTCAGCCATATAGGCAGATCCACAGCATTGTCAGAAACAAGTCAATAACCTTCTCCACTCTGTCAGTGTAAGTGTCACCATCATCTCTCTGCCATCTTATACTCACTCTGCCACTGCCTTTATTCTCTACCATTCCCACTATTGCCTGTAACATGTGCCCTTGCTCACTGTCACCCACCACAAATCCCAATAGCACTAATCCCCCCACCTACACTAAAAGTAATAGCTGTGTCACCTGCTTTCATCTTCTCTAATAGCTGCTCCTTTCTAATTCTAGGAGGAAAGCAGCCCACAATGGGGCAGAAACAGTCAAGCCAGGGGTGGACTGATCAACATTCAGCTTATAAGGACAGAATTCTGACTCTGACCACTCAGAGGCTGAATGACTGTGTCCAAGCCCCTAGACTGGTATCACAGGCTCTCCTTGACTTACTGTGCCAGGACTCCTTGACTGAAACTATTG
Organism: Stegostoma tigrinum; assembly: GCF_030684315.1. Taxonomy (NCBI): domain Eukaryota; kingdom Metazoa; phylum Chordata; class Chondrichthyes; order Orectolobiformes; family Stegostomatidae; genus Stegostoma; species Stegostoma tigrinum. The sequence continues at coordinate 36,099,159 of NC_081373.1, read as the reverse complement.
CCCTTAGCTTGAGTGAAGACAGCTGACAATCCTGACAAGTCTCCTGGCTTTGCATCTGCACTAACAACACAGCAATACAGCATTACTAGAAGCCTGGTATCCCTGGCAGAGGGGAAACAAGCACAAAAGCTCAAGGTAAGGCAAGGCAGGGATACTATGAGCACCCAAGTAGTTAGTGAGCACTACGGCAGCAAGTGAACAAAATCGTCCATTCCGTGAGCAAGATGCATGTCTCTGAGTGCAGAATGACAGCTACTGGTTCAGACATTGGCTCAGCATTGTACTAGAGAAGCATATTATAAGTGGATCAGAAATTGTTAGAGACTGGCATATATTGGATACGAATGACTGTGGACATGGTGTGCATACAACTGGTGTCCACTGAGATTCCCCCAAATCTGTTGGTGCCTAGTTTCCAAATTGAAGGCCCTTTAGAGCTGACAGTGAACTAAAGTCATTGGGTATCCACTCTGACTTGCATATTGAGAGTCCACCATTTCTAGTTGGTTTATAGCAAGTGGAAACGACAAGGTTGTATGTCAATGAGGAGAGATGGGCATTTAGTAGGTCATTTATTTGCAATAATCCCCATAATTGACAACTTGCCACTTCCGAGACAGAGTCTCAGTTCAATGCCTGGAACTACTTAAAAGATGCAGCAATTGCTCCTGATATCAGTAGAAGCCCTGGGCTTCTCAAGCCATTTTGCTACATTTTTCACCATAGCCTACATTGTTCAGGCCCCTTTAGAATTCCATCCTGTGAATTCTTCCTCGTGCATACTCTGCCAATTTGATATTCCCAATTAATGTATTGCTTTTTTTTACCCTAACTCTAACACTAACCATAACCCTAACCCTATCGCAGAAAGAGCTCGAGGGCAAAGACAGAAGCTATAGTTTAATAATGTCAAGAAATGTAGTACAGGCCTGAAGTGGTTAAAGGAGCACACGCACATGATCAGGGAATCTCAGAGTCTATTAACAAATGAAAAGGCAAATAAATAAGCAAGAATGACAAAACTGGAGAGAATTTGGGGTGTAGATAGTGCCAGATAGTGGATAACCAACCCTGTCACATGGGTGGTTATGTACCAAGAGTATCTCTTGACAAGACTTATTACGCTAAACCAGGACTGGTGTCACAGAAAAACTGGGGGTTTAAGACATAAGAATAGATTCACTTACAGCAAAACAAAAGCAATTTAAGATTTTTTTTAAACCTTGTAACCAAGGGAAAATACTTCCAATGTAGATCAATTGATATGAAAACTGCATTTCTGCAGGAAGATCAACTGAAAGATCAATGTTACTTCACCTTCCAGAATAGATACTAAATAAACCGAAATTTAAATAAACAGCTATATGACCTAAATTATGACTCTAAAGTTTGACATTTCTCAGAAAGTTATGTCTTATTTAAAATTGAGCTGTTTCTGGCTGAAAATAGCTTCTGCTATGTTTAGTGGGACGACGGAGGACTAGGTGGAAATGTAGTTTTCAGACATTTTTATGAGAAGTCTTTTCATTGCCACGGAGTGCAGTGGAGGCTGGGACATTGGATGCCTTCAAGACAGAGATCAACAAATTTTTTATCTCACAAGGAATCAAGGGCTACAGGGAGAGTGCAGGGAAGTGGAGTTGAAATGCCCATCAGCCATGATTTAAATGGCGGAGTGGACTTGATGGGCCGAATGGCTTTACTTCCACTCCTATGGTCTTATGGTCTTATGGTCTTTCGGGAGGTGGGAGCACTGAATTGTGAAAACATTGTTATAAATGAGCATTAAGTGGAATTTAAAATTAGAACTGAAGTTTCAGGGGCTTTTAAATATATTGTATTGAAAATCAGATAGAATCATAGAATCCCTATACAATGAAAGCAGGCCATTCAGCCCATCAAATCCACTCTAGCCCTCCGAACAGCATCCCACCCAGACCCACCTTGCTACTCTATCCCTGCGACCTTGCAATCCCTGTGGCTAATCAACGAGCCTGCACATCCCCGGACACTATGGACAATTTAGCAGGACCAACTCACCTAATCTGCACATCTTTGGACTGCGGTAGAAAAGTAGAGCAACTCCACTCAGTCACGGGCAGAATGCGAAAACTCCATACAAACAGTTGCTCAAGGGTGGAATCAAACCCAACTCCCTGACACTGTGAGGCAGCAGTGTTAACCACTGAGCCACCATACCATCTCTGGAGAGTGGAGAGTGTCACCATCTTTCAGCAATTTCATTTGGAAAATATTATTCCCAGGGCAGTTATTCAGAGCAGGGTCTCAAAAAAATACAGCATCCATCAAATCTGAAATGGATGAATTCTGTAATCTAATTGGACCGCTGCATTGGCTGGGCACCCAAATAAGGCCAGATATTAATTTTGTGGTCTGAGTGTTGAGTATAACTATGAAAAATCCCAGAGTGCAAGATTTTTTTTCAAGATGGCTGTGGCTGCAGGTTGGAAGCGATTGGGCCTATTCCCTCCTACACACTCGACCAGCTGCATTCCTTTTTGTTCTTTTGTTTTCTTTCTTCAATTCTCTATGAATCAAAGTTTTTTTTCTTTTCTACAGCTGCCCTGAAGGAAGGTTTTTGCAAGGGCCTGCTGTGGTGGTGACAGTGTGGTGGATCCGAATGCCAGTTCCCTGTCACAGTAGTGACCGTGGCTTTATCAAAGGCTTTATCGTCGGTGGGTCTGGTCTGTTCCTCCAGCCGGCCGTTTGGCTGTATCAGTGGGGGCTATAGCGGTGGCTGCATGGTGGTTCCGGTTCGTTCCTCATGGCTATGGCAGCACTTGGCCGGCTTTGCACAGTGAGTGAAGTCACGGTGGCTTGAGCGGCTGCTTCAGACCCTGCAACTTATTGGCTCCAGTCTGTCCCCCCTTGCCATTAATGCAATGTAGCGGCTTCAGTGTCAGTGTTGGCGGTGGCAGCATGGTGGGTCCGGACTAGAAATCCTTGCTTTGGAGACTTCAGTGATGGTGTCCTGTAGCCAATCCATAAAGCCAGATTGCCATGGAGGGAACAGAAGATGAACTTTGTGCTAACTTTGTCTCAATTATTTCTTTATATAATTTCTGTAATTAAAATGTCACCAAACGTGCTGATGTATACATGTCTTGCAATGCTAAACCAAGATTGATACATCACTTGGATTTTGATAATACAAGTGACACTAAATTGCTATTCTACATTATTCAAGCAAACAAAACGTTGACAAAAAGTATAAAATTGGACTTTTGTGTTTTGAAATTTCTATCATTGGATGATGCGAGGAACATGAAGTTTTTTGTTTGTGATGCTTCCTATGTAAATCCTGTGATGGGCTATGAAGTGCAGGAGGTTTATAACCATTTCTTTGGGAAGGGAAACTATGTATTTCCCTTTAGCCAGAGAAGCTGCAAAGACTACAGTAGTTGTGACATGTATCTCACCAGCAGGAACTCCCCTTGTCATTAAGGTAGCAACATTTTTTTGAGTGAGAATATTGGAAGATATTTCAAAAAGGAATTCAGCAAAAAGGCCCATTCAATGCTATATGAATTATAAGTGCTAAAATTCCGAAGTCAGTCAGCTAACTGCTTACTTTTCAAGAAAGGTACAATCTCTAAAAAACATTGGACAAAGGATATTTGCACTTTTAATTTGCTCTATACTCAGGAGGTGTTGGAGCACTGATGATGTCATTTAACCAACAATCCAGGAGTAATCAAAGCGGATCATAAAAAGGTTTATGGCTTAATTCTGTCTCACCAACATTTTAAACCTCAGGTATTCAACCTGTGCCAGTTAGATGATTACGGACAATTAGCTGTCAAACTCTTTTCTGTTTTGTGGAGTTGAAACAGATGCACTGTGTAAATGTTCTCTTTTTACCTGCAAAGTACAGGGTCCTGTGCATGAATGTATGCAACTTTCAGTTACATGCACAAATACATCATACTGCGAGCCCAACTGACAATCTCAAAAAGTTTGTCAGTATAATTCTTAGAACACAGGGTTATTTAGCAAAATGTTGCAAGATTACATCTTGTGTTGGATACTCACGTCTTGGAAGCACAGGCAGGGCTGGATATTATCAGTACCTTATCTGGAGCAAATAGCTGAAGTAATGTGCCATTTGATACAATCCATCAGTCTTTGGGCATTCATACCTAGCATTACACTGGTGCCAAAATACATCTGCCGCATTATTCATTTGTCTGATAGACAGATCTCTTTCTGGATCTATAGTAGTAATCTGTAAGAGGTGAACATCACTTTGATTGTGTTGCACAGTAGCATTGGGAAGCAGCCAGCTCCACCTGTCACTCAAACCACCAGAATACCTCACACAGCATAATCCAAAGTAGGCTGGATGCCTTCCAGGACCAAATAAGATGGGTTAAGGCCTGTTCATGTAATATACAATGAGAAACGATCTGGATCAGGATACCCATAATCCCACTGAGTACCATAACTGAGGTGCTAGGCATGTGTTATTGATATAAATAGCACTTTTAAGTCATTCATGGATGTGGTAGAGCTAACAAGGTGAGCATTTATTGCTCATCCTCAACTGCCCTTAAGAAAGTGGTGGTGAATTGCTTCTTGAACCTCAATGGTCTATGTAGTATAACTACACCTAATGGTGGGCAAAAAGGAGAAAGAAAATATGTCTAGAAATGTTGCTTCACTCACAATTGTTTCAATACAAACAAAACAAAAAAAGTCTTTGGTTAGGTAGAGTAATCAGGTGGCCAAATATCCCAAATAGTTTGCTGATCTTGAGGAATGCTTTAATTAGCACAAACCAGAGTTATACTCTCTGGTACCTGAGACATCTACATCTCAGTGTGAAGGACTCCAATGAGACTCACACTCAGTAACAAAAAGAAGGTCGCGCATGGATCTGTTTGATGGGGAGGATCTATTAAGCCTTTAAAGGTTCATCTAAAAGAACCTTGATGATATAAATCAGACACCTAGCAGAAGAGAGAGAACAAGGCCAAAGCATTGCTTACAGTTGTGGAAGGGTAATTTAAGGTTACGAAGGAAAAATGACAACAGATGCCCAGAAGAATTTCTTTGCACAGAATGTAATCAATAGTGGAAAAGTGTTCTCGAGGACAAGAGTGAAAATTATTACAATTGGGCCAATTTCAAGGTGAAACAGTTAAATGTTGTAATGTGAAGGCAATAGGTTTGGAATTACAGAAGCATTAAGGTGAAATATATTGAAGGGTCAATTGTGTATGAAATAAATAGATGTTTAACGCAAAATCAAAGAAGGATAGATGTGTTACATGAACTATTTCAACATTTTAAGCATCTCACCAGTTATCGATTGAGGTGTAACCACAAGTAAGGGTTTGGATCCAGTAGGTGTTGTAGGTTTATTCACTGTTGATAATGCCACTGCTACTTGGTTTGCTTTTAAAACAGGTATTTTGTGTCCTTGAAAAAAATTTACTTCTTCTGATTTTCCCCAGGTTGATTCCACAGCAATTGCATTATTGAAATATACCTGTACACAACAAAAGAGTATATGAATAGACAATCTAGTAGTAAATGCCAGAGCTCATGTGAATCATTATATAGGTCACTCCTTAACATGTGAAGGTAGCAGACAAGTCTAATCATGCCAAGCTCGGAGGAATAGATGTAAAATATGTACCAGCTAACCAAAGGTTTCAAAAAAGTCACGTGTTTTAATATTTACCAAACATTAACACAAACAAATAGCTATTTAGTACTATTAAGTACATTTAATTACTGACTAGAATTAAACAAAGTAATTCATTGACACTATGCAGATGTTAGCCAGAAGCAGTCTTTTATCTATGTTTGATTCTATGACGGACGCCAACGTATTGCAGATTAATTCATTATTGATTGTACACCAAGTATTTCTGAAACTATTGAACATGAATTAAATTTTGGGGGTTTTTGATGTTCTAATCATTCCTTCTCATTCAAATTATTTTCTGATTAAAACTACATTACCATTTTAGGTTTTGTGTTAGTCATTCATGGGATATTGAAGTTCCTGACAAGACTAGCCTTCATTGTCCATTGCAAACTCAAAGTAGAGAGATGGGAAAGGATCCCATGCATTGCTTAGTTGACATAATGTATTTTTTCTGCACATTAGTCTTTGAATTGGCCATCTTTACCATCCTAAATGTTACCTTTTAAAATATAATTTCCTTCAGCCTTTCAAAATATACACAAAGAATCACTAAAAGATAAATTAAATGTGGCAGTCATTGGTATATGTTATAACATTAGGACTGTGAAAAATCATAGCATAGCTGCTGTGCCATTTTGCAGTAATGGCAAAACATGAGTCAACATAAACTATTCCAGAAAACTGAGATCTGTTTCAACCACAAATCAAATCACTGAAATTTATGAAATTAAGATTACAAAAGCCTTTTTGAGATAAACACACAACCGTTAACAAATAACCAGTACACACAGATGCTAAAGGGGTCGGAAAAGTCACAAAATTACCTCATGACTAAATTCTATTCAGAATAAGAGTAAATGCTGTAAATACATGGAATTTACATTTCTGAAAAATGAAAGATGTCAATAATTATAAACACTCTGCTATTATTTTAACATTTTGGACGTTTTAAAATTTGCTGGTTTAAATAACCTTGCAGACAATGGTTCGTCATTTGACTTCACAATCGAACTAAAAATAATGAATAAAAATATTTTTAAACTTGATTTTGACATAGAAACAATTTGGCATTCAATAAGAGCTGCATCAAAGCAGAAATGCTTTCATTGGATTGGAAAAGTAAGTTATTAAAAAGCTTTTATAAAAAATAATTGAACATCTCTTTCTGAAGCATGATACATGCATATGTATCTGAAGTCACAATGCACTTACATTCCTCAATTTTTAATAACTATTACAACCAGAGCTTTCTCTAAAGATGCATTCTGTTAATTAGCTTGATAAAAGCATATGGATTGTATTATGAAACAAAAACCGTCAACAAATTTTAATCACTTAAAAGTCCTTCCATCTAGCTCTTGGCTACCCTCACAACAGTGACCAATTATGTTGGTTCCATAATAAGATTTGCAACTAAATATTTTTTATCATTAATCCGTTATATCTAGACATGTTTGTTACATAAGCAAATTATATACCATCTGAGAATATCTTTTCATGTATAATAATGGGTCTATCACTAAAATCTGATTTGTTTTTCAACAGAATGTATTATACAGCATGTTAAAACTCAGCTTTTGGTCTTGGCTGAACCTAAATGGAAAAATGTCCTCCAAAGAAAAGTAAGAATCTAAAGGTGTTATCTCAAATTTTTCATCGCAACAAATATCAGGAATCCTGTCCTCTATGATGCAGTTAAACATAACTTAATCTCCAGAGTTTTCAAAGGTTCTAAACTGGTCACCTCCTCTTCTACATTTGCATACTACTTTTGGCAACATGATACAAAGGCATGTGCACTGTTCACATCCAGCACCAACACTTTTTTCAACTATCTATTTCTAATGTTGACGAGCCACTTGTCCCATTCTTTGTTCAACTGGAAAAATGTATGGCCAATCAATGAGAATCTCAAAATCATATCTTTTGGCATCCACCAATTCCATAGCTTTGGGACCAGTGAAACCTTTTTAGGCTGAACCTTTTGAGAAACATTGGCACTGCAATTGGCCCAATGCAGAGCTTCACAAAGGACACTACTTCCACTCGACAACAATGATTCTTCTGCCCATGCCATAGTCCATCTACTAAATTTGTCCATAACTGTGTCTCTTTTAGAGGCGACAATTTGAATGCTCACCTGGCCAGACTGCCAACCTCTACACTCTTTAAATAACTGCCTCATCAAAGCCCTCATACTTAAATCCTACTTGGCACTAAGTCCTATTCTCCTCATCTCCCCACAATTCCAATGTAAAATTTCTCATCCTTATCTTTGGATCCATTCATAAGCTCTATATTTTTGCCAGCTATAAAAGACAACATTCACGATCCCAAACCCACCACGCTTCTAAAAATAGTTTTTGTGCTTCCCTCCATCTCTCCTCCCCTTTTCTCCTTCTCCTCCCTTTGTCTTTCTCTTGCCCCCTTCAGGTAACGTGCCAACAGGGAATAACACCAGACAGGCGGGCCATCTTTATTGATGGTACACTTATCAAGCCTACAAGACTCTTCAAAAATGTCAAGTTTCATTGTATATTTATATTTTACACTTATTTACATTTATTACACTTTATGAAATTATTTCTGCACTATTATTAATATAACATCATTTTGATGGGTTGTTTTCCTTGTAAGAATTCACCCCTTTTGTTTTAAAGATTTTCCCTCTGTTTATCCATTTCCGCTGAATCATCTCATGCATTGTGTTTATCCTTCAAACATCACAAAAAAAAAGCAGAGATTGGGAACAGCTTTTCTCACTTTCCCTCATCTAATCCAGTTGTAATATTGTATCAGAGATAATGGGAACTGCAGATGCTGGAGAATCCAAGATAATAAAGTGTGAAGCTGGATGAACACAGCAGGCCCAGCAGCATCTCAGGAGCACAAAAGCTGACGTTTCGGGCCTAGACCCTTCATCAGAGAGGGGGATGGGGTGAGGGTTCTGGAATAAATAGGGAGAGAGGGGGAGGCGTCTGAAGATGGAGAGAAAAGAAGATAGATGGAGAGGGGAGTACAGGTGGGGAGGGGATAGGTCAGTTCAGGGAAGACGGACAGGTCAAGGAGGTGGGATTAGGTTAGTAGGTAGGAGATGGAGGTGCGGCTTGGGGTGGGAGAAAGGGATGGGTGAGAGGAAGAACAGGTTAAGGAGGCAGAGACAGGCTGGACTGGTTTTGGGATGCAGTGGGTGGAGGGGAAGAGCTGGGCTGGTTGTGTGGTTCAGTGGGGGTAGGGGACGAACTGGGCTGGTTTGGGATGCGGTGGGGGAAGGGGAGATTTTGAAGCTGGTGAAGTCCACATTGATGCCATTGGGCTGTAGGGTTCCCAAGCGGAATATCCTGCAACCGCAGGAAATGCTACACTTGCCCCCACACCTCCTCCCTCACCCCTATCCCAGGCCCCAAGATGACTTTCCATATTAAGCAGAGGTTCACCTGCACATCTGCCAATGTGGCATACTGCATCCATTGTACCCGGTGTGGCTTCCTCTACATTGGGGAAACCAAGCGGAGGCTTGGGAACCACTTTGCAGAACACCTCCGCTCGGTTCGCAATAAACAACTGCACCTCCCAGTCGCAAACCATTTCCACTCCCCCTCCCATTCTTTAGATGACATGTCCATCATGGGCCTCCTGCAGTGCCACAATAATGCCACCCGAAGGTTGCAGGAACAGCAACTCATATTCCACTTGGGAACACTACAGCCCAATGGTATCAATGTGGGCTTCACAAGCTTCAAAATCTCCCCTTCCCCCACCGCATCCCAAAACCAGCCCAGTTCGTCCCCTACCCCCACTGCACCACACAACCAGCCCAGCTCTTCCCCTCCACCCACTGCATCCCAAAACCAGTCCAGCCTGTCTCTGCCTCCCTAACCTGTTCTTCCTCTCACCCATCCCTTCCTCCCACCCCAAGCCGCACCTCCATATCCTACCTACTAACCTCATCCCATCTCCTTGACCTGTCTGTCTTCCCTGGACTGACCTATCCCCTCCCCACCTATACTCTCCTCTCCACCTATCTTCTTTTCTCTCCATCTTCGGTCCACCTCCCCCTCTCTCCCTATTTATTCCAGAACCCTCACCCCATCCCCCTCTCTGATGCAGGGTCTAGGCCCAAAATGTCAGCTTTTGTGCTCCTGAGATGCTGCTTGGCCTGCTGTGTTCATCCAGTTGTAATATTGTACTCCTTTATAAAATGTCCCTCAAACTCTTTTGCCCCAAGATCAACCATACCTAACTTCTCCAATCAAATTTTGTCTGCTACATTTCCTTATCCCTGCAGCCAATCGAATAAATTTTCTTAGCACCCTATAAGGATTCATACACCCTTCTCAAAGTGTGACAACCACAATCAGAAACAACACCTTAATTGTGATCTGAACTGAACTTCATAAAAATTGAGATTTTTTTTCTCTACTCACTCTCTTCATACTTTTGAAGCTCACAATCCGAAAGCATTTTTCTAACTGCTCAGTCAAAATATTGTGTTATCATCTAAAAAGCACATCAACCTCGAGGTCTCCATGATTTAGTACACTTTTTAGAACTGTGTCATCTAATCCATTTTGTCTCTCAATTTCATCACCTCAAGTGCATGACCTCACACTTCTTGTATTCAATTAACTTATCACTGTCTTCCATACTGTTAGCTTAACTATGTGCTTTTGCAGTTGATGGGTATCATCCTCATGCTTTGCCACACTTCCAAGTGTAGTATGTTTTGTTCATTTGTGTGTATTCCAAACGTTTACTCTATACTCCAATATCCAGGTCACCTACGCACATCAGAAAATGCAGAGTTCGTGGCACTAACCATTGGGGGACACTACTGTCTAATATCCTCCTTTTCTCTTTGTCAGGCAAACCACCATTCATCTGGATTCAGATTTTCAGTCCTTAAGTCTTTTGTTTATTCCTATTCATACTGGGTCCCCTATTCAATGAGCAACAAATTTGTTAACAGGCTTTTTGTGTGTCAGGCGCTTTGGTAGAATCTATGTAAACAACTTCCACAGTTCAAAAAATTCAACTGAATCAGTAAAAACCCCTATCTACATTTCACAAATCTGTGTTACCTGTACCTAATAAAATCCAGCCTCCACAAGTGTTGCTGTCAGAGTTAATGGGAACTGCAGATGCTGGAGAACCCAAGATAACAAAGTGTGGCACTGGATGAACACAGCAGGCCAAGCAGCTTCTTAGGAGCACAAAAGCTGATGTTTTGGGCCTAGGGTCTAGGCCCGAAACGTCAGCTTTTGGGGTCCTAAGATGCTGCTTGGCCTGTTGTGTTCATCCAGCCCCACACTTTGTTATCCACAAGTGTTGCTGTTCATTTCCCTTCCAATTGTTTCTAAAACCTTATCCATCACAGATGTTGAACCAATAGGCCAGTATTTATTGAGAACATTCTTGCACATTTTCTTGAACAAGGGTGTCACATTTGTCACCTTCCAATACCTCCCTCATATCTGAGGAAGATTAGATGGTTTGGCTAGTCCTCCTACTAACTCCAACCAGAAGTCCCTTTTGTGATGCTTGAACGATAAATGATGCATGAAAGCATCCAAGGAAGACTGACAAATAAAGGGAAAATCTGCAGAAATAATTTATTAACGTGTGATAAGTGTAACTAAATGTAAAGTGTAAATATACAATGATGTTTGACAAAAATGCCATTTTTGAAGAGCCTCGCAGACTTGATGAGTGTACCATCAACAATGATCCCTTAGAAACCTGGGTTGCAAGGCATCTGGAACAGATGATTTATCCACTCCTAAACATGATCAGCCTTTCTGGTATTTCCTGCCAATCAATTTTCACCGATCTGTTATTATTTGTCAGGAATTTAGCAGGGAATCTCTTGATCAGCTGCTATAATTATGCTAGTAGTTTGACTGAAATTGTGGTTCTGACATTCTTCTACCAAATGGAAAACCCACACAGGAACTCTTTGTTAATAACCAATTGTAATAAATTAGACTAATTTCTTCCTGTGTTAATTGCAAGCATAAATAAAGCTAAACTAAGTGATTGAAAATAAAAGCAAGAGTAGGCGGAGCAAAGATTCTTTCACCATTCAATATGATCATGGATGATCTTCTAACTCAGTGCCACATTCCTGCTTTCACCTCATGCCATTTGATGCTTTTAATGTCGAAAATTGTTTCAGTAAATTTCTTGAATATATTCTGTGATAGAGAATTCCACAGGTTCACTACCCTTTGAGCGAAGAAACTTTTCCTAATCTTAGTCCTAAATGGCCGACAGCCCATCCCAAAGCTGTAACCCCTAGTTCTAGACTCTCCAAACAAGGAAAATGTCCTCCCTGCATCTAGTAAATCCAGATATGTTAGAACTTGTTTTAATTAGATTCCATCTCATCCCTTTAAATTCTAGTGAATACAAGCACAGTTGAACTAATCTTGCCTCATACTGCAAACCTGCTATCTTCAGAATCTGCTTAGTGAACCTTTGTTGCACTTTCTTTAAGGTGAGTACATCCTTTCTGAGGTAAGGAGGCCACGTAAATCTGCAGGCACTGGCTCAGGTGTGGTCTCACCAAGGCCTTGTAATACTACAGCAAGACATATCAGTGATAATGGGAACTGCAGATGCTGGAGAATCCAAGATAATAAAATGTGAGGCTGGATGAACACAGCAGGCCCAGCAGCATCTCAGGAGCACAAAAGCTGACATTTCGGGCCTGGACCCTGCATCAGAGAGGGGGATGGGGTGAGGGTTCTGGAATAAATAGGGAGAGAGGGGGAGGTGGACCGAAGATGGAGAGAAAGAAAGATAGGTGGAGAGGAGAGTGTAGGTGGGGAGGTAGGGAGGGGATAGCTCAGTCCAGGGAAGACGGACAGGTCAAGGAGGTGGAATGAGGTTAGTAGGTAGGAGATGGAGGTGCGGCTTGGGGTGGGAGGAGGGGATGGGTGAGAGGAAGAACCGGTTAGGGAGGCAGAGACAGGCTGGACTGGTTTTGGGATGCAGTGGGTGGAGGGGAAGAGCTGGGCTGGTTGTGTGGTGCAGTGGGGGTAGGGGATGAACTGGGCTGGTTTTGGGATGCGGTGGGGGAAGGGGAGATTTTGAAGCTGGTGAAGTCCACATTGATACCATTGGGCTGCAGGGTTCCCAAGCGGAATATAAGTTGCTGTTCCTGCAACCTTCGGGTGGCATCATTGTGGCACTGCAGGAGGCCTATGATGGACATGTCATCTAAAGAATGGGAGGGGGAGTGGAAATGGTTTGCGACTGGGAGGTGTAGTTGTTTATTGCGAACTGAGCGGATGTGTTCTGCAAAGCGGTCCCCAAGCCTCCGCTTGGTTTCCCCAATGTAGAGGAAGCCACACCGGGTACAACGGATGCATTATACCACATTGGCAGATGTGCAGGTGAACCTCTGCTTAATATGGAAAGTCATCTTGGGGCCTGGGATAGGGGTTAGGGAGGAGGTGTGGGGGCAAGTGTAGCATTTCCTGCGGTTGCAGGGGAAGGTGCCGGGTGTGGTGGGGTTGGAGGGCAGTGTGGAGCGAACAAGGGAGTCATGGAGAGAGTGGTCTCTCCGGAAAGCAGACAAGGGTGGGGATGGAAAAATGTCTTGGGTGGTGGGGTCGGATTGTAGATGGCGGAAGTGTCGGAGGATGATGCGTTGTATACGGAGGTTGGTGGGGTGGTGTGTGAGAACGAGGGGGATCCTCTTTGGGCGGCTGTGGCAGGGGCGGGGTGTGAGGGATGTGTTGCGGGAAATGCGGGAGACTCGCTCAAGGGCGTTCTTGACCACTGTGGGGGGAAAGTTGCAGTCTTTGAAGTACTTGGACATCTGGGATGTGCGGGAGTGGAATGCCTCATCGTGGGAACAGATGCGGCGGAAGCGGAGGAATTGGGAATAGGGGATGCAAGACATATCTGCTTCTTAACTATTTTTCTGCAAGTAAGGCCAACATACCAATTTCCTTCCTAATTGTTTGCTGCATCTGCCTGTCAATTTTCATTGACTGGTATACAAGGGCACCCAGATCTTTCTGTACATCTATACTTCCCAATGTATCATCATTTAAATAGAGTCATACAGCATGGAAACAGTTCCATTTACTTGTGTTTGGCCTATATCCCTCTAAATCTTTCCTATTCATGTATTTATCCAGATGTCTTTACCATGTTGGAACCCACATCTACCACTACCCCAGGCAGCTCATTCCACATACAAACCAGTCTCTGTTAAAATGGTGCCCCTCAGATCGCTTAAATTTTTCTCCTCTCAACTTAAAAATGTGCCCTCTAGGTTTGAACTCCCCTACTCTTTGCTATTCACCCTTTCTATCCCCTCATGATTTTATAAGGTCATCGCTCAACCTCCTAAGCTCCAGTGAGAAATGTCCTAGCCTATCCAGCCTCTCCCTACTACTCAAACCCTCCAGTACCAGTAACATTCTTGTAAATCTTTTCTGAACCCTCTCCAATTTAATAATATTCTTCCTGTGATACTGCCTGTTTTTTTTTCACACCAAAAAGTGTATAACTTCACGTATAGCAATGCTGTACTGCACCTGCCAAATGTGTGCCTACTTGCTCAACCTGCCCAAATCAACTTAAGGCCCTCTTGCATTTTCCTTACCATTCGCAATCCTGCCCATTTGGAGTTGTCAGCAAACATGGAAATGTCGCATTTGTTTCCAAGGTCATTTATAAAAGACACGAACAGTTGGGGCCCAAGTACTGGTCCTTGTAGCACAGCACTTGTTAACTGCAGTCACCCAGAAAAAGACAAATTAATTTTCATGCTGTTTCCTGTCGATCAATTAATTCTCAATCCATGCCAATATATTACCCCCACCCTATGTGCTTCAGTTTTACCTGCTAGGTTCTTGAAGGGACTTCTCAAATGTCTTCTGGAAATCTAAATACACCGCATTCACTGATTCTCCCTTATCTTACATCCTGAAAAATCTACAGTATATTTGCTAAACATGATTTGCCATTCATAAACCAAGAAATGTATTGTCGAATCATATTAATGCTTTCCAAGTGTTCTGTTATCACATCTTTACAACAGCCACTTGCATTTCCACACAACTGATGTCACACTGACTGGTAATTGTAATTATTCATTCTCTCCCTCCATCTTTAAACACTACAGTTATATTTGTTCAATCTGTAAGAACTATTGCAGAATGCACAGAATTTGACAGGCAGGTACCAATGTATCCAATATATTCCAGGGCGTTAGCGCTCTGAAATGTAGATTATCACGGTCTGGAGATTTGTCAACCTTTAACCACATTAATTTCTATAGCAATATTTTCTTACCAATGGTCACTTATAGGTCAGATATAATGATCAGAAATCTGTTTCCTGACCCAAGCCTGGTTATATACTACTTTTTATTTAAGTTTTAACTTGAAAAGGTCCTGGGGAATGTTGCTGAACAAAGAAACATTGGGTGCAGGTTCATAGTTCTTTGAGTCCCAGGAGGACAGGGTAGGGAAGAAGGTATTTGGTACGCTTGCCTTTATTGGTCAGAGCATTGAGTGTAGGAGTTCGGACATCATGTTGCAGCTGTACAGAACACTGGTTAGACCACTTATTGAATACTGTCATCAATGCTGGTCTCCTTCTCTGAGAGGTGTTGTGAAACTTGAAAGAGTTCAGAAAAGATTTACAATGATGTTGCCAGGGTCAGAGGGTTTGAGCTATAGGGAGAGGCTGAATAGGCTGAGGGTGGTTTCCCTGGACTGTCAGAGGCTGAGGAGTGATATTATAGATGTTTATAATATCATGAGGGGCTTTGACAGAGTGAATAGCCAAGGTCTTTTTTCCCAGGGTAGAGGAGTCCAAATCTAGAGGGCATAGGTTTAAGGTGAGAGGGGAAAGATTTAAAAAGGACAGAAGGGTCAACCTTTTCACACAAAGTGTAGTATGTGCATGGAATGAGCTACCAGAGGAGGCAGGTATAATTACAACATTTAGAGGGCATCTAGATGGGTCAATGAATAGGAAGGGTTTAGAGGGATATGGTCCATATGCTGAAAAATGGGACTAGATTAATTTTGGATATCTGAACAAATTAGCCCCAAAGGGTCTGTTTCTGCGCTGTACATCTCTATGACTCTATCAAGCACTGGATGACCTAACAGCTTCCTCAAAATAAGAACAAAAAATATTTGTCCATGATCAAGGCCCCTCTAAATTACTCCTCTTGCTAACTCCAATCTGCCCCATCCCAGTGCCTGCTCCTCAACCTGCCCCATCCTAGTGCCTGCAAGCCCCTTCTACCACGAGCACCTTCCTCTCCACTCCCCAGGACATAGACTCATTCTCAGGATCGGCAGCCCCCACTATTGCCCCAACACTCCTCCCAATTCTGATCTTATCTCGAATCAGTTTCAGCTCTTTACCTTCTGATTATCCTCCCTCCAATTTCCCTATCAACTTCGAGCTCCAGTGAATCCCCAAATACTGTCCACCTCATCCCCGATATGAATGGCTCCCATTCTCAGCACAAAGATATTTGTTGCAGTACTGACAGAGTCGAGCTCCCTTCCCAACTGTGAGTTCATCAGTCTGACTTCACTAATCACTAAAATCCCTTTGCAACTGTGAAAGTACAGAATTGGGGATTCTCTGCAATTTTAACGAGGCAAGTAAAAAGTAGTGCTCCTCGTTGCTAATGGAATATTTGTTTCCTGTGGATGCCTCAGACCCTATGCTCTTCTTTCACTTTTTAAAAAAAATCATTCAGGGGATGTAGGCTTTGATCATTGTCAGTATTTAACCCTGGGTGGCCTTGAGGAGGTGATAGTGAAGTGCATTTTTGAACTGCTGCAGTTCATTTGGTATAGGTCCACCCAGAGTGCTGTTAATGAGGGAGTTCTCGTAACAATGAAATAATGGGAATAAAGTTTCAATTCAGGATAGTGACTGTCTTGGAGATGACCTTGCAGGTAATGTTTCCATATACTTGCTACATATACCTGTTCTTCTAGATGATAGAGATGATGGATGGTTTGGAAGGTGCTGTCATCTGCATTACTTTTAATGACTAAATATTGATGTAAAACAATTATTCCCATTCCCTTACTTCCAATTACAATACAAATTTTGGCAGTTTTCATGCCTTCACATTGCTTCTGCCACCTCTTTCCACACACAATTGTAACTATTTTTGTTAGATAATGTAGTTGCATTAGTCCAATTGGTAGTTTGGCAGGAAAAATGTGCCTTTTTACACTTAATGTTTTTTATTTATAATTTTATTGTGTTAGGAATTCAATTTTACATGTTTCTTGTAATATGTTAAGCTTCTGGTTGATGAAGGGCTACTTAAAGTGTCTGCTTCAGACACATGACCTGTGTGATTGAGTAAAATCAAAGTCACATAGTAAGGTGAATCATGAATATAAAATTGGAACAAATTTCTAAACTATGTTTTTGGTTGTTATCAAAGTGTAGGTTTTGAAATGTATAGTTGAATGAAATTTGGAGTTAGGACTAAAATGACTGCAAGGGTTATGGTGCCCAGAAAATGGTAATACAGTGACAAGTTGACAACGTGTTGAAGAAATCCTGTCAAGGTCCATGAACATTGACAAATGGAATAATAAGATCAAAGTATCATGACAATATTAGAGCACAGTATGAGCTCTGGCTGCACAAGGACAGTGCATACAGTCAATAGTGCACACATTTGAAGATGACATACGGCGAGAAACAAGTACAAATTTCATGAACTATCTGTAGCAACTACAATCAATGGGAAGCAAGTACCATCTGAATTAGGATACAGTATACCTTCCTTCTTGAAGCATAATGTCTGTTGCTTAATAAATTATCTGAATAATATAACATACTTTTCCAGAATTTATTGTTTCTTAGAGTATCTCACCATCTGTTTTTATCAACCTTTGTCATTCTTTAAATTTCTCTCATTCTGTCAGTTTTTTTATAAATTTGTATTTGCTTTCTCTTTCAGTTTTATAGTGTCTGTTATCTCCTTGGTTGTCAGTGGAGGTCTTGTCCCTTACAGACATCACTGATTCTATGTGGCATTGAATTATCTTTTGAATATCTCTCACCATCTTTTGTTTCAACCAACAACAGATCTCTGTTGTCACATGTAATATAGACAGTCTCTATCGCTGTCTGCTGAAGTCAGCCTTCTCTAAATCTGGAATCTCAGTAACTGTTTCACGTTTCTACATTTCCAGCACTCCACCAAACTCAATTACGCCATGTTCACGCACAATTAGATTGTTAATTAAATCTTACTCATTTCTCATTATAAGCAGAGTATGTTCTACCCCCTTGTTGGCTCTCGGACATATTGTAAAAGGAAAAAAAGTATCCTGGACATAATTAAAGTTTTACTAACATTATGACATGTATTAGTCTGCTTATTCAAGTCTACATGGAAGTTAAAATGTCCTATTGAAATCCATGCTGCCTTTGCTATGCATCATTTGCTCACTATCTTATAGAATAGAAAGAGGCCTTTTGGTCCATTGTATCAGCACTGGTCATCAAGCAACTCTAGTTCCATATTCCAGCACTTGATCCATTAGCCATAACACTACAGTGCTTCAAGTCATCATTTAAGTACGTCTTACATGATGGATGCAACATCTTCGGGTTGTGTGTTCCAGAAACCCATCACCACCTGGGTGATCTTTAATCCCCTCTAAACCTCTTGGACTTGATCTTAAATCTATGCTCTCTGGCTAGGATTCGTTAACAATTGAAAAACATTTCTTTTTTATCTGAGCCCACCACAACATTGCACATCTCAATCAAGATGCCCATCACCCTCACCTAAGGAAAATAACTCCAGGCTACCTACCAGCCCAAGAAATATCTTGGCGAATCTCCTATCCACCTTCTCTAGCACAATCAAATGTTTTGGAGCATGACAACCAGAACGGCACGCTGTACTCCAGCTGTGACCTTGCTTAAAATCTTATACAGCTTCATCACAACCACCCTACTTTGTATTCAACACCTCAACTAATAATTACAAATATTCTTAACTGTACTTTTTAAACTATAAAGTCAAACAACACAGAAACACACCCTTTGGAAAAACCAGTCTATGCCAAACATAATTCTAAACTAAACTAGTCCCATCTCCCTGCTCCTGGACCATTTCTCTCCAAACCTTTCCTACTTACATATAGGTCAAGATGTCTCTTAAATGTTGTAATTGTACCTGCATCCATCACTTCCTCAGGAAGTTCATTCCACACGTGTAACGCTCTGTGTAAAAAATGTGCCTCTTGTATTTTTTTTAAACTCTCTCCTCTCACCTTAAAAATTCTCCCTTAGCCTCAAAATTGCTCATCTGAGGGAAAAGACAATTACCATCAATTGTATCCGAACCCCTCATTATTTTAGAAACTTCCATCAGGTCACCTCTCAACCTCCTATGCTCCTGTGAATAAAGTCCCAGCCTATCCAGTCTTTCCCTATAGCCCAAACATTCCATAGCTGGCAACATCCTGGTAAATCTCTTCTGAACCCTCTCCAGCTTAATATCAATCACTTAATCTACCTATCCTGTTGCTTTCAAGGATCTGTGGACATGCACACTAAGGTCCCTTTGATCTTCTCTACTTGGAGCACCATCACTTGCAAGTTCCCTTCCAAGCTACTCACCAACCTGACTTGGAAATATATCACTGTTTCTTCACTGTCACTGGGTCAAAATCCTGGCATTCCCTCCCAAAGGACATTGTAGGTCTGCTTACAGCACATGGAGTGCAATAGGTCAAGGTGGCAGCTCTTCTAGAGGGCAACTGGAGATGGGCAAAAAATACTGACCCAGCCAGCAATACATATGCTATGAGTGAATAAAAAACTTCTTGGGCTCAAACATTCAAAATGCATTCCTTGGCCTTATCAGTCTTCCCAAAATACATTACCTCACACTTTTCAGGATTAAATTCTATTTGCTATCTTTTCTGACTACTCCATTTATATTGCCTTACAATCTACAGCTTTTCTCCTTATTTTTTTACCACACAAATTTTAATTTTATCCATTAACTTACTGATCAAGCCTCCGACATTCGTGGCTGGATCATTGATATACACTACAAACGGTAAGGGACCCATGCAGTACAGTGTTGGACACAGACTTCTAGCCAAAACAACCTCTGAAGGGTGCCCTCTGCTTCCGACCATTGAGTCAATTTTGGATCTGATTTGCCACATCGCCTTGGGTCACATGGACTTTTACCTTCTTGACCAGTGTCCCATTCAAGTCATTTTCAAAGCCTTACTTGAAGTCCATGTGGAGAACATTTCCTGCACGCCATTCATCCACATGTCTTGTCACCATCTCAAAAAACTTCATCAAACCGATCAGACATGATCTCCCTCTGACTTCCCTCTAATCTTAGCACTTACGAAATGTACAACTTCGCACTAAGACAAGACTTATAACATAGCTGCTAGTACATTCATAAATTCTTTACGATTCCTGAATTCTATCCAGATCATTTCAACCGCCTATTAACGTCTCATTATATCCTCTCATCTTAATCAGTTTTGTCTTCAATCATGCAGATTACTTACCTCTGTCTCCGCACTGTTTCTCGTCATGGAGAGCCTAAAACCTGGTGCATTTAGTTCCTAGTCCTGCAGACATGGATGGAAATTTCTGGGCTTTTAAGAATAAATCAAAGGCAGTGGCGTGGAATATGGCAATGAAAGTCACCAGAACAAATGTTTACACCTTTATGTCAGGTTCACGGTGTTGCAACATGGCAGCTGGATGGAGCACCTCAACACTTCAATCAGGTAACTGCGGAAAGTATTTTACCAATCAAAAGAAATTAATTTTGTTTATTTTTTTCCCAGACAAGCACAGGGCCGACAGGGCGTCAACGCTTCCACATGCAGCAAGCAGGATGTGAGCAATAACTTCACTGAGTAGTAACTGAGTGAGCCAGCAAGTATTGAAAAGCTGGGTGGTGGAGCAGCTCAGTCATTGGATACCGGTACCAGGAGAGGGAGCCAAAGTGTCAGCACAGCAGGAAGGGTGAGCTGCAAGAGTGGCATCCAAGAACAAGCACACGTGTGCTTCATACAGGAACAAAGTGATGGTGGTATGGGATGGATGGACACGTCACCTGGATCACAGGTTCTGTCAACTGCCAGCCTCCACCACCATGTTTCCAGGTTTGCTTGGTCAGGTGGCCTGTCTCTCCTGCAGTGTCTTAGCAGGAGGACACTTGTTTTTCTTGAAAACCTTAAAGGATAGTCTGCAGGGAAGTATCACTGAACAATGGCTTCCTTCCTCTCACCTTTAGTAGGTTTGCTTTTGAAGGGAAGTGTGCCTTTTAATGAAACAGATACATTCAAAGGCAGTGGGCTTACTCTCAGAACCAGTAACGAAAGGGTTGCATGATCGTCAAAGACACCTAAAACTGGGAGCACTGTAGTGTATTTACTAGCACCAGTGTCTATGAAGGCTAGTCTGAATGAATGCTGGTAGCTCATTTAACAGGCTGCCAGCAACACAATTAGTGTAATTTGACACCGTATCCATCTCCTCAGTGGTCTCAGCTGTTCCCTCACTGGTCCGTCTTCCTGCCTATTGGCAGTTAATCAAAAGCAAGAGCAGTACCCAGTGAATATCTGGGAGGTAGAACCTCAGCACCATTCAGTAATGGTTACGTGGTCATACATTCTAAGTTGAATCTATGTTGAAATTTGTTCCTTTAATGCCTTACATTTGTAAAAAGCTTATTTATCCCAAATATCCCTATCCTTCTGCTCCAATGCTTCACTTCACATTTATTAATGTTCACTCCTGGTCTAATAAGTTGAGCTATTTTAGTTTCCCCTGCATTTGAAACACCATTTCTGACAGTTACTGTATTCCTTTCTCCATTTTTGAATCATCAACTGCACTCCATCTTCCACCTGGATGTTTCTCCCATCTACGACTTTAAAGGTTTAGGGATCACTTACTTCATTCTTTCTATTAGGACCCTAACCAGACTCTGATTTAGGTAGAGCCGACCCAATGGCATTGTTGATCCATGCGCCATTACCAGTGTTTATCGTCCTGTGAAACATTCATCTATTCTCACATCACTTCATCAGCCACGTAATCATGTCCCTCAACAGCTTTTACTTCAGCCAATTTGCAAATGGTTAACAATTTCAGGGCTATAACTCTCAAGATCCTATTATTTCTTTTTGACCTAGTTCCTGGTATTCTCCAGAAAGGAGCATTTACTTTTCTCCAATAACAAGGTGTAGAGCTGGATGAGCACAGCAGGCCAAACAGCATCATAGGAGCAGGAAGGCTGACATTTTGGGCATCGACCGTTCTTCAGAAATGGGGGAGGGGAAGGGGGTTCTAAAATAAATAGGGAGAGAGGGGGAAGCAGATAGAAGATGGATAGAGGAGAAGATAGGTGGAGAGGAGACAGGCAGGTCAAAGAGGCAGGGATAGAGCCAGTAAAGGTGGGTGTAGGTGGGGAGATAGGGAGGGGATAGGTCAGTCCAGGGAGGACGGACAGGTCAAGGGGGCGGGATGAGGTTAGTAGGTAGGAGATGGGGTGGGGCTTGAGGTGGGAGGAGGGGACAGGTGGGAGGAAAGACAGGTTAGGGAGGTGGGGACAAGCTGGGCTGTTTTTGGGATGCGGTAGAGGGAGGGGAGATTTTGAAGCTTATGAAGTCGGCATTGATACCATTGGGCTGCAGGGTTCCCAAGCGGAATATGAGTTGCTGTTCCTGCAACCTTCGCGTAGCGTCATTGTGGCACACAGGAGGCCCAGGATGGTCATATTGCTGAAGAATGGGAGAAGGAGTTGAAATGGTTTGCGACTGGGAAGTGCAGTTATTTAGTGCGAACCAAGCGTAGGTGTTCTGCAAAGTGGTACCCAAGCCTCCGCTTGGTTTCCCCGATGTAGAGGCGGCCATAAATTGGAACAGTGGATGCAGTATACCGCATTGGCAGATGTGCAGGTGAACATCTGCTTGATGTGGAAAGTCTTCTTGAGGTCCCTGCCTACGTCTGTGACACCACCCACGCCCTCCATCTCCTCCAGAACTTCCAATTCCCCGGTCCCCAACACCTCATCTTTACCCTGGACGTCCAGACGCTATATACCTGCATTCCCCATACAGATGGCCTAAAGGTCCTCTGCTTCTTCCTGTCCCGCAGGCTCGATCAGACCTTCTCCACTGACACCCTCATCCGCCTAGCCGAACTTGTCCTCACCCTCAACAACTTTTCTTTCGATTCCTCCCACTTCCTACAGACAAAGCGGGTGGCCATGGGTACCCACATGGGCCCAAGCTATGCCTGCCTCATTGTAGGCTACATGGAACAATCCTTCTTTCGTACCTACACTGGCCCCAAAACCCACCTCTTCCTCCGTTACATTGATGACTGTATCAGCGCCGCCTCTTGCTCCCAAGGGGAGCTCAAACAGTTCATCCATTTCACCAACACCTTCCACCCCAACCTTAAGTTCACCTGGACCATCTCTAATACCTCTCTCTCCTTCCTGGACCCCTCTCTCCATTTCAGGCAACCACCTGGAAACCAATATCCATTTTAAGCCCATCAACTCCCACAGCTACCTAGAATACACCTCCTCCCACCCACCTTCATGCAAAAATGCCATCCCCTATTCCCAATTCCTTCGCCTCTGCTCTATTTGCTCCCAGGATGAGGCATTCCATTCCCGTACATGTCAGATGTCCTTGTATTTCAAGGACCGCAACTTCCACCCCCTTCAGTGGTTAAGAACACCCTCAACCATGTCTCCCGTATTTCCTGCAACTAATCCCTTACCATCCCGCCCTGCAATAACAACCAAAACAGAATCCCGCTCATCCTCATGTACCACCCTACCAACCGCTAAATCCAATGCCTCATCCTTCAACCCTTCCACCATCTGCAATCCAACCCCGTCCACCAAAGACATTTTTCCCTCCCCACCCTTATCTGCTTTCTGGAGGGACCACTGTCTCCATGACTCCGTTGTCCGTTCCACACTCCCCTCCAGCCCCACCACACTCGGCACCTTCCCCTGCAACCGCAGGAAGTGCTACACCTGCCCCAACACCTCCTCCCTCACCCGGATCCCAGGCCCCAAGAAGACCTTCCACATTAAGCAGGTTCACCTGCACATCTTCTAATGTGATATACTGTATCCGCTGTTCCTGTTGTGGCTTCCTCTACATCGGGGAAAACAAGTGGAGGCTTGGGGACCGCTTTGCAGAACACCTACGCTCAGATCGCACTAAACAACTGCACCTCTCAGTCGCAAACCATTTCAACTCCCCCTCCCATTTCTCAGACGACATGTCTATCCTGGGCCTCCTGCAGTGCCGCAACGAGACTACTTGAAGGTTTCAGGAACAGCACCTCATATTCTGCTTGGGAACCCTGCAGCCCAATGGTACCAATGTCGACTTCACAAGCTTCAAAATCTCCCCTCCCTCTACCGCATCCCCAAAACCAGCCCAGCTTGTCCCCGCCTCTGTAACTTGTCGTTCTTCCCAACTATCCACTCCGCCCAACTCAAGCCCCAGCCCATCTCCTACCTATTAACCTCATCCCGTCCCCTTGACCTGTCCGTCCTCCCTGGACTGACCTATCTCTTCCCTACCTCCCCAACTACACTCACCTATACAGGCTCCATCTCTGCCTCTTTGACTTGTCTGTCTCCTCTCCATCTATCTTCTCCTCTATCCATCTTCTATCTGCCTCCCCCCTCTCCCTATTTATTTCAGAACCCTCTTCTCCTCCCCCATTTCTGAAGCAGGGTCAAGGCCCGAAACGTCAGCTTTCCTGCTCCTCTGATGCTGTTTCGCCTGCTGTGCTCATCCAACTCTACATCTTGTTATCTCCGATTCTCCAGCATCGGCAGCTCCTACTATCTCTGAAACTCATTTACTTTTCTCCACTTTGTTGGTCCCAACATGCATCATTCTGACTCAATCTGTCAAACAATGAAGTCACCAGTATAGCATTTAACTCTCCAACTGGGGCTTAAAATCTATAAAATCAAAGTACTGTGTTGTTGGAAATAAATGCAGAAATTGTTGGAGAAACTCAGCAGGTGGAATGTGCAGATAAATGGAGTTATTATCGCAAACTGTAGTCCCTCAATCAATGTCTTGTATAAATGTCATTTCACTTCATTGGTTTTCTAGGAATTCTACAATAGAAAACTCAAAATTCAACGTGCTACTTTATGCTTGATTCTATTGTCATTTCCAAATCTAAAAATGCATATGTCTACACTTTTTAATCCATTTCAGTTCTTTCATTCTGTTCGGAATGCTTTCATTTAGGCCATTATTCTTTTCCAGTTTCTTTTCCTTTGAAAATGTAATCTTCCATATATTCCTGTATTCAACTGTATCTCTCATGCTCTCACTCACTTCACTGACCTGTTAAAAGGCATTCTGTGATAGCTTGGATTCACTCTCAGATTGTCTATTTTTACACAAACTTGGTATCACTCTTCTTGCATCAGCGTGCATAATGTTTATATGATCAAACAGAACACAGGTATATCATAGATCTATGGGCACACTATTAGCCACATTCTGTCAGTCAGGAAAAAATAGCATCCATTTACAACTACCATCTGCTCCAGTCCCTTCTTCATCTCAGTCCATATGGCTGCATTCCACATTACATGTTGCATAAATTATGGTGCAAGCCTTTTACATGGCATCTTGTCAAGTGGCTACTCCAAACCCATCCATTCTGCATTCACCACATTCCTTTTATCAATGTACTGTAACACTTCAGAGCCTGAAGTACCCTTTGAAGATCCATTAGAACAGACCTGAGTAGCCTATGTTTTTCCTAATGTTCAATATTCTATTCCTATCATTGTGTTCAGGCAGTTTTCTCTTTGCTAACAACATGTAAATTTCAGTATGAAACCCTGAATGACCTAATTCAAGCCAATCATGACTTGTCAGATAATAGCGATTGTAGCACAAATCTTTACTGGATATCACATCCCACTTTCTCCCAGCCAGAGAAACTTTTTACAATCTCCATTATACATATTTCATTTCATAATTTTTTTTGAGATCTTGTGGTGGAGTGAGTAGCATCTATATCTCTGGAGCACCAGCTCTGGGTTTGATTTGGTGGCCGTGGCAAATTTGTTCAAAATGTGGCCAAATAAGTTGATTTTCAACCTGTAAATTCTTCTAAGGCACTTGATGACAGACAATAAGAACTGGTGAGTGTCTTGGTCAGCAACAGTGCAGAAGGCAGCAACAAAGCCTGATGCCACTTGTCCTTATTTTTGTAATGTATGTCTTAAATAAAACATTTTCTACATCTCTGTACATCAACCACGTTCACTGTATTACCTTAGACTTTTCTTTCCTGTTATATTCAATCTACAGTATAAGACAGTCCATTGAGCCCTATATCATCTGTGCCAGTGTTTATACTGGGAATTATATTCATTATTAACTGTCAAATATCATGACTTGCCTGATTCTATCTGCTTCCCCATAATGCAGGAATACATTTACATTCCTGTATTCTATATTTAAATAAGTCAGAAATTCTTTTGAAAATGTTTTTCAAAACTTACAAAAATTCACTAAGGATCATGGGAGATGTCATTTTACTTCAATCGATTCTCATATAAATTGAAAGCAACAATTTTTTTAAAAACTGCATGCATTCACAAATGCCATTAATTATTCTTCACTAAGAAAATCTAGTCAAAGGCTAAACTTATAAAATGGACAAATATTTAAAAATATTTGGAATAAAAACTTCAAAGAGATGTCCTGAATGATGATTGTCAGTACTTATGACAAGCTTCCTTGCTTCATATCAGTGCTAACAGACAAGCAAAGACAGACAAACTGTGAGCATTGAAGGTCTGGTTCAGGGAGCAAACTGGCAAATGGAAAGACAAGGCAGGGACGCTGTGAGTAGAGTAGGAAAACAACTGACTGCATGCCAAGAGAGTCAGTGAGCAGCCCTGAGACACACACAATTTTCCTGTCCATGAGCTGAGTGGCTATCCATTCCAATGGGAGGTGTCTGTGCACTCCCAAAGTGCAGAAACATATTGTGAGGGGATTTGGGAAATGCAGCGATGATACAGAAAGGGTAGTAAGTGGCAAATATTAACACAGCGTACATGTAGTACAGACCAGAGTAGCCAAAATGGAGGTTCAGTGGATCAAGCAATGAGTTGGAGTTACAAAGTGCCTGCGAAAACAAGGTGTGGAGCTGGATGAACACAGCAGGCCAAGCAGCATCTTAGGAGCAGGAAGGCTTCCTGCTCCTAAGATGCTGCTTGGCCTGCTGTGCTCATCCAGCTCCACATCTCGATACCTTGGATTCTCCAGCATCTGCAGTTCCTATTATCTCCAATACAAAGTGCCTGCTCTGGCTTTCACATTGGGAATTCTCGATGACTAACTTCTATCTGGCAGGTGAGAAAATGGGAAATGGCATATTAAGTTGATGAGATTAGGCAGTAATTAGGGATAATGAGTAGTCAATCCCATTAATAGACCTCTCACTGCTTCCTAGCGAGAATCTCGTCTCTACGTTCAGAACTTATTTGGAGAATGTAACATTTTGATTTGAAAGGCAGGAAGGGCCTTGCTGGACTTCTCACCTGATTTTCCCAAATTTCTCACTCATAGCCCATGGCGTTCAGAGGCTCGGAAGATTTCTCCTCAATATATCTCAAAAACTGGAACAGGAGTTTGAGGAATCCATTTCACACTGCTACCATACAATTGTTATGCAATGCAGATACGCAATTCTGGGAACATCAGGTCAAACAAATGCCCCTTAAGTTGCCTGTAATAAACCATAATACCGACCATACTCAACCAGGAACAGCAACTTCACACACCACCTCACCAACGTCCGGATACAACGCATCATCCTCCGACACTTCCGCCATCTACAATCCGACCCCACCACCCAAGACATTTTTCCATCCCCACCCTTGTCTGCTTTCCGGAGAGACCACTCTCTCCATTACTTCCTTGTTCGCTCCACACTGCCTTCCAACCCCACCACACCCGGCACCTTCCTCTGCAACCGCAGCAAATGCTATATTTTTACCCCACACCTCCTCCCTCACCACTATCCCAGGCCCCAAGATGACCTTCGATATTAAGCAGAGGTTCACCTGCACATCTGCCAATGTGGTATACTGCATCCATTGTACCTGGTGTGGCTTCCTCTACATTTGGGAAACCAAGCGGAGGCTTGGGGACCGCTTTGCAGAACACCTCCGCTCAGTTCGCAATAAGCAACTGCACCTCCCAGTCGCAAACCATTTCCACTCCCCCTCCCATTCTTTAGATGACATGTCCATCATGGGCCTCCTGCAGTGCCACAATGATACCACCCGAAGGTTGCAGGAACAGCAACTCATATTCCGCTTGGGAACCCTGCAGCCCAATAGCATCAATGTGGACTTCACCAGCTTCAAAATCTCCCCTTCCCCCACCGCATCCCAAAACCAGCCCAGTTCGTCCCCTCCCCCCACTGCACCACACAACCAGCCCAGCTCTTCCCCCCCACCCACTGCATCCCAAAACCAGTCCAACCTGTCTCTGCCTCCCTAACCGGTTCTTCCTCTCACCCATCCCTTCCTCCCACCCCAAGCCGCACCCCCAGCTACCTACTAACCTCATCCCACCTCCTTGACCTGTCCGTCTTCCCTGGACTGACCTATCCCCTCCCTACTTCCCCACCTACACCCTCTCCACCTATCTTCTTTACTCTCCATCTTCGGTCCGCCTCCCCCTCTCTCCCTATTTATTCCAGTTCCCTCCCCCCATCCCCCTCTCTGATGAAGGGTCTAGGCCCGAAACGTCAGCTTTTGTGCTCCTGAGATGCTGCTTGGCCTGCTGTGTTCATCCAGCCTCACGTTTTATTATCTTGGAATCTCCAGCATCTGCAGTTCCCATTATCTCTGTCACCCTTCAGCAATCTTTCACTTTTTTTAACTTCTCTCTGTTTTATTGCAACTTTATCAAAAGGAGGAGACAAGACATGGATGATCATGTTAGGATGTTAGCCATTTAGGAAGTTTAGGTTTGGTCTGGAAATTCATTATAATAGACCAAATTAGCCAATGGTTAAGATGAGTATAGTTGTGTTAATTAATACGCTATGCAGTAGCATGGGTGAACATGACTGCATCAGCCCATATATGTGCGCAATACATGATATTTTCAAAAACATTTATTTTCCTTCCTTATTCATGATAGGCTTCTTGTTTGGGAAAGCACAATAGTTCATCTCCAGGCAATCCATTATTGGTAAAGCTTTCCGCCCTCCACTGACCAAAGTGAAACAAGTTTCAGTTGCTCTTTATTAGACGCCTGAGTAGAAAGAGCAGATCAATATTCTTACACTGTAGTAGTAGGTCAACTCTCAAGAATAATTCAATTCAGCAAAACAAAGAAAATGTTTTAGAAAAAAAAACCTTTGCCCAAGTGATGTAAAAGCAAGTGATGGATTATTTTTAATCCTTTACAATAAGAACATTAGAATAAGGGTCAACAAATTGATCTGATTGAGGGACACCCACAGAAAGACATATCCAGTCTATTCCAATAATTGTCAATAAGGAAAAAGTTTGATTTAAGCATTGCAAATAGCAGGAACCATAAAAAAAACTGAATTCTTCAATTAACAATATAAAGTGAAATGAAGTGCTAAAAATTGAATTATCATGACTTAAATTAAACAACTTTCAATTAGGAATTACAACATTAATTGGAAACAATTTAAAAGTGCTTCAGTATTGAAGTGTCCCACTAAGGGTTAACTGAAGTTTAAAATTATTAGGGAACTAAATAAACAGTTGAGTATAAATTAAAGGCAGAAGATGGGCATTCTCAACTATGCAATTTACTCTGCACGTACGTGAACTGCAAAAGTAATCCACGCCTTAAATAACACTTATGTAATACAACATCCCAAAACATTTAAAGGAGCTTTATAAAATAAAATTTACAGCAGAAATTCATATATCCCATGCTTCTCTTTTCCAAAAAAACCCCACAGTTTTGGTTTGTACTATATTTACTTGAATATAAAACATTTGTCAGATTCCTCAATGACCAGTTTGGAATATCATGAAAAAGAAAACAATGAGACCTGCATTTTAATAGTGCAGTACATCGAGACATTAATCTTACTTTGCAATCGGGCTTCCATTTTTCTTCCCAACCTTTACTTGATGGTCGCCAGGCGGTGTACATATGTGGAACAACAGGGATAAAGTCAACTGGTGGAGGAAATCCTAGAACCGAAGGATGCATTATACCATCCCACTGCAAAAATAACACACAATGATTGTCACTTTGCATGCGAGAAAACAAGCTTCATTAATCAGACACCAATTGCAAACCTCCCAGTCGCAAACCATTTCCACTCCCCCTCCCATTCTTTAGATGACCCTCCCAGTCGCAAACCATTTCCACGCCCTCTCCCATTCTTTAGATGACCCTCCCAGTCGCAAACCATTTCCACTCCCCCTCCCATTCTTCAGATGACCCTCCCAGTCGCAAACCAATTCCACTCCCCCCCCATTCTTTAGAGGACCCTCCTGTCGCAAACCATTTCCACTCCCCCTCCCATTCTTTAGATGACCCTCCCAGTCGCAAACCAATTCCACTCCCCCTCCCATTCTTTAGATGACATGTCCGTCATGGGCCTCCTGCAGTGCCACAATGATGCCACCCAAAGGTTGCAGGAACAGCAACTCATATTCCGCTTGGGAACCCTGCAGCCCAATGGTATCAATGTGGACTTCACAAGCTTCAAAATCTCCCCTTCACCCACCGCATCCCAAAACCAGCCCAGTTCATTCCCCTCCCCCTACTGCACCAACAATCAGCCCAGCTCTTCCCCTCCACCCACTGCATCCCAAAACCAGTCCAACCTGTCTCTGCCTCCCTAACCTATTCTTCCTCTCATCCATCCCTTCCTCCCACCCCAAGCCGCACCTCCATCTCCTACCTACTAACCTCATCCCACCTCCTTGACCTGTCTGTCTTCCCTGGACTGACCTATCCCCTCCCTACCTCCCCACCTATACTCTCCTCTCCACCTATCTTCTTTTCTCTCCATCTTCGGTCCGCCTCCCCCTCTCTCCCTATTTATTCCAGAACCCTCACCCCATCCCCCTCTCTGATGAAGGGTCTAGGCCCGAAACGTCAGCTTTTGTGCTCCTGAGATGCTGCTGGGCCTGCTGTGTTCATCCAGCCTCACATTTCATTATCACCAGTTGCAAATTAGTCCACTTCTGATAGTTTGTTTTACCTTCTTGAAAAGAAAAATAATTATCTAATCACAGATTGTTTAATTTTTGCTGTTCAGAAAGTGTTTGACCAATAAATTCAAAATAAGGGTAAATATTATTTTGTTTGCGATAGACAATGGTAAATCCAAAGCAAAGAGCCGAAACGGGAGTTTTTACTTTTACCACTGTCTGAACATAATCAAGAGCAGACAAATCACTCACCTTAAACACCAATACATTTTCACTTTCATTGTTTTCAGTGGAAAGCTGGCAGTGTATAAACCAGACAACTTGTTAAAATTCACTGAAAGTGAATTCTAAAATAATTTCCAGCAAACATAGGTTCAACTATCTCTGCCTACCTCTCTGTACGTTGTGTTACATATGTCAATGAAAGATTAATACAGCAGAACTTCAACTCTTTCCTGGCAACAAAAATGCAAAGATAACCTTTTATCAGCTCTTCATTTAATTATAATTTATTCTATCCAGGCTTCAAGGGCAACTGAACCTTTCCTCCTTTGCCATCATAGGGACTGAAACATACCGGAAGTAACACAGGCTTAAACACTTCTGAGGAAACTGTGCACAAAAGCCAACTTATACCATGAGCTGATTAACTTTTCATTCTTTGTTGTACTCGTGGAAAGCATTGGGTTAGGAGAATGATAGCTTCTATCTGATAGCATTTGACCAAGGTGAGTGACCATCACTGCACAGCTGTGATATATAGGCAGCATGTATAACTTACAAACACTGGACTAACCTTGTCTTAAATGAAACACAAACAAGCGCTTTTCAACTAATATCAATTCAGACCATCCAAAGACCCTAAATATTTTCAAATTGAACGGAAAATTGTTTTCTTATACACTAGAATATTCACTTACAATTAATAAATAAACAGGGCTACTTGCATACGAAACAACACAACAATAAGTGACTGAAAAGACTAATTGATTCTACAACCAACATATCAAATCCAAACTCTCCAGTCCTGCCACAACCAGTTGTGAACTAAACAACTGGAGGTGAAGGTTCAACAAATATCACCATCCACACTAACAAAGAAGCTCAACATTTTAGTGCAAAAGGTAAGGCTGAAGCTTTCATTGCTAACTTCAGACGGAATTTCCAAGGGGGCAATCCATTATAGCCTCCACCAGGCTCCTTAGACAGCAACTTTCAACCCACAACCACTATCATCCAAAAGGAGAAGGGCAGCAGTTACATAGGAACAGCACCACCTTAAAAGTTCATGTTCAAGTGACTCATTATCCAGACTTGGAAATAAACCATCACTGGGTTAAAATCCTTAAGGGCAATTAAGGATGGGCAATAAATGTTGGTTTAGCGAGCAATGCCCACTGCCCATGAGAGAATAAAAATTAAAGATCTACAATCACAATGCATAAGTGATCAAGACCTCAAAACATTATCACTGCCCTCAGTGAGACCTTCCTTTGTGCAGATCGGTAACTGAAGGAACAAACACAGGGACAAACTTTCAAACAGAACATCCACCTGAACACTAAGACATTTGAAGGCCCAAGAGTCTAAGTAAAAGTAGAACAATTTCTCAAGCTTAAAGCTGCCCAATGAAAGAATGGAATTCCAAGTGTTGCTCATGACCAGGGTGAATATTAATATTGTTTAAAGAAGTATAGAAGTTGAAGCTTTTTCATCTTGGACTCATTAGAAGTA
Organism: Stegostoma tigrinum; assembly: GCF_030684315.1. Lineage (NCBI taxonomy): Eukaryota > Metazoa > Chordata > Chondrichthyes > Orectolobiformes > Stegostomatidae > Stegostoma > Stegostoma tigrinum. The sequence goes on along the minus strand of NC_081373.1, from coordinate 36,066,481 downwards.
GGAAGGACGAAACAGTTTTGTAAAGAGGATACATCATTTTATATCAAATGAAAATGCTGATTGTTCAGGCTAAATTGACATGGAGATGCAGCAATAACAGTTAACTGTCAATCTTAATTCTCAGACAGGGCATCTAGATTCTGATTGGTCACAGTATTATCATGAGGAATGCAGCAGAGTTTAATTGTAAAACATTCTTGTAAAATGTGACGTACAAGAGCCAAAGTGAACCTGGCAGAAAGACCAAAGGTCACAATTAAAGAGGCTACACTTCAACAACACCAGGCTAACTCGTCATTGTCTACAGGAATAGTGCCAGTTGACTCGAGGATAGCAAATGTGGTTCCCCTGTTCAAGAAGGGGAGTAGAGACAACCCTGGTACTTATAGACCAGTGAGCCTTACCTCAGTTGTTGGTAAAGTGTTGGAAAAGGTTATAAGGGATAGGATTTATAATCATCTAGAAAAGAATAAGTTGATTAGGGATAGTCAGCACGGTTTTGCGAAGGGAAGGTCGTGCCTCACAAACCTTATTGAGTTCCTTGAGAAGGTGACCAAACAGGTAGATGAGAGTAAACCAGTTGGTGTGGTGTATATGGATTTCAGCAAGGCGTTCGATAAGGTTCCCCACAATAGGCTATTGTACAAAATGCGGTGGAATGGAATTGTGGGGGATATAGCAGTTTGGATCGGAAATTGGCTTGCTGCAAGAAGACAGAGGGTGGTAGTTGATGGGAAATGTTCATCCTGGAGACCAGTTACTAGTGGTGTACCGCAAGGGTCGGTGTTGGGTCCACTGTTGTTTGTCACTTTTATAAATGACCTGGATGAGGGCGTAGAAGGATGGGTTAGTAAATTTGCAGACGACACTAAGGTCGGTGGTGTTGTGGATCGTGACGAAGGATGCTGTAGGTTGCAGAGAGACATAGATAAGCTGCAGAACTGGGCTGAGAGGTGGCAAATGGAGTTTAATGCAGACAAGTGTGAGGTGATGCACTTTGGTAGGAGTAACCAGAAGGCAAAGTACAGGGCTAATGGTAAGATTCTTAGCAGTGTAGATGAGCAGAGAGATCTCGGTGTCCATGTACACAGATCCTTGAAAGTTGCCACCCAGGTTGACAGGGCTGTTACGAAGGCATACAGTGTTTTAGCTTTTATTAATAGTGGGATCGAGTTCCAGAACCAAGAGGTTATGGTGAAGCTGTACAAAACTCTGGTGCGGCCGCACTTGGAGAATTGTGTACAGTTCTGGTCACCACATTATAAGAAGGATGTGGAAGCTTTGGAAAGGGTGCAGAGGAGATTTACTAGGATGTTGCCTGGTATGGAGGAAGGTCTTTAGAGGAAAGGCTGAGATACTTGAGGCTGTTTTCATTCGAGTGAAGAAGGTTGAGAGGTGACTTAATTGAGACAAATAAAATAATCAGAGGGTTAGATAGGGTGGATAGGGAGAGCCTTTTTCCTAGGATGGTGACGGCGAGGGGGCATAGCTTTAAATTGAGGGGTGAAAGATATAGGACAGATGTCAGAGGTAGTTTCTTTACTCAGAGAGTAGTAAGGGAATGGAACGCTTTGCCTGCAACGGTAGTAGATTCGCCAACTTTAGGTACATTTAAGTCGTCATTGGATAAGCAAATGGATGTACATGGAATAGTGTAGGTTAGATGGGCTTGAGATCGGTATGACAGGTCGGCACAACATCGAGGACCGAAGGGCCTGTACTGTGCTGTATTGTTCTATGTTCTATGTTCTGACTCCACAGACAAATCCTGAGTTAAAGGACAAATGGTAGAATGTGAAAGGCTGAGTGAACCCTTAATATTAGGTTGGCATGATGGCTCATTGGTTAGCACTGCTGACTCACAACACAGAAACCTGGGTTTGATTCCAACATGCGTGGGGGTTTACGTGTTCTCCTGGTGTGGGTTTCTGCTGGCTGCTCCGGTTTCCTTCAGATGTGCAGGCTAGATGAATTAGCTATGCTAAATGTTTGGTTGGGTTACGGGAGGTATGCTGAGTCTCCTTGCGATGTTCTTTGGGGGTTTGGTGCAGATTTGATGGACTGAATGGCAGCTATCTGAATTGTAGGGACTCATTAGTATCCTAATGTGCAAGCCTTTTTTGAAGGCGTTGAGTTATATGTGAGCCAAAATCAAACAGAAAAAATTCCTTTTCTCATAGGGTGGTTCCTTGCTTAAGGATAACAATGCCATCAGTCAATACTGGAAAGAACATTTTCAACAACTCTTTGATCACAAATGAATCTTAAGGCTATTCTCCCATTGTTCTGTGGTAGAAGCTATAGGTGAAGCACAAATGATGCAAGAGTTGCCACAAGCAAACAAATGCGATGAAAAAGAATACATCACAACCCTGAAATGATTTCAGCTGTTTTCAAAGCTGGTAGTTTTGTTGACATATAGACTCCGCATACTCATTGTATGGATTTTGGATTATTTTGCTTTGGCATCAATTTTCACTTCTTTTTCTTCTTTCTTGGTAAGTGGGCATCACTGGCAAGGCCAACAGTATTTGTGACCCTGCCTGAATTAGCCTTGAACTAAGTGGCTCACTAGGTCATTTTAAACACCAGCTTAAAGAACATTACTGTGGTTCTGAAGTCACAGGTAGGTCAGACTATGAAAGAATGCCAGTTTTACCTCACCACTATCTTTCTCCATTCGTCTACAATCTCTAACGTATCATACTGCTTGTTCAACATCCAGTGCTGCAAAAGCAGAAATGTCAACTAATTAAATATATCCCACAAATTAATAGAGAGAAAAAAAAATAAAACCACTGTTTTCAGTGTTTACATAAATGATCCGGAGGAAGGTACAGATGGTCTGATTAGCAAGTTTGCAGATGTCACTAAGATTGGTGGAGTAGCAGACAGTGAAGGGGGCGGTCGGAGAATGCAGCAGATTATAGATAGTTGGAGAGTTGGGCAGAGAAATGGCAGGTGGAGTTCAATCCAGGCAAATGCAAGGATGCAAGGTGATGCATTTTGGAAGATCCAATTCAAGAGCTAACAATACGGTAAATGGAAAAGCCTCGGGGGAAACTGATGCACAGAGAGATCTGGGTGTTCAGGTCCATTGTACTCTGAACATGGCAACGAAGGTCAATACAGTGGTTAAGACAACATGTGGCATGCTTTCACTCATCAGATGGGGCATTGAGTACAAGAGTTGGCAGGTCATGTCACAGTTGTTTAAAACTTTGGTTCAACCACAGTTGGAATACTGCATACAGTTTTGGTCGCCACATTATCAAAAGGATGTGGATGCTTTAGAGGGGTTGCAGAGGAGGTTCACCAGGATGTTGGCTGGTATGGAGGGTGCTAGCTATGAAGAGAGGTTGAGTAGATTAGGATTACTAACATTGGAAAGACGGACCTGATTGAGGTCTACAAAATCATGACAGGTGTATATAGCGTGGATAGCAAGAAGCTTTATCCCCCAGAGTGAGAGACTCAATTACTAGCGGTCACGATTTCCAGGTGAGAGGGGAAAAGTTTAAGGGAGATATGCATGGAAAGTTCTTGATGAAGATGGTGGTGGGTGCCTGGAACGCATTACCAGCGGAGGTGGTAGAGGGGGGCACAATAGCATCATTTAATATGTATCTCGACAAATACATGAATGGGCAGGGAGCAGAGGGATACAGATCCTTGGAAAATAGGCGGCACATTTAGATGGAGGATCTGGATTGTCTCAGGCTTGGAGGGCTGAAGGGTCTGTTCCCGTGCTGTAATTTTCTTTGTTCTTTGTTAGTTACTGCCACAAACTCTGTTCCTTTACTGCCAACGTTATCCCTTATTAGCAGCTGTCTGAAGCTGAATCCAATCCAACCACAGTATCATATTTCATTGCTATTACGAAGATTGTCGCAATCTAATTTCCTGACTTTTACCTTGTCTCCACTCATCTGTTGCTAAATCTTTCATCCATGCCTTTGTCATCTCTAGACCTCACATTTCTAATGCAGCATTGCATCCTCTGTAAAACCTTCAACAAACCAAACCAGATGCCTACATCCTTAGAATAACCATTCACCCATCAACCTATTCTCACTGGCTGGCATTGGCTTCCAGGCAAGTAATGCCTCAGTTATAAAATTCCTATCCTTGCTACCAAACTGTTGCATGGTCTTACCTCGCCTTTTTAATCGTTAATCTCCTCTGGCACCGCGAGCCTCCAATCTAACCGAAATCATTTAATCATGCCTTTTTGAGTATAAACAACTTTAATTACTCCACCACTGCCAATCATCCTTCAGCAGCTTAGGCCTCAAACTCTGGAATTCCCCTGCTGAATCTCTCCAACTTTCTTTCTCCCTTTCATCCTTTAAAACCTAAAGCTTAAGCATGTTTTTGGCCATCTAGCTTAAATTTTATGTGACTTGTCATCAAATTTTATTTTATCATAATGCCACGAAACACTTGGAACTCCTGAAGGCACAATATAAAACAGAAGATCACAGAAACCCTAAAGTGCAGATAGAGGCCACTTGGCCCATCAAATCTACATCAACCCTCTGAACAGCATCGCACCCAGACCCACACAACGAGCCAATCCCCATAACCCTGTCCCTAGACACAACAGGACAATTATGCACGGCCAATCCACCCAATTTGCTCATCTCTGGACAGTGAAAAGAAACCACATTACATTACTGGCAGACACTCATACAGACACAGGGAGATTGTACAAACTCCACACAGACAGTAACCTGAGGGTGGAATCGAACCCAGGTCACCAGCACTGTAAGGCAGCAGTGGTAACCACTGTGCCACTCTATACAAACTATTGGTGTCGTTGTTATTTATTAATGTTTTATTAATGATTTCCTAGAACTCTTTTCTCATCTAATTCATTCAGACCTTTTTTTCAAAACATGGGGCAGATGGCAATGTGAGTGGTATTTGTTGGCCTGCCTGAAAGTGTGGTAGGTTTAATTTCCTAATGGATAGAAATGTGTAAAGAAGCGGGCTCAAATGTGCCGACATCCAGCTCTTACTTCAGCAGGACAAGCTTTGCGTACCTAACTAACTCCCGGGAGGGAAGTTGGCAGTTTGCCAAGCCTTGTATCTGCATTTTTTAAATTTTAGATGTAAACTGTAACCAGCTGGGTCTCCCAAACTTTGCAAAAAGGCAGGGTCATCATGGGAGTGCAGACTGTGCGGGAGCAGGATTATTCTTCAAGAAATACCCCTCTCACACTCCACAATAATCACCACCAGCTCCCCATATCCACACAACCAGAACTCACCCACAATAGAGACATTTTGTCCCACACAGATGGAGAACAAAGCCCTTTTCCAAGCAGATCAGACCCCAACCTTGCTCTTCCCATGTGTACCCAAACATCCACAAGCGTAATTATGTTCTGTTGTATTTTGTCACAATTTTTTTTTAAACTCTGTTAACTATAACATGAAATTGCTATTGCCTTTACATTTTGAAACTGCATCCCTTGTATAATCAGTCATTGATCTGCCACCTTATCTTGCCACACACTTTTAGATCTGTGCCCTTCAAGCTATATTTAACCAGTTGTCTCTATCTCTTCCTGTTAGAGAGATGCTAATAGCTATTTGTGAACTATGGATAATTATTTATTGCAGAATCTCAAATAATGTTCCCTCTCACGTTTTCCATCAATGCACTAATTGAATTTTGTTATACATGCAAAATTCAAGTTAATGTGTGCTATGTTAGAACTAAAGAAAGCACATGTAATATGTTTCTTTAAAAGTTTACCAAAATTATGAAAAAAAAATTCTCAGCCACTAACAAGGCAACATATTAATTCACAAATTGTCAGAGTCAGTGAATTCAATTTTAAGTTTACCATGATGGCATCTGAACACGCGAGCCCCAAGTTCAGTACCATAGCCACTACACCACAGTATCTGAGAGATGTATTTGTTGATTTTTAAACACTAACTCCTATCTTAGCAAGTTGACAGTAGAAAAGCTGAAAGGCAGTCTTGCCTCAAGACAAGAAATTTTTGTTTCCATTTAACAAGGTCAAAATATAAGGGCTAAGGAGGTATGTCTTTTAAATTGATAAACAGTAGAAATGACAACTTCTACTATTTCAGTTTAAGGAGTGTTTTCATTAGTTTAAACTTCCATGAATGGTGAAGAAAATAACTTAGTCATCTCTTCGCATAATCTGACAGAAGTAAAGTGTCTCCAAGAATTTGGACAGAGGTTGGCTTTTGTGAACTGGAGAGTGAGTACCAAGAGACACAGTATTCCTAAATGTTAAGTGAATATTGAAGGGGAAAATCAACCTCTGAGAATTAGGAAAGAGACCATTACGGTGAAACAAGAATGGAACGTCAGGAGTTATGAGAATGCAAGTTAAAGTAGGTTTTGGGAAGTAATGGCATGTTCTCCACCTGACACTTTCTAAATTAAAAATTTGTGAATCATGAAATCACAAACTATTTCACTATTTTTGAAGTAAATTACCTCCAAAAATACATCTAAATGTAATTGGGGCAAGGGAGTATTGTACTTGAATGTGTGCAAAATTTAAAAGGTCCCATGAAATAACCTCACAGGAATCTTTGCATTAGTGCTTGGACATCTTGAAAAGGAATCCAAAACTTTTCACAAACTCTCCAGAAACACCCTTGCGCTCTTAATCTCTCTGTTGTTAATATTTCTACAAAACCAGATGCAGCAGAATGATTGGTATTAATTGGCCTGAAAATCCTCCTGCTACAACATGCTCACCAACTCCCTCCTTCAGACTCACTGCCTCACCCACCAACTGTCCGTCTCACTGCCTTCCGACTTTCCCATTTGTTGCGTGCTTACTGCTCTCAGTCTTCCTCCCTAGTACCTCCCTTACTGACAGGAAAGAAGTCAGCAAGGGAGTAGGCAGAGAAAAATGGCTTTTGAGAGGGTTGGAGTGGGAGGTGGCAAATCAGAAGGAAGCAGACAGCCAATAGGAAGGGAAGCAGTGAGCAGACGATAGGAACGACAAGTGCAGACATAACTTCAAGAATCAGGGGCTGACACCAGTACATTTTGGCTGTTAATTTCACCTGGTTATTCATGTCAGCCTTGTTTTTTGACTGCTAATTCTCTGTTGTGCATGTTTCTATCAGTTTGTTGTGGGTGGGCTAGAGTGGCAGTAAACCTGGATATGTTCAGCTTTAATAGTTAAGTGTGCAACACTCAACAGATTTTTGTGCAGCCACAGAAGCACACAGCTTAGAGGGAGCAATGGTCAAAGGTCCAAATTAGGTATGTAAATAGTGAAGCACAGCAGTCTCAAAATTGAACTGTGTTGAACACTACTTTCCAACTTTAATTAGCTTGAATAAATACCTTTAATATCTACTTATTTTATGACTAACCTAATATCCATTCTGCTACTTGTCCCCTATCTTCATATGTTGTGTTTTTAGGTATGATTCCAAATACAGTGCTTACCAAAGGCCTTCTGAAAATCTAAATTTATAAATTTACATTATCCTGATCTACTCTTTGTTATGTCTTCAAAAGAATTCATTAAGGCTGTTTCAGTCTGACCTTCTCTTGTGAAAGTCATGTTCGCTTTTCTTCATGATATTTTTCCTTTTCTTTTAAGTAAAGATTCCACCATCTTGCCCATCACTGATATTCTATAAACCAAGTAAGTTAACAAGTTCAGGGAATTATCTCCAGATTTTGGGTGACTCCATGCGGTTGCTTTCAATGGGCACTGAGCAATTGGTTACACTTCTTAGGTGTACCAACACAAAACAAGAAACAAGTTTAGTTTCTATCAGAAATTGAATATTGGTAATTAAAGTGCACAGTTGTTGTTCAAGCCCCAACACACACCCACATTTCTCTGCACTTGACAGGTGAAGAACTTTGTATTGTCTTGACTTTTTACTCCAATGTTAAGGACTGCAGTGACTACCTTAAGCAATAAAGGGCTCCGTGTACTACAAAGCATACTTTCCACCTATGTTGTGTTGCACCCCATTTATCCCCTCACAGCCATGTTATTATGAAGATCATGTAAATATCCTAGACACCTGACTATACAGTCAACTGAAACTTCGTGATTCACCTAGAGCTTCTAGAATCATGTGTCAAAAGTGTTGTAAGATAACCATCTTAGACAATGTACCAACAAAGATGTGTGATAAGATGTTAACAAAATCTGCCTGCGTTAGCACCGTTGTAAACATTCTAATATCATTTACTTCTAATAGAACAGTTTAGTGTGCCAGGCAGTAAATATTCCAAATCATTTTATAGGGTAATAATGTAATATTGAGGTTATGATTCAATGTAGATTTTCATTCAAAACCAGAACAAAATGTCTGTGCTGAGCTATGTCATATTTCTTGCTTCCTAAGTACATTTAAAAATAATTAAATTTGACTGAAAGAGGTTTTACAGATGAGAAATTCTGATGAGCATAAACCGCACATGCAAAGAGGAAGCAATTTGTAATTTCATGTCTGTAAAGGGTGTTATTGTATAAGTCACAGACAATATCAATACACATTTTGTTTTAATTACACTAACAAATAGTTAAGTGCCATAAGCCAAAGCATTGTTGCTAAGATAGTCTTAGGACTACAGTGGCAATCATTCTATCATGTAGCAGTGAAGCATCACTGCAGCAATTATGACGTTCTGAGATATATGCTGCCACAGGAAGAGAAGGCAATGATTAAGACCATTTTTCATCCTTTCCCACTTAGAAACAATATCACTGCAACACAAAAATTTTTTTTCAGAAGATCAGTGCTGAAAAGTTGAAATTAATTCACAAGTTCCTTGTATATCTTCTGTAAAATGGAATTAATATGTGTAGAATAATAGTCCATAATTGTTTTGTGACATCCATACAAATCAGGTTTTCTTGAATGATATGTTAAACATTTCAGGCTGTATGTTTGTCAATCTAGTATGCATCACAAACATCTATGTACCTTCATTCCCAACTCCTTCAGCTTCATCAGCTCTAAACTCATGTCAAGTTCAGAGTGCATCCTGCTCAATTCAGAACAGGTTTCTCTTTATATATGTTTATGTGTACTTATTTATATGCAAGGGGGAGGTGATGGCCTGGTGGTATTATGGCTGGACTGTTAATCCCGAGACCCTGATAATGCTCTGGATATCCAGGTTTGAATCCTACCATGGCAGATGGTGGAATTTTAACTCAAAAAATATCTGGAATTAAGAATCTAACAATGACTGTGAATCTATTGTTGAAAAACCCATCTAATTCACTAATATCCTTCAGGGAAGGAAACTGCCATCTTTACCTTGTCTGGCCTACACGTGACGACAGACTCACAGCAAAGTGACTGACACTGAACTGCCCTCTAGGCAATTAGGGATAGGCAATAAATGCTGCCTGGTTAGTGACACCCTCATCCCATAAATGAAGAAAATAATTACCAAGTTTTCTTCCTTCCACCTCTCATCATCTGACTTCCACCTTCCATTACATGCTATTCAGAACAAATCTTACTTCTCCAACCACAGGAGGTCCTAAAATTAAAATCAAAAATTGCTCGATATACTCAGCATCTGCGTACAGATCTGAAATGTTAACCTTGGTTCTTTCTCCATAAATGCTGCCAGACTTGCTGTGTATTTCCTGAAAATTATGCTTTTATTTCAGATTTCCAGCATCTGGAGCCTTTTACTTTCAAAGTAGGTCCTGCATTATCATCAGCTTTCCAACTGTTCCCTCTTCCAGAAAATAAACTTTAATGTTCTCTTCCTTAACTTTAAATCTTTACATGACTTTACATTCTCTATCTCTGAAATGTAAAGCAACCATATATCCCCGTACACACTTTCAATGTGAGTCTATTTCTCATTTTTAGTTCCATCAGCTTGTCTAATCAGTAGCCTCTACTTCAGCAGTTATAACTCCCACTCCTTGCTCAGCACTCTCACCTTGTCACTTCATTCCCTTCCTTCTGGAACTTTTAGAGATCCTTTGTTTCTCTATGCTTTTTCCCCTTCCAAACTATTGTTCAATCCGACACAGTGGTCAATCACTATTCAACATCCTAAGTTGGAGTTCTTGGATGTCTTTTATACAGTGCTTCTTGGGAACAATGTCAACAGTTATTAATAGTTCACTATCCAACAAGCCACCAAAGAAATTAAACCAATTCTTGCAATTTTATTATTTTCAAAGTAATAATGCTAAATTTTATTGTCAGTTTTGCGAACAATTTCAGCTTCTAATTTTAAAATGAATTGATGAATGAATGGTACATTAGCAGAGCAATAGCCCATTAAAGTCCCTTCACTTTTTGTGTATCTTGCAATATTTTCTTAAGAGTATCCTTTCGTTCTGGCAGCAAATTACAGAATACGGTGAAAGCCACAGCTGTGTCACATTCCCTACCTGCGTATTTGGATGTTGAAGTTGGAGAACAGCTTGTTCTGGTGGAGAAGGCATCACCATCAAAGGAATGAAAGAATCATAAGGGACCTGCCATCCCAATGGAGATTGTAGGAATTCAGGCGGGTTGAGTGGAGAAGCCAGAGGAAGAAGCTGGGGAGGAGCAATTATTCTGAAAAGACCAGGCACAGTTGGAGAAGTCCAAATCCAGGGAGGCGGCTCTCCATTCATCTGCCAGATCTGATGTTGTCCTTTTGAATGCGGAATAGGAAGCATTCTACACCTTACATCCCACAATCCCAGTGTGTTGCCTTTTAGAAACATTGTCAAATGATGTGCAGAATATATCACAAAGATGGAATAGAGAAGCTGTGCAATGTGACGTGGGAATCAGCAAACATTTGTACAGATCTACCAGATGTTCATCTAATTTTTAAAAAAGAACATAGTATTATCTACTGGTTATAACAACATTCCTACAGAGCTCCAGAGTAACAAACACTTTACAAACAATACTTTCAGTTTCCAAGCATAATTATCTGAAGTTACATAATGTCATGACATCTACTTGTTAAGAATTAAAACAAACAAAAACTTACATAAGTGGATGAAAGGAATAAACATTACATTTACCACAAGAAAATTGTTTGAAAATTCAATAAAAAAGCAGTTATTTGCATCCCATAAAAAATGTTCTTCCCCTTCAGTCACAGCAATCAATAAGTTCAAGCATTTGCTTTTCAGGTTTAAGGAAGGTGTGTGTTAATTGTGCAATTAGCAGACAAAAAAAGTCATTTGAACCAATGATATTTCAAATTGCAACAGCATGAAAGGGCCAGATAGTCTGATCAGAACCAAAACCCTATTTCCACCACTGACTGGGTTAAAGTTATTCACTTCACTTTGGATGTCTTCTGTGCTGGAGATTGCTGGTTAGGGGCCTCTTATCATGAATCTTTCCAGAAATCTCCAAACCCAACAGCAAATGCAATCGATGTGGAAACTGCGCCCCACTTTCCAGCAGTCAATACATCATGTTCGGATTTAATTGTCCAGTAGCAAAGTCAGCCCTTTTGAAAACTGCCGTGAAAGGATACGTGTGCGTGTGTGGGCTATAGGTGTCAGTTAGTTAAGCCGTTAGGGTATCGGGTATGAAGGTACCGGGTATACAGGAGGATGATTTGGTGTCAGATCCATGGGAGGGAGATCAGGTTGGTGGCTGGGAAGGGAACAGTCTGGCAGTGAATTGAGGCATGCTGAAAGAGGGCGTTTAGAGATCAGGCCAACAGTAAAGGGTGTCAACACCCAGGGTTGGGTGGGAATCAGCTGGTGTCTGGTCCTGAGGTATTTCAGACTGGTAGCCAGGGTTGTCGGTTCTAGGGGATCATTGGTGTGGAATTCAGGGTGGCAAAGGTTCCAGCTGGCAGCAGGGATCATTGGGCCCGGGGATGGGAGGTCAGCGGCGTGGTGTCCGGGGGTACAGGCCTGTCACATCCAGGGAACTTCAGCGGTATCTGGGTTTTGGGGCATTCCACCAGCAGAAAGTGGGGGTGGGGGATTATTCAGCTGAGGGTGAGGGGAAGTTTTGGGTATAGCAGGGCGGAGTTTGGGAGGAGGGGTTATTTTTTCCGACTTTAATGGACATTTTCAGTAGGTTCCAGGGAAATCTCCAGGTCCCCAGCTATTTCTCCTGGAGATATTGTGTCAGGGATTCCACAAGGTTCCAATATGCAAGTCCACATATATTTTTAAAAAGGGGACTTTCATCCCTGGATCAAAATTAAGTTTCAGATTCGGAGAATTTTTTTGCTATTTTAGATATTTCATGTGCATGATTTCCATTGAAAAAAATCTTTAAAATGCTTACGAAAACTATAATATTCATAATGCTTTGTGCAGACAGTAATAGTTTGCCCAATTTCAGCTACACTGCCAAAGAAACACGGGTTGAAGAAAATTAACAACAAAAGTGAATAAATACAACAAAATAGTAAACGATTACATCACTTTGCAGTTAGTATTAAAAGTGAATTGTTTGTTTCCAAATAAGCTATGCTTTAATTCACCATCCATCCTACATTAATTTCTAAAGCAAGAGTTATATATAAAATGATGTAGTTGTTTTTACTACAAATTGTCACCAAATTTCTACTTTGGTAATCCCAAACCTTTCAAAACAATAATATCACGTGTACAGTGCCGTACTTTATAACCGTTTCAATATAACATTCCCACATCTACAATCACATCCAAGATTATTTTTGCAATACACGCTCAATGACTTGGCAATAAATTCCATCAAAGCCTAGTTGGACATTTTAAATATGCCAATTTTGTAAAATAATACAAATGAGAATTGATAAAAATAAGCCAAAGCATAAAGTTGGCAAAACGAAAACACTGAACTAAATCTATCAAACTGCCATTAAATAAAATAGTTTGCTCACATAAATATGCAAGAGCTATAATTCATGTAAAAAGAAACTTACTGAGAGAGATACAAAACAATTTGACATGGAAAATGTTGATCTTTTCAAGGTAGTTGCTGCCTGCTCAACACCAGATTTAGTAACAGTCTTTGCTACAAGCCCAACAGCAAGGTATTAATTTCGATTTGAAAAAAACAAATTCTTAGTTAGGAAATAAATGAGTCTGGTGCACACATGCGACACAAGGGCTGTGCTCCTGAAGACTTTTTTTGCAGTATTCAGAGCGGTGCCTATTCTTTCTATGGAAGAGAGCCACAAGGCTGCACGCTCTCTCACTGGATCAAACTGACAGCACCCTATCTGGCTGCAAGCAGCTTCGTGACTGCAGTGAAGACGGCTCCTTGCGAGCTTTCCCACCAGCACAGCACAAGTGCTTGGCTTCCTTCCACAATTGGGGCGGGGGGTGGGGAGTTGGAATGGGGGAGGGGGAGAAATAGATGATACCGTGGTATTTGGAGGCACGATGAATATGAAACAATTGTCGTGGTTTGGGGAAGGGGAGGGTGCTGCTGAGAGCGCTCAACATTAAACATCACCTGGAATCTCCTCTCCCTCCCGGCCGGGGCTCACTACCAATGCAAACCCCTTTCACTCACTGTCTCCCTTACAGCTTCAGACCGATGCACGGCCCCACTATAAGTTTCGGACTTAAGAGATTTGAGCCACATCTCTTTCGATTCACTCTCCGGCCCAGCGGACCAGTATGTGGCACTGATGATGAAATGGGGAACTCTTCAAATGTGTGTGTATGTGACTCCCGGGGAGGGAGCTGAGAGCTGAGCACGGGTGGGGAGGAGAGAAAGTCTCCAATATTCAGAAGACACGCCAACCAGGGTGAAAGGGAATAAACAAAACAATAATAATAAAGCGCAACTGAGTTCTTACCACGAGCAGACGTCTTCTCTTCAACCCATCGAGTAGGTCAAATGAAAGCAGCTTCTCTCAGTTTTATTTATAATCCTCTGTTCGCTGACGGTCACTGTCTCTGAAAGAATTGTGTTGGACTCCTCTCTTCCTCTTCTCCCCCCACCCCGTTCCACTCCCAAGTCAGTGGGATGGAAGGGATTCCAGAGCCCAGTGTACGGGGGAAGATGTGAGCTTTTTTTGAGGTTGGCTCGGGGAGACACTCCTGCCCCGGAATTGTCTGAGAGAACACTCCGTTAAATGCGCTGCTTCTCTTAATCGCTTTGTGTGTGTGTGTGTGTGTGTGTGTGGCTGGGAGCCTTGGCAGCACCCTCTCCAGACCCTCACAGTCAGGGACGGTGGTCTTCCTCCTCAGATCCTCCTGCCTCCCAGAGCCAGCTAAACAACGCCACCGACACAGCTAACCAGCCTGTCTCAAGTAACGCTGGCCCGCAAAAAAAATCATCTTGCATTTTCATATCTGGTCGTGCTCGAGCAAAGCTTTGCTGCAATTTGGCGAGTGTCACTTCATCTATTCGACTCTATCGCGATAATTAGAAAGGAAAGCGGGTCATGGCTTTTTATTGATGAACTGATTCTGGGAAACAGGTGCACTCAGGCAAAGCTGCCTTTCACGGGGCTGCTCTGAGTTTGCTGTGTATCTAGGACTGGCATCTGTAACCATAGCTGAAATCGCTGCAAAATTGTGGATAGACATTTCCAAATGTTATTTTTCTCGTTGTTTTACTGATTTCTGCTCTGCCAATAGTTGAGGAATGACATTTTTAAAAATATAAATTGGTATAAAAAGTCGGGGGGGGGGGGCGGACACCAACAAAGCAAATGATGATGCGGACAATGTTGTGAAATGAATTTTAGGAGCCATCGACCAAGCATCTCGAGTTTGAGCTGGAAGTCATATGGTATTCTGTAAGCTGTTGCAAATAAGCAAGATAATTTAAAGCATTTTATTGTATTACTCAATTGCAATCACTGGTCAGGAAAGGTATGAGACTATAACAGGCCGATGAGAGAACCCTAAAGAAACATTAAACGTTCTGACAGTTCCCCCGCGTGATTACGTTCTACGCTTCCCTTGCCAAATTTTCTTTCCCTTTTATCTCCTACATATTATCTGATGTTAGGATTCCACCTGGCTTAAAAAAAACAATCTCTTCAAAAAATCTATATTTTATATGTTGTAAAGTATCAGTGTGACACTTCCAATTGCCAGTGAAAGTATGTAATGTGCTACTCTTGTTTCGTATAGGTGCAGAGAATGTTTTTTAAAAAGCTGTGCGTAGCTGGTTTAATAGTCCTAAAACAGTAATGCAAATTGACAAACTTAAAGGTATCCACTGGTTTATTAGTGGCGTTTGGCACTGTGCAAATACATGTACTTTTTAGGCAGTGATTGCGAAAGTAAATTTTAGGTTGACAGTGTGTGTTATTTGGTGAATATTAAGTAAGTTAAAGTAAATGACAATTAAGCTTCTAATAAAGGTTCAAACTAGATCTTAACGAAAGAGCACACAAATGGGAAGAGCCGAAAAAAAAACACTTTCTCCGCGATTTACCCCTTGGACTTTCCGCTGTTCACAGCTATAGGGTGGTAACTCACAAAAATAAGGAGTGACATTGCTGTCATGTCCAATAGTAAATCCAAACACAGGCAACCAAGGCAAAATACAAGCTTTTTTTTATCGAAATTAGACTAAATCAATCTACTTATTTTTCTAGAAAAATGCTATACAAATTACTTTATGCAAATTTGGTTTTTGATTGCTTAAGTCGGAAGATTGCATAAAACTAAAAGTGTGATACTATCTCATCAACTGCTTTCAGCTGAATTCCCACATGCAAGATTTTGGCAGGGCATTCTGACATAAATAAATGACTGTAGGCCGCAAAGAATTCAAAGTAGATATCCTAATACAAGTAAAAGTAAGTACTTTTTCTTTCCGATCAATATACTATCAGATAGGAATCAAAGCAACATTTGTGATAACTTGCCACAGTCAGTTGAGATGTAACGGGAGTAACCTCACAGATGTAACATTCTCCCATCTTGACTACTGTTTTCTTTGGTGAAGCTTACCCTAATACTTCAAACCTTGAGCAAAAGGGTTTAAAAATATCTAATTCTGAACATTCTGACAGAGCAATTCATTCAATTGCTGGTAGATGATACTTGACACATTGCTGGTAATCGAAAAATTCTGTCAGGTTGCTTTACAATTCGATTTTCCAACTCAGTATCAGCTTTGGTTCACAAGACCAATGGTCACCCATTTTAGGACTTACAACTCAAAAACATACAGTAACTTTCTCTGATGTTACTACTTGGAAAGAAATTACAAGATCAGAGAATTTCGTTAAACATCTGCAGTTTTGCCTCAGATGCCAACTGACTCTTCAGAGATACTAGTGAAAATGTATAGAGACTTCATGAGAAAAATAAGTTAAATGGAAACACAGTCACGCTGTATTTCTGAGCAGATTTTTTGGTGTTGGAAGTATTTACCACCCACTAAAGTTTAACATCCATTTGTTTTCTTTTAACTTAATTCTGGTTCAAAAATGTTTGATAGATCAATTCTACAGATAGAACAAGTGGTCACCCACAAAATGATATGACCTGTTATTTATTTTCATAGAGTGCAGACAGTGGTATTTTGGTCCATCTTTACCAATCCTCTGAAAAGCATCCCACCCAGCCCAACCTCATCCTCCAACCCTGCATTTCCCATGGCTAACCCACCTAGCCTGCACAGTGCTAGACACTACAGTGCAACTTAGCATGGCCAATCAACTTAACCTGCACATCTTTGCTGTGTGGGAGGAAGTTGGAGCACCTGAGAAAGAAAACACGCACAGATACAGAGAATGTGCAACCTCCACATGGACAAGAGCCCATGGCTGGAATTGAATCCATGTCCTTGGCACTGTGAGGCAGCAGTGCAAAACATTGTGCAACCAAGCTGCCTGTGTATTATTCATGTGTGTTTTAATGAAAATGAAATATGAAAACAATGAGACAAATAGTTTTACACATTATTTGTGATTACTTTTGACAGCCATCAACTTCATGCTATATCGATAAATGAATATCATTCAAGGTTATTCTATGTGATTGTCATTAATGGTGGACTCCAAACTTCAATAATTACCATCCTAAATCTATGCCCAAATGTGGATTCTGTGGGGTGCATTTTGATTTGGCAGTGTTAACCAGCACTCAATGAAGGGTGATTAGACTATCCACCAAAGGTAATATGTGTGAGGCTGGATACTTTTAGCAGTCAAGCATCTTTAACAGAGAATGAGTGAACTGCAGACTCATAAAGGAAGTCATTGGAAATGAGACTAAAGATTGGACAGGGTACACAGTGCCAAGATTTTCAGCTACTTCCAAATGTGTCCTTGTACAACTTAGAGAACCAGTACATCTAAATGCAAAAGGGAATGACCTCAATAGACATGAAAGGAGGTTGCTGAGCTGCACAGTCTACCCCTTCCCGTAAGGGAGTACAATGCAGAGTAGCATTGAATGATCTAATTAACTCAATCAAAGCAAGATTTACTTCTTGTAATGTCTCCTTCTCTGCCTCACCTGTCACTACTTCTATCCTCACCTGTTTTTTACTTGAATCATCTTTCAACTAGACCAAAAGACCATAAGATACAGGAAATATAGAATTAGACAATTTGGTCCATCACATCTACTCTACCATTCAATCAAAGCAGATATATTTCTTAAACTCATTCTCCTGCTTTCTCCCAATAACCTTTGATCCCCTTACCAATCAAGAAACTATCTATCTCAGTCTTAAATACACAGAGTAATTTGACCTCCGCAGCCTTCTATGGCATTGAATTCCACAGATTCACCACCATCTGGCTGAAGACATTTCTCCTCCTCTCAGTTCTAAAGGATCATCACTTCATTGTGAGGCTGTACGCTTGCATCCTCGTCTGTCCTAATAGTGAAAACATCTTCTCCACATCCACTTTGTCCAGGCCTCACTGTATTCTGTAAGTTTCAGTCAGATCCCCCCAATCCTTCTAAACTCCATTGAGTATACACCCAGAGTCCCCAGCCACATGATAAGCCCTTCTTTCCCAGGATCATTCCTCTGAACTTCCTCTGGACCTCTCCAAGGACAGTACATCCTTCCTTCGATGTGGGGTGCAAAACTGCTCACAATACTCCAATAGCAATCTGACCAGAACCTTTTACAGCCTTAGCAGTAAACCCCTGTTTTTGTTTTCTAGCACTCACGTTGAATGCTAACATTGTGTTTTCCTTCTCAACTGCCAAATGAACCTACATCTTAATTTTAAGAAAATCCTGAAATAGGACTCCCACGTCCTTGTGTCCTTTTCCAAAGCCTTTCCTCATTTAGAAAATAGTTTACACCTTTATTCTTCCTCCTAAAGTGCATTACCTCATACTTTCTCACATTAAATTCCATACTTCTTTGCCTACTCTCCTAGCCTATCCAAGTCATTCTGAACTCTCCCCACATCCTCACCAATATCTTACCTTCTATCTAGCTTTGTGACAGCTGCAAACTTAGTAACAATATCCTCATGACAATAAAAAGCATGGCATTCCAACTAGAACTCCATCAACAAACACATTGATTTGGAGCCAATCTACCATCCTCTGAGAAAAAGAAGAAGAAATGACATCACCAATGCAGGAAATGACATCACCAACCCAAGGAAATCTAAACAGATAAATAGAAAGCGGGACATAACACCAGCGCTTCATCGGAGGCTCACTGATGATGTTACCTAGAATGGTGACAAAACGTCTAAAAACTAACCTTCCAGCCCAGCGAGCAAACTCACATCCAGAACAATACCCTTCGTTCCTTTCTCCAGATTATTAATGTATAACGTGAATATTTGTGATCCCAACACAGACTCCTGCAGAACTCCACTAGTCATTAGCTGCGACCCTGAAAAAGACACCTTTATCCCCACTCTCTGCCTTCTGTCAGTCAGCTAATCCTCTATCTATGCCAGTACCTTGCCCCTAACACCATGGACTCTTATTTAGCAGCTTCCTGTGTGGCACCTTGTCAAAGGCTCTCTGGAAATCCATATAGATCACATCCACTGACTCTTTGTCTAATTTTCTGGTTGCCTCCTCAAAGAATTCTAACAGATTTGTCAGGCATGACCTCCCAAATGACAAAGCCATGCTGACTCAGTCCTATTTTACCATGCACTTCCAATTACTCTGCAATTTGATCCTAAATAAGTGACTCTAAAATCTTACCAATGGCCAAGGTCAGGCTAACAGGTCGATAATTTCCCATCTTCTCCCTCCCTCCCTTCTTAGACAGGGGTGTTACCATTGTCATTTTACAGTCATCTGGGATCTTTCCTGACTTCAGTGATGCCTGAAAGATTGCCACCAATGCCTACACAATCTCCTCAGCTATCTCTGTCAGAACCTTGGCGCATAGTCCATCTGGTCTTGGTGATTTATCCACTTTCAGTCCTTTCAGCTTCCCCAACAACTTTTCCTTAGAGATGGCCATTACATTCAGCTCTGCCTCCTGCCTCTGGTATGCCACAGGCTTCTTTTATTGGAAGCTGCTTTTAGTACATAATACACTACTGCCACTTTTCTGTGGCACCTTCCCATCCTGCATATTACTAGCTGCATGCTCTGCTTGACATACACACAGCAACGTGTATCACACATTTACAAGCCTTTGAGGCAGCCACTAATAAGTTCCTATTGTTTTTGCAAGACATGAAATTCCATGTTTGCATTGACAGAATGAGGACAAGATGCAACCGCTTTCAGTTTTTACACCTATGGAACAAAAAATTCCCTTGAGATTTTGAGCATAAGCTTGCCTCAGCAGATTTGGAACGGAATGGAACAGAACTGCAGAATCTCCACATGGAACCTTGCCTTTCCCCAGTCCTCAATATGAAGACCCTTCAGAATAATGATAAGTTTGTCACTACTCCACAGGGTTCAGTTTTTGCCACAGGTGGCTTCCTAATACTGGAAATGATATCTGCAATGCACATACACACTTCCATCAGTAAGCAAGTTTGGATGCTTTCTTAATAAAGTGTAAATACTGTGTTCACTGGCAATGGGCAGATCAGACAGATTATAGAATCACAGAATCTCTACAGTGCAGAAAGAGGCCATTTGGCCATTGAGTTCACATTGACTTTCCGAAGAGCATCCCACCTAGACCCCTTTCCTATTCTCGCAATCCCGCAGTTATCATGGCTAAAACCACTAGCTGACATATCCTTGTACGCAAAGGAAAATTTAGCAAGGCCAATTCACTAAACCTGCATGTTTTTGGACTGGGGGAGGAAACCGGATCACCCAGAGGGAACCCATGCAGACTTGGGGGGAATGCGCAAACTCCACACAGACAATCGCCTGAGGTTGGAGTCAGACCCAGGTCCCTATTGCTATTAGACAGCAATATTAACCACTGAGCCACTGTGCTACCTGATTTCAATCAGTGTAAAATGCTGACCAATGCTGCCATGTTTAAAGACAATAATTTCATTCAGATCAACAGCACATTAAATTGCATGAAGCACACTTTTTCCCTGACTACCCCTGTTCAAAAAACAGTGAAATACTTACAAGCTAGTTATTTCTTCAGGATATGAACATGATTGAATTAGAGGGCAGCACAGTGGCTTAGTGTTTAGCATTGCTGCCTCACAGAGCCAGGGGCCTGAGTTCAATTCCAGCCTTTGTAACTTGTGTGGAATTTGAATGTTTTTCCCAGGTCAACATGGGTTCCCTCTGGGTGCTCCACTTTCCTCCAACAGCCCAAAAATGTGTAGATTAGATGGACTCATCATGGTAAAATATCCACACTGTGTGGGGATGTATAAACTAGGTGGATCTGCACGTTGGAGATTTTATGATTGTACTATTTTAGAACTTGCTTACGGTTTCAATACAATGCAGAGAATGTTCTCGCTGGTGTAGAAATACTGTTTTAGTTATTTAAATTTGATTGTGAAACAAATTGGTTCCAGTGACCTGATCGGGCTTCATCCAGGAAATGAGCATAATAGGGAGAATGGAAAAGAGGCCTCAGAGAACACGAAACATTGCTCGGAGAGGAGGATAGGGAGAAGGACGATTAGCATCAGAACATAACAGCAGGAGCAGGCCATTCAGCCCCTTGTGCCTGCATTGTCATTCTAGATCATGGATGATAAACTACCTGGATGCCACTTTCCCGTAATATACCAAAATTCCTTGGCATCATTAGTATGTAGAAATCTATTGATCACAGTCTTGAACACACTTAATAACTGAGCTTCCTTAGCTCTCTGGGGTAGAGATTTCTAAAGATTCACTGTCCTCAAAGGGAAGGAATTCCTACTAATCTCACTTTTAAATTGTTTGCCATTTATTCCAAGACTGTGTCTGATGGTTACAAACTCCACAAAACAGAGGAATTATCCTTTTTGCATCCATCCTGCCTATCCCTTTAAGAATTTACGATTTCATTTACAATGAGGTCACCTCTCATTCTTCTAAACAGAAGAAAATATTGGCCCAGTCTTGTCAACCTCTCCTCATGGGATAGCCCTAACATCCCAGGCATTGATCCAGTGAATCTCTAATGCAGGAGGTCATTTCTACCCATTATCTTAAGGAGGAAAGTCTCTCACTGTAATGTGAACAGAAAACAAATGTTTAATAGGTGTTCATTTCACCAGAAAAGCTTTGAATTTAATCTGTCTGGCAAAACTACAAGATAAAAGCAAGCTAAGGATAGCATACTCTGTGACTGTCAAGGGACACATGTCTTTTTTATGAATATCACCCCATTCAAGCCACTGCTGGAGACATACTGGAAGACCTCAGTTTGCAATGCGGTGCTGCATAAGGTAGAAATCTGTAACTTTCTATATACTGAGACACCTTTTTCTTTGTTGCTAGAGACAACCAGCTGGTTTGAACAACAAAATTTTGCACAAATTACAACTTTTCCCATGATAAAGAGTCCTATGCACTCAGAGTGCTCTGCTGGTCTCATCTGAAGTTGGCCATTTTCATGAACAAAAATGGATTTCACACACTCATTATGCAGATCACTTGCAACTGACAGTAGCATATAATGGAAGAGATGCCCATTAACTCACCAGTGGTCAGAATTTCTTAAGTCAGTTCCACTTCTCTGTGAAAGTCATATTTGGTCCATCCTAGTGCATCAAAGCCCACTACTGAGCCTTTCATGATATGACTCAAAGCTTCAATCCACAAAGGACGCACATGCACAGTGGACTGACAATGAAAACAGCTTTATAAATACACCAGGGTGGCCAACCTTTTGGCATGGGATGTGGGGTTGGGTGAAGCACATTTTAACTTTTTCCAAGGGAACTGGTGAACAAATTT
The DNA here is from genome assembly GCF_030684315.1 of Stegostoma tigrinum. NCBI lineage: Eukaryota > Metazoa > Chordata > Chondrichthyes > Orectolobiformes > Stegostomatidae > Stegostoma > Stegostoma tigrinum. Next base: position 36,044,270 of record NC_081373.1, on the reverse strand, counting down.
CAGAAAGAGAAGGAGCATCACTATAGTAAGTGAAAACTTAATCAAAAACAACATTAGCAATAAGTTGATCCCTTACGTAAATAAGTCATAGAGATGATCATTAAGAAGTGTCGAGCAGCAAGGGTGATAGTCTTGCTGATTTTTGTCTTTCTAGTTACAGGACAGAGATAGCAAGAGAAAAAGAACCATCCTCAATTCATGATCCCCAGGAAAGGAGTTGGCAACTGGGGCCAAACTAAGGAGATAGATTTAACTAATACTGATTTTGGATTACCCCAAGTAGGGCAAACTCTACGCTGGCCTTGGGGGACAGTGGGGCGGGGGGAGGTGTTGTGTGGATTTTATAATGAAAATGGGGTTGGAAGTGAGATTCCTTTAAGCCTGGGGTTTTCTTCTCTGAGATCACTTACCCTCTCACACTCTTAACCTTTTTTACCTTCTTCTCTCATCCTTTTCGTTCTCATTCCTCTCCAACCCCATACCTCTACCTTATCTCTCTCACTCTGCCCATATTAGTGTGCCACCCTTTTAATTTGAGGAAATAATAATCAATACAGCTTCACCCTCCAAATACTTCCACCAGCACTGTTGCCTCACCAGCAAAATTTAACTTTGAAATGGAAAGTGGCCACAGTCTTAAGTTTTTTGAGGTAAGGTACAGCATATTAGTTGAGAGGTTGTGTATGACTGACACCAATATCCCACTGCCATTGATTAGGGAGCCAAATACATCATGGAAAGGCAAAACCGATGCATCTTCAACCATCTTCAGCCAGATGTGGCAAGAGGCCAATCTATCTTGGTCTTCTCCAGAGATCCCCTGTATCAGAATGCTAGTCTGCAACCAATTTAATTCACTCTGGATAGGATAAAGAATAAACTAACAGCACTGGATACTGCCAAGAGTGTAGGCCCTGGTACCATTCTGGCAATGATACTAAAGATTTGTGCTTCAGAACTCCCAGCATCCCTAGCCAGGCTCTTCCAGTCCAGCTACAACATTGGCATCTACACTGCAACATGGACAGTTGCCCAGATAAGCCGTGTTCACAAAACGTCAGACAAATCCAACTTGGCAATTACCACCCACTAGATCATCAGTAAAATTACGGAAGATGTCAATGACAGTGCTATTAAGCAGCATATGCTTACCAATAATCTGCTCATTGATGCCCAGTTTGGGCTCCGCCAGGACCACTCACCTCTTGAACTCAATACACCCTTACTCCAAACATACACAAAAGAGCTGAAGTGAGGTGAAAGAGACTACCTTTGACATGAAGGCCACATTTGACTGAGTATGAAATCAAAACTGGAGTTAGTTGAATCAGTGGATAACTCTTCATTGATTGGAGTCATACTTGGCACAACGGAAGCAGACTGTGCTTGCAGAAGGTCAGCTATTTCAGCTCCAGGAAATCTCTTCTGGAGCTCCTCAGGGTGGTTTCTTGACCCAACTCTTTTAAACTGCTTCAATATCAGCCTTCAGCCCATCTTAAGATCAGAAGTACAGCCATTTGGTGCAATGTTTCATGCCAATAAGACCCCGAAGCAGCTCATATTCATTTGCAACAAGACTTGGACATCATCCCAGCTAGAGCTAATGTAGCAAATAGCATTCATGCCACACAAGCACTAGGCAGCAATCACCTTCTTTGAGAGAGATCCTAACCATCACCCCTTCGTGTGTAATAGCATTAGAAATTATTAGCTACATAAAATCTGAACAGGATCAAACATTATGGCTAAAAGAGCAGATCCAAGACGAAGAAATCTGTGTTGAATGATCATCTCTGATCCTTCTGATCCCTTTCCATAATCTAAAAGAGTTTAATGCAATCTTCCTACTTGCCTGGATAACTGAAAAAAGCACTCAAGACATTTGACACCACCCTCAACAAAGCAACCCACTTGATTTGCACTGTAACCACCATATTCTCTCCCTTCACCACTGACACACTATTTATACAATCTAAAAGATGCACTGCAGTACTTAACCAATGTTCCTCCAACAGCTTCATCCAAGCCTGCAACCTCAGAGCATCAAATGGGGCAGCAAATATAGCAAAAACATGGGAACACCATCTACAAGTGGCCCTCTAAGCCATAAACCATCCTAACTTGGAATTGTATCTCCATTCCATTTCAATATCATTGGATCAAAATCCTGGAACTGCCTTCTTAATAGGGCTGTGGTTGCCCCACACACCAAAAGAATGCAGTTGTCCAAGAAGGCTACTCACTAAGGTCCTTCTCAAAGGTAACTGTTATAAATACTGACTGAACCAGCAGTGATCCGATCCCATGAACTGATGAATATAAAATTATTGGTAAGACGATGATGGAAGTGTGGAGAATTCAACAGCAGGAAAGCTTTGTGGTATGCTGGGCATGATATACAGTTTGAAAATTAACCTTTTCACTTTGACAACTCTTATCAGATTATTAAACCCAGTCTTGCACTGCATCCATATTCTTACAATACTCCTGGTGTTGATCTCCACCACGACTTGTTTGCATTTCATGCCATTTCCTGGTGGATTCCATTGATGCCTCCAGTGTAGATAAACGCTATTTCTCCTTTCCACTTTTCCTCCAAAGTCTAAACACATTGATAATCACTCTCTCATATGCTCAATCACTGCTCAAAGTATCATAGCATTGATTCAGTTTATTAAAAAAAAGACTCCTGTCATTTCTTGCAGCCACATTACACTACCTCTTTAAGTGATGCAGGTCACCTTTATGTATCACTAATCACTTGTAATATCAGGCCCCACTTTGTTGCATGCAGCTGTGGATGTTGCTGCTCCTCATCCCATTCCATCGATAATATGGTACAATATGGCTTAAATTTTATTGAGATTTTCTATCTCCTACCAACACTCTTCAAATCCAGGAAATTGCATCACAACTTCTCCCACCCACGGAGAGCACTTTGGAGAAACTCCTATTAAGACAAAGCTACATATCGGAATGAAATTTTCAAGCACACTCCAAAAATACTCACAATATGCAATAATATCCAGGTTTGTGAGTGAATTCTGCCCTTAATAATTGTCCTATTAAATCACCTGGAAATTTCAATAAGATTCCACCTGCATGAAATGATAGACCACATGTTTATATAGTTTATACCAGAAGGCATAAAGAGCTTCTTGTAGTGCAGTGGTAATGTCCCTTCCCCTGAGTCAAGAGACCTGCTTTCAACTCCTACATGATCCAAAAGTGTGTACTAATACCTGAACATTTTGATTAGTAAAATATCTATACCAGCAGGAACATCAACCAACCCCAATCCTAAGTAAAGATGGTATGGCCTCCTCACAAGCCCAAATGGGATGATAAATAAATCAGTGGAATTTGAAACCCATTTATGCTGACTTAGAGTAGATGAAAATAGACTCCAGTGAAAATACTTTTTCTTCAAAAAAAAGAAATTTAGCTGAAGAGCTTATGCATTTTTTAAATAGTTTTGTTGAATACACAGCAATTCAGCCAGTTTCTGAAACAGAAATATATTTTACCATTTTGGCTTTGAATCTCCATCAGAATATATCAGAGTCTAGCTTTATATATCTGTTGTTGGTTGACCTGCTGTGAATTTCCAATACTTTATTCTAGATTGTCGGCACTTATGAATTTCTCCCTTTATTTTTATGTATATGTGTAGGCCACTGGTATCAAAGTGTTTCAGTTTACATAAAGTACATCAGAAAAACAACCACTGAAAATGATACATTTTCCTCTGCCAATGCTAAAAGACATTATATTAAATAGGACAGAAAACTCGGCAAATAGTAATAGCATCAGCTGGTGTTTTTAAGCAATGGTTTTCCACCCTTATGAAATTTGACTTTATTTTCACTAATCTGGTATTAGTTTAACACCCACTGCTCATTATTACCAATTAAGGGCATGTTCAAAGCTACCAAATCTAACTAGAAGTATACTCTGTAGAAAGAATGAAAATCTGTGATGGCATCCTGCTCTCCCCAGGTCAATTGAAAATATTTTATGGCCCAGTAGATGTTATTTTATTTCTTGGTTCATATTACTGTATCCTCAGTTTGTGTGATTTTATCAAGCAGTTGGCGTTGTTTTATCACTTTGTTAGTATTGTTTGAAAACAACACTAGCAGACTGGTCAGATCATTGAAGGACGCAATTCAGACTGTTGTGTCCATGCCGGATCAATTTATTTAGTTCTGCTCCCTTTCCTTGTAGCCCAGCAAACTTTTTCCCTTTGGTTATTTATCCAATTTCCTTTTGAATGTCATAATTGTAGGTAGTTTCCTAAACAATCTGGTCAGAAAAATGTTGTTACACACCTCAGAACTGAGATAGGACTTGAACCTGAACCTCATGGACAGAGGTAGGGACATTCCAACTGCACCTCAAGAGACACAGCAGGCCATAAGTGCGTCTGCTCTGAGGCAATGTATTTCATTAGTAACACTTGCAACTTGATGCATGAGATAATTTTTCTCCATGTTGCATTTAGTTGTTTTGCTAATCACCTTAAACCTCTAAACTTTGATGATGACCATCCAATGGGAAACATTTCTTACTAGCAAGTCTGTCTGGGATACTCATGATTTCTGACATCTTTCTCCTCAAATTTCCTCTCAAACATCTTTCAGGAGAACAGGGACAACTTCTGCAGTCTATCTGTAAAACTGAAGTCCCTCATCCCACCCAGTATCTCAACTGTGTATTCTTTCATCAGATTCTTCCTCTGTCAAAATTGATACATTTTATACCTTGTACATGGCCCCTTACTCTTCACAGAAATTCCTTTTCTGTTCACCATAACCCCAGTCCCCTTACTACACTCTTATTATTTAGCAGCCTATAAAATACTTCTGAATTGCTTTTTTAAAATTAGATCCACACCATCTCCTTCAAGGAGCTGCAGCTCTGATCTCGCTGCAAACATTTCATTCCAGTTTACTGTGGACAGATCCATTCTCACTTCACTGAAACTGTCCCTCATTCTTTTAACTTTTATTCTACATTGTGCCTTTGAGCTAAATCTCATGCTGCTATAATCACTGTTCAAGGAGTGTTCCCTTACTGACAGTTAATTCATTTGATCTAACTGGATCCCAGAACCAGATCTACCACTGCCTCCTTCCTCATTGGATTGGAAACTTAATGATTAATCAAAACCTCACAAAAACATGTCCTTTTACTTTATTTCTATCCCCCACCTGTAGTAGCATAATTAAAGTCTCTCCCTCAATCTAAATATATATTTTATATTCCTGTATAGTTTCCTTGCAGATATGGTCCTTGCCTTTGCTGCTGGTAGTGTTGTATAGAATACACAGAAAAATGTAAGGTAAGCCTATTGCTTTTTAATGTTACCAAATATATTGTCTGTGCTTGAATCGGCCAGCACATCCAGCTCTCCAGCATTGTAATAATGTCCTTAAATCAACCCTTTGCCTTTTATTTTCTTTCTTATTTTTTCCTAAACATTTTTATCCAGAATAATTATCATCCACTCCTGCCTTGTTTTAAGTCACCAGTGTTACATTCTTGTGAAGTGGTCTTCACTTACAGCTCACCAACCATATTTATCATAATCCATGTGTTCTAATACGTACCTTGCAAACCCCACTTCCACTGCGCTACATTTTTGCTCTACCTGACCGTCACCTAATACTTTACAGATTCTTACCCCTAGTGCTTCTGACTCTCCCAATTTTTATATGCACCTCATTTCTCTTTCTAACCCTTCTGCCAATTTAGTTTAGCCCGCTCCAAAAGCATTACCAATGAGGTATTATACATACCAATACTTTCAGAATTGGTCCTAATGTACCAGAAATCTAAAGTGTTCCTCCTGCACTATTTCAGTCATGCTACTAATCCTTTCTCCTTTCCTATGTATTCTATCAAACACTCCTAGAAGGAAAGATAAGGAGTAAATCCCCAGGCACTTTATAAAGATTTGCAAAATCTATAAAGTGAATATGTTCATTAATACACAGCAACAGAATTCAACCAGTTAGCTGCTCAGTGACGTTATTAGCTTTGCTTATTAGTCTCCTTTCTACCTTCCTAAATTCTGCTGCAGGACTTCTTGCCTTTGTCTACACACATTGTTGATGCTGATATTCACCACAATCTCTCATTGTTCACCTTCCCCTTTTCTCCATATACTTTGTTACAATGCAGTAGCATCCATGACTGTGGCACTAAGGAAGCAACTCACCATCTTGCAATCACTTTGGTGATCATAGAAATACATGACTGCTCCCCTAACTATGGAATCCTCTATCCCATTCCTTTTCCATACTCTTCCTGAATCCCAGTACAGCTGAGCCACCTCAGGTACTATAGTTGCCTTTAGCTATAATTCTGGGGAACCATCACCCTCATTATTATTCCAGATTGAATGTCATTTGGAGAAGGCAGCACAGTCAGTAGCTTCCTGTACTACTTGCCTGGTCCTCCTTGTCTGTTTGGCAGTCACGTCTTCCCTTTCTGTCAGCATACTCTTAGGCTGTGGATGGTCACCTCTAGAAACATGTTGTCCACATGATTACCTGTCCAATGGATGCAGCAAAGTGATCTCAGCTACAGCGCAAACTCCCAAAACCCTAAGCACAAGGTGATTTAGCTGATGATATTCCTGGACCCCTGAATGTCTAGGACATCATAAAAGTCCTGGAGCTCCCACATGGAGCAGGATGCATTTTTTTTTCAGGAATAAGGTACCCTGTTGTATATCTGTTTATCAGATTATTAGCTAAATTTAAATAAATAAGCGCAAGACTGTAATAAATATTCACCAGTTAGTGTTTTCACTTTATTTTAAGTGCAAAATACTTTACGCAATTATTACTAAACAACCACTAGATGCAGGTACATAATTATAGATTAAGAATCCTTTAATATGATTATCACTAACTTAATATTAACATTATTTCCTACACCTGATTCATTTAACACCAGTTATAATTGGGATAAATTAAACAATGAATAATACAAAATACATGAAGTTAAATATTGTGTCTTTTATCAAATTGGCTTAATTTTAAATTATATGCAAATTAATAATTTAGTTTGCATTGTAGGGAGACTAAATTAAATGTTGACCTGAAGCTTCACCCTCGCATGACTCCCTATGTAGCAGTGTCACACAAGGATGCAATTTTCTTTTCCCAGATGAGACAGATCCTTGTTCTTTATACTGCTTCAATCCCAGCCTTACATTTCATGCTATTCTGTTCACAGATTCACTTTTTTTTAAATACTGCTCAACTCCTGGATTAACTCTTTACGTCATTACACTCCCAGTGTCAGCCTCTGTTATTGTTATCTTTCAGTTTCTTGTTTCACTCCTCAGTTGACAAATTGATCTGCAGTTTGTTACTTCATCTTCTTGTTGGTGCCATTTATTCCTACAGTTTGGTTTACTTTATCCCCAAGGCTTTGTTTTCCCCAAGTAAATATATTTCTGGTAAGAATGGCGACTTGTGGTCGCCACAGTTCTTCATTTTAATGATTATTAGTGATAAATCCTGGCATAATTTAGCCTCTACAGACCAAGTGCAGACAGCATGCTCCTTCAATGTGTGGAAATTGAATTGTTCATATAAATGTGTGCTGTAATTTGCAAAACCCTAATGCCTCTGTGTTTACCACACATTTCCTAAGTGTTCTGCAGAATTGTGTTGATATTAAAAGCTTTATTTTTAGTCATCACTTCCTATGCAAGATTATGGATTTACACTGGGCCAAATACTATTATCTACTCAGAAATGCCAATAAGATCAGGGCTGATACTCCAAGGCAAGACTGGTTAAGGTTTCATTTGAAATTATAAACCTCTGCCCCATCGGGTGGATGCAAAAGGCCCATGACACCATTTTAATGAAGAACCTGGGTATATCTGTGCAATCCTGGCCCATTCTTAACTCTTAATCAACATTACAAAAACAGATTATCTGGTCACTACCACATTTCTTACAATTGACTATGCCTCAAAATTACTTATTTGGCACCAAAATACTTTTGAGATGTGCTAACATCATGTAGGGTACTTTCTATGTAATGACTCTTGTGTCCCTAATCAGGTTCTTTAGTCTGTACATCGTAATTTATTTTTAGTTCTTTTACTTCCTGAGAAGGTGGGTACCACATATTTAGAGCTGTGAAGATACTAGTTTGAAATTTAAATATAATTAAGATGTTCTGCTTCTAACTGAACAAAACCATAATCCAATAATGTCAATCTCAAGAGATTGCTGCAACAAACCCCAACAGCTCATGGACCCAAGGGGCATTCCATTAACACTGGTACTTGGTTTATTTTGTTGTATAAAACTAATGTCCAGCACCAGCAAGTAATTTCTGACTTCTGATATTCTTTACACTGTGAAAGGCCACAGGTTCATGAGGTGTGCCCATTTGCTGATGTTAACAATTATGCTTCAGTATGAGCTTAGAGAATTCCTTTACAGTATAGATGTGATTGAGTAAATGTGGCGTCTCAAAGCCTTCCACATTGCCTATTTCCAGATAGCAGAGCTGGAATTGAAGCATAAAGTATCCTTATCATCTCAAAATATTGCTATACTTCTCACTTCAGACACATTTTGCACACTTTGATCAGTTTGCTCAAAATCTGAGGCACAGATTGCTTTGGAACATATGAACATTACCTCATGAAGTTCATTGCAGAACCAAATTAATTGGATATCACACATGTATTTTTACTCACTTAACTGTGTAGAAGAGCAATACAGCCTTCAACTCAAAGGAGATTCATATATTATCCCAACATACCCTAAGCAGCTTCTGTGCAACTGAAGTTCTGGATTGATAGCTGTCTTTCATAACGCCTCTAGGCCAGAGTTCTATGTTCCCCAAGGAAATCTTCTCCAATGTTAAACTGTGAAGTGAGTGATGTGCTGGCTATGGTGTTGAATAAATGGGGATTACCAACGTTTATAATGCACATCTTAAGAATTTAAGAAAATGAAAACTAAGAGGAGGAGTGGGAATTTAAGTAAACTGAGTTTCATCTCCATTTGACAGCACCATGGTTGATGTAATCTTCATCCTAACCCAATCTTTCAGTTTGCTTCCATAACCCTTCAACGTGTTTCTAATTAAAAATCTGTATATCTCACGCTTAAGTTTACTCCATGTCCCAACATTCACCACATTCTGGGGTCGTGAGTTACACAGATTCACAACACTTTGAGAGAAGTAATTTCTCCTCATCTTATTTTAAATCTGGTACCCCCTATCCTAAAACTATTAATTTTTGTTATAGATTGCTTCACAAGAGGAAACAGCCAGCCTTGTCAATCCCTTTATCGTATTAGATACCTCAGTTAGAGCTCCGCACATTCTTCTAAGCTCCACAGACTGCATAGGCCTAAGCTGTTCAATCTCTCTTCATAAGAGAAACCCCTCATCTCTGGAATCAAAGTAGTGAACATACTCTGAACTGTCTCCAATATAACTATATGACTATATGTGTTTGATTTATTGTTGTCACTTGCACTGAGATACATTGAAATGTGTTGTTTTGAGTGCTATACAGGCAGATTGTACGTCAAAGTTCATTAGGGTAGCAGAACACGTTGCAGAATACAATGTTACTGCCATGGGGAAGGTACAGAGGGAGATTAGAATTAACATTTTCTAATGTTCAAAAGTCAGTTAACAGTGGGGAAGAAGCTGTTCTTGAATGCATTCATATGTATATGCAAACTTTTATATCTTCTTCCCAACAGAAAAGGGTGCAAGAGAGTATAACCGGGCTGTGAGGGGTCTTTGATTATTTTGGTTACTTTTGGAGGCAGCAGGAAGTATAGATGGAGTCATATCCCTCCTCAAGTAAGGGGGCCAGAATTGTATGCAACACTCCAGGTGCAGTGGAGATGTACCAGAAACATAAACTGATGCCCACTTCATTTGTGAAAAGTACACAGAGAAACGAAGGTCTGGAGTCAATACAATGCTGCATGTGCAGTCATAAGAAATCATACTTAAGAAGTTCTTAATGCTGATGGCTATTGGCTGTGATACTTGTCACAGAGGTGAAATGCTCAGCATTTGTCACGTACTTTCCAAGGACTGCCAATGATACAGCTCAAGTGGCATTAGACTTGAGTGTTTCTCTTGGACAATAGACTCTCAAAGGCAGGCATCTTTTCAGGATTCTTCCCCCAAATACCTCTTCCCATTTTACTGATGTGCTCTTGTATTACAGGTCAATTTGACATCGAGGAGGAAACAGTTAATTTTGAATAAATCATGATGAAAAGGGGTACAAAGTTCAAGTTTTATTCATTTAGGTAAGGGAAGGATAGCAGTTTGTCATCCTAGAACAAATTCCCTTAATATCCTGTCTAAGATTATGTATGAGGCTCATAAATTCAGTAACACCATCATTAACACAAATTGCAAATGATTGTGCATAAAGCTTATGCACTGCATGTGTTCTAAGAGTACCAGATAGTCTCGACCAATAGTTTATTTTTGTTGTTCATACAATTTTTATTTATTAAAGTACTCACTAAGCCTTCACCATATGTGCTGGTAACATACCATTGACTGCAAATAAACTTCACTAATCATATTTTATTTGGTTCATTTCGTACCGAAACAGAGTAATTACACTAGACACAGGTTCCTTTATATAATCATGCTATCTACTGTCATTTATGTACCAAATCCTTTTAAGTATAAACTGCACTCTATACTTTTGACTCAAGATTTTATTTTTAACTGTAATCATTAAAATTCATCTCCGATATTCTAAACATTCATGGACAAAATATCGAATCTGTACGTTACATCATGGAGATCATATTAATGCCTGGTCTCGGGCTACTGACTCAAGCTGATCCAGAAGATACTTGTATTTCAAACAATAACTTACCAATGAAGTAGCTTTGTTGACACCTATCTGAAATATATTAGAATTATGGTTTCCTCTGCTGTGTTACGTTTTCTGTGGATAGTTTTAACTATTTAAGTAGCTGATGAGCCACCTGAGAAAAGTGTGAAATCTACATAATCACAGGTAAATCAGCTGACTAAATATCCAGAATTCTCATTAATGCCGAAAGGGCATGGCATTTCAGAGAATTCAGCTGAGAAATATAATGAGATAGCATACAAGGGAACACTATTGGCATGCAGATCCAAGTGATGTTGGGTGCATTAGTTGGCCTGCCAGCAAATATTCTGTCACTGTTAGGAAACATGGAGGAATCAGGCTCTAAGTTGGCAGAGAGCACAGTGCAGAGCTTGCCCTCCTTGTAGCCCCACTCAATCTTCCCGTCATTGCTGCAGCAGTGCCTCTCTTATGGCTTTTGTGTTTGTGGGCAGGCAGACTACTCCTCTCCCATTCCTGTAAAGATGCAGCAACATAGGAAACACAGGAATTAACTCCCTAGCTTTTTAAATAACATGCGTGCACGGTCCACCTTACAGCAAATTGTTTATCGATTACAGAGTAAGCTGCAAATTCTCTGCCAGGGCTAGCATTGCTCAAGTTGGGAATTCTGGCATCACATCAGCCAGTTGGCCCACCTGGCGCAAAGATGGATTCAGTTTAAAACCTTCTGGCGCATACTGGGGTAACCAAAATATGCATCATTCTCAGACAACAAAAGCAAGAAAGTTAGGTTAAACCTATATAAAATGCGGGCTCCACTTCACCTGGAATATTGTGCTGCGTTCTGGGCTTTATACATTTTATAAAGGATATGAAGGCACAGGAGAGGGTGCAAAACATATTTGTGAGTAGCCCTAGGCATGAAGAACTTCAGTTAAGTATCAAGACTGGAGTTGAAACTGTTCTCCTTGGATAAGCGAAGATTGAGAAGAGATTTGATTGAAGTATTTAAAATTCATGAGTGGCTTGGATCAAACAAGTAAGGAGAAACTGAGCCCATTGATGGAAGGATTGAGAATAAGAGGGCAAAGATTTAAGGTGATTGATAAAGGAAGCAACAGTTATATGAGACAACCAATCTTTTTCACCCGACACATGGTTAAGTGCGGTGTCCAATTGCATGTCGGTGGCAGGGTCAATCAAAACTTACAAAAATGTATTTGATCATTATCTAAAGAGGGAAACAAATTGCAAAATGACAGAGGAAAGGCAGGAGATTGACACCAGAAATTATGGACCGAATAGCCCATTATGTCCTGTAACTGTGCTAAGGGTCTCTTCACAAAATAAAATGCTCCCCCTACCTTACAGAAGTCAGTAAGGTCTGCAGGGAATGGTGCTATCATTTGGGAAAGTGTTGGTTGCTCCTTCTGGGCTTAGAACACACCATTAGTCCTGGAGCAGACAATTACAAACCTCTTGAGCTGGACAATCAGAGGGCAATGGGGCAAAGGAAAGAAAGGAGACCAGGAGGGAGGAAGAGATAATGATTAGTGCTGGGGCATCAGCTATTTATAACTTTATTAATGACATTGACAAAAAAAGACAAGGAGTAAAAGTAGAAGCCATGTTAGCCTCGTATTTTAACAGATTAAACCACATCCACCAAAGATTGCCCACTTACGTAAACCAGCCTTATCCCTTTGTAGTCAATTTGTACCCTCCTCTCAACTAGTTTCTTTTAAGCTATCATTTTGTTGCTTGCAAATTCTGGCTGCAATACATTCAGTTCCTTCATCCAAGTCATTAGTATAGATCTTAAATAGTCACAGTCCCAGCACTGATCCTTGTTGCTTTCAGTTAGTTTGCCACCCTGAAGACAATGAGTAACGTAAATGAGTTTCTTGTTGATACTGTAAGGTGGGAAAGCAAGTGATGCAAAGGATAGAATGAGCCAACGTACAGTTAAGAGATCTGTTGCCTTGAATGGACAACAGGTTGGTATATGGCTGATGATATGGAGGATGTGTGAGTTTGTTCACATTGATAATAAAATTAGCAAGGAATTAAGGAGCTAAGTGATCTTAATTGCAAGATGAGTGGATTATTAGAATAAGGCAAATTTGCTACAAATATTTAAGATTATGGTGTGACCACATTTGGAATTCTGCTCTCAGCTTTGATTTCCACATTGAAAGAAGGATATACTTATTAGAGACGGGACAACAACTGTTCCGTAGATTGCCCCCTGAGATTTGAGAGATCCACTGTGATGAGAGACTGAGTAATTGGGGTCTGTAATTCTCTGGAATTTCGAAGACTGGGAGGTGAAAACCTACCACTGAAACAAATAAGGTGCTGAATGGATTTAGCAGTGTGGATGTTGAGATGTTATTTCACTCTTTTAGGGGCTCCAGGAGCTCAGGATTAAGAATCAACTATTTGCAATTGAGCTTAAGAGAAATTTCTTCACTCAGATGTTTGTGAAACATTGGAATGGTCAACATTAGAAGACTGCAGACGGCTGCTGCTTAGTATTGTCAAGGCTGGAATTTTTGATCTTGCAGGGAATCAAGGCACATGCTGAACAGGCGTGATAGTGGAGTTAAGCTCATCCATGATCATATTGAATTGCAGGCTAGGCTTAGTAAGTCATATGTTCATATTTACTGAGTTACTGAGTTATATTTGTAATTTATACCTATACTTCTCTGCCTCTCCATCTCGTCCTTTTTTTTGACAGAGTTTTGGTTATCTGACTTAGCGGACTGGATTTTCTGAGGAGTGGCAATCACATGCAGTTCACCATTCAGCCTGTCTAATTTATTAAGGTTGGTTGGCTCGCCAAGCTCGTTTGTTGTTCCGCAGACATTTCATTACCCTGCTGGGTAACATCATCAGTGCAACCTCCAACAAAATGTCGGTGTGCATTCCCGCCTAGAGGAGACACACAAAATTATAAACAACAGCCTCACTGGGACAAAATTCACCAGAGAGGAGGAGAAGAATGAACATCTCCCATTCCTGGACATCATAGTAGAGTGCAAGACAAATGGGGAACTGCAAACGAAAGTACACCGAAAAACCACACATGCGGACTAGGTACTGAACTTCAACAGTAACCATCCCAGCACACGCAAACGAAGCTGCGTGCAAACACTATTTAAAAGGGCAACAACACACTGCAGCAACATAGAGCTATGCCAAGAGGAAGAAGAATACCTCTCCCAGGTTTTCAAGGATAATGGATATCCAAAAAAGTGAGTCACAAGATACCTACAAAACCACATCAGGAAGATACTACATGCCCCGACGCACTCATCACACTACTCTACATCAGGAACACATTGGATCTAACTGCAAGACTCCTACAACTGCTGGGCATCAGAGTGGCAATAAGCCCACATCAATTCTATTACAACTGTTCACCCAAACTAAAGATCCACTCCCTGCCATGGACGAGGCCAATGACATCTATAAGATCCCCTGCAGAGACTGTGAGAAACGCTACATTGAATAAACAGGAAGGAAACTAACAAGGGTATACGCGCCAACTGGCCACAAAAAGACACGACCAATACTCTCTCATCTCAATCCACATGGACAAGGAGAACCACCAATTTGACTGGGACAACACCAAAATCCTGGGACAAGCAAAGCAGAGGCAGACACGGGAATTCCTAGAAGCCTGGCACTCCACGAAGAAGGAAAACCAGAAGTGAGGCAATCCAGCTCAACAGCCTCCAGAGTTTAAAAACCAGGTGGGAATACACACCGACGCTTCATCAGAGGCTGCACTGATGATGTTACCCAGCAGGGAAATGAAACGTCTACGGAACAACAAACCAGCTCAATGAGCCAACCAACCACAACACCCACAACCCGAGCTACATGTCTAATTTATGCAGGAAGACAGCTCCATATTTTTGAAAGGAGACGCTGATCGGGGCTCCCTCAGAAATGTGGACCCATACTTCCATTTGGACAGTTCTTTTGTGGTGTAGAATGAGGGAAGGTAAACCATCCTTCCTTTCCATATTAGTTAGCTGCCAAAATCTGAGATTTAAAGGTCCTGACAGCCCCTTTTGACAGCTGCTGTGAAAGGGCAAGCACAGAAGGTGAATATTACGTTAAAGTGTCAGGAGGGTAAGGGTGCCAGATGAGTAGGGTGCCAGCTGAGGAAGGGATAGGGGATAGGTGGTAGGATACCTAGTTGGAAGGAAATGGGGTGACAAGAGGATATGGTGTCAGGGAGCAAGGTGGCAAGGAGGCCAGGAATGTGATGTCATGTTCAGGGTGGGTGGAAGAAATCAAGCCCAACAAGGAAGAGGGGAGTGGGGCTGTTAAATCTCGGAAGTTCTGGTCTGGCAACAGGGGTTCAGATTGGGTCCAGCATGGTATTGGAGGTGTGGTGGAAGTCAGATCTGATCCAGTGTGACGAAAGGTTAGGAATCTAGTATAGTCTGAATTAGCTCAGGTCCAGTAGAGTGGGTGGCACTGCTAAGTAAACAAGTCCAGTGTTGGAGATGAAAGTTAGGTGTAATGGGGAGTTTGGAGTCTTGTGCAGTGCATGTCACATAGTGGGGGAAGGGGTGCTGGCTCACAGTGGAGTAGAGGATAGTGGTGGGGCATGGGAATCCCCAGGTAAATCAGGTCTGAATCTGGATATTGTAAAGGGTGTGAGGAAGTATGGGGCAGTAAAAATTAGTCATGAGCTCGGCTATGTATTTAATAGTCTAACTTTTCATGAGTGACAATTTTGTTTCATTTCATTGGAACACCCCAAATATTCTGATTGAAACTGAGGCTTTCAGAGAGTACTAGTTGTAGAGCAATTGCCCAGCAGAATCTTCAATGTCTGGGGCAATTCATTCAAATTCTGCTATGAAGGGGATTATGTGGGCAACAGCCATTGCAATTATTCCCAATGCCATCTCCTCCATACAGATGTTCATACACAGCCATAGTTGCCATCACTGGTTAACTGCTGCTGGTCTTTACTGTAAGACTCATTCCGCAGCAAAAGAGAGGAAAATGTGACAGTGAATATGATGCCATGTACATGGTGTTGTATCTGCCGTAGTTGAATAGCTAATGGTGCCTGCAATCTGAGATAAGGCTGTGTGGCATCCAGCAGTGTTAGTTGTGTAAGGGTGAAATGAAGTATATGAATCTGAGATTACAGTTATTTTTACAGGGTTGAGATAGTTGGCATTTGAGTTAAGGAGTTGTGGTAAATGTGAGAGTACAGTGTAGAGCTGAACAAACACGGCAGGTTAGGCAGCATCAGACGAGTAGGAAAGTCAACGTTTCAGGTTGGGACCCTTCTTCAGAATAATAAATGTGAAACTAGTGATGCAGTTGGTATAATAATATATTTGAGGATGTATATATTGGCCTTGACTATTCACGTGAGGTTATTGAACTTCCTTGGGTCCTGCATCCAGGTTTTCAAAGCTATGTGGTTTGTGTACACAAATACGACTGCAAATTCCACTACTTTCACAACAATGTGGAAGGAGGACCTCTCTGTTAAGAACATCTCGCGCTGTAGGTCAGCTATGAACCTTGGGCCTGTTGTACTATTTCTCTTGATTTCTCCAGAATTTTCTTTTTTTTCAGGCAGTTTTGTCCCTCTTGCAGTCAGAATGCATCTTGCCCTTAAGAGGCACAGTACAACTTGACATAGCGTAAGATAGCATTATGTTGTGTTTACCTTACATGATTGAGTCCTCTGTTGAGGAATGCAGTGTCAAGGCAGTGTGTTCAATGCTGGGCTGCACACCACAACAATGGTGAGATCACTGTGAAATAGAGCAGGTTAATCATACTCTACAATCCCCATGTCCTATTTCAGGAAATATCTAATTTATTCTCCAACAAATTTGAAACAATGACACTTAGATCCACTAATACGTTTCAAAAATCCGTAACCATGGTTGACTGCAGTCAGATAGTAATTCTGCGACATCATTCCTGTGGGAATCCCTGTGATTGTAATATGTGGTTCGCTGTTAAATGAAAACAAGGAATTAAAAAGCACCAAAAAGACACATTTAGTGTTCAAGGTATTGCTCATGCACAGTTTTTAACTTTGAGAGCTTAAGTATTTTTTTCTATAATATCTTCAATGCTGCAGAATTAATTATTCACAGAATCATAGAATCCCTACATTGTGGAAACAGGCCTTTTGTTCCAACAAATCCACACCAAAACTCAAAGCATCACTAACCCCCACCACCCACCCCCCACACAACCAGATCCAACCTGCTATAATCCACCTAATCTACACATCCGTGAACACTGTAGGAAATTTACCATGGCCAATGCACCTTGCCCGCATATTTTTCGTCTGTAGGAGGAAACTGGAGCATGCAGAGGAAACTCACACAGACACGAGGAGAATATGCAAACTCCATACAGACAGTTGCCCCAGGGTGGAATTGAACCCGGGTCCCGAGGACTTTGCGGCAACTGTGCTAACCACTGAGCTACCATTGTTAAAATCACACGTAATAGGAAATCTTTTTCACCCAAATGATAACTTCCACGCTGTAGGGAAAAGGCTGACAAATTGATCTAATTGACATCATACGGCAGATGTGTCTATGCATTGTCTTTGTGGACTATCTAGGTATATAGTCTAGCATCCTGGAGCGATGAATCAAGTTTAAACACATTTAGGTGATGAACAGTTGGTCTCTTTACCAAAGACTCCATGTTGAAGAGATGGGAGAATTCATCACATTCATCATTGAGTAAATTACCTGTTTGAACAATTAACAGTTTAGTCTATCTAGAACAGTATTAACACAGAATATGTAATCTCAGTATTAATTATCTGCTATAGTCATACTGAAGGAATTTCATTTTACTACTCAAAATATAACTTAATGTAATTCAGACATGATCACAGTTTGCAATAAGTATATTTTTATATCTCTAACCTACATGTCCCAAACTATAAAATTACTTTTTGTGTCTCACATATGGATTTCTTTGTACTTTCATCAAAATGCCATTCTACAACACTCAATTTAACAATATTGCGTCTAAACCGCTTTACACACACAGTTTCTGAACCTTGCCCAATGGTCTCAGATCCAATTTTCTGCTATTTTGAGGGCCATCACTCAGCCTTGATAAAGTGATTATAATAGCAGCAGGGAATTCTCATATGGACAGCTGAGTGTTAAGATACAAATGTGAATATCTCTAAAGCTATCACAACAAGACTTATGAATACTGTCTATGCCTTTTGCTCTACTTTAGAACAAATTGTAACTCAAGAG
This sequence comes from Stegostoma tigrinum, assembly GCF_030684315.1. NCBI lineage: Eukaryota > Metazoa > Chordata > Chondrichthyes > Orectolobiformes > Stegostomatidae > Stegostoma > Stegostoma tigrinum. The sequence goes on along the minus strand of NC_081373.1, from coordinate 36,026,105 downwards.
TCACACAGGAGATTCCTTTATATTGCTCTAGGTGTATGTTCTCCATTTACGCTTTGTGCTGGAGCTGGCCACTCATAATCATTTAGCACAACCACCCCGATGGATATAAATACAAACTTCAGAGTCTTTGCAGTGGTGATCTGGAGTTGTTGACAAATTGAACTTTTTTGATTCAAAGGCAATCATCTAACATTGAGCCAATGATCATTTTTTTTTCAGTGACAAGTACATCAGAAAATGCTTAATAACTGTTTCAGAACATGTTCTAGTCTCTATTTGCTGGGGCCAGGTGAACTGGACTTTGAAATCTTCAGCTAATGACTTAAGTATGTGATTTGTATCACTAAATTATCGTGGGCTGAAGGGCCTGTTCTGTGCTGTTCTGTTCTATGTTCTATGTTCTATGTTCTATTAACTCTGAACATAATAAAAGCCAACTAAAAGGGATCCATTCAATGTACAAAACTACTATTTTAGAATGTAAACTGCAAAACCACTAAATTTTATTCTACTTAAACGCAAGTTATTGTTTTGAAACAATCAAAATAAAAATTCAAGCCAATTAATAAGTTTTAAATACTTATTTTGGTCACCTAAATTAGCATGAATAACCTTTGTTTATTAAGTCTGTTGCAGAATAATAATAAACATGCATTTATATTTCAAGTTCATGGGGATTTCCTATCTCAGGTGAATCAATTTATTTTAATTCCTCTTTAGCTAAAATAATCTTGCCATACCTGCATATTAATCATGTTGAATCATTTTATTTAGTTTTCTCAACAGGCGTAAGATTAATTAAGGTTCTGACATAAGCGTGAAATGACATAATGACAGGCAAGACCGCACAGACTGAGGTTTGAACAAAAGGAATTGTAAGGAGCCACAGTAAATTGGTCAGACTTGGGAAAGTATAGTACAAAACTCAGTTATTATTTTAAATATTTTATTTATCATAATTACTTCTCTATTATTTAGCAGAAAACCTTCATATAAATCATGTAGCTCTTCCGAACTTTTCTTTGCTACATGTATTCTATTAGTCTTTCACATAAAATTAACATGCAAAACCTAAATGTGCCAAATAGATGGTTGATAAGCTTCTAGAATCAATTTGCCATATAATTGCCTTTTCATATTAAATCATTGTTAACTTTCAGTATATCACATATGACAAGTGGCAATTATATACCAGATGGATATAAATAAATAATTTTTGGAATTATTAAATTTTCACGAATAGATACTGATATTCTTTCATAGTAGTATGAATATATTTGTGATACAGGTTTTATTACAAAGAGTTTTCATCCTCCAGTGTATGCAAAAGTCATTAATTTATAGTTATAAACTTTGAGAATTGTACAAAAAAGACTTTACAATGCATTGAGAAGTTACTTCCAAAAAGAGTATCACTTTGGTCCTTTAACTTAGACTTCATTTTATTTTACGGGATGTGGGCTAAGTCATTATTGATTGCCCATTTCTAATTGTCCTGATGGCAATTAAGAGTGGTGTGGGACTGAAGTCACATTTAGACCAGACTAGGTAAGGATAGCAGTTTCCTTCCCTCAACAACATTAGTGAGCCTATTGGGGTTTTACAGACGATGATCCTCACTACACTTTTGATTCCAGATTTTTTTAAAAATTGAGTTCAAATTCCACTATCTGCCATGGCAGGATTTGAACCCAGAAATTGCCTGAGATTCTGGATGAATAATCTCGTGATAATGTCACTCAGCAATTGCCTTCCTAATGGAAACTAGTGCAGTGAAACACAAGAAAGAAGAATAAGACCAATGTTAACCTCATTCCACTCAAGCAGACAGTTAAAATTGATTGGGTGATTTGAAATCACAACATCTGCTGCCTTCTATTTTATCCTGTACTTTGAAGCAATCAGCAAGGATTTATAGATGATTGTTTAATACGCATATTGAATGCAATTATATTATTGGGCCTTACCTTAGAGCTTCAGTGAGGAAGTCATGTGACTTTCTCATGAGGTGAACGTAATGAGGATCAGATTTATGACAATAATTGGCTCAAATTGCTGAATTTCATGAGGAGCTAGAGTACTCATCTTGAAAAGACAAAAAGGCTTTAAGGCCTCTCTTGCTCCCATTTCCTCTGATGGAAGAGCACAAAACAAAGCAGCATATCTTGAAAATGAAAATAAGGCCATTTGTGATTAATGTCAGGAAGTCCTTCTTTGCATAGAGTGTACTAGAGATTTGAAACTCTCTTTGTGAAAATTGTGAGCCGAGGACAAATGAAAAATTCTGAACTGTATTTATGTACTTTTTTAAAGTAAGGCTTGTTAAGCATATTGAAACAAGTCAGGTATATTGAGTGAAGAAGTCATGACTGAAGTGAATGATGGAATGGGTTCAAGGGTTGGAAAGCTTGCACCTTTAAAATAGGTTTTGTATTATATATTGCTGTTTGTTTTCGACTTTAAAACTGTCAGGATAAAATTTACTGGTACATTTTTCACAAGATGTGACCCCATTATTTAAATCTACACACTATTAGTGATTTATCAGGGAACTGCATCATAATTGAGAAGTAAATAACTAATTCTCTAAGTTTTCAGTAAACATTTCTGCAAAAAATGGGTATTGTTACAAAATGCAAGACCTGCTTTAGTTATTGTCTCTGACTCATTGGTCTTCCATGGGTACTAAACTTTCAAATATCTAATTAAATATTATCATAATCCAGGGATGTTATAATAGCACCAGTTTATGATTTAATCCATATATTTTGGGAGAACCCTTGCTGTGTAATAATTATTATTTAGGTCTTCTGTGGCCTTATAATAATGGACAATGTGCCAGATGTATATGCATGAATCTGACAATAAGTTTGTCAGAGCTTTCACATATTTGAGAAACATTTCAATCGTTCACAAGGAATGATTTGTCTGGTGCTGAAATATATTTTAATTTGTTTATAAAGAAACAAGTTGCTTCTGAACTTAAGTCAGCTGGTAGATTTCTTTTTTGGGTTTGAGTGTGACTGGAGGAGTGAGCAGGACATCTGCTGGAAAGGTAGGTGGAAGAAGAGATCTCATCAGAAAGCCAAGTCACAGAATTTTTTTGGGGAGTAATTTTCTTGCCCCAGTTTCAGCAAGGTCCACTGATTGAAAGGTCTTTATTTGACTAACAAGCTAGTGACTGAAGTTGGTGAACAAAATCCAGAGATAGCTGAAAGATGTGTGTTAGGACCTCTGGGAATTCCAATGCACCAACAACCTATTAATTGCTCAGGAGTTTAGGCAATTACCCAGCTTTTAGAAGTGTTTGAGAAAGTCAGCACACTGAATTTAGAGTTGCAAAGTTCTGATGATTCTGGTTTACTTGCTCTAATAGTTAACCAGGTAATGTTAAAAAAAACTGTTCTTACTTCTGAGTAACTGTAAAACTGACTTACCCAATTTCCCATTGAATTCCACCCCTCCACTCGATCAGTCACCCGAATCCCTCACCCAAATCATTCACATTGACACTCCCTCCCCATGGATTTGAATCCCCTTGAATCTGCTCTGCACCCGACCACATTGTTGTGTTCTGAAGAGAGCCCCAGCACAGATTTCCCCAATATTCAGGGCATAATTCCCTCCTCACCAGAGCCAGCCCTCGCATCCTGCTTCCCTGGTCTAACCTGACACTGCCACCCTAAGTAGTTAATGAAGGCAGCTCACCACCAACCTCTCAAGGCCAAGTAGGAATGTTGGTCCAGGCAGTGATTCCCACATTGCATAAACAAATTTAAAACAAAACTGTTGATTATCTCCGAGATAATAAAATGTAAGGCTGGATGAACACAGCAGGCCCAGCAGCATCTCAGGAGCACAAAAGCTGACGTTTCGGGCCTAGACCCTTCATCAGAGCGTTGTTGATTATCTCCACTCTTTTTTCTTTTTTGTTAACTTTAAATCCTAGATCTCTTTCATTTGCTGCTTCATTGTTGCTTACTAAATGTCCTGCTTGAATTCTTTCACAGGAGCATTATAAGTGTCATTTATTTCTGAAAGGACTGTTGCTTGCATGAATTGCAGCTTATTCTTGTTCGTACTGTGCATCACCAGCTATTTTTGCTTTGTTATTTTCTGTATCATTATGTGAGTTCAAACCGACGTTTCTTTAGTTGCTCCTGCTGAGCCTAATCAGTTGTATATACAAGTTGCTCCAGTTTTCCTGTAAATCTACAGAGGATGCAGAACTTTTAGTTCATCGTGCTTCCTTTCTTTTTCATTTAATACTTGATTCATCTTTGTGAGCTGAACAGGTGTGCTCCCTAAAGACTTCATTACGTTGAGATGTATTGTCAAATTTTGATTTATCCTGGGCCCTGCTGTTCAGCATTTTTTCTAGAATTTTTATTTTTCTCCCAACACTGGGAGCTGAGACTTTAACTCCACTAATTCAGATGGAAGTGTTCTGTTCTCTCTTGTTCAGTTCTGTAAGTAGTTTTCTGAATAGTCTGCTGCAGTTGCTGTTCTGGCTCCTGGTTGTCTAATTCCATGAAATGTGCAAAATGCAAGTTCTATTCATGATGGTATTCCTGCAACTGATCCAGAAATTTCTACAGTGCAGACCATTTGCAACATCCAAGTAGGTTGATTGTACTTGCATTCAAGCATAACTGATCCTGAAAGTGTGCCAGCCATTTATGACATGGAATTTCTTGATTTTGCATGCAACCAATGACCAATTTGGGTGATGCATGTAGAAAGCATTGAAAGAATTTGGAGCACAAATTTAATGTTCACCCTACTAAACCAAGAATGATTGAAGGTTATCAGTGTACTATGATTTCTTTGCTTATTTTGAAGGGCTATACAATTTCCCCTGTATTTCATACATGATTTCATGTGATTGTCAGAACATTTCAGTGAAAGGAGACATCAGATTGCTTTATTTTATAGGCAGTGAGCCTATATGCGGAATAGATTTTCTAATCCTTGCTTTTGGGGAGTAAAGCATTGAAATAAACAACAGTTTCAACAGATTAAGTTGGCATTTGCCTTGCAAACCGCCAGGACTTTTATTGACATTTTCCTCAGCAGGCTATACAGTTGAGTGACCTTTTAACTTTTTGTTCCTCTTTCTTGTTACTTGCGAAGGTGAATGAAGAAGATATGCTGTCCCTTTGACATTTTTCCCATTTTGTGAAAGAAGAGTGTGGAAATAAAATCAACTATTTGGATAAGGTAAAAGTTTATTCCAACAACAGTGGATGTGGAAGACCGTTTGAAGCTTAAGATTAAAATAAGTTAACTAGTGTCCCCAGTGATTGTTTAAACACATATTCATTGAGGGCTCTTGTGGGGCAGTAATAATATTGCTACCTCTAGGCCATAATTACCAGATTCAAGTCCTAGTTATTTTGGATTTTCATATCGTGTCTGAGCAGTTTGAATAAGAATATTTATGAATACATATTCACCATTTCTCAATAATAAATAAACTCCTTGTCTCCGCAATACTTGAGTTTAAGTCTCATATAAACTTAATTTAATTTAAAAATGCCATTCCAATGGAACTCATTGATAAATAACTAAAACATCCTGAAACATATTGATCAGTTTCAATAAAGCATCTTGTCTTTCTATAGCATACCTAGGAAGTCTTGCTGACATCTTGCAACTGTCAGTTCGGTCATTAGATTTTTATAAGCCTTTGGAAGACAACTTACTTCAGCGAAATAATTGAAAATACATTGCAAGCCATTTCACAAAGTAATTTTTGCAGTATTTTAAGTCCATTGGTGTCTGTGCTTTGGAGACGTTGACCAGTTTATGTGTTAAAACCACTTTAACCAAACAATCTTGTCAGTGAGGCGAACAAAGGGACTCAGAATTCAGTTTGCGGTTCAATTTGGTTTTGCTAACAAAATATTTCATGTTAAAAGCACTGTGAGAGCATTTCCCAAATTCCACAAAACTTACTCCCTCTAGTCCTATGCATATCAGTATATTATCCACAATGACCAACACAACTGACCTAAGCCATTGAAATCAGAGATAATGGGAACTGCAGATGCTGGAGAATCCAAGATAACAAAGTGTGAAGCTGGATGAACACAGCAGGCCAAGCAGCATCTTAGGAGAACAAAAGCTGATGTTTTGGGCCTAGACCCTTCATAAGAGAGGGGAATGGGGAGAGGGTTCTGAAATAAACAGGGAGAGAGGGGGAGGCAGATCGAAGATGGATAAAGGAGAAGATAGGTGGAGAGAAGAGTATATGTGGGGAGGTAGGGAGGGGATAGGTCAGTCCGGGAAGGATGGACAGGTCAAGGAGGCGGGATGAGGTTAGTAGGAGGGAAATGGAGGTGCGGCTTGAGGTGGGAGAAGGGGATAGGTGAGAGGAAGGACGGGTTAGGGAGGCGGGGGCAAGCTGGGCTGGTTTTGGGATGCAGTGGGGGGAGGGGACGCACTGGGCTGGTTTTGGGATGCAGTGGGGGGAGGGGAGATTTTGAAGCTTGTGAAGTTCGCATTGATACCATTGGGCTGCAGGGTTCCCAAGTGGAATATGAGTTACTGTTCCTGCAACCTTCGGGTGGCATCATTGTGGCACTGCAGGAGGCCCATGATGGACATGTCATCTAGGGAATGGGAGGGGGAGTGGAAATGGTTTGCGATTGGGAGGTGCAGTTGTTTATTGCGAACCGAGCAGAGGTGTTCTGCAAAGCGGTCCCCAAGTGTCTGCTTGGTTTCCCCAGTGGAGAGGAAGCCAAAATATGTTCAGTGGATACAGTATACCACATTGGCAGATGTGCAGGTGAACATCTGCTTGATATGGAAGTCATCTTGGGGCCTGGGATGGGGGTGAGGGAGGAGGTGTGGGCCAAGTGTAGCACTTCCTGCGGTTGCAGGGGAAGGTGTCGGGTGTGGTGGGGTTGGAGGGCTGTGTGGAGCGAACAAGGGAGTCACGGAGAGAGTGGTCTCTCCGGAAAGCAGACAAGGGTGGGGATGGAAAAATGTCTTGGGTGGTGGGGTCGGATTGTAGATGGCTGAAGTGTCGGAAGATGATGTGTTGTATCCGGAGGTTGGTGGGGTGGTATGTGAGGACTAGGGGGATTCTCTTTAGGCGGTTATTGCGGGGGCAGGATGTGAGGGATGTGTTGCGGGAATTGCGGGAGACACGGTCGATGGCATTCTCGACCACTACGGGGGGGATGTTGCGGTCCTTAAAGAACTTGGACATCTGGGATGTGCGGGAGTGGAATGCCTCATCCTGGGAGCAGATGCGGTGGAGGCGAACGAATTGGGAATAGGGGATGGTATTTTTGCAGGAGGGTGGGTGGGAGGAGGTGTATTCTAGGTAGCTGTGGGAGTCGGTGGGCTTTAAATGGACATCAGTTACAAGCTGGTTGCCTGAGATGGAGACTGAGAAGTCCAGGAAGGTGAGGGATGTGTTGGAGATGGTCCAGGTGAACTTGAGGTTGGGGTGGAAAGTGTTGAAGTGGATGAACTGTTCGAGCTCCTCTTGGGAGCAAGACGCGGCGCCGATGCAGTCATCAATGTAACGGATGAAGAGGTGGGGTTTGGGCATCAATGTAATGGAGGAAGAGGTGGGGTCCTCTATCCATATTCAGTCCACTTCCCCCTCTCTCCCTATTAATTTCAGAACCCTCTCCCCATCCCCCTCTCTGATGAAGGGTCTCGGCCCGAAACGTCAGCTTTTGTGCTCCTAAGATGCTGCTTGGCCTGCTGTGTTCATCCAGCCTCACACTTTGTTATCTAAGCCATTGAAATCTCTTTCCTCTCCTAAGTAGGGCTCACTCTTTTCCATCAAGGTGGGTCTCACAGGTCAAGTTGGATCTCCCCCTGAGCATTCTTGGATTGCTGCCTGATCGTCTGCCATGAGTCTTTCTGTGAGCCTTCTTTGTGAGTCTTTGTTGATCTTCGCTGAGTCTTTGAGTGAATGGTGCCCAGTTGTGTCTTCTTCACGTCTCGGCCCTGACCTTTCAGAATGATCCGTGGCATGTGGCCAAGGGGTGATGAGTTAGGCTGAAATGATTCAATGGGGTTGTGCCATTGTTATCCAGTGCCATGCCAGGTAGTGTAAAAGGCGCATACTCAAATATTTGAGACGCCAGAACATCTAATTAACACTTCTCCAATACACAATCCTCGCGCTGGCTGGAAGTGGTTCTTTTTGAACTTTAGAAACCTTTTCAATCTTGGTTTCCACTGTTCTCTGTTGCTGATAACTGCTGGCTGTTGTTTAATTTAGTTTAGCCAATTATCAGGCTCAATGTCCCTGGCTATGTGTCGATTTACAATGTTCAATTTTGGGCCTATGGTCTCTTGGGCATACAATAATTAAGACAATTCTATGAGTATTTTCTGTATCTAGTATGAAAATGATTCTCCAAATTGTAATTGCTTCATTTAAATTATACATTTCATACTAACTGATTTAGATCATATAGAATGAAATAAAATAAATAACTAATTTAATAATTCCAACATTTTCTCTGAATAAATGTTTGCAATGATTACTGTTTCTAACTGAACCATAACACTACTCATTTTGAGTGGAAAATCTATCTGACATATTTATAATATCACTAATACAGTGACCAGAGGAAATCATTTCTGCTGTCACAATGTACAATCTAAATTGTTATTAATGTCTGTAAGTTGCTTATAAATTGAATTCTAACAGGCAAGGAATATGTTGCCTTTCTTTCTTAACGATTACTGTTGACTAAAACATGCACTAGTTTAATTTTTATAATGCAAGTATATGCTTTGCTGCCCTCAATGGGTAGAGAATAGAACTAAGTTACATAGCTATATTTATAAAAACATTTTTTAAAAATGCCATTTATTTTGTCCCATGCATCATACCAAGTGCCAGCTATTTATCAAAATATTAGAAGATCAATGTAGCATGAAGGCAGACTGGTTCAGTTAGGACAAGATTTGCTAGACTTTAGAAGAGCCAGGTGAATCTGTTAGAAACCTACAAAATTCTAATAGAATTAGACAGGATAAATGCAGAAATGACGTTCCTGATGACAGGGGAGTCCCAAAGCAGGACTCACAGTTTAAGGATATGGGGTAGGCCATTTGTAGTGGTTTGAGACTCAGTGGTTAGCATTACTGCCTCACAGTGCCAGGGACCTGAGTTCAATTTCAGCCTTGGATGACTGTCTGTGTGGAGTTTACACATTCTCCCCGTGTCTGTGTATGTTTCCTGCCACAGTCCAAAGATGTATAGGTTAAGTGGATTGGTCATACTGAACATACTGGTCATGGAACACTGTAGTGTTTAGGGATATGTAGGCTAGGTGGACTAGCTATGCTAAATGTGGAGTTATAGTATTCAGTAGGGGTCTGAATGGAATGCTGTTCAGAGGGCCAGTCTGCACTCAATGGTTTGAATGACCTCCTATCACACTGAGATAAGGAGAAATTTTTTCGTCAAGGGAGTGATATGCAAATAGATTTCTCTGCCACAGAAAGTTCTTGAGGGCAAAACATTATACGTTTTCAAGGAGTCAGATAGGGTTAGTGGTATGCGATGAAAGCAGGAATAGGCAATTAAGTTGAATGATCAGCCATGATCATATTGAATGATGGAACAAGCTCGAAGGGTCAAATGGACTATTCCAGCTTTTATATTCTATGTTTCTAGTGGTTAGATACATAATGCCATAAAATTCAAAGTAGAGCATTTCTGTAGCCATTAGTGCTAACAGCTAATTAAGTTGTAGTCATTAGTGTATTATGTTTTCTCCTACACTTGACTGTATTGCATGACTAATGTGCCAAAATCTATCAAGTTAATGCCTATGCTATTAGAATGCATGCTGGTACTATTATGCTCAGTGTTCCTCTGAAGGAAAGAAGTAGATTTGTTGAACAAAATGACCTTTTGTTTAACATTTGGCTGGAAAACATCCGTATTACTAATGGTTCACCAAGTGCAAAACATAGATTTTCTGATATAATTGTAATAATACTCAATGAAGGATGATACAATATTGCACCTTCTGCATCATGGCCTAAACCTACTCAATAGTCTTGGCCATGACAGCTATATTACAGCTTTTGTGAAATAAAGCTAAAATTTTTTATCAAAACAGTTTGCTACATGCAGTCCAAGATTTAAAGAAGACTGCCAAAATTAGTTAAATATGCCCTGGCTTTGATACCTGTCTGCCAGCAGCAGGAGAGTTGGCTTTATTGATTTTGCTGAGGCGAGTACTTGTCATAATTTTCATAAGTTCTCTGTTAATCATGAAGGTCCTTTCAGACAATTGGTTAGAAGATACAAAATTGACCAGGATAACAACTTCTGAAGTTGTGCTCAACATCATAGAAGGCAGACAATTGCTTTGTAAATAAACCTTGCTGGAGGAGAATTGCAATTGCCAAGAAGAAATGTACGTTGATTGTATATAAATGTTCATCAACAGATAACTTATGAAAAGTTATTCTTCTACTTCAGAAGTCTTTGAGACCTGCGAAATCATCAGATTTCCCAGCTATAGGAGCGTTTTCCAAACCCGGGACAAAAACTCAGGAGGCATGCAGGATTCAGGGAGGAAGAAGATGTTTTTTCAAGCAGAAACCAGTTTATACAGGACGAGTGTCAAAGGATCTCCTCCAAATCTAGCTTTGGAAAATGGATCAATGACACACCCTCTGCTTTTCAAAGAAATACAACATTTTCATACATTTTGTGTCACAGTAATCAAATGTAATGTCGTCACTGTCCTTGCCTCAACTCCAGACATGTAATCCAAACAACAATGATGGGTATTTCAATGCACAGCCCCAAGTTCCCATGGTCTTATGGTATTAGCTAGACGTTGTAATCCCAAGGCCTTGGGATCTTCCTATACATCCTATTTACTTGCATTCCAGAAATTTAATGGCTATCCTCCTTTGGGTCTTTCTCAGGCTAGTTTATCTATAAGGGCAGCTCAAATTCTATTGCCCATTGTATTTTGGTGCTGCCTGTTATCCCATTCTTTTATCACACTCCTTTTATTTTCCCACTGTTCCAATTACATAATGTAAAAACAAAATATCAATTAGTTTTAACTAATTGCTACAAGGTAAGGTTCTGTTTATAAAGTTAATTATAACTGTGATGTTATACAACCACTTCTACTGGTAGCATTTTGCAATTTATGGCTTGTGAACAATCTATCTTATTCAGGTCATAAGAGAAGGTATTTCCTAAGGCTAGATAATTTCTAGATCTAAGCTTAAATGTTATTTTTAAGACATGTATTGTATCCTGGTTATGTATTGAAACCTACTGGGAGTAAAGCATTTTTTTAGCTAGAAACTATTTAATATTGCTGGTACTTTCAAAGAGGCAACTATTTACAACAAAATAACTTTAGCTGTTTCCTTGCAGCTTTTTGAGGACTTATCTAGCACCTGACATTATTCATTTACTGGGACAATCACCCTTTCATTACTAAAACTGGAATTGGTCATTTATCTGTCCTAAGGCATCCTTTTTATCAGGATTGTCTCAGATGGGAACATAAGGTGTTCCTTTACTGACCTTCTAGCAGTTCTGTTCAAAGGTATTATTGTATTTCAGTGTGTGAGCAGGCTGCTTAGTTACACTTAAAGCTTCTGTCTGTCATCTTGTAAGCAGACAAGGGCCACTTAGTGTGTTCATGTACAAGTCACCTTATATAGCCAGGTACAGGTCACCCCTACACCATCTCATACCTCCCTTGGCTTCATGTAACTATTGCACTTTCAAAGCGGTTGTTCCCTTTGGCAGACTGGAGGGATACTGGTGTACAGAAACTTAATGCCACTGGGAACTTCATAATGATAGAAAGAGCTAACCCCATGCTAGGAGTGATCTGAGATCAATGCTTTTTTTTTGTGCCATTGCAGACTGGGCAAAGACAGTCTCCTTTGATATACACAGATAGAAATGGTGAGATATATAAATTCAGATCCTCAAGAATTGATAAGAGAAAACAAACTGACAGGCTTATTGTTGAATCTGAAGATTTTGAACCTCAAGGAACTAGCTAATTTCATCCTGAATATTGATTTTTTTTCCAAGGAGTTCCTCTCTTCACAATTTTATTAGATACACTAAACGTAATACAGCAAATAACTGCAAGGAGGACATTTCTATCAAGAGAAAACTTCTGCAAACTGCAGAATAACACAGAAAAATAGGGTGTAGAAAATATAAAATACAAAAAGAAACAAATGCTCACTGCAAAACAAACACATTCGATCACCAATTTGACAGCTGTTGCTTTAAATATTACATAAAGCTGACTTGGCCTCCAGAAATTTCATGTATTCATTTTCTGAGGCTGAGGTTCATGCTTGGGCAGAGCTACACTGAATACATTTTAAGTGGGTAATATTATTCAAACAATTATACAATTTAAATGAGGCTTCCACCCGCCTGACAATAACAGAAATGTGTTAAGTTCTTTTTGACATCATGAGCTGCCAGGAAAGCCACAGGAAAGCAATGGAAAGACAACTCTTCTGTTATGTTTTGCAGAGAATGGACATCTTCAAATTGATTTTGCCTTATACCAGGCTTCAAAGAAAAGTGTGATATTGACAGTAAATAGTAAAGTAAAAATAAATGTTCCTTCAATTTCTACCTGGGATGTCTTTGAACTGATAACTGAAATGTTCCTTTTCCTGTAGAAGATGCAACTGAAAATTTCAGAATCCATTGTTCCATTCGCAGTCTGCAGCTCCTGCTGTTACTAAGTTATTATTGTCGTGAATTTCACAGCGCCATGTAATTCACTCAATAAGCAGGCAGTTTGAAAGTTTCTTTGTAATGATGTATCACAACATTATCCCAAATTACACGTTATACTGATTGCTTTTCTCATGCAAAGTTTGGCTTCAGTTCTTGTAAGCTTGACATTTATTGCTAGGATAAAGTTACATTTGTTGAACTCAAACAGTGCCTGCATGCCGTAATTGTGGAGAGTTTGACTTCTTCTATTAAACAAGCTTATTTTGAATTTGGTTGCAGGCTTACTTTCCAAAACTATAAGCACTTTTCATACAAATTATTTTGTCACCATATGTTTAAGTCAGCTGTTGAATCCAGTTTACGATATTTTAAGCCATTTTAAGGGGCAACTCACAAAACCACTTAACAATGTGGAATTAATTATCAGCAAACACGGATTTCTTTTCTTCAATCTCAAATAGATCTCTTATTTCTTATTTTAACACATTCAGAAAGCACATTAAACAACCAATCAAAAATCATTAGCATTTGGTTTGAGCCTGTTTCTGTCATAATTCAAGCATCAAATCTTTGGCATCAAAATGATTTGCAAAATACATACTGTCCCTAAACCTGATTGACGCAATTTCTACACTTCTGAAGGGAAGCGTCAATGTGTTTATTATTATGCATACAAATGTGAAAAAAGTAACATTTGACCTCTGATACTGGTTCCTCTTTTAGGTCTTTTAGGTGAAGAACAGAGCCCAGAATTTGGAATGGAACTCATGAATTCCACCCCGTTTAATATTTAAGTATACTATTTTGGGAAGCAGTAAATAATTTGAAGTTAAACTAATTTTATTTTGTACAAAGACATAAGCTAATTAAAGGCAGTATGTTTTGATTCTCTCTCTCAGGTACCTGACTGGTAAAATTATGAATACTACAAAGCAATATTTGTAGCAGATATCTCATGGCATTACATATCAGTAAAGTAAGCTTCAAGAATCTTTCTATTGTTAAGTGTAGTCTCTTTTGAAGTTGGGAATAATATGAGGGTGGATGGGGGGAGCAGTGTGTCAAGGACAGAGAGTTGGAATAAAAAAGTATAGCAGCAGGTAATAGGTGGAAATTGCAACACCAAAGAGGGAAGCTGGGAAGCAGTAGCATTGCACAGTTGGACCTATTGGAATGAGACCAAGAATTAGAGCAGATTAGGCGGAGGGGATAGCCGAGAAGTGAGCACCAGAGAGAAGCAAGATATTAAAGCTAAGTGGAGGAAGAGGCTAAGCAATAGAAGGTAGGTGGAGAGATGTGAAATAGAGCACATCAGGAGGACTCTGGGAGTAAAATGGAATTCACAATTGTAAAATAAATCTATAACTGTTTGCCGATGAAAATGAATTACACCTTTGCTCTAGGTACAGTTACTGAGCATGTACAAAAGGATCCGCAATATATGGCATCATATCACATGAAACGTGAACTGAAGTCTTTAGGGCTCCAGGTTAGATGTTTTCATGCCATCATCTTTATTGTTATGTTCAGTGAAGTCTGTAACTATTCATTCAAAAAGGTATAGCTTTTGCACAAATTCATACTAACTGTGGTGATCAGATCGATAGGACAGGCAGTAAGAACAGCCTGAAGTGATAGCAGACCACAAAGCCAATTGAGCAATCCAAACTCAGAGGTGGCGAAAATATGCAAAGTGAAGTACAGTGGTTTTAGGAGCTGGGTATGATGCACTTTGATGTATACTTAGTACTAAACCACAGAACTGGAAAACTCAACCAAAGCTAAAGAAATAGGAGCAGACATGATAGAAAAAATGTTTAGTAACAGGAAGAAATTTATTTACACAGATGAAAGTACTTAACAAAGATGAAGAAGAAAGAAGAATATAGCAAATACACTGATAGCAAGTATATGAAAGAATGTGACAGTCCAAGTTATGAATGAACTCCATCATCAGGAACCCAAACTGTCCAGTTGAAAAGAGAGCCATGAGTGCAAAGAGAAAGATTGGGGTAAAGCTGTAGGAGCAGCACAGAAAATTAAATACAAACCTCAGCAATTTGTAAGAGTTTCAGCAGTAGGGGACACAGAGCAGAAGGATGAATACTTCCTGTGGAATGTGACACATTCACAGCAGGAATACAACTTACTTGATAGCGCAGACCCAAAGCATGAAGTTTGATATACAGAAATTGCATTTACTGGCGGGGAAACTAGTATCTGATTAGATACCAGTGCAGCAGCTTAAACCCCTTAGGATGCCATAGTTCAAGCCAGGAATCTTCATGCTATCCTTCATTACATTTTGGAGTTAGGGAAGTACAAGAATTAGACCAGGATGCTTGTTGCTGCTAAAATTGGGTACAATGGAAAAGAAAATAAAGGCCTGATGATTTGTAATTCCTAATCACTTCCTAACTAAGCAGAACTGCGAACATCCCTTTAAACAATTTTTGGTTGGCATCGCAAGAGAGTGAGACGAACCCTCCATTTTTCTTGAAATCAAAACTAGAAACAGCATGAAATGAAGGCAGCAAAGAATGCAATAGCCATCCACCGGAGAGAATTTCAGCAATTATTTGCCCTTTTGGAATACAATTACAGAGAAACACAAGAGTCAGCCATTTACTTGAATTTGAAATTCTGGACCTTCCTTCACTTCGGGATTCCAGGGGCATTATTTTTGAAACTCTGTCAACTCTTTTGATCAGAATCAGTCCTTTCGTGAAGAAGAAGTGGAGTTGTATCATTGTCACCTGATAAAGGAATGCAGTAAAACCACAGTTACAGTAAAAACAGATAGCCAGACCATTATTGGGAAGTAAAAATTAACCTTGTAGCTGGTTAATCACTAAGAAAAGTAAGTGAAGCTACAGACAGTTAGGTAAGTATAGAATCTGAGATCTGCAAAGTCATGGAGTTAAATGAAAGGTTCAGTCCCGCGGGAGAGTGGTGTCCGAGCTTATCACAATGAGCAAAGAACAGCAAGATGAATTTAATACCATTCAAGAAAGTATTCAAACTTTGAAAACAGGCCACTAAGAGGAAGTTCAACAACTGCAAGCAACTGACGATGACTTTTGTAAGGAAAAGGAAACTCTCCAGTCCCGACCGCATAAAGCCAACATTGAAAATTCTGAGATCATTAATAGTCAGTTGAAATCTAATCATCAGCAAGATTTGGAAATATTCAAAGGTCATTTCTGTAAAGAAGCAGAACCCCAGCTACACCATTCCTTCAACTGAGGAATGCCTGAGAAAATCTCGAAGATAAACAACAAGTGAAACTTGGCCACACTAAATGAAAGCAAGAGTTGGCAAAATCTATTGACCTAAACAAGACTACTGAACAAGAAACTTAGCCAATAAGAGTCACACAACATGATCGTTATGACATGGACACAAACAGCCAAACCAAAGCACCCTTTCTACCAATGTATTCGCAACACAGTAAAATTAAATGGTCAAAGATCCCCAAATAGTCACTTGAATGATTCCTGACCAGACTTTTGAATAATTCACTTCCAGACACCAATTTTGCATCTTAAACAAAAGACTTAACAATTTATTAAATGCAGACTAACATTAATAGAGAAAATTAAATAGCACAGTAAGCTGAGTAACATCTGTGCTTTAAAGCCAAAACATTTGCTTTCAGCTACTTTCACACAAAAGACAGACAAAGAAACAAACATAGTTAAGACATAAACAAAATAAAACAAAAAACTGGTCATGTTATTGAAATGTCCTTCACAATGTATTGTTCATAGGCATAAATTTGGATTCCTTGGCTGTTTTTTACCCCTAAAATGTTGATCAGGGTCGCCTTCTCAGTTCACCAAACCAAAGGTAACAAAACTTCCAACTCAGCTTCATTCACATTGGGCTTCCAGAAGTAGTTGTATCAGATTAGGCAGGGAGCTTTCAAATCTTCATGCTGTGTCAGCAGCAGCCCAGAACCATTTTGCAGAAAACATTGTTCAAATAAAACTTTAGTTTTGGTTCTGCCCTGATAGGCCAACTCTCTCTGAAGTCTCATTCACATTCAACAACTGCCATCTGTTTGAACATAGGGACTCCTTCGACTTCCTGGAACCAACTCCCAAGTGCTGACCATCTTAATAGCCAACTTCTGCTAACTATTTCAACACATTGCTCTTCCTGGGGGGAGGGATGATCACGTTGTCTCGTAGAACCTTTTCATCAAGATCCAGCTTGTAATTAGCTTAGTCTCATGCATGAAACAAAATGCCTGGTGTGTTATTTTCTTAACCCAAAGATGTCTTAAAGTTCATTAGTCATTTCGAGTTTGTATTTCAAAATTGATAAAAGAATAAAAGAATGGAAAATCTAACACTATCAAGGATTTCAACACTATCAAGCATCAGAGTATGAAAAACCAATAGTTACTGAGGGAAATGAACAGTTATAGTGGCTAATGGCGAAGGCATCAGAGGAAAACAAAAATCTCCAAGCCCCTCACTCTAATATCAGCCAAGTTGGGACAGGTTCAAGGAAAGAGTCGAATTATAGAATGCAAACAGACACAACGGCTTCATAAGCAGGCAGAGCTGTTAACAGTCTATGGGAAAGTCCTTAGAGAGAAAAAATAAACTAAAGCCTACAGGAGCGTTCCATTTGTCCTGTGACGGCCGGAGTTGTTACTTAATTGACACATTGCAAAGATACCCTGATGGGAGAAAGCATTTCTTTTGCTGAAATATTCAAAAATCAAACTCACTGTGAATTATTAGCTGTGAAAAACTTTCTGTTCTGACTATAAGTGCTGATAATCTATCTGAAAAAGAAATATATTTTTGTTTTCTGGGAAAGCAAGCCTACTTTAAAGAAAGAGATCAAATATAAAATGGTCACTTTTTGAAGATGGAATTTGAAATGGATGTGGTGTGGGACCACTAGAAACAACTCTTTGGGAAAAGTAATAGTAACATGGAAAAAGGTAGGTTGATTAGGGAGAACTGGCGTTGGCTTTTAAAGGCGGAATCCATATTTAAGTAACTTGCTGGAGTATTTCGATGTAGTAACAGAAAGGGTCGAGGAAGGTTGATGTGGTCTACATGGATCTTCAAAGGGTGTTGGATATAGTGGCACACAACAGACTTATGGGAAAATTGTAGCTCATGGAATAAAAGACACAGTTACAAAATGGATACAAAATTGTCTGAGTAACAGGAAACAGAGACTAATGGTCAATGCGTATTTTCCAATCTGGAGAAAGGTTTTAGTGCCATCCCCAGGATTGATGTTGGGACTCCTGCTTTTTAAATACATATTAATCATCTAGATCTGGTGTGCAATTTCAAAGTTTGTAGATGATACAAAAATTGGAAGCATAGTAAACTATAAGGAGACAGTGTTAAATTCCCAAAAAATACAGATTGAGATTTCTGTACAAAATAGCACCAGAAACAGATGAAACAATGGCCAAGGAAAGTCTTGATGAAACACAAGGATTCACCTACTGACGACAGAGCCATGACGGACATGTGGAGCAACTCAGGTCACAGAGAACTAGATGTTAGCAGAGATAATGGGAACTGCAGATGCTGGAGAATCCAAGATAATAAAGTGTGAATCTGGATTAACACAGCAGGCCAAGCAGCATCTCAGGACCACAGGGCCTAGGCCCGAAATGTCAGCTTTTGTGCTCCTGAGATGCTGCTTGGCCTGCTGTGTTCATCCAGCTTCACACTTTATTATCTTAGATGTTAGCAGGTTAGGCTTATCAGGATGGTGCTGAGTGATAAGGATAGAGCATGGTTCTCAGTGACAAACCCCAACACCCCGCTTTAACGGCACACCACCCAATCCCCAACATGTCTTCCTCAATCAGGCATGAAGTATTAATTTGCTTCTCAAGAACCACAATTAGAAATACAACTAACTTGCCCTCTCTATAACTGTTTAAGATTTCAAATTATAAAAGCCTTCGTCTGTTGGGTGACCATTGTGGAGGAAGAACACTTCCATGGGTGCAGCTGAAGCCAGACAGAACAGGAAGACTTGTAAGCTTACAGGACAGTTGGCACCTAGACTATAAGCCTGTCTGAAATGCTGGCACCCAGTCTGTAAGCCTGCCTGGAGTGTTGGCACCCAGTCTGTAAGCCTGCCTGGAGTGCTGGCACCCAGTCTGTAAGCCTGTCTGGAGTGCTGGCACCCAGTCTGTCAGCTTGTCTGGAGTGCTGGCACCCAGTCTGTAAGCCTGTCTGGAGTGCTGGCACCCAGTCTGTAAGCCTGTCTGGAGTGCTGGCATCCAGACTATAAGCCTGTCTGGAGTGCTGGCACCCAGTCTGTAAGCCTGTCTGGAGTGCTGGCATCCAGACTATAAGCCTGTCTGGAGTGCTGGCACCCAGTCTGTAATCCTGTCTGTAGTGCTGGCACCTAGTCTGTAATCCTGTCTGTAGTGCTGGCACCCAGTCTGTAAGCCTGCCTGGAGTGTTGGCACCCGGTCTGTAAGCCTACCTGGAGTGCTGGCACCCAGTCTGTAAGACTGCCTGGAGTGCTGGCACCCAGTCTGTAAGCCTGTCTGGAGTGCTGGCACCCAGTCTGTAAGCCTGCCTGGAGTGCTGGCATCCAGACTATAAGCCTGTCTGGAGTGCTGGCACCCAGTCTGTAAGCCTGCCTGGAGTGCTGGCACCCAGCCTGCCATGGGGATGACTTATGCAAGGTGACATTGATCCCCAGGAGGCCTGGGGGATGCCTGAAAGGCCAGAGGCCATTCGTATATGTTTGACATGGTAAGGGAGAGCACAACAACTTAGACACTCTGCTGGCAGACTGTTAATTACCGAATAATAAATTTTAATGTTGGTGTAAATGTTCAAAATAAGTCCATGACAGTTTGTAGCTTTTTTTTCTCCTTGATTTTATGCAATTCTAAAACACGTGAAGCAAAATTTTGTTATTTATAGTAAAGAAGTAACCACCGATCAAGATGCCGTAAAAATCCTTCAGTCATACTCAAACCTAATGAGCTACTTACCTTGTAGAAATCTCTAGAACCCAATACAGCTGAGGAGTTTGCAGCTCAACTGTAAGAATTATCTCATTTTATTGATCATCCGCCTCAAGCTTGTAAAAATGCCATAATGCTACATCACACCGAATTTGGTAAGTGGGTAACCGTCAGAGAAGGATGCTTGCTTTGGAGTAGCTGGAAAACAATCATCTCAGGAACTAATTGCAGTGTGGAAGAATCACATAAGCTAACAAGCAACAAGTAATCCACAAGCAACACAGAGCATGCAGACATCTGGTAGAAAATTGCAATTGCGAAGAATAGGTGTAAAACAGCAGAGCTGATAGTGCAGTTTAAGAAAAATAGAAAAAACAAATCTTAGCTGAATTGTGCAAATTACTTCATCCACGGCATGATGAAATAGAGCATGTACTTCAAGAAGCAATTGTCATCGGCCAATTCACCTTGCTTCAATCTTCTCTGCCCTTAATTTGCAATCAAAGCTCCACATAATAGAAGAGTGCCAAAAGCAACCGAATATGGATCCCAGCTTAGAAAGTCATTTTATTTTGGAGACTGGTTGGAGATTAGAGAAAAGTGAATAACTTCAACTATGCAGATAACATTGAACTATTCAGATTCATTTTGATTCATATATATTTGGCAGTACTTATTTGCAATGATGCACATTGGCTGACAGTTTCACACATAATTATTGATTGAGGCCTGAGCCCTCCTATGCTTCTAATGTGCAGTAAAACTTATAATGGTATGACCAAAGTAACAAAGTGTGGGGCTGGATGAACACAGCAGGCAGTACGTCAGCTTTTGTGCTCAAAGGATGCTGCTTGGCCTGCTGTGTTCATCCAGCTCCACACTTTGTTATCTTGGATTTTCCAGCATCTGCAGTTCCCATTATCTCTGAATGGTATGACCAAAGTTATTTTTTTAAAAATTAAAGTCAATTAATTAAAACAAGTCTCTGCAAGTTACCAGATATCATTACAAAAAATCATAATTCACTAAAACCCTTCAAAGAATTCTAGCTGACCAACATGCGACTGCAGACCTAAAGCAATGTGTCTGACTCTTAATTCCTCTTTCAAATGGTCTAAGAAACTATTTGCTTACGTTAAATATTACTGACAATTTGGATTAGAATACAACTAAACGTATTATTCATGATGGATCTAGGCATAAGGCAAAGGCTTGACAGCTTAACCAACCCTTCAAATGTTTCTCACTGACTATTGCCAAAATTGGAAGACCTATGATTTTCCTGGAGTGATTTAAACAAATGTTCCAGAGCCCTCTATCAATATCCCTGGATATGCACTATGCCACCTGCAGGAAGATAAACTAAGGTGGTAGGACAGTGGTATACAAGTTAGGAGGGAGTGGCCAGGATCTCATTAAGTCTCACAGCATCAGGTCAAACCTCCTGCCGATAACCAACATTCTCTCCCTTAACTGATTAATCAGTACTCCTCCTCCACATTGAAACTTTCTTGGGAGAGACACAAAAACAGTAAGGATGCAGAATATGTTCTGGGTGGAAGTGTTAATGTCCCTTATGAAGGATGGCTTAGTACCACCACTACTGACTGAACTGAATGAGTCCTGAAATACATATGTGACAGATTGTGCTTACGCTAAGACATAGTGAGAGAACAAACATGTGGAACAAAATCTATTTGAAACAAAACCTTACCATTCACTGCACTGCATATCGACTCTCCATGACATTAGTGGTTGGATTGACCAAGTTCCTCATGGAAATGAAGGGTAATCTCCACACAGTGAATTTCTTGGCTATTGCTGGGTAGTAATATGACCATGCCAAATATCATAGATTTAGATCAAATCTATCAGCTCAAAGTTTGGCTTCTGAAAGGAACCATAGGCCGTAATCAGCAGCAGAATTATATTTAACTACAGTCTGTAATCTCAACACCTGGCAAATCCCTCACTCTCTTATTACCAGCGACTCAATTCAACAACCTTGGTTCAATCATGGTTCAAATGTCTGGAACAAAATATGGAGGAGACTGTTCACGTTCTCACTAGAGGGGTGGCTCCAACAAGTTAACACATGGCTAGAAATGGTGGCAGCCAGTTTGGTGTCAGAGATCCTGTTGAACTAAGCCGCCAGTGGCTGCCGGATGTATGTTTGGAACAGAACTGCATGGTCTACCTACAGCTTCTCAGTGTCACCAGCAAGATGGAAGGGACATAAGATACCTCAACCTCACTCCATGTTTCTTTGATCTACCCCCTCTGTCAGTGACACTTCCTCCAGTCACCTGCAACAGCTCAGGCAGAGGAAGGTGCACTTGCCCCTTTCAAGCTGGAAGGATATCACTTAGGCCCAAAGCCCCAGAGATTGAGAAATATTCAGAGTCACCAGGTGTACTACACAATAGTGTCCCTCTACAGTTGTAAGGACATATCTAGTTGTAGTGGGAAGGAAAGGACATATTGTAAGGACATATCTAGTTGTAGTGGGAAGGAGAGGACATATCAGTGGTATGAATACTCATAAATAATTTGCACTTTTGGACATTTATATTCACTTCCACAGTTCTAACATATGTCATAACCTTATTGTCCCATTAGGACATGAGAATATTCTTCAAAGTGAAAGAGGTGGAGCATCTTCAATTCACCAAAGGACGTGATATGTTTCAAACGTGAATGTGGAACCACTCTCTTAATCAGCAAAGTGGGTGGCTGGAGGTCAGCTTATCCGTCAGGGAGCCACATGACTGGAACACACGATTGCAGTCAAAATGTTGGAGATGAACCTCAGGAATATTAAGGGTAATGATAAGGGCAAGGAGAGATACCAGAACCTGGGATATTCAAATCCTACACACTAATCCATGAAACACAAGTCAGATATGTGGAGGAATATAAAATTAAAACTGAAAGAACTGCAGATGCTGTAAATGAAAAACAAAAACAGAAGTTTCTGGAAAAGCTTCACAAGCCTGGCAGCATTTGTGAAGAGAAATCAAAGTTAATGTTTTGTGTCTGGTGACCTTCCTCAGAATTTATGGTAGCTAGGAAGATATTGGTGTGGTGGAATATTTGCTTGGATAAATCAGCTGACACTTGGGAGCATCACCAACCTCCAGGTCACAAATCATCCTAACTTGGACCCACACATCCTGTACCAACAACGTTCCTTGACACTGATATCATGAACTTCAGTTTGAGGAAAGGCGAAGGGACTTGAGGCTATTTTCATTAGAGAGAATAAGGTTAAGAGCTGACCTAATAGAGACATGCAAGATGATCAGAGGATTAGATAGGGTGGGCAGTGAGAGCCTTTTTCCTTGGATGGAGATCGCTATCATGAGGGGACATAGCTTTAAATTGAGGGGTGACAGATATCGGACGGATGTCAGAGGTAGGTTCTTTACTCAGAGAGTAGTAAGGGCGTGGAATTCCCTGCCTGCAACAGTAGTAGACTCACCAACTTTAAGGACATTTAAATGGTTATTGGATAAACATATGGATAATAATAGAATAGTGTAGGTTAGATGGGCTTCAGTTTCGTTTCACAGCTTGGTGCAACATTGAGGGCCAAAGGGCTGTACTGTGCTGTAGTGTTCTATGTTCTATGTTCTGACTGGTGGACTCTGTACACATAGCTCGGGGAGCCAATGGTGGTATCTGCAAACTCCGGGAAGGAATAATCTTCCCATATATAGAGTCCTCAAAGCTACAGTCTAACATTTAAAGCTGTGAGGTGGATCATGGCCAAAACATTTGTCAACTTAACATAAGTCTGTGGCAGAATTCAGGAAACAGATCTACACTGTGTAGCCCATAGGACTGAAAGTGCTGTCACTGGGGATGTTCTAGGCTTTACAAAGGAACAGTGAAAGCAAAGCATTCTGAAGTTCAACAGAGATAGTGAGTGAAAACAAAAATGTAGGAGATCAGCACTGATGAAGAATAATCTAGACTTGAAATGTTAACTTGCTTTCTCTCCATGAATACTGCCTGGCCTGCTGTGATCTTCAGCATGTTTTGTTTTCAGTTCAGATTCCAGCATCTGCAGTAATTTGCTCCTAGGAATAGAGTGAGCAGATGCATAAGGAGCAGTCTCAGGATGTGTGCCAACTCTATATTACTGACTAGGGAGTGGATATGGCTTAGGTGTTTTTTTTTGTGCATGGACCATTTTAGTGCAACCAGCCAGGAGAAAAAGGTTGTTTAAGTGTGCATCATATCCCAGCTGTTTTAGCGCTAATGTAGGTCAGGGCAAGGTTTTCAGACACAGTTCAGCTTTCATAGAAGTTAGAATACTGCACTTGAAAGGAAAAGTCAATATTTTATTTTTTAGATAAATCAAATAGAAAAATTACTCAAAGCCTGAGGAATGTAGCACACAGCAAGCAAAGAGCTAACAACCAACAGCAAAAATCAAACAATAATAAGAAGAGAAAAGGTCTCAACCCAGCTCAGTCATCCTGAAAGAAAGTGGCTCTCTGTGTCTCAATGGATCATGGCCCTGTTTTTCTCTCTTTAACAGCCATCTGGTCTGTCTCAGAATCTTCACCCTCTATTTTCACTTCAGAGGAAATCTCATTTTTGCATCTCTTCCTCAGCTGATACATCTGCTCTTGGTGACTGAGATTATTGAAGGTGCAGCATACTATTGTGATGCTTGCCACATTTCCCAGGATGTATTGCATGGCATTGCCTGGCCAGTCTAGACATCAGAGCCCATGGACTGTTTGACAACAGCCCTAGTTGAATCATGTGAAACCTTCTATCTGGCCTCAGTGGCAGTATGAGGATTTCTTAATGGTGGCATCAGCGAGAAGCGTTTGACAAGAAGGTCCTTTGTAAAACCTTGGCACATGTGAGTGATCCAAGATGTACAAGGCCTGGTAACTCTTGGATATTTAGTGCGGACTGAATATCAAACTTCTGTTCTCCCAAATGATTTAAACTTCAATGAAGCTGAATCTTTTTCTGTTCACAAAGAAAGGTGGTTCATGATAGGTTGTTCTGATAGCTATGTGGGTGCTATAGAGTGAACCTTGAACCTATCGGAAACCAGTGATAGCTGAGAATCCTCATGTTCTAGCTGCCTGTGTCCCCATGTCAAGGGAGTAAGAGATGAATTGCAGTTGTCCTGTAAAGAGAGCATCAGTGAGAGGCAGTTGTGAACTGTTGCCTGTGAAATGCCACAGAGACCCCTGTATCTAAAATGATCCATTGGCAAAGAAGGGCAGGCTATTGAAATCATACTGTCACCTGGTTGGTCCTTATGACAATAGATTCTCACCCCAATGGCTTGAGAACTCCTGGACGGAATTTGTAGGGACATGGCCAAAGCAGGATTTGTGACAGAAGCACTGAGAGGTTTGGTGTGGCTGACCTTGACATCAGAAACATCTTGCTACATTTTTTATGCTTTTGTCTAGTGACAAGGCCTGTTTGTTGCCAGGCAGTGTTAAGTTGCCGATTGAGGAGAATTATAGTTTGTTAAGACCTCCATAATGCCACAACATGCCTCATTTATATTCAGCTTTCTACCTTACCAACTGGATGAACAAGTTAGATGTTAGGAAATCTTAACATGGAAGTCAAAGTGCATAGCTACTGACTTTAATTCATTGCTGGCTGCAAGGAGTCACCATATTGCTCAGCATCAAACTGCATCTCAGGGCACAATCCATGGACACCAGCTGCGTGCACCTCTCATCAATGGACATTTGCCAATCCCTTGCAATCTTTATGACAGCTCTCTGATCCACCTGCAGACCGCTTTGGAAGCAATGGCTTTTGTTCTCCCAAATTATTTGAACGTCAGTGGAGTTGAATCCCACTGAAGAGCGCTCCAGCGACTAAGGACACTTTTTTGTGGAGGTCTAGGCACCCACCTCAGGGATTAGACCAGGCTGCATTTCAAGACTTTTCACTTGCTCTCGTAATGCTTACTACCCAGTACCTACATGTTTGCTCACGGGCTCCATGCTGTGCCTTACTATGCCAAAGTTGTTAGTGGAGTGCAGCTTCAACCAGGGCAAAAGGCAGTCAGGATTGGATTATTGATGTGCTCTTTTGTGCAGGCATACAGACAGGCCGCTTGTCGGTAGGAATCTGTCTTGGTGGCTGAGGCAGGAGGGAACATCTTGCCGTACAGCAGACCAAGACTTCAGATTACAGCCAGCAGCATGTGTTAGATGCCTGCATGGCAAACACAATGCATATAAAGTCAACCAATCACCACACTGGAAAATGGATAGGAGTAGTCTTCAATACAGTCAAGGTGGCAGCATTGTTGGTCAGGATTTAGACTTATCTGAGCATTTGCTGGGTAAGAAATGTTTGATTAAATCTTCAATTTGTGCAAAACTGATCCAAATTGCATTTGTATCTGGTTTTAAGATGAAATCTGTGTTTTAAAATTCGATAGTTGTAAGCTTTGATCAGGCTTATTTACAAAGGGTGCATTAAAAGAATGTCATAATTAAGAACTGTATGAAACTGACTCATTTGGAACCTTTGTTTATGAACATATAGTAGTTGCCAACTTAGTGCAGATAGGTACTTGAGCACAATTTACAACATCATGTTACAGTTGAGCATCTCAGGCAGATCAACACTGGAAGGAGGGTGATGCGTTTCATTCATTTTGCCGAAACAAATCATCTGATTGGTGAACATTTCTGGTCCTTAAAGTGAAAGTAAGCTCTTCAGTATGTGTTAGGTCTCCAGTTCTTTTTATCTCCTTTTCCCTTTCTTTAAAATCAGCTTGTTGGGTATAAATTTGAAGCTAGTGCATTAAAAAGGGGTAAATATAAAAGAAAGCATTGAGTGGTGATTCTTCAAGTGCCAGGAGAAGGAATACAAGAGCGATTTAATTAAAAACAACTGAAATATGATCGAGCTGGCAGGTTGGGTGGTGTGTTGCATCTGCAACATATGGGAGCAGCTGGACACAAAGGTGGTTAATTGCAAACACATCTGCAGCAAATGTTTGCAGCTCAAGAAACTTCAATTGAGGGCATAGCTCCTGAAGCTGCAGACACTACACAATATCAAGGAGGAAGAAAGTTACCTGGACACTTTGCTTCAGAGGGGCAGCCACACCACTTAGTTTAGGTAATTCCAACTTGGCTTTATGAGTTTCTTGCAAGGTTGTCACTGAGAGTGGGGACTGTAGTGAAAATCCGTGACCTGTTCATGACACTGTGGTATAAGGAGCCAGTCAAATGAGGGAAGGACATAGAAATGTAGCAGTGATAAAGAAGTGTACTAATAGGGGAAAAGTGATTATTAATATTCTCTGCAGCCATGAGCTTGCCTGCCTGCTACCAAGGCTAAAGACATTTCCTCAGGGCTGGAGATGAACTTGGAGTAGGAAGGGGGTATCCAGTTGTCATCCTCACACTGGCACTAATGATATTGTTAGGACTGAAAAAGGGGAACTGCTGAAAGCTTTTGAATAGTTAACTTTTAGTAAACTAAAAAGTAGAACCTCCAAGATGATAATCTCAGGATTACTACCTGAGCAACAGGGTAACTGGCTCAGCATAAACAAAGTCAAAGAGATGAATATGTGCCTTGCAGATTGGAGTGAAGGAATGGTCTTCAGTTCATAGGGCACTGCAACCTGTCCTAGTATAGAAGCAACATGTTTCCAGACAGATGGGCTTCTTTCGAACTGCATTGGGACTAATGCGTCAGTGCACCAAACAGGTTTTACATGATGGTTTGAACTAATTTGGGGTAGGGGTTAGGGATGGGGAAGGAAGGTTCAGAGTGGGGGTTACATAGATTTACAACTCAAAATGTTATGCTGGCATTACAGGGCAACTATTTTAATCATGATACCCAGAGTGAAGCAATACGGGACATTGTCTTAAGAAAAAGCAGCAAATAGTGTCAAATGGGAAACAAAAGGGAAGAAGACAAAATTATTGGCTCACAATTAATGGTCGTTAAGCATATTCACAGATGAGAAAGACAGATTTCTATTTACTGAAGAGATCACGTGTTGTAAAAAGACGGTAAGAATGAAGTTGAGGATTCTCAGGTCAGCCATGATCTCATTGAATGGTAGACCACACTAAATGGGATGAATGGCCTACTTCTGCTCCTATTTCATCAGGTCTTATAGGGATTGCAGCACTGTCAGCGAAAAGCACAATGCAGCCACAGCTCAGTGGCTTAGCCATATTCAGTTGTCAGCTTGTGAAGCTCATTGGGAAATCTAGAAGGGGATCTGCCTGATTCCAGTCCAGAGAGTGGGCAATGATCCGTCCTGTAGGGCCAATGGCTTGGGGGATCACAACCCTCCCTCCCCCCCCCCCCATCCCCACCCAAAATCAGCCAAGGAGCTGTAAATCCAGCAGTTGGAGTGTGATCAGTCATGCCCAGGTGCGGCTTGTCCAAGTTGGTCAGTGGTCTGGGCTGATTACAGTCCTCTGGGTCTGTGCATAGCTTGTTCAGAAGAGAAGTCTGAATGGGCAGGAAGGTGCTGGCTGGATAAAGGATGGGAAGGGAAAGCAGAGACATTTGTTGAGGTAGGACGAGATAGTGATGGGGAAAACTCAAGTTATAAGGAGGCCTAGAGAGAATTTTTATTATATCTTGCCCAAAGTCTTGCACCTGTCCAAGGCATCAAGATTGATTCTGCATTGAGAGAACAGCTCCATGTCATCAACGTCAAAGGAATTCAGGGCTGCCAATACCTGATTAAATGTCCTGTGGAAGAAAGCATCAACGTGGCCTTGGTACAAAGCAGCTGTCAGGAGACTCTCTGTCACAACACTGTCCTCCCCTATGTATAGATGCTGAAGGTTTAAGGTGAAAGTTGTGTGCTTCATTTATTCATTTAAGTTTCTGATACATTGAACATTTCAATTGGACAGAATTGAAAAAGAGAAGATTATTATGGCAAGTTATGTAATTAATAAGATGTAAATGCATACTGTCTTCTCACCACCTGATGATGAGAAAGTAATTTACTAAAGTTTACCTCAATGTTGAGTATCTGATTTTGGACTCTCACCGAATTAATCCTTACGCTTGAGTGGAAAATTGTCCCCATGAACTTTGTCCCTGACAATTGGATGCAAAGCCCTTTTGAAATGCCCTTTTAACATGAAAGGTACTATGAATGTGTGTTTTTTACACGATTAATTATCTAATATTTTTGACATTTCTGTACCATTACCTGTAAGGTCATCTGATGTATTATTAAGAGGCCCTACCAAAATGTTAATGTTTCCTTGATTAATCATGGGGTTTTAGAATACTTTACAAATTATCTTTGTATTTTTTGATAATTTAAACTGTGAAAATGTTGGAAAATTGTCAGCATTTATGAGAGAAATAATGCAATTGGCACATCAGATTAATGTTGTTGTATTCATCACAAGATGTTGAATTTCCTCCTCAATCCATCAATCTTTCAATAATTTAAAATTCTTAATATTACAACTATTATCTAATTCACCATTCTTCAATCTGCTTCATTAGGAGTTGTGTCAGAAAATTCCACATCTTTTAAACCATCCTCTTTGGAAGGAATTGTTTTTTTTTCTAAAGTCGTCTTTAATTCTTTTCCTTTAATTACCTTAAATTTATGACCTTTTTCTTTTCTGACCAGAGAAGCAACTTAGCTCATCAAAACTTTTTCCTAATTTTTAACAACTTTATCAGGCCATCATTAGCCTCACTTTCTTTAAAGAAACTTTAAATGTAGCCATTAATACCTGGAAATGTCAACATTGCATCTTTCACACTACTTTACATCTCATTTGTAATTTTACCAAAATGGTATAGAATCACACGGGACACAGAATTATGTAGCACTGAAACAGGACCTTTGACCCTATTCGCCCATGAGACTATTCCCGTTTGCCTGCACTTGGTCCACATCCCTCTAAACCTTTCCTCGCCATATACACCAGATAATTGTTAAAAAAAAAGACACTGATTCAACAGTAGCCTCCCCCAAATACAATCCCCACTGGACCAAGCACCTATCCCATCTTCCCAAGGTCCTGCACTGACTGCCGTGCACCTAATACCAACCCAAACATCCCCTGACTGGCCCTAATTGCTCTGGACCCAGTATCACTTCCAACAAACCTCACAGCCTAATGGCACCTTCCCTTGCAACTGCTGAAGATGTAACATCTGGTCATTTACCTCCTCCTTCCTCAGTATCCAAGGATCCAAATCTACCTTCCAAGTAAAGCAGCATTTTACTTCCACTTCTCACAACCTAGTCTACAGCATTCACTGTTCGCAATATGGTCTCCTCTACTTTGGGGAAACGAAGCGTAGCTTGCAAAAAAGTCCCTGAGCTTCCCGCTGCCTGCCACTTTAACACACCACCCTGTTCCCTGGCCAACATCTCTGCCTCAAGCTTGCTGCAGTGCTTCAGTGAAGCTCAGCGAAGAACAACTCCTCATTTTTTGCTTGGGGACCCTTTAGCCCTCTAGACTCAATATCAAGCTCAATAATTTTAGGGTCTGAACTCCCCCATGTCCTAGCCCCCTACCACACATGCCAGGCCTTGTTATCACGTAGTCTGCCATTACACATTACCGATCATTAGCCACTAACAGTGTCCATTAACTGCTATTCACCCCCCTTCCCGAGTCAGACTGCTATTTACTCCTTTGTCTGTCTGACAGTTCTTCTCTCTATTGTTTACTCCTCACTCCCTCCCCCCTCCCTATCTTCTGCATATAATCCAAATTATTCCAAGCTACCATCAGTTCTGAGGAAGGGTCACTGGACCCAAAGTATTAACTTTGATTTCTGTTCACAGATGTTGCCAGGCCTGCTCAGCTTTTCCAGCAACTTCTGTTTTTGTTTCTGATCTAGTGCATCCACTGTTCTTTCATGTTTTATTTAGCTGCCACTTGAACCAACGTCTTCAATAAATTTTTTTCTGTCATTTCCTTATGATAACTTGATGGTCTTTTTTACTCATACAGCTACTTTTAAAGTATATTTTTATCTGTACATTATTGTCCCCTAATCCTTGTTTATTTTTCCTTCTTCTGTCTTCCAAAATGCACTGCTTCCCTTTATTTCTATGTTTACGTTGACCTGCATTTACTAATTTTAAAGGAAAATGAGAAATGTATTCACTCTTCTGGACTTGACCATAAACCATTCCTCAACTGCTCATTTTGCAACGTGATTAATACACAAATCATGCATGCTTACAGCATAAAGGAAAGGCATTTGGCTTATCATTCCTGAGTCATTCATTTTTTTCAAGGGCACTTCAAATCCAGTCCTATTTCTTTTGCCCTGTTTGTACGTCCACAGCTTTACGTTTTCCTCTGGTTCAAATGTTTGTCATATTTTCCCTAAACAATGGAATATCTCAATGAATCTTCTGGCAAAGCAGTCCATGCTCTAAATAGAATCCTGTGTGAAGAAATATCTTCTTTTTAATATTTGTCTTCTGTCACAATGTAAATGTTAAAATTGTTGCTTCATCATTAATCAGCCATTATCATTGAATCCTGTACAAGTACCTCTGGCAGCAATGAGTCCATTGGGCATTTTTGATGCAGGTCTGCCAGACTGTCCTTTTCAGTGGCAAGGAGTCTCTGTTTGCTTGTTGACTACATTGGTGACTGTTCTAAGAATAGCTTTACTCAGCAAATGCAGAAGCTCATGCTACACAAAGACAATTTTCTTCCATAAAACCTATTAGAAATAATAATTTGACAGGGAGAGCAGGATGTTTGGCAAGCTGGTAAGAAATCCACACTGACTCCTCCTGGGGTGCTGGTCATGGTGGAGGGTGTGAAAGGAGTCAACAGCAAAGGTTAAGGCTCTGAGCAGGAACTCCCACCACCCCTTGCTGATGACAGTTCCCTTGATCAGGCACTGAGTGCTTTCAAACAAGGCACTGCCCTGGATGATCTTAAGCAGCCTGGTGAAATTTCCATATTGTGCTCTGTATATGGTAACTGGCTCACCCATACTGGAATTATTAGAAGTAGAATTAGCTTCTATTGTCACATGTACTCACTCGCATGAGTGCAACAAAAAGTTTACAAGTTGCCATTTTTGGCACCATCTTAGGTACAAATGTACCTTGGCACAGAATCTTAACACAAAGCAGAAAAACAAAGAAAGCAAGCCAAAAAGTTAACTATTACAGTTCTTCTTACCAAAGCACAGAAAAAAAAACAAAGAAACAAATTTAATAGTTCAACTTCACAGTCCTGGGCTCTTGTTCCCTCCCAAGGCTTCACCTTGCCCTCACCACTACCTTGGGCTGCCTGCTCCTGCTTAATTACCCACTTAAGGGCCTTACTTAGCAGTGGGATGGAAAGGTCCTCTAGATCCCTCCAACCAAGGATTTAATCAGGGCAGAGCCAGACAGGTGGCTGTATCTCCACCTATCAATTTCGTTGCTCTAATTTTAAGTTGTGTACACCGGAAATCAATATTAGGTCTACATTTACTCACTGTATATGCGTGGCTTGGACTTGAATATTGGGAACATAGCTTTGAACTTTCCTTTGACACAGAAATAAATAAATTTAACAGTTTATTGGGGATGATGAGGAACTAAAGTTATGAGAAGATACCCAATTTGCTGGAATTCTGCTTCAATTTAGCAGAAAAGTCAAACAAAATGTAATGGAGGTTTTCTAAAAATAGCAATAAATTGTAGAGAGAATGGTTGTTTAACCTCAAGGTGACCATGTGACTATCAATATAAAATAATGCCCTTGTTGTAGCTTTTCCAGAGTATATAGAAATTACTTTCATTCTGGTGCATGAGATAAACCTAAACCTAACTGCTATCTAACACAACATAACTCTTTAAAAGTGGAGGGCAGTGGTTTGACTTTTCTGCTAAATTGAAGCAGAATTCCAGAAAATTGGGTATCTTCTCATAACTTTAGTTCCTCATCATCCCCAATAAACTGGTAAATTTATTAAGCCGTAGATTGTGTCCAATTTGTACATGATGCCTCATTCCAACTCTGCATGTCTCAAATCATAAATCTCAAAAGCCTGTTGGCATCACACTTTCACTGAATTATGTATCTGACCCTCAAGATTCACTATTGATCCCTTCAATGTTTTTTTCTCTGTAATGAGAAAGCAGCCTCATGTCCTCTGCAACTATGGCAATATCTCCCATTGCTTACTATTTGCATGTTTGACATACTAGGTATCAGCGTGGGGACAGTATTCTAGCAGTTTGAAAATCTTTCACATTGCTTGCTGTAGATATAACTGTGAAATTGTACATAGGCTAGAGTGCAACTAGCAAACTTCAGTGAAATTCTCAATGGAGCAGTGCACGCCATTACAAACAATTTCTCTGGTATCCCATGCTGGAATTTTGAACGTTTCTCTTAAAGCCTTAATGAGAGTCCCTCAGCAATGCAAAACTCACTGCAATGACCTTCTGTTCTTCAATGAAGAGAAATTCAGTAAAATCAAAGTTCATCTGTGATTGCAATGCTGGAAGTTTCATACCTGGCTAATGTAGTGTTAGATAATAAACTTACAAAAGTGTTTGAGAAAAGCAAATTAGAGACACATCAACACAGACAAATATAGCATGTTTTTTATTAATCCTGCAACGTTGCACTTTTCAGTAAAACTAACAAAGATAAGAATTTCAGTCTGAGGGCCATGAGAGAACCTAAATTATGGTTGTCATACTTTATTTGCAAACTTTGTGTAATCTGGGTGATAGATCAATATTAAATTCATCCACTTGGACAGCAGAGAAATTTTATTGCCCAGTTAGACACAATTAGACAAACAAGATTCATTATCTTCAACTCTTAAAAAAGTTACCATGTCAACATCTCTATTGTAACACAAGTAGAGAACAAACAGGGAGTTTGAATTAATGTTAGCAATTCCTGGTTTGTTTTTCTACTTCATCTCCAGGTATGGTCAGAAGATTTTGTCAGTATGAATATCCACACTTTTATACTCATGATTATCAAATGTTAGTATTTCTGATAATACACCCATATAAATCTGGTCTACAAAAGCGGTTCAAAAAAGATCTTTCAATCTGTCAGTAGCTTCATAACCGAGAATATATAGAATTAAGGATCAATAGGTAGCGACTGAATCCTTCAGGCTGCTGTGATGAATTAAGAAAAAAAGTGCATTAAGTAACATTTTCAATAGCACTGATGTTTTCAACACCTTGTCCTAATTTCCACAAGTTACATTAGCTCGCCATTTGATTGAGGTTATTTTTAACCTGTTCTGAAACAGCCCAGAGAAGAAAACACTTGTGAGAAAATAAAACAAAGCCTAACTTACAATCCATTCAAAGGAATAAAACCCATCACACATCTTCAGGTCTTGTTTAAACAATCGATTGCTACTAGCTGTTGGTGAGAAACACAATGCATCGGATCTGGAATTTTTATGTCTTAGGCTTGCATTTAAGTTTTATAGATACAGTCTCAATATTGCCTTGGACTTGTCTTCTAATGTAATACACGATTTCAAGGTTATTGTATAGCTGGAAGGTGACCTTATTCTGAAGCCTGGTTTTCCTTTCCCCAAGAACACTTTATGCAAAGATTAATGAATATTCCATAATTGAGAGACAATTTTCATTTGTTTCTAGGAATGACTATTAATTTAAAAGCAACATTTGAAATCACAGCAAAGGTCTTATTGCCTCACATAACTTCAAAAATGTGTTAAGTGTTAAGTGATTCATTTTGGAAGCTTGAATTTGAATGCAGAATACAGGGTCAATGGCAGGTTTCTCAGCAGTGTGGAGGAAAAGAGAAATCTTGGGGTCCACACCCACATGTCCTTCAAAGTTGCAACTCAAATTGCCAGGGTTATAAAGAAGTCATATGGTGTGTTGGCTTTCATTGGCAGGGGAATTGAGTTTAAGAGCAGTGAGGTTACGTTGCAGCTCTCTAAAACTCTGGTTAGACTACACTTGGAATATTGTATTCAGTTCTGGTCACCACATTATAGGAAAGATGTGGAAGCTTTAGAGAGGGTGCAGATGCTGCCTGGACTGGAGCGCAGGTCTTATGAGGAAAGGTTGCAGGAGCTAGGGCTCTTTCATTGGAATGAAGAAGGATGAGAGGTGACTTGATAGACGTGTACAAGACGATGAGAGGCATAGATAGAGTGGATATTCAGAGACTTTTTTACCAGTGCGGAAATGACTATTACGAGGGGTCATAATTTTAAGGTGATTGGAGGAAGGTATAGGGGAGATGTCAGAAGTAGGTTCTTCACACAGAGAGTGGTGCACATGTGGAATAGGCTGCCAGTGGTGGTAATGGAGTCAGATACTTTAGAGACTTTTAAGTGACTCTTGGATAGGCACATAAAAGATAGTAAAAAGAAAGGTATGCAGGATAGATTGATCGTAGTAGGATAATAGGTCAGCACAACATCATGTGATAAAGGTCCTGTAGTGTGCTGTACTGTTCTATGTTCTATAAGAAAAATATTCATTGCAAGTTAATGCCTACATTGTGACACCAAGAAGGAACAATGAGGGAATTTGGCCCATTTTTAGCTGCTGCTGTCAAAATATTTTCTTCAAATAGGGCTTCCCAAAACCCAGGATGTCAATAATTGGTCATATTGCAGCCTATGTACAAAGTGGGGACTGTTTTCTTCAATATGCAAGATAAAAGTGTATTATTCATTCTTGTAAAGCTAATAAATGATGACAACGACTCACACAGTCATATTTTAAAGAGACTTTAAAATATCTTTTAGATGCAAGATCAAAACATGGGAAACTGGTAGAATATTGACTAAGAAGCTCAACATAAGCTGCGGTCCAACTATCTCATTAACAGTGTGGATTGTTTTAACTGGTTTTTACATTTTGGTTTAGATAGCACATTTACTTATTTTCTCATTTGCGTGATTAGGCTCAATGTAATTCACATACCAATTTCTATTTATTTAAGAAAATACATGATAAAACTATTGAATTGCAAACAAAATCTATCTCCTGAGAAACATTTCCTGGAATCAATAGGAATAGAATAATGCTTATGTCATCGTAACATGCAAAAACGTATCCATACCAATCTGTGACATATGTCAAGAACAAGAGTAATTGTTATAATTTGGATCTTATCTATAATTCTACCATGCTTGTAATCATAAAATCCGTCACAAAACAATTTTAAACATGTAATCAAGGGAAAACAAGAAGTCTGGAAATTTGAAATAAAATAGAAACAGCTGCAAGTGTGTTGAAAGTTTAAGTGATCACTGCTGTTCACTCCATCAGCTATGGGCTACGTGGTGGCTCAGTGGTTAGCATTGCTGCCTCACAGCACCTGGAACCCAAGTTCAATTCCACCCTTAGGCAACCATCTGTGTGGTTTGCACATTCTCACTATGTTTGTGTAGGTTTCCTCTAGCTGCTCTGGTTTTCTCGTGCAGCCTAGGTGAATTAGCCATGCTAAATTGTCTATAGTGTTCAGGGGTGTGTAGATTAGGGGGAAATGGAGCTGCGTGGGATGCTCTGTGTGGCCTGTTTCCACACTGTAGGGATTATCTGATTACCTTCACCTATAAAGAAGGACTCTTCTTCCAAATGATTTGTGTTCAATCTTTCTGTTTCAATCATTGTAAAACCCTCTTCCTCATTCTGTTAATTCACTTCCAAACCACTGACCACTGCCATCTGGAAGGACAAGGGCAGCAGATACATGGGAACACCACCCCCTGCAGGTTTCACTCCATACTACCCTGGAACTCCCTTCCAAACACCATCATGGGTCTACCTGTGATAAATGAGCAATAGCAGCTTCCAGATGTAGCTGACCACCACCTTCTCAACGGCAATTTGGGATGGACAGTAAATATTGGCCCAGCCAGTGACACACGTATCCTGTGAATTGAGCAAGAAAAGGCTTAAATTTTAATGATGAAGGGTTTACATGAAAAATATTGATTTGAATTTCTAGCAGTTTTTGATTGATCAATAGGAACAATTATGAATATTGTGAACGACTCACTGAAAACAAATGTAAACAGTTGTAATGTTGAATGAACTTTTAAAGAGTACTGGAAGATTTGCCCTGGATAGTGCAACAGAAAAGAGGTTGTGTTCTAGTGAGATTCATGGCCCCCGCATGCCATGGCTCATGGTGATTTTTCTCATGCAGCTTTTGCTCTCCATCTTATTAATTATGCAACCAGCTTCAATGGCCCCTGTCCAGTAGAATCACACAGGAGGAGAAGTGGAGGTGCTTTCCACTTGTCAGGACTTTGTGATGTTCATGCCACTGGCATCAATCTGCAGAAAGAACTGTAAGCCAAGATTTTCCCTTCACACTGTGTTCCTGCACTGTTATGTCCCACAGAAACAGCTTGACAGTGACAAGCAACCCTCCTCCTTTTCAGTGCGAAAAGGCAATGAAAGGCACACACTGGCAACCACTGAGTAAGGAAGTGAGCACGAAGAAATGAATCACGAGTGGTAGGATGAATCATGTATGCTTGTCCCTGTGTATAAAGTGACCTGGTAGAAACACAATAGCTCTAGGTGTCCCTGAGATCCAGACTGAGATTCTGAAGAGCTGAAATAG
Organism: Stegostoma tigrinum; assembly: GCF_030684315.1. Taxonomy (NCBI): domain Eukaryota; kingdom Metazoa; phylum Chordata; class Chondrichthyes; order Orectolobiformes; family Stegostomatidae; genus Stegostoma; species Stegostoma tigrinum. The sequence continues at coordinate 35,988,796 of NC_081373.1, read as the reverse complement.
TCTGTCAGGAAATCTGAAAACAAGTATGATGAGGTGATAATTTTGGTGGTTTGCTGATGTTGACTTGCTTGGACAAAGGGTGGAGTATCAGCATGTCATTAAGATAGAGTTGGATGAAGGCCAAGAGAAGCTGCTGACACTAGTTTACCAGTCTGACTTACATGTTGGAAATTAATGCTACCTATTTTCTCAGGGAAGGAGTGATGAATTGGAAGCAACAGAAATGAGGTACCTTGGGATATTAGTGGGATGCAAATACATGTAGTAAGGTAGGCACTGTGCTTAACTTGGGGGTATCTCAGAAATACATTTCTCAACATAAAGAATCTGATTTTCTTTCATTTTTGCCCATTTTGCCATATTTCTCACCATTGCTCATGCCATTCAGTAGAGCAGAAAATTTAATTCCACTCAATGTTTCTGACGACAGTACAATGTAATATTTAGGTATGGTGTGGGGGTTTCAGTTGTATTCAGAAGTTAGTGAGCAATACATTTTCTACAGTTTATTGAATTAGTTGCTTCCTAAAAGATGCTGTTTTTGGTTTGTTACTTCAGGCTTAGTTAAAACATGAAATCATGCTGTGTGATTCTTTGCATCCTCATTTTTAAATTCATAATTCTTGTTTAGAAGTTCTCAGTTTTGATGAAGAAGAGAAAATGCTGTGAACAAATGTGCTTCCTAGGAGTTTGGTGGAAGCATTCAAAAGTGAAGTAAATATACACCAAAGAGAAAGAATTTGCAGGCAATCAGGAAGACCATGGGAGCGAGACTCACCACAGTGCTATTACAATGGACCAGCATGGGCTGGAAAAAGTGAATGTTCTACTTCTGTGCTATGAACATTCTAGATTTCTAAAGTTGTAACTATAACTCTAAGTGATTTTCATCTCTAGTATTTTTCTAAAATTGCCAATTTTAAAGTTGCAGGAGTTAATTAATTATATGGATTCATGTTGCAGATTCACATTTTTTACTATTGTCGTTACAAACTTTTCTCAAAAAATATTCTAGGATTGTGTTCATCTCTAAAATATCACAAAATTCCATTCAGCACTATTTATGGTTGTGATAATTACCACCCCTACTCTATTTCACCTTCCTGGAGCAAGTAATGTACAAATTGCATGCTGCCTCCTTGTCGGTGTAGAGCTGAATGCAGTCCATGTGGCTGGTGAGCTGCATCCTAAAAGGAAGCGGGAAATGTATGCAAATAGTGTGTTTCCCAGCTCAAATGCACACCTCAATGGAACTTGCCTCTTTTAATGGGAGCTACTCTCTTTTGGCAGAAGTTGCTACTGGTTATCTGAAATCTATGGAGGGAAGGAAAAGCACAGAAAATGGGACAAACATTAAAAGTAAAGTTTCCTGGTTCTTTGATTTGGCTCTCCAGGCATTAGCAGAGGAAGCATAGAAGAGGAAAGAAGCAGTTTTTCTGCAGGAGACAAGGTGGTACTGAGAAGTGAATGGGACTTGTTAGTTACTAGCCAGTACCTAGTAATAGTGCTACACAAAATTGAACGACCTCAGGCAAGTGATCTAGATTCATTGCTTTATGGACCACTCAGGTTACTCATACACTCCACATTCCATAGATTATGCAACAGCATTCTCCAACAATCAAGTTTCTGGCCTTGCATTCAGTTATTTCAAAAAAGTATTTGATAAAATTCCACATCAAAGTTAATTGCAAAGAAAAAGGGAAGAAAATGCACTCGTGAAATTATCACTGGGCTGTGAATGCAGTGACTCAGGTAATGTTCGGGAGGCCGGGTTTGAATCCACTATGGCAGATGGTGGCATTTCAATTCAATAACTATCGAGAATTGAGAGTCTAATGATAACTTGAGTCCATTGTCAATTGTTGGGAAAAATTGATCTAGTTGACTAATGTCCTTTCGGGAAGGAAACTGCTATCCTTACATGGTCTGGTTTATATGTGACTCCAGACCCGCAGCAACATGGCTTTTAACTACCCTCTAAGTAATTAGGATATGGGCACTAAATGCTGGCCTAGTCAATGATGCCTCATCCCATGAATGAATTTTTAAAAAAAGAGTGAGGATATAAATGGGTCTTTTTTCAGATTCACAAGAGTAATGTTTATGATCTACATAAACTTGAATGAAGGGACATAAGGTACAGTTGCCAAATTTGTTGCTGACACAAAAATATGTAGGATGTTGCAAAAGGATATAGATAGATTCAGTTAGTCGGCAAACATCTGGCAAATTGGGTACAATGTGGGAAATATGAAATTGTCCATTTTGGCAGGAAGAATAAAAAGGAAGCATGTTTTCTAAATGGTAAGAGTTTGCAGAGCTCTGAGATGCCAAGGAATCTGAATGTCCTACTGCATTAATCACGGGTCAGCAAATAATTGGGAAAGGCAGTGGAATTTTATCCTTTATCACATTGAGTACAAAAGTAGGGACAACAAAAACAAAGTTGCTGGAAAAGCTCAGCAGGTCCGGCAGCATCTGTGAAGGAGAAAACAGAGTTAACGTTTCGGGTCCGGTGACTCTTCCTCAGAACAAAACACTGGTTCTGAGGAAGGGTCACCAGACCGAAACATTAGCTCTGTTTTTACTTCACAGATGCTGCCAGACCTGCTGACCTTTTCCAGAAAATTCTATTTCTGTTACTCATTTGCAGCATCTACAGTTTCAGTTTTTATTTTGTATCTGCTGGAGTGTAGAAAAGTAAGAGATGACTTCATTGAAACATGCAAAATCCTGAGGGGGTTTAACAGGGTAAATGTGGAGAGGAGCTTTCCTCCTTTTGGAGAAACTATAAGTAGGGTGGCTGTTTAAAAATCAGAAGTTTCACATTTAAAATAAGAGATAAAGTGAAATTCTTTTCTCCCCTAAGATTGTGAGCTCTTGGAACCCTGTTGCTGAAAAGGTGTTGAGGACACAATCCTTGAATTATTTTGAGTCAGAAGTAGATAAAATCATGTTAAGCAGGGGGCTGAAACATTGTCAGGGGTAGGTGGGAATGATGATTCGGGTTTGTAATCAAAACAGCCATGATATTATTGAATGGTAGAGCAAACCCAAGGGACTGAGCGGCCTATTACTGCTTCTTGTTCATGTGTTCACATGTCCGTATGTCTGAATCTCAACTCATCTGTTGTCAATGTTGTCAGCTTTACATCACATCTCACTGATTTTTGATACTACTAAGCTACATGACCCATAACCTCAACAAATTGCAGCACAACCATTGATATCTTTCTCTATCTTTCTCTCTTGCAGGTCAAGTCGGTGCATAACAGGAGAGAACAGACAGAACAATTGAAGAGATAGTAGGAACTGCTGATGCTGGAGAATCTGAGATAACACGGTGTGAAGCTGGATGAACACAGCAGGCCAAGCAGCATCTGAGGAGCAGGAAAGTTTGACATTTCGGGTCGAGACCCTTCTTTAGAAAGGTTTCTGAAGAAGGGTCCCGACCCGAAAGAACAATTGAACAGCTGGTAGGTCCTCTTGGATTCTTGTGACTGATCCTGTATGTGATGTCATTAACATTTTTTAGATGAAACCCATAATCAAATCGTACAATAGACTCCTACGGAACCATCCCCTCTCAAAGCCCATCTCCATGGTATCTTAAGTCGCATCTGCTTTGTTTCCAGGTAGCAACGCTAATTAGTTATCCTTTGGACCTCCTACTTAAATCTCTCCTGGAACTTAACAGACAGTTCAAAATATAGCTAATTACAAAACCTAACATTCCTAATATTGTCGTGGGATTAAAAATATATCTGACTTTAGTGAAGTTCTTCAATTCAGCGTTTACTGTTTTGAATATCTTGCAACTATCCCAGTAAAATGAACTGAGCCCTTCTTCAACTTTTAGAAACAAAGTTATCCAAACTTATCAACAGAATTCAAAGCATGTCTCTTCATTCTTCCATCTTTTCCTAAATTAGGACACATTTACAAAACATTATCTCACAAAATCATGTTTGCAGTAATAGCACTGGTGCCAGCAGTACTAAAGAGCATAATTTTGCAGCCAAAGAATTGAAATGTTCCAGGCATCATCTGAACTTGACATTACTCACTTACTGTCTGTATATTGTTATAATCATGATTTTAACCAGTGTCTAAACTTTTAGTTCACTAATAATTTGCACAAAGAAACAATGAACACTGTATTTGCTTACTAAAATAAATGTTAATTTCTTTTTAATACAGAGCCAAGGACCTCACAGGATCTTGCATTTGCTAGTGCCATAAGACTTTGTTAAGAAGCTTCATTATGAAGAGAAAAACTTACTATCCTGACGGATGGATTTTGAAAAAAATCTTCATAATAGAATTGACTATATCTTCAACAAATATGGACATTTCAGGTTTCCCATTCAAACAAATATTTTACAAGGATGATGGATGTTATTCAGAAAGAAACCACTTCAAATTACTGCAATGTGAATATGCTGAAGTAGATGCACAATTTTTTGCTTTGATGCCTTTCTCTTTGACCATTATCATCTCTTCGAATGACTTTCAGATTAATAATATCTCAACTTAGGATATATGTTCTAAAGTCTGGAAGGAAGATGCATTAATAATTGATGTTGAATAATTTCACATCGGCATTGAATTGTAAGATTATTTTACCATTGTTTTGGAGCATATCATGAGGGTCTAATGTAATGAAAATATTAATGGTATTCATCAATGAGACAAATAAATTTCCTCATTCATTCTCTATAGTAGTTCAGCTCATCTGATTTGAACATGTGCTAGCTCAGCAACCCGAGCCTTAATGCTTCTATACAGTACAACAGCAGTTAATGCAACATGGTTTGTGAAAGCTGCTGACTTTCAAAGGGCCAGATAGCAGATGGTCTTGCAGAATGACCTTGACTACATCTAATCCCAAGGCCCTGTCTTTGGGGCTGTAACATTTCCGCATGAGCAGCAACAGTCTGGGCTGTCTGACTGGCAGAGCAGCAATCTGGCAGAATTTCCACCCTGCAAACATTCTACAAGTTTCGAAATTCAAGGATTCACTAGCACTTTATATAGGGCAGTGCCTCTAAAATCCTAGCAATGTGTTGGAGGATAAGTTGCTGGACTGTTGTGAAATTGTACAAGTTACCTTAAACACTCCTCTGTATCACTGATAACTACAGGATTATCCTTTGTGGTAGAAAGCTGAACATTCATGAGAACAGTCCAAGTTTACAAGTTGATTTTGTGTGCCCTAAGTCTGTGCTGTTAATGTTTTGTCAATTGTTCGGTTATATTTAAAAGTAAAAGGTGATGAGTTTTAACTGATTATCTGTCTATGAGTGCACGTAAAAAGGGACTCATGTTCTATCCTGCCTAGAGATAGAAGTAACCCTCAGAAGTAGACTGTCTATGAGGGGAGCTCTCTTTTTTACCATCGGGCATTTGACTTGGAGGATGTTACATCCAGTGGTTCTGTACAATAAGAGATTAAGGATGTTCACAGACTTCCTAGCTGCCTGTGTTTTGTGTAGCTTTGAGGAGTCTGACTTCATTGTATACATTGGCATCAACTGAATCTCTAACAAGCACAGCCATCATCTTTTGTGTGGAGCTTTTTGATTCCAACCAGTGGGGACCTTTCCTGTGATTTCCATTGGCTCCACTTTGTTCAGGGCCTTTACTGCCATATTCTGTTCAATGTTGCCTTGATATCAAGTGCAGTTGTTTTCACATCACTTCTGGACTTCAGCATTTTTTGTCTGTGTTTGTACCAAATCAGAAGCTGAGTGGCTCTCATAAAAACCAAGCTGAGTATCAATGAGCAAGTACTTGCTCTGCAAGTGCCAGTTGATGGCAAAACAAAATTACTCTTCTCATCACTTTGCTGAACTAGTTGATTTCTTTAAAAAAATGTCAATGAATGCCATGAAAATAGCTTTTTATTGGAGATTTTGTACCAAATTCAAATTTCACCATCAGCCTAAAGCCTGGACTTTTGGATTACTTGTCACCATCTCCCTTTCTAATGATGTGTTACAAATCACAGTGAACACCGGACATGGAAGGTTACAAGCATGTGCAGATACCATACATACTGTTTCCAGGCACACTGGGACATGGCCATTGCTACAGAACCAAAGCAGGCAGTTGGATCAAACCACTTCCCCTTTAGCCTCAGAGATAGTGGAATAGTGATAGTTTTCTGAAGAAGGACCCAGACCCAAAACGTCAGCTTTCCTCCCGCTCTGATCCTGCTTGGCCTGCTATGTTCATCAAGCTCCAGAGCCTGTTATCTCAGATTGTCCTTTAGCCTGCTGCCCAAATCTGTTCATAACCATCTTTGCCTGGTCCTGGAATAGACCTATGGGCAGGACCTCCGACTAGCCCATTCGCCTTTGCACCAGATGGGCAAAGATCAGAAAAATGGTGCTAAGGAGTGCATAAAAATTGATTAGCAATCACTTCAAACAGTTTAAAAGGGATAGGGTTAGATTTAGAGTTAAGGTGAGATGTAGACTGGTTCATTATCAATAATCAGTACTACTGCATATAGGTCATCAGATCTTCTAATTTTTTGGCCCCCTTCATTGTTCCTCCACGTTTACTCAACTGCAACTTTGAAATTTTATAATATCCTATCCTACCTCCAGAGTTTTCTCTTTTCTGCTGTGTTCCTTGGACTCTATCTTTACTTCAAATCTTGGCTGTGGAGGGTTATTTTATCTGGATGCTTTATCTTGTGGTTTAAGTCAATTCTGTTGCCTGTTCATTGAGCTACTGGTCTGGAGTATCTTGGCATGCGGGCATCCACATATTCATTCTTTCTGAGAATGCTTTATCCTTAAGTTTAAGTAAGGCTCTTCAACTCCTTACTTACCTTAGTATTAGGATCTAGTAATCTATCAAATGTAGCTCTGGGGTAGAGCGTCTAAGACATCTGCTTTATTTGCTCATTCTAGACTGCTGTTGCCTCTCAGATTGATGTCAGAATCACATGATTAATTGCATCATAATGATGGACATTGTACAACATTTGGTGTGACTCTACTGTTATCTTTGGGCATTTCACTGCCTTCCCTGACCATAACATCAACTAACACCAATTCAGTATGGCAACAACCATCTCCGCTGTGCAACAAAGACATGGAGCCTCATCTTCTTACTGCCACTGAGATGCTGTTATCTCTGGTTCTGCAAAAGAGAAGTGAGTGAGTGGATGAGTTTTGTCAACCCTTTTCAGTGATGTGAGTATCAGAGTTAAACAGCTGGAACAGTGTCTAATTGCAAGTGGTGGATGTAAAGTGTTAACTGCATGAGTTTGAGGTGGAGCTATAAAAGCTAGGTGTGAATCATGCTTGGGTGCTTGACAGTGTGGTGAATTGATCAGAGTTTGACGCTAGCATTTCAATTATGTATGACATTTGAAAATGCGTTCATTGATTTTGACCATTTATATGAAATTGCTGAAGTTGTGGAACTGATCCAGGTTCTCAGGTTTATATTGCTTGTACTGACAACAAATGGCTATCTTGCCACACTGCTTTTCCATTATTAGTCCTGAGTGCCTTATTGCACCCTGTGGGTAGAAATCATCTCTCCCCCTCCCATACCTAGGCCTCCAGTGTACTATTTGAAAACCATACAGCTTGCTCTCTCCCCTGTTGTACTATTGTCAGTCTTGCAGGTTTGATTCTCTCTCACAGTTTATTTCATATTTTTGAGCTAGAATGTACATCATCTCTAACGAGTGCAGGTTGGCTTTAAGAAGAGCTAGTCTTGTATGAATGTGGGTTCCATCTCCAAAACATACAGCCATGGAACAGTGTATTTAATGCTAGGCTGCATCATTTAATTAAACAGGCAACGCCACGCGGCTTGCTTCAGGAGCAAAGGTTAATCAAGCATTGCAATCCTATCTCCTATTTTCAAGTCCATCTGACATTCCCCCCAATGACTTTCTTTAGTCTAATGTAGTTTACAATGTCAGGATATACTAAATTGTCTTGAATCTAATTAAGTCTGTTTTTCTTAAAGTGTAGCCACCCGTTGGAATATTGAAAGACATGGCACCAATTTGCATATACCAATATTCCACAAAGATGTAAAAAAACTGAACATTTGTTTAATAATTTTGGTTGATAGACTACAACACTGGGGAAAGTTCCCTCATTCTTCCTCACAGGAATTTTATGTCCAGCGTAGAGGGCAAACAGCACCTCAGCTTAATATTTAATTTGAAAGATGGCAGCTCCAATAGTGAAGCATTTCCTCATGCAGTCAACTTTTATGTTTCAGCACGGATCTTCAGTCCCAAGCTTCCAACCCAGATATGAGAATGTAGTCAACAGAATCACAGCAAATGTACTATGTGGGTGAGGACATTACATTCAGATGCGCTGTTGACTCAGAAAGAGTTACTTGAATCCTAAAAGGAAAAATGCATGCCAAAGTCTCAATGTAACTTTCACTTTGAGACTTAAACATGCTAGAAGAATAGTACTGAAACTTCCATGACTTTCTAATTGGAAAGTGGAAGCTTGAACCCCTTAGAGAAGATACCACAAGGATTATCTTAGTGCAATGTCAATTGAAAGTCTTTCTTCCTAGACCTCAATATGTGTTACATGGTGCTTTCATGTGCAAGGCAATTACTTTGCCAAGTGCAATGAAATGGCAGTGTATTGTCATTTGTTCTTGAACACATCAGACCACAGACATGTGATTTGGAAAATACGAGCTGGAAATGAAATATTTCACCTGTCTCCACTGCCCCACTCTTTGATGGTTATATTTAAGTTACCAAACTCAAATAGATTTCCAAATGTTAGCATAAATCTCAGCTTGTCTTTTGTTTGGGGAAGAAAATCAAATTACTATTTTCAAATATGAACAGCCGGAATAAAAAATGGGTGGTCCCTTTTTGACTTCAAAAAAATTGAAATAACACCACAAATGCCAGTATCTGGCACAAAATAACCCTTTGTTTAAATTATATCTGTCAGCCAAGACTCGCTGTTTGGACCAGATTAACAGCCCCAATTAGGGAACTCATATTCTACGTGGTTGACCTGGCCGATCTCTTTACAATTGCTTGTCCCTCTCCCTCTGCATCCAAGGACATAGACCACATTTTTTTGCAGATCCTATTGGAGCATTTCAGCACTGGGTGAAGTTCTTCTAACTCTGCCTCTGATATGGACAGCATGTCACACACAGCAGCTTGCCTCTTATACCTGGAACATCTTAGAAGAAATGCATTCTCCTCTTTGGGCACAAAGGCATTGAGGTGGTAACATCTTTCATGTCTATCTCAGATTCTAAGGTATCTTCAATGTTTGTTGGAGACAGAGAACCCATGGGTTTCAGAGCAGGGAAAAAGGCAGTCGAGGAGCCTAGCATGGTTTCCTCCTGCACAGTTTGCAAGTTGCAGCTTTCATGTGGCCCATGTGCTTATTCTAGACCATCGCACCTAACCAAACTTTTTACGTCATTGGGCCTGACCTTGTGTTGACTGTGCCTCTAACCCACATAGGGCCATTCCCAATGCTCCAATACATATTTGGTCCCCTGAGGAAAACTGTCTCTCTCACTTAGCAGAGTCTTGTGTCTGGCATTGGAGTTCCTGCTGCCATTTCACCCTCTCTGCCAACTCCAGCAAGGTCAGATTTAACCTACTGTGGAGTCTTCTCCTCGTTAGCAACTCTGCTGCCATTGTGAGAATGTGGTCTTGTAATCAAATACAAACCGGGAAATTTTAGCATCTAGTGAAGCTGTAGCTTGTTTCTTTTGGCCTGCCTTCAAAGTTTGGACTGGTCTTTTTGCCAGGACTTTGAGTGATGGATGTTATTGAGCTGTCCTTACATGATGAATACGATTTGACTTTAGGAAATGCCCAAATTCCCATAAACAATGACCTGTTGTCTGTGACTAACACTTTTGGAAGGTTGTGTATTGCAAAAAATGCGCACAGTTTTTCTGTCGTCATCTCCGTGTTTGATGAATGAAATTGATGAGCATTCTGCCATTTTGGTGGGTGTCCACAATGACTAAAAACATTGAGCCCATGAAAGGACCTGCACAGTAGTCATGTAATAGAGTCTATGGTTTACTTGGCTATTTCCATGAATGTGGGGGACCTGCTGGTGGTAATTTGTATCAGAGATAATGGGAACTGCAGATGCTGGAGAATCCAAGATAATAAAATGTGAGGCTGGATGAACACAACAGGCCCAGCAGCATCTCAGGAGCACAAAAGCTGACGTTTCGGGCCAAGACCCTTCATCAGACAGGGGGATGGGGTGAGGGTTCTGGAATAAATAGGGAGAGAGGGTGAGGTGGACCAAAGATGGGGAGAAAAGAAGATAGGTGGAGAGAGTATTGGTGGGGAGGTAGGGAGGGGATAGCTCAGTCCAGGGAAGACAGACAGGTCAAGGAGGTGGGATGAGGTTAGTAGGTAGGAGATGGGGGTGCAGCTTGGGGTGGGAGGAAGGGATGGGTGAGAGGAAGGACAGGTTAGGGAGGCAGAGACAGGTTGGACTGGTTTTGGGATGCAGTGGGTGGAGGGGAAGAGCTGGGCCGGTTGTGTGGTGCAGTGGAGGGAGGGGACGAACTGGGCTGGTTTAGGGATGCGGTGGGGGAAGGGGAGATTTTGAAGCTGGTGAAGTCCACATTGATACCATTAGGCTGCAGGGTTCCCAAGCGGAATATGAGTTGCTGTTCCTGCAACCTTCGGGTGGCGTCATTGTGGCACTGCAGGAGGCCCATGATGGACATGTCATCTAAAGAATGGGAGGCGGAGTGAAAATTGTTAGCGACTGGGAGGTGCAATTTGTATCCTTGTTGGCTGTTTGCGCACTGCCCCACCAAAGCAGCTATGCCTGTATCTAATCCTGGCCACCAGTCTTAACTTCATGCCAAAATCTTCATTTTGGAAACCCCTGGATGTCGCTGGTGGAGTTCAGTCAGTATCTGGAGATGGCCTTGTTCAGGACAATCACTCTTGCTCCACGTAATAATATACCATTCTTTACTGTGATCTGGACTCTCCAAAAGGGTTCAATTCTGGTTGTGATGATCCTTTGGTTTCCCCCATTACCAACAGCTGTTTTAGTTTTGCCAGGGCGGGATCTTTTTTGTGTCGACAGTCTGATATTGTCTGTGGCGACCGGAAGGGCGTCCAAAAGGTTTATAGCCAGAATGGACTCTCCTCGTGGTGGCACCGCTGGTGGTGTATCCCAGCAGGAGACAGCTCAATTGATCACAGTTTCTATTTGGCCTTCCAGATGGTGATCCAACTTGTAATTATACACACTTATATCAGAGCCCACCACTGAATTCTACCTGGAACTATGGGTGGCTCTGCCTTGTCCTCTTCAAGTAGACCTAGCTGGGGCCTGTGATCCATTACTATTACAAATTTGCATCTGTAAAGGTATTGGTTGAACATCCTGACTCCAAATATGACCGTCAAACCTTACTTCTCTACCTCAGCGTATTTATATTCTGCATTATCTGAGGTAATAGATGCACATGTTATTGGGTATTCCTCTACATTGAGCGACCTATGAACTACTATTACCCTGATGATGTACAGGGAGCCATTGTATGTCAATACCAGATCTCTGTTTGGAACTGTTTCCATGCCGTACAAGCCCAACGACTCTATGAATCTATGACTTGGCAATGCGACCATTTCCAAGGATGGCCATCTTTTAAGAGTTGATGCAAAGGTGCCGGGTTGGAGGCCAGGTCATTGATGAATTTTGCACCAGTCCAGAGAAATACCTAAGCTCCAGTACACATGTGGGAGTGGGGGCATCTTTTATCGCCCACAGTTTATCCTCTAATGTGTGTAACCTGGTCTTGTTGACTTTATAGCCCAAGCAGATCACTTGGGATGCCTAGAAAACACATTTTTCTCTTCTAAGGTATACACCTGCCTGGGAGAAATGTCTAAGGACTATGCCCAAGTTCTCTATTGGTCTTCCCAGCTATTAGCTCATCATCTAGATAAATGGCTACCTGGGGTAAAATGTTTTCCACTGTCCACTGAAAAATTGCACACGCTGATGATACTCCAAAAGGCAGTCTCATATATTGGCACAGATCCTCATTGGTTAATTATAGCATACCTCTGGGAATCCTCATCTCATCAAACTTTCAAATTCATTTACAGCACGTGGTCATCACTGGTTAGACCAGCATTTATTGTCTACTCTAATTACCAACAGGGAAGTAAGGAGTCAACCAAATTGCTGTAGGTTTGGAATGATACGTAGACCAGTACAGACAAGGATGGCAGTTTCTTTCCCTGAGTGAACTGATGGATTTTCCCCTGATAGTTGACAACAGTTGCACGGTTATCATTGAACTCTTGATTCCAGATGTTATTGAATTTAACATCTGTTATCAACCATCGGGAGATTTGAGCATATGTCCCCAGAACACTACCTGGGCCTCTGAATTGATAGGTCTAGCAATAATATCATTAGGCCTTCGCCTCCCCATATAAGGTTGGCAGCCCAGTGATGGATCACATCTAATGCAAAGATTGAGCCAAACTGAGACAATGATTGGGAATGGGGAGGTTGTGCAAGGGTACTGAGGGTATAGCTGGGCCTCAAGGTATAGAATGTCTGTTCAAAGTTTAGCTCAACAACACTGCAACAGATTTACGGTTGATTGTTAGACTACCAGATTGACATCACAAAGGCACAAAAATATTAATTTATACTGTGACCCACAAATATTGACAATGAGCTAGATACATTTAAAATTCTTACCGCATGTTGTTTAACCTATCCAACATGCACTTTTTTTAATCAAATTACTGAGTTTTTTCACATGGTTACCCAATTCAATGATCACCTATTTGCACTATTCATAGAATGGCCTCGATATCCATGTGCTTTCCCTGTCCCTGTGATGATAAGTCTAGGGCTAGAAGATCTGAAGTCAATGAAAAATGCCACAGATTAATTTATTTGGTCACATTGAAGTGGTTGTGACTCTAGGATTTCACTCAGGACTGTTCTGTAGCAGCACTTTGATTTTTTAAATTGGCAGATGTTTTGAAGCTGATTATCATTTTACAATATATTGCAAGTGGCCATATCTATTTTCAGCTTGTGCAGATAGCTGTTGTTTCTTCTTCCTCCACTTTAAAATCCTTTATTTTGCAAGTTCTTTAGCTGTTTTGGATTCTTTTCAATGCCTTATATTTGTCCCAAGGCACTAAGCTTGGTACTATCAGCAAATGCTATTTCACAAGGAGTACTTTCTTCTCTATCAGTTCTGAGAAGTGTGAACAACATCTTAAAAAGTACATGTGAAACCAACTGCATTATATTCTTAACAAAGCCATGCAAGAAAACAAATGAATGTTTATTTTGTTTTAATTTATTGTCTGCAACTAAGATTGGCAGAATGTAAAAATGTAAACTGTTATGAAAGGACCAGCCTATCACATAATGGAATACGTAACATGATTCTGTTTTCATGTTCTGCTGGTGAGCAGTTAAAGTTATACTACGTTACTAGAGATGGGACGCTTATTGATGTGGCTTATTGATCAACTGTGGCACAGATCTTGGTGAATCAAATAGCGTATTTTGCTTTCAATGGTGCAATAACTGGTAAAACAGGATGAACATAACAAACTGCAACTGTGAATGTTATAGAAATACACACTTAGTTCATTTTGTTTTTCTGAAGTTTAGAGAAGTAATATTTTATGCAAATTCTAGATGGAAAACACAGAGTAACTACCAGCTTCAGCAGATGTAAGAGCTTGCGTTACTCAATCACTTATCCCATCTGATTTGTGATACATTGAAATTAATAGAAAGGAAAATCAGCAGCATGTATAATAACTGATATCCTATCCCCTCTACCTTCACTTTAGTGGAAGTAAGGTTAGTGAAATACAACTTTAATTCTCAAATGTTTGGACTTTGTGTCAGATTTTTTGCATATCCAATTATGTTAGTTTTTTTTTCAAAAAAGGAGAATTGCTACACAAATAGCAATGGTATTTATCTGAGAAAATATCTCTTGATTTCATCAGTGAACATTTTCAAAAGACCAGTTTATTAATTTCCAGAAAGAAAGGTTTGGATTTTGTACCATGTTATGATTTAGTACAGGGAATTTAGAAGATACAGATATGACATTAAAATTCAAGACTTTGCCATGAGAGAAATTGAAATTTTTATCCAACTTTCTGAGTGAAGAAAGGAAAATGTCACACAGAGGGTAATAGGCTTCACCCTGTAACTCACATAGCTATATGATCAAAAGACATTGATCATGACATGGACTGAAAGATATGCATTTTGGCAAGAGAATATTGTCCACATAGATAAGCTTGAGACAAATTACAGTAGATATCCAAGAAATAAAGTAAGAATTTTTAAAGTAAAGTTCAAAACAAATGATTGAAACCCTTTTCTTTGACTTGGAAACAAAAAAAAACAAAGAAACCTGGATGAAACCAGGTTAAATGGTGAGTTAATATCTGATCCACTCACTTCTAGAAGTGGTTTCAAACTGATTGACACTGGTGAGATGGTACTTTGCTTTTCCTGTTGATTGAAGGATAACTATATGAATTAAAATTGAGGAATATCAAATTATTTTCGAACGGGGCAGGTCCACGGCACAAAATTGGAAAAAGTGCCAGAACGATTCATTAGCCTGACTAGCTTTGCAGTAATGAGCATAATATGATTTCAAAATTCAGGCAGAGTATTTTGCATCAGTCCCAAAATGCTTAGGATAACACAGAATAAATCTGAAAGATTCATAAGCAGCTAAGTTGCTTCACATGAAATCTTTCCTGTTTAAGTACCAATACCTGAGAATGAGCATCTGTATCATCCTGATAAAATTCATCCCAAGTGTATTTTTAGGATTATAATCTACTTGTTTTGGTGGCACTGTTACCATTGTTTTCTCAAGTGGTTTGTGTAAACCAGTTTTGATTTCTTTTGCAGATGAAAAAAAGAATACATTTATTGAAAAATATCACAATCAATTAATATCAGTTTGGTTAGTTTAATGCCTTGCAGAAAAGATCAAATTATTAGAAGGCTGTAATCTATTTTATATTCAAATAAACGTGATAAATCATTTTTAAATCAAGTCCGTTAACTGATTGTCAGAATGTCATTTGGATATTCCCTTATATATATTCTCCTATCCATTTCACTGACAATTCCCTATCAAAATAAATTGTATTTCTTTTACAAGTATTCCTGGTTTGCAGTTATTTTCTCATCATTTGTTTTGGTATCATTCAACATTAAATTACTTGCACGAGGTTATCAAATTTGCAAAATGGCTGCTTAGTTAGTATGCATATTTTAATTTTAACAATTTCGAGGCAATAAACTTGACTGCAGATACATCTATCTGTAAAGCTGAAACCAGCTGATTAAATCTCAAGCACAAAACCCCAAAGCACAAGTTTAGTTTCTGACGTGTAATCTGTAAGCTGAGCTGTTGCATTTCATTTCAATGAAACACCTTTTTTCAGTGTTTGAACTTTCAAAAAATATATTTAATGTTAAATTTTCCAACATAAATCTGAGGTACCATATATCCATGATTGCTGTTTGATCCACAGCCATGTTGTAGGGGCTTATCTGCAGAGATTGTTTTGCTATAAATTCCATTTCCTGTTTTCAAAAGGCTATGGAAGCTTAGCTGAAAATAAACTTGGCTCAAAAGAAAATGTGCTCAGTAATAACCCCTAAAGGGCAACAGCTCATTTTAAAAGGGAAAATTGTGGCAGGCAGATAGAAATAATTATGCAGCCTACTTGATCACATATTCAAGGGAGACCCATCAGGCATGATATAATTTCAAGCATTTTGTGCAAGGATTCATATTATGCACATATTCATGGAATCACAGATTTCCTCCATTCCTAAACTGCACACAACCCGAACAACTGCCTTTCATTGTAGGTGGTTGTGACCAATTAAGAACTGCTTAAAATGCCAGAATATGGCCCTTCTCTTCCTTTTCAAGCTTTCTCACGAAGTCCATAAGCCACAGATGTAGGGGAAGGCCTGGTTCTGCTATGAAGCCATCCATGCAGTTTATTTGCACACCATGAATTGATACTTTTAGATGACAGCCACTGGTATGCATGATGGAAGCAATAGGATTGCTATGAAGAGCCCTAATATTTATGTGAGTTCCATCTGCCACTCTTGTCTTTGACCTTGATGAAAACTATGCAACTTGTCCAGCAGGGGCAGCCAGAAAAAGAGTCCCATTTCTTAACAAACTAACATTTATAGTGTTCTTGACACATACATACTCACTCACATGTAATATAGAAAGTGTTATGTTGTCAAAAGGACTGCTGTGAATACATCCAAAATAAACTAAATCTGAAAGTAAACAAACTAAGCAGCCAAGATAAAAATTCAGGATGACATAAACAGTGAGAGAACAAAATCAAGGGATAGGATGGAAGAAGGAGATGACTTAAAGACAAAAGGAACAGGAGTAAAACTGATGACCCTTGAACTTGCTTCACGATTCAGTAAAATCATTGTTGGTCTTTAATCCCAACTTCTTTTTCCCATCCAATCTCCACATCCCTAAATACCCCTTGCAATGCCAAAATCTGTGTATCTCAGGGATAAGAATATTGAATGAGTGAGCATCCAAAACTTTCTAGTGTCAAAAATCCCAAGGAGTCACAACCCATTGAATAGGAAAATCTCTCTTCTTGTCCACCATAAATGACAGGTCCCTTATCTTAAGACAATGGATGGAATTTTACTGGCTTTGAAAATAGTCTTCTAAATGTGGATTTTGAAATTCAGAGCCCTTGAATCTGCATGTGTACATGGTCTTACTGGAAGTGAACAATTAGTAGGCCACCTTTGGGAAGTCCCATATATTTAAGGGCAGTATATAGTTTCCTAATGTAGACAGACAAATCAGACAAATTGCAGCTTGAAAGGCCAATGGCACCCCCATTGGGAGAGGTGGGTGCTGCACAGGCAACAAGGAGAGTACAGGGAATCTCAAAGAGGGTCCTTGCACATATGCATCAAATTCAAAAGCTGAATAAAATCAAAATCAGAGGCCTTCTGGGAGGAGAGATGAAAGCCCTCCAGAATAATGATGTTATGCTCTGGGTGCACCCTTACCTATCCGCAGCCCCTTCACTGGGGCATCACACCTACTGCCAAGAACTGGCTTTGGTGCTGGGTATTTCCCAACTGAGCCCACAATTCTCCTCAGCCTGTTTGTAATTGCTTATTATTTAGCTATTCTCTGTTACCGGTAGGTAACCACATCCATTGTTCACATACCTCCAACAAAATTCCCTGGTGGGGAAAAACACATTGGCCTACTGACCTAATGACCTGGTTTGCATTGAGTTTGCTCCTGGGCTGGTCTTCAAATTAATCTTCATGAGTCCAGGAAGATTCTACCTAGCTTCTCATTGTTCTAGACTCTAAAAGGAGTAAAAAGCGGTGGAATTACCCCAGCTCTGGGATCGTGGTTGGTGATTGAGAGGACTGGGGTGAAAATGTGTAGATACTATAGAATCATAAAATCTCTACAATGTGGAAAGAGGCCATTTGGCCCATCAAGACTACACCAACTCTCTAAAGAGCGTTTCACCCCATCCCCCATAATCCTGTACTCAGCATGGCTAACCCACCTAGCCGCACATCCCTAGGTGCTATGGGCAATTTGCCAAGGCCAATCCACCCAATCTGCACAGTTTTGGACTGTGGAAGGAAGCGACCACAGAGACAGGGAGAATGTGCAAATTCTAAACAGACAGTCACCTGAGGCGGGAATTGAACATGTGTCCCTGGCGCTGTGCGGCAGCAGTGCTAGCTACTGAATCCATACCACTGCAACACAACTCTTCAACTGGGAAGGTTTCCCATTGGTGGGATTGAATATTCATCGGATGCCCACCAACGAAGGAAAGGCAGCCAATTTCAATAAACATAAGCCAATTTCTTCAGTTGCTGCAATGGACCAGCCCCACTACCCCACCCCCAACTTGGCACTCAGTTGTTGTAGCTGCTGCTTTGACTGACTGACTGCAACATGTACCGTTCCTTGACCTGAATATCATTCCCAGCACTCTCTCCTGAAGCAGGATGAGCCAGAAATTTTCCTTACTCCAACTACCAGCCTCACAGATGAAGGTCCAGGCCATAGATTTAATGTAGATTTCTTCTCAGCCTCTGATTTCCAAGTTGAGAATTGTCTAGGGTGGCTTAGGGCAAGGTTATTATCACAGCTAAGTATGAATGGTAGGAAGAAATGGTTAATACTGCTACCTCACAGCGACAGGGACCCAGGTTCGATTCCACCCTTGGATGACTGTCTGTGCGGAGTTTGCACATTCTCCCCGTGCTAGGGTCGGTTTCCTCCGGGTGCTCTGGTTTCCTCCCACAGCCCAAAGATGTGCGGGCTAGGTGGATTGGCTGTGCTAAATTGCCCACAGTGTTCAGGGATGTGTAGATTGGGTGGGTTATGAGAGGTGGGTCTGGGTGGGATGCTCTGAGGGGCGGTGTAGACTTGTTGGGCCAAAGAGCTTGTTTCTGCAATGTAGGGATTCTATGATTCTGTGATCTATGATCTATGAAGTGATCATAACATAATAGAATTTAATATTCAATGAGAAACTAGGGTTGAAAACAACCATAGTTAACCCAAATGAAATGAGTATCAAGTTGACTAAAGCCGATGGTGTGGATAGATTAGCAGGAATGACAGTAAGGAAGCAGTGACAAATGTTTAAAGAGGTCATTCGTGACTCTCAGCAAAATATACATCCAATGAAGGAGGAAGGATTCTAAGAGATGGGTAAACCAATCATGGCTAACTAAGGAATTTAAAGAGAGTATTAAGTTGAACGAAAAAGCAAATAAGGAGGCAAAAGTCAGTGAGAGCCCCAAAGACAGGGATAAATTCAAACCAGCAAAGGACAACTCAAAAGTTAGCAAAGATAGAGAAAATAAACAAAAGGGCAAACTAGTGCGGCTGATAAAAATTGACAAAAAGAGCTTCTTTAAAAATATAAAATAGAAGAGGGAGATCAGAGTGAACAGAGGCCACTTAGTAAATAAATCTGGTGAGATGGATAAGCAGTATAAGGATGTGAGTTGAAAAGATATTTTTCTTCAGTTTTTATGGGGAAGGTACATCAAACATCATATTAATACTAATGAATACAGGGAGAGAAGTAGTATTAGCAAACTAATGGAACTAAAGGCAGATAAGTCTCTGTCGCTTCACATTCTAGGATCATAAAAGAGGTAGCTACTTGGGTAGCGGATGCACTGGTTGTAATTTTCCAAAAATCCTTGGATTCTGCAAAAGTACCAGAGGATTGGAAAACTCCAACATGACACTCCTACTCTAAAAGAAAGGAGACAAGAAGTGGGTGACTGTAGACAAATTAGCTTACCATTTATATTTGGAAAGATATTGGCATCAATTAATAAGGAAGCAATGACAGATCATTTGGAAAATCATAATCTAATCAGGCACAGAAAGGGAATTGTGTCTGACTAATTTATTATAATTTTATGAGGAAATCTCATTTAGCGTGGATAGAGGGGAACCAATTTTTTGGACTTCCAGAGAGCATTTGACAAGGTAGCTCACAAAAGGTTAACTCATGATAAGAGCCCAAGGCGTTGGAGGTAGAGTATTGACATAGATAGAGAACTGATTCATTGGCAAGAGTCAGCAAGTGGGGATAAGGGTTCTTTTTCAGATATGTGATCCATGACAGGTGGGGTTCCTGAGTGGTGGGAATGTATCTGTTTACAATATTAATGACTTGGTGGAAGGAAATGAATGTTCTGTGGCCAAATTTGCAGACAACACAAAAGTAAGTGGAAAGGCAGGTCACAAGAGGGACACAAGCAGCTTATAGAGAGATATTGATAAGTTAAGCAAGCGTTCAAAACGCTGGCAAATGGAGTACAATTATGAAACTATCACATTGTTAATTTTGGAAGAGAGAACTAAAGAACAGAATGTTGACAAAACAACAAACTGCAACTTAGTGCCAATCCAAAAGTTGGTGCTGGGCTGTTTTATTTACCAAAAGATGCCAAGCACCAGCCATTTCATAAAAGTAGCAAATCCAGCTTCTTCAAAAAAATGGGTACTTATATAAACCATAAGCTGCCACATTACTCCACTATCCTTGGAGTTGTTAACAAAAGTCTAACGTTCCATTTCTCTAGCTTATGTTTCCACATAAAATATACATAGTCTTTACAGTAGTTACACTGAGTCTTTGTGGTGCAGAATATATCGTTTGGAATTCATAAGTTAGAAAATACAGCTCAGATAAAAAAAATGCTTCAGAACTTACAAAAGAGTGAGCAGAAGTTATACAGTAGCAAGACATATCAAGAAAAACTATTATAGAAGCTGATGTTGAGTTAATATGTATAATAAATATCATGTCTAGGGCTTAGTGCATTTTAAAACTGTTTCATGAAATGTAAGCATCACTGGAAAGGCTGACATTTGTTGGTCCTGTCCAATTATTCTTGAGAAATTGGAGTTGAGGCTGACTTCTTAAACTGTTGCAGTCCAATGGTGTAGGTAAACCTATAGTGCTGCTGGGAAGGAATTTTAGTCATAGTGAAGGAATAGTAATATAGTTACAAGCCCGGATAATGTGTGCTTTCAAGGAGAACCTACAGAAGTGGTATTTACTGCCCTTGTCCTTCTAGATTGTAGAAACCACAGGTTGGAATATGCTGTCTATGGATCCCTGGTTAAGTTACCTCAGTGCATCTTGTAAATGATACAACCTGCTGTCAGTGTATCAGTGATAGAGGCAATGAATGTTGAATGTGGTCGTATTCTCCTGGAATGTGTCCAATTTCGTGAATGTTATTGCACCCACATCCTAGGTATGTGAAGAGTTTTCTGTCACCTCCTGATGTGCCTTGTAGATGGTGGACAAAATTTGGGGAATCAGGAGGTTAAATTCTCACCAGAGAATTCCCAATCTCCAACCTGTAGATTTATGTGGCTATTCAATTTATGTTCCAGGTTAATGTATTCCCAAAATGTTGAGGATTTAACAATGGTAATGTTGTTGAACATCAATGGAAGTTGATAAGATCCTCTCCTTTTTGAGTTGATCGGTGCCTGCCAATTATGTGGCATGATTGTTGCCTGACAGTTATGAACCTCAGCCTGACTGTTGTTTGGGTCTTGTTGACTGTGGGTACGGATGGCTTCTATAGCTGTGGACTCACAAATAGTATTGAACGCTGTACAATCATTGGCAAACGTCCCTCCTTTGACTTAAGGTAGAAGGAAGGTAAATGAAGAAGAAACTGAAGATTCTTCTGGTTTTTGATTCTTACTTCTTGACTAACAAAGGGGTTAATGACTACCAAGAGCAGGTAGAAACATTGAATTTAAGCTACAATTGGGTCATGATATTATTGAATGGTAGAGCAGGCTCGAAGGGCTAAGTCATCTTTTGCTGTTCCTAATTCATATGTTTAGGCCTAGGACACTCTCCTGAGCATGCTGACAACAATGCCCCAGCATTTAGATGGTTGGTCCCCAACAGACACAATTATCTTCCTTTGTGATAAGGACAACTTCAACAGAGGAGATTTTTCCCCAGATTCCCATCGAATTCCATTTTGTAGCCTTATCATCAAGGGCTGTCACCCAGTCACTTAAAATATTACAAAAGCTTTCCACAAAATAACCTATCAGGTTTACACTCAATGTCTAACAAAAGCATTAGGAAAGCAAGAAAAGCTTTTCCAAAAAGCCTCCACAAAAGTTAAAAGGCTCCTAAAAAGAACTAAGCTAAATATATTCAGCATCTTATGTTTATATTTTAACCAGAAAAGATGGAAGAAATTTGTTTTCAATTCCTCGGAGTGTATATGAAGTTGAAAATGTTTCCTGATTTGTAATTATTGAATATCTTGAAAACAAATGAGCATTATTTTGTAAATTTTGGTGTCCACAATGCCCATACTTGCGTTGATAGAGTGAAAAGCCATTTTTTTCATTTTGTAGTCTTGATCTTGCTGTTGGAAGTGTTAATTTTAATTAATTATTTTCTTATATGTATGCACTGATTTGAATTTGTTAATTGTTTTCTCCATGTATTGCATTTGAGAAACCTGAGTTATGTTTTGGCTTTGACCTGATTTCAACCTGTATAAGTTTCATCCTTGGGATATCGTGTAATGCTTTGAATTCATAATTCTTTATAGGGATCAATATTTCAAGTTTGCACAGAACTGAGAAAGTGACATCTAATTGTGTTAATTTCATTTTAAAATTGCACACCCAGAACTGGGCAAATCTTTGGACTTGCTGTTAAGTTAAAGATGATGGTGTGAGGTTACTGTGGCTAAAGCTTGCTTGTGCAACTGTGAAAAGTAATGTGTTAGATCAATTGAACTTTTCAAGGCACTGTTACTACTGATCTCAGACCTGCTGTTGTGATTGATTTCTCCACACTAAGATTTTGACAAGTAGAAAGTAATCAGGTATTTTAAATTGGTTTAAAGAAAAAAAACAGCAAATTAGTATGTTGTGAAAGAATAGAGAAAAGGGAAAATTCTGTCCCTTTTCTACTCTCAGAAGTCGCAGTAGTTCATTTGCTTTCAATCTTCAAACAGCTTCTGATTGTTTAGAGTTACAAACTGTAGCAAACTGCTCTTTGTTCCAGGATTGTTGAATGGTTTGTTTCACTCTGAAAAGTAATCTTAAGTTCAGTTACATTCAATGTTTTTGCAAATATTTGGAAAACAACCTGAAGATGGAGAAAGATTATGTAATTTGTTAGGTTTTTTGTAAGCATGTATTATGAATTCCATATATTGTAGATAGTGCATAATATTAGTCTAAATTGAATTACAATTCTTGAAGGTAGTTAATCAATTAAATTACAAAACGTGATTATTATTGTGATAAAATTTAAATGCTGGTTGTTGTGCAAAACTCTCCAATTTTGAACATGAGGTTATCACATAACTGCTTGCACTTTTGGATCTCTAACCATTGCCATGGAAGTGAGCTGAGACGATTCTAATTTTTAATATACCTTGGTGACTCTGAAATATTAGATCAGGAAAGGAAAAGATGTGATTGTTACTGCTAAGAAGCAGCATAATCACAATCTGAATGCATTTTGTAATGATCTGAAAATGTCTCAAATGGACAACAAAATTAGTTCATAGAACATTTGACGTTTAGTAGCGATCTTGGTAATCCATCTCAAGCTAAACCCAGAAAGGAATTGATCCTTTCAGCTATTAACTCTTTTCATTAAGTTCATCCTGTAATGTTTTGTATTATATAATTGTATCATGTGGCATATCTTTTGGCATAGTGGGTAATTGCCTCACCTCTGAGCTGGAAGCACCATATTCAAGCTCCACTCCAGGACTTAGCGACTGTGGATGACGCATGCATAAGGTGGCTAAACATAATGAGTATCAACCTGTAAACTCTTTCAACATACATCAATAGCAGGTGGTAAGTGTGGGAGATATTCCTGCTCAGCCATGTGAAGGAAAGAAATTGGATAATCTCCTGTCACCATCTATAGCTCCAGTCTACAAAAGGAATGTTAATACTTATGTTGAGTGGCCAATTGTCTCAGTTGGCTTGATCGCTGGAATGATTTAATTTGGTGCCTACAGTATAATTGCTTTGATCCGTGTTCTGGCTGGGATGGATTCAGGATCTGCCTCCTCATCCAACTTTGACCAAAGGTGGAGGTTGTGACACTGTGTCGGACCTCTTTGGCCAGAGACATGAAGTATAAGAATTGTAATACCTACTTCAAAAATTCTCAATAGCAGTAGCATCCCTCACTGTTTTCTTTCATTATCATGCATTCCAGAATCCCCGATATATTTTTAAAATTAAAACCACCTCAATTCCCTGATCAAAGATTCAAAAATGGCAACCATTATCTGATTTTTCATGTCCACAATTGATAAGGTAAATTGGAACAAGTTACTCTGCCAAGCTCTCAAGAAGGAATGTTTAGGCGCGATCAATTGCACATTTCCAATGCTCTTTCAATGTTAGCATTGGTTTACCAAACGTACTGAATGTATGGCTCTACGGAAATAAATTATAGGCCCAGGCTGCACAAAAAATGTGCATGAGATTACGGTGTTCGAGGGCTAGAAGGTCCTACCCAACAACAAAATCAATTTTAACCAGATTATCAAAATAGTTCTGATGACATGAGGGAACATAACATTAAAGATTCTTTAAATGCTTTTGTTGTCACTAATTTTGCCACATGGGCAACTGAGTACAGAATATTGTTCTATCTTTATTCAGCAAGAAATGGCAATTGGCCTTGGTCCTCACAGCCTTGGGGCATTTTGGGTCTGCATGGGCTTAGGTTTACCTAGAAGACTATTAGTTTACCAACTGTTTGTTTGTGACGTTGTATCACATGACAACACCTGACAAATTTTCTTTTTTATTGTTATAAAACTTGGTCTTTAAGTGATCATTTCATGGCTAGGGGCTGAAATGCACATTAGACAGTGTAACAACGCTACTTTATCCTTGATGTGCAATTTTGTCAAAGGTTAGGCAATAAGTTTAGGTCTGGCATTATTTATCAGGGCAATGGCAATTTAATGTCTGTATGTAATGATCTTACCTAAGTAATGTTGAAGTTTGTTGATTATGTAAATCCATTATGGATATGAGGTTTGGCCAGTTCAGTGAACATAAATTGATTCTTTAAATGCTTTTGTTGTCACTAATGGCCAGATATATTTTACATACACATCTGGAGGTTAGATCTTACTATTGTAATCAATTTCATCTAATTGTAGAGTATGCTAATTTGCAAATCAATACAAAATGATTATAGAGCATATAGTTTCAAAATATGAACCTGAGAATCTAAGCCTGCAATCGAAAGCCAACTGTGCCAATTTTTGGAAGAAAACACATGCAAATAGAATATAATATTTCCATAGCCTCAGTTTTTGAACTAAGTAATTGTTGTGGACATTAATGGTCACACTGCTGAAATTGAGAATGTTTGTATTGCTTTGGAACAGACTTGACATGGGAGCTAATGGGAGTCATTGATCTGATGTGGTGTGACATCTAACAGTGTTATGAATGCAATGACTCACCCAGTATTTATGCTGGTCCTCTTAGTGCTGGTAATTTCAATGTATCGCAAACACAATGACTACTACAGAAAAGCACTGTTGCATTCACTAACTTCATGATACAAATGTTACCCAGATAACTCTTGGTAGAACAAACACATGGGCAACTGAGCGAGTACGGAAATGAGTTCACACTACCTGAATACATTGATGTCCTGGATTCTGAGGGATAGTCATATTGAACTCATATTGTACTTGAAACACTGCATTTGTTCCTTGCTCCATTAGAATTGCAGAATTATAGATCTT
Organism: Stegostoma tigrinum; assembly: GCF_030684315.1. Lineage (NCBI taxonomy): Eukaryota > Metazoa > Chordata > Chondrichthyes > Orectolobiformes > Stegostomatidae > Stegostoma > Stegostoma tigrinum. Next base: position 35,963,360 of record NC_081373.1, on the reverse strand, counting down.
TACAATACAAAAAAAAGGCCATTTTGCCTATGATGTCTGTACCACCTCCTGAAAGAGCTACCCAGGTAGTCCCACTCTACAGTCCTATCTCCGTAGCCCTCGATATTAACAAGTCTCAAATATACACCTATCTCTCTTTTGGAACGTTTTATGGAATCTACCTCTACCACTCTTCTGGGCAGTGTATTCCAAATGTTAACGAGTCTCAAAGAAGCTTCTCCTTATCTCACTGTCAATCTTGAAATTGTGACCCCTAGATACTGACATACCACCTAGTGGAAACAGAATATCCTTGTTTACCCTGTCAAAAGTGTTTATAATTTGAATACCTCAATAAGGTCACTTCTTAATCTTCTGTTCCAGGGAGAATAAGCCCAATTTCCCTAATATTTCCTTGTATCTAAAATCTCTCATTCCTGGTGTCATTCCAGCAAATCTTCTTTACTCTCTTTCCAGGGCTTTAACATCCTTCCTTTAAAAGAAGTGCCCAGAATCTAAATGTGGTCTGACCAATGATTGATAGAGGTGTAGCATCACTTCTTTCCTTTAATATTCTATGTCTCTAATCATAAACAAAAGAACCCTACACACATTCTTAACAACCATCATCCCTGTACCAAAGAATGCACAATCAATGTGCCTTAATAAATACTGCCCAGTGTCTCCGGCCCACATCAACTCCAGTCTCACAGCCTGCATCGATCAGCTACAATTTGCCTACCAGCGTAAGAGGTCCACAGCGGATGCCATATCCCTAGCCCTGTAGTCATCCCTGGAATATCTAGAGAACAAGGACACCTATGTCAGACTCCTGCTTATTGATTACATCTCAGCCTTCAACTCCATTATCTCTTCCAGACTGTTCTCAAAACTCTGTGACCTTGGTTTCAGCTCCACCCTCAGCAACTGGATCCTCAGCCTTCTGACCCATAGGCTACAATCAGTGAGGACAGGTAACTGCACCTCATCCACAATAACACTCAACACTGGAGCCCCCCAAGGATGCATCCTCCACCCCCTACTGCACTCCCTGTACACCCACGAATGTGTTGCCAAATTCCAAACAAACGCCATCGACAAATTCACTGACGACACCACCATACCAGGACAGATATCTAACAATGACGAGTCAAAGTACAGGAAGGAGGTAGAGGGCTTGGTGACGTGGTGCAATGAGAATAACCTTTCACTCAATGTTGGCAAAGCTAAAGAACTGATCATTGACTTCAAAGAGAAAGGAAAAGAACACGCCACCATCTACATCAATGGAACTGGGGCTGAGAGGGTGGAGAGGGTGAATTTCTTCAGAGTTACAATGACTGACAACCTGTCTTGGACTTCCCATGTAAATGTGATGGTCAAGAAGGCACAATACCACCCTTTCTTCCTCAGGTAGCTCAGGAAATTTGGCATGTCGATAAGGACCCTCACCAATGTCAACAGATGAACCATTGAAAACATATTGTCTGGGTGCATAATGGTCTGGTATGGTAACTTCTCTGCCCAGGACCTTAAGAAATTACAGAAGGTGGTGTATATAGCCCAAACCAGCACTGAAACCAACCTTCCATTCATGGGCTCCATTTGCTTTATTCATTTGCAGGATGAGGCCCTCACTGACCGGGCCAGCATTTATTGCTCATAACCATATGCTGTGGAATTATATGGGAGCCAGACCGGGTAAGGATGGCAGTTTCCTTGCCTAAAGGACATTAGTGAACCAGATGGGTTTTTCCTGACAATTGGCAATGGATTCACAGTCATCAATAGACTTTATTGAATTTAAATCCCACCATTTACAGTGGTGGGATTTGAAGCCAGGTCCTCAGAACATTATCTCAGACTATGGATTAACATTCCAGCAAAAATACCACTAGGCCTCCCCCTTCATTTACACAGTTCACTGCTGTAGAAAGGCGGCCAACACCATCAAAGACCCAACTCATCCTGTTAATGATCTCCTATAACCCCTTCCATCAGGCAGAAGATACAGAAGCCTGAACACATGCACCAGCAGGTTCAGGAACATCTTCTTCCCAGCCATTATTAGACTGATGAATGGACTGTCTATCCTTAAATAATGTTAATGTTGTTAACATTGATATCTCCTAGAACACACCCTATGCCATATAACCTGTGTGTCTCTGTCTAAGTCTTTTTGATCTGTTCATCCTTGCTTACTATGATCCGTCTATACTGCTCACAAACAAAGCTGTTCACTGTACTTCGGTACATGTGCCAATAAATCAATTAATCAATCAGTCAAACAACTGTTTCAACTTGCCTAAACATCTCCAGATAATTATATACGTGAACCCTATGGTCCTCCTCCTATACTCCCCTGTATTGTCTTCCCATATTTCTTCGAACAAAGTGTGACAGGGTTATGGTACTATTTTTTCTCACATCTTCAGCATCTGCAGTACTTCACTTTCCTATAAATGTGCTAGACTGCCTGTGGGACCAACACACACAGAGCGTTGAAACAGCACTTTGCTATTTCTAAGCTATGGATTGTGTAAAGGCATTTAAGGAAAATATATCCACACAGAAATGGTGGATGACAGCATATGTGAAGGTCACTTAGCAATGTCTGTGAGATTCTGAAACATGCTTGCATTTATGGGGAATGAGACTGAGGTTAAGAGGGCACCATAACCATGGTAACACAGTGATTGGAGGAGATCAAAAAGATAACTTTGTTTGGTCCATGTTTGTTATTCTGTCATCACTAATATGAGATAGTTTCACTACATTTGTTGACAAAATACATTGGAACTTTAGTGATAAAAGATAAAATTGGAATACACATTTCTGTTTTACTTGTTCTTGGAATTTGAGCATTACTAGCAAAGCTAACATTTCTTTTCTGCACCCAATTGCCTTTGAGCAGGTTGTGGTGAAATGGCTTCATGAACTCGTGCAGTCCATGTGGTGTAGGTAGACCCAATGCAGCCAGGAAGGGATTTTAAGCATATTCAGCAGTCACAGTGAAGGGATGGTGTTATAGTTCCAAGTCAGGATGAGTTATAACTTGGTGGGAAACTTGCATGTTGTAGTGTTCCAACGCTTCTACTGCTGTTGTTTTTCTAGGTGGCAGAGGGCATGGTTTTCAAAGGTCCTGCCAAATTTGCATTGGTGATTTGCTGCAGTGGATCTTCTAGATGGTACATAATGCTGAATTGTGTGTCAGTGCTGGAGAGGATAGTTAGTTGTAAAGGTGGTAGATAAGGTGACATTCAAGCAAGCTTCTTATTCTTGAACGGCACAGAGTTTTGTGAGTGTTTTTGATGCTGCACTCAACTAAGCTATCCAGGGGCATTTCATCACATTCCTCACTTATGGATTGTAAATAGTGGACAGGCTTTGGGAAATCAATTACTTGCCACAGATTTCCCGACATCTGAAGTATTATTGTATGACTGGCCCAATTACATTTCCAGACAACTATAAATGTCTTCACCTCTTGCCTCCACCCACTGCCTCTGAACTACAGTATGTTGACAGTGAATAACTTACAGTTTTTACAGCCATTTCTAGTTGCAGCAGCAGCACGAGCGGGAGCTTGGAGCAGGAGCCTGTCGGGAAGCCGGTGAGTCACTGTTTTTGAATCTATAAAGAGCTTACCTCGTGAATAGGCGGAGGTACGCTGAGCAGGAGCGGACACCGGACTGCTGAGTAAGTGAGGTGATATATTTGTGTGGTTGCATTACCCGAAACACTACCCGGGTAATGTCTCCCACCCATGCTTCTCCTCTAACCAAAATAAAAGGTTCTGTGCGACAGAAGGTAACTAGTTTATTTTTTATTCTTTATTTTTCAACAGTCTCTTTGGGAATTTAGAACAATGGGAATGGAGGTCAGGGCAGTTGAATGTTCCTCCTGCAGAATGTGGGAGGTAAGGGTCATCACTAGTGTCCCTGCTGACTACATCTGCGGGAAGTGCACCCAACTCCAGATCCTCAAAAACCACGTTAGGGAAATGGAGCTGGAGCTGGAGCTGGATGAACTTCGGATCATTCGGGAGGCAGAGGGGGTTATTGAGAGGAGTTACAGTGAGGTAGTCACTCCTCAGGTCCAAGAAAAAGGCAGATGGGTTACAGTCAGGGGCCAGAAAGGGAACCGGCAGGCAGTGCAGGGATCCCCTGTGGCCATTCCCCTCAACAATAAGTACACCGTTTTGGATACTGTAGGGGGGGAAGACTTAACAGGGGAAAGCAGTGAGGCACAGGTCTCTGGCACAGAGTCTGTCCCTGCTGCTCAGAAGGGAAGGGGGAAGAGGAGCAGAGCAGTAGTCATTGGGGACTCCATAGTTAGGGGGACAGATAGGAGGTTCTGTGGGGACGAGAGAGACTCACGGTTGGTGTGTTGCCTCCCAGGTGCCAGGGTGCGTGATGTCTCTGATCATGTTTTTGGGATCTTTAAGGGGGAGGGGGAGCAGCCCCAAGTCGTGGTCCACATTGGCACCAACGACAAAGGTAGGAAGACAGATGGGGATTTAAGGCAGAAATTCAAGGAGCTAGGACGAACAGAGTTGTTGTCTCTGGTTTGTTACCGTGCCACGTGCTAGTGAGGCAAGGAATAGGGAGAGAGAGGAGTTGATCACGTGGCTACAGGGATGGTGCAGGAGGGAGGGTTTTGGATTCTTGGATAATTGGGGCTCTTTCTGGGGTAGGTGGGACCTCTACAAGCAAGATGGTCTTCACCTGAACCAGAGGGGTACCGATATCCTTGGGGGGGAAATTTGCTCAGGCTATTTGGGTGGGTTTAAACTAATTCAGCAGGGAGATGGGAACCAAAATTGTAGTTCAAGCATAGAAAAGTTTGAGAGTAGGGAGGTCTGAAATAAAGTTTCAGGGATGCAAGATGGCACCGGCAAGCAAGAAGTTGGTTTGAAGTGTCCGTGGCCTACGTCCGTGACACCACCCACGCCCTCCACCTCCTCCAGAACTTCCAATTCCCTGGCCCGCATCACCTCATTTTTACCATGGACGTCCAGTCCCTATACACCTGTATTCCTCATGCAGATGGCCTCAAGGCCTTCCGCTTCTCCCTGTCCCACAGGCCCGACCAATCCCCCTCCACTGACACCCTCATCTGCCTAGCCGAACTCGTCTTCACTCTCAACAACTTCTGTTTCAATTCCTTCCACTTCCTACCGACAAAGGGGGTGGCCATGGGTACCTGCATGGGCCCAAGCTATGCCTGCTTCTTTGTAGGTTACGTGGAGCAGTCCCTCTTCCGCACCTACACAGGCCCCAAACCCCACCTCTTCCTCTGGTACATTGATGACTGTATCGGCGCCGCCTCTTGCTCCCCAGAGGAGCTCGAAAAGATCATCCACTTCACCAACACCTTCCACCCCAACCTCAAGTTCACCTGGGCCATCTCCAATACATCCCTCACCTTCCTGGACGTCTCAGTCTCCATCTCAGGTAACCAGCTAGAACCTGATGTCCATTTCAAGCCCACTGACTCCCATAGCTACCTAGAATGCACCCCCTCCCACCCACCCTCCTGCAAAAATTCCATCCCCTATTCCCAATTCCTCCGCCGCATCTGCTCCCAGGATGAAGCATTCCAATCCCACACATCCCAGATGTCCAAGTTCTTCAAGGACCGTAACTTCCCACCGCAGTGGTCGATAACGCCCTTAACTGCATCTCCCGCATTTCCTGCAACACATCCCTCACACCCCGCCCCTGCCACAACTTCCCTAAGAGGATCCCCCTCGTTCTCGCACACCACCCCACCAACCTCCAGATACAACTCATCATCCTCTGACACTTCCACCATCTACAATCCGACCCCACCACCCAAGACATTTTTCTATCCCCACCCTTGTCTGCCTTCCAGAGAGACCACTCTCTCCATGACTCCCTCGTCCGCTCCACACTCCCCTCCAACCCCACCACACCTGGCACCTTCCCCTGCAACCGCAGGAAGTGCTACATCTTCGGTCCGCCTCTGCCTCTCTCCCTATTTATTCCAGAACCCTCTCCCTATCCCCCTCTCTGATGAAGAGTTTAGGCCCGAAGTATCAGCTTTTGCGCTCAGAGATACTGCTTGGCCTGCTGTGTTCATCCAGCTACACACTTTGTTATCTTGGTTTCAAGTGTGTCTACTTCAATGCCAGGAGCATCCGGAATAAGGTGGGAGAACTTGCAGCATGGGTTGGTACCTGGGACTTCGATGTTGAGGCCATTCCGGAGACTTGGATAGAGCAGGGACAGGAATGGTTGTTGCAGGTTCCGGGATTTAGATGTTTCAGTAAGAGTAGAGAAGATGGTAAAAGGGGTGGAGGTGTGGCATTTTTGGTCAAGGACAGTATTACAGTTGCAGAAAGGATGTTTGGGGACTTGTCACCTGAGGTAATATGGGCTGAGGTTAGAAACAGGAAAGGAGAGGCCACCCTGTTGGGAGTTTTCTATAGGCCTCCGAATAGTCCCAAATATGTAGAGGAAAGGATAGCAAAGATGATTCTCGATAGGAGTGAGAGAGACAGGGTAGTTGCCATGGGGTACTTCAACTTTCCAAATATTGACTGGGAACACGATAGTTTGAGTTCTATAGATGGGTCACTTTTTGTCCAGTGTGTGCAGGAGGGCTTCCTGACACAGTATGTAGACAGGCCAACAAGGGGCGAAGCCACATTAGATTTGGTACTGGGTAATGAGCCCGGCCAGGTGTTAGATTTGGAAGTAGGTGAGCACTTTGGTGATAGCGATCACAATTCTGTTATGTTTACTTTAGTGATGGAAAGGGATAGGTGTATACCACTGGGCAAGAGTTATAGCTGGGGGAAAGGCAATTATGATGAGATTAGGCAAGATTGAGGGACCACAGGATGGAGAAGGAAACTGCAGGGGATGGGCATATTAGAAATGTGGAGCTTATTCAAGGAAAAGCTCCTGAGTGTCCAAGATAAGTATGTACCTGTCAGGCAGGGAGGAAGCTGTAGAGCGTGGGAGCCGTGGTTTACAAAGGAAGTGGAATCTCTGGTCAAGAGGAAGAAGAAGGCTTCTGTTAGGATGAGATGTGAAGGCTCAGTTAGGGCGCTTGAGGGTTATGACGTAGCCAGGAAAGACCTAAAGAGAGAGCTCAGAAGAGCCAGGAGGAGACATGAGAAGTTGTTGGCGGATAGGACCAGGGTAAACCCTAAAGCTTTCTATAGGTATTTAAGGAATAAAAGAATGACGAAAGTAAGATTAGGGCTAATCAAGGATAGTAGTGGGAAGTTGCATGTGGAGTCAGAGGAGATAGGGGAAGCACTAAATGAATATTTTTCTCTAGAAAATGACAATGTTGTTGAGGAGAATACTGAGATACAGGCTACTAAACTCGGCGGGATTGAGGTTCACAGGGAAGAGGTATTAGAAATCCTACAGAGTGTGAAGATAGATCAGCCCCGTGGGCCGGATGGGATTTATCTTAGGATTCTCTGGGAAGCCAGGGAGGAGATAGCCGAGCCTTTGGCATTGATCTTTATCTCGTCATTGTTTACAGGAATAGTGCCAGATGACTGGACGATAGCAAATGTGGTTCCCCTGTTCAAGAAGGGGAGTAGAGACAACCCTGGTAATTATAGACCAGTGAGCCTTACCTTAGTTGTTGGTAAAGTGTTGGAAAAGGTTATAAGGGATAGGATTTAGAATCATCTGGAAAAGAATAAATTGATTAGGGATAGTCAGCACGGTTTTGTGAAGGGAAGGTCGTGCCTGACAAACCTTATTGCTTCCATTGAGAAGGTGACCAAACAGGTAGATGATAGTAAACCGGTTGATGTGGTGTATATGCATTTCAGCAAGGCGTTCGATAAGGTTCCCCACAGTAAGCTATTGTACAAAATGCGGAGGAATGGGATTTTGGGAGATACAGCAGTTTGGATCGGAAATTGGCTTGCTGAAAGAAGACAGAGGGTGGTAGTTGATGGGAAATGTTCATCCTGGAGGCAGTTACTAGTGGTGTTCCTCAAGGGTCAGTGTTGGGTCCACTGCTGTTTGTCATTTTTATAAATGACCTGGATGAGGGCATAGAAGGATGGGTTAGTAAATTTGTAGACGACACTAAGAATCGGTGGAGTTGTGAATAGTGACAAAAGATGTCGTAGGTTGTAGAGAGACATAGATAAGCTGCAGAGCTGGGCTGAGAGGTGGCAATTGGAGTTTAATGCAGACAAGTGTGAGGTGATGTACTTTGGTAGGAGTAACCAGAGAGCAAAGTACAAGGCTAATGGTAAGATTCTTAGTAGTGTAGATGAGCAGAGAGACCTCGGTGTCCATGTACACAGATCCTTGAAAGTTGCCACCCAGGTTGACGGGGCTGTTAAGAAGGCATTCTGTGTTTTAGCTTTTATTAAGAGGGATCGAGTTCCGCAACCAAGAGGTTATGGTGAAGCTGTACAAAACTCTGGTGCGGCTGCACTTGGAGTATTGCGTACAGTTCTGGTCACCGCATTATAAGAAGGATGTGGAAGTTTTGGAAAGGGTGCAGAGGAGATTTACTAGGATGTTGCCTGGTATGGAGGGAAGGTCTTACGAGGAAAGGCTGAGGGACTTGAGGCTGTTTTCATTCGAGAGAAGAAGGTTGAGAGGTGACTTAATTGAGATATATAAAATAATTAGAGGGTTAGATAGGGTGGATAGGGAAAGCCTTTTTCTTAGGATGGTGACGGTGAGCACAAAGGGGCATAGCTTTAACTTGAGGGGTGATAGATATAGGACAGATGTCAGAGGTAGTTTCTTTACTCAGAGAGTAGTAAGGGAATGGAATGCTTTGCCTGCAATGGTAGTAGGTTCGCCATCTTTAAGTACATGTAAGTCATCATTGGACAAGCATATGGATGTACATGGAATAGTGTAGGTTAGATGGGCTTCAGATTGGTATGACAGGTCAGCACAACATCGAAGGCCGAAGGGCCTGTACTGTGCTGTATTGTTCTATGTTCTATGTTCATTCATAAAGACCTGATCCTGAATTGTTACAATTGCATGAGTGCACAGAAAGTTTTGCTTAATTTGACAAAATGAATTTCATAGAAGTACAAATTTTCAGCAAATTGTATACTCACAAAAGCTTCACCTATTGTCATCTCTGTGTTGTCAAACAAAAACCATTATCGAAATAATATATCAGAGATGAAGAAAAAGAAAAAAAACTCAAAAGTTTAGGCCTTATAATTACCGGATGGAGGAAAATGTATTCAAGGATACAAACCAAAGATGGAAAACTCACAAATTCTTATTTTTCCATATGTCATTTATAGCCTTGGGTGACTGTCTTGCAGAGTTTGTACATTTCCCAGTGTCTGCATAGTTTCTTCCAGGTACTCCAGTTATTTCCCACAGTCCAAAGATGTACTGGTTAGCTGGATTGACCATACTAATTTGCCCTGTAGTGTTCAGGGATGTGCAGGATTGGTGGGATGGGAAATGCCATGGGAAATGTGGGGTTATGGGGTAAGGGGCAGGGTCTGGATGAGATGTTCTTCAGAGGATCAATGCATCCTCAATGGGCCAAATAGCTTCTTTCTACACTGTGAGGAGTCTATGATTACATGAGTCAAATACGGTTCAGCTGTTAGCACTCTTGTTGTTGAATCAAAAACTCTGGGGATTAAGTGCAAAAATTGAGTTTGACACTCAAGAGAAACACGGAGGGAGGAATCCTGCACTATTGGGAGAGCAACCTTTCACATGATATAGTACGCCAAGACCCCATTTGCTTGCTTGAATGTATGTAAAAGACCCCGTGTCACTACTTTAAGGAAGAAGGGGAAGGTGACTTGGTCAATTTTATTGCTAAATTGAACCACAAAATAAACAAATACTTTGGTCATTATCACATTGCTATTTGTGGGCAAAATTGACTGTAGCATTTCCTTACAACAATAACAATACTGTAAAAGCCATTTCATTGGCTGCAAAGTGGTTTCAGATGCTTGGTCATTGTGAAAAGCATTTTATAAGTGCAAACCTTGCCCTTTTTTTTGCTCTTTCAACAGTTGACTAATGATACCGCTGTCTTTGCTCATGAAAGAACTTCATTGTGATTCATGCTAAATCAAACAATGCAATCTTAGGAAAGGATATCGTCCATTCAGTTGCTTCAGTCTATTCCACTCTAAATGAGACTACAGTTGTCTCATAACTCAACTCAGTGTACTCGCCTTTGTTCCAGAGATAATGGGAACTGCAGATGCTGGAGAATCCGAGATAATAAAATGCGAGGCTGGATGAACACAGCAGGCCAAGCAGCATCTCAGGAGCACAAAAGCTGACGTTTCGGGCCTAGACCCTTCATCAGAGACGGGGATGGGGTGAGGGTTCTGCAATAAATAGGGAGAGAGGGAGAGGTGGACCGAAGATGGAGAGAAAAGAAGATAGGTGGAGAGAGTATAGGTGGGGAGGTAGGGAGGGGATAGCTCAGTCCAGGGAAGACAGACAGGTCAAGGAGGTGGGATGAGGTTAGTAGGTAGATGGGGGTGCGGCTTGGGGTGGGAGGAAGGGATGGGTCAGAGGAAGAACAGGTTAGGGAGGCAGAGACAGGTTGGACTGGTTTTGGGATGCAGTGGGTGGAGGGGAAGAGCTGGGCTGGTTGTGTGGTGCAGTGGGGGGAGGGGACAAACTGGGCTGGTTTAGGGATGCGGTGGGGGAAGGGGAGATTTTGAAACTGGTGAAGTCCACATTGATATCATTCGGCTGCAGGGTTCCCAAGCGGAATATGAGTTGCTGTTCCTGCAATCTTCGGGTGGCATCATTGTGGCACTGCAGGAGGCCCATGATGGACATGTCATCTAAAGAATGGGAGGGGGAGTGGAAATGGTTTGCGACTGGGAGGTGCAGTTGTCTGTTGCGAACTGAGCGGAGGTGTTCTGCAAAGCGGTCCCCAAGCCTCCGCTTGGTTTCCCCAATGTAGAGGAAGCCACACCGAGTACAGTGGATGCAGTATACCACATTGGCAGATGTGCAGGTGAACCTCTGCTTAATATGGAAAGTCATCTTGGAGCCTGGGATAGGGGTGAGGGAGGAGGTGTGGGGGCAAGTGTAGCATTTCCTGCAGTTGCAGGGGAAGGTGCCGGGTGTGGTGGGGTTGGAGGGCAGTGTGGAGCAAACAAGGGAGTCACGGAGAGAGTGGTCTCTCCGGAAAGCAGACAGGGGTGGGGATGGAAAAATGTCTTGGGTGGTGAGGTCGGATTGTAGATGGCGGAAGTGTCGGAGGATGATGCGTTGTATCCAGAGGTTGGTGGGGTGGTGTGTGAGAACGAGGGGGATCCTCTTTGGGCGGTTGTGGCGGGGGCGGGGTGTGAGGGATGTGTTGTGGGAAATACGGGAGACGCGGTCAAGGGCGTTCTCGATCACTGTGGGGGGAAAGTTGCAGTCCTTGCAGACAAGGGTGGCGCAGTGGTAGTATGGCGCACTGACCTCTACATCGCCGAGGCCAGACGCCAACTCTCCGACACAACCTCCTACCGCCCCCTCGATCATGATCCCACGCCCGAGCACCAAACCATCATCTCCAACACCATTCATGACCTCATCACCTCAGGGGACCTCCCACCCACAGCCTCCAACCTCATTGTTCCCCAACCCCGCATGGCCCGTTTCTGTCTCCTTCCCAAAATCCACAAACCTGCTTGCCCTGGTCGACCCATCATCTCAGCCTGCTCCTGCCCCACCGAACTCATCTCCACCTATCTGGACTCCATTTTCTCCCCTTTGGTCCAGGAACTCCCTACCTACGTCCGTGACACCACCCATGCCCTCCACCTCCTCCAGGACTTCCAATTCCCTGGCCCCCAACACCTCATCTTCACCATGGACGTCCAGTCCCTATACACCTGCATCCCGCATGCAGATGTCCTCAAGGCCCTCCGCTTCTTCCTGTCCCACAGGCCCGACCAGTCCCCCTCCACCGACACCCTCATCCGCCGAGCCAAACTCGTCCTCACCCTCAACAACCTCTCTTTTGACTCCTCCCACTTCCTACAGACTAAGTGGGTGGCCATGGGCACCCGCATGGGCCCCAGCTATGCCTGCCTCTTTGTAGGTTACGTGGAACAGTCCCTCTTCTGCACCTACACAGGCCCCAAACCCCACCTCTTCCTCTGGTACATTGATGACTGTATCGGCGCCGCCTCTTGCTCCCCAGAGGAGTTCGAACAGTTCATCCACTTCACCAACACCTTCCACCCCAACCTTCAGTTCACCTGGGCCATCTCCAGCACATCCCTCACCTTCCTGGACCTCTCAGTCTCCATCTCAGGCAATCAGCTTGTAACTGATGTCCATTTCAAGCCCACCGACTCCCACAGCTACCTAGAATACACCTCCTCCCACCCACCCTCCTGCAAAAATTCCATCCCCTATTCCCAATTCTTCCGCCTCCGCCGCATCTGCTCCCACGATAAGACATTCCACTCCCGCACATCCCAGATGTCCAAGTTCTTCAAGGACCGCAACTTTCCCCCCACAGTGATCGAGAACACCCTTGACCGTGTCTCCCGTATTTCCCGCAACACATCCCTCACAGCCCGCCCCCGCCACAACCGCCCAAAGACGATCCCCCTCGTTCTCACATAGCACCCCACCAACCTCCGGATACAACGCATCATCCTCCGACACTTCCGCCATCTACAATCCGACCCCACCACCCAAGACATTTTTCCATCCCCACCCCTGTCTGCTTTCTGGAGAGTCCACTCTCTCCGTGACTCCCTTGTTCGCTCCACACTGCCCTCCAACCCCACCACACCCGGCACCTTCCCCTGCAACCGCAGGAAATGCTACACTTGCCCCCACACCTCCTCCCTCAGCCCTATTCCAGGCCCCAAGATGACATTCCACAGTAAGCAGAGGTTCACCTGCACATCTGCCAATGTGGTATACTGCATCCACTGTACCCGGTGTGGCTTCCTCTACATTGGGGAAACCAAGCGGAGGCTTGGGGACCGCTTTGCAGAACACCTCCGCTCAGTTCGCAACAGACAACTGCACATCCCAGTCGCAAACCATTTCCACTCCCCCTCCCATTCTTTAGATGACATGTCCATCATGGGCCTCCTGCATTGCCACAATGATGCCACCCGAAGGTTGCAGGAACAGCAACTCATATTCCGCTTGGGAACCCTGCAGCCTAATGATATCAATGTGGACTTCACCAGTTTCAAAATCTCCCCTTCCCCCACCGCATCCCTGAACCAGCCCAGTTTGTCCCCTCCCCCCACTGCACCACACAACCAGCCCAGCTCTTCCCCTCCACCCACTGCATCCCAAAACCAGTCCAACCTGTCTCTGCCTCCCTAACCTGTTCTTCCTTTGACCCATCCCTTTCTCCCATCCCAAGCCACACCCCCATCTACCTACTAACCTCATCCCACCTCCTTGACCTGTCTGTCTTCCCTGGACTGAGCTATCCCCTCCCTACCACCCCACCTATACTCTCCTCTCCACCTATCTTCTTTTCTCTCCATCTTCGGTCCGCCTCTCCCTCTCTCCCTATTTATTCCAGAACCCTCACCCCATCCCCCTCTCTGATGAAGGGTCTAGGCCCGAAACGTCAGCTTTTGTGCTCCTGAGATGCTGCTGGGCCTGCTGTGTTCATCCAGCCTCACATTTTATTATCTCGCCTTTGTTCCATATTTAATTATATTCTCACCTAATAAAAATGTGTAAATCATAGACTACATTTTCAATTAACCAAGAATCTTCATCTCTTTGTGCAATGGGATTCCGTAATTCCACTGCACTTTGAATCAAAAAGTGGCCCCAGACTTTGTTTTACATTTGCTCAGAGGGATATGAATATTGCTGGCTGGCTAGCATTTATCATCCTGAAGAAGGGTTATACCCAAAACATTGACTGCTCCTTTCCTCTAGATGCTGCCTGGCTTACTGTGTTCTTCCAGCCTCCCTGTTTGACTACCTTACCCGTCCACTTGATGCCCACGATAAGATGTTGGTGGCTTGCCTCCTTGAACTGCTGCAGTCCACATAGTGGAGGTTAACCCGCAATGCCCTTTGAAAAAAAATTCCAGGATTCTGAGCCAGTGACATTGAAAGAATGGCAATTATTTCCAAGTCAGGAGGGTGAGTGTCTTGGATGAGAAATTGCATGTGGTGGTGGTGTTCCCATATATCTGCTGCCCTTGTCCTTCTAGATGAAAGTCTTGGGTTTGAAAGGTGCTGCCTAAAATACTCCGAAAACGTGGCCCAGCGGCAAATTTAAGATTATACACTTTTTTCTCTAGATTTCTTCACCGGAGGAAATGGTACTTGACTAGCTGAGTCTAAGCACATGTTATAAAGTTATCTGGGCTTCTCTAGCACCATTAAAATTTAAAAAAAAGACTGTTATGGGACATAAATGAATTGGATCATAGTGATTCATCATATCCTAGCTGTTCCATTCTTAAAATTCTTTAACAATATTCATTGATATTCATTTTTAATTGACATTATAGTCAATTTCATACTTGTTGTTTTAACTGGTTCCAGATGATAGCAAAATTGTATATTTATGTTGTAAATCAAAGGAATCCCTTCTTAATGCATAGTCAAACCACTACAGGGAATTGACAAATGGTGGAGGTGTTATTTTATCTTCATCACTGATAAAGCTGCCCTCTATTATCAATGTTGCATGTCAAAATTATATAACTTTATTTGGGATTAATTGTTTGATTGTTTGCCTGCAAAACAAAATGATGCATTTATCTTGCAATATTTCTAAAGATTTAATATTGGACAGAGGCTGACCACAGCTTCGGAAATTGTCTCAGAAATTGTGACAAGCATTCCTGTGGTTTTACAACTCATAAAAGTGCAGTCCTACTATGAAGCTCTTAAATCAATTAATATTTTTAAAAAGTTTTGCATTTGTGAGGCTGGATTAAAGCAGCAGTGGCCCTACTGAATTACAAACCAATGTGATATTCTCTGTATTGTATAAGGTAATGGTTATAAAAGGTCAATGTTGGAGATTGCGTTAGAGTCCACCAAATCTGATGATGTCATTCAATCTTGAGTAGAGAATGGAGTTCAGCTCTCGGTCCTGATAGAATCAGATATGTCACCCTGGCTCTTGTTAGTCTTAGTAATTATATCTACTTCTCCAATATAACGTACACCTACAGCGATCATACAATGATGTTGCTAAGAGAGGCTCATCTTCTTAAGACTCACAGGTGTTTTTTTTCTACTATGGTTATTTTAACTGAATGGGTCCTTAAACCTCATTAGAAAAATGGAAATTGATGACTGCTTCTATCACAATCATCAGTCTGCCATGTTTGATTCTGAAAACATATGACATAGTGATCACTGGTGGGACTGTTTTTTAAACATCTCAAGGCAACAATGGTGGAAAAAAAATCCAGTTGGCTCAGAGAACAAATAAATCAGAATAAAAGCGTGATTACCACTTTAAGAATATTACTACTTTAAGAATTATTATCAGCTTAAGAATATTCAGTCAGTCAGCAGCCACAAGTGATGAAACAGGGAAGGAATCTAGTGGAGGAATCACAAGGCACAACAGTGTTCCAGACTAAAACCTTTACCTGTGACCTGCACTGTTATCTCACAGTGCTCCAAGTTTATCCTAAAGAGAGCTTGATAACAGCACAGCATGGTGGCTCACGGCACAAGAGACCTGGTTTCAATTCCAGCCTCGGGTGACTGTCTGTGTGGAGTTAGTACATTCTCACTATGTCTGCATAGGTTTCTTCTGGGTGCTGCAGGATCCTTCCACAGACCAAAGATTTGCAGGTTAGGTGGATCAGCCATGCTAAATTGCCCATAGTGCCCAGGGATGTGTGGGTTAGATGGACTAGCTGTGGAAAATGCAGAGTTACCGGGATTGTGACAGGGGGGCGGGGCAGTGGGGAGCAGGGAAATGAGTCTGGGTGGAATGCTGTAGTTGGGCCAAATGACCTGTTTCCACACTGCAGGGATTCTATGATGGCCAAGTTTTAATTTCTTATCATTACAAGCCAACTTATTCTCTTTTTTGAGATTTATAACTTGTTTACTAATGCTGAAAAGCATTTTTCTTTGCAATTTCTTTTATTTTACTTCTACAATATTGTTGTGAACAATCCAGAAGAAGCTTCCTCACATTTCTACATTTCTTAACAGATTGTGACCTTTGCTAGTTACATTTGAGTATTCATGCAATTTGTTGCAAAAAGACATTTTTTAAAAAAAGCTTCCAGATGTATGTATTTCAAAATTTGTTAAATATTGATGGTAACGCTCACCAGGAATAATAGTTTATTCAAAATTATTACCACCAGAGGAGAAATTAGCCCACAGTAAGCAAAGTCTATCAGTTTTCATTCTAGGCAAAGGTCATTTGTAATATTATGCTTAAAATAAAGCCCTCAAGTTCATCATTTATTTCTAAACAATTTATCTCTTGTTGCTCAGAGTTCCTCATTGAAATGCACAATTTAAAAAAAAGCAGTCGCTCAAACTTTGTATCATTTAGCCTTAGAATACAAAGTCATCAACAGTAACACCACATTTTATCAACTCTGGTCATTTCCTGATGCACCAAAACACAGACTGGGTAACAGATGCAAATTCCTTCAGCTGTTTTGGAAAAGCTTCATCTAGGCTATCAAGTTCTAGACCTTGTCGACATTAGTGCTGTTACTGATTTGCTCTACTTCTCATTTTAAAGCAATTCAGCCTGGAGTAAAACACTTCCAACTGATGACAAAAAAAATAGAATGTTATTTTGATATCTTATTTATAAACACCAATGGCTCACATGTCATGAAAAATCCCACAAGTGTGGACAGAAAGTATATATGCAAGCAATCAATGTTTTAAACTAATTGTCAATGTTGTAATTAACAAGATTTTGACTCCTTTATCAACAGCAGCCACTAGATATGGGACATCAGTTTTTTTTCCAAGACAGTTAGATACTGACAGAACTAATGTGACATTATATTCTTCTGCTGTTGATACTGCACAAAGATAGAAATGCTTCAGGATAATTTGCTACCTTGTGAAAGTTTTGCTTATATTTTTGTAGTATTTGTTATAGAAATGGTAGTTAACAAAAAATTTTTGTATTCAAGAAGTTTTCTGGGGCATAACAGAAATTATTGTAGACATATATAGTAATATTTCAGTTCAGTAATTTACAATATGTTAGTGATTAGCTGTTGGTTTTGCTTTGAGAAATAAATAACTTTGCAGGTTGCTAGTATTGCACTAAGTTTAAAATTGCATCCCTACACTCTCAAGGTTGTCTGTTTTATTGTTCAGTGAGACATTGTGACTAATGAGCCAATAATGTGGCTCAAAGTAGTTTCACTGACCCTGACAGTACATAGAAGCATTAAAGCATGGAAGCAAAGTCCATGATAATTTTTATATCGCACAGGATTCCTTCTATTCCATCTCATTCATCTCACCAATCTTCAGTATCCTTTCATCCTTTTTTGCCCTAATTACGTATCTAGCACATCTCCAAATGCCCCTATTCTATTTGCCTCATTTGATTTTATTAGCTTTATCATTGCCATATGTATCTAAGCACTCTAAAAAGCTTGTTTTGTGAGCAGTACATGTAGATTATAGCAAACAAGGACTTACAGATCATAGGGTGCTTAGAAAGAGCAAGGCATACAAAGTTACGACTGCGCAGGAGGTGCACAAAATCACGGTCGACATTAGATTTGTAAATAGATAGGTCCGGTCAGAAGCTTAATAACTGCAGGGAAGAAGCTGCTCTTGAGCCTGTTGGTGCATATTGAAGCTTCTTTATCTTCTGCCTGACAGGAGAGGTTGGAAGAGAGTAGCACTGGAATAGATCTTTGATGACGTTGGAAGCCTTTCTGCATCAATGAGAAATGTCGATAGGGATCAGATGAAGGTTGGATTCCATGACGGTCTGAACTGTGCATATAACTTTCTGTTGTTTCTTAAGGTCCTGGGCAGAGTAGTTGCTGCACCAAGCCGTTACGCACCCAGATAGAATGCTTGCTATTGTGCATCTGTGAAAGTTAGTGAGAGTCCTTATTGACATGCTGAATTTCTTAAGTCTCTGGAGGAAGAAAAGGCATTGTTGTGCCTTCTTGGCCATCACATTTGTGTAGGAGGTCCAGGGCAGACTACTTGATCACTAAGTAAAATGACATAGTAAATGCTTATACAGTATGATCAAAGTCAAAAATTTAAATAGGAGGATGGATAATCTATAGAAGAATATTTAATTAACTTAACAAGCTATATACAAGATAAAAAATCTATCTGGCAATTCCTAATTTGGTGTTTGCCTTTAAATTGTCAGATAGTGCAGTAATGTTAAACATGGATAATCTCCTAATATTAGCCGACGTTCGATTTTCAGAAAGAAAGACGTCGTTGGAATAGGTGTCAAAAGAACTTTTAAGAAAAATCCAGGGGAAGAACTAATTCCAGGTGGCTGTTGTGACTCAAGTAAGACATTCTTAACACAAAGAACAGATGATTCAATGGTAGCAGAAACGTGATACCTTCCAAATAGTGGTTTCAAAGGTGTCAATGTGAAAGGAAAGTCATAACTAGAACGATTGAGGATAGAGATACCTCCGGTAATTAGAAAGGAGTTGGGTAACTGTTGTAGAAGAATGAATCCAGGAATGCCTCCTTGTTTGTCGCAGATGTTTTAGATCTGACTTGAATTACCATTATGCAATAAACTATTTTTTAATTTGTTCATGGGATGTGTGTGGCATTGACTTGGCCAGCATTTATTGTCCACCCCTAATTGCCCAGAGGGCATGTAAGAATCAACAATGTGCTTGTGGGTCTGGAGTCACATGTAGGCTACACCAGGTAAGGACAGCAGAATTTCCTTCCTAAATGATGTTAGTGAATCACAAGTTTTGTTTTTCTTAACAACAATTCACAGCGGTAAAATGTTTACAATTTGGTAGTTTTTGATTCCAGATTTTTATTTAATTCAAATTTCACCATCTGCTGTGATAAAATTAGAACCGATGTCCCCAAAATACAAGCCTGGCATTCTAGATTAGTAGTCCCATGACATTACTGTTACGGCACCACCTCCCCCATTATACCAGTTGGAATAACAATTCTTTTGAAATTGTGCATATCATGGAAGAACAAGATAGTGATCCTGATCAGGCAGATGGATTTGTACCAGTTACTAGAGGCCTCAACCCAGTCGTGAATGTTTTAGTCAAAGATTCATGCAATTATGCTTTGTTGGATAGTGAATACATGGCTACAGTGTGTGGAATAGATTTGTTAGAATGTTTGCAAAATTATTGAAATAGTTAAGTACAAAGCAAAGTTAAGGAATTTGAGAGTTCTACATTCTGTAGTCTTCGGGGTGTCACCATGTTGAAATTGCTAAAAAGACAGTTAATCCCCTGAAAAATGGCTGGAATCAATTCTATTAGCATAGATGTAATGCTAAATACAACACCTTTGTTGAGCAGGCCATTTACAAAAAAGGGTGAAATGAGGTTGGACTTGGATCACAACAACGCAATTGTTGTTAGGAATTCAATGAATTTAAAGTTTATACAGTCCAAATATTATTGTATTCCTTTAATTAGAACTAGCTCCTCTAATCAGAAATAAAGCAAATGTAACACAGTGTGGAGCTGGAGGAACACAGCAGGGCAGGCAGCATCACAGGAGCAGGAAAGTTGAGGTTTCATGTCAGGACCCTTCTTCAGCAATGGGGAGGGGGAAGGGAGCTCAGAAATAAATAGAGGAGGCGTGGGGCTAGAGAAGGTATGCAGGATGGTGATAGGTGAGTGCAGGTAGGCAGTGGTGGGGATTGGTCAGTGAGATGGGAGGGGCAAATAGGTAGGAGAGAAGATGGACAGGTTGTTCTGTCATAAGTGTGAGAGATTAAACATGTTGTTTCTGCAGGTAAGGATGAATGGTGGGATCTTGTAAAAGCAGACCATTATAGTCACAAGATTTTATAGCAGAAGATTATCATTAATCAGAGACTAGGTTCTGCAAAGATGGCAGTTAGCACGACCAGAAACATTCTTTCTGCAGATAAGGACATGGTAGAGATAAGGGTGTTGTAGCAGAGGCTTATTTCTGCAAACCTGACGATTCGCACGTACAGCATGTCTAGCGCTCTTTAGGATAGCCAAATAAGGATTGCAGTAAAAAAGGGAATGGGTGCCTTCAGCCGGCAGAAAGGGAACAATAAACAAGGGCGGTCCGACAGGACGGGGAATGATAGGATAAGACCAATGGGAGCAGGGAGGCGTGACTCTGCAACTTGTAAATTGTATAAGAATGTTTGGCATTCTTTGTGTGTGTGTACCTGTCTAGCAGACACCCTTTCTTGCAAGATCGTACAGAATAAAATTGTCTTGTTTCCAAGGCTTTGTCTCAGGCTGAATTTGTGAGCAGGGACTGTTTCTCACAACTGTGGGCTCGTCCGGGATTCGACACTCCGACCGCTCGACACTCGTGGGACGACGGGGAAGGCGCGCCTCGCCAATTTCGGCGATCTCCAACTCCCTTGTTTGTCGTTTGCGATTTGGGCGAGTGCGATCTGGACTGGGAGACCCTGGAAACAAGACGGGTAGACGCGGGGGGTCCAGTTGGGTAACTCTTGTGCACAAGACCCGGATCAGGAAAGGTCTTAAAGATCTGTCCGGACGACCAGGGGAGCAGCGGTATTTGCTGCAGGTAATGCCGCGGGGACGTACGGGAAGTACAGGAAAGAGTTGTAACGACCAGGTAACTCCGTGCACGGACCAACGTAAGAAAACTGACCTTTAAGTATTGCCTTGGTGGTCGGGACTTACGGACAATATGGGGAATTGGCAAAATATAAAAAGTATATAATTGGCCTGATTAATCGGACGAGTAAGGTGTCTGCCTGATTCGAGCACCCAGCCTTAGACCGGTTGTTAAGAGGGGAGATCCCCCACGCAAGGGTTAGGACCCTGAAGTGGGTGTGGAAGAAGGCGCCACTGAATGTCGACAAGATTAAATAAATTAGCAACAATGGGAGGCAAGGGGAATTGCCTGAGTAGCGATCGATCTGCAAATAACGTCAAAGTGGAATATATTCTGCCCGACAGCCCTTTGGGGAGAATGTTGGGCAGTTGAGAATACGGCTCCCGGACGCGGGAGAAAGACAAGACTACAATGATAAATTATTATTGTTTTGTTTGGTCTAGAGAAAGCATTAAGGTACCTGATTTTTTTTGGCCCAAATATGGATCCGACGAAGATTGGCTGTGCCAAATACCTATATATATATACATCAATCGGAAAGAACCATTCAGTCAGAAAGAGTCAGATTATGCAGCTTGTTGGATAGGAGATGCGAAGGTAGGACTATATCCTATGAGTGCAGAAGGATCAGGGAAAGGACGAACAAGAAAAACCACAATGGGATCCTCTAACATGTTTGCCGCCTCCATATCCCCCCTCCTCCCCACTGACAGCCGTGAGTAGCCTCCACAACCAGCCCACGGCCCCAGAACTAACCCCAAACACCTGAAAAAGAGACGAACTCTGAGGTAAAAGACGCGGAGCCTAGAGGGCCCAGAATTACACGTAAAGGAGGGGCAGAATCAAAGGAAAGGGAAAAATTATACCCTTTAAGAGAGGTTCCGAATGGGGACGGTGAAATTGGGTATGTGAAAGCTCCCTTAACCAGTAGTGAACTTAGGATCTTTAAGAAAGAAATAAAAAGTTTAACAGAGGATCCGGTCGGACTGGCCGAACAGTTAGATCAATTCCTAGGACCCAATTTATATACCTGGGGAGAACTGATGGCAATTCTAGGAACTCTATTTTTGGGGGAAGAACGAGGTATGATTAGGAGGGCAGCCTTACAGGAGTGTAAAAAAAGGCACCCAGTGGGACTAAACATAGCCCCGGCAGATCAGAAATTCCCAAATGCCGATCCTCACTGGGATAATAATAGAACAAACGATAGAGAATCAATGCGGGATCTGAGGGAAATGGTAATATTGGGAATTAAAGAGGCAGCACCCAGATCGCAAAACTTTGCTAAAGCCTTCGAAGTACGACAGGAGAAGGATGAAACTCCTATATTTCTTCAAAGGCTCAAGGAGGCCACAAGGAAGTATTCGGGGATGGATCCCGATGATCCGGTAGCTCAGGGACTTTTAAAAGTCCAGTTTGTAACTAAATCGTGGCTGGACATACAAAAGAAATTACAGAAAATAGATGGATGGAGTGAGAGACAGATGGAGGAATTACTACGAGAGGCGCAGAAGATATATGTAAAAAGGGAGAACGAGAAGCAGAAACAAAAAGCAAAAATGATGGTCGCCGCTATGAAAGAAGTAATAAAGAAAGAAAAAGACACAAAGAGAAGAGGCAGATACTAGACGCGGGAAACAACAGGCAGGATGTTACCGTTGTGGAAGAGTGGGACATTTTAAGCGGGAATGCCCAGAGTTAACGCGGGAAAGGGAAACGGTCTCCCTAATGGCCCTCGATGAGGATTAGGAGAGTCAGGGTTTCCTTCCTCCTAAGGCCCACCGGGAACCCTTGATAAACTTAAAGGTGGGACCTGAAGGGGAGGAGGCAGTATTCTTGGTGGACACTGGTGCGGCACGGTCATCCCTAAGTTTTATACTTACTCGTGTTAAATTGACTAACGAGTATCTCAGGGTTTCCGGAGTAAAAGGCGAAGGATTCCCAGTGCCTATTTTTGAGCCAACCCTAATTAGAAACGATGATAAGGAAGTGACAGGACAATTACTATACATTCCCAACATTGGGAGTACTTTACTAGGTAGGGATTTGATTATATTTCTGAGCTTAAAAAAAAATTGGGGTAGAGAATAGTGCGATAGCTGTAACAATGGCTATGTTAACGCCTAGGGAAGAACACCAAATCAGTCCTGATGTGTGGGCGAGAGCTGATAACGCAGGGCACCTAACTATTACCCCGTTGGTAATCACATTGACTCGAAAAGATGAGACGGTTCGGGTTAGCAAATACCCTATATCCTCTCTCCTTATGAAATGATGTTTGGATTACATTTCTTGGGTGGAAAAGGGGAATTACCAACTGTAGAGTTCAATGATAAGTTTTTAAAGAACTATATTGTGGCGCTCGGTTCTTCTTTGTCTGTCCTTAGGAAGAAGGGTCTGTTGATCCAGACACCTCCACTTGAGTTCGCAGTACATCAGATACGACCGGGTGATTGGGTCCTGATCAAAACCTGGAAAGATACCAAACTGCACCCCCCAAGCTGGGAGGGACCGTTCCTAACCCTCCTGACTACTGAAACAGCCGTCCGTACTGCTGAAAAAGGGTAGAGTCATCACACTCATGTTAAGGGTCCGGTGGACGCTCCTTCCTCTCCAGCCGAGTGGCAAGCTCATCCAACAGACAACCCGTTGAAAGTCAAACTGAGCAGAAAGAATGAACTGAATTGATATGAGAAACTTTAAGTATTGGTTAAAAATTTTTTTTGAATTGTAAGCGTTGCGCGAACCCATGCCTCCCAGGTATTTAAAGGGTTAGAGAATAGACAGATAGGGGTTGGGAAGCTGAAATGAGCCGTCAGCTTTATGTTGTCACGATAATATTGGCGCTAGTTGCCAAGGGGGTTGGGAAGAGTCATTTTACCGCGTTATGTCACAATTATGCTAGAGTAACAGGGCGTACTGACTGTTGGGTATGCGCTGCGATCCCACACCATGGAGAATCTGGAATTCCTCTCACGGTAGTACCATTTACTAATAGAGAGGTGTACGATGTACAACAATTTGACTTGGGCTCAAATGGTACAAAATGGAGATCTGAAAGGGGTGATTATAAATTCGCGGGATGGTTCCCACCACCGGCTCCGAAAACCCTGGGTGCTATCGACGGCCTTAGGGTTTCCCCACCGAAAGGAGTAGTCAATACTACTTGTTTCTGCAATCAGAATGACAGCGCACCCTTCCAGTTAGGAAACTCATCTTGTGTCGCCACCAGCCAAGCTACTGGCACAAATGTACCCCACATATTGAACGGGACATATTGGATATGTGGCATAGAGGCCTATCCCTTTATCCCCGGGGAAAGGTACATTCGGGTGACCGAGTGCATAGGAAGAGTAGAAATGCATAAATGTTATGATTTTGATCTAACACTGCCTCAAAGTCAGAAAGGCTGGAGTGGCTGCTGCTACCTCGCCTCCCTAATTCCTCATCTGAAGCTGTTAGATAAAACCCGAAAAATAACTCAGAATGGGCAGGAAGGGAAGCGGACTTCCCGAGAAGTAACCGAAGGGATCGCTTCCTCTGGACTTTGATACCTATGTATGAGACTGCCCGAGCAGGAAGAGAAATACAAAAGTTGGCGCCTTCCCTGGAGGAGTTGGCCAACAATACTGCCAATGCGTTGGCCGAGACCCAATCCCAAGTGGCGGCCATAATGACCGAAATGATTGCCACCAGGCTAACGGCTCTCCAGAATAGGATGGCGTTAGATTGTATTCTGGCAGAGAAAGGTGGTACCTGTGCACTAATTGGGGAAGAGCATTGTACATACATACCTGAGGTTTCCCATAACATTACTGATATCTCCCAACACGTGCAAGACTAAATCGCCAAGATAAGGGAGGCCGGTAACCGATACCGGAATGAAAAAGGCTGGGAATGGGGGAATTGGGGATGAACTGGTTGGGGAGAGTGGTTGGTTAATTTGGCCATTTATGGATTATTGATATTAGTGGGTCTGGTGGTGGGGTTTAATGTCCTCAAATGGATACTGAACCAATTAATGACATCTCTAGGGGAACGAACCCTAGTACATCACCAGATGCTTTCACAATCAGCAGATGGTATGCAACAAAGAGAAAGTCAAAGAATGCTTCTAGAGTTCGAAAAACAAACATCACAAAGAGTGATTTAAGGGCTAACCATGTACAAGATTGTGAACCTCAACGCCAGCAAGCGTAAGAGAGTAGAAAATGGGAAAATGAATTTTTAAAAAAGGGGCTTAATTAGTGCAGAAACAACAGTTTGAGAAGAAGAAAAAGGGGGAATTGTGAGAGATTAAACATGTTGTTTCTGCAGGTAAGGATGAATGGTGGGGTCTTGTAAAAGCAGACCATTATAGTCACAAGATTTTATAGCAGAAAGTCACAAGATTTTATAGCAGAAGTTTATCATTAATCAGAGACTAGGTTCTGCAAAGATGGCAGTTAGCACGGCCAGAAACATTCTTTCTGCAGATAAGGACATGGTAGAGATAAGGGTGTTGTAGCAGAGGCTTATTTCTGCAAACCTGACGATTCGCACGTACAGCATGTCTAGCGCTCTTTAGGATAGCCAAATAAGGATTGCAGTAAAAAAGGGAATGGGTGCCTTCAGCCGGCAGAAAGGGAACAATAAACAAGGGCGGTCCGAAGGATGGGGAATGATAGGATAAGACCAATGGGAGCAGGGAGGCATGATTCTGCAACTTGTAAATTGTATAAGAATGTTTGGCATTCTTTGTGCGTGTGCCTGTCTAGCAGACACCCTTTCTTGCAAGATCGTACAGAATAAAATTGTTTTGTTTCCAAGGCTTTGTCTCAGGCTGAATTTGTGAGCAGGGACTGTTTCTCACATAAGGACGATGACATATCGTATTACTAAAGCTTTTATAGCATGCCAATTTTTAAAAGTTCAAGTAATTAAGCAGTGTTAATGTAATTTTGTGAAAGACTTGTCCAGCCAACTTGTTGAAGTTTGTAGAAATGGCATGTGTTGTGGATAGAGTGGCTATAGAGCATTGCAGGGTAAGAAAATGCCCAATATTTTAATAAATGCAAATCTATTGTTTTTAAAAATCTGTACTTGTGAACTTTGAGCAGGTTATGTGAATTGGCCGGGCCTCTGAGGGTAGCATGGTGTCTGATTATTAGGATCCCCACCTGAGTCCAAGGGAGGTCAGGCAAATTTTACCAGAGAGTGTGTCTGTTTGGCAGCTGGTATAATGGCAGTGATAGTGAGAAAAGGCTGAAATGTGACCCCTAATTGACTATATTCTGACCTCAAATGTTATCGGAGCAGGCAGACTCTACTTCGTTGCTTTGGTACTAATGAGATTCCATGATATTGGGAAGGCAATAGCTGCTTCAACCTGCATCCCATTCCAATTTTCCGACACACAACCCACCTGCCAATTGTTTCTGAGGAGCCCACAAAGTCCATCCAGGGAATCTTAAGCTCACTTACATGAGGAGAACAGTATCAGATATAATTGTTACAAAACGCAATTCGAGGCAATGGATGTTTTGTTCCTGAACATTTTTGAGCAATGTTAGATAACATTTAGCTTATCGAAGAGGCAACAGGACAGTGGTATGAAACATAGGTTACAGATGCTTCATTCAGGTTATTCTTAATTTATTACGTCCTCTTTGGAAGCTGGAAAACAAGTAGTCAAAATTTTCAGAGGTCCCATGGGTGTTAGATGCAATTGAAAGAATCCTATTGCCAACACAACATCCTTCATTTAAAATAAATAGTGAAGCAGTTTTATTCCTTTTGTATGCAGCTACTGTGTGATTCTATTCTTTTATTTTTGGCTACTAACCTCACTACATGAATTTGCTATGACATGTTTAGCAGTTGGCAATCTACCATACAAACTCAGATGAATGTCAAGCTTGAACCAATGATTTGCTTGGGGATCAGGATTGTCCTTTACAGTCAAGGCTGAGAACAATGAAATACACCATTGTACAGAGAAAAACTAATGTAATAAGACCCATGGGATTGCACAAATTGGCAAAAGGCAGACTATTGATACCTGAAGTCTCATTTCAGGTGGTCAGTTAATGCTGATGGAATCATGCAGTACAGCCCAAATGGAGCTTCACAAATTAAGTTATTGCTGACATAAAATTTCAATGCAGAATGAATTTCTAGCATCCTCAAACTGTAGAGGATGGTCATGATGGTGAAGTAGGGATTTCACATTCACCAGCGTGGCAATGATACACAGGGTGTAAAACAAGAAAACAATTAGTGTGAAGCCATTTGAAAGGAAATGAGTAGCTGAGTGCTTCATTAAATAAAAGATGAAAAACTGAAAATGTTTCAATGCAGCTTGTTATGTAATAGCATCACCACCGCCAATTCCTTCAGCTACTACCCTCACCATGGCTGCTCTAGCTGGAAAAGAATTATACTACAGTTTTTCATGGAGCAGATGACCTCATCAATCATATTTTCATTTCATTGCCTCATTGAACAAGACATGGATAAATTTCAGTCTTGGTCATCTAAATGGCAACAAATAGGTATTCATGTGGTGCAAGCACCTTGTAAAGGCCACTTCTCCCCAGAGAAAGACTAAACTCCACAAGTTTATATTCAGTCATGTAACTGTAGCTAAAACATCCACTACCAGCATCTTCAGAGTGAGCATTGACCAGGAATATAACCTAATGAACCGCATCAAAACAATGATAGCAAGTGCAGCGAGTAACTCACACCCTAAATCCCGAAGTCTGTGCACCTTCTACAAGGTACAGGATGGGTGAGTAGTAAAACACACACTATCTGAATGAGTTTCACATCAAAAAGTTCAACAGCAACCTGGGCAAAATTGTGCTTTAGATTTGGACCTGATTCTCCACTTTAAACTTTTGTTCACCCCACCATAAGCACACCTTAGCTACCATGTGTACCATCCACAAGATGTACTGCAACAGCTGTCTCCTATCACAGTTTCATCCAAACCTGGACCTTTATTACATGGGAGAACAAAGGCAGTGAGCACATGAGGACAACACAACCTCAAAGTTCTCATCCAAGCCGTGAACCATTCTGATTTGGAGATGTGTTGCTGTTCCTTTGCTGTCACTGATCAAAATCTTGGAACTCTATCCCTGAGAGCACACTGGTAGTTTACCAAATGCATAGATCCCACAGTACAGAAGATTTGTTGCTTGCTCGAATACACTTAGAAATTGGAAAGGGTGGTGTGTGGGGAAATAGTTTTAACTGTAAAAGTGAGTTGGTATGAGACCAGTCAGCTCATTAAAAGGATGGAATGTCAGGAAACTGCCAGAAACTAGATGACTTCTGCCTTTGACCTGAACACAGTTAATAGCTGCAGGAAGGCCCTGTTGGAGACATGGGTTGGTAATGGTAATTATAATATAGGGGTGCTTCATTATCAACTAGGATTTAGAATTTAATTGATTGCAGGTTTCCTAGAAATGGATGGAGAATTCAAGGTTAGAGGACAGTGAGATTTTGAGACTGTTGATCGTTTTACAGAAAATATTTCCTTTAAATACTGAGTTCTCTCAGCTGCTTTCTTAACCAGGTGAAAGATTCTTTCTCACAGGATTTGCTTTGAAGAAGTGTTGAAGATGGAGGTAGCATTCAATACTTTCTACTTCTTTGGAAGTGATTGCATTTGATCTCTACTTTCCAGCTATCAGCCTTCAGGTCATTCTGGGGCACACTGATTCAGCATTATTTAGGGTGTAGATGAAGAATAGAATGAACAGGAGTAACTACCCTAACACTAGCATGTAGCATAAGCAGGCGTCATGCCAATAGGAGCAGCAGCAACGTTCTCATCACTCCAGCAGGTAGAGGGGATGAGCACAGAGACCCAGCTCCGAAGGGGAAATATATACAACATAAGGTTTACAAGCAGAGGATAGACACCCTGGAAGTGACAAGATAGCAGTGCTTCAAATAACTCAAAAGTATGACACTGGTTAGTTACTGATGTTTAGATCCTCTAGGAAGAATGCATCTTACCAGATACACCAGATGGACCTCCAGTAGCTGTCAAAGTCACCATGCTATTAATTCTATTTTTTCTGGCTTATTTCATCGATCTGCAAGAGGGTTTGCAGAATTTTTCAAATTGTTTACCACTAATATATCTCAGATGACTGCTATCAGCTTGTCCAGGGTTGATAGGTCAGGCAAAATAATTAGGCGCTCAGCCGTGTAGGTCTGACTGGCATCCCACAGGCCTAAAGCATCTTTATGTGATAATGAGGTGCTCCAGATTTATAATGTGAGTCTTAATGAGAAGTGAATTACACTATTATTACCAGGTCTTGTCTTTAAGATGTAGTTTATTTACATGACAGCAATATAGCATGAGCTTCATTAGTAAATTAGTTATTATTATAAAGAATATAAGGAGAGCTAAGATAACACATCTGTCTGCTTGGAGATCATAGATGCTTGGCCTTTTCCCATCCAAGTCCTTTGACATCATCAGATTGGGTGATGCATTATGCAGTCTCAAACATTAAACTTTCTGAACTGTGATTCTGGACCATTGAAATTTGGGTTCTTGGGAGGTATCTGTTTTTGGAATTACTAGTGAGTCTTTATCAGACTTATTGTAGTACAATGGAGATTTGACTTTGGGGAAGTCTATTTGGATTGTACAGTGTGTATAAACCATTGAGATACATGTTACAAGCCAACATAAAGAAAGGGCCAGACAGCAGGCAATATCAGCACAGTGGAAAAAGGAAGTTTCACAGGCACAAATAATGCCCAACTATGTAAAATAAAACACTATATTTGCAAACTTATATGTCCAGTACAGAAGATGTGTAGAAGCAGAACACAGTTACAGAGCAGCAAAAAGTCAAATAGCTACTTGTGTAAAGAAATGAATGCAGTAAAGCTTCCGGCATTAGAAATGAAACCCATTTTTTAAAGCTGAATTTGATAATCTGACAAATCAAATTTGACAGAAATTGTTTATGTCAATGGACATCTCATTCATTTTAACTTTGATAATATCAGAGTGATAGGAGACATTACCTTTTCTAATCTCGCAACATAGGTAAAGGAACAGAAGTTACAGCTGATTAAGATGAAACTACATCATCTAGGTGGAACAGCTCTCAAACTGAAAGGTATGCTACAAACAACATTTCAGTTGAAAGTGTGTAAGAAGAGACTGAATATGAAAATCATAATCAAGAAACTTAACTCTTGAGTATATACAGATGTCTTCACCTCTCTTCATAATCAGAGACAATGTTCTGGTGTAAAAATAGAAGATTATTTTGTCCAGCTACCCTTTGAGAAGAGATCATGGAGCTAAGGACCCAAAGGAATCACCAGGTGTACACCCAATGTAGTCTTGGGGAACAAATTGTAATCACAGATTAGAATTTGATGTCAAATGAAGAAATGACACAAATTCAAGAGGAATATTTAAATTCTTCATTTCCCACAGAAGAATTATCAGTGCCACTGACAGAGTTAAGTTAATGACAATCCTGATGTCGTGTGACTGAGGATATGATGATGTTGGCTTCACCAGTAAGACAACCGGATCCTCTGTCATCAGCTTACACTTTGATCAAATTTGTGGAGCAACTTTGTTTTTGAGCTAAAGGGCTCAGATACATGCTTAATTAACAATCGATGACTTTAGATTCCCTGTGTGGCAAATTTAGACCCAAAAGTGTGGTGTTGCTCTTGGATGCCTTGTAATACTTTGTGCCACACTTTCGTTTCTAATGCTCCTATGAAACGCTCAAGACATTTTATTACATTAAAGTTGCATTAAAGTTAATGGACAGTTCTTGCTGTTGTGAGAATCTGTGTATAGTGTTCTGCGAGAAAGGCTGTTTATGCAACATAACCAAAGGCTGGCCATAGGAATTGTTCCATTTGTATTAAACACATCACAATGCCTGGGATGTGCTTACTTAAAATATTTATAATAATAACTATTGCTGTTCACAGACAAATTGTACTGGCTATAAACACCAAATGTATTACCAGAAATTAGTAAATAACAATATGAGAGGGCAGAGTTTGCTTCTAAAATTAAAAATATATTAACAAGTTACTTTAGACTTTATTGGGAATTCTACAAAAATGTACAAAATCTACAAAAACATATGTCAGTTAATTAAATGCTAAAGGACAAGTGACTTTGTTTCAGATAAAATTAACGCTACCTGTCTAAAATTCAAATAAAGACTTTTCTTGAACATTTTTCTGAGAATTATTGTTGTTATTATTGAAGTAGAGGACAACAAAATTCAGCAGAGATTTTTTTTCTGTGTAGAAATGTCAGATCTATACAATCCCTTTTGTCTGTAAATGCACAGTGAAGAATCCTGTATTGAATGAGAAAAGTATGTAATCATTCCTTATTACATTTAGTGCTTTTTTTTAATGTTACAAGGGAGACTGTGGCTCCAATCTGTTTTATTACTTTATTGCAGGGGATGTTTCCAAAATATGATACCAGTGTCTGCAGAGGAGCCTCAATATCGAGTTAAAGTACTATTAGGTGCCCAGATGCCTCATATTTTCTAGCCGTCGCCCATATCAGCAACATTCGTTGAAAAAAATAACTTTCATATGGGGAAAAGATTCTGTGTTAAAAGCATTTAAACGGCTATCACATTTACAATGATGTTACTCCAGTACTCAGCCATATGAGTGTGACTTTGTGTTGTTTTAACCAATTAAAACGTCTGAGCCAAGGATTAGAACTGAAATTCCCAAAAACTTAAAGATGCTAAAAAGAAACATACTGGGCTGGATTTCATCAAAGTTAGGCAGTGGAATTAGGGGGTGACAACTTGCCAATCTCCGTCTCCTTCCTTTGTCCACTGGAACAACAGTTGGTCCTGCCCCATTGCAATAACTCTCCACAGGTGGGCTAAACAAGCTAAAGGTAGTGATTCTAACCTCAGAGGATAAGAAGTTTCACCTTTGAAAGCAGTTGATCAAACCGGCTAGAAGATCTAGCAATGCTAAGAATGCCAGGAATCAGGTCTCTACTGTACGTAGCCCCCAGGAAAAAGATCACTGTGACTTCAGGACTCAGGACTGAAAGGCAGGATGGGATTGTCCATAAGATCATAAGACATAAGAACATAAGAACTAGGAGCAGGAGTAGGCCATTCAGCCCTTCGAGCCAGCTCCGCCAATAGAGCAGAATTTAGGCCAATCAGCCAATTGAGTCTACTCTGCCATTCAATCATGGCTGGTAAGTTTCTCAACCCCATTCTCCTGCTTTCTCTGTAAACCTTGATCCCCTTAACAATCAAGAACCTACCCATCTCTATCTTATATATACTCAATGGCCTGGCCTTGGCAGCGTTCTGTGGGAAGAATTCCATAGATTCACCATTATCTGACTGAAGATGTTTCTCCTTGTCTTCGCTCTAAAAGGTCTTCCCTGTACTCTACAGATGTGCCATCGAGTACTAGCTTCTCTGACCATTGGAAACATCTTCCCAATATCTACACTGACCAGGCCATTCAGTATTCTCTAAGTTTCAATTCGACCCACCCTCATCCTTCTAAACTCCATTGAGTATAGACTCAGAGTCCTCAAACATTTCTCATATGTTTAGTTTTTAATTCCTGGGACCATTCTCATGAATGTCCTCTGGGCCCACTCCAGGGCCAGTACATCCTTTCTGAGATATGAGGCCTAGAACTGCACACAATACTCCAAATGTGGCCTAACCAGAGCCTTACAGAGTCTCAGAAGTACATCCCTGCTTTTATATTCAAGTCCTCTCAAAATAAATGCCAAAGTTGTATTTGCCTTCCTAACTACTGACTCAATCTACAAGTTTACCTTGAACGAATTCTTGACTAGAACTCCCAAGTCTCTTTCAGACTTCTGAATTTTCTCCCCATTTAGAAAATAGTCCATGCTTTTATACTTCCTACCGAAGTGCATGACCTCACACTTTCCAATGTTGTAATCCATCTGCCACTTCCTTACCCATTTTCATAACCTGTTCAAATCCTTCTGCAGCCTCCCCACATCCTCAATACTACCTATCCCTCTATATATCTTTGTATTGTCTACAAACTTAGCCAGAATGCCCTCAGTTCCTTCATCTAGATTTATTAGTGTATGGAGTGAAAAGTTGTGGTCCCAATACTGACCCTTGTGGAACACCACTCGTCACTGGCTGCCATCCTCAGAAGGACGCTTTTATCCTCACTTTCTGCTTTCTGCCAGGCAGCCATTCTTCTATCCGTGCTAGTACCTTGCCCTGAACGCCATGGGCCCTTATCCTACTCAGCAGCCTCCTGTGCGGCACCTTGTCAAAGGCCTTCTGGAGTCCAGGTGGATAACATCTAGTGGCTCTCCTTGGTCTAACCTACTTGTTACCTCCTCAAAGAATTCTAACAGATTTTTCAGACATGATCTCCCCTTGATGGAGCCATGCTGACTTTGCCATATTTTACCACACACTCCCAAGTATTCAGAAATCTCATCCTTTACAATAGACTCCAAAATCTTACCCATGACTGAGATTGAGCTAATTGGCCTGTAATTTTCAGTCTTTTGCCTAACTCCCTTTTTAGACAGGGGTGTCACATTAGTGATTTTCCAGTCCTCTGGGACACTCCCTGACTTGAATGATTCCTGAAAAATCACCACTAAGACCTCAACTATCATTTCAGCTATCTCCTTTAGAACCTTGGGTGTAGTCCATCTGGTCCAGGTTATGTATCCACGTTCAGCCCATTCAGTTTTTCTAGCACCTTCTCCTTGGTGATGGCCACCATACTCAGCTTTGCCCCTGACTCTCTCGAATTTTTTGGGATATTACTTATGTCTTTGACTATGAAGACTGACACAATGTAATTATTTAGTTCCTCAAACATTTCCTTGCTCCCCACAATGATCTCCCCAGCATCATTTTCCAGCAGCCCAATGTCCACTTTTGTCCTTTATATATCTAAAGAAACTCTTACAGTTCTACTTTGTATTACTTTCTTACACACCTTTTCTATCTCAGTATGGGCAGTCCCTTGGACAGCAAGGGAACAATGGTTGGGGGGCATCTGGGTTTTGGAAGACAGTAGGTGAGGTACAGAATGGGGAGTAACACCGCATAGAATCATAGAAACCCTACAGTATGGAAGCAGGCTATTTGGCCTATCGCATCCACACTGACCTTCAGAAGAGCCTGACACCCAGACCCACCCCACATGTTTGTCCCTGTAACCCTGCATTCCTGTGGCCAGTCCACCTAACCTGCACATCTTTGGACTGTGGGAGTAAACTGGAGCACCCAGAGGAAATCCAAAACGTATGCAAACCCAACATGATAACGGCTCAAGGCCAGAATTGACCCCAGGTCTGAGGCACCTTGAGGCAGCAGTGTTAAGCACTGAGCCACCATATTCCCTCTGGGGGAACCAGTGAGTGAGCCATCTCATCTTTCTTGCTTTTTCAAAGAATCTATTTCAAAATTGGCCTTTGTACTTTGTCACTGACTGGTGTGCTATGGCATTGCAGGTAGACCCGGGCCATTAGTGGCCACATTTTTGGGCAGTTAAGGACCTCAATCAGCTTAAGAGCCAGCAAGTGGCATAGTGAGCTTGTCCCTCTTGCCACAGTATAGCGGACAAGTCAGTTGTATGAGAACAAGGTGGGCTGGGCACAGAGCTGACTTTAAGTGCTGCCCCCTTCCCACCCAAACCTTCATTGAAAACAGACCCTACAGGAGGCCAGAAGATGCAGGCCACTTTGTACAAACCTGTTTGTAGGTACTTGTGCCCCATTGTTGTTGATTAGTCACCAAACCCGCACTGTTCACCAACAGTGATGTTCGAAGCTACTCGCTTTTCATTTTCTCCTTTGCGGTTTTGGATTGACTTACCATTCCCCATCCCCAAACAAGAAATGCTGATCTCGTCTTTCAGTAAAATTTAAAAATGCTAGCCATGCATTTTTGGTACTGCTGCTGAATGTTGAACGTGCCTGTTGAGAACACATTTATATAATTAGTGGCATTCAGTTTAATTTTAAGCTCGCTGAGCTTGTCTGCTCATGAAGTTCATGTTTAATGATCTTACGATAATTTTCTTTCACTTCGATTAAAACAATACATAAAAAGTCTTTCAAATATTATCAGAGGCTAGATAAACATCAGCTGTGCTTGATTAATCTTCTTATTATTCTTAAGTGAAGCTGATTTAATTCTTTCCAAGAAACCTGTTCACACAACAATGTTTGCTCATACCTTTTCTTAAATTCACGTGAATGACAGCTAATGCGAAGAAAGACTTGCAGCGGGAGTGGTTAGAATTTGTAATGCACTGCCTGATAGGGTAATGGAAACAGATTCAATGATTACCTTAAAAAAGGGGAATTCTATAAAAAACGTGAAGGAAAACATATTTCAAGAATTTTGGATGAATGGGACTAACTGGATTGCCAGTGTAGACCCAATGGCTGAATTGTTCACTTTCGCGCCGTACCTTTTTTATGGTTCAATAGAAAGCTTTGTCATCAAAGTAAGGATTATCTACTAAAAAAACTGAATACTTTAACTCCAATACTGCCAATATTGCTGTAGTTGTAATGAAAAGGCAGTACAAATTTTTTTTATGTTGAGGTAATTTTTTAATTGCATCATTTTTCCCAAACTAAACTGGACCCACTTGGACCCCTGCGCTTGGCCTATTTCGCTCAAAACCTTTCCTTCGTGTAGCTGTCCAAATTTCTTTTTAATGTACCTGCATCTACCACTTCCTTTGGTAGTTCATTCTATACATAAACTACTCACTGTGTAAAAAAAGTTACCCTTCAACTCGTTTTTAAATCTTTCCCCCTTTCAGCTTCAAAGTATGCCCTCTAGTTTTGTGTTGCCCTACCCTTGGGAAAAGATCCATCTAATTAAGACTCTAAACAAATCTTTGGAATTTGTCTTCAGTTTGTGTAATACTTCTGACCACATGAGGGATCAACGCACGCCAGCATGTGACTAATCTAACTGTTACATTCTTCAACTCATAGGCAGCTATTTATGGAACAAGAATCCTGTAGAAATGGATGTTAGTTGCTAGTATTTTCTTTTCCCAGAAGTAGCTGTTTTGCCACAGAGATGGGAAGTGAGGGCTTATCGGGCTTTACTTTACAACAGGGTGTGGGAGGAGAAGTCTTGCTGGCAGGTAACACAGACAATATAAGGACAGCCGACCGGCTCCAATAGCTATTATGCCATTCAGAGGGACAGCAGTCTCAGTGGTACAAGTACATGAGGTGGTTATTGCTGGAGCTTCAATTGCAGGATGTGGGCCTACATTGATGGTTGGATATCCTCAAAGATAGATAAGTTAGATCTGGGATGTTGGGGTAGTCAGGCAGTCTTCAGTTTGGCAGTGACTGGAACTGAGATATGGATAGAGAGTTAAGAATTTGTTGAAGGAATGCGGCCTTATTTCTATGGAGGCATAGCCTTTACAGCCAAGGGTTCCTCCACTCAGCCATTTTGTAACTCCTTTCATCCATCTACAGCAAGTCAGGAGGATTTACGAGGGTGACCTATCACATGAAAATGGGCTGCCGCAATGTGGGAAACTGGCTGGAAGTCGTTCTGATGGCTGTTTGCGTGATTTAATTGAGCGCCCACCTGGCATCTGACATGGTATTGTGGTCAAGCGACCAAGGGCCCAAAATTGGGACACTATAAAATTGACCCACAGCCGGAGAAATTGGACCCGATAGAAAATTGGCCAAACAAAACTAAACAGGAGCCAGCAGCAATTGGCTGCAAAGAACAATGGAAACCAAGGTCAGAGAATATGAAGGTTGGGGAGCCAGTAACAATCAGCCTGAGGTTTGTGTATTAGAGGAGTTTTGATCAGACTTTCTCTCATCATGACTTCCAGCCAGTGCTGACACTGTGCACTTTTCACCTCTCTGGCACAGCATCATGAAGAATGTTGGCATGACCCCATTGGATGCTTTGAATCTCTCAAATGACCTCATTGGCCAAAGGCCACAGAATATTCTGGAAAGTCTGGGACAAGGAGATTAAAAACACACACCTGGAAACCACCCATTTTTCGAAGACTTGCAGCAAGACTCAAGGCAGAAGACCACGTGTCAACCCAAAAAGGCCCAGGAGAAGATCCATCCTGACCTGTGAGGCGCACCTTCGTGGAACAGAGCCAGCCCTACGTCAGAGATGAAGAAGACTTCGATAGCCCAGCTGAAAAATGTGGGCCATTGCAGGTAATATCCTTTCTCAGAGAGGTAGGGATAGCTAAAGAATAAATACTGTGGGAATTTGGAAACGCTCACAATGTATTTTTAATAAGGAAAAAAAATTGTTTGATATTGTTTGATTTATTGTTGTCACATGTAGCTAAGTACTGTGAAAAAGGTCTATTTTGTGAGCAGTACAGGCAGAACATAGCAAGCAATGACATACAGATCATACGGTGCTTAGACAGTGTAAGATATATGAGGTTACACCTGCACAGGAGCAGCACAAAGCAAGATCAACATTAAGATTTGAAATTAGAGAGGTTCATTCAGCAATCTAATAACAGTAGGGAGGAATCTGTTCTTGAACTTGTTGGTGTGGGTGCTCAAGCTTCTCTAAGTGGAATATTTTGTTAATAAAATCAAGTTGGTGTAAACTAAATTCTGT
Organism: Stegostoma tigrinum; assembly: GCF_030684315.1. Lineage (NCBI taxonomy): Eukaryota > Metazoa > Chordata > Chondrichthyes > Orectolobiformes > Stegostomatidae > Stegostoma > Stegostoma tigrinum. Next base: position 35,925,949 of record NC_081373.1, on the reverse strand, counting down.
GCCCCTTTGTCTGCCTCACTGACAACAGCGCTTGGGTAGAGTTAAATACATAAACTGTTTCAAGAGTCCAAAACATAGACAACAGCACCTTTCCTGTCATTGTAAAATAGCGCTGTGGATAAAGGCCATCAATCATACTCTGTCTTTGCTGATGCTTTCGCTCTGCTCATTTTTCCTCCCTCCTCTTAGCCTACCATTCCAAACAGCATTGTAAATTTCAGCCTATTCAGTGTTGAAAACTAGTTGATTGACTAAGAACTAAAGGTAATTCTGCAATCACTAAGGAAGAATAGACTTAATAAACATACAGTGCAACAGAGGTGGTTTAACCAGAGAAACTGCCACTCAGATTCAATTCCACCCTTGGGCGACTGTCTGAGTAGAGTTTGCTAATTCTCACCATGTCTGGGTGGGTTTCCTCCACGTAATCCAGTATCCTCCCACAGTGCAAAGGTGTGCATGTCAGGTGTATTGGTTATGCTAAATCTCCCATAATGTTCAGGGATGTGTAATTTAGGTGGGTAATAGGGGAATGGGTCTGGGTGGGATGCTCCAAGGGCTGGTGTGGACTTGTAGGGCAGAAGGGTCTGTTTCCACACTGTAGCGATTCTATGAGAAGACTTGTTTCTATGAGATGTGGCTAACTTGTTTCTCAGACGATGAAGCATGGGTCTTCCACAATTTCAAAAAACTGTCAGTGAAACCTTACAACCACGCATACTTACTTCTACATAGAATTTACGTTAATGTTGAAGAAGGTCAAGTACAATACATCTGAAACAAAGCACAACCATCAATTAGGAGCAGCATGGTGTCTTAAACGACCAACATTCATACTCTGTAACTAAGGAAATAAATGCCTTTGATTTGATTTGAACATTAGCCAGTCATTTATTTGTCATTAATAACAATACAGATGAACCCATCAGAAGAAACTTCTGAAATGTTTGAGGTATTGAGGACTATTAAGTTAATCGACAAGTTTTGTCTTGAGAAACTTTCTTAAAGCACCAAGAATAGCAATGAGACGCTAGTATGAGGCTAGAAGAAAAACGATGGATAAATGGAATGTAACTACTTTACTCAAGGATCCTGGGGTGTTGCGGGGTGGAGGGGGTGATTCCTTGGAAATTGCCAGACAGGCAACTTAAGCTGATATGTTAATTTTATAGAGGAGCTGAACAAGACTTTGCCCAAATTATTGAGAACATTCATTCTGTTTTTAAACATTGGGAATCCCTAGGTGAACCCAAGATTGACATTCTATTCATCTGCATTGATGCTTGTTTAACGATTCAGACATGAGTGAATAATCTTCGAAGAAGTTGTTGTAATCTGTAGATATCTTTTAACTTTGCCTGTGCTACAAATGATGGAAAAATAAAAAAAAAACAAAATCAACTATGTCACTGGCATTTTGACATCCTCTAACTGACTGTTCAGATTTATCAATAGTGTAATGATACTCTAATTTCACAGAATTATATTCTGTCTGCTTGTGGTGCTGGTGAACAGTTGATCTATTCAGTCAGTGTGCCATAAAAGTGCCTTTGGAATCATGAATTATCTTCTGGTTGCTATGATACAAACTAATCTTTGTAGTTGGTAAACACAATATAATGGTTGTATCCTTGTTCAGTTTATCTGAAGTGCTTTGATTTGTTTCCTTCTCTGAATGGGTGAGAAGCAACATAGATATGTGAAAAGCAGCAGGATGGAAAATCAATATCTGTCCTGACTTTCGGCTCATTAAAATTGCATTGTTAAAGAAATTGCTCAAGTGAAGAGTCATTCTTAATACATAAAAATCACAAGGACAATTCACTAATCTTTGATTATTTGATTGTCAGCTAAGTATCTGAAACTGAAACAAAGGTGTTAAATGCTCAATCCTCTAAATTCGAGCAGTTTAAAAAATTCAACCAGATACCATTCTAAGGTAACGTAAAGCCTCCCACTTAATGTACTTCTTTACGCATTATTTAAAGGTATCACATGGTGGCTTGTCAAGGCTATTAAGATACTTGCTGCTTTTCTGGTGTAATCAGATAAAAAGAGTATCAGGTTTTTCTTTAGCAGTGTAGTAACATAATTCTGCTATTATATTTAAACATTTCTTTGTGTGTTAGTTTCTTTGCTTAGACAAACTGCACTTTTTTCCATTAAAATGAGAACACAAATTGCCCAAATGATGTTTTGTAAGAAAGGCTTGAGCAAATGTTTCGGAGATAGTAGGAACTACAGATGCTGGAGAATCTGAGGTAACAAGGTGTAGAGCTGGATGAACACAGCAGGCCAAGCAGCATCATAGGAGCAGGGAAGCTGAAGTTTCCGGCTAGACCCTTCTTCAGAAATGGGGCAGGACAGATGTTGATTTTCCATCCTGCTTCTTTTGACATATCTATGTTGCTTCTCACTCATTCAGAGAAGGAAACAAATCAAAGCTGATTACTGAAGAAGGGTCTAGGCCGAAATGTCAGCTTTCCTGCTCCTAGGATCCTGCTTGGCCTGCTGTGTTCATCCAGGTGTACACCTTGTTATCTCTTGAGCAAATGGGTGTGTTTTTGGAAGTATTAGAGAAAGGAAAAGAGAGAACATGGGGAACAGGGAAAAAGTAGTGAGTGAAAACTTGAGCTTTGACGATGAATAAAGAAATGGCTGCTTTCCAATGGATAAAAAATAGATGAGCGCAGAGTTAAATTATAGCACAAACAAAGAGTAGCACAAACAAAACTGGAGAACTGGAAGCAGAAATTGCTCTGGGGAATATGACATAGTCATGTTGTCAGAAACAGGGCTTAAGCCACAACAGCACTGGATACTTTAAATCCCGGATTATGAAGTTTTTAGTAAAAACAGATTGGATGGAAAGGGAGGAGGGGCACCTGTCTAGGTCAAAGATAGTATCATTACTCTTGAACAAGACGCAGTTCCTGAATTAAAATCTATATGGTTGGAAGTGAGAAACAGAAAGGGAGCAGTAACCTTCTTCTGTACTTATTACAGACCTCCAAATAATGGGGAGAGGGTAGAAGAGAGCAATTAATTGAATGATTTATTGTCATTTGTATTTTACAGTGAATAATACATTAAAACACAGTGAACAGCTTGAAATGTCACCATGATCCGGGGCCATTTTGAAGAGCATAAGAATTAAAAAAGAGAGATGTAACTGAGAGCCCATCTTCATGCCACTGCCTTCGCCTGTAGAAAGAGGCCATTTGGCCCATCAAGTCTGCGCCAACTCTCTGGACAGTATCCCACCTTACCCCCTGTATTTACTCAGCTAATCTACCAAATTTACTCATCGCTAGACTGTGGGAAAAAACAAGACCACATGCCCAGACAAAGGGAGAACATGCAAACTCCACAAAGACAGTCACCCAAGGTTTGGTATTGAACCCAGATCTCTGATGCTATGAGGTAACGCTCCTAACCACTGAGCTATCGTGCCAAATGATACCAGGAATGTAGGATTCTAGGTACAAGGAGCTTAATTTCCTCACAGCAGAGAAAATTACGACATCACTTTATTGAGGTGTTCAAAATTAGTTTTGACAGGGTAAATAATGAAATTCTGTCTCCACTGGTTGCATGTCAGTAACTAAAAGTTACAATTTCAAGCTTGGAGTGAGATGTGGAGGAGCTGATTGACTCAGAGTTGTTAGGATCTAGATTGCATTGCTTGGGAGAGTAGTGGAGGCAGAATCCACATGAGGTTTCAAAACAAAAGGTGGATATATTTTGAATGTGATGAATTTAGAGGGCTACAGAGATCGGGCTGGAGAATTGAACTGGCTGAGTAGCTGTTTCGGGAACTGGTATGTGCAGACATGATGGGTCAAATTGCCTCCTTCTGCACTGTTAATATCTATGATTCTATAAATAATTTCTGCATCATGCTAATTTGTTTTATTTGTACTTAGCATTTGAACTGTTCCTGAAAATTAGCGGGCAAACATTATAAATCAATTAGTTTTCTGGTTGCAGACAAATCTATCTGCAAAAGAATGGATGAAACATTTCTTTGAAGTTGGTATCACTTTCTCACATGTAATCTGCCCCAGATACTGCATTGGCAGGAAGACCTGTTGGTTTCAACCAGCTACTTATAAGATATAATGAATTCTCTGGTATTAAATTTGTCAGTCCTGATGTTAATTTCTTACTGGAATCAACTAAAAAGTGTTTCTGATGGTCCAACAGCAGCGATGGTATTAAAATAGCACTGAACAATCCTCACAAATGACTAACCAGGAAATTTAAAAAAAGAACTGTTTGTACTTCTCTGTGTAATTGCTTTACAAACAGTGAAAGAAAGATTATGATGAACATGTAGACTTAAGGGAGAAGCTGAAATGTCATAAATAAACTTGTTTTAGAAATGTTATTTAAAAATAAATGAAATGATGTTATTATATGGAGAAATCTAAAACTCCGCAATATATACATTAGCTTTAAGGACCAGGCAGATTGTCAATTCACATATAATGCCACATTACTGATTTGTTTCAGGAAAACACCTTTTTGGCTTGACAGCAATATCCTATTAAAGGAGAAAACTACTTGTGTTGCTATTGCATAATGCAAGTGTGCAACAGTTAGTTTTACCTTTCTTATGTAATCTGAGGTAGACTGACTATCTATGGTGAGAGATATTCCCATATAATTTTTGGAATTTTCATTTTGAAATAATTACAAATTTGTCCATTACAAGTTTAGTTCAGTTTAGTTTAGCTTAATTTCCACAACTCCCAAACCAGGAGTACTTCATTAAAAATCTGCAAGTTATTAAATGCTGAGAAAGTCTAAGATTTCAGTTTTGTAAAGGACTGAGGGAGAATCAATACAGTTGAACATAAAGATTTGATATTGAGGAGTAATTCCGTTGTCTTTGAGTCACTGTAATGGGTAGTATCAGGGAATGGGATGATATTTTGTTTTGCTGGATATTTTAAATCTTTGAACTGTGTTCAATGTTTAGATAGCTATCATTTTAAAATTTCTTTTGTGAAATAAATTTCTGTTCTGTTGATAAAGAAACTCTAGCCTCATTTGACTGTGTCACTGAATGATGACCATATGAATTAAAATAAAACAAAAATCATCCATTGTGTCAGCTTTCATTCTGGGATTTGATTCGTCTAGTAGTATCACCAGCCAGGATTGCCCCTCCTTGCTTCACTACTTTCTATGGTATACAGCAAAAAAATGTCTGGCCATTATCCCACACAATAGATTTGAAACGCTCTAACTCAGCATCAGGTTTGCTGGATGATCAAGTTGTTCAGGCTCTATGTGCAGGTTCCCAATTGTGCCCAATCCTATAGTGCTTGAAACCATGAGAATCCCAATGTTGTTCAAAGCAGTGAAAACTAGGTTTGCAGTGGACAGTAGCAGAAAACTCCCTGGTTCATTTTTCTAAATAGCAGAACAAGGAAAGTGAGCTTACTTGATTGTTCTGTTTCAAATATAACAAATAAATACTGCCATTAAGCCAAAATTTTTTTTTTAACTATCACACAAGTTATAACGCGGCTTATTATGTGGCTGGTGTGATGCAGGGTGTGTAGACCATAGATTCCAAGGACTGGCAGAATATATCAAACAGCATATCCCGTGATATTAAAGATGGGTCACTGGGCTCAAAATATGAACTCTGCTTTCTCTCCACAGATGCTACCAAACCTGCTGAGATTTCCTGCAGTTTTGCTGTGGCATATCCCATTTACCATATGCAACAAGAATTGTACTGTCCTTACCAAACCAACTCATGCTTATGTAACTTGCAACACAATGTCTAATATTAGATGTGATTTTGCATTTGGACAACATTTGCTGGATAATCCTGAGGAAACAAATAATTATACTGGTAACCAATGTAGGATTGTCAGTTGGGATTATGGTATGTGGGATTGCATGGTCTGAAAGATATTAGTACACTATGCTTTGCAAACAGAAAAAGCGTGTGCATGTACTGCGCTTGCTTCAACTCAACATAATAGCTGACAGCTATTTGCTAGTCCATTTCTAAATGCAAAGCGTTGATCTATCAGAATTAAACTGCCTGGTTTAGCTTTTAATAAAGCCTGGCAATTATCAGTAAAACATTATTAGTTGGTGTATTTACCTCTACCGATCAGAGTCAACTGCCAACCAATCTGTACTTGCCTTTCATGCTTAATGTGGGCCTGCTCCTTGAATTGATATTCTTGTGAATTGTCCTGATGAAGATAAAAAAAATTGTAAAAGATATCTTCTTTTCATCAATACATATTTATGTAGCTTTAATTAGTCACACTAATTGTAGAATTGGTCACATTGTGCCAAGTTCATTTGTTAGTTGTTGCAATGTAAAGCATTTAATTTTTCACACCATCCTTGAATAATCAGCAAAAAAATCCAAGAACAAGAAGACTGCCAAGTTAATGAAACATAAGAATTGGCAAGAGACCCAGACATACAAAAATGTTAATTCATTTGGCATTGTTAGACTTGTAAGTTTTCTAAATTGCCATCAATAATCTTTAGAGCAAGATTATAATCTTGAGTTTACATCACTATTAATGTATCTCATACAATTTGATAGAAAGACATATGAGGGTAGATTTAAACAACTCAAACTTATAGCATGAAGGGTATTTAGGCACTCTGATTATTGGGTTGCAGAAGATTTTCTGCTCATTAAAATTAAAATTGATGAACAGAGAACTGAGCTGTACTGCCCAATGTTCTCATTTAAACTACTGACAGGCATCCCTGATATGCAAACCTTTGTATCAGTTGCAAAATTCTGTAAATCCTACAGGTATCTGAAAACAAAAGCACAAAGAAAGACATTCAAATTACTTGTATGTTATGTCTGGACAAAAAAAGAGCAACCCTCATTTGAAAGAGTCATTTTCTGAACTCCCACATAATGTGGACATTTTAAAGATGTTATCCGCAGCAACCATCACAGGTATAGGAAGAGATTTCATTTCTTTAAGAATTTCTCTTCTAGCCAACCTACAACAGATAAAAGGCCATAAAAGACCATAGGGCTGCTTTCTGATTTGAGAGAGATGATTGCTAGTAGTTTAACCTGATGGTTAATACACCTCAGCCGAGGGGACGGGTTAAGAGGGAGAGTCTTTCACGATAGCCTCAGCCTGTGTGGAAATTGAACACATACTGTCAACACTACTCTGAATTGCAAACCACCATCCAGCCAAATGAGATAACTGACCATCCACAGCAGATAAAATAGCTCATTGATAGAAGACATGAACAGGATCAGGGTCTCAATAAAAGCAATATAAGCAAGATAATAGTAATGATAGAAATCAATTCCAAAGCCCCAGTGCCAGGTAGTTTCCATGTTGGAAATAGAAAGCGAGTGGGAGGAGACACTTCTGATGCCCTAACCGTAAGCTTCTGGAGCTCTTTTAATTTGAAAATCAGTCCTTCACATTGCGGAATTGTGCACAATTCTCTGGCTATTTAAAAATATTATTGAGCGAAATGAGAGATTTATAGGTGAGTTAGCCTAGCACCTATTCTTAGGAAATTATGACTGTCAATATCAATTGTCAATAGGGTAACTGAACACCTTGAAATTTTTCAGCTGATCAGAGAGCCAGTGTGTAAAGGATAGGTCATAAATGATAAACTTGAATGAATTCTTTAAGGATGTGATCTCTCCGTCATAAGGCCAGATGTAAGAATGATCACTAATGCTTGAACAATATTTGCCTATGCTTTCCCAACATATTTGAGCAAGCCCTGCCCCAGCATTGGAACATTGTTTCATTTAAAGTTCTCACTCAGCTCCACATTCCTTTTCCAATTCCCAGGTGGGTTGACATTTTAATGGTCCCCTGCTCAAATACTTCTGTCTCTATCAAGACTGTCACCTTCAACACCCTCCTCAACAATAAGTTCACTCTTCTGTCCTTACAGATTCACAAACTAGAGCTTTGCACTGCATTGAATTCTTCCTATCCAATGCTTTGTAGTATAATGAGGGTAAGCAATATCAATGAAACATTTGCAGTATAACTAGAGAGAGAGTTATGTTGCCGAAAAGTTGCATTTTGTTTGGAAGAAAACATCTGAAAATTAATTCACTTTTTGTTTGGTTGCTCAGGAAAAGATTAATGACTTGTTAATAACAGTTTATCTTTAAAATCTGTTTCTTTGTTGTGCTTTATTACATTAACCTAGCATTGTTTCAAAAGCTATTTTGCTTTTCAAACTCTGTACATAATCATAACAATAATAATCATCATCATCATAATAATAAACAGATTACAAAATGCTCATGTATACACAAAGCACTGTTAATTTAGGAGATCTAAAACAAACAGAGAATGCTGGAGATATTCAGCAGGCCTGGCAGCATCTGTGAGGAGAGAAACAGAGTTAACTATTCTAGTCCAATAAGACACTGCACCAGTCTCTGATTCGATTACTCCTCTTCTCCCTTTTGCCACTGGTATAAAAATATCGTTTTCCAAACCATTTCATTTCCAAAGAATATTGGACACAAAATGTTAGCTCTTTTCTCTCCCCACAGATGATGCCAGACCCGCTGACGGTCTCGGGTATTTTCTTTTCTTTAAGAAAACACATCTTTTATTCCAGGGTTTTCTTTTTCAAATTTAAAAATTTATTCTTACTTGGTCAACTCCAGGTTTAAGATCATTCTCAACTCCCCAGATACTGAAGCATTCCAGCTGCAAATGTAGCAAGATCTGGGCAACATCAGGATTGAGCTGATTAATAGCAAGTAACATTCATGCCATCTAAGTGCAAGGAAATGACTATCTTTAACAAGAGAGAATCTAACCATGTCCACTTTCAATTGCATTACCATTGGTGAATCCACCACATCCTGGAAATTATCATTGACCAGAAATTGAACTGGACTAGCCATAGAAAGCTGTGACTACAAGAGTATGTCAGAGGCCAAGAATTCTGTGGTGAGTAACTCACCTGTCTCCTCAAAGCAAATCGACTATCTACAAGGCACAAGTCAGGAGTGTGATGGAATGCTCCCCAATTTCCTGAAGAGTGCAGCTCAAACAACATTCAAGAAGCTTGACACCAACCAGGATAAAGCAGACCATGTGATTGAGACCCATCCACCATCTTCACTTTCATTCCTTCCAACACCAGTGCAGGGTGACAGTGGTGAGAAACTCTCTACAAGATGCACTGCAGTAATTCAACAAGGCTCCTTAGAAGGTACCTTCCAAATATGTGTTCACTACCTCCTCTAAAGGCAGTACATACATGGGAATACCACGGAGTGAACCTAAAAGATGTACAACATCCTGAATTGGAACTACATTACCATGTCTTCACTGCTGCTGTATCAAAATCCTGGAACTCCTTCCCAACAGCACTGTGAATGTTTCTACACCCCATAGACTGTAGTGTTTCAAGAATGTGGCTCAACATCACATTGGAGCAATTGTAGATCAGCAATAAATTGTGGTGCAGTCAGCAAAACCTATTTCTTCTGAATTAATGAAAAAATAATGTGGTAAACATGAAACTGTCTCTGAGAAGTAATGGTGTATTTTTTTTTAAAGGTATGAACTTCCAGATTGTATTAAGTGAAGTGCCTCATGGCTATAGTTGAAACTTGTGGAATTGTTGGAAAGCAATCGACTTATTTTAGAAATAGACTGAGCACCAGAATACATAGACTAATGATAATGGTCAGGTACATTAATTGGCAGGATGTAACAAGCAGTGACCTCCAGGATATGTGTTAGTAACTCAACTGTTAGCTGTTTTTCATTATGTCATCAGAAAAACAGTTTTGTAAACAGTATTAATAAAGTATAAAACTTCTAAGATACTTTGATAGATTAATGAATTGCAAAATTGCGACAGAGATTTTACTATGGACTCAAATTTTAGACCATTCAGTTTGGAGCTGAAAAGAGTAGCACACAATACTTTCTAAATGGTCCAAAGCTAGAAATAGTTGAGATCCAAAGAAACTTTGGTGTCCAGTTGCTTTAATCATTAAAGTGTTGTGAACAGGGAGAGAAAATAATAAACGTGGCAAATGACCGTTATACCTAGGACATGAGAGTATCAGGGAGTAGAGGTCATGCTTTAACTATACAAAACCCTAATAGGTCACAACTTGTATACTATGAACAATTCTGGCTACCATAGGGTAGGGAAACTATTTGGCATTCGAGTCGGTGCAGCATAGATTTACCAAAATGGTATCACTACAACAAGAGTTCATCCGCTAGGAGACTAAACAAATTGTGTTAATATTCATTTAACTTTTGAAAGTTAAAGAATGATTTAATCATGTTTAAGATACTTGGGAGAACAGATCAAGTCATTTGGAGAGAATCTGTTTCCGTTGTTAATACAGGAACATACTCTAAATATTAGAGCTATATTTTGAAGAATGAAGGTAGGAAACACCTCTTCAAGCAAACTGTGATGGACATCTGGGCTATAACACAGTTGCCACTGGGTCAATTGTAAACTTTAAAATTGAGGTTGATAAATTGCAATAAACAGTAGGCATTATGTAATGTAGGGAAAAGGCAGATATCAGGATGGTAATTAAGGCTCGAGTGTCTATATGGCCCACTCCTGTTCCTGTCTGGAACAAAAATTGAAAAGTTTCTCTTGGACCTATCAAAACTAGTGCAAAAGAATACTTTGACTCTGAATTCCATTTGGCAACTAACATTTGAAAGAAGTAATGCCTAGTCCAGCCAAAAACAGATTGCAAAGGAACTTAGTGTCCACTGCATGAGAAGGTAACCTGTTTGAAAGTCTTTTGTTCAGCTTCTCTTGTGAAGCAGTGAAAATGAGTCCTTATTTTGATACACAGATATAGGAAGGTCAAGGCCTGTAAATTTGTATTTTCAGGTAAGGCTGTTGGCAAAATTGGGAATGAGGATGGACCTGTATTTGTTATTGCCTTAATCACAGAGTATATTGTGATCCTATAAAGGATTTCCTATTCTTGGTACTTTCTACTACAAGTCCTTTACCTGCATGTATGAGCAATAAAACAATATTGATAACAGAAGCAAGACATCTGCACACCATAATAAACTAATACGAAGAGATAATTGTGCTTAAATATCAGTGTTTCTTCTTTAAAAATATACAGGCTTTGAATTAACTTTGCGAATATTAAGCTTGTTTTATTAATCCAATGACAGAAGAAAAGACCTAAAGGCTCATAATTTACGTATCTCCATGGACAAGGTTAGTCTGATGGGCTGACTGTATCCAAACATCTCGAATTTAAACTGGGAATCTCATTATCACATTTCTCATTTGCAGGGAGGCTGATGTAGCTTGGCAATGCAAAATTACACTGTTCCTTTTAATTGTAGCACATTATGGCTGACGGCAAAATGACACTTGCCGATGATTGTTCATAACAAACCTATGCCAACTCAAATCCTTACAAATTTGCTCACATTTTAGACTCTTTTAGACAATGTTATTTATCATCATTGAGGATGCCTCAATGTTTTATGTTATTCTTACTGAAATTTACTTTTGGCGATCTAACTAATCAAAATAATTTTCATCAAGCATAATTAAAATTATGCATGCAGATCCTAGCTCTTTTTTCTGTTATCTCTTCCAAAATCATGTAAGTGTCAGTTCTGTTCACAAGCTTAAGATTTGTTCCACAATGGAATAGCAATAACTGATATTTTATATTTTAATATTGCAATCTGAACATTACTGACGGCCTTATTGCTTTATCCAATAATTATTACTGCAGAGTTTTGAGGCTATTTGTTGACACAAGACAATGAAAAATGTTACCAAAGTAATACACATATTATTCATGTAATTAAGTACTCTGTATGAAACTAAAGCCCAGCTAGCCATCTTTGTGGTATATATAATTTGCAGATTCCCATATTCCATTCTGGTTAGCAATTTAAGCATATATTAGAAAACAATTGTATTCTGTTTTAATTTAAGAAATATTGCCAGATCGATGCCCCAGTGATCTTTAAGGACTCCTCAAGTCTCATGCTGTTACTCAGTCCCTTTCAGCCTAATCATTTCTGGGATTTTGTGGTAAGTATTGAAGGCAGAATCAGTGCCTCCCCTTTGCAGAGAAAATGCACGCAAGAAGAACTAAATGGCAGAGATTTTCTATGTATGAGGTTCATAGCCCTGCTTCATTCATGATCGGGTGGATTGCTGTAATCCAGTGCCCTGATTGAAATGCTGCATTCTGGTTTGAAGTTAGACAGTATTCTGGGGGATAGAAAACAGCAAATCAGGAATGCAAACTGGAAAAAGAAAATTACTCATGTATCTTTTGTTCAGAAGGCCTGAGAAACATCTCCAAAACATGGCCAATATCACAACCTCCAGCTGTGTAGAGACACGTCAACATTGGCACTTCCCCGTCTCATCCAAATTAGATGCCTTCCTGACGACTGTACAAAATCCATTTGGATGGTATTGGCTGCATGATCTGGGTAACACCATCAAGATCATATTCCGTGGATTTTTGGGACCTGGGGGATTTGGGATCTTTATTTGCATGACAATTAATTCATTTATGCTTTGGATAAGATCGTGTGGGGACCCACAAGTGAACAAAAACATGCATTCCACTTGTCTTTGAAGCCAGGATTCAAAGAGCTGTTTTTGTTTTGCCTAGACATGAAAGGCTTTTGAAATATTAACGCGTTCCAGGCAGTTATTGTGGGAAGAAATGGATAATGATCACACATGCTCAAGTTATTCAGATGCCTATTAATAGTCAAACTTTTTCAGCTGCAAAACGGAGTTGTTCAGTTATCTCTGATGAAAAACTTGTTTACCTGTTCAAAAAGGATTTGGGACTTGTTCAAAGAAAGTACTTAGTGCAATAAAAAACTTACGATCTGAGAACTGAGAAGTTGTTTGGACCAAAGATCATTATTGTAGCCTTTCACTATATCTTCTCTTCCTTGACTTCAAACTTGCAATTGCAGTAAAAGAAAATATCATGACCAGAGGTTGAAGCTTAAGTAAAATGCTAGAGAGAAAGCCCAGCCTGAATCGGAGTAAGAATTCTCCTAATGTAGACTTTTCATTTTGGCTTCATAAAATAAATAAACTATCAGAAAGATAAATACTACATCGTTACGTCATTTGTTGATTTAATTTACAAACTTATTTGTATTTTAATCTGAATTCTCATCATAGTGACATTTTTCTATCCTTCGGAAAAATCAGGAGTGTACACTTGTCAACTTTATGGCACCTGGGCCATCTCCAACATATCCCTCACCTTCCTGGATACCCGCATAGGCCCAAGCTATGCCTGCCTCTTCGTAGGTTACGTGGAACAGTCTCTCTTCCGCACCTACACAGGCCCCAAACCCCACCTCTTCCTCCGTTACATTGATGACTGTATCGGTGCCGCCTCTTGCTCCCCAGAGGAGCTCGAACAGTTCATCCATCACCTTCCATCCCAACCTCAAGTTCACCTGGGCCATCTCCAACACATCCCTCACCTTCCTGGACCTCTCAGTCTCCATCTCAGGTAACCAGCTAGAAACTGATGTCCATTTCAAGCCCACTGACTCCCACAGCTACCTAGAATACACCTCCTCCCACCCACCCTCCTGCAAAAATTCCACCCCCATTCCCAATTCCTCCACCTCCACTGCATCTGCTCCCAGGATGAGGCATTCCACTTCCGCATATTCCAGATGTCCACGTTCTTCAAGGACTGCAACTTTCCCCCCGCAGTGGTCGAGAACGCCCTTGACCGTGTCTCCGGCATTTCCCGCAACCCATCCCTCACACCCCGCCCCCGCCACAACCGCTCCAAGAGGATCCCCCTCATTCTCACACACCACCCCACCAACCTCCGGATACAACGCATCATCCTCTGACACTTCCGCCATCTACAATCCGACCTCACCACCCAAGACATTTTTCCATCCCCACCCTTTTCTGCCTTCCAGAGAGACCACTCTCTCCGTGACTCCCTTGTCCGCTCCACACTCCCCTCCAACCCCACCACACCCGGCACCTTCCCCTACAACTGCAGGAAATGCTACACTTGCCCCCACACCTCCTCCCTCACCCCTATCCCAGGCCCCAAGATGACCTTCCACATTAAGCAGATGTTCACCTGCACATCTGCCAATGTGGTATACTGTATCCATTGCACCAGGTGTGGCTTCCTTTACATTGGGGAAACCAAGCAGAGGCTTGGGGACCGCTTTGCAGAACACCTCCGCTCGGTTCGCAATAAACAACTGCACCTCCCAGTCGCGAACCATTTTAACTCCCCCTCCCATTCCTCAGACGACATGTCCATCATGGGCCTCCTGCAGTGCCACAATGATGCCCACCCAAACATTGCAAGAACAACAATTCATTCCGCTTGGGAACCCTGCAGCCCAATGGTATCAATGTGGACTTCACAAGCTTCAAAATCTCCCCTTCCCCCACTGAACCCTAAACCAGCTCAGTTTTCCCCTCCCCCTACTGCATCCCAAAACCAGCCCAGCCTGTCTCTGCTTCCTGAACCTGTTCTTCCTCTCACCCATCCCTTCCTCCCACCTCAAACCACTCCTCCATTTCCTACCTACTACGTCATCCCGCCTCCTTGACCTGTCCATCTTCCCCGGACTAACCTATCCCCTCCCTACCTCCTCTCTCCTCTCTACCTATCTTGTTTTCTCTTCATCTTCGGTCTGCCTCGCCCTCTGTCCCTACTTATTCCAGAACCCTCTCTCCATCCCCCTCTCTGATGAAGGGTCTAGGCCTGAAATGTCAGCTTTTGTGCTCCTGAGATGCTGCTTGGCCTGCTGTGTTCATCCAGCTTCACACTTCGTTAACTTGTCAACTTGTGCTGTTTCCAGTGGGTGAAATGCTAGTGTTTTGTTTTCCCTGAGTCATACTATTTCCAACCCACTTTACACGTTAGTTTGAGAGTTGATTCATGACTGTTGCCCAAGGTAGCTGTCTGTGATACTTAGCATGCAGGAAAAGGTGGAAGGCCCCTGTTGTCATGCTCCTGGCAAGATTTTAAGCCAAAAAACAAGGGAAAGACCAAGCCTGAATTTTCCAACTATAGCACTGTAAACTGGGGGTTGAAAACAATTAAATGAGAAGGATTCCATTCTGCTGCAGACCTGCCATATTACTAAAGATCGCCCAGTTTATGAGTTCTTGCTTTGGCCCCCACGGCTGAGCTCTCATTCTTTTTATCCTGGACAGCGATTTGAGTCACTTAAATATTTAAATAAATTTAAAGTGGCTCAGGAATTAACAGGAAACTTTCTTTGTTTTATTCCAGATAATGTTTCAGAATGTGCATTCATGGGGCCCTCCTTAGCTCTGTAAAGTGTCAGAGTAAACGTTTTATTGGACCTTGAATTAGGCTCTGACTTTTCAATATTTTGATTGAACATAAACATAGAGTATTTTTTGGGGCTTATTAACATTTGGGAAGTTGGGAAAAAACGCTAGCCAGCTTTAAATTCTGCAAGAAATAAAGAACCACATCTAAGATGCAAATGCATTTATGGCACAATGGTATTATAAATTACATTACTTCAAATCTAGTATCTAGGCAGTAGGCTAATTTCATTTCATAACCACAAAATTTGGATAAATGGGAGGTATTGTATTTCGGCACAACCAACAAGGGCAGGGCCTCTACAGTTCATGGTAGGGTCCTGGGTAGCGTTGTCAGAGAGACCAAGGGGTTCAAGTACAGTGTTCTTTGAAAGTTGCATCATCATTAGACAGGGTGGTTAAGGAGGTGTTTAACATGCTTGTGTACATTGCTCAGACCATTGAGTTTAGGAATTGGGATATTATGATGTTATACTGGAACATTTTCAGGCTAGTTTTGCAGAACTGTGTACAGTTCTGATCACCCTGCTATAGGAAGGATATTATTAGATTGGAGACGGTTCAGAAAAGATTTTCCAAAAATGTTGCTGGGACTGGAGGGTTTGAGTTAAAGGGCGACGCTAGATAGGCGGAACTTTTTTTCACTGGACCTTAGGAAGGCAAGGGATGACCTTATAGAGGTTTATAAAATCATGTGGGGTATAAAAAAGGTGAATAGCAAAAGTCTTTTCCCTAACTATAGGAAATTCAAAACTGGGGGGTACATTTTTAGGGTGAGGGGAAAGAGATTTAAAAGGGACCTGAGGGACACATTTTCCACATAGAGAGTTGTTCATTTGTGAAATGAACTGACAGAGAAGTGTTAGATATAGTTACAGTTAATCATTTAAAAGACAATTGGATAAGTACATGAATAGGAAGATTTAGACGGACATAGGCTAAATGCAGGCAAGTGGGAATTGTGCAGTTTGGGAAACTTGGTTGGCATGGACCAGTTGGACTGAAAGGCCTGGTTCTGTGCTGTATGATTCTATAAAATAGGCCAGCCACTTAAGAAGGCCAATGAAGGAAATATAAAACTGTTCATTGTTATGATTATTTAACAGAGAAGAGAGCCAAGTTTGGACTTGGGGCATACGGTTAGAATGGATGCAATTGGGTCAAACTCACCCAAGCAGGTTAAAATAAGATCAAGTGTATTCTAACCTCACTTTTTTTTTCTGTATCACAAATGTGTCTTTATGGAAACAATAAGTACTCAGATGGTCAGTGATACATATCTGCTGCAGGATGCCACAGCTGGGTTTTGTGGGGGGGAGGGCGAGGTGGGCAACGGGTATCGACTTTAAAATTGGCCTTCGAGAACATTCCTTTCAGGATATATCACATGATGAATGAATTTCCATTCATTGCTCTTGTTTTGTGGCCCTGCAAACTTCTCTTTTTTCAAGTATATACACAATTCCCTTTTGAAGGTTACTATGGAATCAATTTGCACCACCCTCAGTGCATTTTGATCAATCCAGGTTCACTTCAATACATCTCAATTGGAAAGTTGCATCTTGTGGCAACATGTTACATTCTCCACAATTTCATTCTTCAGAAACTGAGATTCATAGAATCATAAAATCCCTACAGTATGGAAACAGGTCCTTCGACCCAACAAGCCCAAACTGACCCTGAGCATCCCACCCAGATCCATTCCCCTCTAACCTACACATCCCTGAGCATTATGGGAATTTAGCATGGTCAATCTACCTAGCCTGCACACTTTTGGATTTTGGGAGGAAATCTGAGCACCTGGAAGAAACACACACAGACACGCAGAGAATGTGCAAACTCCCTACAGACTGTCACCTGAGGGTAGAATTGAACCCAGATTCCTGGCACTGTGAGGCAGCAGTGCTAATCACTGAGCTGCCATGCTACCTCTTGAGGAGGAGTCTCAGCCAGAGCAGAATGAGCTGAGAATGGGTCACTCAGGGTTAGTGAAAACAAAGGATTACGAACTGTTGCTGGAAGATAAATTTATAGAACAAAAGACAGATATTCAGCAATGTTTGATAATAATCATCATATTACTAGGTCTCCATTTACCAGGATATTCAATATAATTTTCATTAACAATTCAAAGCACTTCAATTATTATTAACGTTTGAAGTCCAATGAAGATCCTCAAATCCGAAACTCATTTTTCAGTTCCAGCAACATTTCAAGCATTTGATAGGAAAATTATAAGCATCTTAAAAGGCCCAAAATTTTACATCCCCCCCCAGGAATAGGCCAGCAGATGGGAAATAGAACATCAGACATCAGTGGCACAATGCCCATCACCTTCCTGCCAGTTTTGGGATTTTACCTGTGGCAGGAAGTGTTGACATGTAACAAGATGCATTGGACCGAGTGCTGGCTCATGGGGAGCGGGGATGACTGCTCAATGTATCCTGGAGGCCACTACTCATGTTTCCCTCTTGGCTTGACAAGGCAGGACTTCTAATCCCATCAGAGCCTAACAGACTGTTCCCAGCAAAATTTTAACCTGAAGCCTGAGTCAATCCAATTCTTTTGGGGATTGACTCTAATTTCATCAATGGTCACTGCTCTTGGCGATGCTGCTCAGAGAACCTCCAGTTGTACAATTGGCTGGTAGCTCCCAGATACAGGACACCTCCCCCACCCGCCAAATAGAGGCAGATATCTTACAGATGTTGATTACCAATGAGATGAAAGATTATCAGGGACGTGCAGGAATGTAGAGTTGAGAATTAAAATCAGGTCAGTCACGATCTTATTAAATGGGGGAGTGGGCTCAAAGGGCCAAATAGCCTACTCTTGTTCCTTGTTCATATGCCTTGAACCAATTAAATGCCCAACTTCCAAAGCTGAGGTGATCTTGCTGCTGACTTTTCACTCAAAGAGTGAGGTCTTTGTGCCTCAACGTAAAATTTCTGCAAGAAGTTTCTGATATCAGAATAGGCTCTTGAAGATTAGGAATTTGTTATAAATTAGAATCATTGTTATGCACTGTCCCTATTTTTCCCCCCACATTTTTCCCTCCTTCTTGGGTTTTAACACTTAGCAGTGCAATTTGAGGGTCTGTGGTGTAAAATGTGGATTGCTGCTGTAATTGATAGTAAACCTCCTGGAATGGAAAAGATGCTCACTCAGAATTACTGAGTCCTTTCTCCCATCTTTGAAAGTATTTGACAGGGCCGTGTAGAGAACTCCCTTACGATTCTGCCTTGAATGATACATCCTTGATGCCACCTTCCACTGCCCCATCAGGCATGGGTTGAAGATGTTTCTTGCTACTGATCTGTGGGAACAAAGACTTTCTGGAATTATTAATATTCATCTATCCTTAGGAGGAGAAATTTCTCAAAATGTTGCAGACCCTTGACATCGTGCAGTGAAGAACTTTGAAGTCATAGAAATTGATCTCTCTATTCAGTTACGCAAGACGTGAATAGCCAGCTGGTCAAAGCCTGCATATTGGAGACACCTAATACAGTCTGTCCAGTGAAAAAGCAACGATTCCAGATGAAAGAGTCTATGTAGATTATGTGGCTCACAAGCTCAAGTTCTTTAGTTTATCACAGCAGATTTAAAGTTAAAATTGCATTGTGGACTGAAAAATACAAAGGAGCAAGAACATCCTACGT
Organism: Stegostoma tigrinum; assembly: GCF_030684315.1. NCBI lineage: Eukaryota > Metazoa > Chordata > Chondrichthyes > Orectolobiformes > Stegostomatidae > Stegostoma > Stegostoma tigrinum. Next base: position 35,906,912 of record NC_081373.1, on the reverse strand, counting down.
TAGACTTAGCTTTACTTCCCTGCACTGAATTTTAAAAGATTAGCAAGTTGCCATTTGCTATATGCCTAATTTTTTAGATGATATTAACAAGGTGTTTCTCCAGTACATAATTTTACTTATGCTTTTGATATTTGGCCCTAAAAGTGGCTGGAAGTGTTTTAAAAGTGTGACAATATGTTATTACCTGCCACCTATAATACAAGCTCCAAGTCAGCAATGGTTCTAATGCCTGGAACTCACTCATGTAAAATAAGGCTGAACCCAGACTAATAACAAGATTAAAGCACTCATCGTGAGGTTAGATGAAATCACACTCTGGCATTGTTTCCTGCCAAGTTCATGCCCAACTGGAAAATGAGCTTCTGTCTCATCCACTCACAGTGCAGTTCCTGTATTTTAAGTACTCTTGAGGCCTTTGATCATTATACCTCGACGCACTGTGACACAACACAAACATTTTGATCTCCCACATTCAGGATTTTCCAATTTTTCTAAGTATAGCTTATAAAAAAAGATCGCATTAAATGCAAAACCTTTGAATGTTAAAATGTATTTAGCTGCCTTTGCTAACAACTATTCAATTATTTTACATGTGAAAACTTAAGTTAAATAGCTTCCATTTCATTTATGCTTTTATTGGCCAAATAAATAGAAACTGTTTGGACCATATGCAAGTATATTTCATCTACCTAGATTTTATGACTTTCCGATTTGCTCTTGAGTTTTCAGAGGGTGACTTACACAAATGCGAATGTTTAATTCAGTGGAAGGATTACTTCAATGAAAAAACAGTTATTTAAACTACATAATAAAACATCACAATACAAAAACAGCACCTGAAAACCAGAACTACCTCCCTAAAACTCTCTTGAAATAAGTTCAGTGCAAAATTTTAAAGCTGCTATTGATAAATTGTGTTCGATAAGGTTAGTAAATAAATTTTAACAACATATCAAGCATGATTGAAATGAATTACAGGAACAAATTTGAGGGCTAGATGATCTACTCTTCTTTCTGGAGGTAGTATTTCTCCCAAACCCTGAATGATGTGGGTTATGGTGCAAAATTTCAAAAAATTGTGTGAGAAGTTAAGTGAGACCTTTCTTGACGTCAGGAGCAACAAGTTGCATTTTCCAGTTATATTAACATCGTAACAAGATTCTCACTAATAAGCAGCAAAAGGTCTACTTCCCAGGGTTACCACTCAGACCTAGGACTCTGCTCCCCCTCTGCAACTGGATCCTTGTCTTCCTGACCCATAATTTGCAATCAGCAAAGACAGATGACAACACCTCCTCCACAGTAATCCCTGGAAACTGTGCCCCACAGGGCTGCGTTCTCAGCCCTTTACTGTTCTCCTTCAACATTCATAACTGTGTGACCACGTTCAGCTAATTTCCTTTGCAAATTTGCTGACAACACCACTGTATTGGATTGGCTCTCAAATAATGATGAGCAGAATACAGAAAGGAGATATAGTATAGTGATAGGGTGTAAAGATAACAATGTCTCCCTCAGTGTAAGCAAAATGAAGGAGCTGGACATTGACTTCAGGAAGCAGAATGGAAGGCATGCTTCTGCTTGTATTAGTCATGTTAAGGTGGAGATGGGTGAGAGCTTCACTTTCCTAGGAGTAAATATCACCAAACTGTCCTGGTCCATCCATGTCAATGGTGCAATCAGAAAGCACACCACTGCCTTTAGTTCATCAGAAGGCGAAGGAAATTCGACATTTCCGCAATGACTCTTTCCAATTTTTACAGATGCACCATAGAGAACATCCTATCCAGTTATATTGCCGCTTGGGATGGCAATAGCACTGTCCAAGACTGAAAGAAATTACAGAGAGTTGTGAACGCAGCCCAGTCCATCACGAAAACCAGATAGCTTCCCAGTGGCACCATCAATACTTTCTGATACCTTGGGAAAGCAGCCAACACAATCAAAAAACACGTCCACCCTGGTATACTCTCTTTGGCCCCCTTCATTTCAGCAAAAGATACAAAATTTTGAAAACAGATACCGACAAATTTAAGAACAATTTCTTCCCTGCTGTTATCAGGCTTAAAGTTATGGAGTCATGGGGACGTGTAGCATGGAGTCAGACTCTTTGGTCCAAGTCATCCATGCCAACCAGACATCCTGAATTAATCTAGTCCCATTTTCCAGCATGTGGTCTTATCCCTCCAAACTCTTCCTATTTATGTACCCATCCAGATACTTTTTAAATGTTGTAAAAGTACCAACCTCCACTACTTCCTTTGGCGGCTCATTCCATAAACAGACTACACTCTGCATGAAAATATTGTCTCTCAGGTCCCTTTTAAATCTTTCCGCTCTAACCTGAAACCTGGCCCTCTAGTTTTGGACTCCTCCACTCCAGGGAAAAGACCTTTTCTACTTACCCTATCCATGATTTTATAAACCTCTATAAGGTCACTTCTCAGCCTCCGATGCTCCAGGGAAAATATCTCCAGCCTATTCAGTACCCCCAATAGCTTAAAACCTCCAACCCTGGCATCATCCTTGTAAGTCTTTTCTTAACCCTTTCAAGTTTCACAAAATCTTTCCTACAGCAGGAAGACCAGACTGAACACAGTATTCCAAAGGTGGCCTAACCAATGTCCTGTACAGCTGCAACGTAACAACCCAACTGCTGTCGTCAATGCACTAACCAATAAAGGCAAGTGTACCAAATGTGTTCATCTCTATCGTCTCTACCTGTCATTCCATCCTCAAGGAAAACTATGAGCCTGCACCCCAAGTTTTCTTTTTTTGGTAACAAACCTCAGGTCCTTACCATATTGTTGTGCCCTGATGTGTCTTTCCAAAATGCAACATCCATTGTGTATCTAAATTAAACTTCATCTGCCACTCCTTGGCTCATTGGCCCATCGCATTGGAGTTATGAATGGACATCTCACATATCAGAGGTACTCTTTCTCTGCACCTTCCCTGCAGCTGTAACACTATTCTGCATTCTGTTCTATTACCCTGGTGTAATAATGTAAGTTACGATTTGTCTGATTTGTATGCAATACAATACTTTTCACTGTTTCTCGGTACATGTGACAACAATAAATCAGATCAATGTCACCCTCATTGTTACTTAATCTCCCCTCAGCAATGCATGCTCTCCTATTCTACCACCCAGTAGATGTAAACGAGACGCTGAGAATTCCTAACATGAGAATCAGAGCAGGGTCCCTGGCAAATCCAGCTGGCCAATTACTCTTCCAGACAGACATAATGGGAACTGCAGATGCTGGAGAATCCAAGATAATAAAATGTGAGGCTGGATGAACACAGCAGGCCAAGCAGCACCTCAGGAGCACAAAAGCTGACGTTTCGGGCCTAGACCCTTCATCAGAGAGCTCTTCCAGACCACCATTTTGGACACATCAACATCTTGGGGCATTTTCCATAGGCAATGGGCACATGCAGCCATGTCCACAGACACTGGTATTTGACACATGCCAAGCTCTCTGCATTATCATGGCACAACTCTAATCTACTCACAGTACATTTCTGCTCTTCATTACTGCGCTTTGCATTGCCCCAGCATTTGTCACTGGAATGCTGTTGCAAGGGCACATTGAGTGCGGGGACTGGCACGCAGCTCACAGATTTGACGAGGCTGTATCTCAGGTCTGCTTGCTTCTTTACATGGATGGTCACAGAATTCATACCTTAATTTGCCTAGTCTTGCATTTTATCACTTTGCCCCAAAGACAGAACTTAATGATTGACAGTTCTGCTGTATTATCTGGTGACTTAGCACAGGCACAAACCCCGGAAGCTTGTCAGGTTTGTCAGCAGTATCAGTCTAGGGTTGGGCATGTTGCTATACAGCACCATCTTATGCCAATCTTATAGCCGCACAATGTGCCAGCAGCTGAAGAGGCAAACATACAACATGTATTTCAAGCAAATGGCTATGTCCCAGTGTCTAACTGGATTAGTCCTCAAATCAAGCATTTATCCTGCCACGCCCCCCAAGAGTAGTGTCAAAATGTCCTGAGAGAGACAGTCAGAGAGCCATACAGTACAGAGAAGGCCCTTCAGCCCATTGGCTCTCTCCTGCACTTAGCCTATAGCCTTGAATGTCATGACATTTAAAGGTCGACAGGTTTTTCCCACTTATACTGTCTCCCAGGTAGTTTATTCCAGATTCCCACCACATCTGTGTAAAAAAAGTTTTTCTTTCCCTCAAATCCCAACTAAACCTCCTTTCTTTTACCTTATAATTATGCCCCTTGTTACTGACCCTAACTGCTCCCTGTACACTATCCATGCCCATCATCATCTTACACGCCTGAGCACGAACTAATTCAATAAGATCTCCTCCCCTTTGCTTAATCTTGAATGAGTACAAGTCTAAACTACTCAATCTCTCCATACCTGAGAACAACCTAGTGAACTTTCTCTGGACTAATTTCAATGTCATTTTAGCTTGCCTTAGATAAGGGAACCAAAACTGCTCAGAGGCAGTTTAGACTGATGTGAGTTTACCACCACTTCTCTTGCGATGTTCAGTCCATTCAACCCAGTGTGAACCTGCTGGCTCTTAAAAAGACCAAACCATACAACTTTTCCCAAGTTGTGAAAAATTATTGCTTTTAAAAATCAGTTCCCTTTGAAACAGCAGAGGACCTGCTACTCCCTCACTTTTTTCACTGTGTTACATGTAACAACTTCCTAGGTTAAGGAAAAACTTATCATGCTTTCATCCTTTTAAATCCATAAATGGTAAGTAGCCATTCATCAGCCCTCTGTCTTTTTGCCTACTGTGATAAAATTAACTTCTATGTGATGTAGCAGCACAGCCATCCAGCACAATTTGCAAAATTTTAAATGCAGCTCCCCAAATACAAGAGGTAGCTTTAAACAAACAGAAATTCAGAGAGACAGAGCAAGTCCTTTAAGTGATAACAAAATAAAAGTCAGAAAATCAATAATATCTTGGTCTTTCAGACACAGTAGCTTGTCTTCTCCTCTCTGCACTGCAGAAGATGACCCAGCCCAGTCTGCAAGCACTCCATTAAAAAGGGGGCTTCTGAAAAAAGTTAAAACACAGTTGCTTATAATGAAAACTTATTAAAGTTAGTAAACTATCCCACATGCGTGAATCGGCAGTGCAGAGGACTTGTGGGTTTAGTAATGTGAGAGACTGGGGAGGAAGTGTGAGTGAGGGAGGATGCTACATGCAATTGAGAGAGTCAAAGAGATTGAGTCTGGGTTGGAGTGCATGCAGTACAGAGATAGAGTGAGTTTACGGTGGTAGAAAGCAGATGATAACATTTATCCTGGTGGAGCAGACATGGCATTGATTTTCTGCCTGTAGTACTGGGCATATCTTCAGATGGCTGAGACTGCACTGACCCAGCTGGCAACATTGGGCCAGGCTGGCAGAGCTTGGTGTTCTGGCCTTCCCTGCTGGTTTTGTGGGAAGAGAATGACCTTCTTTACCACCCCATCAAGTGGGACCTCCAGTTCACTGTCCACAAAACAGAGACCTAATTTATTCTCATCAGCTAGATCTGGGGCAAATATCTTAAATTGGACAGCATAGCTCTGGATTGCCAGCACTTGATGGGGTGCACAATGGTTTTTTTGACAAATGGTGCTAGCACTAGGTTTGCTGGGATGTTCTAACAGTAACAGATAATTCCAGCGTCAGCAAGTGGATGAATTGAGCTAGCATCAAATGAGGGGGGCATCTGAGGGGAGTGGTAAGTAGCTAATGAGGCAAATTTGAGATTTTGAAGAAAAACTCACTAGGACTTGGAGGGAATGGTCCATGAAACTTGACGAAAATAAAACTTTGTCAAAAGATGATAAGATTCAATCCTGTATTCCTGAATGTAAATACAGCTATTTAAATAAAACTTGCACACTGTTGAAAAGAAATGCATATCAAAACATGTATTTCTATTCAATACAGGCCCTGAATATTCACTGGTGAAGGATGTGTGCCTGAAATGTCGACTTTCCTGCGCCTCTAATGCTGCCTAACCAGCTGTGCTTCTCCTCCTCCAGGTGCGATCTCACGAGGGCACTGTTCAGCTCCAGTAAGACTTTCTTGCTCCTGTGCTTAGTTCCTCTTGCAATGGGAGCTAACATGATATTTGCCTTCCTGACTGCTTGTTTCACCTGCACTCTTACGTTGGTGTATAAGGATACCCAGGCTCACTTGGACACAAGCATCCCCAAAGGAGTGGCAGGAACCCAGGTTTGATTCCAGCCTCAGGTGACTATCTGTATCGAGTTTGCATATTCTCCTTGTGTCTATGTGGGTTTTCTCTGGGTGTTCTGGCTTCCTCCCACAGTCCAAAGATGTGCAGATAAGGTGAATTTGCCACGCTAAATTGCCCATACTGTCAAGAGATGTGCTAGCTAAATGAATTCACCATGGAAAATGCAGGGATAGGGTGGGTTTGGGTGGAATACTCTTCAGAGAGTCAGTGGGCAAATGGCCTGCTTCCACTGTGTAGGGATACTATGATCTATTGCAATGTAAGTAATACTCTGTCATTCTGTTTTTTCCTACTGAAGTAGACAACGCCATGGTTAACCACATTATTCTGCATATGCCATGCATTAGCCTATTCACTCAATTTGTTTAAGTCACCTTAACACTCCCAGCTATTTGTGTCAACAGCAAAGTTTGGAAATAGTATATTTGATACCCCAATGTCGTTGGGGCCCAAGTATTGATCCCCGTTGTTCACCATTCATCCCTACATTCCACACTGAAAACAATCTATTTGATTCCTACTCTCTCTCCTATCTGCTAAACAAAAATTTCAGTCTGTACCAGTACATTAATTAATTCCAAGTGCTTTGATTTTACACGTTAATCTTTTATGTGAGACTTCATCAAAAGCTTTCTGAAAATTGAAATCCACCAAGTGCACTGGTTCTCCCTCCTATTCTCCTACTTATGTCCTTAAAAAAAAACTCAAGTAGGTGTGTGAAACAAATCAATTCTTAGTCTAACATACCCAGCTTGTGTTAATAGTGGAAAAAATAGGAAATTTGGAGTGCCAGTAACACCAGCACTATATTTAAATATATTCAGGTATTTATTTTGGAGACATGGTGCATATCATAGCAATGGTCAAAAATGGAATTCAGGGGAATTGAAAAGATTAATTCAGGATGCTCATGACTTTTGCCACCTCTTCCTGTCAAAAGACATTTGTCCCACTCACACACTACAATTAAAATGACAATGACAATCACGTCTGCATTCCAATCTGGCCACTTTAACCACTTTGTTGAAATTGCTTATGAACCATTTCTTAAGAATCATTGTGAACATTTCACACCCACACCATTCCCCATTATATTTGAAGTTAAAATCAGGTGTAATATTTCCATTCTACACAGCTGTTCTAGCCGTTGCACAACTGTTCCTATTGTTTCAGAGTTTAATTTTTAAAAAATGCCAGCTTTCCACGTTACAGATTTACAAAAGTAGAAGAGACAAAGGACTCAGTATCAGCAGCCAAACATTATTGGTGAATTTAGAGGAAAATAATGTCAGGACTTATATTTTCATGGATGACATCTTCAAAACCAAGAACTTTACAGTTATGATCGATTCCTAATCCGTGCATTTATTGTAACACAATATCAAACCAACTGACAAGTTGTAATGTAACATTTCAGCCTGATTTTAAGGATTAATGAAAAATACTGTCAAATCTACTTATCTTACTGCTTTAGGAATGTTAACTTACTCTGAGGAGACTTTCAGCTGCAATATACCAATTTGTCTATTTGTTGCAGTGTGTTATATTTCTGACTCAGTTGTAAGTTATCAGACTGTTTGGAAGAATTAGGTTTTGAGCCGTTTCACCTGAGGTTTCTGCTGGCCTCTTGCCAAATTCATACTTGAAGATATCTTCTAGCGAATATCACTGATGAAGGTTGTAAACCCAAAACGTTGATTTTCCTGCTCCTCTGAAGCTGCCTGACCTGTTCCTCCAGGTCCACACTGCAATGACCCTGATTCCTGTATCTGCAGTTCTTGCTACCCCCGGAAGCAGTTTTGATCTTATCCATAGGAGTGCAGTGGAGGCTCACCAGACTGATTTCTGGGACAATAAACTTGTCTTATGATGAGAGAGAGGATCAACTGGGCTTGTACTTACTACATTGGAACATATAAAATTTGAACAGGGCTCTCAGACTGAATGCAGGGATGATGTTTCCCCCTCCAACTGGTGGAACCCAGAGCCAGGCTGCACAGCTTCAGGATACTTAGTAGGCCATTTTGGGTTGACATGAGATATTTCTTCATGCAGAATGTGGTGAGCCTAAGGAATTTTCTACCAACGAAGGCTGTGAGAAGAAGCTGGATAGAAGCTAAAGGTATCTAGTTGCAAGAAGATAGCAGGAGTGTAGTGTTGAGATAAAAGCCATGATCACCTTGAATAGCAGAGAAAACTCAATGGGCTGAATAGGGTACTTTTGCTCCAATTTTCTGCGTTTATTTGTAAAACTCAGATTTTGCAGAAGCGACTGTGATCGGCAAAATAAAAGAGTTTAAAAGCCTGGAAGATAGAGAGAATATATAACAATGCTTTTTGGTAATTTGCTTCTTGTTACTTTTGACAATGTTAGAGGGCAAGAAGATTGCACCCGCAACAGTCAGGGTTGCTCAGGTGTCCATTGTCATTTATTTTGGTCAATCATTTTATACCATTCTTATTACAGAGAAGCAACAGAGCATAAAACGGAAGATATTCAGGCATTGTATAAGATATAGACAGGATATACAGGCAACCCTGTATATATGAGGATCTTGGTGAGGAACTATTTATATATACAGACTATTTACCATCTAAGGAGATGTCTGATATGTCAACAGCTGTTGTGATGGAATATCATTAGTATTTTCAATGTGAATAAAATTTGATTCCGTTTGGCAACAGCAGTAGCATCTAGGCCTGAGGAAATTAAACCACTTCACTACTGACAATGCCAGAACTTCTTTAAGGTGCAGGTTGAATATCTTTATTTTAACTTATTCAATTTAATTTCTAAATGTTAGATCTTTTGTTGTTTCTTCTGAATTCAAAGTGTTCTAAGTCAGGCAAAATCTTTATTTTTGTCATTTTTATGTTGTTGCAATCACTTCGTATTTCTACTTGATTGGTTTCCTTCTCTCAAAGGATAGCTTTGTACAACTGCAATATCAATGGGGAGTCTTCCTTGCCCAGAGCATGTATCAAAAATTCAACACAACTGAATTTTCCAACAAATTAAGGTAAATTCTCACAAGAGCCATTTTACCTTTGAATCCGAGGAATTCTATATCATCAAGAGGAATGCTTGTTTGTTTAAGAATGTGGTTTTGAATATGAAATTACTTTTCAGGTTTATTCACCAGACCTTACTTTCCTGTAAAAGCCAATGAACCTTTTCCTAGTACCAGCCTTTCACCACATCAGCATGACTAGTTTTATTATTGTGAAGTGGGTACGCAATTGTATATCTGTCACTCAGTGATGTTGTCAGCTGTGGGAAGCACTGCTCTAGACTATTACATCTGAAACTCTCAAGCATCAAGCACTTATTCAGCTTAGTCACTGGTCCATAATTTAGAGCAATGGCAAGATCAACAACCACACTTGTAATAAACATCTCAAAGGTTGTCAGCTATTTTTGGCAGCCCCTCAGAATTATAGATGACATCTGTTAGGCTGAATGAGTTTTCATCCAACTGGGGAGCACAATTTTGGAGTTTTTTCTGTACTCTGGTAGTGACTTCTTTCTCTCACTGGTTTTTCGTATCATCCAAACTGATTCTACATCCTGACCGCATGAACCATAGTCATTTCTAACTTTTGCACCAATACCATCTTGGATTAACAGCATTACCTTCTAATTTTAACCTTGCTTCCTACTTTTCTTGAATGTCACATACCCTTAAATTCAGGACCTAATCCTTGTTATCCCACAGACTTGTATCAGTAATGTCTATCAGATCATGCTTATTTATTTTATTGTGCACTATCACTCTTTACTTTGTAATGAACGTTATGCGCACTCACATACAAAACCTGTAGTTTTGTCATGTTTGTAATACCAAGTCTTGATTGTTAATAGATTCCTACATTTCATTCTCTCTCTCTTCCTGCTGTTCTTTGAACTTTATTATATGTTTTACTACTGTCTCTGTTGTTTCCCTTGATTGTTATTACAGCTCAAGCTTTATCCCTGACTGCTCCAGTTTAATCTACAACCCTCACTACCTCCTTAATTATGTAGTTTGTTAGAATATCAGCCTCAGCAGAGTTCAGATGTTGACCAACCCAGTGCACAAAATTCTAGACCTCACTTTGCTCGGTGTCATTGCCCCAGGAAACCCACTTTTCCCAAGCCAATCTTGGAGCTATGCATTGACTTCTGTAATCTTATTCATCTATTGCCAATTTTCCAGAGAAACCAGAGATGATAATGCGAGAATAAGAAGGAAATTTTCTGACTATGACTTGAGATATCAGCATGTTGTAGTAGATCCAGATTAAATCTCTCCCTCAGAATAGTTTCCAATAGTTTCCCAACTACTGAGGTTAGATTGACTGGCCTGTAGGTTTAGTTTATCCCTTCCTTCTTTTTCAAATAACGGTGCCAAATTGGCTATCCTCCAGACCTCATGCACCTCCCTGCGGCCAGAGAGAAATTGAAAATTATTTCTAGTGCACCTGCCATTTTCTCTCTTGCCTCAGTAAACACAGAATACACATAAGATACAAGAAGCATGGATAAAGTGCAATCAGTAGATGTAATGTATTTGGATTTTAAAAAGGCATTTAATAGGATGCTTACCCCATAACTTAAGAGCTCATGGTGTTGGGATAAGTTACTATGAAAGACAGAATTGGTGAATTTACAGAAATTTGAAACTTGAGTAGGCCACTTGATCCATTGCTCAGCAATTCAATAAAGTCATGGCAGATCTGATTAATCCACAATCCTATCTACTATCAACTGTTCACCCTTTGATTATCAAGAATCTATCTCTGCCTTTAAAACAGTTCAAAGATTGTGTTCTCACCATCTTCTGAAGAAGAGTTCCAAAGACATGACCCACGGTGAGAAATGTTTCAGTTTTAAACAAGCAATTCCTTGTTTCTAAACAGTGACCCCTAGTTCTAAACTCTCCCACAAGAGAAAACATCCTTTCCATATCCACCATGTCAAAATCTCAAGAGCTTGTATATTTGTCGCATGCTCTTCTAAACTCCAATATCGAAATGACTCACTTGTTCACCCTTGCCTCATAAGACAACCCACCTACAACGTCTATTAGTTTAGAAAATCATTTCTGCACTCATTCCAAAGCATTTACATTCTTCTGAAAGTAGATGAGGTGTTAACAATCTACTGTATAAATGAAGCATAACTTCCCTAGTTTTGTACTCAATTGCCTTTGCAATAAACATTATATTAGCTTACCCAATCATTTGCTGCATACTATCCTTGTGATTCATTCTCCAGGACTGCCAGATCTCTCTGCATCTTGGAGGTCTTCAATCTCTCACCACTAAGGTAATATGCCTCATTTTTTTTCTTCCTCCAAAATGAATAATTACAAGTTTTTCCACATTATACTCCATTTGCCACATATTTTCCCATTCACTGAACGTATGCGTTTACTTTTGTAGCCTCCTCCTGTTCTCTTCACAACTTACTTTTCTATCTATCTGCGTCTTCAACAAACCTAGCAGACATGCCTGTGATGCCTTTTTATTTATGATTTGCAAAACATTGAGGCCCCAGCATTGATTCCAGCGACACACCCCACGTAACACATTGGAATTCCTCAGCTGACCCATTTTCTGCTGCCTACTAGCTAGCCCATATTATAGCCATACCATTATGTTAGCACCTACAGTGATTGTTAATTTTCTGCAGTACTATTTGCTTGGCTCCTTATCAGAGAATTAATGTAAATTAATTGTTGTCAGGTTGGTGAACTGAAACTAATGGGATACCACAGAGGTCAGTGCTGGGAACTCTGCTATTAATAATCTATATTACTGACTCGAATGAAGGGACAAAGTGTATTGTGGCCAGATTTCTTGGTGATACAAGGATAGGTAGAAGGCAGTTCTGAAGACAGCACAAAAGGGAATATTTAAGAAGGGCACTTTTGTCTCGCTCCCTGTCCACACTCTGCCCCAGCTGGAGAGCCAGCAAGAGACCTGTAGCAAAAACAGAAGTTGCTGGAAAAGCTCAACAGGTTTGGCAACATTTGTGAGGAAAACATCGGAGTTAACGTTTCGGGACCGGTGACCCTTTTTCAGAACACCAGTTGAATTAATGTCAATCAGACACTTAAGTAGGCAATGGTGAGCATTCCCCAGGGAAGACAAAGATTCCAGGGACAGATATCCCAAAGAGTGAAAATAACTGATCAATCCAAGGCTGACAGCTCTTTGCTCAGTAGCACCACCAGGGAAGTGTAGCTGCTGCTGATACTATACCCACATGATGTTGAATTTTACGATGGACACAGGGAGAGGTTAGTTCATGGGGAGGAGGGTGTGGGCAAGAGAGCTGTGTTGCAGTGAGAGAATCATGCAGGAGGAGATAAACTGTGATGGCTTGGAAAAGTAACAGCATTTGGTGGGTCACCCTTCCATATGTCTTATATGTTGCTCAAGTGCTGAGTGCAGTTAAGTGAAGAAAACTCATTGGGAGACATCAAACAAAGTCGGCAGAGTATGCTTTCTAGGTTTTCCACATTGCAAGACCCCACTGCTGCTGAGTAAATGCTTGGATGAGGTCTCTAAGTGGGCCTTCATTGATTCCTTAAGGATTTCCTTAACAATGGGTGGGAAAGCTGTCCACAGACCTTCCTGCCACAGACTTAGTCAGTATAGGGATGGGAAAGCCATAGAGTCTCTGCCCTTTACCCACCTACCCAATTAAGTGTACCTTACTCCAAAATTCACGATGGTGGAGGACATGAAATTCCATCCAAAGTGTCTGCAAAGGAAGACAAATAGTTTGTCAATGCTGGTATTAGTTTGATAGTGTATAATGTCAGAAAATGTGGGGCCTTGTCCAGTTTGGTAGGATGAATAGAGAAGCAGAATATTACTTAAATGGAGACAGACTGGGATCTGGATGGCTTTGTAACTTAATCAATGATAGTTCGCAACTGCAACACAGTTAAAGTCACCTTACTTAATAATTGCATTGGATACAGTACAGAGAAGATTCACCGGACAGATTCCTGAGGTGACAAGATGTGTTATGAGGAAAGGTTGAAGAGTGTAAGCTTGTATTCTTTGGAGTGTCAAAGAATGACAGGTGACGTTACTGAAATAGATAAGATTCGAGGAAAGGTTAACAGGGTAGATGCTGAGGGAATGTTGCCTCACATGGAGGAATCTAGAACTAGAGATTACAAATTGAAAATAAGAAGCCTTCCATTTAGGCAGAGATGAGGTGGAATTTCATTTTTAAGTATCAACAATCTTTGTACAATAATTCTGCATTTAAGCCAACAATGGAAGCTGGCTCATTTAATATGTTTAGATTGAGTTAGGCAAGAGTTAAAGCTTTTTTTTGGCAGGTAGTCATAATCACCAACAAGCTCAAGTAGTAAAATGGTATGCCTCTGCACATATTTCTTATGACCCTGTATCTGAGGAAAGAGTCACAAATAATGCAAGCCTTTACTGCAATCAGCAAAATGAATGGGTTCAGGACCTGTCAGATAATTGAAGCATTTCAAGCTTTCTTTGCTTTACTTATTGCCTAGGACATCATTGGCCGTATGTTGATGTAAGAATTCATTGACTTACAAGTATCAATGATGCTCATTATTTCATTATGGCGAGATGAATAATCAACACCTAATGAAAACTGATGAACTGATTCATCATATAATCTGTTCATGATCTTTCTTCCAAAACAGCCATGCAGTATATCTTTTTCCTCAGTTGTCAGCCTAAAGGTAGCAGTATCATCACTTCATCTACAAGTAGGAAAAGGAGATTGGTCCCAAATCCATCCCAGCCAGAACTGGATTCAATCCCCACGTTGTCAGCACCAATCTGATCCACCACAGCCATCTAGCCGGGTGACCCCTTAAGAAATCAGAGTTATTGTGTCAACATAAACTTCTATATGCATGTTTTAGTTCTGGAGCTATGAATAGTGATGATATAGACTCCTGTTTTTCTTTCCAACATATGGCTGACTGGAACTCTGTTCCACTTTGCTATAGTGTGGAGGGTTAATAACGAACTCATGTTGGGCCATATTGCAAATGCACGTTCCTCTGTCATCATATCTGAGAATGGGGTTTGAACTCAGAGCAGAATTTACTATCAAAATAAGGAATTGGTGGAAAAGTTCAGCAGGTCTGGCAGAATCAGTGAAGTGAAATCAGAGTTAACTCTTTGGATCTAGTGATCATTCCACGGAACTGATAGTAGCTTGGAAAATGTCAGTTTTCAAGCAAAAGATTGGAGGAGGGTGTTTCCAAGGAGTAAACAATAGGTGGGAATAGAGCCCAAAGAGGGAGAAGAGCAAACAAAGAAGTGGATAACAATCTGACTACGAGAGTGAATAGCTGCCAATGGAGACTATTGGTGGCAAACAATGGCTTGTCCATAATAGCAGACGATGCAATCACAAGGCCTAATATGTGGGTGGGCAAGAGCTAGAACATGGGAAAGTTCATGTCCTAAAGTTATTGAACGTAATATTGAGTCCAGAAGGCTGCAGAGTCCTGAAATGGGAAATGAGGTGTTGTTCTTCCGGTTTATAATGAGCTTCATTAGGACACTGCAGCAAATCAGGACAGAGGTGTTGGCCAGGGAGCCGGGTAGTGTGTTCAAGTTAGGCAACTAGAAGCTCAGGGTCGTTTTTGCGAGCAGAACATAGGTGTTCTGCAAAGCGGTCACCCAGTCTTACGCCTTGTTTCTCCAATGCAGAGGAGACCACATTGTGAGCAGCAAATGGAGTAGACTAGATTGTGTGAAGTGCAGGTAAAGCGCTGCTTGATCTAGCAGGTATGTCTGTGTCCGAAGATACTGAGGAGGGGGGAGGTAAATGAGCAAGTGTTACCCCTATGGCGTTTGCAGGGAAGGGTCCCATGGGATTGTGAAGGTTGGGGTTGGTGTCAGGGTTGAAGGAAGAATGGACCAGGGTGTTCCAGAGGGAATGGTCCCTATGGAAGGCAGAGAAGGGGAGGGAATGTGTGTTTGGTGGTGGCATTTCGCTGGAGTGACAGAAATGACAGCTAATGATTTTGTGGATATGAATGCTGTTGGGATGGTAGGTAAGGAAGAAAGGAATTTGCTGTTGCAGGAGGGATGACGGGGGTGATGGCAGACATGTGGGAGTTGGGTCAGACCTGGCTGAGGGCCCTGTCAACAACAGTGCTGGGGAATCTTCGGTTGAGGAAGAAGATGGACATTTCAGAGGGTCCCTTGTCAAAGTTAATATGCAACAGAGACAGAGGAACTGAGCAAATAGAAAAGAATCTTTCCAGGAAGCAAGGTGTGAGGATGTATACTCCAGATAACTATAGAGGTCAGTGGGTTTATAGTGGACATTAGTGGCCAGACTATCCCCAGAAATAGAAACAGATAAGGGAAGGGAGGAGTCAGAAATGGAAAAGGTGGAAGTGAGGGGTCCCACAGACCCCTTCGCCCACCTCTAAATCCTCCACCTGGACTCCTCCTTCTGGCCTTCTACCTGCATTCAACCCGTTCATTGAGAATTGCCGATGTGACATGGGTTGCCTCAATATCTCTGCGCAACCCACCACCCATTTCAACCTGAATCTCCCCGAACTGACTGCACTCCTGTGATCAGATCTGACTCTGGTGCACTGGCCTCTACATTGCAGAGCTCAGCACCAGCTCTCAGATACCTCCTCCTGTCTCTTCCCTTGACCATGACCCCACCATGGAATATCAGGCCATTGTATCAATTACAGTGGCTAGCCTCATTTCATTTGATGATTTCACACACTGCACCACCCCCCTCCCCCCGCCCCCACAACCATGGTGTTGAATCTAAAGAATAGATACATTTGCCAATTTAAGATTTGTTTTCTTGCCACTTGCATGATATCAGCACCCCATTTAGGGAGCTGATGTCCTAGTGGTATTATTGCTAGACTATTAATGTGGGAATCCAGGTAAATTGCTGGGGACCTTTCTTTGAACCCCATCATGGCATGTAATGGAACTTGAATTCACTACAAAATAAATCTGAAATTTAATGTCCATTCAATTATTGTTGAGTGTCAGGTAAACTCCATCTGGCTCACTAACGTCCATGAAAGAAGGAAGTCTGCCATCCTTACCTTGCCTGGCCTACATGTGACTCCAGGGCCACAAAAACACGGTTGACTCTCAACTGCTCTCTAGGCATTTAAGAATGGGCGATGAATGCTAGCCTATCCAGCAATGCCCACATCCTGTGAATGAATGAAAAAAGAAGTTTGTCTTGTGACTACAAAATAAAGGGAGCCAAAACCTGTAGAGGACCTGTTCTGTACCAAGGAAGATTTTTCAACCTGCTCCTCAGCATCCCCTAAGACTTGGTGCTTACACACTGCTGTGATCTGTTTTTAACTTTCTGTGTTGTCAATCTTACATTTTTCCTGTTCCTTATTGCCGGCCTTGTCAACTTTGAACAGCGGTTCCCTCTCTGCAATCAAATCTTAGGTTGCCCTTGAATTTCACCACCCGGGGTTGCTCTTAAATGTTTTGCCCACTTCTGTGGTCTGATGATTCCATTGGCATCATCCTTCACCCATACCACTCTGTTGATGTTGGACTTCATTCCAAATGCTTCTTGCCATTTGGACCTGTTTCTGTGGATCCAGCTTAATGACAACTTGGGTCTGAAAGTCCACTTAAATTGAGAAATTGCACATTTTTCTAAAAATGTTTAACTTGCTTGATGATTTTTTTGGAATAGGTGTCTTGATTTCCAGCATGCTTTCCAGTGAAATGTAACAAACTTTTTTTAAATGAGATCTACTTCTGATCAATGAAAAATATCCCAAATTACAAAAACATAAATGGAAATACATGGATTGTTAAGATCATATTTAGTTTTTTCACTTGAACTACTAAAACATACATTTAAAATGGAGGCAAGTTGATCTTTACATTAACTTCAATGTGAAATTTGACACCGTAGACTGCCCTTCAGTGCTGTATATCTGGTGTGTGTCCTGAGAAGACAACTACAGTAGGGTCATTCAAATGCTCATCAGTCAGATTGATTCAGAATTTGGATTTGATAAAGTTCATTGAATCATAAAGTCATACAGCACAGAACCAGACCATTTGTTTCAACCATTCTATGCTGAACATAATCCCAAACTAAACTAGCTTCACCTATCTGCTCCAAGCCATATCACTACAAACCTTTCCTATTCATGAATTTATCCAAATGTCTATTAAACATTGTAATTGGGCCCACATCCACCGCTTCGTCAGGAAGTTCATCCCAAGTGCAAACCACCCTCTATGGAAAACACCTCATGTCTTTTTTAAATCTCTCTCCTCCTACCTTATAAATGTTCCCACTAATCTTGAAATCCCTCATCCTCAGGAAGGGACACCTACTATTAAGAACATAGAACATAACAGTGCAGTACAGGCCCATCGGCCCTTGATGTTGTGCCAATCTGTGAAACTAATCTGAAGCCCATCTGACCTACACTATTCCATTATCATCCATATGTTTATCCAATGACCATTTAAATGTCCTTAAAGTTGCAGGCAGGGCATTCCACACCCTTACTACTCTGAGGAAAGAAACTCTTTCTATGCCCCTCATGGTTTTATAAACTTCTATAAGGTCACCTCTCAACCTCCTATGCTGCAGTTAATAGTTAATAGTTCCAGCCTATCCAGCTTTTCTTTATAACTCAAATCTCATATACCCAACAACATCCTGGTAAAGATAATAAAATGTGAGGCTGGATGAACACAGCAGGCCAAGCAGCATCTCAGGAGCACAAAAGCTGACGTTTCGGGCCTAGACCCTTCATCAGAGAGGGGGATGGGGGGAGGGAACTGGAATAAATAGGGAGAGAGGGGGAGGCGGACCGAAGATGGAGAGTAAAGAAGATAGGTGGAGAAGGTGTGGGTGGGGAGGTAGGGAGGGGATAGGTCAGTCCAGGGAAGACGGACAGGTCAAGGAGGTGGCGCCACCTACACAGGCACCAAACCCCACCTCTTCCTCCGGTACATTGATGACTGTATCGGCGCCGCCGCTTGCTCCCCAGAGGAGCTCGAACAGTTCATCCACTTCACCAACACCTTCCACCCCAACCTTCAGTTCACCTGGGCCATCTCCAGCACATCCCTCACCTTCCTGGACCTCTCAGTCTCCATCTCAGGCAACCAGCTTGTAACTGATGTCCATTTCAAGCCCACCGACTCCCACAGCTACCTAGAATACACCTCCTCCCACCCACCCTCCTGCAAAAAGTCCATCCCCTATTCCCAATTCCTCCGCCTCCGCCGCATCTGCTCCCACGATAAGACATTCCACTCCCGCACATCCCAGATGTCCAAGTTCTTTAAGGACCGCAACTTCCCCCCCACGGTGATTGAGAACGCCCTTGACCGCGTCTCCCGCATTTCCCGCGACACATCCCTCACACCCCGCCCCCGCCACAACCGCCCCAAGAGGATCCCCCTCGTTCTCACACACCACCCTACCAACCTCCGGATACAACGCATTATCCTCCGACACTTCCGCCATTTACAATCCGACCCCACCACCCAAGACATTTTTCCATCCCCACCCCTGTCTGCTTTCCGGAGAGACCACTCTCTCCGTGACTCCCTTGTTCGCTCCACACTGCCCTCCAACCCCACCACACCCGGCACCTTCCCCTGCAACCGCAGGAAATGCTACACTTGTCCCCACACCTCCTCCCTCACCCCCATCCCAGGCCCCAAGATGACATTCCACATTAAGCAGAGGTTCACCTGCACATCTGCCAATGTGGTATACTGCATCCACTGTACCCGGTGCGGCTTTCTCTACATTGGGGAAACCAAGCGGAGGCTTGGGGACCGCTTTGCAGAACACCTCCGCTCAGTTCGCAACAAACAACTGCACCTCCCAGTCGCAAACCATTTCCACTCTCCCTCCCATTCTCTTGATGACATGTCCATCATGGGCCTCCTGCACTGCCACAATGATGCCACCCGAAGGTTGCAGGAACAGCAACTCATATTCCGCCTGGGAACCCTGCAGCCATATGGTATCAATGTGGACTTCACCAGTTTCAAAATCTCCCCTTCCCCCACTGCATCCCTAAACCAGCCCAGTTCATCCCCTCCCCCCACTGCACCACACAACCAGCCCAGCTCTTCCCCCCCACCCACTGCATCCCAAAACCAGTCCAACCTGTCTCTGCCTCCCTAACCGGTTCTTCCTCTCACCCATCCCTTCCTCCCACCCCAAGCCGCACCCCCAGCTACCTACTAACCTCATCCCACCTCCTTGACCTGTCCGTCTTCCCTGGACTGACCTATCCCCTCCCTACCTCCCCACCCACACCTTCTCCACCTATCTTCTTTACTCTCCATCTTCGGTCCGCCTCCCCCTCTCTCCCTATTTATTCCAGTTCCCTCCCCCCATCCCCCTCTCTGATGAAGGGTCTAGGCCCGAAACGTCAGCTTTTGTGCTCCTGAGATGCTGCTTGGCCTGCTGTGTTCATCCAGCCTCACATTTTATTATCTTGGAATCTCCAGCATCTGCAGTTCCCATTATCTCTCAACATCCTGGTAAATCTCTTTGAACCCTCTTTAGCTTAATAGTATCTTTCCTATAACTGAATGACCAGAACTGCGGTAAGTATTCCAGAAGAGGCCTCATCAATGTCCAGTATAACTTCAACATGACTTCCCAAATCCAATAAACTGAGCAGTGAAGCTAAGTGTGCTAAATGACTTTTTAAATCACCTCATCTATACGTGATGCAAACTTCAAACAATTATGTACCTGAACTCCTAGGTCCCTCTGCTCTACAACACTACCCAAGGCCCTACCGTTTATTGTGTAAGTCCAACACCTCATTTGGAAAGGTGCATTCGCAAGAATGGATAGAACCAATTAAAGAAGCCACTTTCATTGCTAATTTGTGGATATTGATGCACTTTCCAGTATCTGTTAGAATCCAGAATATTGTAGCAGATTGTGTTGATTTTGACAGAATGCCATTTTGATGGTGGAGAATCTTCAATTCCAAAGTGACACAATTAAAGTTAAGTGGAACACTAATTTGTTCAGAATTGTCACAAACAGTCACTTCCATGAAAGGATTTGAAGTAAGCATCACAAAGTTCTAGCTGTTTAAAATTGTCAAATCTGTTGCTGAACTCTTGGCTAAACCCGGTCAGGGAATTGCTGCACTTGTCAATACCCAAGCTCCCAACAACAGCTTCATTTTCTGCCAGTGTTTGGAGGACAGAAGGTAAATGTTACATTTTCCTTTTCTAGCTTGTTGTATTGGAAGCTTAAGTCTCAACATGTAAGCGCTCACTGCATTAATCATATCAGCAATTGTTTTCTGTTTCCCTTGCAATTCACAGTTCAGGGCACTCAATCTCTCTGTCATATCCCTTAAAGAAAAAAGAAAAACAAGCAGGCACGCAATGTTTGACAATTGAATGGCACTTTGTATCTTGACCCCATGGAAAACTTTTATCAGAAATCAAAGCTAAGAAATTAATGCAGTACTTTTCCTCTATTAAACCAAGGGATTTCAGTGTGCAGCAAAAGAACACCACATTCAGACATCAGTTTAAGAAGTTACTTAAAGTTTCAATGATGTTTGGCCTTTGCATGAATCAAATTAATAATTCTAACAACAAAAGTCAGTGTGATCAATCTCCATTACTTTGACACATATTACCTATTGACAAATAATACAGTGGTAGCTCAAGAAAAAAGGGAAATCGGGGTCTTTACACATCGCAATGAAAATGGCATGACACTCAATTTTGTGCACCATTGTTTGTTTTTGCCACTAGCTTCTCCAATAGCATGTTCTTTTTTCCAAATAGCTCTTGACCTCATTGCAAATATCGACTTCTCTGGTTGTGAATTTCAGAAGCAACAATGTTGAGACTTTAATGGTGATGTCTTCAAATTTCACTTCAACATAACATTTCCAGCTGGGCAGCATTGCTTCTGTCTATCAGTGCATTACATCAAATAGTAAACCTCTTACTTCAACACAAAATTACTCACTAAATGACATGTTGGCTGTTAACTCATACCTCTTGCCACAGTGTTTGCTCCTAAGTGCACATCCAAAGCGGCAAATGAATTTCAGGGATGCTTTTGAAATCTCAGATTAAGGACTAAGGTATCAAAATCATCGAGCCCTTCACGATCACACTGCCTGTAAATGTTGCCTTTTCTTGGTCAGAAGCTTTGAAAGATGCCTCTGTTGCCACATTAGTTTTCTTAGACGGTTTTAAAAAACAAGGATTGCTATCTCTATAATACAGTTATAACACACTTACTTTTTGTGACCACAGACTATTGTTAATTAATTCTGAAAATGTTTAGGCATTTTACAGCCTCTAGGATTCAACACGGAGTTCTACAACTTCAGAGAATGACCTCTGCCTTCCATTCTGAATACTCCTCCCTCTCTGACAACAGCATTAGAAAAATCAATTTCCAGCCTGTTTCACTTCAAATCACGTCAGACTCGAAACATTAAGGCCATTTCTCACTCCACAGCTTCTGCCAAAGCTGCCGAGTTTCTGCAGAATTTTCTGCTTTATTACAGTAATTAGATCAAGTCCTCTGAGCTACTCCTCTGACACTACACATTTTTCCAATAAATTATTAAAGGAAAAGAAAATTACCGGTGACTTACACTGCAAGTGGTCTCTGTTGTGGCTCAACAGAAGTCATTCAGATAGAAATGGTGAACATGAAGATGAGCGTCAATGATATCACAGGAAGCAGGGATAGGAGGCAACTGGTAAAGACAGAGAAGACAATGGTAGACTTCTTAAAATAGTTAGAGCCATGATGGAAGGAACTGGGAACAGAGTTTGAGGGGTAAAAAGAACAGGTGAATAAGTTAATGAAAATTGATCTAACGAAAAGTAATTGAGCTACCTATTACTGAGTTGAGATGGAGTAATGAGAAGGTAGATATAATGAGCATTAGGATGGAGCAGGATAAATATTAGAGAGTGGTGTGAGAACAGACTCGAGACTAGTAAACTCAGAGATAGTAACAAATTGAGTCAGAAATAAGGCAGTGTGGAGCTGGAGGAACACAGCAGGCCAGGCAGCATCAGGGGAGCAGAAAAGTTGATGTTTCAGGTCAGGACCCTTCTTCAGAAATGGGGGACAGGGAAGGAAGCTCCAAAATAAATGGAGAGAGGAGAGGTAGGGGTGGGGAAGGTAGGTGGGATGGTGATAGGTGAGTGCAGGTAGGCAGTAGTGGGGATTGATCAGTGAGGTGGGAGAAGTGGATAGGTGGGCGAGAAGATGGACAGGCTGTGTCAGGGCAAGGAGGCAGGGATGAGACGGAGGGTCGGTCATGGGATGAGCCTGGTGGTGGGGAGATTTTATTGACTTAAAATTAGATTTAAAAATATTTGAGTCTCTTACTACTGACAGAAGAGGTTGAGGGCAGAGGTGATAGGCCCAATGAAACTATCACTAATGAAGCAAAGGAATTCTGAATTTCTCTTAACTTCTTTTATGACCGCGGCATAGAGTGGAGATTGTACAAGACAGAAAGGAAGTAAGTTTAAAGATTTTAAAAAATAGGAACAGGAGTGGGCCATTTGGTCCTTAGAATATGCTCTGCCATTCAAAACCTTCATAGTTGACCTTCTACCTACAACTCCACTTTTCTGCTATTCTCAATATCACTGATTCCCTGAAAGATCGAAAATCTTTCTACCTGAGTCTTGAACATACTCATAGATGAAGTATCCACAATCCTCTGAAATAGCAAATTCCACCGTGTTATCTCATCTCAATCCCAAATAGCAATCCCTTCATCCTGAGGCTGTTAACCTGGTACTGTTCAGACATGGAAACACCTCTCAGTCAATTCAGATTCCTTCGTATTTCTATGAAGGTACCTCTAATTCCGTTAAACTCCAAGAGTATAAGCCTGATTTTACTCAGCATCTCATTAGCAATGCTTTAATCCCAGGAACTAATTCAGTGAATTTTTGTTGTAGGTCTGTGGCCAGTATAGGACTTATTGCGATGGATGTTGAAAGTATATTTCCTCAAGTGGGAGAGACTATAACAAAGCAGCACAGTTAAAAAAAATTAAGAGGTGACCCTATTTAAGATGGAAATGAAGAAAATTTATTTTCTCTCCGAGGGGGTTGTGTGTCTTTTAAAGTCTTTTCCTGACAGTAGTGAAGGTGGAGTCATTGAACATTTCTAAGACAAAGATATATAGACTCTTGATTAACAAGAAAGTCAAAGATAATAGGAGGCAGATTGGAATGTGGAGTTGTGCATGCAATCATATCAGTCATGATGTTAATGAATGGTGGAGAAAGCTTAAGGCATTGAATGATCTACTTGGACTCCTAATTTGAATGCTTTTATATGCTTCCTTAGATAATACAATCAGAAATCTACACACCACACCAGCTTTGTTTAGACAGAAGTCCTGACGCAAGATTCCTTCTTCTTGTTCACCAGTCCCCTTGTGAAAAAGGTCAACGTGGCATTTGTCTTCTTATTTACACTGTGCCTGTTCCCCTTGTGTGAGCATACTGAAGTATTTCTGAACGCCAACATTTAAAGGTTTCACACCTCTTAAAAATACTCTGCTTCTTACCATCGAACAATGATGCATGAGTTTCTATTGTTTATTCCTAATCATCTGAGACTGTAAACCATGTTTCCAGAACTTATGTGGCTGTTTCTTTGAAGCTATGGCAAGCAAACAGAACAGACCTCATGAAAATTTATCCATGTGACATTTAGATGTAGATTGAAAAAAATATTAAATGTATTTAGAAAACACAATTCTTTTCTATGATGTAGCTGGAGGTAAATATACTTTGATGTGACATTTAGCCCTAAGGAATAACGTGACAACATAAAATAGCAATTTTGGAATTGTTTGCTTTATTCGAATGGTGATTTGTTATGCTATGACCCTGTACATTAACCTACACAATAAGTCATTAAGTCCCAATGAGTCTCTTAGGATGATGTAATTCTGCTTAATGAAATATAGTAGGCCATTCTTGCCTCAGGAGCCAAGAGTTTGGTCTCTAACACGTTTCTTCCACCTGACCAAAACTATGCCTATTGATTGTACAAGAGCACAGTTTAAGGGTTTCTATTAATCACGATACATATTCAAATGTATTGCATTATGACTATAAATCTCTCAGTGTATAATTAGTTCAGACATTGAATTTTTAAAATGTATTTAAAATGTACATTGAACTGAGACATTTATAGCATGTAGGAAATGCAAGTTGCAGTATACATTTCATGTAAATGATTCAGCAGCTAACATATAGGTTTTAGAGTAGATTTGTAACTCGGGTTGTGGATGTTGTGGTTGGTTGGCTCGCTGAACTTGTTTGTTGTTCAGCAGACGTTTCATTACCCTGCTGGGTAACATCATCAGTGCAGCCTCCAATGATGTGCTGTTGAGTTTTCCTGCCTGATATTTAAACTCTGAAGTATCTTGAGCTGGATTACCTCACTTCTGGTTTTCCTCCACAATGGAGTGTATATGGGGTCAAGTTCCATGTGTTTGTGATGGCTTTCTTCGTGGAGTACCAAGCTTCTAGGAATTCCTATGCTTGTCTCTGCTTTGCTTGTCCCAGGATCTTGGTGTTGTCCCAGTCGAGTTGGTGGTTCTCCTTATCCATGTGGATTGAGATGAGTGAGTATTGGTTGTGTCTTTTTGTAGCCAATTGATTTCTTATACCCTTATCGTTGATTCCCTTCCTGTTTGCCCAATGCAGTGTTTGTCACAGTCTCTGCAGGGAATCTTGTATATGACATTGGTCTTGTCCAGTGTGGGTAGTGGACCTTTGGTTCAAGTGAGTAGTTGTTGTCGGATTGATGAGGGTTTGTGCACTATTCTGATGCCCAGTGGTCATAGGAGTCTTGTTGTTAGTTCCTATGGGTTCCTGATGTAGGGTAGTATGATGAGCGTGTCAGGGTGTGTAGTATCTTCCTAGTGTCATTCATTCAGTTGGCATCTTCTGATCAGTTTTTTGGATATCCACTATCCTTGAACACCTGGAGCAGCTATACTTCTTCTTCTCGGTGTAGCTCTGTACTCCTGCAATATTGTTGTTGCCCATTTAAATAATATTCTCATACAGCTTTGTTTGTGTGTGTTAGAATGGTTCCTGTTGAAGTTCAGTACTTGGTCAGTCTGTGTGTGTGGCTTTCCTGTGTACATGGATAAGGAGAACCACCAATTCATTTATGAATCTGTCTTTCTTCAGGTTAGAACTAGAGGTGTTTACAGCTTTTAAAAGTTTGCAATCCACTGTTTTATAACAGCAGTTCCTGAGGTTCTTTACTCACTAAGTCAAAGAGTAGAAGGAGACCATTTGGCTTTTTGGGTCTGCATTGGCTCGCTGAATGAGCATTGAGACTCAGGGCCATTCTCCTGCCTTTTCGCTGTAACCTTCATACTGTTTCTATTCAAATAAGTATCCAATACTCTCTCAAATACCTTTCTCAAACTCACCACCACCACCACCACACTTGCAGACAGTGCATTACACACCTTTGCTAGGATGTAACTAACCCATCCATACTAGGCCAACTGTATCTGTTTTATTGTCACCATTTGCTCAGTGCAGACCAGGATTTTAATTTCACATGGCCCTGATGTGTAGTGATCAGCATTTATGTTAAATAATCAACTGAGCTGCAGGGAAATAAGAGAGGAAATTTCACTCTAACAAACCTGCATATCCATTAAAATCATTTTCATTTTAAACCAGTTACCATTGGGACTAACTGCAGCTGAAGTTGCCCCTTCTTATTAAACCTTTCATTCAACATGCAATAAGTTCAGTGGAAACCACAGAAAATTCTTATGCAGGAGAAATGCTGAATATGCTAAACAAAAGAAGCTTGAAAGCAAATGACCCCCTGACACTATAAATGTTTGCATGGCCTTGATTTTGGAGCCAAAATTAATTTATTCCTAACTAATCTGAGCAACAGAAACAAAGTTGCCCAGATCTTGTCATCAGGATCAGGAACCAAATTTTCACATCTCCGATGGAGAGAAAGGATACCTATCTTTAGATGAGTTCTCCCTGTAAATTTCTCTGGCTGAGATCCTTCTCCTCCAAAGCAACAGCTGACAAAACTAGGATTCACCAAAAACAGAAGATCAAAGTGGATACCACATCCCCTTTCTCAGCAGTAGTGCTTTTTTCTGTGATTTAATTGTCCTGTAGCCATTTTGAGAGCTAATGAGAAAGGGTATGTTTGTAAACTATGTGTGAGCTGGGGTGTCAGGTGGGGAAGGGGTTAGAGTGGAATGTGTGTGAGGAGTGTAGGAGGATAAGGAGTTAAGGTCCTATGTGCAGGTAGTTCTGCTTTAATGCTGGTTTTGTTAGCGTGAATTGGTTGTAACATGATTGACGAATAGGGATGCTAATGTATGACATGAACTTTCTGCTGTACAGGCATAGCAATTTTCTATAGTGTTTCCCTATAATGCAATTTTCTCTGGCCATTTTCTATTGCGCGAGGTCGCAGAAGAACGCAACTATCACATTATTACCTGTAAGTGCATGAGTGGTTAGGATAACTTGAAGGTTCAGGATAAATGGATTTGTGAGTTGGGCATTCGGGTCTGGTGGAGCTAGGTGAGTGAGGGTGTGTTGGTTCAGACAGGAGTATTGGTGCTGTGGAGTCAAGGTTGTCAGGTCAAGGGAGTCAGGTTTGATTGGTGGAAAGGGTTCTTGGTCTATGGGTGAGTCAGTGGTGAATTGAAGGTTGATGTTGGATCTTGCTGGGTCAGAGGAGTATCAGTGTGGGGGAGGATAGGTTAATGAAGGTGATAGGGAATTGTGGGGAGTAGGGTGAGTGTGGCAGGGGTCAGGAGATGGGAGAAGTCCAGACAATGCTTGGTGATTTTTATGTGAACTGGGGTGTAGGGGCAAGGGGAGAGTGTGTCAGCTGTTGTTAGGCATTAGGACTCAGGGTGCTGTCAGTGGGGAGCCAGTGATTTGAGTGGAGTCTAACAGGGTCGTAGAAGGACTCAGAAAGGTCAAAGGTGGGTTGGATGCTCAGTTTGCTAGTTAGCCAGGAGTTAGAACAGATTTAATCCTCTAACTATTCCAAGGAATCTATTAAGCTTAGGTGAATCAGAACCCTCTGAAACTTCTGACTCTAACTCAGAGTTAGGGCTTTATGAAACGATTCCAATGGTGGCTAATTGCCCTGAGAAAATTTCAACAACCCAGCAATCCCTGTGGGGTTGGCTGCATTAGGATTTCTGCAAACATGCAACTCCAATCTATGCTGCTGGGATGACTATCGCCCCATTGGATTCCTGGGTCAACACTCTCCACTGCAGACTGATGCACTCTGCTGCAAGCCTGATCTCCTTGAATTAGATGCTGCACCCCATTCTCTGACAATGGCCTGACCACCCTCCATACCAGTCACCGGCTGAATCTCCATATTTTCCAAACCATTGTACCTACTGAACCCAGGATTCAACTCTTTCCTGCATCTGAAAACCCCACCACTATTCTCACCACCCTTAGCATGCATTCATTAAACTGAGGCCCTATCCAGCTGACACTTACAACCTGCCACCATTCTACCTGATTCAGCTGATATTCTAATGTTTCCACACAGATGCTCTTTGCTGGTGGATTCATGGTTACTGCACAGGCTGACTTTTTAAAAAAAAACCCTTTCAAAGAGTCTCAGGGCAGAAGGCGTCTAATAGCGAGTGATACATTTTAGTCAATCAGTGCCAGCAATAGAATTTCTAACCCTTATCAGAATATCTGGGCCATTGAAATGAACAAAAAATGGTCTTGGATGTCTCCTTGAGTGTCTTGGGTCCAGTGGTGAAAGAAGTCATTAGAGATATGTCGAAGTCAAAAAGGAACTGCAGATGCTCGAGAATCCGAGATAACAAGATGTAGAGGTGAATGAACACAGCAGGTCAAGCCGCATCTTAGGAGCAGGAAAGCTGATGTTTTGGGCCTAGATGAAGGGTCTAAGCCCGAAACGTCAGCTTTCTTGCTCCTAAGATGCTGCTTGGCCTGTTGTGTTCATCCAGCTCGACACTTTGTTATCTACCTTATAATACTATTTGGTTTTTGTATGAACAAGATAACATATGACCTTGTAAAATTCAAGAAGATCTCCAAGACACAGGAATTCTTGAGCTCAAACCATCTTTTTCAAAACAACTATAAAGATATTTTTGGTAAAATTTAACAAGTTGAATCATACCATTGTTAAACATGCCCATCCAACTGCTTGACATGGGAATGCACAATTTAGGCTCTTTTTCTAGGACAGTGCAGAATCTGTATCTCACTATATATTTCACTAAACTTCAATATGTGCATCTTGGGAGATCAATCTTAATGACTGTTTTCATAGCCAATTGAAAGCTTGTGTTCCTTTGAAATCATAATCTACCCTATAAGCTTCACGCCACTCACTTTTTATATAGGCATTAATTATGGACAACCTGAAAATGACAGCTTCTAACAAACATAAACAACAGATCTCAAGGTATTTTTAACTGTCAAATTATTTGAAAAATCATTTATAACACAGGAGCCAATTCAAAAAGCTTCAGTGGAACCTGAAGAATTTAATGGTATAAGAAAGAATGAATGATGCTGGCGGTATAAATGCAGATGCCCTGGTTTTATTATCAGTTCATAGAATCATAGAATCCCAACAGTGTGGAAGCAGGCCATTCAGCCCAATGAGTCCACACTGACCCCCACCTCTTCACCACCCCCCCTACCCAAAGAGCATCCCACACAGCTCCAAACCCTGCCCTATCCATGTAACCCTGCAATTTCCATGGCCAGTCCACCCAACCTGCACACCTTTGGACTGTGGGAAGAAACTGGAGCACCCAAAGAAAATCCACACAGACATGAGGAGAATGTACAAAGTCCACACAGACAGTCCATTGAAGAAATTGAAAAGCCTACTGAAGAGTTGAGAATATTTTGAAAGATAAGTCACTTGAGGTGCTGTATTATAATGTAGATGTGCTTCTCATGTCGTAATTCAGCAATAGGATCAAGATAGTTTGACCTTTATATTGACAAGCCTTGTGTATTTATTCATATGCATTACAGTGATGTCCGATAGAGAGAGCACAAAAATGTTATAAAATGCCCTGGCAACCCATAGTCTTTTCTTCTTTGATTTAAATGGCTCTGACTGATATAAAACATCAAAACCTGCTTTTTTTAAATATGCTGTCTTAAATTTTGGTTTTGACCCTTGTAAAATTCCAAGACTATGGGCTATGTGCTGGAAAATGGGATAAGACCGTAAAATATAGGAGAGAATTTGACCATTCAATCCATCGAACCTG
Organism: Stegostoma tigrinum; assembly: GCF_030684315.1. Taxonomy (NCBI): domain Eukaryota; kingdom Metazoa; phylum Chordata; class Chondrichthyes; order Orectolobiformes; family Stegostomatidae; genus Stegostoma; species Stegostoma tigrinum. The sequence continues at coordinate 35,877,295 of NC_081373.1, read as the reverse complement.
CTCCACCATTCAGTCATGGCTGATGTGTTTCTCAACCCCATCCTCCTGCTTCGTCACTTGTTCATGCCCCAAATTGTAATGCTGAAGAAATCTGAACCTCTATGTGACCCTTTTTTTGGTCTATGCTGTTCCTCTCTACCTCAGAATTGGCCTGTGATACTAAAGCACACTAATGGTTAAGTTATCCTGGGGCAATTGTAGGGAGAGCTGCCTGGTTAATTGTTAACCAGCTCCCTGGTTCTGACACTGGGCTTATGTAGTAGAATGTGGTGTGATGGAAAACACAGGAGGCAGATGCTTCAGAGGAAAAGAAAACACTGATTTTATTGAACAAACAAGCAAATTGAATATATTTACAGAAAAACAAGAAAATGAATATTAAAACCTGTCTATCTCTGACTGAAACCTTGTCTCCCAGTTTATTTAACTCACTGTTAAGCTTTGTAGCTAAGACTTGATACATTGGGTAAATAAATAGTGGGTGGCTGTTACTTATGCTAATAGGGGAAGACAGAGAGGGATTACCGTCTGGCCCCAAGTCCTATTCCACTTCTCTTCTTCCTTAGAGCTGCCCTACACCGTTAGCCCCAAGCCATCCCTTCCCCTGTCTAAGACAAGCCAAGTTGGGTACACAGTCTTGATGGCCTTAGGCTCACCCAAGAGTGAAAACATGGTTTTGACTGGCTCTTGTCTGTCATCTCTTGCCGTAGCTGGGACTCTGCGAAGGACCGCAGGCATTGGTAACAAGTCAGTTTCATGGTGTCCGCTAATGTGGTTAGATTGTGAGACCAACCCAGTGACTTCCTTGGTTTTTCTTTCTTCTCTTGGTGGTCCTTGCAAGTTGGTTGTTGTTGTGGAAGGTGGTGCCCCGGTCGGCCCTTCATGTCTCTGGATACCTTCGTTTGCTTCCAGATGTCGAGTGGATCTTCGTAGTTAGTTGCTGGTGTTCAACGGTTGGTATCGCAGTGCTGGTCTCACAGAGCCTGAATTCTCAGTGCCCCACTTACAGTGCAGGACTCTCGGTACACTCGCTCTCTTCCTCTTCTCATCTTCCTTCACTCACTTCTCTTTCCTTCACTGCTGGGCTGTACTTGGGGTCTCCAGTTATATCCAACTGCAGGCAACCCCCCACCTTATATCCCGCTAAATCTGTTCAGTTATTGTTCCTTCCTCTCTAGGCTGAATAGGCTTCCTGAGCACTGGAGCAGGTGTGAATCATTCCTCAGTGACGTGAATGGTTTTGACAGTTTTGGAAAGTCCAGCATTTCCCTTGGATGGGTATCTGTTCACTGTCGCATAGTGGTATGAATGTCTTTTTTACATCCGAGGTGAAACAGGTTTGCATATGTTGCAAGATGACAAAGTGTGGAGCTGGATGAACACAGCAGGCCAAGCAGCATCTCAGGAGCACAAAAGCTGATGTTTCAGGCCTAGACCCTTCATCAGAGACCCTTCATCATCCTCTCTGAAGAAGCATCTAGGCCCGAAACGTCAGCTTTTGTGCTCCTAAGATGCTGCTTGGCCTGCTGTGTTCATCCAGCCCCACACTTTGTTATCTTGGATTCTCCAACATCTGCAGTTCCCATTATCACTTGCATATGTTGCACATTAGTATGGGATGTTTAGTATTTTTGTGCCTGAGCACTGATTGGTTATTGAATGGCTTTATACCTCTGTAGGCTCCAAAGGGTCTGAAGTTTCTTGTTTCCCACAGGTAGGCTCGCATTGTTTTTAGCTGGGGCATACATGGGGGTCTTCACTTACTTTTCTGCAAGCTAAGTCCCATTCCAGACATCTGCCCATGGACTTGTATATTTCCCGAGCTGTCCCAGCCAGCCTTTTCCTGGGTCAGTTGCAGCCCGTTGGTTTCTGCAGTCTGAAAAGTTCAGTGAATTTAATCCAATGTAATTTCCACAATTCTGCCTTCAGAGGGTTTTAATCCCAGGCTATGTCCATAAACTGATGGGGATTTTTGCCCCACCTTACAAAATAATAGTTTATACTACAACAAAAACAAAAAAGCACTTACACTGTAAAATGTCCATTTTAGGTGCTTCACAGGACAGCAATGAGATTAACAACTGACAATGAGCCAGTGAATGTGACTTTAGGATTGATGGTAATAACTGAGGCAAAGAGGTAGGTTTTAATAAATAATTTTCGAGAAGGAGAATGAAGTGGATAAGTGGGGAGGTTTAGAGATGGAATTCCACTGCCTGGGACACAGATGCCTTAAAGCCTAGCTGCCAATAGTGGAATGAAGAAGGTAATATTTGAAAAAGAAATCAGACTTGAAGGAACACAGGAATACTGTAAAGTAATAGAGCAAGGAAGATTTTATAAAGAAAGGAAGGAATGAGGCCAAGGGCAGATTGAAACACCAGAACGATCATCTTAGAACCACGGCATTGGTGAAATGCCAAAGAATGTATGTCAGTCAGCACAAAGAAAATGGATGAATGGAATTTGATACGAGTTGTGGATGGCCTAAAGTCTGAGTAGGGTCAATGTTCAGAAGCTGTTGGGGAACTCATTGGATTGATTAAGTTGGTAGATAACAAAGGCATCTCAGTAGAAAGTAAGTGAGATATTGCAGAGATTGAAGGAAGCTGTCCTGATAGTGGAGGATATGGAGTTGGAAGATCAAATCAGGATCAAATAGGTATCAAATTCACAAACAGTCTGGCACAACCTCTGGCAAAAAGAGTGGCCAGAGGTTACTTAATATAATCCCCTTATTTACATCAATCCACTATTTTAAGGGAAGGATTAAATTCATTTAACTTCATAGTTCTATGTCTATGCTAATATTTGGGCACCAAATTACAGGAATATATTCAAATATGAGTTTTCTCCAACACTTCAAAGATGATGAACTTATATACAAATATATCAACTTACAAATTAGGAGCAGAAGAAGACCACACAGCTTCCTGTACATGCTTCGTTATTCATTTAGATTATGGCTGATTTGATTACTCCATATTCCTCCTGACCCCCCCAATAAACTTTCACCTTTGCTTAGCAAGCATCTAAAAGATCTTAAAAGACTATGCTTCCGTTGGTAGAGTTCCAGAGACTCACAATTGTTGTAGGATAAACAAATTCTCATCATGTCTGTCTTAAATGGCTCATCTTTTTTTAAAAACAGTGTAGAATTTCCACTCAAAGAAACCTCAGGCTGAATCTTAATGTTTTTAAGTGCCAATTCTATTAGATTTTTGGGATTTCCTGCCATATCTTACTAAACCTGCCTTATTAACTGGTAAGACATGGATAATGTGAGGATGCAAATAAGTGCTAAGTAAGCAAATGCTCAGATAGCAAGTGAGTAGCCCTGAGGAGAACCTGGTCCAAGCCACGAACTGGGATCCTGCCCATGTGCACAAAGTATCCTTGCAGCAGCCTTTCAATGCTAGTTGCTCCAACACCCTGGGTGCAGGTTCGTGCTTCGTCAGCAGCTGCAAATGGGTCAGAGAGGTGCCACGAGGATCATAAGGGGTTTGTAAACATCAGATGTCAATGACTATGTACAAAAGGATGTGTGAAAATAGTGCCCATGGATTGCACCCTGAGATGCTGCTCGGTCCTCAGTAACACCTCAGAGGGAGGTAATGGCCTAGTGGTATTATTGCTGGACTGTTAACCCAGAGACCCACATAATGTTTCGGGAACCTGGGTTTGAATCCTGCCAGGGCAGATAATGGAATTTGAATTCAATAACTATCTGGAATTAGGAATCTAATGATGACCGTGAATCCATTGCCAAATGTCAGTAAAACCCATCTGGTTCACTAACATCCTTTCGTGAAGGAAATTGCCTTCCTTACCTGGTCTAGCTCACACATGGCTCCAGACCCACAACAATGTGGTTGACTTTACTTAATTGAAACATATAAAATAATCAGAGGGTTAGATAGGGTGGATAGGGAGAGCCTTTTTCCTAGGATGGTGACGGCAAGCACGAGGGGGCATAGCTTTAAATTGAGGGGTGAAAGATATAGGACAGATGTCAGAGGTAGTTTCTTTACTCAGAGAGTAGTAAGGGAATGGAACGCTTTGCCTGCAACGGTAGTAGATTCGCCAACTTTAGGTACATTTAAGTCGTCATTGGACAAGCATATGGACGTATATGGAATAGTGTAGGTTAGATGGGCTTGAGATCGGTATGACAGGTCGGCACAACATCGAGGGCCGAAGGGCCTGTACTGTGCTGTAATGTTCTATGTTCTATGTTCTATGACTCTTAACTGCCTCTGGGCAATTGGGGATGGGCAATAAATGCTGCCGAGCCAGTGATGCCCTCATTCCATGAATAAATAAAGGAAAAAAAAACAAAGGCTCCTCACAGCAGCCAGTACCTCTTCTAACTTCCATGTGAAGAATTTTTGATGCCAAATTTGTTCTTCGGTAAAATGGGAAGTTGAATATTAATGGGGCAAGTTATACCATTAATGAAGTGTTTAACAAGTTATAATTCCTTCATTATGCAACTCAATACCGCTAGCAAGAAACTCACACTGCTGCCTAGCAGATGCACAAAAGATGTGATGAGTTTCTCAGACATTGAGATATGTGCTTGATTCTGCTATAAATCCAGGCATAGCCAATGTCATTCAGACTCCAACAATTTTCCAACTATCATTCCTGCATCCACCATATAAGACCCTTCAACATCTTATACATTTTACTCAAGTTGCCTCTTACTCTTATAAATTCCACTGGATACAAGGCTCGTCTGTTCAAACTTTCCTTCTAAGAAGCCCACCCATTCAATGTAATTGTCTAGGACGAATTCTCTGACCTACTTCCAAAGCATTTACATCCTTCCTTATATAATGTGACCAATTCTGCACACAAGATGCCAGCCTGTAGTTTCATCAAAACCCTTTTCAGTGAAGAGTTATTCAATTCCCTTTGCAGTAAACAATAACTTTCTATTAGATTAGATTAGATTCCCTACAGTGTGGAAACAGGCCCTTCTTGCTGCAGCCTGTGTACTGACCTTTTGTATTTCATGTACGTGGACATCCAGATCCTCATGCATCTCACAGCTCTGCAAACTCTCACCACTTAAATAATATGTTTCTTTGTTAGTCTTCCCATGAAAATGAAAAATTTCACATTTTCCCACAGTCGCAGTTCTTTACCTACTCATTTAACCTACCTCTTTCACTTTGTCACTTAATTATGTCCTCTTCACTATTTACTTTCCTGCCCATTATTCTAATATCTGTAAATTTAGCAACCATATCTTCAGCCCCTTCTTCCAAGACATTTACATAAATTGCAAAAAGTTGACATCCCAGCACTGCACCCTGTTGCATATCACTCTTTACAGATTAACAACCAGAAAATGACTGAATTATTCCTACTTATTGTTTTCGCTGAGCTAACCAATCTTCCATCCATGCCAATATGTTACTCGCTACACCACAAGCTTTTATATTCTGTAATTATCTTTGATATGGCACCTCATCAAATAATTTCTTGAAATGTAAATAGAGTGCACCCTTAAGTAATCCTGTATACACAACAAATGTTCTTTGTTTAAACAATTCAAATAACTTGGTCAAATGTGATTACGTTTTCAGTAAATCATGCTGATTCTATCTGGTTACTCTGAAGTGCTCTTTAATATTTTTGTAATTGCTCCTAACATCTACCCCATGGCAGTTAACTAGCCTGCAGTTTCTTTCTTTCTGTCATCCTACCTTTTTGAATAATGAGTTGCATTGTTATTTTCAAATCTATTGAAAGCTTCCCTGTATCGAGAGAATTTTGGAAAAGTGAAACCATTGCATCAATCATTTCACTTTTCACTTGCTATTACTTTTCAGCCCAAGGATGAAGTCCAGCAGGACTCAGTGCCCTGTAGCCTGCAGCTCCAATAGACAATAGGTGCTGGAGTAGGCCATTTGGCCCTTCGAGCCAGCACCACCATTCATTATGATCATGGCTGATCATTCACAATCAGCATCCTGTTCCTGCCTTATCCCCATAACCCTTGATTCCACTATCTTTAAGAGCTCTATCTATCTCTTTCTTGAAACTATCCAGAGAGTTGGCCTCCACTGCCTTCTGGGGCAGAGCATTCCATATATTCACCACTCTCTGGGTGAAGAAGTTTCTCCGCAACTCTATTCTAAATGGCCTACCTCTTATTTTTAAACTGTGTCCTCTGGTTCTGGACTCCCCTATCAACAGAAACATACTTCCTGCCTCCAGATAGTCCACTTCCTTAATAATCTTATATGTCTCAATCAGATCCCCTCTCATCCTCCTAAACTCAAGTGTATACAAGCCCAGTCGCTCCAATCTTTCAACATATGCTAGTCCTGCCATTCTGGGAATTGACCTCGTGAATCTACGCTGCACTCCCTCAATAGCCAGAATGTCCTTCCTCAAATTTGGAGACCAAAACTGTACATCATACTCCAGGTGCGGTCTCACCAGGGCCCTGTACAGCTACAGAAGGACCTCTTTGCTCCTGTACTCAATTCCTCTTGTTATGAAGGCCAGCATGCTATTAGCTTTCTTCACTACCTGCTGTACCTGCATGCTTGCTTTCATTGACTGATGTACAAGAACACCCAGATCTCGTTGAACTTCCCTTTTACCTAACTTGACTCCATTGAGATAGTAATCTGCCTTCCTGTTCTTGCCACCAAAGTGGATAACCACACATTTATCCACATGAAACTGCATCCAACAATTTGCTTAGCACCACTTACCTGGTGATTGTAACGTTCTTGAGTTCCTCCCTCCCTTCCAGTTACTGATTTCCAGCTGTTTCTGGCATGTTATTTGTGTCAGATAATGTGAAGACTGCTGTAAAGCTCCTGAAAATTTATCAGCCATTTCCTTACTTTTCATTATTGGTTACAAACTCACGTTGTTAACTCTTGTCATTTTCTAAAATATCTGTAGAAACTCTTACAAACGTTTTTCTCTCAAAATTCTATTGTAAATAAAGAAACATCAAGGGTTTATATTAGGGATCGACTAGAATGCTGGAGAAATCTTCATACCTTTTATAACTAGGTACGTATGTTGCCATAATCTCCATCTGAAATGTAACGTTATGTTATTATTTCCTCAAGTGCATACATTATTACGTCTGTTTAATCAAGTAGCAGTGAAGGCCAACTAATTAAAAACATGAGATGCTGACGCTGACGCAACCCCGCCCACAACCGCCGATGCAACCCGCCCACAGCCTCCACAGCCAGCAGCTCAAGAGGAGACAGCCACACTGAGCCCTGCCGAGTCTTCACCATCGCCCCCAGACATCCACCTTACTGAGGGCGAGCATTCAGTCCTGAGTAAGGGGCTCACCTTTGACCCCCTCCACCCACTCATCAACAAATGCCAGTCACGTTTGGACATTGAGCAGTTTTTCTGCCGTCTCCGCCTCCACGTTTACTTCTTTAACTGTGATCCTAACCCTCCCTCTACTGACCCTTTCTCCTGCCTTCAACACAAGCCCTCCTCCTGAACACCACCCTAAGGCCTCCTGCCCTCCCTCAACCTCTTCATCTGCCATCGAGGCATCAATTGCATCAACCCCTCCACCTCTCTCACTCACCCCAACCTCTCCCCTGCAGAACGTGCAGCCCTCCGCTCCAATCCCAGCCTCACCATCAAACCCGCAGACAAGGCAGGCACAGTTGTAGTATGGCGCACTGACCTCTACGTCACCGAGGCCAGACGCCAACTCTCTGAAACCTCCTCCTACTGCGGCCCCCTTGATCATGACCCCATCCCCGAGCACCAAACCATCAACTCCCTAACCATCCATGACCTCATCACCTCAGGTGACCTCCCACCCAAAGCCTCCAACCTCTTCGTTCCCCAACCCTGCCCTGCCGCTTCTATCTCCTTCCCAAAATCCACAAATCCGCCTGCCCTGGTCAACGCATTGCCTCCGGTTGCTCCTGCGCCACCGAACTCATCTCCAACTATCTGGACTACATTTTATCCCCCTTGGTCCAGGAACTCCCTCCCTACGTCCGTGACACCACCCATGCCCTCCACTTCCTCCAGAACTTCCAGTTCCCTAGTCCCCAACACTTCATTTTTACTATGGACATCCAGTCCCTATACACCTGCATTCCCCATGCAGATGGCCTTAAGGCCCTCTGCTTCTTCCTGTCCCGTAGGCCTGACCAGTCCCCCTCCACAGACACCCTCATCCACTTAGCCGAACCGGTCCTTACACTCAACAACTTCTCTTCCAATTCCTCCCACTTTCTACAGACAAAGGGTGTGGCCATGGTTACCCGCATGGGTCCAAGCTATGCCTGTCTCTTTTTAGGTAATGTGGAGCAATCCCTCTTCCGCACCTACTGGCCTTGAGCCCCACCTCTTCCTCTGCTTCATTGATGACTATTGGCGCCGCCTTATGCTCCCACAAGGAGCTTGAACAGTTCATCCACTTCACAAACACCTTCCACCCCAACCTTAAGTTCACCTGGACTATCTCTAACACCTCCCTCACCTTCCTGGACCTCTCTGTCTCCATCTCAGGCAACCACCCAGAAACCGATATCTATTTCAAGCCCACCAACTCCAACAGCTACCCTGCAACCGCAGGAAGTGCTGCCTACCCCCACGCCTCCTCCCTCACCCCCATCCCAGGCCCCAAGAAGATTTTCCACATCCAGCAGAGGTTCACTTGCATATCTGCCAATGTGGTATAGTGCATCCGCTGTACCCGTTGTGGCCTCCTCTACATTGGGGAGACCATGCGGAGGCTTGGAGACTGCTTTGCAGAACACCTACGCTCCATTCGTAATAAACAGCTGCACCTCCCAGTCGCGAATCATTTCAACCCCCCCCTCCAATTCCTTAGACGACATGTCCATTCTGGGCCTCCTGCAGTGCCACAATGATGCCGCCCGAAGGTTGCAGGAACAGCGCCTCATATTCCGCTTGGGAACCCTGCAGTCCAATGGTATCAATGTGGATTTCACAAGCTTCAAAATCTCCCGTCCCCCCATTGCATCCCAAAACCAGCCCCGCTTGTCCCCGCCTCCCTAACCTGTTCTTGCTCTCATTTATCCCTTCCTCCCACCTCAAGCCGCATCACCATTTCCTACCTACTAACCTCAACCCACCCCCTTTACCTGTCCATCCTCCCTGGACTGAACTATCTCCTCCTTACCTCCCCACCTACACTCACCTTTACTGGCTCCATCCCCTCCCCTATAACTTGTCTGTTTTCTCGCCACCTATCTTCTTCTCTATCCATCTTCAATCCAACTCCCCATCTCTCCCTATTTATTTCAGAACCTTCTTCCCCTCCCCCATTTCTGATGAAGGGTCTAGGCCCAAAACATCCGTTTTCCTGCTCTGATGCTGCTTGGCCTGCTGTGTTCATTCAGCTCTACACCTTGTTATCTCAGATGCTGAGATTTGTTACTAGCTGGTTTTGAAAAAAAACATTGAAGATGTAATTTCGGCTATTTGCTGAATACATCAGGAATTTATTTTTAACAGTATAAGAGAAACATTATAAAAGGTCACAGAAAATGAGAACTCTTTCCATCATTAACTTTCTGTCTGTAGCTCTCCACTATCTGGAAAGAAAGGAAAATAGTAAATTTTACACATTGTGCTACCATTGAGAGCAACCTTTATGGTTTGTACCAGTTAGTGAAAATTAGACCATTAAAAACACCTTGTCTAGTTCTAGCAACAACAAATTATTGTCACTCCAATAATCATTTTCACTGTTTTGTTAAAATTAAGTATGAAGGCAGTAATAACACTTGAAGCAGATGGACAAGAAAAAGCCCAGCTAATTCACTGAACTGCTGCAATAAAATAGCACTTCAGGAAAGTATCATCACTGCTAATGGACTCTCCTGGCCAGCTTGTAATCTCCTGAGTGAAGATAAAAAAGATTCTGGACCAATTTAAGTAATAAAGATTTCAGAAATATTCTTCTTGAACCTGCTAAAGAAAATCAAAATGATTTCCAGGAGAGGCCCTGATTGAAGTGTGTGTCACCTAACATGCTACCAACTGTTTCATGCAGTAATATCAGCCATAGCTAGGAATATGTCAACCTTACTTTTTGAAAATTAACAATAAAATGTCTTCACTGTGTCAACTTATTCCAAAAGAAATATAGATGGTTTTGCAGACACTTCCTGTGCGCCCCACATAGATCAAAATATTCCAGACCCTTGTGCATTCTAAAAAATTCAACAAAGTGTCTCTGACATATATACGTTTTTAGAGTTGAAAAAAAGATATTTCCAAGTCTGCTGTTGAGATTAATGAGAGACTCTGAAAGGTATCAAGCTGCTGGCAGTTGCCTGCACCTTTTCCATTACCTTTATATTATCATCCATATGAGAGGACCAAAACTGGAGATGGCATTCTGACTGATGCCCTGTCAAATTATTGCACAAGGAAGTCAATTACTTTTAATTTTAAATTGGATTCTACTAGTAATGCACCCTAAAATTATAATCCTGTTTGCTCCTCATGGTACAATTAGCATCCTTCACAATCTCATGAACGAGGACTCTGAGCTGCTCACCAGATTTTAGTTCAGATACCTCTACAGTATGTATATGATTGGAGTTAGCAATTCATATATCCATAAGAATAACATGTGAGTCCAAATCATGTTGCATCTGGATCTGATTTACTCTTTTACTTTATATCTAAATTTCTCAAACTTGTACAAATTTTGCCAACAAAATTGGACTCTATGAAGCTACTAGTGTTTGCATTATTGAGGTGCAGGAGGGTTGAAAATGGCAGTGGATTCAGTTCCAGCACAGTCTATTTGCATCATCCTCTTGGAAAGGTACAAGAACAGGCATGCCATGCGAAGACTGGAAATTTACACAATGGACTGCTTGTGCAATCACTCAGTATGTAATGTGTACCTAACCTATCATTTTGCATTTTGTAGATTCTGTGAATATTCTCTTTTAAATCCTTACAGGTGATCATGTGTTCCACTGCACAAAGGACATCAAATAGAAATATTCAAAGGGACCAAGCTGAGACTTTTAGAGACTATAGAGATGTCAGTTACCAGACACCACACCATGACTGCATTTGCTGGTGCTGCCATGGAGTTAGCCATCACTTCCTCAGTTGAAAGAATGGGCTTCGTTCTCAAAGAATTCCTGTGCCAAATCAGGGACATTTCCATGCTCTTTGACAACCACAACAATCTCTGTGACAGGTCTGCCAATGTACCAAACGTCTCTGTGTTCAAACCCATCTGTCTTCTCATGTACACCACCCCATCAAAATCCTCATTTGATTCTTTTGCAGAAGAACATGGCTGTAACCTTGCCTTCCAGGTAGCTGGACCAAGGGCTATCCATTCATCTTGGCCTGGTTGCAGCTCACTTGTTTGGATGGTGTAACAGTGATAACTAAATAAATGGAACAGCGTGGAAACTGAGAGCTGTGTTTGTAAGGCTGGCAGAAGTAGCTAGCATATGATATCCAGCTGTAGCATGTGTTCCACACGAGTACTGGTTGCTGGAGAAACTGGATGAGCGATGAGGATGTGGTGCAGTGAGCAGTGTATGATGTTGGTGGAGCAATGAATATAAGATGGCATTTGAAGATACATTCACTGGCCTTGACAACTCATGTGATTATTGAACTTTCTGCGACACTGCAGTCAAATCCTCTGACTCTGCTGTTTGATCTGATTTCTGCACCTACCTGCGCTTATTTCATTTTGAGCGCTACAGTCTGCTTTGAGGGCCTCCTGGTGACCTTTGGAAAAAGTTATTTTTTTGAACCTGCTTGAACCAAGGCCTACGAGGTCTCAACGATTAGAGTTTGGGGATTTGGTAGGCATTTGACCATTTTAAGGGATTTTCAATAGCCAAAACTAACTACAATCAAAACACAGAGGTACCAGCAGCTTTTAAGTAGTACAGACAATCTAAATCTGTACTATCCGCACACAGTTTCATGCCTTCTTCTGAGCCAATCAGCAGAGCAGAGCATTTAGTGTTTGGTTCCATGCCACAACCAAGGAGGAGAACAGGCAGCACACGAAGCTTTTGTGTTGCCTGCACCATCTCATCAGATGTGGCATGTTTACATATCATGATTCTCACACCTAAAAATTGGCCCTATTGGACTTCTGCTAATAATCAGTTGAAGCTTTGCATTATCCAGAAACTTGTAAACGGATCTTCCAAGACATTCATCCAAATCATTAAAATCAAACTAGAAGAGCAATGCTCTTAGTATTACTATTTTGGTGACTCTATCAGTAACTTAACTCCATACAGAACTATTATGCCTATGCTGAACGATATTAATACCATTGATAACGCCAATAAACTACAAACATGCAAACAGTTAGGATGCACATGCCAATCTTTACAAATTAGCCCATGTTGGACTTTAACAAAAACATTTCTTAAAAAGTCAAAATCCACAGGTGGGGCTGTGGCTCTGTGGTTAACATTTCTGTCTCACAGTGCCAGGTACTCAGCTTTGATTCCACCCCAGGGAGGCTGCTTGTGTGAAGTTGGCATATTATCCCCATGTCTGCTTGGCTTTCCTTCCACATTCTAAAGATGTGCAAGTTAGGTGGTTAGGCCATGGGAAATGCAGGGTCATAGAGATGGAGTGAGTCTGGATGGGAAGCCCTTCAGAGGGTTAGTGCTGACTTGATAGGCCAACTTTCCTGCATCCAGACTGTATGGATTTAAGTATTCTGCGGGCCGAGCAATTTTTTTTTGTTCAATGGTCACGAATGCCACTAGATAGGCAATCAATTATTGTCTATCCTTGAGTGCCCTGGAGAAAATGGTAATTTTGGAGCTTAACCTAACAACTATTAACCAGCTTAAAAATATACCGTATTGTTAGGATGTAACTATGTTCAGAATCCCTGTATGGCTACTTCTTTACTGGATAGTGGCAGAGTGTCTCTGGGAGCCTTTCTAATAACATGGAGTCAAGCAGGAGGCAGCAATTTAATATTTATGTGGTGGATACTTATTAGTTTCAGTGGCTTAGACTGACAAAGCAAAGAGCACGAGCTCAAACCCCACATGACAGATTGAGATTTTGAATGCAGAATTTTAAAAGTCTGGAAATAAAAACAAAGGTAAAAGTGAGCATGAAAATGTAGCTTTTGTGCTCCTGAGATGCTGCTTGGCCTGCTGTGTTCATCCAGCCTCACATTTTATTATCTTGGAATTCTCCAGCATCTGCAGTTCCCATTATCTATGAAAATGTATGTCCCCACTTTATCATAAAAACCCAACTAGTTCACTAAAATTCATTTCTGAAAAAGGGTCTAGGCCCGAAACGTCAGCCTTCCTGCTCCTCTGATGCTGCTTGGCCTGCTGTGTTCATCCAGTTCTAGTTATCTCTAGTTCGCTAAAATACTTTATTTAATTAAAAAAAACTGCTGACAAGGAATGGAGTCGCGTATCAGTTTCGCAGATATGTGTACACTGATACAAAACCTCCTTACTTAGCTTTGAGAGTGGTGGGAGTCAAATGCAAAAATATAGTTTGTGCAAAGATTTATGCCACACTTCAAACTAAAGATACTAAATTGTAGTTCTGAGGTTGCTGCAGGATATTTATAGAAATAACCAGCTGCCTAACTTATTCATATCTCTCTACCAAAAGCAGGGCATTGAAAAGCACTCTTTAAATCATGCTTGAAACATCCTCTACTTTATGTCAAGATGTGACACTATTTAAACTATAATTTTTCAAGCCTGACATTTAATCCATGGAAGAAAAGCATTTAAAATAGAAAGAAAAATCTAAACTTTCCTGTGGGTGGTTGTAATTTAAATGATCTAAAAGTAAGTTTTCTTTTATACATTCCATTTCTCTGTTTAATGTATCAATACTAAAGCTAAGTCTTCTTTTCCAACCTGTTACTGTATGTGTCTCCACAGGACAAATATGCTTCAAAAATACATTCCACTGGGAAGTTTGTTTGGGATTATCCAGCTACCCAGAGCATTTCAAAAAAGCTATGAATTTGGATTAGATTTAATTTTGGTTTTGAATACTCTGGAGTTTAACGTTTCACATTGAAGTTACAAATCTTTTATTTTGAGCTTTTCTTTGATTTGTCACGATCTGTTCCTGTACAAATGAGCCAATTCTGATCTATGGAGACTTTTATGTTTATTGGCATTGATTGTGTATCGGTGTCAATAATTACATATGACAAGATTGAAGATGTTGCGGTTGTCAGATGATCCCTTGTCTCCTCAGAATGAGTGATGTTCTATCTGAAAGTAAAGCCGTGTTTGAGAACTGAACATTGACCAATGGAAAAAAGGTTAAATTCTCCCCATTTGCAGCTAAAATGCTTTGCTGAGTTAGATTCATGGCATCCCAGTCAGCCAAGGTTCAGAGTGATATCTTTCATACAACTTTCCCCTCATTGCGTCAGTAATTATGCAGTCAGGTTCGTTTGTACCCTTCTGTGGGTTCATCAGAAGCAGAGGCAGAAGAGCTCACCGCTGCCATGACTTATGGTGTCACACCATCAGCACCATCTTTAAAACCCAGTTGCAAACCATTTCAGACACTGCACATCAGGAAATGTCCGTCTCACTGAAATGCTCAACAATTATCATTGAGGAATTGGCCCAGGAAGTAAAGTTCGCACCCTGCTTCACAGACAAGGACCTGGAGGTGCTGATGGATGGCATGATGGACTGGAGAATGGCCCTTCCTACTGCTGATGTTGCATCAACAGCTGGTGGAATTAAAATTCAATTATTACAATTTGGAGTGAAATGTCAGGCTAAAGGAAGTCATGAAACAACTGTTCTAAAAGTTTATCTGGTTCACTGATGTCCTTTAAGGAAGGAAATCGGATATCTTTACCAGGTCTGCATGTGACTTCACAGCTATGTGGCTAGCTTTTAATTGCCATCTAAAATGGTCTAGCAAGCCAGCAGGTTGAAGAGAAATTAGAAATGTTTCCAAATGCTGCCCCTGTCAGTGGCACAGCATGCTATGGTGCATCACAAAAATATGAATTTCATGCCTTGATTGGAAACTCTGAGGTATGTAACCTTATCCAAATGTACACTGCACAACTAACACTATGCTGGGGATTCAGGAAGTAGAATTCTGGCAGTACATAGCCAAACAGCGCAACAAATTCTACACTCTCACCACCCACTGAGTGAAAGGTTTTTCATCTAATCCTTCTACCAATTGCCTTAAATCTGTGCTATCTGTATTCAACATCTCCATTCGTGGAAACAAATCTTCCCTGTCAACTCCATCCAAATCCCTCAATATGTTAAGTCATTCCTCAGCCTCATCTGTTCAATACAAAACCATCCTAGCCAGTGTTCCTCATATCTCCAATTTTCAAGCCCTGGCAATATTCCTGTAAATCATCTTTGCACCCCTTTCTAAAACAAATACTTCTTGGTAACCAAAACTGTACACAAAATTGCAGCTGAAGCAGAATCAGTTCCAGCATTACATACTTGTTCTTGTATTCAATATCTTGCCCAATGAAGGAAAGTATCTCATATGTCTATATAATCCCTAATATACTGGTTCTGCTATCTTCAGGGACCTGTAATTGTGAACCCTAGTCTTTCTAGAACTAGGGGGCATAGCCTCAAATTTAGGGGGAGCAGCTTTAAGACTGAGTAAGGAATAACTTCTTCACCTAAAGAGTTGTGAATCTGTGGAATTCCCCACTGAAGCAGTTGATGCTACCTTGTTGAATGTTTTTAAAGGTGAAATTAGAGTTTTGAACAGTAAGGGAATAAAGGGTTATGGTGACCAGGTGCGTAAATGGAACTGAGTCCACAAAATGATAAGCCATGATCTTACTGATTCAAGGGGCCAAATGTTTTTATGTTCTCTCACTTCCCCTACAACTCCCAACATCCTCCTGTTTATTATGTACAGCCTAGCTTTGCATACGCTCCCCAAATATTTAACATCTTATTTCTCTGGAGTGAATTCCATTTGACATTATTCTGACCACTCAATCTAACCAAAGATATCTTCCTGCAGTTGACTGCCATCCTCTTCAATACCAACAATCTAATGAATTTTTTCATGAGCCTAGACAAGGGTTACCGGACCCGATGTTGTTCACTCTGATTTCTCCCTATTGATGCAGCCAGACCCACTGAATTTGTCCAGCAATTTCTGTTTTTGCATTTGCTACTAAATTAATTGCTTTGGTAAACTTTGTATTCTGCATTCTGTTCGGTGAAACAACTCTCATCAATTTTTGAAGAGCTACTTCAAAAGATCTTTGCAACATTAACATTCTATCATGTATGAAAATCTTATACTTAGGCGGGGATAGCGTGAATTCAAACATCTTAGTTAATTATCATAAAAATCCAGACTAGTTGCCAAGCAGGATGATCAAAGAATTGTACAAACATACAGCACACAGAAAGAGACTGCTCAGCCATGGTCAGCTCCCTGCTCCTTCCTTCCCTGTAGGCTTGCAAATCTTCCTTTTTCGATTGAATCTGTTTCCATTGTCCTTTCAGACAATGTTTTAAAGATCATAGCAACATAATCAATTCTGTCATGTAATCTTGTTTCTTTGATGTCATTCAATTGAACAGGACAAACTGCAAAAACTATAATTACCCAATTTTAATTAGTTTGATACAAGCCAGCCTTTGGATTAGACAAAATGATTCTCTCCACTTTATTACCATCTAAATCTTGATAAGAAGACATTTATCTGATATCAGTTGTCGTTACAAGATTCTTCTTAAAATGTTAACCTCATCTATCAAAGTTCCATTGCAAATTAATTGTTCCTTTTAGCTGCAATATTAGTCTGTCCCAGTCAAGCTTGTTCTAAAGTTTTAGAAGCATTTGCTGAAGCTATAATATATAAATCCTGTTACAGTAAATATCCCAGAATCCTGAAAAACAGAAAAAGCAGTGTATGTGTTGCTGAAACTGAAACGTTGTCTGCTTTCTGTCCTTGGATTCTTCCAGATCTGCTGAGTTTCTCCAGCAAGTTCAGTTTTTGTCCCAGAATACTGCAGTTTGTTAAGAATGACAACAGTGTTCTCACACACTCCACCATCAATGAATTAAAGTGATTTGTCAGGAAATGAAGCCATTCATTGAGCTAAAGTGAACCAATACCATCATTAGGATTCATTATTTGATTGAGAATCTTCAGTCATTGATATTATGAATAATACACCATAAAATGATTTTGTATTTTGACTGCCTAGTGGTGCATCCTGCTACTGGGGCAATACACATTTAATGCAATCAGGAGATAATGGGAACTGCAGATGCTGGAGAATCCAAGATAACAAAGTGTGAAGCTGGATGAACACAACAGGCCAAGCAGCATCTCAGGAGCACAAAAACTGACATTTCGGGCCTAGACCCTTCGATGAGATGAGATGCTGCTTGGCCAACTGTGTTCATCCAGCTTCACACTTTGTTATCTTTAATGCAATCAGGACTTGTGTTTATATTTCACCTGGGCTTCTCAGTAAGAAAAAAGAATTAGAATAGATATGTTCAAATGACATGTGGCATTTCATACTCACTGCAAGTACTAAACCAGACCGAGTCTGCGGTTAGGAGTTTATTAGTCTGAAGTTCTTCGAAAGAAGCAGCAAAGTACACAGTGAAAAGGAATCAGAATCAAAGCTACTGCACATGCTGTTAAAACATAAATTCTTTTTCATTTCATTTAAACTCCACAGTCTGGAAAGTGGATGTATGCTAGCCTGAAGTGAACAAATTGCACATTATAATTTTCAGTACACTACATCTTCCTTTCTTGTAAATAAGAGGCACCGTATGTTTCAATGGCTTGATTTCAAAAGTATGACAATATACTGGGGTATCAGTTAAAAATTCAACTTCAGCAACATTATTACATTTACAAGTTTTTTTCTCTTAAATCAACAATGCACTCAATAAAATACAACTAGGTAGAAAAATTGTTCATCAACTGAAAATAGTTCAACTTATAACATAACCAAATATGTACAATGATGTTTTCTCACAATTATAGGATAATATGTCATAAACAGTTGCTTACTTTCCAACATAACCTCCAAACACAACTTCAAAAGCAACTTATCTCTTAGCTTTGAAGGCATAGCCCTAAATTTCACTTTTCATTTTGCATTTGCTCATCTTGTTTCCATACATGCAGATTATTAACTCCATCAGGAAGCTCAAGATTCTTCCCATCCATAGGATGTGCAAAGATGAATGTATGCAGACTTTTTACAATAGTTGACTGGGGTGTTGCTCTGAAATTCTAACGATTGTAACACAACTCTTGTTTCCATGATTTCCTTACAGCTGCAGCTGTATGTATTGTTTTTTAATCAATTGTTACTGTCAAGCATCCTTCCCTTTATCTGACTTGCTGTGGTGATCGCATATCAACACAGAAAATGCCACCATTAATGCTCATTGTGCCTTCAAGCCCTGGATATGCAGATTGAACAATGTGCTGAAGTATCTCAGCCGCTGAGCTGACTGCAAAGCTGAGCCTTGTAACGAAAAAGCCTCATGAAAATCGGGAATACTGTAAGGTACCTTAATTCTTCTGCAATCACAATTTGATGGTGGTCTGCATTGAGGTCAACCTTAGCAAAATGTTTAACGTCATTCATTTTCTTTGTGATAACATTGATTGTCAGTGTCAAATTTTTTTTCATTTTGTATGGTTCTTTTGGTGATTGCATATCAATGCAGATTCTAATTTGTTTCTTGATGATGCATATCAGTGAAACCCAAGGGGTAAACACATCTCAAACTTTCTCAATAATGTCAACTCCAAGTACACACTTAAGTTCCTTCTTTGCTTTCTGCATGAAATGGTATTCATTGCCACTGATGAGCAACTAAGGGAAGATTAGTGTCTAGGAGCAATTTGATGTAACACCTTTCAGTTTATGATACAAGTGAAACAGTCAGCATTTAACAGAACTCCTTCAGAGCATATAGAGGCCATTTTGCCCATCAAGTCTGCACAAACTCTCTGAAAAATAATCCCATCCAGACTGAACTCCACCACCCTTCCCCCATCCACATAACCTGTCATTCCCATGTCTAATCCACCTAACCTGCACAGCTTTAAACTGTGGGAGAAAACCAAGCACACAGCACAAACCCACGCTAACATTAAAAGAACCGCTCAAGCTTAGAACTGAACCTGGGTCTTTGGCACTGTGAGGCAACAGTGCTCACCACTGTGCCACCATACTGCCCCCAAATAATTTCAGAATATTATTGGAATACGTAGGAGTCATGTATGTGACTGAAATCAGATCGGTTATTGTGTGGAACTGATAACTGTGACATTCTTTGGATATGACATAGAATAGAACATTAATAGTATCTTTGAATTAGACTAAGATTTCAAAAGTTCTGAGAATTTTCAGTGGTCTAGCATTGTTGTAAGCATTTATTTTGTGTCCCCCAGTTTGGAGACAAGAGGGCAAACTTGAACTCTGTTCAGTTTTTTTTTCCTCCCAGGGTGTTGACAGATGCTGTGACAACATGTACATCCCATCAGCCAATGGTGGCTAGTTGTTGTGTTGGAAATAAAATACAGAAGTATCCGAGGGATCAGCCCCTTTACATTGGCTACAACCTCTCACCTCTTTTGCTGTTGTATCAATTGCCAGTAATGATCCTAGATGTTGGTTTTGTTAACGAAAGTGGTTGAGTTTTCCACAAGCCTTACACTGTTTTCCAAGAACAGCACATTGTGTTTGGTAGGGGTGAGCACAGACACAGTAGATACATGCTTTGGATAAGTTACAACCACATGAGATTGTTGTCATTGCCTTGCAGATGATATTCTGGAAAGTGAGGGATGAACAGTATTCACAAGAACTTGGAGTTTGATAGCTACTATTGACAACCTCAATTTTTGGAGCCCTGAAGTCTGAAAGCAACAGTGTTATTACTAACTACGAGTGTTTTTTTTGGCATAGTTGACTACAGAGACAGAGACAGAGACAATCTTCAATTATTTCTGTTTCAATTTCCTGTAGAAATATTGAACATCACTAATGTTGCATTTGGCTGTTCGCTGTCTCAATCACATGCAACGCTGGTTAATTGTCACATTTGCCTCTGACTTAGTATGGCAGAAAGCAATTGTCACATAGTTTGTCATTCTCCCAGCTGTGAAATACATTGTGAATACATTTCTTATTGATATGTAGTCATTTTCGTCAAGTGTAAATCACAGAATCAGATGTATTACAACATGCAAGGAAGCTATTCAGCCCATCATACCTACAATGGCTTAAGCATCATTACCGAGTGCTAATTTCTTGATTTTCCCCCCACTGCCTTGCATTTAATTTTCATCTAGTAATCATCCAATAGACTCGTAAATGCCTCACTGAACTTGCCTCCACCACACTTCCAGGCAGTGTATTTAGTACAAAACAATACAATACATGAAGAAGCCATTTGGGCCTAACTACTCTGCTGTAACTACCCTAATACCCTAACTACTCACTGACAGAAAAATGTTTTCCTCGCCTTACCCTTTCTGCTTTTGTAGGTCACTTTAAATCTATGTCCTCTTGTTCTTCTTCCAATTACAAGCAGGAACAGTTTCTATTGATAACAAAGTGTGGAGCTGGATGAACACAGCAGGCCAAGCAGCATCTCAGGAGCACAAAAGCTGACGTTTCGGGCCTAGACCCTTCATCAGAGAGGACTCTGATGAAGGGTCTAGGCCCGAAACATCAGCTTTTGTGCTCCTGAGATGCTGCTTGACCTGCTGTGTTCATCCAGCTCCACACTTTGTTATCTTGGATTCTCCAGCATCTGCAGTTCCCATTATCACAGTTTCTATTGATCCACCTACTCATGATTTTGAAAACCTCAATTAGCTCTCCTCTCAGCCTTTTGCTCTCCAAGGAGAACAGTCCTAACTTCTTCAACTGCTCCTCATAACTGAGGTTTCTCATCCCTGGAACCATTCTTATAGACTGCTTCTGCCCTGTATCCATTGTGTTCACCTCCTTCCTAGAATGTGGCATCCAGAACTATACACAATACTTTACCTGAGATCTAACAAGTGTCTTACACATGTTCAATATCATCTCCTTGATCTTGTACTCTATATCCCTACTAATAAAGCCAAAGATACTGTGTGCTTTACTTACAGGTCTCTCTACCTATTCTGCTACTTCGAGTGATCTGTGCACAGATGCACCCAGGTCCTTCTGTTCCTGCATCCCCTTTAGAATTGTACTCCCTATTTTATGTTGTTTTTGAATGTTCTTCCTATCAGTGATGTCAATTTGCCGGCATTGAAACTCATCTGCCACCTATTTTACCACTCCAACAATATGCTTTTGGAGGACCACACTTCACAACTTACAATTCTTCCAAGTTTTGTGTCATCAACAACCTTTGAAATTGTCCCCTTTATACAAGATCAAATCATTAGTATGTATCAGGAAATGCGTGGGTCCCAATACCAACCCCTGGACAACTCCACTACTTATGAAAAATATCCATTGACCATCACTGTCTGTTTTCCATCATTCAGCCAATCTTGAATCTATGTAGCTACTATCACTTTTATTACATGGCCTAGAACTTGCCTCACAAATCTGTTACGTGGCAATGTATCAAGTCTACGTACGCCACATCAACAGTGTTACCTTCATTAAGCCTTCCTTCTCCCTCTTCGAAAAGCTCCAATGTTAGTTAAATGTGATTTTTCTCTTTAGAAATTCATGTTGACACTTCCTAATTCAACACAACTTTATCCATGTAATTACCAATTCTATACCAGATAATTACCTTAAGAAGTTTCCCCACCACTGAATTTCTGACCAGTAAGTGTCTCAACAAACTTACCACTTGTTTACCTCCATAATGGAAACAGAAAGCCTTTTTCTTGTTTGTCATTTGTGACTGCGTTACACATTTAAAACATTACATCCACTTTTGCCAATGAGTGAATATAATTGATGGCTCTGAATGCACATCAAACCGGACTAGATTGGACACAGGCAACATCATATTAATCAGGAACATCATAACAGTCAAGGATTTGGATCTGCCTTTGATTTTTCTTCATTGGATGGCTATTTCGATGAGAGCAATGTGTATTTGTATGCTGTGCAGTCCTTCCTATGGCTAGCCCCAACTGATATATCACCTCTTTTGTGTCTAACACAACTTAAAATGCTGTGGGCAGAAAGTAAACAAACACTTTAAAAAATACTTCATACTCAAAAGCCAAGTTATCTGAATTCTTTCCCCATCCTTGTTACAACTGTGATATTCTTGGAAAGGAACAGTAAGCTATTTACTAAAAAGAATTAAAAATTGGAACTGCTGTATATGTTCAACCCTGGCTCTTTAAACAGACTGTCTCTGCTGGTACTTGAGTGTATAATAGCCTTAAGTGCCCAAACTGTACGAATCAATTTTCAATACAATGCAATTGTGGGTTTGAAACACCAATCTTTAATTAACTTTTTAAGGTCTACTGACAAAGTGTGTAGGAACTATATTGTGTTTCTGTGGGGTAGCGGTTATCACATGCAAGGTCCCTGGTTCAAAACCAGTCAGAAACGAATATATAGAGCTGAATTAACACAGCAGGCCAAACAGCATCAGAGAAACAGGAAGGCTGACGTTTTGGGCCTAGACTCTCTGCTCCTCTGATCCGGCTTGGCCTGCTGTGTTCATCCAGCACCACACCTTGTTATCTCAGATTCTTCTGCATCTGCAGTTCCTACTATCTCAGAAACAAAGATATGGCTAGATTAACCACACACAGGTTGTTGGCTCTGTGTTTTTGTGAGACAGTGTGTAATTTGTCAAGGGAGATGATTGCTCAGTGGCATTATTGTTAGACTGTTAACCCAGAAGTGCAGGTAATGTTCCAGGGACCAGGGTTCAAATCTTGCCATGGCAGATTGTGGAATTTGAATTCAATAAAAATATGGAATGAAAATTCTAATGATAACCATTTGTTGATTGTCAACAAAAAACAAATCTGGTTTAATAGTGTTCTTCAGGGAAGGAAACTCTCATCTTTACCTGGTATGGGCAATATGTGACTCTAGACTCACAGCAATATAGTTGACTTAACTCCCATCTGGGAACGTAGAAAATGTTAGCGATGCCCTCATCCCATGAATGAATAAACAAAAACTTACAAAAAAGAATATGGTTGTAACTAAAATCTATTTTTATGCTCTCTTGGCTGGCACCTGAGTATGTGGTAGCCTTACATGAACAAAGTGTACAATACAATTTTCAATACACTAGAATTGAGGGGTTGGAAAATCTAACATTCTCATTAATTCCAAAAGGGAAGAACTTAAAATGTGTATGAATATGATCAATTAAAGGAAAATGGTTATACCTAGGGAAATAATTAGTGGCAGCCTTCCCAAATGTTGTTTGTAGCTTAAATCAGTGGAAAATAAATCAAGTATAAAAGCAGGAAAGAAGTGATGTGTTTAAGTGAGAAAATGATACAACACTCAAACTTGTTTTTTTCCTTGGCATTGTGTAGTTGTCACCACATGATGTGGCTTTGGAGCACTTTTCTCTATTTAACATTGCAAAGCATCCTTTCCAACAACAGTACTGCCAGGCTGGAAGTGGCAGCATTGGTAAATTCAATGCTCATTATCCACAGAACCTGAAAACAAAGGCATAAAAAGCTGTGCACTATCAGGAAGCTGCCTGAGCAGCCTTATTTCAACTTGTGAGTCCTAATCAGTATTCTGAAGGTGTTGACTATCAAATCATTGCATGTTCATTACACGCCAAGTCCTCAACTAACTTTACTGCTCTTTCCCTGTTTACTATGCAAGCCAATACTCTAGCAGGACATAGATTCGTGCTACAATTTATGATTGAAAGCTTTAGCACGTAACAAGAAATTTTCAAGAGGTATTGTATAAAATCTATCTGCAAGATGTGCAGGCTCAGTGATAAATAGAGAGGGCTGCAGAATGCATTCATGTTTATCATTGTATATATGCTCTTTCTGCTGATGATAGATCAAGGCCATTTTATTCACTTTTTTGATAAGGGAAGAAATATCTCAATGAAACAAAAGTAGGCTGCAGTCAGAATCAAATTACAAACTCTTAGGTTCTTTGGAAGAGCCCACTTAAAATATCTCTATATGCAAAGCATAAAAGGGGACATCCTGTCTCAAACCAAGGTCCATAATCATATTGTGATGCCGTGTCATATTTTACCCCCTTTCACTCACTTCTGCGAACATACAAGCATATAATAGATTGCAAGCTCTGTACGACATCATTGTAAGCCTTCTACTGACATACAAAAAGGCAACACCAAGGATTGCTCTCATTGTTGGAAAGCATCAGCAGAGCTAAAGATGCTCCAGAAGATGCAATTTGTCATTTTCAGGAAATAGCACCCCTGCTAGATAGGTCAATAGGTACAAGTAATGGTGACAGTTAAAAGGCAGAAGTACACACAAGTGATGATGACTTAATTGATTTTAAGATTTTTCTATGTTTTAAAACATTTCACTGTGGTAATATTTGATGGTCATATGTTTCTGTTACTACTGTTACAACCGTGACAAATATGGACTACCAAATTCTAACTTCCTTAAACTAATTGCTATGTCTGAGATCTTCCTTCGTCTAATTTTTTTTCAATAAACATAGACCTAAACTTGCTGCTGGTTACATGATCACAGATTGAGGTGACCTTCTTGAGACCCATGTGAAATAAACAAATCTGTCTTCACTGAAATTACTATTTTTTAGTCTAAAGACATTAAAACCACGTAACTGAATCACTATCAAAAATTTCACATCGCTTCTTTTAATTCATACTTGTACAATAATTTCACACATTGGACTTGTTCAAGTCATCTGCCAGATTGCGAGCTCAGAAAATCATTAGAGTTATGCTTAGAAGTTCAAACTGAACAATATTTCAACAGTTGTCTTTCAGCAGAAGAGAGAAGGAAACATGGATTCATAATAGCAGATCGTGGAAAATGTAATCTTTCCATGTCTCCATGTTACCACCCACCACCATCTTCATCACCTTAAATAGCAAATTGGTAAAATAACCATTCCCTGAGATACCCACAGATTTCATTACTGCTGATGATATTAGTCAACTGCACCACAATAATGGTCTCATCTTACTAATCTAACACCCTGAGCATTTGAAAGACATTTAACTTCACAATCTTTATTTTGTCTATCTGTACTAGGCATCTCATTTAAATATTACCTGTGTTTGTTTGTGTGTGTGTGTTTAACATCATATTTTTATTGTTGCTTTTCTCAGTTCATAGATAATAAAATTCCTCTAATTGAATCCTTCATGTAGGTACAGCAACTATATCTTTAATGACATGAGAACTAGCTGCATGCAAAAAAAGAAAAAAGAATTGTTGCAATTGACATTTAAGAGGGGACGTTGCGGTCCTTGAAAAACGAGGAACTCTTAGATGTTCGGGAGTGGAATGCCTCATTCTGGGAGCAAATGCGGCGGAGGCGAAGGAATTGGGAATGGGGGATGGCATTTTTGCAGGAATGTGAGTGGGAGGATCCTGCAAAAGTGCCATCCCCTATTCCCAATTCCTTCGCCTCCGCCGCATCTGATCCCAGGATGAGGCATTCCATTCCCGAACATCTCAGTTGTCCTGGTTTTCAAGGACAGCAACTTCCCCCCATCAGTAGTCGACGATGCCCTCGACTGCATCAATCGCGTTTCCCGCTAATCATCTCTCACACCCCTTCCCTGCAAAAACAACCAAAACAGATCCCCCTCGTCCTCATGTACCATCCCACCAACATCCGGATCCAGCGCATCATCCTCCAACACTTCTGCCATCTGCAATCTGACCCCACCACCAAAGACAATTTTCCCTCCCCTCCCTTATCTGCTTTCTGGAGGGACCACTCTCTCTGTGACTCCCCTATCTGCTCCACACTCCCCTCCAGCCCCACCACACCTGCCACTTTTCCCTGCAATCGCAGGAATGCCACACCTGCCCCCTACACCTCCCCACCTCACCCCCATCCCAGGCCCCAAGAAGATTTTCCACAGCAAGCAGATGTTCAGCTGCATATCCACCAATATGGTGTACTGCATCTGCTGTTCTAGATGTGGCCTCCTCTACATCGGGGAAACTAAGCGGAGGCTTGGAGACTGCTTTGCGGAACATCTATGCTTGGTTCACAACAAACAACTCCACCTCCCAGTTGCGAATCATTTCAACTCCACCTCCCATTCCCCAGACGACATATCCATCCTGGGCCTCCTGCGGTGCCACAACGATGCCACCCGAAGGTTGCAGGAGCAGCACCTCATATTTCGCTTAAGAAGCCTACAGTCCAATGGTATCAATGTGGACTTCACAAGCTTTAAAATCTCCCCTCCCACTACCATATCCCAAAATAAGCCCAGCTCATCCCTGCCTCCCTAACCTGTTCTTCCTCTCACCTATCCCCTACTCCCACCTCAAGCCCCACCTCCATCTCCTACCTACTGGCCTAATCCTGCCCCCTTGACATGTCCATCCTCCCTGGACTGACCTATCTCCCCCATGCCCCGACTACATCCACTTTACTGGCTCCACCCCCACGTCTTTGACCTGTCTGTCTCCTCTCCACCTATCTTCTTCTTTATCCGTCTTTTATCCACCTCCCCCTCTCTCCCTATTTATTTCAGAATCCCCTTCCCCTTCCCCACTTCTGAAGAAGGGTCTAGGCCTGAAATGTCAGCTTTCCTGCTCCTCTGATGCTGCTTGGCCTGCTGTGTTCATCCAGCTCCACACCTTCTTATCTCAGATTCTCCAGCATCTGCAGTTCCTACTATCTCTGAAACAAATTGAGTGTGGAGGTTACTCTGACCGCTGTATCACTTTGGCTGATGCTGATAAAGATTTCATTTCTAGGCTGAAAAGAGCAGAGGTATGGGCAGAAACGTCAATGGTGAAGAAATGGTTGGCAATGTAATGCTGTATGTGGGATCAAGTGCTGCACGGTTATCTACTTGGCTTGATTTCTTTAACCTTTTAAAAGGGCAACCTGGAAATCAGAGCATTGTGAATGATACAGCACTGAAGGAAGCCACATGTCCATCATACTTGCTTTCTGATCTAATTTCTCCCACTTCCTTGCTTTTTCCTTTCAATATTTACCCAATTCTCTTTTGAAAGGACATTTTTTAATCTGCATCCTCCAGCCTCTTAGATGGAGTACTCCAGGACACAAAAATGGGATGCTTAAAAATGTTCTCCTTGTTGCATCTCAGGTACAGCACATCACATTCAGTGGCTCTACATCTAATCCCCATAATTCATTTCGACTTAACAAATGCCTGTAGGCTCTGTTGCTTCACTTAGTCATCTGCTCATGCTCAGACTTTTGAGATTTTCATTTCACTTTTAATCTGTCTCCCTTGTTCTGCTCAAATTACAAGTAGCTTTCTGCTGATTTTGCAATAACAACATTATTGTTCAGCAATAGCAAGTTCTGTTTCTTTCCAAACAAGCCTACATATTCTGTGATCAAAATGAAAAAGGACATGTAAAATATTTATTTTAAAAGTAGCAGTGAAAAGAAGTACAAATAAAGCATTTGTATCTTTAAGAACTTCTTTATGTTTGGACTTCAATGCTCATTCCTGATGGAAAAATACGCAGCCCTATATTTATGTGTTATTGCATTGATTTTACTCTGGCAGGTTGTTTAAAAGGCTCTCTTGATGATTGCAGTTGTGCTAATTGGGCAGGAATCTCAGGGAAAGGAATCTCTTTTTGAAGTACTGACTGTTGCTTGCATGTTTAATGCCGACAAAGCTAAACTTGTCAGATGGAAAATTTCCCCTTCCAAGTGTACGTCAGTCTCACCTTATAATACCATGCCAAATATAAATATTTTCAACATTTTAGTAGCTTGAGGTTAGCTGTACAGCGATCTTTATCATTACAAAATACGGATAAACTTGATATAATGCCTTTTGACATGTTCACAGCTCCTGAGATTTGCAAGTCTGCGTTTTTACTAGCACCCAACCAAACCTAAATATTGAACCAACTCCGTAGAATCATTGACAAGATATTATTAAGCCTAAGGAAGATAGGTTTTCTTAATAGGTAATAAAAGATGATCCAGACGAGTAGATACGCACTCCAATCTTTTAATAGGCAAGTTTATTGTGTTTAATACAAATTTTGCTACACTATTATTTCTCTTCCCTGCTTCCTATTCACCTATTGTGTAATTCTTGAAGCTGTAGTAAACTTTCTTTCGATTTAAACAAAAATTTTTGACAATCTAGCTTTACAAAGAATTGGACACTTCCTATATGAATATGCAGTAAAGGTAAGTAACATTGAGGGTGGCAAATGGGACATAAATCAAGAATGCTGAGGCTCAGAGGTAGGGACATTACTACTGCACCACAAGAGACACACCACAACACTGTTTGGTTTCTAGCAAATGACAACCGCCTCCCTCAGGGTGCTGGTAGTGGAGGTTTTCATGATGGTATTGTCATTGACCATCAAGGATGTAATTTGCATGGAGACACTGGACCCAGCAGGGCCATGTGAGCCATGTTCATTGGTCTGTTTTCCATATGGTGAAACTTAAGATTTTTAATACATTAATGTGTGGGAAAAGTGGATATGTTCATGTGGAACTGTCATGTTGTCAAGTTGTTTAAAGACCTGATCTCTAAACTTTGAAGACAAGCATAACCTGTTTTGTTTCTTTAACAGAAATAGTTCTTGTTCTTTTGATTGCTGCTTATTTAGTATAAGCTTTAGGTTCATCATTAGTAAATTATTTCAGCTTGACTGCTTCCACATTTGTCATTATCATAGTGGTAAGGTTTTCAGTTCACAGTTTCATTGATGACTCCATGAGGTTATTAAAGGAATTATTATCTTTAATGTGGGACAATTAATACAAATGTTTCTTTCTGTGAAGAATTAAGTACTTGAAGAGATTAAAATGTATTTACTCATATATTCCAATATATCAAAGCCAGCAATGGTAATCTGGAGCTTTATTTTGTTTAATTTCAGCTTGGCTCCTGCAGTCTGACCATTGTGAATACTCTCTGGGTCGTCATGGAGGACATAAAGGTAAAGAGTGGTGGGTGAAATGTATGGGTTGAAATGAGTTATCACTAAGTTGAAATAGGACCAATTTGGGGCCATGGAGGTTTGTGCAGGGACAGAGATTGTTATGCAGGATATGAAGACTATGGACATGAGTAGAGGACCATAGATTGGCAGGAAAGGTATGAAGTGACTTGGCAATGCATGGAGGGTCATATATTGGCATACAGGGTATGAGAGCTCATGGGTTTACATTTATAGGGTGTGAGGAGTGAAGTGAATGTGTTGATAGCTACTGTGTCTTACTTTTTTAAAAAATATAAACTGGGGTAGTGGTTACCTCTGAACCTTTTCCAAGGATGGTGTGGCTGAATCAAACAAGCCTTTCCCAGAGTAGATTTACAGTTTTTCCACTCTCTCCTGAAGTAAGATAGGAATTCCAGTTCTGGAACAAGAGCAAAGGGAGAAAAGGCTGAAGATGCTCAAATCTTTTCTTTGACCAGGTCACTGTCAGTGGCAGCAGTCTCCATGGGAAGCTTATGCAATGTCTGTGGGTGATTGCAGTCTCTCTGTTTTCGGCAAGTGTGGGTTGGGTTACATGCTAAGAGCTAAAGGATGGGGGCGTTGTCTTTATGCACTTGCCACTTGTGAGCTGCAAAGTTCAACATACCATTGGAGTCTTGGCCAATAGGACATAGGAGCCGATATAGGCCATTCAACCCACTCAGTCTGTCCTGTCATTCAATGAGATCACAGACCACCTGATGTTCACCTCAACACCACTTGCTTACCTTTCCTCCACAATCCCCTTACTGATTACTATTTATCTTATCTTTAAATATAGTTAATAAAGCAGCAGCTACTAACGGCTGTGGTAAAGAATCTTATTGATTCCAGATTCACCACCTTTGGAAAAAAAAATCTGTTTATCTGAACAACTGCTTATTCTGAGATCGTGACCTCTGGTCCCAGATTCTCCCACAAGGAGAAACAACCTTGCTGCATCTATCCTGTCAAGTCCTCCAAAGATCTTGTATGTTTCTAAACTTTATTTCTCATTCTCCTGAACTCCAATGAGCCCAACCTAATCAACCTTCCTTCCACAACAATCTGAGCATATCCAGAAACAACTTAGTGAACATTCTCTGAACTGCTCCAATATCAGTATGTCTCTTCTCAGAAAAGGGGACCAAAACTGTTCATGGTAGTTGAGGTATGATCTAAGCAGTGTCTTGTATGTCTTTATCAAGATATCCTTATTTTTATACAAATTGCAATTGAAATAAAGGCCAACAATCTATTTGCCTTCGCTATTGCCTGCTGGACTTTTTATGCTGGTTTTTGTTAATTATGCACATATCCTAAATACATCTATGCTTTAGTTTTCTGCAGTCTTTTCCTATATACTTAATATTCAGCCCCTCTGTTCTTCATAACAAAGTGCATACCCTCACATTTTTCCACATGCTCTTCCATCCACTGTGATTTTTTAATATCTTTGCGCAGATTCTTTATGTCATATTCATCACTCACCTTCCCATCTATTGGCGAGTCCTTTGCAAACACGGCCATAATATATTCACTTCTTTCATCTAAATCATTAATGGGTATTGTAAATAATTGTGGCACTGATCCCAATGGCACTACAGTAGATACAGGTACAATAGGCTGCCGTCCTGAAAATGCCCCTTATCCCAATTCAGTTTTTTTATTCTTTAACTGATCATGAGTCTATGTAATAAACAACTTTTAAAACCCGGTGCGGCTTCCTCTACATTGGGGAAACCAAGCGGAGGCTTGGGGACCGCTTTGCAGAACACCTCCGCTCAGTTCGCAACAAACAACTGCACCTCCCAGTCGCAAATCATTTCCACTCCCCCTCCCATTCTCTAGATGACATGTCCATCATGGGCCTCCTGCACTGCCACAATGATGCCACCCGAAGGTTGCAGGAACAGCAACTCATATTCCGCCTGGGAACCCTGCAGCCATATGGTATCAATGTGGACTTCACCAGTTTCAAAATCTCCCCTTCCCCTACTGCATCCCTAAACCAGCCCAGTTCGTCCCCTCCTCCCACTGCACCACACAACCAGCCCAGCTCTTCCCCCCCACCCACTGCATCCCAAAACCAGTCCAACCTGTCTCTGCCTCCCTAACCGGCTCTTCCTCTCACCCATCCCTTCCTCCCACCCCAAGCCGCACCCCCAGCTACCTACTAACCTCATCCCACCTCCTTGACCTGTCTGTCTTCCCTGGACTGACCTATCCCCTCCCTACCTCCTCACCTACACTCTCTCCACCTATCTTCTTTACTCTCCATCTTCGGTCCGCCTCCCCCTCTCTCCCTATTTATTCCAGTTCCCTCTCCCCATCCCCCTCTCTGATGAAGGGTCTAGGCCCGAAACATCAGCTTTTGTGCTCCTGAGATGCTGCTTGGCCTGCTGTGTTCATCCAGCCTCACATTTTATTATCTTTAAAACCACAGTGTCTTATTTAGGAGCCAAATGTGTTGTACCTCATTGAATGTCTTCTGGAAATCCAAATATGTTGTGCCTATTGCTTCCCCTTTGCCTGCTCTGCTTGTTACCTCTTCAAAGAATTGTAATAAATTTGTCAAACATGATTTTCCCTTAATGAAGCCGAGGTGACTCTGCTTGATCATGCTATACATTTCAAAATGTTCTGCTTTATTTCTTTCGTAGTAGAAAGATTGAAAAGTCCAGGAAAATTCCTATTGATACCCGACATGGCAATCTTAATTGGTTTCCTGCTCCTTCTAGACAAGTTGCTGTTATTGCTCTGAAACCATCTCTGGCAAAAGAGATGATGTAATATGCATTGTCAGAAATAGTGCTATTCAGAATATTTTGTATGGAATTAGCAGGCACAGTGTGTGAACATTTGCCAAAAGGTCACTTCCGTTCTCTCCTTGGAAAAATACATTGACTGTCCTCAGCAGTTACAACAGCAATAATAGTCAAAGAAAATGTTTCTCTCAAAATGCCTTGTACTCCTGTTTAACCTCTTAACTACACAAGTGTTTGACAGGGATAACCAAACAGCATTCAAGTTTGAGGCAATGTAAGTGCAAAAGGAAGAAGGACACTTTGGTACCTGAAATAGTTGCACAGAAGCCAGTATCCCATCAAAAATCTGCCCTTTATTTGCATGTGCAGAGTAGATATGGATCTCACAGCCAGCTCAGAACCAGTCCCTAGAATAGAAGAAACTCTCTGTTTATATCTGTTGTAGAATCCCTACAGTGTAGAAACAGGCCCTTCAGCTCAACAAGTTCACACTGACCCTCAGAACATCCCAAGCAGACCCAGCCCCTTAAACTCACCTAATCTACACATCCCTGAATGCTATGGGCAATTTAGCATGGCTAATCCACCTAGCCTGCACATCTTTAAACAGTGGGAGGAAACTGGATCACCCCGAGGAAACCAACGCAGACATGGGGAGAATGTATAAACTCCACACAGACAGTCGCCCAAGGTGGAATCCCAAGGTGGATCCCCAGCGATGTGAGGAGGCAGGGCTAACTACTGAGCCACCATGCCAGTGTTCATTGTGGAGTAATTTAATGGAATCCTAGAAATAAACGGATAAAATTTGTCACTCTCCCTTAAGGCGATTTAATCGGACATGAAGGTAATGGAGGAGACTCTAATTGCCTTCCAACTTCCATCCTCATTAAATTCAATGCAGAAAGGTTGATGAATAGCCGTACAGCCCTGCCACCAATTGAGGTACTTTGGTGACCAATAATGCACACGCTGAAGGGTGTCATCCTGTTGCCATTGCTGCCGGAGGATTCATTCAAGGGCTCGCATTGCCTGATTGAGGGATTGTGCATGGCGAAAAGTGGGGTAACTCATGACATTTAGTTGAGTGTAGCATGCAGCCAGCCATGGCTCACGGTGACTTTTCTCAAGCAATCTTCTGCTCTGCACCTTATCAGTTATGCAACTGGCCTTTTGGGTTCCTCCCTCAGGAAATGGTGCAGCCGGAGAAGCAGTGGTGCTGTTACAGCCCGGCTAACAGCACTTCAGATGCTGATTCCAAAGAACCACCCCTCACACTGTGCTGCTCCATTATTAACACCAAAGACACTGAAAGGAAAACTCACTCATCATTTTGTGGGCAGGGAACTAGCGGAGTTGTTGGACAGGCTGGTGCAGAGCAGGTCAGTCTTTGACCTTGCAGAATTTCACATAAAGCCACACTATCAAGTCCCAGCCAGCCTGCAGCCCAGTTCCATGATGTGTTTCGAGCACAGCAAGATGCCCAGCCACGAAGGAAAAATATCTTCTCTGTGCTACCTCAGACCCAGAAGACTGCCACTCATTTTCTGATTACCTTCCGATGGGATTTCCGTTTGAATTTTACCGCTTGTTCACCTTTCTTACTTATTATTTCTCTCTTATTGTTTGATAAAGTGTTTTGGCAAAACTTGCTTTCACAGCCATGTCTCCATCCTCAGTGACTGTGCCTGTTCTGAATTAGCCCTTGTGGATTCTAGTCTAACCTTCATGTTGCAAATCCCTTCAGGATTACAGGTATCTCCTTGATCTACAATGTTCCTTCCATTGCTATCCTTGCCACTTCCTAAGATCCATGCTCAGTGCCATGCACTACCACATGCACCCCCAGCCTCTCTCTCTCTCTCTCTCTCTCTCTCTCTCTCTATCAACATCACGTCACATTATCTCAAATCTATTCTGGTCACCAGTTCCATCATTCAATTACTCATTTGATACCTCACTAAGAAACGTTTTCTGTTCCTTTGAAATGTTAGAGAATACAAGCTCCAAAAACTCATGGGTACTGACGTCTCTCTGGATTCTTCCCCCCAGCCTCTTCCCTGATTCCATTCTTTCTTCTAACCTACCTCTTGTCATGCATTTACTATACCTCTGACCATCCACTTTCAGGTGCTAAATTGTCTGTGCTCAGTTAAACACCACAAAACAATTTTTGTGTGACATGATGTTGAACTCATCTTCCTCTCTTCTGTCTTTTTGTCCAGTTTTTTGGACAAGAATCATCTCCTATTCCACAGAAAATTTCACCCATCTCCAATATAACCTTTCCCCCTACACCCCTCCTTCTGGCTTTTTACTTGAATTTGATCACTTCATATAGAATTGTTGCCTTCATTTCTCTGCTCCCCGCACCCATCCTCTGAACTTACTGCGCCCTGTTTTCTCAGATCTCATCCTGAGTTTACTACGAAACCTGTTGATGGGCTGGTGTGGTTGTTGTCTGATATGCTGGCAGCTACTGTATAGGGACTAAATTTATTTTTATTTGCTCACAGGATGAGGGTGTCGCTTGCTAGGTAGCATTTATTGCCCATCCCTAATTGCCCAGAGGAGGGCAGCTAAGAGACAACCACATTGCTGTGGGTCTGGAGTCACTTGTAGACCAGACCTGGTAAGGATGTTAGTTTCCTTCCCTAAAGGATGTTAGTGAATCAGATAAGTTTTTTCCTGACAATCGACAATGGAATCATGGTCATCATTAAACTCTTAATTCCAGGTATTTATTGAATTTAAATTCCACCATCTGCTATGGCTGGATTCGAACCCAGGTCCTCAGAACATTACCTGGATCTCTGGATGAACCATCCAGCGATAATACCACTAGGCCATTGTCTCCCCTATGGACAGGCGCACTGAATGCCAACTTTCTGACATTTACTCCTACCCCCTCCCCACCTTGACCAATGAATCTATCACCGAACATCAATCTATTGTTTCCACTGTCATGAAACATATCTCCTCTGGAGATATACCTTCCACAGCTTCCCACCTAATAACCCCTAGCACCGCACAGCCCGCTTCTAACTCCTTCCTAAAATCTACTTCCATTCATAATTCTTCTGACACTGTTTGTTTAACGTATCTGAAGGACAATGCGTATTTGAGAAATAGAAGGAAACCAGGGATAAATTCTTGGGAAAATCTGGGGGTAATGGTGAAGAAGCCAAGAATGAAGTTGTCACGTCCTCTGGCTACCACAGAACAAACATTACTGAAACCAGTCAAGTTCAGTCTGAAACAGCCATGTACTAAAAAGGAAAAAAATGCTGATGGAGAAGGAGGTGTGTTCAGCCAAGGCCAAAGGCTGCAGGCCAGTCAGCCTTGTCGGTGACTTTGGAAAGAGTCATCTTGGTACTATGTCAGGGGAAGAAATCTGTTGTTCGGAGGGATTCAAATGTGAAGTTCAGCAAAATATGGGCACAGATTTAGGAGCAGACAGCATATTCAAGGACTGTGGAAAATGAGGTTGGAGACGGGGCAATAGTTTAGAAGAATGGATGTTGCCACCTGTTGTTTCATTGAAGATGCTGACAGATTGAGAGGAAGAGTACCTGAGGGCAGTGGATCATTGCTAAAATCAATTAACACCGGGTTCAGAAAGATAACTTGTGTGACCAACAGTTTAAAGATTAACAAGCTGCACTGTTGGTTTGTTTGTTTTCTCTTTGCAGATGCTGTCTGCTGTTTTGATATTTCAGCCATTTTAATTTTCTATTATAGATTCCCATTATCAGTATTATAGCTAGATTTCTGTCATCTGCTTCAGTATCAACCATAATCCTCTTGAAACTTGGATTTCTAACAGCATGATTTTGAGTTGGTCACTTCATGCGTCACTTTCGAGCAACAACCATTGAAACGGACACCACATGATTTTTGTTTTAAGAAGAAGGCAGCTTGGTCTTCAGCCTTCAAATCACTCCACATGTCAATAGTGCCCTGATTAGAAATAACCAGAACAGGAGCTCCCAGCCTCTTCGTACTTTTTAGCTTCCCATAAGGAACTCCAAATCAATTGTCATTTCCGATTTAGAGGCATGACCAATTCCTGGTTCTTGCCAAATAACGCAAATTTTTACTGTCTCGTACTTTTATATTAATGGCTAACTATATACCGAATTCAATATTTTTAGCAAGAATTTCTTTCTTTTGGGTATTCAAGGAAATAAACAATGACGACAATCAAATTAGCTACTTGACATGTAAATTATCAATATACTTTAAAACCTTTTTGTAGTGATTGTAATGATGTCAGCCAGCTTGACTTCATAAAATACGCGTTCCCTAATTGGGGCTGTTAGCCTGGTCCAATCAGGGAGACTTGGCTGACATGTAAAAAGGGGAGTATCAGAGATACTCTGAATGAGGCAATACTAAAATCAAGGACTCTTCTGGGGTAAATAAAGAGTGACTTGGTGATAGATACCAGCATCTGTGGAGTTATTTCACTTTGGTACATTTTTAACTAACATTTTGTCACTTTATTTTACATATGGTCAAACAGCTCACCATTGCTTAATTGACAAGCTGATTAAGTCTACATTTCCGTCAAATGTATAATATAAGCAGTTATTCCCAGAGATGAACAATTTCATTGCAAGTGAATTTGTTCCCAGTTTTCTTTTGTACTCAGTTATAAAGCACCTAATGCTTAATTTTTACCATTCTCAACCATCAAACTGGAACTAAGTAGGTGAATTTCCATTTTGACTGATATTTGGCTGGTTGGCTGTTTTACACAATACCTTAATTTCATTTCTGAAGAGTTTGATGTAAACTAAAGTCAAAGGGATGTAAAACAACCCAATCCATTAAAGTCCATTTTATGTTCAGCGGTGAAAGTTTGTCTTACTCTGTGAGGCAACTTCTTTTGTACTAATGTTGCCAAAATTAACTTAATATAAAGAAATTTAATTTAATTCAAGGCATTGGTTCTGGTGCAATGGCTGCTTGGAGCAAATAAAAACATTCATTTTGAGATAGAAAAGATATTTCATCAGCACCATTAAATAAAATATTATATTTGGCATTCCTTGGTGACATTGGAAAGAGCAAGGGAAGAAATAATTGTAGCTACCAGCACACTCAAATGCATGCTGAAATCCCAGTGTCACAGCATGGCATTGATTTGTCTGGATAACTATTTTTCTTCGCACATTTTAGGCTTCACATCAGATAATGGAGAACAGCTAAACCTAGGCTGTGAACTCATCTTCAACATTAAGAAAGAGCTCTTGTTCCTCAATTAGAATAATTTATAATCTGTATTTAGATTTAATTTTGTCACTAAATGGTGAGGAGTGAACTGCTGCTGTTTTAAACTGTTCTGATATAACCTCCTGGACATACATTTTCTCATCAATTCAAAGTTAATATGCCCATTTAATTTTAAAATATAAATGTTTATCACCATCCAAAGTTACTTGCAAATTACTTCTAAGGCAACAACTGAATGCTGTTATTAATTTATTGCTCCAAACCAGAGATCCCTTTGGAATCGCAAGTCAGAAGAATTGATGCTCTGATTGACAATGAGGTGAACTCTAAATCAGTGCCAAATGTATGTCAGCACAACCTGATTGCCATTTTAAATGAGATAATCCAATGTTACTCTAGAGCCATGAGAAAACATTCTATGGCTCTCGGGAGCAAATTAGGTAGTAGAAATGGAAAATGAGTTAGCAGCAGGTAAGTTCCATGATGTTGTTAATAATTCAATATTTATGCAGCATGAAATATAATGGGTATATTAAATAAAACAAAAGACAAATCATACTAATTGGACTGCATTTGCAAAGGCTAATTACAAGAAGCAGTCATCCATTCTAACTCAAAATCCAGCAACTCAATTTTGCCAATATTATACACTCCAAATGAACATGACCGTAACATTACCAGTGAGGAAATTGAACTGGGATCAGTTCATTCAGAAGGGAATGCTGGAATTGAATGAAAATCTCCAATATTACTTTCTTGAACTCAGAAACACCAAGGCCAGTTGCATCACCCAAACAATTCTTGGTGAACTTCAGTTAAGTTGAGTAGACAAAAATCAAGAATTCATTTTAAAAGTATTCCGAGAATGTGATCTTTACTGGCTGGGATAATATTAATCTCTAATTGCCCTCGTGAAGGTAGTTAGTTGCCTTTTGAAGTTCTAAAATCTGTCGAGTATAAATTTCACTCACTGTGCTATTAGAATGGAATTTTTGGATTTTGACTTAGCAACCATGAAGGAATGGTAATATTTTCTCAAGTCAGGATGGTGAGTGACTTGAAGAGGAATTTGCAGGTTTGGTGTTACCTTGCAACTGCTGACAAGATAGAAAGGGCGTGATAGCAAATGATCTGCAACTATCTCACTGTGGTGCTTACGTTAATGCCTGTAACATAGAATAAAATCGAAATACAAAATTTCTGAAGAAGGGTCCAGACCCGAAACATTAGCTTTCCTGCTCCTCTGATCTTGCCTGGCCTGCTGCATTCCTCCAGTTCCACACTTTGTTATCTCAGACTCCAGTATCGGCAGTTCCTACTACCTCAAAATACTTGATGCCAGCCAGGACAAAACAGCCTGCTTGTTTGGCAACTCATCTGCCACTTTAAAAATTCACTCCCCCATCACCAACCCATAGTGGCACCAATATGCACCAGCTCACACAGGCTTCTTTGACAGCACTTTCCTAACCAACATCCTCTACTACCTATAAGAACAAGGGCAGCAAATATTTACGGGACATGCTCATGCTATCATCACTATATCCTGGCATGAGACATAATAAGTTCTCAGTTTCCATTTCACTGAGCTCTGATCTGTTGTAGAATTACATGTTTGGGAAGTGGGCTAAATTACATCCAAAATTGTTTAGCTACAGCACAGACATGCCTGTGATTGTAGTATACATTTGTAAATACCAGGAGCTGTAAACAAGTTCATTGAATTCTTCAGTACAATGTGAGTCACATCTTTTCTTTATGTTATAGTGATGATAGCATGCGCTGTCAAAGAAGCCTGTGTCAGCTGGTGCATATTGGTGCCACTATGGGTTGGTGATGGGGGAGTGAATTTTTAAAGTGGCGCTGTTTTGTCCTGGCTGGCATCAAGTATTTTGAGGTAGTAGGAACTGCTGATACTGGAGTCTGAGATAACAAAGTGTGGAGCTGGAGGAATGCAGCAGGCCAGGCAGGATCAGTGGAGCAGGCAAGCTGATGTTTCGGGTCTAGACTCTTCTTCGTAAATTTTGTATTTCAAGTGTTTTTAAAGGTGCTCTCGTCCAGTCAACCAGAGACTGTTCTGTCACATTCCTGGTTGGGGCTTTATAGATGGCAGTGGCACACTGGGGAGTAATGCGGGCAATTACTCTCCATAATATGTCTACACTCCCATCTGTTTTTGTACTCATAGTATTTATATGGCTGGTATTGTTGAGTTTCTAGTCAATGGTAACTTCAGGATGTTGGTAGTGGGAGATTCAGTGATTGTAATGTCATTGAATCTCAAAGGGAAATGATTGTATTATCTCCTACTGGAAATGGTCGTTGCCTGGCATTGTGTGACATGAATGTTACTTTCAGTTTCTCCTAGCACTGACAAAGTTCCATCTTTTTGATAAATGCCACTGGCAAAAAGAGAAA
Organism: Stegostoma tigrinum; assembly: GCF_030684315.1. Taxonomy (NCBI): domain Eukaryota; kingdom Metazoa; phylum Chordata; class Chondrichthyes; order Orectolobiformes; family Stegostomatidae; genus Stegostoma; species Stegostoma tigrinum. The sequence continues at coordinate 35,837,722 of NC_081373.1, read as the reverse complement.
TGAATTGTAAATTTTTACTGTTCTATTCTCTTGTCCACGACAAAGGCTTTGTTTTAATTTTTCTTTTTACTTTAAAACATACACGTGGTGGTGTGTTCCCCCAAACCCTATTGGTGAACTTCAATTTACAACTAACCAACAACATGCGTTTTTGGATTAGAACGGATTAAGGCTTATACTGCTTTTAATTGGGGGATTGATTTGTAAGACACATTAAAACACAAATTCATCCAAAGAAGAAAGAAAGAGAGAGAAGAGAAGGGAAGTAATAAATTGCAAATTGCTTTAAATCACTTTCATAGATGCTCAGATGCAGTTGAATTACCAGCAAACATACAGCAGTTCTAAAGAGGAAAATGGCTTACTTCACTGGTAATATAAAAGATTCTCTTCAGAAATCAAACTTTCAAGAGGGTTTGAGATCAGAGACAGATAGTAGTTAAGCGTGGAGCTGCTTGTGACACATTTTCCACTGGTGTTACAAAAAAGCTGACTAAAATAAAGCATCACTGTATCACCAAAGCTATTCAAAACATAGCAATTTCAGTCACCTGATTGGAAACACAGGTTGAGAGACTGTTGCAATGAAGTAAATTTGATGTCCTGTCATCAAAAGATAATTTTTGTTTTGAGCAAGTAACTATAGAGTCATTGGCACCAATCAAACATAATAGATTTCGATTGGTCTGACAAGTCAGGAGTTCTTTTGTGTTGGCTTGACTAGAAATTCATGCAATATGAAGTATAATATTCCAGAGAGATACTGAGTTCTCTTTTGTCCTGGAAATTGCTGGAAATTTATGGAAGCAACCAACTTGCCCATTATGCATTCAGCCATTGTTATTTTAATTCTAGAAAGAATTCATTGGCTAACAGAAAAATTTAGCCAGATAATATGATCCTTTAGGAAAAAAATCTTTATCTCTTCCTGCTCTCTGAGCATTACATGAGCCATTAGACCATGTCACTTTGTCTTGACTTTGAGGTGGACATAGAAGATGGCACGGTTTTGAAGAAGAGCAGTGGAGTTATTGTCAGTGCCCTGGTCAATAAATATCACTCAAAGAGGAATATCTGGCCATTATTGTGTTGCTGTTTGTGGGACCTTTATTTGCATAGATTGGATGCTGCAATTCCAAATGTCATAATGATGACGACATTTCAAAACTGCTTTATTGGTTATAACGCACAATATGATGTCATTGGGTTGTGAAAAGATGCTACGTAAATGCAAAGATTTTCCTTTTCCTTTTCCCAGATATGACCTAAGTACCCACCCGCAAAGTGTATTGAATCTTTGAAAAATATACACTTATCTTTACCTTCAAAGTTCTTCTAACCTTTAAATTTAGAATTCTTGTTTCAGTTCTCTTGAGATTCCACCATGGTATAACAATGAAGGAATGTTTGAAGAGTTTGCAATAAAAATTCACTCTGCTATTTTAAGAGACAATACTGTTTAAAATAAACTGGCTAACGTCTCTGTTAAAATAGCGGCAGGACTGAAATGGGTACAAATGCCTGCATTTTGCCGTTAGAGGCAGGTGAAAAACATTTTCTGCTCATTACACTTGCATTTGCCCAGACACTTGTGCATATTTACATCGTGGTGTGCAGTAATTAGAGAATAAAAACAATGCTAAACACTCCAGAGGGGATCAGGAACCAAACACAAGAAGCAGTACATGTCTTCTCACTGGATTAAAGGATCCCGACTAAGAAATGCAGAAGTTGGTTCGAATTCGCAAAGGTGGGTAGGTTATGATCAACTGGGGGCTTAACTTCTAAAAATCTTAAATCTGATGTCAGCCTTTCTCCATCCTGCTCACTTTCTAGTTTAACGGGGAAAGACAAGGGCACACAATCCACTCAGAAGCCAGGTTAACCAATTAATTAATCAAAGGTACTATAGTGAGGCTGGGAACATCACATCCAGCTATAGTACAACCCAGCATCTGAGGGAAAGCTAGGAAAGTTTCAGGGAGTAGAGACCCCCCCTTACATGACTGTCTGTGGGTGAGAAGGAGCAGAAATATCAGCCAAAGTATTGGAGCAGGGAAGCTTTTGGACTACCAGGATAACTAGGACAACAACTTCAGATTTCTATGTATTACTGTGCATTTCTGTCTTATTAACAGTTTAGCATAGTTCATTTTGCAGTTATTCTTAACACAAAATCTTGGCCTTTAGCATTGAAAGGTTGCTATGCAACAGCAAAGTTGAACTGTTCTAATATATCTTGTCAACAATATTGGCCCAAAGTAAAAGTAAATATATTGAAACTGTGGTAACAAGCAAATAACAAAATTCATGTCTCATAATATCTGTTCTCAGAGCAAATACAGCAGTTAAACCTTACAGTTCAGTTTACTAACGGTGTGAACGAGGTAGTAGGGATCAAATGAAACAAGATTTTAGCTTGATACCTTATCTCAAATGATTGGAATACCCTTGTTGTATAAAGCATTTGTTAGATCCCCATCTCAAGTACGACATTTATTTTTAGTCAAACGTTCAGAAGTGATTGCTGTGATCTTGGATGGGGGCACAGGGTAAATTGAAGTAGAATTAGAATTAGGTACTCACATGAGAACAATGAAAAGTCTACAAGTCACCGTTTATGCTACCATGTTCGATATAAGTGTCCCTAGGTACAACTTTTCCAGTTACGGTTCTTGGAAAATTAGAGAAGTAAACAAGTCCAGCATTACAGATTTTAGGAATCAATTGTAAAAAGAAGAAAAAACAAGTTCAGAAAAACACTCTTACGATCCAGTCCATGCTGGCACCTAGAACCCAGTCCGCATGGGGCGTTGACTTCAGACCGCACTGCGTTTCACCACATGGTTCACAACGCTGAAAGATCACTTTGCAATCATCTCAAAGTTGGCAATCCACGCCAATACCATGCCAGGCTGAGAGACCACAACAAACTGCCTGAAAACCACCACGCTGGCGCACTTGGAGATTGCAAAACCAGGCCAAGAGAATGCCACACCAGACTGAGAGGTGTCCGTGCTGGGCTGGAAGATTGCCACACTGGGCCAAGAGACTGCCTTGCTGGGCCGGCAGGCCTGCCATGGTAGGCTGTGCTGAGATTGGGAGTTCTGAGGTTGGGAGTTCCGAGTCTGTGGGGTCAGAGGCCGTGAAGAGGAAGAAAAGAAAGACAAAAGAGGAAAGAAAAAGAAAAAATGTAAAGAAAATAATGAAGTGAACAAACTCCAGCTGAAGTGTCCTGGTCCACCACCATTTACCAAAATATTACCGATACTTTAGCAGTTAAATGCTGGAGTTAGGTAATTTCAAAAAATGAATTTGTATTTCCTTGAATTTAGTAAGTTGTGGGTGATCTAATTAATATTTCTGAAATTAGAGAATTATTTAATAGTGTAGAAGTACTTAGGTGAAATCACATCTCTCCTTGGAGAAAGGCAATTGGTTAAGTATAGCTGGAGAGACATCGATCTACAAACCAAGGGCAAAACAAGGAGGTAGGACTTAATGACCAACCACAGGTAGTCCAGTGATTAAATTTGTGCTATTAGTGTCATTTTGCATCTCGTTCTAGTCAAAATCATTAACCAATGCCCATTTGATAAGTGTTCAGCAGTATTCAGGAATGAAATTAAAAAACACACTCTGTAGAATGGCTGGTGAAAATATGGATTGTTCTTCCTCTAAAGGCAATTGGCTGCTGGGTTTTGTGAAATATTTCAGGACTGAGATCCACAGCTTAAGCAAGAATATCAAGAATATATGAATCAAAGTTTTGTAACAGGGGCTTCAGTAGAGATTAGATATTACCCCACTGGACAGTGAAACAAACCTGAAGGACTGAATGTTCTAATCCCATGTTAGCTTTCATCTTTGTTGCTAATATTTCACTTAAATATTCACTAAATATCCTGTGGAAAACGACACTAATTATTTGTGTCAGGTTTCAAATCATAGTCAATTTTCAACATGACAAACTACACTGAGTCTATTAAATTATTTTCTACTTAATGCTTTAAAGTTTGCAGATTATGTTTAAAAATGTGCCAGTAAAATATTTGCATGTTAATTATTGCACATTCATGCCTGATGTGCTATGGAGAATTCTTTTTCAATGAATATCTGAATAGTGAAACCAATGTCTTCTTTATTAAAGGGGGTGGGGAGGTATTTCATAGTAATACTTCAGAGGTCTAATGTTTTACCTGCCAGATAAACCTTGTTATTTCCCACACAGGACTGCCCAACCTCATCCAAGCCCAGTATTAAGCAGAAAGAGTTTGACAGATTCCCAATTAAGTTGCCTGCCTTTGCTCATCAATGTACAACAGCAGCATGTAAGATGGTTTCCGAGCATATTAAATAACTGTTGCTAAGGCTTATAAAAAAGCTGAATCTCCTGTGGGAACAATGTTTGTGCGAAAATGAATTATACAAATCAAAAGCTAAATCAATCCAATTAGCATAAGTAAGCGTTGTGAAACAGTGCCTTGCAGTTTTCCTTAAGGCTGATATTAAACTCAAGGAGTTATTCATAGTTGCCATAAAAGTACAAGCACAGCAAAATCAAGAATTAACTTTGCCTCCCAAGAATCACTTCAGCTCACTTAAGCACCGGAAGCAGGCTCAGATTAATTAAATATGAAGGTGACAACTTATGTTTCTCTATGCAGTCATAAGCTTATTTCAAAAAATATTTCAAATGTGCAGTTTCCCAACTGCCTGTCATTAATTCATGAGTAGAAGCCTTAGCAACAGTTCAGGTTTTAGAATTGCCTGTCATTCCGATCCAGTTACAACTGCACTACGTAAGCTTTAGAGTAGCTGTACACAGTCTTCTGTAGGGAAGTATCAAGATCAATATGATAGGTAGAGAATTAGCCCATTGAGGTCTTGCAGCAAAATGATGGCAATTAGCCCACATCTGAGCCACACTTTAATGAGCAGAAGTGAACTGCAACAGCTAGGGCTGAAATCCGGTGACACGGGTGGTGCTGATTTGATCCCAAATCTTGGGCTAGCATTGCAAATTTGGGGAAGGGAAGGCAAAACTGAACAATGAAACTGGATTTACGTGTTCTGGTAGTGGCTGAGACTTCAGCTGATACTCATGGATATGCTGCTGCCATCTCCAGACTGCAGTCAAAGCCTTCCATTATCACACCATCTTTCACTGGAGCCAGCCTTCCCTGAATACCCAATCAGCTTGTCAGTGCGAGATGTCCTACTGGCCAGCAAATAATGAATTGGGAATCCCAGTAAAATGGGACACCTGTGGGCCTGGGAGAACAAAGATACTAGTTGATTCCAGAGTTCAATGACTTTCAGGTTAAACAGGCAAGTTTGTTTTTAAATTTATTCTTTCATGGGAATGTGAGTATTGCTTGGTCAGGCCCTGATAAAGTGTTGGTGGGCCGTCTTTTGAACAATCCATGGTGGGAGGAGGAGTACCCCCAGCAAGGGGGTGCCAGGATGTTGCTTTAGCAACACTGAACAAGTAGTGATGTTTTCCATATTAAGATCACACGTGGTTCTGAGGGGAACTTTCAAGCATTTCTGCTTCTCAGTAGTAGAGGTCACTGATTTAGAATGTTCTGTCACAAGAGCCTTGGTGTGTTTCTGCAATGTATCTTGTAGATGGTTCATACTGCTGTCGCTGTACATAAGTGGTGAATGGCTAGAATACTTACAGTAGTGGATAGGGTATCAGTCAAGCAGGCTACTTTGTCCTGAGTTTCAAGTTTCTTGACAATTTTTGGAGCTGTACTTATCTAAATGAACATAGAGTATTCTATCGCATACCTGACTTGTGCCTTGTAGATGGTGGGTAGGCTTTGGGACACATTGTGAGTTACATGTGCAAATTTCTTCACTTCTGATCTGTTGTTTTGCCATAATATTTATATTACTGATTTAGTTCAGTTAATAGTTGATGTTAACTCCAGGATGTTGATAATGAGTGATTCAGTGTGGTAGTACAATTACAAGTCAAGGGAAAAATCATAGATTCATTGTTGGAAAAGGTCGTTGTGTAGGACTTGTGTGGTATGGGATTGCTCCCAATTTATCAGCTCAAGACTAGATGTAGGTCATGTTGCACATGGATATGGACTTCTTCAAATCTGATGAGTCACAAATAGCGTTGAATAATATGCAATCATGAGAGAACATCCCTACTTCTGACTCTTGTTAAAGATGCAGCAACTGAAGACGGTTTGGCCCCGAACTAGACTAATGAACTCCTCCTAGTGTTGTTCTGCAGCTAAGTAAGTGACATCCAACAACCACAGCTATCTTCTATTGTGCTAGTTATGATTAAAGATCAGTGGAGAGATTTCCTCCAATTCCCATTGATGTAAAAGGCTCCAGATGCCATACTCAAATAAATGTTCCTTTGATTTGACTCACAGTTCACTTCTGTCATTCTTTTGTCATATTTGGATCAAACCTGTCCTGAAGTCAGGATTTGTGAGGTCACATGCTATTCATGCTGTTTGACACAGAAGTAATCTTGTGTTGCTTCCGCAGTTTAATGCTTCAATTTTAGGTATTCCTGGTGGTGTTCCATAAATGCCCTCCTGAACTCTTCATTGAACCGGGGATGATCCCCTGGCTTGATGGTCATGTTAGAGTGAGGGATATATCAGAACACAATGATCTGAGTTGTAGCTGATTTTAATTATGTTACTGCTAGCATCATCAGCACCTCATGAATACTATTTTTAAGGTGCTCGATCTATTCAAAATCTATTCCATTTGGCACAAAGGTAATATCCCACAACCACAATCAGGTATCCTCATATGAGAAGATAGAAATTAATTTCCACAAAGACTCTGCAGTGTCAAAAAAGTCATGGAAAAACGCAATTACAACAAGTAACTTGGTGAGGAAGAAGTAATGTTGATTTTTCTGTGATAACAAAGTGTGAAGCTGGATGAACACAGCAGGCCAAGCAGCATCTCAGAAGCACAAAGGCTGATGTTTCGGGCCTAGACCCTTCATCAGAGACCTCTCTGATGAAGGGTCTAGGTCCGAAACGTCAGCTTTTGTGCTCCTGAGATGCTGCTGGGCCTGCTGTGTTCATCCAGCCTCACATTTTATTATCCTGGATTCCCCAGCATCTGCAGTTCCCATTATCTTTGATTTTTCTGTCTTTGTTTCCCTCAACAACTACTGCAGACTCAGTCTAACAACTATGTCATTAAGAACTTACCCAGCTCAGTCAGTAGTCGTGTTATTAAGCCACGGTTGGTGCTGGACATTGAAGTCACCGAACCATGTCGTATTTTTGGCACTAACTACCCTCAGTGTGTCTTCAAATTGGTCTTCTACATGGAGGAGTACTGACTTGTCAACTGAGAGTGGTGACTGAGGGCAGGATTAATTGATCGGAAACAGGTGGTAACCAGCTGTAGCTTTCCAGTTCCATGTTTAACCTGTTGCCATGAGACTTCATTGTGTCCAGAATTAAGGTTGAATCTCAGGGCAGATGTCTCCCAATTATATACCACTGTTCCCCTATCACTGGTAGATTCCTCCTGGTGGTTTGGCAGTACATACCCAGGAATTATGATGGTGCTGTCTGGAATATTGTCTGTTGGATATGATTTCATGAGTTTGATTACATCACGTTGTTGCTTGACTGGTTAATGGAACATCTCTCCCACCTTTAGCACATGATCCCTGCTTTTAGTCGGAAAGACTTTGCACATTGACAAGGCTTGGTTTTCTGTTTCCAGTGTCTGGGCTGACAGTGGGTGCCTTATCTGGTTCCATGTTTTTGGGCCTTGTAGCAGCATTGTAAAATTGAATGGCTTGCCAGGCCATTTCAGAGGACTTTTTAAAAATTAACAACTAGTTATGAGTCCAAGTCACTCGAAAGCCAGACCAGGTAAGGTTGGCACATTTCCTTCCCCAAAGGGCACGAGTGAACCAAATGGGTTCCGCGATAATTGACAACGGTTTCATGGTCACCATTAAATTAAGGATAAAAGGGGCATTTTTCTTTTGTCAGGTTGTGATTAGTGGAGTATCTCAAGGATTAATGATGGAACCACAGCACTATAGAATTAGGTGAAGAGACAAAATGTGAAGTAAGACCATAATACCATTAGACATACGAATAGAAATAATCCATTCACCTCAATGAGTCTCCTCTGCTATTCAAAAAGATCCTGTCTTTCTCTCAAGCCCTTACTTCCCTTGCTGATTAAAAGTCTGCTATCTCAGCCTTGAATATTCATAACCTCTACAGCCCTCTACAATGTAGAACTGAAGGTGTTTAAAACACTCGGGGGAAAGAAAATCCCCCTCTCAACCTTAAATAGGTCATCCTTTACTCTGAGATTATGTCCTCTGGTCCTAGACTCTCCCACATGGGGAAGCAACCTGTCCACACATAGTGTCAAGACCTCTAAGAATATCATACATTTCAATAAGATTGTGTTTTGCTCTACTAAACTTCAATGAAGTACTCAACCTCTCATAAATTTTCCACATCTAGAATCAACCTAGTGAATTTTCTCTGGACTACTTCAAATGCCAGTACAGTTTTCCTTAGATAAGGAAACCAAACTGTTCGCCGTGTCCTATATGTGTTCTAATCAGTGCCTTGGATAGTTTTAGTAAAATTCTCCTACTTTTATACTTCATTCCCTTTAATATAAAAGACCGACATTCTATTTTCCTCCCCTATTAATTGCCAAACTTGTATGCCAGCTTTTTGTGATTCATGCATGAGAACTGATAAATCCCTCCATGCTGCAGTTTTTGCAGTCTTTCTTCATTTAAATAATATTTACCCCTTAGATTCTTCCTGCCAAAGTGCATAATTTCACATTTTCCTGTATTATATTCCATCTGCCATTCTTTCCCCCCTCTGTTCAGTTGCCATGATATTCTGTCATCTAAGGATGAAGGAAACTCTTGAACCCATATATTGAGGAAAGTGGTTTCTTTGTGCAGAGTCCTTGACTCCAAACTAAACCATTTCCAAAAATTTCATTAAAATATCAAAATTCTTCAGCAACTAAGCTGAAAATAGTTTCTGATTCCTTTGATATTCTGCCTGTTGCTGAACACATTTTTCAGGTACTTGCATTTAAGAAATAGCATTAGCCAGAGTTCTGAGTTCTAAAATGGTAGCACTGACAGGAAAGTAACAACATGTGCTGATTAATATCATGGTTTCTTTACTCAGCCTATTTTAATCTCATAGCTCTTGTGCCTCCACTAAATGCCCAACCAAGACATTACCTGGAGGATTAAGTTAAAATTGCAGTCAAATTTCACTGATGCCATTGATACCCAATATGCATGTGGAAAGGGAGTTTTTACCACATGGATAAATATCCTCACTGTCTATACACTTGAGCAGACTAAACTTTGAATACTTGGTTCCTGATAATCCCAGTATGGATAAGAAACTTCAGCAATTTTAACTTCCCACCCATCAGACTTTAACTGAGTGCATTTAAATTCAGCGAATAAACTGTTTTTAGTTGACTGAAAAGAATAAAATCAATCCTTCTGGTATTTAAAACAAAGTCAGATATTTATTGAAAATTTTCCAATGTGTTTGTTTATAGATGCATGAAATGGATGGCATGGAGTAGAAATCAGTCTAAACCAAGATTTGGCATGGCAAAGGCAGCACAGGATTGAACTATAAAATCTCAGGATCGCTAGAAATTTATCACAAGGCTTCACCTGCTTCTTCAGGTCAAATGCCCAGCACTGTTCACATCTCCACAGGTAATCCATCTAATGAGAGAAATGAATTTTAAAATTCTATCTCACCTTAGCTGATCAGAACTGATTTACACTGGATTCATATTCCACTATTGTCTGACCAGTATCCAAAACTAAAGCAGCTGCAAGTTGAAATAACTTTTCATACCTAGATTCCAGAACAGTCATACAAAATACTCGTCTCTATCATATTTTTGTGCCTGTTAAGTGGGTACAAAATACAAGCTCAGTAACAAGATTATTATTACAAGACAACTCCAAATCTACTTTGTTGTGCTGGAAAATCTCTTAAAGTAATTATCTATAGATGCTTCAGAATTAATAGATATGTATCTCTTAAAAGAAGCCTATCTTGAGGTCTGAGTAAAATACACTCTGCTTGTTGTTAACAATAGACTGAATGAAATTCATAAACTCAGTGTAGAACACTAGCTGCATGTCTTACACCGGCTCAAAGCAAATAAAAACATCAGTTACATTCAACTTAGAACATTCATTTGGTTTCTCTTCCACATTTATTGCAAAGCTATTGAGTAGTACAAGAATCTTCTGTTTTTGTTTCAGATTTCCAGTATCCTTGTAATATGCTTTAATTACAGAAACATTAATTTCTTTGCACCATCGCACACCTGTTTAAGAAATGTGTGGATGTCTTTTATAAAAGCAAATAATCATCTTTTCTATACATTCATAGCATAGCTACTCATTTTGTATACTAAATATTTAAAATTAATCAGAATTCAACCACCCTGATCCAGCTGTTCATTAATCACTCACCCCTCTCTCTATCATCCACTTCTGCTCTCTCCACATATATTGATTATTTTCCAGTCTACTCCTTCTTATTGCTTTTAACCTTCATCTAACCTTCAAGGAAAGTTATTCAACAGAATTTCCAATTGGCCATGCCTTTACACGTTTAAATATTTTTTGTCAAAAAATCCGTATGGGCACTTTCTCATGCGGTTGGGTTGACAGCATGTTGTATATTTATTCAGTAAATTTTGTAACCACAGCATTTTTAAAAAATTAATCAATAATCAGCATATCCAGGTAGCAGTTTTGACCTATAACACAAAGGGAAACAAATCATTTGAAAAAGCGTGGTGTCACATAAATATTTAATCAATCTTACCAGCTTGTGTATCTGAGGGAGATCTTTCCTAACCTGTAAGAAGGGAAGATAGCTCTTGTGGGACCAGCAACAACTGCACTGGGGCAAGCCATGCAGGAATTAACATGAAACTTGGTAGTTTCAGGAGAATCCTTAACAGCTTATAACTTTGTCTGCAATAGGAGAAAATTCCACATGCTTTGACTATGGCTATAATGAGCTACAAACCACACTTGTGCCATCCTTCTGTACTTGAGGTCATAAAGAAGCCATAGATAGGGATGAAGAGAAAGCTGAGACAATTTTGTCATAGTGCATGTTAATGGTTGTGCAGCCTAGTATTTCAAGGCAGGTGGAGGAAGATTGTTTTTTTTAAGTTAAATGCAATGCATTCTTGAAATGTAAATTTTTCCTGAATACTTTCAAGTTTCACAACATCCTTCCTATAGCCAGAGACCAGAATTGCATACAGTATTCCAATGGGCTATGAATCAGAAATCCAGGTAATACTCTGGGCACCCATGTTCAAGTCCTACCATGTCAGATGGTGAAAATTGAATGCAAACCTAAAGGCCGGAATTTAAAGTCTAATTATGACCAATTAAGTTTTTTTTTAATTTTCTGCAAAAGGAAACCCATCTGGCTCACTGATGTCCTTTTGAGGCTAGGAAATTTGCCTTCCATACCTGGTCTGGCCTATGTGACCATAGCAATGATGTTGACTCTCAACTGCCCTCTAAAGTGATCGAGCGTGCCATTCAGTTATATCAGCCGCTAAAAAAAGCCACAAAGTTGGATGGAACACCAGGAATTGACCTCGACATCAGACAACAACAGCAAACTCAGCTCAACCCTGCAAAATTTTCCTTGCCCACTCTGGGGTTCAGAGCCAGAATTGGGAGAGTTGTTTCAGACTAGGGAAGCAACAACTGAGCACAGTTATACAGACAGATTTGTTCATTACAGACATGTCTTGGACAACACCATCACCATCCATAGTTGTGCTCTGGTTTGCTGGTAGATCAGACCAAGCAGAAGTGGCAGCACTGTGGTATACAGTCATATGGGCATTGCATTGGAAATCCTGGCCCTCCTGCAACTGATCAGTCAGTACCAGTCCATGTTGAACACCACTTGGCAGAGCACTGCGGGTAACAAGGGTGCAGAATTACCTTGGGTGGGAGACATGAATCATCAAGAGTAATTTGGTAGCACTTCTACGGACTGAGCTGGTTCAGCCCTAAAGGACGTGGCTGCACAACTTGGTCTGCAGCAAGTGGTGGAGTTGAGGTTGTGGAGACGAGTATGGAAAGTGAAAATCCAGGCATATTCAGTTTTTAGGAAGGGTAGACAAAGGGCAAAAGAAGGTGGGATAGCATTAGTAGTTAAAGAGAACATTAATATGGTGGAGTGGAATGATCATGGCTCCAATCGCTGAAAATAAGCCCCAACTATCAAATAAGAGGAAATTTCAAGGCAATCTATTAATGGGGCTATGATTGTCAGAATCTGAACATTTATAGAAATAGAGCTCTACTGGTTCTTTCAGGCATCTAGATGGGTATATGAATAGGAAGGGTTTGGAGGCATATGGGCCAACTGCTGACAAATGAGACTAGATTAATCTGGAATATCTGGTTGGCATGGATATGTTGGACCAAAGGGTTTGTTTCTATACTGTATAACTCTTTTAACTATTTCCTATTGATCATGTTTTACTTCTTATTGTTTTATATTTTATAGCAATATCTAACATGACACCTTAAATAGTATCAAAAATCAAACATATCATTCCTGAAACAACGGGATTAGACTGGTTAACAGTAGAAAAACTTTGTCCAATAGTTTGGACTTTTGAGATCTTTTAGGAAACATTCTAAAACAGACATTACCTAAACTACGACACTCCAGGATACAATGGTGGCAAGTGTGGAATATCAAGATGAAATTCACAGTAAAAATAGAAATAAAACACACAAATTTCACAATGAATGTTAGTCCACAGCAAAAAACTTAATGTATCGCACAAACCTCTTGCTACGCAGTGATCAATCTGTATGAATCTCAAAGTATTTACAGTGCTAAAGGAAACCAGCTCGCTGAACATTTTGGCTGAGTGTTAATTTCCTGCCTTTTCGCTATAACTCTATAGATTTCTTTAAATAGAAACCAACACCACTTCTTGAATGCCTCAGTTCCAACACAATTCCAGGCAGTGTGTTCCAAGCCCTATCTGTTGTGTTTCCTGACCCCGACATTCTCTAGCTTTTCTGAAGGAGAGTCCAGACCCGAAACATTAGCTTTCCTGCTCCTCTCATGCTGCCTGGCCTGCTGTGTTCATCCAGCTCTGCAGATGTTCACCTGCACATCTGCCAATGTGGTATACTGTATCCACTGTACCCGGTGTGGCTTCCTCCACATTGGGGAAACCAAGCGGAGGCTTGGGGACTGCTTTGCAGAACACCTCCCCTCGGTTCGCAACAAACAACTGCACATCCCAGTCGCGAACCATTTTAACTCCCCCTCCCATTCCTCAGACGACATGTCCATCATGGGCCTCCTGCAGTGCCACAATGATGCCACCCGAAGGTTGCAGGAACAGCAACTCATATTCCGCTTGGGAACCCTGCAGCCCAATGGTATCAATGTGGACTTCACAAGCTTCAAAATCTCCCCTTCCCCCACTACATCCCAAAACCAGCCCAGTTCTTCCTCTCCCCCCACTGCATTACAAAACCAGCCCAGCTCATCTCGTCCCCCCACTGCATCCCAAAACCAGTCCAGCCTGTCTCCGCTTCCCTAACCTATTCTTCCTCTCACCATCCCTTCCTCCCACCTCAAGCCACACCTCCATTTCCTACTTACCACGTCATCCCGCCTCCTTGACCTGTCTGTCTTCCCTGGACTGACCTATCCCCTCCCTACCTCCTCACCTATATTCTCCTCTCCACCTATCTCCTATTCTCTCCATCTTCGGTCCGCCTCCCCCTCTCTCCCTATTTATTCCAGTTCCCTCTCCCCATCCCCCTCTCTGATGAAGGGTCCAGGCCCAAAACGTCAGCTTTTGTGCTCCTGAGATGCTGCTTGGCCTGCTGCGTTCATCCAGCTCCACACTTTGTTATCTATACCTTGTTATCTCAGTTAGCTTTTGCTATTTTTGCATAACAATTTAAATCTCTGGCCTCTGGTTCTTGGCCCTCCTCTGGAGGGAACAATTTCATCCTAAACTATATCCAGACTTTTCTAGGTTTTGAAAATGATATCAGATCTCCTTTTGAACCCTCGCCTTTCTAAGAAAAACAGTCCCAACTCCTCCAGTCTGTCTTGATAACTGAAGTTTCATACAGGTGGAATCATCCTCATAAACTTTTTTTCTGCACTCTTTAATGATTTTACTTGGAGTACAATGGAAAGACTGTACAAAACACAGGTTACTGTTTTAAGGGATGTGCAGGAGCAGGAAGATGCTGGGTGTATTTGTGTGTATGTCATTAAAGGTGAACGGACAGGTTGAGAGAACAGTTAATGAAGAATGCGGGGTTCTAGATTTCATTACCACATGCCATAGGCTTCAGACCAAAGAGATTATGGTCAACTTATAAAGGCCCCAGTTAGATCTCACCACAAGTATTGTGTACAGCTCTGGGTTCCATACATTTGGAAGGGAACACAATGGGTACGGAGTCATAAGTCGTCCAGACCAGATAGAAAGACAGTTTTCCTTTCTTAAAGAGTGTTTGTAAGCCAGATGGGTTTTTAAAAATCATGATAGACTACAATCCTTCCTTCAGCCCAATAAATATCCATGAACCAGAAGGAGGTGATGGCTTGGTGATGTTATCATTGGACTGTTAATCCAGAAACTCAAGTAATGTTCTGGGGAGATGGGATTTGAACCAGGTGGAATTTGAATTCAACAAAAATCTATAATGAGGAGTGTTTTGATGACCATAAAACAATTATCAATTGTCAGGAAAAACCCATCTGGTTCGTTAATGTCCTCTAAGAAAGGAAACTTCCATCCTTACCTAGTCCGGCCTATCTGTAACTCCAGACACACAGCAATGTGGTTGACTCTTAACTGCCCTCTGGGATAGACAATAAATGCAACCTAGCCAGCAACACCCTCATCCCATGAATGAATTTTTAAAAATCATTACTTATTTTACTGTCCTTCAGCAAATTTTGTATCCATGTTACTACTCTCCCTTTGATTCCATGAGCTATAAGCTTTCTTCACAAGTCTATTGCATGGAGATAGCAAGAAATGCAGGTGCTGGAGTCTTAGTTAATATAGTGTGGAGCTGGAGGAACACCACAGATCAGGCAGCACCAAAGAAGCAAGAAAGTCGACGTTTTGGGTTTATACCTTGCATCACCTGTGTGGCTGTGTACCAGAGATCATATATGTCACATTTTCAGCATTTCCCTCACCAAATCTCTGTTCCTGCTTCAAAAAAACTTCAGCTATTCCTCAATAAATCCATGCTGGATGTCTCAGGTTTTGTTTGCCCTTTCTTTCCCTTTTTTTGAGAGAATATATCCTGACTGCTCCTGGTCCATCTCCTCTTTTGTAGATAGCCCAATGTTTAATTACTGTTTCTCCCAATAACCTTGAGTCTTTCTCCATTGAAGTCACCTGTCCTCCAGTTAATTATCATTACTCTTGATTATTCATTGTCATTTTCCACCATTATCCTAAACCTTTCAAGACAATGATCATTCTCCAATAAGTGTTTCCCTACTTTTTTTTATCCATTCGTGGAATGAGGAAGTTGCTGGCTAGGCCAGAATTTATTGTTTATACCTAACTGCCCTTTGGGCAATTAAGAAACAACCACATAGCTGTGTGTCTGGAGGCCAGACCAGTTAAAGGTGGTAGTTTCCTTCCCTGAAGAGACATAAGTGAAATAGATGTTTATTTTCCAGAAATCAGTATTCATGGTCATCATTAGATTCTTAATTCCTGATTTTTTTTTAAAATTGAATTCAAATTCCACCATCTGCCATTGGCAGGATTTGAACCCAGGTCCCCAGAGCATAATCTGGGTCTCTGGATTAATAGCCCAGTGATAATAACCCTAGGCCATTGCCTCTTGCACCACTCCCACTCCCCCCAACCACTCACCCACCCACCCACCTTGTAAACTGACAAATATTGTATTTAACTCTTATTCCCAACAACCAGGTCAAGTAAGGTCTCCTTTCTATTCTGTACCCAAAAAATTAAACAAGACCAAATTGAAGAGCCAAAAAATCACAGCAAAAATATACTAGACCCCTGAAAAACTCAAGAATAGCAAACTAAATTAATAGCCTTAATGATAGAAGTAACATGGTGTTGTAAGAACTAATAATAAATCATCAACAGAACTAGTTGACACAGCAATGTACAGAATTAGAGTGATGGACTTGATTGAGAACAAAAATAAAGATCTGTACCCGTGATCAGTGGACAAGTAGACTCTTAAAAACCAAATTGCAGGAATCATTAACTAATGATCAGAATTCCAGAACTAACCCACAGAATGAGTCAGCATAACAAGACAGCAGGAGTATTTGGCAAGGACGCATAACAAGATGGAAATGTTTGGATGAATTATGGAATTAATACAATTTTTTTAAAAAATTGATAGATCTGTGACAGAAGAAAATGCAAAGTAATAAACATGAAAAAGAACTAGCTGATGGAAAAGAAATGTTGGAACTAAGTGACAGAGCTATATTGTTTACAGGAATGGAATTAGCTGAGAAATGAGGATAATGTAGTTGTCAAGAAAACATTGATTCATTTTTGGTTTTCTCATGCAACTTATCTCACATACCCATGGTATGGAGTATTGTAATGAGATACGTTGAGAAATTGCTAGAAGTTCTTATATTTCTTTCTTTTGGTTTGGATGTTCTACTAATTAGTACTAACTATTTCTCATCTTATTTTAACTCTGCAGTAACTAAATAAAGTTTAAAAAGACAAAATGTTCAATATATACACCAAGTCTTAAGAAAATAGCAACAAATTCAGTCTTATTTCTGCCTTGACATTGCACAAAAGTAGTTATTTTAGTTGCTATGTGTAGCACTGTTGTAATTGCAATCAGAGATTTGTTTGGTGGTGTTTCAATTAACTGACAAACATTAATAACTTTGACAGAAATTACTGACTTGAGGAAATAATCAGGAATGCATCCAATAGTTGCTGCATTTAATGACCCAAGTAACACTCATTTCATTTATCACCGTTCACAATCAAGTAACATTTGTTTTGAGATCAAAGTCAGGTTTTCAGTATATCACCTACAAGCTCACAGTGTTCATGCTAAGCTGTTTGTGTGTCAGTGTTTTCAGTCAGATAAAGGGAGACCACTTTGTAACTGACAATGTTCACATATTTGTATCCAAGTTCTCCCTAGCCGGGTTTGGCACATGTTAGATCTAATACCAGCGTAACAAAATCTCTAGTCTCAGAAAAAACATGCTGTATTGAACCAGTGTGACACTTCAATTTTCCACACCATCTGTCCTTCTAATCAGAATAAGATTGCTGGTTTAGTGCCAACAGTGGTAAATTTAAGGGCAATGTTGAACTGAGATAGCTTCAAATGAACCCACTTAGGCAACTTAACGGCTGTCAGAAGTACAGCAGATTTTCATTTTGTCTATGATGAACTGGAAATCAGTTCACAGGGTAAATTGTCTGCATTGAAATTCACTGACCCACATTTTCTTCAAATTAACTGTGCTGAGATTAACAGGAATTCATTTTCTACTGGCACTAACTTAGTGAAAAGCAATACTGAGGAATAAATTGCCTTTAACATATTTTTAAACAGTTTCAGGAAAATAGTGACAATAGCCTTTTTTGTTTGTGGACAGATCCTGTCTACTGATATCACAACAACTTACACTGCAACAAATTGCCATTGAACTGAAATCTGTGAGAAAGGAAAGGAGGCACAACTTTAAAAGGTCAACTGATTCACCACAAGTCCATTTTACATTGCTAGTGTAAACCAATTTCACTCCAGTTGTTT
Organism: Stegostoma tigrinum; assembly: GCF_030684315.1. Lineage (NCBI taxonomy): Eukaryota > Metazoa > Chordata > Chondrichthyes > Orectolobiformes > Stegostomatidae > Stegostoma > Stegostoma tigrinum. Next base: position 35,819,829 of record NC_081373.1, on the reverse strand, counting down.
TGAGATTACAAGTCACTATGTGTTCAATTGCATGGCAAATATAAATATGGTGCAAAACAATTTTGGCTTTGTATCAATGATTATGCTATTAACAGAGCAAATCTTGAGACCAAGCTTGCCCAGAATTCAATGTGAACCAACGTGAGAATCTTTGGAAAAATGGCCACTGTCACTTTGGTTTGGTAAACCATGCAATATCCCATATGTATTCAAGTAGTAGTCGACCCTGTTTAAACGGTGTCAACCAACTTTTGCTAAAAGTCCTTTTTTTCATTCAATGCATCTATGTCAAGCCCTGCCTTTTTGCCCCAGATCCTCTTTGTTATATGCCCATGATGGTATCGGTAGGAAGTAGGCTTAGTGAGGACATGGTCTAATGAATCGTTTTCACTTTTTTTGCAGACACAGTCAGAAAACAGTCAATGCAACACAGCAATTATTTGCTCATTTCAGAACCATGGCCAGCAAAGCCCAAGGCAGCCTTATCCACTGGCATAGATTTAAGCCCTTCCTGTAGAAGTCGACCCTTTTTTCAACAAATTTGGTCTAAAAACTCAAGTTTTACATGATCATAGTAAACTCAGTCCTCGATTAAGATGCTTCACAAATTCTTGTGCTGTACACTCTAAACTTGTCTTAAATTTATCTCAAGATATTTATGCAGAAGTGTCTAAGCTTCCATTTGGGTGAGAGCTCTATGTTCTTGTATATATTCAGAGTTTGATACTAAACAGGACAGTCAAAGTTATAAAAACAAAATTACTGGAAAATCTCAGCAGTTCTGGCAGCACCAGTAGAGGAGAAAACAGAGTTAGCGTTTCGGGTTCGGTGACCCTTCCTCAGAACTGTCAAAACAGCCAAAGTTATAGCTACACAAGGCCTAAGCAATATCAATATGGTTCTGACTAATTTGATGGTTGCACTTCAAATGCATCCTGTGACTATTCTCTTAAGTAGTTCTTCCAGGTAAATGAAGGTAAATTTGATATTACTAAAAAACACATTTTGCTGAAGCTTTTCAGCTTACCCTTGTGAGTTCTTCTGAGTCTATCAATTAAGGGAAAAATGAGAAAAGAATGCTGATTGGTCAGCAGGTGAACTCAAATTGGTAGAGGTGCTGCCATGAAGGATGCAGCAGTTAATGATGGTTGACTGCTAACTGCCAGACTGCTTTATTTTTTCAGCAACTCTCCAGTTCTATCCTACCAAATAAATAAAGCCTTGACAACTGAATAACCAAACATCAACAAGGATAAAGAATTAAAGAATATTGTTATCAAAGTGATGAATACATGGAAATAATCAGAAATACTAAATGCAGAAAAAAAGAGTAAATTTTATTTTTGTACCCACAGCTACAAAATGAGAGTTGACTAATTTTACAAATACCAATGCTGTATATTCTTAATGATGTCAAGATTCATTTTTCTGATAGACACTTCCTTATTAGAAACTGCTGGGCTCCAAGGTCCACCTCAATGCAATTGTGGGGATTAAGGATGCTTGAGAAACCTATTTTGCAGGTATCATGTGGGAAGAATGATAAATAATGCAGTTCAAGGAGATGATTTGCTATACGTCATTACAGCTTGTATTGGGCTTTGGACTGTTATGTTGGACTGATTCCTAGGCTGATCATGAAAAAAGTAAATTGCCAGGAGCAAAAAAACCAGATAAATTGCTATCCTATTTATATATAGAGTCGGTGTGATATTCAAATCGGTTACTGCCTGGTACTTTTTCTCCTAATTTTCTCTAACGTTTTAACTGAAATAAAAGTGTGACTAGCAATGCTATAGATTTCATCTCAATAGAGTTATACATATGGAATTGCTAAAGGGAATGAAAGAATTTGCTAAGTAGCTTGTAATGATGTACAAAACTAATTAAATGTCAGGTTCAAGACTGAGTGATGCAGACTGTTGAGGAGCTGTTATGAATAAGTGTCGAAAATCATAGTTCCTTGAGTTCTGATTATTTAATTGTGAAAGAGTAAATTGGTTTTAAGAATACTTGTTCCATCTAAGTAGATTGCGAGAAAATAAAATTAAGCTCATAGCATTTTTGATGCATACTTTTGATTCAACTTTCAGTCCTGTTAGTGATACAACTATCTACAGTTGGCCCCAATGTGATTCAAGTTTGCCACCAGGGAGGTATGACTTTTATTATTAATAAAGGACGACAAACATAATTTCTTCATTTGACATGCACCTTTATTATGGTTGCTATTCAGTGAAGTTATGCATAAATGTTCCTTTATTTCTAAAGGTCATTAAACAAAACTCCAACATCCATCCATCCACCCTTACATTACCAACTAGCCACAGATCACTGCTCTTCTCACACTATATTCTCTCCCTCACTCTAGCAATACACCCTAGAATTATTGCTTCCCAGCAAGTTTATGCTCATAAGTAAATCCTAAAAGACATTTTTGCTGTCAGTTTCTTTCTTTAAAAATTACATAACTTTTTGGTCAACTGAAATACTTTTTACTTAACAATTTTCAGCAGTCTTATATTACTTATAAAATAAAAGTTGTTGACATCATTTTATACTTGACTTGAAGAGCTGACACTACAGCATGAGAGATTTGAATAAGTACCTGCACAGCTGCCATTATTAATCCATAGTGGTGTGTGACTGTATAATTTCTCTACATATGTTAATATTGCATGAACATTATCATACTGAGTAATCATTGCAAGCGAATATTTGGATATAACATTCAATATTTAAATAATTAGTGTACAGTAATTAATAGATTAATAGAACAATGTTAATTGAACTTGATCGTGAGTCTTTATAATGGTGCTGATAGTGATTTTGCTCTTATAGTCATAGATGAATTGGAGTCACTCAACCCAATTAACAAATTGTGGAGATTTAATCATTTAGCATTTAGTTTTATGCATCAGCATTTACTTTCATCCACTTGTAACAATGTAATTTAATTTTTGTTAAAAAAAAATAACTTTAACATTCTGCTGCAAATATTATTTGTTTGAAGTGTTTTATTACTAAATTGTTTCAGCCTTACCATAATGTGTGATAAGCTCCTCCAACAAGCACAAGTTGAGTGGAAATTGCTATTCTCATTTTATTGTATTGATGCACTGAACTGAGTAATGAGAAAGTGAATTGACCCAGTTCATGCTATTTTCATTCACGTCTGTTGCCACACAGAATTTATTTTCCTTATTTCAAAGTAACCTCTTCCAATAGAGTACTGTGGCATTGAGCAAATGACACAGTAACATTTGCAGATCTGCAAGAAAGCTGCCTGGAAGCTTGGTTAATTACTGGTGTTGACTGGATGTTTCAAGGCCGCACTTGGATAGCTGAGCATTTCATCTGGTGAGTCAGCTCAAAGTTGCTTGAAACATTGCCAGCCTCTTAACACACACGTCAGTTAAGCCAAGTCAGAAGTCAAAATTTACATTGCAATCCAAGCACAGGCAACAACAAAAAAATAAACTTGACTCTGGTTTCATAGTATAACAGAAATCTTCAAATAGGCAAGCTATAGGAATGTTAAATAATTTTTTTAAAATCTCTGAGCTGCACCAACTCCAACTGAACCGGAACTTGATTTCACATACATGACATCTTTCTCTTACACCCCAACCAATTCTGTTTGCAAGAGGATTGTTTCAAAACATTTTATTCTACCATGCAAATCTTCCATTGTTTCACATCTCTCACTGTAGTTTTGCAATATTTTTTCACTTTTATTGTAACAGTGTACGTTCTGTGCTTTGCTAACTCTGGTCCACTGTTCCAAAGCTGCACCATTTGCAGCAGAACCTACAGTCATCTTTCTGCTGCATTTGACTTTAAACCTGCTAAAACTCTCCAAATCTCTGACAGCCTCTGCTTAAACTTAATGTTTTACACTGTGCTACCAATCATGGCCCCTTTAATTCCTAAATGAAAACTAAAAGAACTGCAGATACTGTAAATCAGAAACAAAAGCAGAAGCTATCTGGAAAAACTCAGCAGGCCTGGCAGCATCTGTGAAGGAAAATCAAGAGTTGCCATTTCAGGTGATATTGTAACTTCAGTGATGCTGCCAGACGTGCTGAGCTTTTCCAGACAATTTCTGTTTTTGCTCCTTTAATTCCTGACCAATGCCCAAAGTTCTCATGCAAAATATACAGTGAGTTGTTGAGAGAAAGACAGTTGTCCATACCCAACAGCAATTTTGTATAAGTCCAACCAAAAACCTATGTACGTGAAATGGAATAGGTGTGAGGAATTTCCACAGCACCTGTAGGTTGGGTTAGATTTAATGGTCTTCAAACTACATTTTGGCAGATCAAGGAGCCTGTTGAATTGGGTACTATTCCTCTACCTATTTACCCCGATTTCCTGGCTGTCAAATGGCTGCTGGTTAAATCCTGTAACAATAGTGGGGGAGAGGCACATTCCTAACTTTTTCTATGAGAGGTGAGCGATGAAAAGGAAAGGACCCTGCCGCACTGATAAACTCAGTTCAGTTCTTCATTGCATTCTGTTCAATCAAACAATTTATTGGAGAACAAATTCAACAAACAATTAAAGGAAGGATGTAAAGTCATTATCTCTAAAGAAATCACATTTCAACTTTGTTAAACACCTGACATTCACTATGACTGGGGTTTTTGCATGCCACTGAGGTTCTGCTGCTTCAGTTGTCTGGGGTTTCAAGATCACCGTTTGTAGATAGCAACTAATTCCGCGGCTGTTGGGGCAATGATTCTACTTTAAGGATTTCAGTTTATTTCCAACAGCTGCTGGTACAATAAGATGGCCATTGCATAGCGTCCGCAGCATCGTCTGATAAAAAGCAAACCCGGACCTTCCTTCAGGCAGGGACAAATAAACTTTGAAAAATATTTACAGGGCCAATGGACGCTTCAGGAGAAAATGTTAGAACCACGACAGCTGCCTTCACTGCCTGCAGCCCTCTTTGTTTCATGAATATCTTTACCCTCAGCTGTCAGTTGGAGGCTATGTGTGAGATTTAATTGCCTCTATCTAAACTGAAAGCAGCTGTATCTGAGACCACATGAATACTGAAAATCGAAGTGTGCAGATAGGCTACTCCACTCATCCCCTGCCTCAAAATAAAATAAAGTGTATTTTTTAAAAATCACTAATAAATTAAAAGCTACTAGTTCCTTAGAATCTGTCCCACTTTCAACCATCCTTGCAAATGAATTGCATATATAATCTTTAACAGTATTCAGGTCTTTTCACGTCACCATGTGAGTTGTTGTTGGTTGTTCCTTTAGGGTCTGTCCATTCTTGAGCTGACGATTCTACTCCAACTGGGTACGAACAAAACTGTTTGTCCTTGCTGCATTGTTTCAAGTCTTGTCTCACTGACATCACAGTATAACTTCATTACTGATGTCATTGTACTTTAGCACTGGTATTGTTATCAGTACTTGATCAATTCTGGTGAAAATTGCTTTTTGTTCCATGCCCCAATACCTCCATTGCAAAAGGTTCTGATGACAAATTAGAGAAGAATTTTGGCACGTAGTTCACAAATCCAATATTATTACATAGCTTTCATATCTGTTGCATCCCTATCACAGTTTTTACCTTAGCAGGATCAGGGTGAAGGCCATTTTCTGACAGTACATTACTTAGGTCCCTGACTTCAGGCATCGTCAGTTGCACTTTTTATTCATTTTCAGGTTCACCTGACAAGCTCTCCCCAGCAGTCACTCAAAATTCTCATCATGATCTGCAATGACATCTTCCGTTATACCTCCACAGCCAAAGACTAGCAGACTATCCACAATCACTTCCACTATTTCATGCAGTCTGTGTTGACAGTTATCTGGAGCAGTATAAATAGGAAACAAGGTGCACAACTGTCTGTAACCCCGAAATGGCATCCAGAATATAGTCAGAAAACTGTTGCTTTCATCAAACTTCACTTGTTAGTATACATTCCTCATATCCAGGTTAGTAAGGCTTTTCAACAAATTTCTTTTCAATGGGCCAGTGAGATCTCATCAAAATGTTATTATGATCCTTTGGGTCAATGCACAGTGCCAGTTTTCCAGGTTTTTTCATTGCCCTGGTTTTTGCCGTGGCAGGGTTTGCATGGCTACTGTCATGGAATGGTTGATAATTAAGTGGAAAGCCAGGAGCAAAAGAACAATCAGTTCATACAGGTTGCAGGGACCTTCATTTCATTGCTCAAGCCATGGCTCCCTTTATTTACATGCTAAAAGTGTCTTGATCTGTCACCATGTGGCCCACATCCTCACAACGGCTGAATGAGGTGCCTTTGTGAATCAGCAATATAGATTAAGAGCCCACATTAGAAAGGGTAGAATGAGTTGACTTCTCATTGTTGCTTTGGTTTCCTGTTGATGAAATCATGTTCCTGTCAGTAGCAAAGTGATGGAAAATTTTCAGACTGGATTCCAGATTCGGATAGGCAACAGTTAGGAGGCCTGATAGCTGAAGCTGTATTCTTTTTTAAACAACTTAATTGTGAGAGAACCAACTGTCAGCTGGTTTTGATTTAGGGATTATTTTTCTATTACTGACAGAAATGATGATGTTTTCCTGCCAGCTCTCATCCAACTGAGATCTTTGTACAACTGGCAATGACAGTGAACTGGAAGACACAGCAACTTCAGCTCAGAATCTGGTGCTTGGCAACCTCCTGCATACGGATCCCTCCAAAATCCAGTTTGTTTTTCTAGCGACTCTAGGCCACAAAGCAGTTGCTTATCTCACCTTTTAAAAGCTTCTCTCCCAAAGTCCTCTTTGACCGTTTTGACTTGAGTTTCTGAAAATCACGTAGCTAAATCTTTGCAACTCAAGAATATGTTTCTAGCAATTGCTCACCACCATCTTCTCAAGGGCAATTAGAAATGAGCAATAAATGTCAGTACAGCCAGTGAAACCCATATCTCCGGAATAAATAATAAAAGAAAACTGTAATAAACCTGACAAAGACTCACCAAAAATTCCAACAATGATAGTTGCTTAAGAATTCTGACTTCCATAGTCATATTTTGCCATTAATCTGCAGAAATCATTAATGCAATTATCTGTGCATTCCGTAGATGCTTAACTATTCTGCTAAATCTTGCTCTTTCAAGATTTTTATTCGTTCTAAAGTTAAACAAATTGTCAAAAACATCCATAACTTCATTCAAACTATTTGTTATTTCTTTTATGTCTTATTGAGCTATTGTCCTAGTTGAATGCAAACATGTTTTTGACTGTTCAGCTTCTGATTTAGTGCCCAGTTGGAATTAGCTCTGCGTTTTAAGAACTTGTTTTGTTCATTAGCTTTGCAGATGACACCAAAATTGAAGTTGTAGTGGACAGCAAAGAAGGTTACCTCGGAGTACAAAGGGACCTTGATCGGATGGGTCAAGGGAATGAGGAGTGGCAGATGGAGTTTAGGTTAGATAAATGTGAAGTGTTGTATTTTGGAAAGGCAAATCAGGGCAGGACTTATATACTTAATGGTAAGGTCATCAGGAGGCCGATTGAACAAAGAGACCTTGGAGTGCGCGTTCTTTGTTCCTTAAAAGTGGAGCCATAGGTGGCTAGGATAGTGAAGAAGGCATTTAGTATGCTTGCCTTTATTGGTCAGTGCATTGAGTACAGGATTTGGGATGTCATGTTGCGGCTGCACAGGACTTTGATTAGACCACTATTGGAATGCCGTATGCTGTTCTGGCCTCCCTGCTAAAGGAAGGATGTTTTGAAATTTGAAAGCATTCAGAAAAGATTTACAAGGATGTTGCCAGGGTTGGAGGGTTTGAGCTACAGGAAGAGGTTGAATAGACTGAGGCTATTTTTCCTGGATCATCGGAGGCTGATAGCATCGTGAGGGCATGGAGACAGTAAATAGACAAGGTATTTTCCACGGCGTGGGGGATTCCGAAGCTAGAGGCCGAATGTTTAAGGTGAAGAGGAAAGATTTAAGAGGCCTAAGGGGCAACGTTTTCATGCAGAGGGTGGTGTGTATATGGAATGAGTTGCCAGAGGGAGTGGTGAAGACTGATATAATGACAACATTTAAAAGGCATCTGGAAGCGTATATGAATAGGAAGGGTTTAGAGGGATATGGGCCAACAACTGACAAATGAGAATAAATTTATTTCAGATATCTGGTTAGCATGGACAAGTTGGATGAAGGGTGTGTTTCTGTGCTGTATATCTCTATGACTGTATAACTCTGGACACTATTGGCTAGGCCAGCATTTATTGCCTTTCCCTCGTTGTCTCTTGCTTTAAGTGGCTGCTTGAGCCATTTCAGATGGCAATTAAGAGTCTGTCACATTGCTGGTTCTAGAATCACATGTGGACTAGATCAGGTTAGGATGACAGCTTCTAGGGCTTTATAAAGCTCTAGTTAGGCCCCATTTAGAATACTGTGTCCAATTTTGGGCCCCACACCTCAGGAAGGACATACTAGCCCTGGAGCGTGTCCAGCGGAGATTCACACTGAAGATCCCTGGAATGGTAGTTTTAACGTATGATGAACGGCTAAGGATCCTGGGAGTGTACTTGTTAGAGTTTAGAAGGTTGAGGGGAGATCTAATAGAAACCTACAAGATAATGTTTGGTTTAGAAGGGGTGGACGCTAGGAAGTTGTTTCCGTTAGGTGGGGAGACTAGGACCCGTGGGCACAGCCTTAAAATTAGAGGCGGTAAATTTAAAACTGAAATGAGACAACATTTCTTCAGCCAGAGAGTGGTGGGCTTGTGGAATTCATTCCCACGGAGTGCAGTGGAGGCCGGGACGTTGGATGCCTTCAAGGCAGAGATCGACAAATTCTTGATCCCAGAAGGAATCAAGGGCTACGGGGAGAGTGCAGGGGAGTGGAGTTGAAATGCCCATCAGCCATGATTTAAATGGTGGAGTGGACTTGATGGGCCAAATAGCCTCACTTCCACTCCTATGTCATATGGTCTTGTGGACAGATTTCTTTCCCTAAAGGACATTAGTAAACCAGATTCATTTGATGTTGACAATTATCGTCATCCTTGAGCTAGTAAATTTTTATTGAATTCAAATTTCACCATTTGCTATGACAGCATATATACCCATGTGCCTAAACATTAGCCAGCGGTGCTAGATTACTAGCCCAGTGACATGGTTACTACACCACCAGTCTTCAGAAAACTGAAGGAGGGTCTAGGCCCAAAACGTCAGCCTTCCTGCTCCTCTGATGCTGCATGGCCTGCTGTGTTCATCCAGCTCTAGTCTTTTCTAATAATTCTTCCGAAGCTCTATTAACTAATTGTTACTGTTATTTGATCAGTTTTTTTTTTGCTCAACTCCGTGAATGAATCATTGTTTGGTATTGAAGCTATGAAAAACTCCAGTTCTCTGTCACTTCACCTTCCATCCCCACAGGAGCAAATATTGGAAAATTCAATAAGCCTTGACTTTCCCAGTGATAAAAAGTTGCAGACTGTAGTTCTGTTCTCTTATCTTGCAGTTTCTTACAGCACCTGATTTTCGTATTACTTCCAAGTGCACAATTTCACTGCATACTTCTTACACACGTTCCATTTGCAACTTTAATGGTTTCCTTTTGTAGGTGAGTCCCAACAAGGGGAACACTGTTTAAAAGTAAAGGCCTCCATTTTTGAACAAAGGTGGAGAGATTTTCTTTACCATCAGTGGGATCACAGCTTTCGAACTTCCTAACTCCAAAGGTACTTGGAATGTTAATTAATGTGATGAATTGTAAGATCCAAAGGCCTGATAGTTGCAACATCTGGTAAACATCTTGAGATCATGGGGAGCTTAGGGCTGTCCGTAGGGGTGTCCATTACTCTTCAGATGTTTCACAGGATTGGATGTATAGATTAAGGGGGAAGGAACAATGACAATGTTGCAAGTAATTATTTTAACACAACATGTATTAAAATGCTGTATCCAACTGGTGAAATCAGAGCATCTTTCAATCTGAGCTGGAATAAGAGAGCAACTGGGTGCTGTGTGAAGGTCAGATTCAGAGTGGTCTCTGGCCTCTCCCACATGCATGGTAAAGAACTCAAATAAAGATTGATTATACTTGTGATCACAGAGCTTGAGTCTGCTCTTTGACTTCTCTCCCCAATAGAAGGTAATGGGAGTGGGATTCCTGAATATTTTTAAGGTAGATGGATTCTTGTTAGACCATGGAATCAAATGGTATCCATATAGGTGGGAATGTGGAACGCAAAAGCAGGTCAGTCACAATCTTATTGTGTGGCAGAGCAAGGTCAAACGACTGAATGGCCATAACCGTAACATAAAGGATGAGAATTAGGCCATTCAGCCCACTGAGTCGGCTCTGCCATTGACCATGGTGATTTATTTCTCAGTCCCATTCTCCTGCCTTCTCCCTGTGACCATTGATCCCCTTATGAATCAAAAATCCAATTCTGTCTTAAATATGCTCAAAGTCTTTCTCTCCAGAGCCTTCTGCATCAATGTGTTCCACAGATGCACCACTCTCTGGCTGAAGAAAGTCCCCGTCATCTCAATCCTAAAGTTCCGTTCACTTTGAGGCTGTGCCTTCAGGTTCTAGTCTCTTTGAATGGAAACATTTACTCCATGTCCACTCTATGGGATATTTTAGCTGTACCTCATGTAGTCTCTCCCCAAACTGAAAACAATGACAAGTCACATGTCTATGGCAGAGTTCAGTGTATGAATGCACATCTCTAAACAGAGACCATGTTGAAGAAGTCAGCTTCCTGATGGAGCAGGTGATCAACTTACTGAAGACACTACCTCATGGCCACTAATTGATGTTTTCCTTATGGAAGTTAGCTGTCCATCCACCTGGAGATGGGAGATTGCCTGCTCCCCACCACTAACAAAATGACCCAGGTAGAGGTGCTGATCCATTGAGGCTCCATGCCCCTACCATCCATAACCCATCTTCTATATCCACCCCAAACTTCCCATGAGTTTTTGTAAAATTGTGGCCCATTTCACTAAAGCAGTGTAGTTATTCACTTAATTTCTGTACTTAATTTCTTTTGCATATAAATGTAAAATTGTTGTCACTGTGTAGATTAATATAGCCAAATGCCCACAACTTATTTAGTTCATTACAAACATACACCATTGCTCACCAGATACTCTGCTTTCAGTCAACCTGTGGACAAAAGAATTTTAGCATTTAGTCCTTCAATAACAAGTCTTATCGGGATTCCATGGTTCCCCACTCTACTAAGAAGAAACTAGCTGATCATTTTGAGCTGCTATAGACAGGCCAGAAACTTGCAACTTGTAAAAAAAATGTCAAAGGTCAAACAATTTGTTGTCGATCACTATTAGGTCCTGGGCAAAGGCCCAAAGAATATTTCATGATTTGGTAAACAATACCACAGTAAGATGAATAGCATCCCTAAATTAATATAGAAATGAAGATATTCTTATACGTAGAAAAACATTGAGCCCGGTTTTTAATGATACTTTGTTAAAATAAAACAAGCTTGCACAGGCAAATGAATGAATTGAATACAAATTTTATTTTGCTTAATATGAAGGTTAAACATGTATCTGGGAATTAATTTATGTTTGAGCTGTTAAAGAGATGAACCAAGAGAAAGCAATACTGCAGGATGATGCATTACGATAGAAGCTTTATCTTCTAGAGAACAGGGCACTATGATCGGAAGAAAGTGATAAACTTACAAAACAATTCTGTAACATTACATGAACACCAAATTGCGGAGGCTCTAAAAGGCAGCAATATAATTTATGTCTTATCTTCTGCTGCCTTGCTGCAGTCAGTTTAATCTGTTTTTAGCTGACATGTGGCATGCTTGCTGGAAGGCAGAAGGCTTGTGCTTTAAATATGCATGTCAAGCCCCAAAGACATCATTATGCCCTGACCGTTAGAGAAGTTTTAACCCTGGCTCTGTACAGGGAAGCTTGAATTATAGCTTATTTTCCTGAAACAAAGGCTTCCCCTCCACCCACTGCATCCCAAAACCAGTCCAACCTGTCTCTGCCTCCCTAACCTGTTCTTCCTCTCACCCATCCCTTCCTCCCACCCCAAGCCGCACCTCCATCTCCTACCTACTAACCTCATCCCACCTCCTTGACCTGTCCGTCTTCCCTGGACTGACCTATCCCCTCCCTACCTCCCCACCTATACTCTCCTCTCCACCTATCTTCTTTTCTCTCCATCTTCGGTCTGCCTCCCCCTCTCTCCCTATTTATTCCAGAACCTCACCCCATCCCCCTCTCTGATGAAGGATCTAGGCCCGAAACGTCAGCTTTTGTGCTCCTGAGATGCTGCTTGGCCTGCTGTGTTCATCCAGCCTCACATTTTATTATCTTGTGTTTTATTTTGTTGAGCCTGCAACAGGTGGTGAAATTTGACCAAGCATAAAGATCAGGTCCAGAAGTTAAAATCTTCAAGGCTTCACATTGCTGGGTGAACTATTTCACTCAAGCTGTTCATCTGATCAATGTTCCGTGTTAAAACTGAAGTTTAAGTAATTGAACATTTGTTTTATGTTGGCGGAATCTTCCCATGGTCTGCAGTTTCTAACAGAGTCTGGAAAGCTGCACAGGAAAATGCATAGTTGAGCAGTAAGAAGAAAAGTGAAAAGAATTGAGAGAGCCCGGTTGTGGAGACAGCAGTGACAAAGTGGCTGGCGCCCACCGCAAGCCCAGATGGTGATCGGCGGCATAACAATTGGCAAGCCTGGGTGGGACTTCACCCAGTGCAGGGGAGAGCAAGCCTTCATGGTGAAATCGCAGTCTGGAGCAAGAGTAGGCCCATGGCTTGAGAAAGGGCTTAAGAGGAGGATTTTGTACCTCTAATCCACATCTTCCTTAAACTGAACCTCTGTTGGGATTTGCAGTTTCAAGTCACTTTAATTCAGGTTCTTGGCTTAAAAAATGACCAAGACTTACAATGGTCACATGAATCCCAGTCACTTCAGCCTCAGTTCCATGTCCATGACTAGGAAGGTGCTGCAAGCTCACAAAGGCCAGAAGATGGTGGAGAATGATCCCAATAGTGGCTGCAGACTGACTCCTCAAAAACAGAGGGATTTAGACTGTATTGCTGGCCAGCTCTTGGCAGTGATGAAGAAGCATTGAATGTGTGTCATATATCAGAGAATGATTAAAGTCTTCAGTTCTAAAACAAGGGTGCCCCCGAGAACAGATTGTTTTTTCTAAACTTCAGAGAACATACACACAATAATCTTACCAAAAAATGCCCATATTGTTTAAAGGGAGCTTCAAATCGTGTTTGCTGAGAAGCAGTTTCTTCAAGGTGGAGAGTCCAGAGCTAAGAATCATAGTCTCAGGATAAGGGGACAGCCATAGTCACAAGCTATGAAAAATCCATCTAATGTTCCTTAATTTACAAGTGGCAGTCAATTATAATTCCCTAATGCCTCACAAATAAGTAGAGAGAGAAAATTAATTGTGTCCCCTGTCTATGCTTATTGCTACTTCCATAATAATCTGCGGTCATCAATTTCAGCAGACGCCTCGCTCACCAGCAGGCCTCCAGTAAAAGACCACCACAGAGTCAGCAGTGTCTCACAAAACTGCCACAGCTTCGCTTGTCAAAGACAGATCAATAACGTCATCCAATCTGCAGTGCACAGATGTATCAAATATGAGACAAATGCCTTATTGACCAAAGTAGTTATATTTCCCACAGACAGCCAATACTTACACAAAATAACTGCACTTTCTGCGATTGTGGGATTTCTGAAACACTACATAAACTTAATGGCAGCCAAATGGCTCCATATCAACTACACAGAAGGTTGCACTTTTAGAAATCACTAGAATAGTAAATACTTTTTCCCAAAAGAATGTATGCAAACAGGTCTTATCATTCATGCTTAACATTTTGCTAAAGTAAACTTTGGTTATATCTTTCACACCATGTTGAGCTTTCTCAATAAATGAACAGTTGATGAGCCAACTAATAATAACAACAGGTAGGCATTGTGTGTAATCTAAACTGATCCTTTTGTACATTTTCATACACCCCCTTGACAACTGGCAAATAGCATTTCATAACAGGAGTATCACTGACTAACGTCCCTCTGGTGCATAAATAGCTTTGTGCCTGAATTTGGAATCTTCAATTTACAAGCCCGTTCCCAATTTCAAACAGTTGCCCCAGGGTGGGTTGTTGGAACCTGACCTACTTGTAAAGCAAGTTTAAATGCCGGCAACACTCCCATTTTCTCTAACATTGAAATTATCTTTGAGGTGGGTGGGTTCCTCAAGTCTGTGTGCATCATACTAGGTAAGTTGATACTAGGTGAAGTTTGGTGGTAGGCCTACTGTGCAGTCATGAAGCCCTTAAATCTGAAAGGTCACGCCAACTTCAACTGCCATAGTATAATGTATAACAAGTTGAGTCTGCTTTAAATACAGTGATTTATTACAGGGCTCTGATCATTAAACTTAACAGCTTTGAACAATGTTAAGACCATAAGATGTGGAAGCAGGATCAGACCATTTAGCTCAGCAAGTCTGAGCCACCATTTAATGAGATTGTGGCTGATCTAATAAGCCTCAACTCCACTCTCCTGCCTTTTCCTTTATAACCCTTAACTCCCTGACTAATTGATTAAATATCAATCTATCTCAGCTTTGAATATGCTTAATGAACTAGTCTCTACAGCCCTCTGCATTAATGAATTCCAAAGATTCAGCACCCTCTGAAAGAAGAAAGCCCTCCTTATCTCTGTTTTAAATGTGTGACCATTTATTCTGAGATTATGCACTCTCGTCCTAGACTATCCCCCATGGTGAAACAACCTTTCTGCATCTAGCCCTTCAAGCACCTAAGAATCTTGCATATTTAAACAGGTTGCCTCTTATTCTTCTGAATTTTAATGAATAGGGGCCAACCTGTTCAACCTTTCCTCATAAGACTGTCCCTCCCCTTCCAGTATCAGGCAAGTGGACCTTCTCTGGGCTGCATCCAATGTCAATATATCTCTCCTTAGATAAGGAACGAAAACTGCTCAGATTTTCACCTGTAGTGTGACAGATGCTTTGTATGATATTGACAAAACCTCATTAGTTTTATATACTATTTCCCTGAGGTAATTCACAGAAGACCTCTTCTGCATTCAGCACTAATGGCAATTTGATTTAAATGCGTCATCTGGGCTATTGTATGAATTTTACAGTAGTTTAAAGTCCTGAAGGCTTTTCAGATTTTGAGAAAAACCTACAAGTTGCCAAGAAATAGGTACTGCTAGACCTAGAGGAGCATGGGGAAACCACATAAAATAAAAGGCAATGCTCTAAAAGGTGTGGCAGAGCAGAGACCTGAAGGTATATGTGTGTAAGCCACTAGAGATGGTTGGACAGGTATAACAAATAATTAATAAAGCATACAATGAACAAGATTTTATGAATAGGGATATATAGTACATGAACAAGGAGGTTACACTGAACTTGTATAATACACTAGTTAGACCTCAGCTTGAGTGCAATGCATACTTCTGGGTGCCATACTTTAAGAAAGTTTACAAGGGTTCCAAGAATGATAAGACCCAGTAATGAAGACAGATTGAAAAATGTGGGACTGTTTTTCTTGGTCAGGAGAAAGCTCAGAGGAAATTTGATAAAAGTTTTCAAAATCCTGAGGGACTCGACAGAGTAATGAAGAGAACTAGTTCCCTGTGTTAAATGAATTAGCAATAAGAAGACAAAGTTATAAGGTAATTTACAAAAGAAGCAAATGTGATGTGAGGAAAAAGGTTTCCGGGCAGCAGATGGGCTCTGGAACATACTACCTGGAAGTGTAACTGAAGCATGTACAAAAAAAAATTCAAGAGAACATTAGATGAGAATTTGAATAGAAACAATATTCAGGATTACAGTGTAAAGGCAGGAGAATGGCACTAACACATAATGCTCATTCAGAGAGTTGACGCATACACAATGAGTCAAATGGGTTAATACTATAACCGTTCTGAGTTTCTGTGATTTCTTTTGTTTTCCAAAGGCTCCATTGAGCTTTTGAAAAACATGGAGCAGACTGTTAGGTATCTGGACATGGAATTTCAGAAATTGATGTCTGGAGGATTTGTTTATTTGGCTGTGTAACTTAATCCCATTATGAATGTATGGCTCAGCTCCAAAATCCAGTTTGATGTATAGTTCAGCAGTTGTTGACACAGCTGTGTACTAGACGATGTACTTTATTTGACTGATTAGTTTTATAAGCTACTGAAAATATTAAATGCTTTGAAGAGATTCCTGAAAGGCTGACAATTAATTTTGGTGAGGACATAAGATAATGTTCTGTTTGTTCAAGAGGAAATTTAATTGTGGTTTGCTTAATTTATGAGCTTCTAAGAGGGGCAATCTTCTCAACTGCTGTTTGAATAACTTTTTTTAAAAAATGATCTTGTGCATTTCAATGACTTCTCAATGTTATCATCTGACTCGTGAGTTCTGTATATAGTGGATTTTGGGTAAGCCTGACTAAACAATGCATAAGGGTGGTCATAGATGATGCATGAGGATATGTGGGGGCATGGAAGATGCATGGAGAGGAAGTGGAGGTTATGGAAGGGTCATATAAATTGGATCTGGGGTGAAGAGGATAAAGGATGGAGCTAGTGAGTCTAACGAGCATATCACAAGCTGGATCATACCACAGCGAATGGACACAAGGGTTTGAAACTGACTCAGTATCCTCCTACCAAAAGTCTACACCAGGAAGTAAAGGCCATGATTCCAGTTCATCTCAAACTATAGAAGACAAAAATTCCAGGTGTGAGAATTATTTTCAGATATTGGGAATGAAGTGTCCAAAACATCCAACTTTAGTTTCTGGACTCAAAGAGGAGAATGCTAGCCATTGTCACATGAATGTTTTGCTCAATTATTTGGCATAAGGAATGTTGGGTAGATTTACGACAAACCTCCTCACCTTCATTATCACCCATGGGGTAGTAAATGTAGTATTCTCTTTTTTTCACAGAAACTATTTTTTTTAAGAGTGGGTGGTTTGGAGTTACTCACAGTGTAAGTATCATTTTACTTACTTTTCAACAGCCTCATTAAGTACAGGGATAGTGTCTTTGCCATAAAGTGAGGCTGTAGTGTCTTCAACATCTGTGAAGCACAAAAATAAATCTTCACTTCATTGAGTAAGTTCCTAATGAGCAACCCATGCAGGCTTACCAACGTATTTGTGGTGAGCGCTTGATGGTCTTCCGAATTATCTACACATTATATATGTGAGTGGAAAGCTCAATGTGTGATGCTCTGTATCAAAGGTTGTAGAGCCATAAATTTCATGCTTGTCTTCTGGAATAGCTGAGGAAGCAATGTTTTCAGTTTCTTCCCAGTTGTATAGCTGTCATGTTGTAGGAGGAAAATCCAAGTCATAACAGCGAGCTGTACTTACAGAATGAAATTCCATTTAGCTCTGAATATGACTGTAAGTAATAATTAGGAAACAAATTCTTATTATTTAAGCAAGTTTTGTTTGGCCCAGAGAAGTGCAAGTGTAGATTAAAATTGTGGGAATTAACTATTCAATAATTGAACAGGAATCATCTTTGGAATATTTTCTCAACTAACAATTGCTGTGCAGTCTTCCATTACAGAGAGGTATGGTGTTAGAAAACTAACAAAAATAACTAGATTTCCATTGGAATTGTTAGTGGTAGATTGGAGAATAAATCCTTTTATACATATTTACATTAAAGCAGTGGTTAGGAATGAATGACCTACTCAAGGCTTTCTAAACAGGTTCTTCAATAGTATTCAAAGGAGTTTGGATATATATTCAATAGAAGAAGGGACTAGAACTAGCTGGATTGATCAAGACTGCACAAACTTCAAGGACCAAATTATTTCCATCCATGCTGTCCTAATCTTTGCTGCATAATGCACAAAATATCGTAGAACTACCTTGCACCGATTCAGAAAGTGAAAGATGAAACTTTGGATGGGTTAAGACACTGGTTCGGGGATTTAATGAGTTCTACTCATTAGACACTAAAGGAGGTAAGAAATGCAAGTTCAAGAGAAGTATCGATTCATAATCAGTAGATGGGTAATGCTTGAAGTGTTCGTAATATGAGAAACATTTTACTCTGAACAGAAATCAAAAAATACTTGCTGAAATGAGGTTGAACAGATTCAGAAATGTCAGCTTTAAATTTCTTGTCTTGGTATGACATGGTAGCACAATAATCTGGCCAAGTAAGTGCAGACAAAAAGGCAAGAACAAATGCAAATAAAGACAATAAGGTGCCACATGTCCAATTTCCAGTCTTTGTTCTACCTAATTTTCTCCTTAATATACATCCATATAAAATAATTGCACCAAATAATCCTGTTCACCAGGTGATTAGCAAAATGGCACTAAAGGCAAGTGTGGCATTTTTGGCTAAGGGAAGATGAAGACTACCAGAAGCAAAAATATGAATGGTTTCATCATTAGAATAACCAAAATGGAGTTACTCGTGAATACAAAGTGTGGGAAGAAAGCTGGGGGAATTGGTGGCCTAGTAATGAGTATTAGTTGATTGTCTGTTCCCAGAAATTAAGAAACGTCAAGGAAGGAAAGTGATGAGTCTTGAGCTGGACCATGTGAAGGTGAGAGAAAGATGGAAACTGTAGCAAAGTTGTTCAAGTTTTCAAGTTTTCTGTGAGATCAGGATGCATCACTGATACAATTAACAATATACAGGAAAAATAATATTGAGGTAAAGGACCCAATTAGGGTGAGGAATAAGGGATGCATTCAATCTCTCTGAACAGCCAGATGAAAGGCTGGTCTGGTGGGCTAGGCAGGAACATGTTCGGGGACACTGGGGTGACAACAGGCAGGGTCCAAAGACAAGGAACAGAAGGGGGATCATGAAAAGGGGATGAGTGTGATGAAGGACCCCAATAACAAATGTGCTTTCCCCCTGAGCAGGCTGCCTTTTCATCCTTCTTTCCCATCCCCAATCCTCATCTCATCCTGCTGGCTGAAAACGTGACTCAGGTAATAATGTGGGCTTTAGTGGCCATTAGCCATTGAAGATCCTCAACTGAGGCATAGGTAAGTGTGCCATCCTAAGGCTATCCTGCTGCTCATAAAATTGTGTAATGTCAGGCTGGCAGGAAAAGCACCGGTAGAATTTTATCCCCTGCCTGGAAACACACATGTAGGCCATATAAACATAGACCCAGATTGCAATCGATTTAATTAAAGCCTACCAAAAAAAAGTAATTTACTTGCATGATTTGTCACAATAGGAAGTGGTGAGTTTGCAAGTAGCCTTTGTCTGTCTATCAAATTTGATCTGAAACATTAGCATTGGCTGGAGAACGATTAGAAAAATCTTTTCCCAACTGTGCTGCTAATAAATGTTCTGCAAGCTGCCATTCAGCAGGGAAATCATTTTCTTCCTTTTAATGGCACAATCACCAAGGGGTTCATGACTGTCATTTCCATATATATCTTATGATGGAGGTATGTAATGGAAACTCATAACGCTTGTATAACTCCTTCATAACTTACCTTTATAAGTCCTCAGCATCATAATATGTTGTGTGCCACTCTGAAAAACCCTCATCAAAATGATTTCCACCTCCCAGAGATGGGTTTCTCTGGAATCGTAGGAATGCGAAAATGGTAGATGACAGCTCAGGTAAAGATATGGTTGATAGAACAAAGGTGAAAAAACATCCCTCGGTGACATTTTTCTTCAAATTATTTACAGAAAAAGGTGTTGTAATATGAGGTAGCTGGGCTACTGGGGTTCCTGTGAAGCTTCTAAATGCCCCTGATATCTGGGTTCTCTTAGCATACTGCCTTAGTTTACAGGCAGCATGTTCCAGTTGCTGAATTCCTGGTTACTTCCATCAATATCTTCCTTCTTAGGAAAGCTCATCCTCATTGACTCATTGTTATCCAACAGATTGCATCGAAAATCATGCTAGCTTTCTATAAACTTAGCCCATCTTACCTTTTCAAATCTAACCTCTCCTAGTGTGTCTTTGATTTTCTAACTCTGGGATCAGTATCCTTCCTCCTGCCGTTTAGTGCGAGTATTTTCAAATGCCTGTGGAATTAGCTCTTTAAACCCATTTTGTTTCTTGCATTATTTCCCATTGCATCATTGAAAACCTTCTGAAAACCATCTCTTCAGCCAAACCTTTGATTACCTTCCTGATTCGTACAGCATCATGTCCGTACCTTCCAAACGTCTTTGGCACATTTTTCCACAATAATGACACTATGCAAAAGCAATTATTATTATTTTACTTGTAGGAGGAGTAGCTATTTTGCTACCTGACAAACAAAATAGCAACCACAATTTGTAATTATGAAGGAAAACATTCAGTCCATGAGGCAGTGTAGAAGAAGATAATTCTTTCATCAGAAAATTGAGTTTCAAGGAAAAGTTGGAGAAATTAGAGCTCTTTATCTAACTAGAGTGTAAGGAAGAGGGAGACATTGTAAAACTATATAAATTGTATTATTCTCTACAGGTCAATCCTGAAGTCTACAGCAAGGTTATCCAGGGTAGAAGGAATACAGGCCAAAGCTAAAATGTATTTTGGAATGACATCAGGATGGACCCTTCACAGAAAGAGTGATCAAAATTTGGGATTCTTTTTAGTTAAGGCAGAGGAAATAAAATCCTCAGTTTCATTTAGAATGCTCTTGGTTAGAATGATAGGGAGCTTTGAGGTGTCTTTGTTGTACATTAAGAATGGTTGAATGACCTTTCTCACCTCTATTTATTTTATGCTTTATGCTCAATAATTATTATTGATCTTCAAACTAGGCAACATATTTTCTGGTCTTGGAAGTCAGATTATACTCCAACTAGATGTTTCCCCCCGTGCCTTCCACTAGCCATTACTTGATAGCGTTAGGACAGGCAACTCATCATGGCTGTTGGCCCTGCACAGGTTTCTACCTCTGTCATCATGTCCAGTTTGAATTACCTACCCCTGTAAAATATAATAGCACACATATGACAAAGTTAAAAGCACTCGGACAATGCCAAATGTCTATGGAGACGGATGTGTGCCTACTTTATATTTCTGCTCAAAAGCTATACCTTAATATATGCTATAATTAGTGGTGAGTCTATTAATATTTTAAATTCAACACTGTACATAAATTGTGGGTTATCTAATTTGTACTGGCCATGATGGCAAAGTATGTGTCATACCTCATTTAACAAAGATAACTTTATCCCTGGTTGTTTATTGAATATTCTGAACAGCAATACATTACTGCAATTAGATTCTCACTTCCTTGTGTCTTCTTTTCTGTAAGAAAAAACACAATGACACTCATTATTACTTTCTATCTTGTTTAAACTCACTGCTGAGTAACAAGGTGGCTCTTGTACTACCAGTTTCACTGCTGACACAGTTCTGTGACAAGATTCCTCCTGAAGGGCCAAACTGAGCTTTTCACTCCAGTTCTGTTTAGATTCTTCCGGCCTGCTGACCTTTTATCTGCTAGGTTCCTTACTAGATCTCCTCTTTATTTATTCTTTCATGCTCCCTGTAGAAATCTGATTAAATTCAAAACTATCCCCAGTTGTTATGTGTTCCACCTTTGTGATTTAGTTCTCCAGTGGCAGCAGTAAAAAAAAATCAATCATCAAGCTGGTTTTTTTTAAGTAGTTTTTCAAGAAAGTCCCTGCAGGTTTTAAATCATTTTCTTGTTACTTGCTCTGCCTTGTTTTGAATGGAATTTGTTTCATTTTTTTATCCAGAAAGTATTAAAATGCAAAATATACATTAAATTACATAACTAAGTTAGGGCAGATAATATTTTTGTGGATTTTTCTAATTTGAGGCAACAATTTCACAACTGTGTATCCGAACCAATAATTTGCTTCCAGATCCTTTGATATAGGATACCTGAAGTTGGTTAGCCTAATTGTATAGGATCTATCCTGTCCAATTTTTCATTGATTTGCCTGGGAAAGTAAACAATATGTCTCATTTAGGAATAAGAAAATTACTTGATAGAATACAACAGCTAACTGACAACTCCAAAATGATAGAAATAATTGGCTAGGCAATTGTATGAACAAAATATCCTTAATTTATATAGGTTAAATGGCTAAATAACCACTTGAGGTGTGATTTGTAGAAATGCATTAAAAAACTGCAATATGTGAGTGACACTAACAAGGTCAGTATTTAATGCTCATTCCTATTTGCCTTTAAGAGAACTGGATGGCTTACTTGATCAAATATACATGTGATTGGTCAATATTCATAATTAAGATTGATTACAATAAAACTTCTGCCAACTGTTATTTTGTTTGCTGAATCTTTAGAACCAAAACAAAAAGCTACTGACCTAACCCACTTTTGGAGAAAGGGAGATATACCCCAATATCAGAGTTTCTGTCAAAAATAATGCCAAATAAATAGTGCTGCATCTTTGGAATGTACTATCAAATATGAAGTGCAATGCTTTGAATTACACTGGATTAAATTCAAAAGATATTGCCTTTGCAAGGAAACAGCTAAACTTCAAAAGTACAAAAACTTTTACTGTGGGATAATGGTACCTGAATGACTAATGTATTTGTTTGAAATCAGTGTCACATTTTTTGGCAGAGGAATGAATGAATTTAAAATACAATGAAATCACTTCATGTAAGTAACACCTTATCATATAAACATGTCACACATTTGTCAATAATATCACTAATAATAGCTTTTAGGTTATGACCCTTTAACTTCCAAATATTTCTGGACTACAATAATAACATTCCAAGAAAATATCTGATGCACAATGATCAATTCATGAACAGGAGAACTTTAACTCTTCCCAGCTGTTGGGAAAGGAGTGAGAAAGCAGCTAAAACTGAGTTATTGTATGTCCCACTCGACTCACTCTATTTCTTTAGGTCTTATGGTGACAAGATTGAGGTCTATCAATATTGAGACAGTCCAACTACAGAGAGGGTAACAATCGGGCTTGGGGTCATAATCACAGAGTGCTGGTCACAGCAAGTCAGCAGACTTTCTGGTGATATTTGTTGAATAAGCCAGTTAGGACCTGAAAGGGTTAACTGATGTCACAAGTTAAGTTCCAGTAAATAAAGTGCTGCTTATTGTCGAGACTAACTACTTCCTCGGTGTTCTTTTTAGTATTACATTGTATAGCTAAAGTAAGAAGGTGTGTACAAACAAATATATACAGTAGCAGTGGGCTATTCAGCCTCGCAAGCTTGTTCTGCTATTCAAAAAGCTGACTGCTGTTGAGATTCTCAAATGTATATTCCTATCTGCCGTAAAAATCTTTTTACTACTTTATTATGAAGCTTCTATTTACTGCTGCAGCAAATATACTCAAATATTCTGCTAACAATGTGTTTTTAGATTGATTGTTGAGGAAAAAGAAAGCCTCATCTCTGTTTTTAAACACTGACCGCCAGTTCTAAACTTCCCCAAATGAGGAACAACTCATCATTTTTAACGTGTCAATTCCTCTCAGAGTCTTGTAGCTTCCAACCAATTCACTTCTCACTGTTTTAAGCTCCAGCAGATACAAGCCCAGTCTTTCCTTATAAAGCAATCTGTCCATTCCAGGTAATACGTTCAGTAAACCTTCTCAGAATTAGAGCAAAGAAGGAAAAAACAGTACTGCACAGGACCAGGCCCTTCAGCCCACTAAGCCTACACAGACGAATGCTGACTTTCTAAACTAAAACCCTACTGCGTCCATGTGGTCCACATCCCTCTATTCCCTGCCTATTCACATATCTGTCAAAGTGCCTCTTAAACATTGCCATTGTATAATCATCTACCACTTCCTCTGCCACACCACCCCCTGTGCAAAAAGAACTTGCCCCTCATATCTCCTTTTAAATTTTTCCCCTTTTACCCAAGTAATTGACATTTTTACCCTGGGGGAAAAAAAATCACTGACTATCCATTCTATCTATGCCTCTCACAATTTTGTAAACTTCTGTCAGGTCGCCTCTCAGCCTCTGACATTCAAGTGAAAACAAACCAAGTTTGTCCAATCACTCTTCAGAGCTAATTCTCCAAGCCAGGAAACATCCTCATAAACCTTTACATACCACCCCACCAACCTCTGCATACAACATATCATTCTCTGCCACTTTCGCCACCTATAATCTGACCCCACCACCAGAGATATTTCTCTCCCCACCTCTATCTGCCTTTCGTAGGGATCACTCTCTCTGTGACTCCCTCATCTGCTCCACACTCCCCACCAACCCCACCACCTTTACCTGAAACTGCAGGAGATGCTACACCAGCCCCTACACCTCCCTCCTCACCTCCATTCAAGGCCCAAAACAAACTTTCCATATCCAACAGGGATTCACCTGTACATCCTCCAACCTGGTCTACTGAATCCGCTGTTTCCAATGTAGCCTTCTCTATGTTGGTGAGACCATGTGTAGGCTCGGAGACCATTTCATGGAGCATCTGTGCTCTGCAACCGATAATCACCAACACCGTCCAGTCGCCAATCATTTTAACTCCCCCTCCAACTCCCTGGGTGACGTGTCCATCCTGGGCCACCTCCAGTGTCACAATGACACCACCCGCAAACTGGAGGAGCAACTCCTCATATTCCACCTCGAAAGCCTGCAGCCCGATGGCCTGAACATAGAATTCACCAGTTTTAAAATCTTCCCCAGCCCCAGCCTCATCCTACATCCAAACTTCCCTTTCATTCCTGCCTCCCTGACCTGACACAACCTGTCCATCTTCTCTCCCATCTATCTGTCCATCCTTCCCACTGACCAATCCCCACTACCCCTACCTGTATCCACCCATCACTTCTCCACCAACCTTTCCCCAGCCCCACCCCTCCTCCCTCTATTTATTTCTGAGCTTCTGTCCACCTCCCCAGTTGAGAAGCAGGGCCCTGGCCCGAAACATCGACTTTTCAGCTCCTCTGATGCTCCCTGACCTGTGTTCCTCCAGTTCCACATTATGCTGATCCTGACAAAACTTTTCTATTCCCTCTCTAAAACCTTCACATCCTTATGGTAGTGTGGCAAATATATCTAGAGAATTGAGGATATTGAAGATTAAAGTCTCAGGTCATGCTGCTGAGATGAGAACAATCTGACACATAAGACAGGAAAGAAGGTTCCAGAAGGAAGAGGTTGAGGAAATTAATTGGAAATTTGAATTGGTGGAGGAAGGACATGTGGCTATTAATAAGTCAGGTTTGGTGAGGGAAGTAGGTTATAACAGGAACACGTGAAGCAAATTAGCCTTCTGATAAGTTTGAAGTAAGCAGAGACGTTGGACACAGATGAGGCAAACATAACAGTAAGAAAAGTGGTTTTCAAAACATTCGGAATGAATAATGGTAGTAGAGGTGGAAAGTTCAATAGATCTGGAATAGGAACTGTTGTTTCTGCTTATGTCAGTTAGGAGACAGTCCTAGCTCGGGGTGACTCCTGATTTTTGTCATATACTTCTTAAATTGACATGTAATGTCTTAACTTACTGCTTACTATATTTTTAAAATTACCAACAATTACATAGCTATCAAATGAGAGAGACTGCGAGAGAATAGGGTATATTTGGAATATCCTGTATTGCCAAGTTCTGTACTACCCAGTGGCTGGTAGAATATATTTTACAAATTTACATTTAGGATAAATATTAGATATTCACAGTCGAGGGTCTGCATAGTTTACTCGCAGAGTAAAATTACTTTGCCCTTAGAATACCGTGCATTAGCTGAACCTTGGAACAGATGATTTTATTCAATCAAGACAACATTTCTGGCTCCCAAGCCAGCTGTTCTTGCCAAATTCAGTTCCATTTGATAATTAGCTATTGATGATTTTCTGCATTGGATTCTGCCCAAGCGAAAATGGATTGAAATTATCCAAACTCATTTACCTTTAAACAGTTATAACCATTTAGAAAAAAGGACACTGTCATCACATTAGCTTGACTTCACACAGAGGTGAAGTACTGTTCAAACCCATTGTTGGCTATATTTATTCTAATATAGAATGTTATAGAAAATAGGGTTGAATAAAGGGTAATAGAGCTCCAATAAGAATTAGACAGTAACTATTCATGATCATACTTATCAACAGATTTATAACATAGGATAACAAACAGTAGTAAAGAGTAATGAAATAGTCATGAGTGCTGGATGTCTATGGCAGATTACCTTTAAGAAAGCCAAAAGATAACCAGAAATGTGAACTATGCTATGACATTTCCAGACAATTCATTATATATCCTTAATTTTTGGCTGTGTGAAAGATTTTCTTTCTCACTTCACCCTTGTTTTGTTTATCCTGTTTTGCTGTTCTTGATAAGTCAATCCCTTCATCCCAGGAGTCAGCCTAGTGGATCTCTTTTCAACAGCTTCCAATGCCAGTGTGTCCTTTCTTGGGCGCAGGGACTAAGACTGTGCACAGTGCTCCTGGTGTAGCCCACCAATGCCTTGACAGAGTGGACTTCCCTGTTTTTAGATTCCTTGTCAAGGTGGGCCAGGATTCTATTTGTCTTAACTGCTTGCTGTCCTGTATGTTAGCATTTTGTGTTTCATGCACAAGAGTTAATATCTAAATCCCTCACTGTAGCAGCTTTTTTGGTGTATCTATATCTCAATAATAGCCTAAGACATGAAGAGACAGAATTGACTGTCTGAGCACAGAACTGTAACTCCAGCAATACAGTCAGCCTTTCCAAAGGACAAACAAATCAGAGACTTGGCAACATTCCGCTCAGAATAACAAGAAGGATGGACCAGATTTAAGATAACAAAGTGTGGAGCTGGATGAACACAGCAGGCCAAGCAGCATCTCAGGAGCATAAAAGCTGACGTTTCGGGCCTAGACCCTTCATCAGATGAAGAGTCTAGGCCCGAAATGTCAGCTTTTGTGCTCCTGAGATGCTGCTTGGCCTGCTGTGTTCATCCAGCTCCACACTTTGTTATCTTGGATTCTCCAGCATCTGCAGTTCCCATTATCACTGGACCAGATTTATGTATGCAGCAAGAATTACTATTTGCTACGAGTAAATTACAGGCCAAAAAATACGAACTAGTGACATAAAACTCGATTAGTAAAACCTTTAATTCCCTGCTAAAACAATACCCAGCTGCCACCAAAACCACCACACCCCACCCCATACAAACACACTTTGCAAACAGACATTGACAGACATAAAACATTGGCTCATGGGTGGAGGTGAAAAATCCTGGGAAGTCACTCGGTAGCACTAGTTCTCATGATTAAATGGAAGAGTTCCTTTAGTTTCTAAATCCTTCAGTTGTTTCAATTCTTCACAGGTTCATGAATTATAAAGTCTTTGACTTATTGCTTAGAAGCAACAGCTTACAACAACAGGTGGGAAAACTAAACTGGCTTTCTTCAAGCTTTAGGTATTTTACTAGAGAAAGAGTCATCACCTGCCCTTTCAGCAGTCCAAAGGTACTGCTAATATCCTTCACACCCACAAGTTGTGCAACAACACATGGACCAATCAGAGCATTTGTTGTCAGACTGATGGCCTTTGGCATTCACAAATGGTCACAACTCTACAAACCATTTCGCAATTTGCCAGTTGAAACTCACTTTACACATGTGTACCCAGAGAAGGCCATCTAGAAAACCTTTCCCCCATTGCTTGCAAAGCTGCAGGGCAAGCCTGACTTACATTAACTTTTGCTTTTCAAAGGAACACAAATTCCTCCCTCAGCCCTTTTCCAATTTCAGTCCACAATCAAGAAGAGAGTAAAACAAGAAAGATACAGATCTTTACAGTACTAGGCACTGAGAAGATGATATGAGTTGTGCAAATTTATCTTCCTAACTGTCATCCATCATATGTTTCAAACTCATATTTAACAACCTGGACTAAAGGTTACAAGTATACTGAAGTACACTGTCACAACTTCTTTTGGAAAGTCTGTTCATACTTGAGCTCCACTACTCTCCATATTATCACAAAAGTTAAAGACTTAATCAGATTACTAAAGATTTTATGCCTCGTAAACTCAGCATAAAGGAAACATTTGAATAAGGCAAATGCTGTGGATGCTGGACATCTGAAACAAGCACAGAAAATGCTAGAAAAACTCAGCAGATCTGGCAGCATCTGTGGGGAGAGAGACAGAGCTAACATTTCAAATCCAGTTGGACCCTTCCTCACTGTCTCATTTACAGAAAACATCTTCAAGACCAGGCCTAACTCCTCTTTCTGCCAAGTCCTGCTAACATAATATTTTCATTAGATTCTTGCTCTTTTTTTTAATCCATTTGCGAGACATGGACATCATTAACTGGCCCAACATTTCTTGCCCATTCCTAATTACCCTTGAGAAGGTGCTAGTGAGCTGTCGCCTTCATCCACTGCAGACCAAATGCTGGAGGTCGACCCACAATGCCCCTGGGAGGAAATTCCAGGATTTTGTCCCAGTGACAATAAATATATGGTGATATATTTCTAAATCACGATGGTGACTGGCTTGGAGAGGAACTTGCAGATGGTCATATTTCCACGTATTTGCTGCTCTCATCTTTCGAGATCGTGGGTTTGGAAAATGCTAAGGATCTTTGATGATTTTTTGCAGTGTATTCTCTAGATAGTATACACTGCTGCTGCTGAGGATCAGTAGTGGATGGTGTAGATGTGGTGTCAATCAAGCAGGCTACTTTGTTGTGGATTGTATCAAGTTTCTTGAGTGTTGTTGGAGCTGCACCCATTTAGGCAACTGGGGAGTATTGGACACCTGACTTGTGTTTATATAAATGACAAACAACAGCAGAGCCAGCATTGATCACTCTGGGCTACCACTGGTCACAGGCTTCCAGTATGTGAAAAAAAACCCTCCACTACCACCTTTTGTCTCCTATCGTCCAGCCAATTTTGTATTCAATTGACAAGCACTCCCTGAATCCCATGAGATCTACCTTTACTAATTAGGCTACCATCTGGAACATTGTCCAAGGCATTACTAAGGTCCATGTAGGCAATGTCTACTACTCTGTCCTCATCAATCTTATTGATTACATCCTCAAAAAATTCAGGCACGTTTGTAAGACGCTATTTCCCATATACAAAGCCATGCTGACTATCCTTAATCAGTCCTTGCCTCTCTTAACTGCATATAAACGCCATCCTTCAGGATCCCCTTCAACAACTTAATCACTATTGATGTCAGGCTCACCAGTCTATAGTTCCCAGGCTTCTCCTTATGGTCTTTCTTAAATAAAGGCATAACATGAGCCAATCTCCAGCCCTCCAGCACCTCACCTATGGCTATAGATCATACAAATATCTACTAGGAACCCTGCAATTTCTTCCCTGATTTCCCACAATGCCCTGGGATACATTACTCAGCTCCTGGAGATTAATCCACCTTGGTTTTTTAAGACCTCCACTTCTGCAATGTTGACTGTTTTCAAGGCAATATTTATTTCCCTGACCAAGTTCACTAGCCTCCACGTCTTCCTCCACAGTAAAGACTGATGTGAAATATTCATTTAATATCTCTCCCAACTCCTGCGGTTCCAAGCATATATGACCTTGTCAATCTTTAAGGAGCCCTACTCTCTCCCTAATTGCTCTTCTGCTGTTAATGGAATCTCTTTGGATTATCATTAAACCTATCTTCCCCAGCTACCTATATCCCCTTTTTGCCCTCCTGATTTTCCTCTTAAGCATGCCCTACTCCCCATATACTTGAGAGATTCACTTGATCTCAGTTGCCTAAGCGTAACATATGCCCCTTATTCTTGACCAGAATGTCAATACCTTTATTCATCCATTGTTCCGTACTTTTATTAGCTTTATCCTTCACTCTAACAGGAACATAATGCCTTTGAACTGTTGATATCTCACTTTTGAAAGCCTCCCACTTGCCAGTCATCCCTTTACCTGTGAACAAGCAAATCCAATCAACTTGTAAAATTCCTGTCCCGTACTATCAAAATCAGCCTTACTCCAATTAAGAGCTTTAACTTTTACAGAAAATTTGTCCTTGGATGAGAATTTAGAAGGCATGGTTAATAAATTTGCCCAGACTATAGTTGAGAGTCAACCGCATTGCTACCGTCTGGAATCACATGTAGGCCAATCGGGGTAAGGATGGCCTATTTTGTCCCCTAAAGCGCATTTTGAACCAGATGAGCTTTTTCTGACATTCAGTAATGGTTTCACAGTCATCATCATACTCTTGGTTATGGCAGGATTTGAATCTGGGTTCCCAGAACATTCGCTGGGTCACTGGATTTATAATCTAATGGTAATACCACTGGGCCATCGCCTCCTCTGTAACATATTGAAAATACAGGCCAATTTATAGAAAACCATAAGCTCATCAATGAGGCTAGATTTTGCATTGGTAACAATGTCAAAATACTTAGTATTCACCATCAGTACTACTTTGAAATTTCAGCAATTTTGAGAATCAGCACATGGAAAAATTGCAGGAATTGAAAGAGGTGAGCAGATAGGAAGAGACAGAGCCCAGAGAGAGATATGAAAGGGTTAGGTAAGTAAGAAGATTATGGATAGCAGGCTAAGACAGAAGGAAAGCTAAATAAATGATAATAAGAACTAAGAGTAAGAGAAAATTGGTGCGCTATAATGAAAGCAACCTTTATAATGTGATAATGGGCCTAGGAGTACATGGGAACGAATGGGTGACTGTGCTAAAAGCAACCCTATGATCTTAATATGGAGTCCTAGAGGCTGCAGGGTCACCAAGCAGAAAAGAAGTTTGCGCTGAGGCTTGTCAGGTTACTGCAACAGGCCTGAGACAGAAATGTTGCCGTGGGAACATAATAGTGTGTTGAAGTGGCAAGCAAGACGAAGCTCAGGGCACGTTTCTGCAGTCAGAATGTAGATGTTCTGTAAAGCAGTCACCCGGTGTATGTTTTGTCTCCTTAATGTTGACCAGACCATATTGAGGGCAGTGAATACAGTCAGAATCAGTGCTGGATAAAAGAACATTTAACCAAGGCTCTCATACCTAGGGAGTTGCAGTTGAAAAATGGCCACTATCCATCTGTTAGCCGAAAGAAGAAGAATTCCAGTAGTTTTATTTTATTTTATTTTATTTTCATTCATCATTCATGACAAACACCTGACAAACTCTTGAAAGTTATTACTTAACATTGCTGAAGAGCATCAACACATCAATGAAAGAAGTGCAAAACTAAAACAGTTCCAACCAACTTTAAATAATTCAAGGTTAATGTTTTATTATTAACATATTTTGTAGTAATGATTTCCTCACCAGTTTCTGTTCAACAAAAACAATAACAGCTGATGCAGTTATATTCTTTTGGGGTTTTTTTAAGCATGTAATATATCTCTACCTGAGATATCTTGTCATTTACAATCAAACTGGTCCGCTTTTAATTTGTGATAATTGACATACAATTCATTCTTGTAATCACTTCCTAGACTGCACTTTCAAGCTATGAACTGAACACTAGATAATTTTTCCCACAATGTAATTTATTCATTTATGCAAATATTGGCAAATTTGGGGCTAAATTTGCTTTTATTTGCTCTCGCACAGTGTTATATTGTGAGTGTAAGCTACAGACTAGAAATTTGAATTCAAGATGTCGAATCGTAAAATAATATGGCTGATAAGGAGATCATTACCCAATTCCTATCCACCCGCATGCCTCAGTCTGCATTTATCTCACTCCTCAAATATCTCTCGAATTCTCTCTGAAAGTTGTTAATGAGACTGTTGCTAATATCCTTACAGAATCATAGAATGTTAGAATGCTAATTAAATTTAAAAATAGATCTGCAAAGTCTCTATGGCACTTTAAATATGTGTTATATTTGTTGAAGCATTTTTCAGCCAGTTGAGATTCTCCGCTCTTTGCCCGTGAAAGAGGTCATTTTAGAGAGAATTTTAGAGACGAAATGGTTCTAGAAAGGGGTTATGTCAGTTTACAGAACAAAAGAACTTGGCATGTTCGCATGGCAGGTTTTTAGATAATTATACCCAGAGTCTAGATGACCGGTTAGCTCAGCTCATTAGAGCATGGTGGCAATGATGTTAAGTACATGGGTTAATTCCCTATAGTGGAAAACATCGCTGATTTCCAAACCAGCTCTTAAATCATTCAGCTATTTTATGGCAGTAACAGCATCTACCTATGGACCAGAAGGTCCAGGTTCAAATCTCACCTACCCAGACGATGTGTCATAACATGTCTGAACAGGCTTGAGAGAAAGATATATCAGGACATAAGAAATAATAGAGGGAGCAGGCTACTTGGACCCTCAAACCTATTCTGTAAGAACATGTCTGATCTACCCCAGGCCTTAACTCTTCTTCTTATGCCAGTTCCTTCTTGCCCATGACTCACTGGCATTTTTTTAAAAACTGTTTTCCCCCTCTTTTAAATACTCTGAGGTCAAGTCGCACAAATTTCTGGGATAGACAATTCCAGACCCACTACTCTGCGAGGAAATTCCTTTGCACCTTAGTTTTAAATGAATATATACTCTGTCCCTAGGTCAAGATAGCTTCACAAGTGGAAATACATTCTGAAGACCTAACCTGTAAAGCTATCTGAAAATCTCTGAGATTTCAAGGATCACCCCTCATTCTTGTAAACTATAATGAATGAAGACCTAACCTGTTTACCCATTCTTGATAAGTTGACTCGTCCATCCCAGGAATCAATCTAATGAATCTCTTTTGAATTGCTCCCAAAGACAGAATATCCTTTCTTAACTAAACAAATCAAATCTGTACACTAGACTCCAGGTGTGGCCTTACCAATATCCTGTACACCTCCAACAAGACTTCCCTATTTTTAACCTTCCACAACCTAGCAATAAAGGCCAAAATTCTATTTGCCTTTTTATTTACTTGCTGCACAGAAAATGAATTGTGTTTTGTTTCTTGCACAAGTATATCCCGATCCCTCTGTGCTGCAGTTTTTGATATCTCTCTCCACTTAAATAATCATCTGCCTTTTGACACTTCCTCACAACATGCATAACCGCGCAGTTTCCTACATTAACTTCCATATGCTATGGTTCTGAACACTCACTGAATCATTATATTTTTGGAATGCTTACAGTGTCCTCCACTGTGAAGATTAATGAAAAATATTAGTACAAATTATCTGCAATTTCCTTAATGCCCATTGTCAATTCCCTAGTTACATCCTCCAAGAATCCCACATTCATTTTAGCTACCCTCTTTTTATATACCCCAGAATTTTGGGCCAATTTACTTTACTTTAATAATCAATTTGATCCCTTTTTATTAGCTTTTTAGTCATCTGCTGATTACTAAAATGTTCTCAATTCTTTGGTCTACCACTAGATTTCACTGCCTTGTATGCCTTCATTTTTGATTGATTACTTATCTTAACTATCTTTGTTAGTCTTCTTATTGAATTCTTCTTTTTGATAGAACAATTTTTGCTGAGCTTTATGAAATAACTGTTAAATATCTGCCACTTTCATCTACTGACTGTCCCCCCTTCCTATTTTCCCAACTTGCATAAGATAATGCTTTCCTCACAATTGTGTAATAGCCCATGTTTAATTTGAGGATGCTGGTTTGAGACCCAAATTGATTTCCCTTAAACTGACTTGAAATGCTACCACTGTTTGATTGCCATCCCTAGAGATCCTTAAGTCTGAGATCATTTATTAATCCTACCTCATTGCTCTTTACTCAATCTAAAATAGCCTGTTCCTAGTTAGGTTGTGCAATGTACTACTCTAAGAAACAATTCCTGATTTACTCTAAACATTCATCTTCTGTTAACCTTGCCCATCTGATTTGTTCATTCAATATACAGATTAAAATCATGACCAATGTAGTGCCTCCTTACATGCCTCCATTATTTCCTGCTTTTATTTTTCATCCTATGGTGAGGAATCTCTTCTTTAAACAGCTGATGCCTTGGAGTTAATTCCCTAGCTATTCCTTACTTCCACCTAAATTAATGCCACATGATTTATTGCACCATATCACTATTCACCATGACATAAAAAACTTTCTATATTAACAATACTAGCCCAACTCGTTTTACTTTTGTTCCTGTTTTTCCAGAATGTTGAGTACCCTCAAATATTAATCATGCAACTATGACTGTATAATAGCTATCAATTCATATTCATTTATTTCCATTTGTGCTTTCAACTCATCCATCATTTTCCAAATGCTGTGTGCATTCAGAAAAACAGCCTAAGATTTGTCGTCTTACAGATATTACATATTTGAGTACTGATATCTGTACACTCTTCCAATTATATTTCTGCCCTTCTATCATACTTTGACTATCAATTGTCTCTTTACTACCCTGAATCTCTTCTCTCTTATTTCTGTTTAGAGTTTTTTTTTCATTTCTCTACCATTATACCCCACTAAAAGGGTAAAGGCAACCTTGACAGAACAGCTCTCTCCCTAGTACAAATATCAATGCACCATCAATGAGAACAATAACAGCTTCTTTAAATATATAATATGAAACAAAGATCCAAGTGAACATCGGCCCCTTAAGAATTGAGCCTGGGAAGAGAGTTTTGGGGAAATGACCAAGGAATTAAATATATATTTTGCAGCAGTCTGTACAGTGGAAATCCCAACAATATTAAAGAATAGAGGAGAATATTAAAGAGGAAAGATTAAGTATCATCACCATCACTGTAGCATTAGACAAACTAAAGAGATAAAGACAGGCAGGTCCCCTGGCCCCAATGGCTTGCATCAAAATATCTCAAAAGATGTAGCTACAGAGATAAGGGATGCATTGGTTGTAATTTTCTTGGATTCTAGAGAAGTATGAAAGGGTTGGAAAACTGTCAAAATGACACACCTATTCAAAACAGGAGAGGGACTAAAGGTGGATAACTAAAGGCTGTTTAGCCTAATGTCAAATATTAGAAAGGAATTAGAATTGATTATTAAGGAAGTAATAACAGAATATTTGGAATATTATAATCAAATCAAGCAATGTCAGCATGGCTTCATGAAAGAGAAATCATGCCTGACTAAGTTATTAGAGATTTTTGAAGAAGCCCATACTAAAGTGAAAACAGGGGATCCAGTAGCTGCTGCTTGGCCTGCTGTGTTCATCCAGCTTCGCACCGTGTTATCTCAGATTCTCCAGCATTGGAAATTCCTGCTATCTCTGATACAGTAGATGTGTTTATTTGGACTTCGAGAAGGTGTTCTACAAGGTACTTCAGACAAGGTTTTGTCATAAGATAAAAACTTATGGAGTTGGAGGCAGAACATTGGCATGGGTGGAGCATTCGCTAATGAGTAAGAAACCACAAATGGAGATTGAAGTAACTCCATGGAGTCAGTATCTCTTCATCAAGTCATTCTTTTTTTTGACACGTGTAAATTTCTTGACACTAATCCAGCTTTGTCAGAGCTGGCTCTCCGAAAGAACAGAACCTTTGAGACTCCTGTTCTTGCCTGTCAGCCAGGACTCCCTGCTTGGACCAGATTAACAGCCTCAATCCAGGAACTCATATTTTACAAGGTCCACCTGGCTGATCTCATTACAATCCTTATAGGGGTAGAGAGTTTTTTCGGGTTGGTAACGTGTCACTATTGAATATGGTTTTAAGGTCACATGTATTTAGGAAAATACAATGAAAAGTTTCTTGTCGCCACAATCCAGCATCAATTTGGATTACAAAATGAAAAGAAAAATTAGTTAATAGAGCTTCACCTTCTATTCAATTGGCAGAAAAAATATAAAGGCTGAAAAATAAGAAATAATATTCTGCTTTACAGTCCTTCTTGTCAAGCATGGCATTGGGTTTTCTTAATGTCTCATGGGTATCTGTAAGGTGTTCTGGTCTCCAGGTGGCAATGAGTGCCCATCCCAGGTCCAGTTGATGACCCAGGAGACCCCGGCACTGCTGGTGCCATCTAGCTGATATTGCAAGGAGTCCCATCCAGGCCCACCCTGTTGCCAAAACTGTAGCTGCTGCCACACCGACATCGCTGGGCGTCCCTAAATCAGGCCCACCCTGTTGCCAAAACTGTAGCTGCCACCGCACCAACATCGCTGGGCAACCCCAATCCAGGCCCACCATGCTGCCAACACTGTAGCTGCTGCCACACCGACATCGCTGGGTGTCCCCAAATCAGGCCCACCATGCTGCCAAAACTGTAGACGCCACTGCACCAACATCGCTGGGCAACCCCAATTCAGGCCCACCATGTTGCCAAAACTGTAGCTGCTGCCACACCGACATCGCTGAAACATTAACTCTGCTTTCTCTCCAAAGATATTGTCAGACATGCTGAGTTTTTCCATTAACTTATGTTTTTGTAATATCAATTAACTTCCTTTTTTCTAGTAATATCACATTTTCAGCTTTCCCAAGTAGAAACAGGTTTAAAGGGTCTCTCATCAATGCTTATGCCCCACAACAACTGTCCTTCTCACACAAGTCATTCTCCTAGCCTACTTTATCATGATGCTCACTTACTGCACACTCTTTCCAGTCTCTATCCCAGATACAGTATACAGTAATAAAAATACATACCAAATGGGGTCAAAGGGGTGAAAAATAATTTTAAAGAAAAGAAAAAATAACTTTTTGGTTAAATATGTGCAGTATTCAGAACAAAATCAAAAAATTTCAGACAAAAACAGTGGTCAATAGGTATGATCTTACAGTTATTACAGAGACAAGGGTACAAGAATATCAAAGCTGGGAACTAAATATTCAGGGATATGTGATGTTTTAAATGGACAGGCATGGTGGGTTAGCAATGCTAGTACAGGATGAAATAAATTCAGTGGCAATAAATGATCTTCAATCAGAGATGTAGAATCTATTTTGTTTCAGGTAAGAAATAACAAGGGGAGCAAGACACTGATGGGAATAGTCTATAGGTCCCCAGCAGTAGCTGTTCTATAGGAGAGATAATAAATCAGGAGATAATGAAGGCATATTAAAAGGCAGCATATTAATCATGAGTGACTTTAATCTTCATGTAGATTGGAAAAATCAAATTGGCAAAGATTGCCACAAGGAAAAATTCATAAAATATTTCAAGACAGTTTCTGAGATCAATATATTATGGAATCAACCAGGGATCAGCTATTTCAGATCAGGTTATGTGTAATGAAGCAGGTTTAATGAATGATCACAGAGGACAAGATTCTTTAGTGAACAGTAACCACAACATAGCAAAGTGTAGCATTTAGTTTTCGATTAACAAGCATGGGTTAGAAGCAACTTTTCTCAAATTAACTGAAGGTAATTACAAGGGAATGAGGGCAGAACGAACTGAAAAATTAGTTTAGCAGAAAAAACAGTTGAGGAACAACATCAGAAATTTAAGAAAATAGTTCATGACTCACAACAATATCATATATAATGAGGAAGCAAGATTCTCTGAAAGGGATAAACTGCACATGGTTAAGCCAAAAAGTAAAGATTGTATCAAATTGTAAGAAAAAAAGCTAATACTGTAAAGTGTATTGAAATCTAGATGATTGGAAACCTTTTAAAAGCCAAAACAAAACAATAAATTAGAAACTAAACTATAGGGCAAACTAGCAAATTCTTTGAACTTCTTAGACTATATAAAAATGAGGTGAAAGGCCATATTGAATATAAGCCCCTCAGAGAATGAGGCTGGTGAAATAGTAATGGAGAACTAGGAAATAGAAGAGGAGTTGAATAAATTATTTCTATCAGCATTCATGGTAAATGACAGTAATAGTGTTCCAAAATTACTAAAACAAAAGCCAGAAGTAGAGGAATAATAAATACAATAACTAACACTAGAGTAAAGAGTACAAGAGAAATGAATGGGGTTAAATGCCAATAGGTTCCCTGGAACTAATGGGATGCTAAAAGATGCTAAAGCCTAAAATATTAAAGTAAGTAGCTACAGAGATAATGAATACATTGATAGAAATCTTGCAAGAATCCTTAGATTCTAGAATTGGAAAACTGTCTTTGAAACACTCTTAATCACAAAGGGAGGAAAACAAATAAAAAAAAGGTCATTATAAGCCAGTTAGCTTAACATTTGTCTCTAGGAAAATGTTAGTCTATTATAAATGTTGTAAAAGCATTTGGAAATACATCACGGCATGTGTATTTTCCAAGGCCACACAATCATTATTCCAGGAAAGATGGGAGTTGTGCAAAGACCCTGCTGAATCCCCATCATAGCAGACCCCAAAGATGTTGTCTGGGAAATTCAAGATTCTGCTGAGCAATTCCTCTACACTCTACACGAAATAAGAGAACTCAGAGATGTTCTGCTGAAATTAAGCAAATAGCTACTCACAAAAATTTAGATTAAATATACAGTCAAACTCCTGAGTAAATACCCAACTGATCCCATACTTACCTCACACATGTCCCACACACTGCCTCCAGACCACCTATAACCCCCAATCCCTGACCTGATATCCCTGGGTCCTGACATTCCTGGCCTTCTCCAGACCCCCATGATCCCAATCTGGACCCAACACCATGCTTTAATGCTCCAGACCCACTCATTCCTACACCTGCTCTGGACCAGAGTTCTACCTTATCTTCTACTCCAGGATTTTCCATACTCCAAACCCTAAATTCCCTTACCCCACTTCAGACCTGATATCCTTGATGCCCCACTCTGAGACTGAAACTTCACCTTAAATCCTTACCTGAACCCCTTTCAAACCTGGGAGATGACACACCTTCTTCATGCCAGACCTGAATCGCCATGTCCTACAGCTGAAATGGAGAGCTCTTCGCCCAGTCCAGATCCATTTCCCCTTCACCCTCTCTGGAGTAGATCCCAACATCAAAACTTTCATTCTTGCTTGACCTGACAACCCTTGCGTCCACTCCAGGCCCAACCCCCACTTTGCCTGGTCAAGACCCAGCCTTGCCTTCCATTTTCTGGACCTGGCCCTCTTTCCTCGACACTTGACATGAACTCCCATTCCCCAGTGCCAGATTTGACTAACCCCCAACAGCCTAACCCTCTGCGGACCCAACTATGCTTCAGCACCTCAGGCTGACTGCCACTAAACCCATTGTGGATCTGCTCCCCTTTTCCCCAACCTGCCTTCCACCCGGAACTGATTTGCCATTGGTACCTTCCTTTAGCCTGCTCTAGCCACAAAGTGTCTCCACTGCCCCTTCTTCTGCTGCCAAATATAGCACCACCCCTTTCATGGCATTCACCCTCTCCATTCCCCATTTGCAACTTTCATACCAACCCTGGCCTTTCACCTACCTGACCTCATTTACTACCTTGCGCCCTAGAACCCTAACTATCTGGCACTCTGCTACTTGCTTGGTACCCTGGCACGCTACTTACTTGACAACTTTACCTTTCACACCCGAACTTTACAATTACCAAATGTACACTTTGACAATTCTTGTCAAAATGATTCTGGACTATTAACTTCCAGACTGCAGCAGCTGATTGCTATGAATAGGTGGGGTGTGATTTGCCAACCTGACAGCTCTGTAATATGGCATAATTTTCAGAATGGAAGTGCAGCTCCAACTTTCCGGAGGAATCCTGACTGGAATCTCTTGCCAGATTGGCAACCTTTATGATATCATCACTCCTTGGAAATGTTGTCCTAATATTATAAGACCATAAGACATAGGAGTGGAAATAAGGCCATTTAGCCCATCAAGTCCTCTCTGCCATTTAATCATGCCTGATGGGTATTTCAACTCTACTTCCCTGCACTCCCCCCGTAGCCTTTGATTCCTTGTGAGATCAAGAATGTACCAATCTCTGCCTTGAAGACATTTAATGTCCTGCCTCCACTGCACTCCGTGGCAATGAATTCCACAGGCCCACCACTCTCTGGCTGAAGAAATGTCTCATTACCGTTTTAAATTTAACCCTCTAATTCTAAGGCTGTGCCCACAGGTCCTAGGCTCCCCGCCTGACGGAAATAACTGCCCAGTGTCCACCCTTTCTAAGCCATACATTATCTTGTAAGTTTCTATTAGATCTCCCCTCAACCTTCTAAACTCTAATGAATACAATCCCAGGATCCTCAGCCGTTCATCGTACGTTAAACCTACCATTCCAGGGATCATCCGTGTGAGGGTCGTGGAGGGTCAAGATTATTTCAGAAAAGGGGATATCTTACCTGAGACATTTCTTAGCATTCTTCGAAAGGTAACAAGCAGTGCAGGTAAAAGGGCACTAGTGGGGGTAATATATTTGATATAGAGAGAGAAAACAGGAGTGAGACAGAGAGAGAGAGAAGATAAAATGTAAAAGCAAAACACCCAAAAGCTGGAAATCTGAAACAAAAATAAAGTGCTGGAGAAAATCAACAGGCCTTGCAGCATCTGTGGAGAGAGAAACAGAGTTAACATTTTGAGTCCTTTACAATTCTTCTTTGGAACTCTATTCATAAAGTACGCTATTTACTACTAAGATAAGAGCCTATAGTGTTGGGTTATGGATAGAGCCCATGGATATAGGATTAGTTAACCGATAGAAAGTAGAGTGTTGGAATAAGCAGAATATTTTCAGGCTGGTAACCTGTTACTCATGGAGTGCTACAGGGATCAGTGCTGTTGGTCACATATATTTACACCGTATATTAATTACCTATATTTATTTAAATGAAGAATGGCTGCAGACTGTTGTAGCACAGAGGTTTGAGGACTCAAACAATCTGGTATTAGAAATAGCTTAGGGAACAGGGAAGGCAAAAGGCATGTTGGCCATTATTTCAAAGAGAATGGCGTACAGAAATAGTGACGCCTTGCTAGAAATATACCGCACATGAGTTAGACCACACATAGGGTACGGTAAGCATTTTGGTCCCTTTATCTAAGGAAAGACGTGTTGGCATAGGAGGCAGTCCAGACAAAGCTCTTTAGGTCAATCTGAACAAGGAGAAATTTTTCACAGGTCAAGTTAAGTATATTGGAAGATTCAGTATTCTTAAGATATATGTGGAGAGGTGGTTTCTCCTTGTGGGGGAGTCTAGAATCAGAAAGTATGAATTCAGAGTAAGAGCTTGCCCATTTAAGACAGAAATGAGGGTAAATTTCTTCTCTCAAGGTGGTGATTCCATGAAATTCTTTACCACAGCTGATTGTCAAGACTGGTCGTTAAGAATATTTAAGGCTGATATAGCCATATTATTAATCAGTAAGAGAATTAAATGTTGTAGGGAAGAGGCAGGAAAGTGGAGTTGAGGATTTTCAGATCAGCCATGATCTCAATGAATGGTGGAGCAGATTTGCTGGGCTGAATGGTCTCCTTCTGAACTTCCTACGGTCATAGAATCCTTACAGTGTGGAAGCAGGCCATTTGGCCCATTGAGTCTACACTGACCTCCTAGCAGCAACCCACCCAGGCCCACCCTCCTACCCTATCCCTGTAACCTTGTATTTCCCAGAGCTAATGTTCCTAGCATGCAAATCCCTCGACACTACCAAGTAATTTTCCATCACCAAATCACCCAACCTGCACATCTTTGGACTGTGGGAGGAAACCAGAGCAATTGGAGGAAACCCATGCAGACACAGGGAGAGGGTACAAACTCTATTTAGGCAGTCACCTGAGGGTGGAATTAAACCCAGTCCTTAACGCCGTGAGGCAGCAGTGCCAACCACTGAGCTACCATGCCGCCCCATGTTGTCTTGTGTCTTGTGGCATATGGCAAATGAACTACATCTGAAATATGTAAGAAAAATTTTCAATCTACTTTTTTCTGCACAAACATGGTTATTGAGGTTATCTGATAATATAAATATCAGATTATTGAAAGAAAGTGGGCTCAATAGGAAATAAGTACTGTTTTAGAATAAAACAATTATAAATTTATAGTGACATATAACAAGTGAAAGTATATTTTAATTTCATATTCTTTTTCAAATTAACAATGTTTGCACAGGGCTATTGGTTACATTAGGGGTGGAAAATGTTGAATTTGCATGTTTTTTGCCACTTAATAGAAGATGCTAGGTTCTGACATGTTCTGAAAGAGATTTCCACTCAGACATCATCATAAATACAAAGTGAGCATGAAAGATACCACTTCCTGAAATGCTTTCATTATTGTAGACTGCATTGATTTTTAGTCAGAGATCTGTGGAATGTGCTTGTAATTGATAGCTGTGTAGTTTATCTCGAGAGTCAATTATTTATGAATAGTATTTCAGAGCTATCTTTTTCGCATCTCTACTGTTTAAAAATAATTGACCAGAGTTTTGTGTAGGCAAATAAAATCAATTAAAACATAATAAGCATTTGTTATTTTACTGATATTAGATAATTGTGCTGGTCCAGAAAAGGTCTTTGCAGCATAACCATTAGTAACATTGTTTATGTGTATATATTATGCAAAATCCTGTGTATGTGATTTACAACGAAAGGTTTTAAAAGGTTAAAACTCTACTCATCATTATCTCATAGCTGAAAAATTTACAATGATAAATTTAAATTTTGTAACAATGAGACAGTAGAATCAAAAGCGAACTGTACCGGATGATATACCTTATTTGCTATAATTTGTGAAACAAAAAGAACTGGGATAATCAGAAATTTAAGCTAAAATGTATTGCTCCTTTGTATCTGGTAAAGAAACATTTTTCTCCCACATATTGAAATGAGGTAAGGGCTGCATTAGCTCCTATTTTTTCAAGCTTGTTGCCCATTAAAAAAAAGATTTTATGTTCTTTTTGGCATAAATCATTCCCCAGCTGTGAAGTTTTAACCTGAGAATACAGCCAGTGAGGGATGCTCTGGATCAAAGACAATGTGAATATTGAAGGTATTGTTGAGTTCTGTGTTGGGATCTTTCTCTAGTTTCCCTTCTCTATCATTTTTGTCCTTCCTGAGCAAAAGCAAGAATCTTTTTCAGTTTAAGTCACAGATCCATCTCCTCCACTATGCCAATGAAGTTGCTTGAATTAATTGGAGCATTCCCACATCTGGGTTTATTGTCTCCAAGTTAGATAATTGGAGATAACTCTTTAATTCCAACATATGAATTTGTCTCAAGGTTTTAATCAAACAGGAGATACAGCTTTCTTCAAACCAGGCTTGGTTTCAGTCCCTTCTGATAAAATACATTAATTTCAGTTCTGACTGACTTTTGTTTATTGATGTTTTTCAAGAGGCTTAATTCAACCAGTGGTCAGGTAACTGTGAGTATTTAAAGTTGCTGTTTTCTTTTTCTGAAACTATTACAACTATTACAATGGATTGTAATACTAGGAACTAAGTTCCTAGTATTAACTTACATGCAGTGAGTCAAATAGTCATAGTCCGTTCTTTACTACTATCATGATAATCAAAATAATGTATTCCCCTCTGGTAATTTATCACTTTTTTCTTGCTGCATTTCTCACCTTCTGAACACAGATGTCATACGGATGCACCACATCATGACAAGGGGTCTGCCCATCCTCTACATCTGCTTTGAGGCATTAGTTTGATATGAAAAGTGGAAAATTGTTTATCAGTGAATTATTCTAATCGCCTGGGGCCTGTTCTGATCCTAGCTCAATTCTACACAGCTAGACATCTCTCAGATCTGTCATTAGAAACCTAATCCACAGGTTTTCTGAGGCTATTTGTGTAGTCTCTGCCACTATTTGGTTAGTGAATTTACTCAATACATCAGAAATGATGTTCCATATAGGAACCAAATGTAAAGATAAGAAAAGGGTTCAGGTCATGGAGAGTTCCAGGAAGGTGTTAAAGTTCACTCCAAATGCCAGACCCTAGTGACTTACAGCAACATTAAATTAAAAAGGTTAACATGTGGCTACAGAAATGGTGCAATGGAGATGGATCCAGTTCACAGGATCGGGATAGGGTGGACTCAAATCAAAGAGAGGAGTTGAACATTACCAGACGTGAGTCCTTAGGGTTAACTGATATAATTTTAAAAATATTGGAAAAGGTAGACTTAGATACAAAATGCCTCGATAACTGGGAGAGATAACAAGCATTAGAATAAGGAATACTTCAGAAATAGAAGGGTCAAACAAGGGATCTGAGGTGGGTTTGGAGCGCATTATATAAGTAGACATTGTAAATATGGTGGTTAAGTTTTAGGTACAAGTAACCACATGTAATTACGAGACCAGGGGGGGTTAAACAAGGACAGGAAAAGAAATCAGGATTCTCAGGTCACAATACTTCCAAGAAAGGTATGAAGATAGCAAAGGAAAATAGCTTGTGCAGGGAGATGAAAGTGGTGCTTCAGTATTAATCCAAGATTGGTTGTATTTTTGTTTTTGGTTCTGAGGGAATGGGAAAGAAGTCATGGGGAGAATAGATAAGGCCACAGGGGAATGGCCAAGACTTGTGGGAATTTTCTTGACAGTGTGAATGTATTATAAAGCAGAAGTTGAGCACCCTCTCCCACCAA
Source organism: Stegostoma tigrinum (assembly GCF_030684315.1). NCBI lineage: Eukaryota > Metazoa > Chordata > Chondrichthyes > Orectolobiformes > Stegostomatidae > Stegostoma > Stegostoma tigrinum. Next base: position 35,775,481 of record NC_081373.1, on the reverse strand, counting down.
TAACTAAAGCCAAAGCACCCAGAAAGGAGTACCTCATTTTATAATCTGTTAATAGAGCCCCCAATCCATTATAAAGAAGTGGTTAAATAAAATAAACCCCTGACACATACTCTTTGTAATCATCAAGGATTAATTAATTTATTTATTTACGGCAGTGAATAAATTAACTAAACTATTATCAAACCAACTACACCCTCTCTAACTACTAACTATTCCTGAATAAAATAAGATTATAAAGGTATGCTGTTCCAATAAATACATGTCCCATACATATAAATTAAAACAATTAGAATTTAGTCTCTTGAAATTGCAGCCAGATTATGCATTTGCCGGAATGTTCTGTGCCCTCTCCGGTGAATTCTTCTCTCAGGAACACCCTTTTGGTTGAATTCGTTTGTCAGGAACATTAATGACTTGTGCCATTGGTACCTTTAATTAGATGGAGCTTACTCTAAGACTTAGAGAATTCTGTGAGAACCAGTGATTCTTTCATTTGGCCAAGAACTGTTGTCTTTGCAGATGCCAGATAGCTCTTGCCTGATTTTCCGAATTCCCTCATCTCTTATACCCTTCATGACACACTAATTTTTTACAATAGGATTGGTCCTAGGTTGTCAAAACCGTCAGATTTAAATCTATTTGGTTTTTCAGAATCTAAGTGCCTGGTTTAAGTTAATTGGCTGTATTAAAACTTGTCTCAATAACAAAATAAAACTGCTGTTTGGCCTGCTAACCATCCAGCCTTTTCATATAAATGTTACAATTCAGGTGCTCTGCACACCTGCAAACCCACAAGCTGCCCACAGAATTTTTGTTTAAATCTCCAGACCAAGAAAGGCACTTCATCTTTAAAGGAACCACACGCTGTTTTCTCCCTATCATTTTATAAACATTTTGCAAGCAGCAACATTTTACAAACACAAAATTCTAACATCCCATTTCTCTATCTACAATTACTCTACCTAACTTCACAACAAATGCAATCATATAGTTTCCCGCACCAGGAGGTGGGCAGTTAATTTGAATATGTAGAGAGTATGAGAATGACTATTTTACAATGCTGTCAACAGAATAGCCCCTACCTCATTCCCACCATCTGAGGAGGCCACCAGCTAAATGAAAGCATACTCCCAGTGGTAGTCATGGATGGAAGGCTTTTCAGTAAGGCATAGAGCAGTCAAAGAGAAGGAGAGGCAGCCCTTCGGGTCCAATAATATCCTCAGAGGGGCTTCACCTTCAGAACTTGGCCTATTACCTTTTTATAAGTTTATTTTCCTTATCTACTGGAGGCTGCAGGACACTAGAAAAAGTCTAAGCTCAGTTGTATGAAGGGTCTAGAAAGTGGCGTTCATACTCTCAATGGAGAATTAAAATCATTCAAAATAAGCCTTCTTAATATGAAAGAGAAGGAAATTTGCTCTTGGATGGGTATTGGGATTAATGGGATAATGTTTGAAATATTTACTTTTATGTTATGTAAATATGTTGTTATTTTTCTATTTTATCTTAATTTCTGTTGCAAAATTATCTTCTGTTTTATTGTTAAACTTTAATCTGCACCTTATGTGTTTATTTCAGTGAAAGACCACTTCATTTTTTAAAATTTAAATATGATCTATCAAGCTAGATATCAGTCTGTGATTGGACATGTCCAGGAGTAACATCCCCTGGATCATTACAAACTGAAAAGGGAAGCTTAGCATAAATAGGTAAGTAACACACAAAATACATAAAGTAAAGAGGACCAAAGAGAAAGAAAATAAGATGACAAAGATACTCAAAGAGACTACCTTCATAGGTAACATGAAACCCTGGAGACCAAGCACTATCCAAGCAAACCTTTTCTGCACCTTCTCCAAAGCATTCACACCCTTCTGGTTGTGTGGTGACCAGAACTGCATGCAATATTCCAAATGTGGCCTAATTAAAATTTTATACAGCTGTAACATAACTTGCCAATTTTTATATTCGGTGCTGCGACCAATGAAGATAAGCACGCTGAATGGTATTCTGACCACTTTTCTATCTGTGTTGCCACTTTCAGGGATCCATGGACCTGTACATACAGGTCTTTCTGTATATCATGCTTCTATGAGTCCTGTCATCACCTTGCATTTTCTGCTTAGATCTGCAATCTCTCTATCCTACTGTACCCTTTAATAATCCTCCACACTATCTGCAACTCGGCCAATTTTGGTGTCACCTGCACTCTAAATAATCAGACCACCTACATTTTCCTCCAGACAATTTATACAGATGACAAACAACAAAGGTCCCAGCACCAATCCCTGCAGAACCACGAGTTGCTGATTTCCTTTCCAAAAAGCATCCTTCCACTGCTATTCCTTGTCTTCCATGATGAAGTCAGTTTTTTTTAATCCATGTAGACGATTCACACTGGAAACTCGTAAGACTCTACATTTTGTGCCAGCCTGCCATGAGATACCTTACTAAATACTTTACTATAGTCCATGTAGACAACATCCACTGCCCTTCCCTCATCAGTCATTCTTGTCACCTCCTCAAAAAACTCAATCAATTTGGCAAGATATGACCTTCTACACACAAACTCATTGCTTCCAAATGTGAATAAACCCTGTCTCTCAATATTTTCTCCAACTGCTTTCCCATACTAACGTCAGGCTGGCTGACCTGCAATTACCTGAATTATTTCTGTTTCCCTTCTTAAACAAAAGAACAACATTGGCCATTCTTCAGTCGTCTAAAGCCTTGTCTGAGGCCATAGAGAATGCAAAGATATCTGGTAAGTTTCCAGCTATTTCCTCACTTGCCTCCTACAGTATCCTGCGCTAGACCCCATCTGCCCTGGGGACTTGTCTACCTTATTACATTTCAAGAAACTCAACACATCCTCTTTCATTATGTTGACGTGCCTGACAATATTCGCACACTTTTCCCAAAACTAAAGATCCCTCACATCCCTCTCTTTGGGGTGTAGAAATGTAAAGTACTCATTAAGGATCTCACACATTTCCATTGGCTTCACACATAACCTTCCTCCTTTAGCCTTGAGTGGGCCTACAATTTATCCGGCTACCCTCTTGCTCTTAATACATGAAAAAAAAATGTCTTGGGATTCTCCTTAGCCCTGCTGGTCAAGGACATTTCATGGCTCCTTTTAGCCCACCTAACCATATGTTTGAGCTCCTTCCTACTTCCTTTTATATTCTTCTGTTTTTAGCTGCCTAGACTTTGGTTCCGCTTCCTTATTTCTTTTTTGACTAAGCTGATAATTTCCCCTGTCATCCAAAGTTCCCAAATACTACCATTCTTGTCCTTCATTTTCACAGGAACATGTCCATCCTGCACTCTAATCAACTGGTCTTTAAAAGAGTCTGAAATGTCAGATGTGGGTTTATCGTTAAACAGCCACTTCCAATCCCTGTTCTCTAATTCTTGCCTAATTCGGTTATTGTTGGCCATCCCCCAATTTAACACCTTCATCAAAGGCCCACTCTGTCCTTATCCATAAGTGTCCGAAAATATAGGGAATTATGGTCACTCTTCCCAAAATGATCCCCCTCTGAAACTTTGATCACCTGGCTGATCTTATTTCCCAATGCTCAGTCCAGTATGGTCTCCTCCCTTATTGGATTGTTCACATAGTGTTTTGAAAAACTGTCCTGGACATCCTTAACAAATTGCTCCCCATCCAAACCCCTGGCACTAAGGGAGTCCCAGTCGGTATGGGGAAATTAAAATCACCCACCAAAACAATCCTTTGTTTTCACATCTTCCCAGAATCTGACTACACATCTGAATTGAATTGAATAGCTTCATTGTCACGGACTCAAAAGAGTAGAGTGAAAAGTTAATGGTCACTGTAATGCAACACCATCTTAGGTGCAAAGGTACCTTGGTACAGATACCAAGATCAAATTCTTAGGAGACAAGATAAAGAAGAGTGAAGAAATAAACAGTCTAGCATTATAGCAAAATTTTAAAAAAGTTCAAATTATCGGTCTTTTGGACCCAGCCTCAAGGGAGACCTCTGCCGCATTACAGCCCCTTGCATTGGACTGACTGACACAGGAACCACCCCATCATCTCATTCTCTATCTCCTGTTGGCAGCTGGGAGGTCTGCAGCGCAATCCCAACATTGTGATTGCACCCTTCCTATTCCTGAACTCAACCCACAATGCCTCACTGCTAGATCCCTCCAGGGCATCCTCCCTTAACATAGCTGTGATATGCTCCTAATCAGTAACGCAACTCATCTGCCTCTCTTGTCTAAAGCATCAATATCTCGGAATGTTAAGCTGCCAGTCCAGTCCCTCTTTCCACCACTCTGCGATTGCAACAATATTATAATTGCATGCATTAATCCAGGCTCTAAGTTCATCCATTTTACCTGTTATACTTCTCATTTTGAAGCAATTACAGCCCAAACCTCCAGTTCCACTGAGATCAACAGCCTTTCCCTGACTGCTCTTTCTCTTAGCTATATTTGCCTTAGTCTTCCCCAGTCTCTATACTTACTGACCTGTTGCTCTGGATCCCAGTCCCCTGCCACACTAGCTTAAACTCTCCCGAGCGGCACAGTAGATCCTCGCTGCTGGGATATTGGTGCTCTTCCCGTTTATGTGCAACCTGTCCTTCTTGTACAGGTCTCATCTTCCCTGGAAGACATCCTAATGATCCCCATATCTGAATCTTCCCAACTCACCCCACACACCGGCTCTTTAGCTGTGTGTTCAATTGTACTCTGTCTTTGTTCCTAGCCTCAGTGCAGGGAGCAATCCTGAGGTTACGACCCTGAAGATCCTGCTTTTTAGTTTACTACTTAACTCGCTGAATTGCTATTGCAGGACCTCTTCATTCTTCTTACCTGTGTCATTTGTGCCAATACACACAATGACTTCTGTCTGTTTATCTGCCCATTTCAGGATGCCCTGTAGAACACTGAGACATCTATGACCATGGTACCAGGGAGGCAACATACCATCCTCGAGTCTCTCATGCAGCCACAGAACACCTATCAGTGCCCCTGAGGATTGAATCTCCAATTACTCTGCTATAATTTGTTGCTCTCCTCTGTACAGCAGGGCCAGTTCTGCTGCTCTGATTACTGCTACTGTCACCCGATGGGCCAGACCCCTTATCAGTAACGAAAACAGAATACTTGTTTTATAGGGGGACAACTGCAGGGGATCCCTGCAGCGACTACCCATCCTTCTGTACCTTAGATGTGGCCATGTTTCTGTAACTTGTATATTCATTCTTCACCACTCATGTGCTCCTTAGTATCTCCAATTGCTGCTCAAGCTGCTCAATTTTTTCAGTGAGCAGCTAACGCTGGATATACCTCCTGTATATCTAATTATCAGGATATTCCCAGCATCTATGATTTATGACATCATGCACATAGAACACAAAACCCCAGCAACTGACATGACTAACCTTCTATTGGCTGTTAGTTTACAAGTTAAATTTTAATTAGCTACCTAAAGTTATTACCCACAAACAAATATCAACATCCCCCAACTTACTGTCTTTCTGAACTACCAGTACTAACTAGAAGATGAACTAACTGTATTAACTCTTTCGAAAGACTGAGGCTCGCTTAGCCTGTACTGCAGCGAGATTCCTTCACCTGTAGCACCAAGGGAATGAATGGGCCAACACAAACTAACACTGACCAATCGGAAACCGTGCTCCCTTTTCTTCCCCTCTGTGAAGTCAACAGGATGCTTCCCTGGAATGGGTGGCTGTTAGCTCCTGAAGGGAATGGGGCCCAAGCAGAAACTAGGCCCAAAAATACTTGTGCTCAATTTTAAATCTTCCCCAGTGTATTCTCCTCCATGAAAGGAACAGGCCAAACCAAAACCTCACACTCAATTTTAAATCTTTATAGACTTTCTACCCACAATCTTGTAATCCATACATGTGAGGTAAGGCAAAGTGGAAATTTCAAATAACAGAGAAGTTCAAGAAGGATGAGGGATAAACCAGGTCTTGGCAGACCAGTCAGCACATTATAAATTGCAGAAGACTTTGAAGGATAACCGATTCATGAGAAATGAATTGACATTTGTAAAAATGTGGGTGAAATAAATGAAATCCAGTATGGATTCATAAAGTATTGTGTTTCATTAACTTGAATGAGTTCTTTGATGAAGTAACAAGAAAAATACAAAGAATTGCAATTACAAGTTTAGTGACTTGCAAATAATAAACAAGCCATTGCTGCAGATCATCTATTACTATGAGTAAAATGATTCTCATGTACATGAATTTCAGCCTTGATTTTAACTCTGTATAACTTATTGAGTTTTGAGTGTATTAAAATCGGGCCCACAGAATTTGATAAATTTCAATGAAAGGAAATGTAGATAACTGGACACTGGTGACTGAAATAAAGTTTTTGGTTCATTAATGTGGACAATCAGATTTGCATAGTCTCAGTAAACATTTACATTTCTGACCTCATGACTGAGGAAGAAGCCTTTAGATGGTTTTGGACACTATCCTGAGGAACACCTGCAGAGATGTCTTGGAGCTGAGATGACTGACCTCCAACAATGACAACCATTCCAGGTATGACTCCAGCCACTGGAGGGTCTTCCCATGATTCCATTGATTCTGAGTTAGCTGTAGCTCCTTGATGTAAGATTTTGTCAAATGTGGTCCTGATGTCAAGGCTGTTGAATCACTTCCAGCCATATCTGCTTGAATTCAGAGACTTAAGTCTTCTTATAGTCTGCTGGGATGATTGCTTCTCCGTGGAATCTTACAACTCTCAGTATCACTGAGGAACAGCCTTCTCAGGTTGAGACTCCATCATCTGCACTTACTGTCTCTGCCTGATAGTTCGACAATGGAACCATTCTGAATCTTATTGGGGTTTCTTAAAGTAAGGTCTTCAAGCATGTTGTCTATCCCAAATTGTTCAGGAAACCTGGAAGCAGGATTCTAATGCTGTGATTAAGTTTAAAAAGTCAAGGCAAAGCGTAGCCCATAACTTCACCAGCTCACTGCTTTGAGCAAATCTAAATGTTAAAATTTTGTGTTAATGACCTTGCATTAAAACTGCCCAATTTTAACACCTGTGACAGGTCTTAAGTAGGTACCAAGTCAAGAAAAGGGAATAGGGTATGAAAAAAAGGGGTAGATCAGTGATGAGGCATGTTTTGTTAAGTTTCATGGTCAATATGTTGGTATACTTTCAAATTCTCTCCTCATGATATCATCTCAGCATCATAGCATATGACCTAATAGTATAAATGTCTCTCGCTTTATCTTACAAGGGATCACTTGAAACATGGCATGCTGCAAGAAGTATGCTGCTCTGTGTAACCTATTAGCTTCATCTGTGGCCAGACACTTATGTGCTCATTAATGTAGTGTTGTCATAAACCTCTGTTAGTTCTTTAATAAACGACCAGTTTCTCATGTTATGGGTGATAACATAAACATTTTAGCATAAAATAGGCTAGAGGCAAAAATCACATTAGGGAGCAAGCTAGAAGTGACTAACTACCAAAATGGATAACTCATTACAAAGGTGAGCAGTAATGGGTCAAATATGAATCCAACAGAGCTCTAACTAGTGACAGCGTCATTATGGTATATGCATATGAGTAAAAGGTAATTACGATCTGAAATTGCTGAGCCCTGTTGACTCTAGGAATATTATAAAGATTTTAGTAGAAAGTTGAGACGCTCTTCCTTAAACTTCTGCTGAGTTTCATTCGGACAGGATAGAGTGCTATGGGCAGAGAGGTGTGGTGAAAGAAGCCCGTAAACAATGAGAAGCATAGAGTCACATTTACAAACTGAATAGTGTTCAGCAGAGCAATTGCCCATTCTGCATTCTAGCTCCATGACATGAACAGTAAATACCATACGTTAAATTGAACAATGTAAATGGTGCCCATCAGTAGGGAGAAGGCAGAGGTGGAAGGGTAGATGCTGCTTCTGTTGTCCTTGCACAAGAAGGTGCTGTGAGAAGAGGAATGGTTGTTGGGTACCAAAAGAAAAATCTCCTTGGAACGCAGAAAGGCCAATTGGCCTATCAACCTGTTTATTTCAATAGATAATGCACAATTTACCCCATCATAGAATCTACACCATTTATTTATTCTGAGAAAGGCTCTGCTCTGCTAGATGCATTCCATATAAAATACTCACAGGTCAATTCTAGATATAAATTTGAGTAATTATTTCAGGGCTTCTGCAGGTTTCTTTTAAAAATCCAACAATTAAAATTCAGAGATTTCTTCCGAGATGATTCTGCTCTATCTTTGTAATTTAGCTTAGGTGTTTAGAAATCTTGTTCGTGTGTGGAAATAGGGTTCCTGATGCAGTTTTAGCAAAGTTAAAATACTGGTTTGAAATTGGCCTGAAGGGCATTCCCAGCTTTAGACCATGTATCTAGTAAGTTACTGTCAGTGGGATTAATGCAAGATCTTTGAACACAGTTTACATTACATTCCTCTCTCCAACATGTTAATGGATGCATTAATTCAGTCTAAATTGACAGATTTATGTCTCTGTTAACATAGTACAACACATTCTTTATGTATCTAATGCTGCATTAGCAGTTGTTCCCAATCATTTATGTCAATGAAAAAATAAGGATGAATTGAAATGCTTGAAGGGAAAGGGTGAATAATCTAATTCATCTGCTTCAGCAATAATTATTCTTACATAATAAGGTCAGAAGTGGAGATGTAACACTGATTGCACAATATTCAAAACAATTTGTATTCTAAGATACTTGAGCTGTCTGCATCCTTACACAACAAGAACTGGACAGATGTGAGGCTTTGACTGATAAATAACAAGTGACTTTTTCAGCAAACAAGTGCCAACCAATGATCACTTCCAGCAAAACAGAACTGAAACTCACACAACTGATGTTGCCATTGTCCAGAAACTAATCCAAATATATAACTATTGTCACAACTACAACAACTCCACCTGACTTTCCAAATCTGTCTCCTATCAACTGTCAAATCCACATTCCCACTTACCCATTGTATCCATTCAGCGTTAAAAACTATCGAGGAATCTGATTCTACCAGCTTTTCAGGAAGAGAGTTCTAAACCTTCATGACCTTCTGAGGAAAGTAGAGGGTCATCTCTGTTTTAAATAGACAACTACTAATTTTTAAACAGTGACCCCTAGTTCTAGATTTTCCCATTAGACAAGACACCTTTACCAATCCTACCTTGTTGAGAACCCTCAGGGTTTTTTATGTTTCAATCAAGTCACAGTTTTACTCTTCAAAATTCCTTACTCAAGTCTAGTAAACCTTCTCTGAATTGTCTCTGAAGCATTTTCATTCTTCCTTCAATAAGGTGATTAATACTGCACGCAGTATTTGGAATGAGGTCTCCAAAGTGTCCTGTATTGTTGAAGCATTACCTCCCTACTTTTTTATTCAATTCTACTCTCAATGAATGATAACATCTTATTAGCTTTTCCAATGACTTGCTGCTCATGCATATTAATCTTTAGTGATTCATGCAAAAAGACACCAAGATTATTCTGCTTCTAAAAGCTCTACAATCTCTCACCTTTCAGATAACATACATTTTCTGTTTTTTTTTAAATGGACAGCTTCACATCTTTCCATAATTTATTCAATATTGCCACATCTTTGTCAACTGAAGCAACTTATTTATTTTGTTGTAGCCTCCTATATCCTCTTCATAACTAACTTTCCTTATCTTTCGATCCCATCATCTAAGTCACTTTTATAAATTGTAAACAGTTGAGGTCCTAGCACCAATTCCCATGGCACACCACTTATTACAGCTTGCAAACCTGCAAAAAAAACTGTCATATGCTACTCATTATTTCCCTTTTTATCCAGCTGATCTCCTATTTATATCAATGTCAGCACTTACATAAAAGCCAAAAGAACTGTGGAAGCTGTGAATCAGAAACAAAAGCAGAAATTGTTGGTAAAGCTCAGCAGGTCTGACAGTATCTGTGAAGAGAAATCAGAGTTAGCACTTGGATTCTGGTAATTCTTCCTCAGAACCTTCCTCAGCAACTTTTGTTTTTGCTCACCTCCTACATCGTGAGTCTAAATTTCCACAATAGCCTTTGAGGTGGCAGCTTATCAAACACCTTCTGGAAATCCAAGTACAGTACATTCACCAGTCCCCTTTTATCTACAGCGCATTGCTTACCAAGCCTCATTTGACAGTACCTTCCAAACTCATGACCACTGCCACTTAGAAGGACAAAAGCAACATGGGAACACAAGCTACACAGCATCTGATTTGGAACCATATGGCTGTTCCTTGATTGTCCCTGGGTAAATTTCCTGGAACTTGCTCCTGACAGCATATATATCTCCTAAGGACTACAGCAGATGGGGCAGGCTGCTCACCACCTCCTTCTCAAGGGCAATTAGTAATGGGCAAAACATGTTGGCCTAGCCAACTATGCCCACATTCTGTGAATGAATAATAGAAAATACAATAAAACAATAGATTTGATAAAGTTTATAAGAACTAATTAAGACACTTGCAAACCTCGTATTGGGCCTTTTATTGTCCCCTTGATTACTATTCAGTTCCCAGACAATGTTCTTGTTTGTAGTCTCAATAAAATGCAAAGATAAATATGTGGGTTGAAATAGTAGCAGAAAACAGAATTGAGCAAAATGTTCAGAGCCTAAGAAGTAAAATTATTAACTGGTATGTATTTCGGCAATATTGTGCAAAAGTAGTAACATGGTCCAAGGAAAAGGCTTCTACTTTTTAATTTAAATATTTTTCTTATTTTTTTCTAAAATTGTATTTTACAAATTAATCAAGCTTAAAATGACCAGTTGCATCAAGTATCTTTTCTCAGAAGTTGCTTCTGTGAAAGAAAAAAACTAGTTATTTATTGCTAAAAGTAAAACAGACTACCGCACTCACCCGCCCACCCCACACCTCCAACACCATCACCCCCCACCCCTGTCATCCTGATATTAAGAATTTTACAACTGTGGCTCTTAGAAGTCTGACTGAGAATTCTAAAATGGCTATCAGTGTTGGTTTCTGTGGTATACACTGTCCTCTTCTGGCTTTGCACAGTTATGGTCAGCATTTACCTTTAATTTCTGCCAAGGTTTGGTTGATTTTGATAAAATACCTAAAATGCATGCTACCTTGTACATCTAATCCTTCTTATGAAGGTCAGGACACTAAAAATAATTGAATAAAAGAGCTTGGTAATACTCGTGACATGGCAAGTTTATCTCTATAAATACTTTATAGTGGTTAAAATAATATTTAGACTCACAATTGAAATACACTCACATTGAGTTCTGATGTTTAACAGTTTTAAACTATTGACTAGAAAATATGTCAAATGGGATTGAAGCTGTTATAAAAACACTATTGTAACTGGATATTTGGAAGTATAATCGTAAACAACATTGTATACAAGGATACTTTAAGAGTAGATTTCAATGTTGCTGAGGATTAGAGAGGAAAATTTCTAACTTGGCACACTGGTGAAAAAAAAACAACCACATCATTGCATAAAAATAACATCTATAAAGCTATAACAGAACAACTTCTGGGCTTATGCATATTGAACTTTTTGAGGACTTTATCATGACCTCAGTGCACTGTTTTGTTAGGGGAATTTTATGTAATTCACAGCCTATTTAACACATTTTAGCTCATAAGGAGTGATTGAATCTGGTGAGCATTCTGGATCCCCAGTTCAACTAATTCCTAATTTTGCCAGAGGTACAAAGAAAAGGTGCTCAGCAGGATCCAACCACAAAATATCAGAAGGAATATTACATCAGGTTACATTTGTGCATTGCATATCAACCAGGTAGGGATCATGATTAGGAGAACCCTACGGATCTGATCTAGAAATGGTAACTGGAGTTCAGAGAGTTGAAAATAATCGAGTGGAAACCATCTACTTTCTAAGTTATTCCGTGAGATGCTTTTACTATGTCAGATCCTATGCTAAGAATAGGCAGCCTTCTCCAGTCTGCCATACTGAGGGCCAAATTTTCATGATGCCAATCAGGACCAAATAAAATGTTTCAGGCAAGCAGGGAAGCCAACAGGTCCCACCTCGATGTCCACCATTAGCCATTTTCGCAAGGAATGAAGTGGGCCCTGAAACCCATCTGCTCCTATGGACGATTAAAATGACAGCATTATGGACTCACTAAGAGCCAACTTTCACTTAATATTTATAATTTTCATGAGGTATCCAGACGTTGACAGCTTAGTGACTTTACACCAACTGCATGGAGAACCATGGATTGGAAATTGAAAGACTTTAAAAGGCGAATAAAATTGTTTTTTTCTCCTTTAAATTCTTTCGAATATTATTAACTAATATGAGTTGTATCTGTGTACCAGTAAGGTGAATTAAGACAATGCTTTTATACAAAATTCAATAACCCCTTAAGTACAAGCAAAATATTCAGGATGCCTGACATCTGAAAGACATCAGAAAGTGCTGGGAAAACTCTGGGAAAACAGCAGGTCTGGTGTCATCTGTGGAGAGAGAAACATTTGAGAACAGTATGACTCTACTTCAGAACTGAAAAGGGATGGAAACGAATGATTTTGACAGAGGGGGAGGAGGAGTGAGTACACAGATAGAACATAGAACATAGAACAATACAGCACAGAACAGGCCCTTTGGCCCTCGATGTTGCACTGACTTGTGAACATAATCTAAGCCCATCCCCCTACACTATCCCCAGATACTGAGGATGACCAGGGCAAAAGACAAAGGGAGTGGTAATGGTGGTAGAGGAAGGATATGATGTAAAATAAGTGTAATTGTTAGGTGTGTAAAGGAGAAAAATAGTCTACTTTGCTAGGGACAAAAAAATACACAAACAAGACCAGTCTTGGGATGGAAGGAGTTGACAGCAAAATAGAGGACCAATCATACTGTGAACACCATAAATAAAATGTTTTCCAAATTATTATTTGTCAACTGAGAAACTTTAAAGTAAATAATAACTATTGTCAATGTAGAGGACTTCAGATGAGTTTAAAATGTTCATGCAATGAATTTAGAAAGGTGCATTTCCAGTTCTTGAAAGTGTACCCTAATGTATTTTACTATGTGTAACTGTTTTGTTTTTACCTATTCTTTTTATGTACTGTGTTGAGATTGCGGTTCTGAAGACTTTAGTTTACTTATAGATTTTTATAGGCTCTAGACTGGACTTCAACCGCCTAGTCATTTCACAAATAATTTGCATTATTTATATAGCTGCTTTGAATACTTGTAAAAATTACTCAGAGATGGTCATAGGCTATTCAATGAATTTCACATGTTATAATAATGTTTGTGATTTTTTTTTCAGAAAATCCATGATGGCTGAGGGGGAAGTGGGTAAGGAAGGTATGAGTGAGAGATCCATTTTAAATGGGTGACTGCTTATTCTGAAATTAAATGCCCCACTTTGCCTAGTTTTGGATACCCAGTGTTAGATCTCACATTTTCAATGAGTGAATCGCGGGGCAGATTCAGATTATCTTTATTCCAATTTATCCGTCAGTGACAGCACAGCAGAAAAGGCACATAAAAAGCTTCAAAATGCCTTAACTGATACAATTTAAACCGAGAGTACACATGATCCTTCCCCCTTAGTTTACTATTGGTCAGCAAAGCCGAGTTGTCCCTCTGTAATTGGCTCTCTGCTTGATTTAAGCTTGCCTCAGCAAAATGGTGAGGACTTAGATCAGGACATTTTACCACCTTCAAATTGCAAGCAGGAGTTTATCCGGGTCAAAATGTCCATTCCCAAGAGAGCTTGTTCCACCAGTCGTTCATTTTTTCGTGTATGTGCCATCACCTTTGTCCAATCTGTCTTTGGGGGACAAACGCCTTGCCACCAATTTCACATTGCCTCCCAGCCCCCATCTAAATTTTGTAGGTCCTCGCTCAATCCTTTGTGTATTCTCCTACTCAATCTTTTACCTTCGCTCAGGGCTATCAGTACTGACATTTGGACCCCATCTATCAGATGTAAATGCTCCTCAGCCATTCCAGCTATCCCCATATTTTCATTCCCCCCTTTTTAGGGTTGGGTATCTCTCTAGACCATTTATCTATCTTTTCTCAGTCTGCAAGCATATCACGGCATTGTTTTTTATAAATGCAAGTGATGGTGGTGGCCCCACTGCCTCTGTACTCTCTCTCGTATTACTTTCGCTCTTTTTCTTTACAGTGGAGTAAACTGTGGTTTGGTCTCTTCTTCTGAGTCACCAGAGGAGTCTGGATCTGTGTCTAAACCGGCCTACCACCTATGTGCTCTTCGTTGGCCGTTGGCCAATTGGTTTAAACAGGGGTATCCGGGCAACTCTTCCCTTTAGGGTCAGGGGTTTGTTAGGCTCTTTAGATACATGTTTCTGGAGTTGTTTTCTGACTTTAACTCATCACATTTTCTTTTAGATTCCTCTGTTTCCTTCTTAGCCCCTACTAATTCTTTACACCCCACTTTTAAATGTTCTTTAATGCTGGTTAAATCTCGCTCATATTGACAATGTGTTATAATTTTGTTTGGCTGCCAGATCTGTCACAGCGAGGGACCACCTTACTAGTTCTTTCTCATTCATACTGGCTGTTTTCCCCCAGACCCTTTTAATATCATCCAGAGACCAATGTCCTTTGCAGGTATTGTAATTTTGTCTGATTTTTAGAGGTTTTGAGAAGGTCAAATTGTTATATATTTTCCTTTAGTTTAAGTAGAATTTAATCTTACGATGTCAGGTGGGTCCAGCCCACCCTTGATAGTTGTTGGCAGTTCTGTATTCTTATCATCTGCCATTGTGATCATTATGGGTCTCAAGTTGTGAGCTTAATTGGCCTTTGTCAGAGACCATGACCTCAGTTCTGTTATTTAAGGGAACTCGAACTTGCCTACCTTGCAGGAATTCAGAATCGCGTGAAGAAAGAGACCATCAAGTTTATTCATCTGACCAAGGACTTTTAGTAGGAGGGGTCCTTACCTCTATGGGTTTCTAATCTACAGTCAGGTCTAGGTTCCTTCAATGATCCTGCCAACCATGCCAAATTGTTAGATCTCATATTTTCAATGAGAGTCTGAGTCATAGAGCAGATTCAGATGACATTTATTGCAATTTAACCTTTAGTTACAGCATGACAAAAAAGTCACACAAGAGTTTCAGAATGTCTTAACTTATACAATTTAGAATGTACACCCTTTCCCCCCACCCCCCACCACTGATTATTATTGGTCAGCAGAGCCAAGTTGTCCCTCTGTGATTGGCTGCCTGTATAACTTAAGCTTGTCTCAGCAAAATGACGAAGAGATAGACAGGCTTGTGGTCCAATCCCAGTCTTTCATGATGTCGTCCAGTCTCTTCTCTCCTTTCTTGAGGCTTTTCACTATGGATAACATTTGCCAGCCACACATTGGTTAACTACCAATTAATTGGTTACTTATTCATTACAGGAAATAATATTGATTTTTGACCATTTTAAATGAAGCTATGTGGTTACACCTCAAGTCATAATTCCTTAAGTAACAAGTTGTGTCTCAATGTGTTCATTCAATCCACATTCCAAAATCTGCTAATCTCTGTATTCATTCCTCCCTGTAACTTAAAAGTTTAAAACTGAGATAGAAGGAAAGTTAGAAGATGTTCATAAGTGAGCGAGAGAGTGAACCAAGCTACTTGTACCATGTTCACTGAACTAACTGTTAATTATTTGTAATCTGATTTGAATCCTTTAGTGCTTTTGTCTAACTAATTCAGAACAATGGTTATTGATTTAAAAACTAATTAGTGTGAGATGTTCTGATTCAAAGTCAAATGTTCAATGTTATTATTTATGTCTTACAAAGCTGCTGTTGTTCTACTTGTGATTAATCAGATGTTATACGTTAGCTGAATCAAATGTTAAATGTTTAACATCTCTATCTTATGCACATTCAGCAACTTTGGATAAGTTATTGCCAGTCCTGTTATGCTGCATTAGCCATGGGCAGCTGTCAGCTATTTTGTGAGCTCAATTATGGGCAGCCCAAAACCCAGGGAGGGGAAACATCCTCTTCACAATTAATCTTATTGAGCCCCCTCATATCTTATTTATTTCAAACAAGATTACATTACATTAATCTTAAACTCTCATGATTTCAGTCACATTCTAATTAATATTTCCTCTTTAGATAGATTCTTAATCCTGGAATCAATCCAGTGAATATTCTTCAAACAGCCTCCTGTGTAAATAGATTCCTCCTTAAACAAGGTGGCTAACACTGTATACAATATCTCTAGGTAAGGTCTCACAGACAGCTTGTACATTTCTTTCAACTTACTCAATTCTCCTGTTTTAAAAGCCAACATTCCATTTTCCTTCTTAGTTACTTGGTGTATCTTCATGATAATTAATGAATAAATTTGGCTACAAAGCAATCAGTCCCTTCATCCAAATTATTAATATTGATTGTAAGTATTTTAGCTATCAATACTGATTTTCTGAGGCACCATCCAATTACAATTTGCCAATTTGAAAATAACTCATTTATGCTGACTTTCTATTTGCTCCTCATTAGCCAATTACCCTTTGTTTTATCTATGTGAATATATCAGCATCAGCACTATGAGCTCTTATGCACTGCCTTTTAATGTGGCACCTCATTGAGTATCCTTTGAAAATTCAGATGCATTACATTTACTTGTTACATCTTCAAAGAACTCTAATAAATTTGTCAAATATTATTGCCTTTTATAAAAAAAATTGACTTTGCTTGTCTATGATATTGTAACCATCCAGCTATATTTTTCTTAATAAGGAATTTCAACATTTCTTGTTGACACAATATTAAATCAACTAGGCTATCTTCTTGCTTCCAGTTTCCTTCCATTCTTAAATAACGTATTACATTTGTGGGTTTCCAGCCTTCTTCCGAAATCATCCCCTTGACTTTCCATGAGCTGATCCCCAAGAGAAACCATGGCCCAATCCCAGGAGTGTGAAAACACAGAACCCAATACTAAAAGGACCAGTGTCCCAAACCCCGGACTGAAACTGAATGAAAATTTTGGCTGACTGTGGTGACCCCTTAGACACATGACAGTCTCTTGACTTGATTAAGGACAACTCAAATTAGAGACATGGTCATTAGTTTGAAGGACAGACACGCAATGTGTTTGCTGCATAAGCTGTTGGCACATGATGCAGCTGTGAAAGTAACACAGTGCAATGTCTTTCAGCAACATGTCCATCCCTTGAGTGATCGTTGCATTCGTGCTAAATCATTACATTTGTGTTAAAGGGCACGGTAAGACAGAAATAATGTGAACCTATTAGTTCTGAATGAACTGGCAATGCACAAAAAGGAAAGGCAGCTATGAGCATCCAATTAGACACAAAGTGAGTGAGTGCTAAAAGCCTTGATAAAGCATCTGATCTGATTCATGATATGGATGCCTCTCCTGGCGTGAAATCTATTTAGAAACAGCATTGCAACTTAAATTGTCAGTGAGCTCCAGTGCACAGTATTGAAGTGTTGAGCTGCATTAAGTGAATCATGAAATATGTTGTGATAATGCGGGGGGGCTGGTTTTTGCCCAATATAACCTCTATGGGCATGGAGCAGGCAGTCCCTGCCCATGAACGGTGGCCTGGGGTGCTGGGGAATGCCAGTCAAAATGGAAATCCAGAAACAATGTTGGTGAGCTGCAGCTATTAGGTACCCGTTTAGAATTTGATGTTGGGAATTGTTACTACCTAGGTTCCTTCCACTACATGGGATAACAACTTGCATATAAATGAGATGAAATTGGGTAATTATGAAATGGTGAAGCATTCAAGTAAGCCCCTTGTCACTCACTAGCAAGATTCTCATTTAGCCATTAAAGCATTGGGTGGAAAATTGGACTTTTCTCCTTAATGTTGAGCATCTCATTTTTCTGTTCTTGCTGTATATTCCCAGTTGACTCCCTAGTGTTCACATTGTTCAGAGGCTGGGGTAATTTTGCTCATAGTCTATTTCCTCCCAGTTTTTTAACCATCCTATGCTGGCTTCTAAAATCTTTCAGAATCTTCTGGTCTATCATGACTCTTTACAACACTGCAAGCCTTCTCATTAAAGTAGATACCATCTTTAATTCCATGGTTAACCATTTGTGGCTCATTTTCTCAGTGTTTTTTTCTTTCTCAACGGAACATATCTTTGTTCACAATTTATGAAATAATCCCTGAAATGCCTGCCATTACTGATCTATGGCATTATCTTTTCATCTATTTCCCTAATTCATTTTCGTTACCTTAGTCTCAGTTTTTTTTATAAGAAAATTAAATTAGCTTAGTGATTTATTTCAAATCAAGTTTCACAATCTTAAGGTGAATGTAAGATTTTGCCATGATGTGATCACTTTTGTCTAAACAATCTTTTAATGTAAGATCATTGATAAATCTTGTTTCATCATACATTGTCAGATCCAAAATGGCCGATTCCCCAGTTTGTTTCACAATGTATTTCTTGAGAAACATTTTCTGAACATGCTCTACCCCTCTAACTGTATTATCCCCTACCACAATTACTTCCCCAATCTGAAAGATTCCTGTACCATTATGTGTCAGCATTCTTCGTACAGTTCCTGATGATGACCATACAGGTTGCAAGAAGCTTGTACCTGTTGGACAAGCACGTTGTCTGAAGGTCATCTAGAGTTGCCTTCTGGATCCTCATACTTGCCTCGTTCATACAATTTCCCTGCTGTCTTTGGCCATTTTTAGGTTGGAAGTATTTAACTGAAGGTTTGCGATTGCCTCATGAAATAAAGTATCCAGATAATTTTCTTCCTCACTGAAAGATTGTTGTATCTGAAATTCTGACTGTTGTTCATCAACTCTGAGCTGAAGTTCCTCAGATTTGCTATATATACTTCAGATGTACCTTCCTAACCTCATTCCTTACCTGAGGTTAAGCTCACCACCATTCATCTTTCTCTATTGTGAGAACATCCTATGGTGCACTAGGACTATGGGGATTTTTTACCTCAGAGGAAGGGGTTTGAGGGTCAGTTGTCCACAGAAACAGGCTGATTATCATCATCTGTGCTTTGTTGCTCAATAAATTTTGCAACATTTCTTTCCAATGATAGCCATGCAAGACACCAATCACAAAGTTTTGAATTTGATATTTACATAGATTACTTAGAAACTAACTCTGAATCAGTAGAAGTTGTATCATGGGTCTAGAGAGATTAGATAATTGCAATGTGCATCTCCTAGTCTGCAATAACTTCACGTGCTGGGCAGTGAAGCTTAAAAGTTTCAGACTTCAGTTAAGAGTGTATCAAATATTATTAACTTTGGGACTAAAGAACAGAAGTAGAACTTTTTCAGTGTGTTATATCCTTCTGGCTGTAGTTTTAATAAAATAATTGCTTTGCCTGGATTCTGCTATGTCAGTTTTATCAACTTATCTGACTCAAACCAGTCCTTCACTGAGCACTGAATCCAATCTACAGGTTCAAATTATATTGTAAATTGAGACACAATCATTTAAAGTTTCGTAAACATGGCACAAGCATGATATGAAATTAGATTCTGCAACTTCTGAACCAGCAACTGTTACCTTATCAAATATAGACTATTCTGCTATTCAGTAGAGCTGTTAAATTATACTGTTAATAACATTGTAAATTGGTCTCTGAAAACATCTTGTAATATTGTAACTGTCACCAATCATCTTGTCACATGGATGGTGCTACAGTATAATAAAAAGAACCATGGATAGTTAAGACACAAAAAGGATTGCAATTTAATCAAAATTGTCCAAACTCCTGTCCACCCACTCTATCCAATATCCCATGTCAGTAAATATTTCAATAAGTCCATCAGTCCTCTTTTAAGCAAATTCCAGGCGATCTACACCCTCTATTAACCTGTAAAATATCTGCTCTGATCACTTATTCACCCTTTAAAATCTTAACCTACATGATCAGATAACTGGTTCAACAGGACCACTGTACCTGGTTAAAAAATTTGTCACGTCCCTCAGCTGTCCAAATATTGAAACAGTGAATGGAAGTGGTCTCACAGCCACTTCTGTAACAAAACCCAGGCTTATGAAGTCCTCCAGACCCCTGTTGTAATTTTGACAGAACATCAGTGGAACCTCCACTGAACATGGTAAATAGCTCTTTTTAACACTTGCTCTGTTTCTCAGAAGTTACTCCAATGATTCATTGAAGTTATGGTAATTGAATTCCAGTGACTCATTGATTAGGAAGGCAGGTAATCTGGTGACATGAAGGACACCAGTTAAGATGCATTTCCTTCATCTGCTCTCACCCCAATCCCTCTCGCTTTAGAATCATGAAAGGTAATTCTTTGTTCTCGTCACCCGTCTTGCTAACCTCCATATTCAGCAGATCAACTGCCACTACCACCACATCCAGTGTGATACCATCACCAACTACGTATCCCTTCTCTTCTCTCTTCAGCTTTCCAAACAGACCATTCCCTCAAGGTTATCTTGGCCCACTCTCCAATTAATCCACAATACACTGTTCTTTTCCATGAATCATTTTCATGCAAACACCAATCATATACCTTTATTTTCTCTGTCCATAAGTCCCGAACACTCTTTTCACGTGAACCAGTGATTTATATGTACGTATCTCAATTTAGTAAACCGCTTTCACAGCTCACAGGGAAGTCTGTTCTACACTGCTATGACTAAAGATGATTGTTTTGTGGAACATGTCAATTAGGTCCTCAATTCTGCCTGAGTTTCTGGTGGACTGCCATCTTAATTCTTCACCTTAGCTCATTCTAACTTTGACCTACTGCAGTGTTCCAATAAGCTTCAAAGCCAGCTTGAAGGCCAGTACCCTATTTTTCAGTTAGCTAATTTACAGGTTTCTAGACTCAACAAATTCAGGCAGTATTCTCTGCTCCTATTCTTCCAACATCTCTTTGTATGTTTTGGTATTAATTTTTTCTTGCTTTGAGACACAAACTGTTTATTAATCTGCCATCTACACCTTCTCTGGATCCAATTTTTCTTTTTTCTCCCCATTACCACTCCCTTTAGCTTTGCTCTACTCACAATTATCAATAACGTCCAGACTTCAGGAGCCATGCTGAGATTAAATAATGTTTTACAAACATACGATATTTTTTAAAAAGTGCTCAATCATGATAACCTTATCAATACATTCAAATCACCTCAAGTACTGATACCTAATTTTTTTTAAAAATCACTTTCTTGACTCCACATTAAAGAGAATTAATCCTTTAACAATTTCTGTGAGCTGCCAACCAAACTTTGACTCTGCAGCACACCACTGTGATAACAACAGAAAATATTAAGTATTTATGAGAGCACTTAGGGCTATATCAACAAATAGACACTGAAATTGCTGGAACAGATTTTTCTGAACTCACAGGCACAGGTAGAAAATTTTCTTTTCAACTCTTAAAGGACAACTTATTTAATATGACAGCTTAACAGTCCCACAGATTTTATTCACACTTCATAAGCATTTACATCTAGTCCAAAAATTTTAAATTCACAGTATGGGATAAGGCCGTTGCTCTGGTCAAAATGGGCTTTTGGGGATTTTAGGTTTATACATTCATCCAATGATGTACCCTTGGCTCTTGACAGAAAGAGAATCTTTTAGAAATAGGATAAAATGTACTGCTGTGTATGGGCTTAGAATGATGAGAGTGAGGTTTAGAGAGCGTAACAGTGAAAAAGAAAACTTGGAAAAGTCCCAGCGAATTTGAGGTGGCCCTTTCACAAAGCCCACCTCTCCACGCAACAGTCCAGGGTGGCTGCTTCCAAACCACAGCCTTGGGATTGCAGGCTCACCTCTATCCTGCAGGTACACATTCCCCTGAAATAAAGACCCAATTCAGGGTACTTTTTAACTAAAGCAAGTGTCCAAACTCTCTGCACGTGCCATGGGAGTGCAAGTCCACGTCTTTCCTTGTAGATATGGCAGGGCCAGAACCAAAACGTCTGCTTTCCTGCTCCTCTGATGCTGCTTGGCCTGCTGTGTTCATCCAGCTCTACACCTTGTTATCTCAGATTCTCCAGCATCGGCAGTTCCTATGGTCTATAGTGAACTAGATTGGGAATTTATTTTGACAATCAACAATGGATTAATGTTAATCATTAGATTCTTAATTTGAGAGATATACTGAATTCAAATTCCACCATCTGTCATCACAGGATTCAAACCTGGATCCCCTGGTCATTATCTGGGTCTCTGCAGTAATACCAGTAGGCCATCATCTCCCTTCCTCTTCATACTTCAGATTAAAGAACGAGATTCGCTTCCAAAGATACCTGCACAGGCGATTCTGCATCTTTAAAGGACCTAATGGAATACAACATGACACCTGCAAATTAGAAATGCAGTCAGAAAAGGATCAGATAGGTTTCCATTCAATGTTGACCCAGTTTCTCCCAAGCAGGGGAATTTAAAGATCAAAGGTATGTGCCTGGGGTGTTTTCTGAGTTTTCTCCAGCAACAGTGTAAAAATGTGTCTTACCAACAGTTTTGTTTGCAGTTAAGTTGAATGGCCCACCTTTCATGAGATATTGTGAGGGACATTTTGTGTTCTTTCTTCACTTTTAGAATTTATACAAAGCTTATCATTAATTGTAATTCAACCTTTTCTTTCAGTATGGAAATAGTTTCTCCAGGGGCTAAGCTAGTAATCTCAGAAAAATAAAGCTGAAATAAGAAGTCAAATAACTAGTCTAAAATGTTTCCTTCCGTCATTTCCTTAAAGGAATCGAAAATGGAGGATAAGAGTGCAGTTTGTAGTTGGGGTTGTGCAGTAGGTAGAGTAAAATGTGAGCTAGAGGGAAAGGAAAATAAATGCAAGTAGAAGAGGGTTAAATAGTAGCAAGAAAAGGGGGAGAAAGATTGCAAGCTGGTGAGGGAGACAGAATGTTAAGTGAAAGGTAATGCAAATATTGCCTGACGGAAGAAATGAGATAAAGGTGGAATTAGAGGCTAAGGAGAGAGAGGAATATATAGGAGAGATGACAGGCAAGTGAGAAAACTAAAAACAATTGAGATGAGTTGCATCAAATTTTGCTGCTACAATCTGCTTAGATTTAATCAATAAATTCTATTATGGTGATGCACATGACATAATCTTAGCTCTCAAACCTTCCTAATATTCCATAAAATCCTTCTACACCAACAAATTTTAAGTAAATAGCTTTTTTTAATGTTGGTATGCTGTGCGCCCATTTAAGAAGTAATTGCTGTGTGCATAGGCTAATAAAAGCACATTGTACTGGGTTATTGCCAAAGTAACAGGTGGTGACATTTGCACACTAACAGATACCAATACCCCGCTTACCATGCCAAAATAGAATTCAATGCCTTTCTTTAAACAGCCAAGGTATTTTCCGTACATGAAGGAAATGTTTCATCTCAACATCATCTCTCTAGATGTAGCATGCCTAAAGTAGCTCAAACAGCTCTGTTGTTTGTGTCAATTTTTTTGTATTCACCAATGGGTGAGAAATCTACTACATAAATGGATCAACAAGCAAGCCTGAAAAGCCAAAACAAAGGTAGTCACGGATAACAAAGGAGAAGTTCGAAGCATACAATGTGTATCAGAATGGTGCATCTTCCAGATCACTCTTGTTAACTCAATGGATGTGATTAATGTTGACTGCCAACTGATGCGACAACTTGTCAGCTCAGTAACTATGCTGACTGATAAACTAGACATTAACAAGAAACACACAAGCATCCAATACAATCACATCTTTTAACAATACTGGTATCGATAGAATATATCGGAACGCTTTGCAGTAGATTAAGTCATTTGTTGAGAAAAAAACATCATTGATATGACACATAAAACTCGGTTAAAATCAAGTACTTAATCGCACAAGATGATTACTTGGGAATGAAACAATATATTAAACATGTTAATGAACTACAATCATCCATATCTTTTCAGGAAACTATGCAATGTCAACAATTTTTCAAAATTCATTCATGGGATGTGGGCACCACTGGCTGGCCAACATTTCTGGATTAAACGTAGTTGTCCTTCATAAGGTGGTGGTGAGCTGTCTTTTTAAACCACTGCAATCCACATGCTGTAGACTGATCCACAAGGAGAGGGAATTCTGGGATTTTGACCAAGTGACAGTGACAGTGAAGGAAAGCCAACATATTTCCCAGTCAGGATGTTAAGTGGCTTGGAGGGGAACTTGCAGATGGTGGTGCTCCCAAGTATCTCCTGCCTTTGTCATTACAGATGAAAGTGGCCATAAGTTTCAAAGGTACTATCTATGGATTTTTAGTGAATTTTAAACATTAAGACAGTTAACGTACTTCAGAACTGGTGAATCATCCATCTTGTTTATGTTAACACATGCTGTGAAATAAATTGTTTGGCTAATTAACCATTAACTAAGAATGTTATTAGAATGAAAGTTAAATCTTTTTGTACATTTTCTACATTAAGTCATTGCTGTATTCAAATTTGTATTTAAGCTGTGTCTAACTAATACATTCTTAGGTACCAGGAGAAACTGGTTACTGTTGGTGTGGGAATTTTAACCACATTATACAGCAATGCATCATGCCTCTATGGGCTCATACTGGAAACATCATCTGATGACTAAAGCAATTGGCCAAGAATGTCTTTGGCAGGATATCTATGCTCCTCTTTTGATCCAGTATCTCTGACTGACAATTGATAAATGTAAAAGTGAAGGGGGTATTGATGAATTGCTTTGTCAATTTCCTGTATCTCAGTGGCACCTGGGTCAGAGGTTGCTGTCAAGCATCCTCTACATATCTAAACTGATATGGTTAGAGGCCAGCACATGCTACCTGCAAGGATCTACACTTCTCCACACTGCAATGAGTAGTACCATAAAACTGCTCTGCCTGAAAGAATATCGGATGCTAGCAAGGATGAGGTGGACTTAAATGTGACTTGCCGAGAATAGGATAAATCCCAAGCATGTCATTGATAACAAAAAGAGAAAGTACACACTTCCAACATAGTGCAGTAAGCATAAAGATCTCCCATCATCAGAAAGAGTGCCCAACTGTAGGAATGCCAAAGGACAGAGTTCTCTACCCTTGACATCTGTAACAAGGAATTAAATGTTATGATCAATCCATCAGTATGCAACAAGGGTTGAGGTCATTATCCTCCCAGACCTGTGAAGGACCTTTGGAGTGTAATTGTTGGAGAAAAGACAAAAGAATTTATTTGGAGGAACTTAAAGACTTGATGAGCACAACAGCAAAGCCTGTTCCCCAGCCAGCCAAGGGGTTACATTACGTGATACAGAACAAGTTCAGTATTTTGTCATTAGCTACTTGTTCTTGTTTATATTGAGTTTTGCATCTCGTTATTGTGATATTAACAAGCATTTTGCTGTTCCTAGTTAGTTTTCAGAGAAACACAGAAGATTGGAGCGGGGCTGGGGGACCATTCAGCCCTCTCAGTTTGCTCTGCATTCATCATGATCATGGTTGAACATCCAACTCAGTGAACTAACGCTGCTTTTTCCCCATGACCTTTGATCCCCTTCACCCCAAGTGCTACATCTAGCCACCTCTTAAATACATGCAATTTTTTTGGTATCAACTACTTCCTGTGATAATGAATTCCACAGGTTCACCATTATTTGGGTGAAGAAATGTCTCATCTCCATCCTAAATGGTCTACCCTGAATCCTCAGACTGTGACCCCTGCTTCTGGACACACCCACCATTGGGAACATCCTCCTTAGACTTCTACCGTGTCTAGTCCTGTTAGAATTTTATAAGTGTCCATGAGATCCCCCTTCCTTCATCTGAACTCCAGTGCAAACAATCCTAACATAGTAATCTCTCCTCGTATGTCAGTCTCACCATCCCTGGAATCAGCGTGGTAACTCATTAAACTGTTCAATTCATCAGAAAACATGCTCAGCGTAGATCAATGGGCCTCTAACAAGTATCCAGTCTGGGTCATATCTCCTTGTTTGCGACATATTAACAAGGCATCAAGATTCAGTGCCAGTTACCATTCTTCCCTGTTGTGGGCTGGAGTAGGTCTGGGGTCATTTTGGCAAACTACATGGCATCTTCTTCCAATGTCGGTGAGCTACATAAGAGGCACTTGTGAGAGTATCAAAATAGGCTTTGGGAAAAGGAGTAACAGGTTTTGATCATTTATTAAATTGTAAATAATTCCAAATTTTTCTGATGTTTAAATATGACGGTGAATTCAAGCATTAATAATGTTCCAGGCTAAGCGTTTGCACTTTCAACAATTTCTAATAAATAGCTTAACAACTTGAACACAAAAATCAAGGCTGGCACTCTAATGTGATACTGCGTGCTGCAACGTCAAAGGTGACACCCTTCTCTTAAAATGTTAATGAGGTCCTAACTGTCCTCTGTGGTGGACATAAAAGTTTCCACAGCACTATTTCAAAGAAGAGCAGGGGAGTTATCCTTGGCTTCCTGACAAGTATTTGTCTCCCATCCAAATGTTTTAAATCCTTGTCACCTTACTGCTTATGGGAGCTCACTGTGATCAAACTGATTGCTCTATTTTCTATACTACAACAGTGACTCTACCTCAAAAGTGGACTCTATGCTACACAATCAGGTATAAAATGCTTTGACATCTGTTGTTGCAAAAGATGCAACATAAATGCAAGTCTTTTTTTCTCTCCCTGTTTATCCTGATTAATAATTGAAAGCTGTATTAACTATAATTAAATAGTTACAATAGCAGCATTTTCTATCTGTGTGCCAGCTGGGCAAGTGGCAAGGGTAGAATGCCAGCTAGCAGAGAAAGCCTGCCAATGAATAGAATGCCAAGTAGAAAGGGGGTTGGGTGCCAGTGAACAAGTTAAAGTGTTTAGATTAGGCCAGGGTAAGTAGGAGAAATTGAGTCCAATGGAGGCTGGACCCTACAGAAGGAGTAAGGGGTGGTGGTGGGGGCGCAGAAGCAGGCAGACGGAGCCTTGTCTGGTCCTGTGGATGGGTAGTCAGGTCTGGTAGGGGTTGCTGGCAGATTTGGTCTGTTGTAGGGGCAAGTACCATCCGATACAGGAGTCAAATTAGGCCATTTGAGCCATCAAATCTGGTCTGCCATTCAATCATGGCTGATATGTTTCTCAACCCCATTCTCCTGCCTACTCCCCTTAAACCTTCCCTTACTAATTAAGATCCTATCTATCCACCTTAAATACTCTAAATGAAAGGACAGATGCAGCAGGGATTAGTGGGAGAAAAGGGGGCATCTATCCAGCCGGGGGTGGGAGAATTGAGGAAGAGGTTAGGTCCTTGAGAGGTGCCAGTATCTAGTGGATACATTTACGGTGCGAGTTAAATGTGGGGGCAGTTTAATAGTTACTCAGGAGTCAGACAATGTACTTAATAATCTAGCCTTTCCTGATTAAATTATTTACTAATTTTATCAGAATCCTCTTATAACTCTGATTTAAGTGGAGATTTTTGGAAGTGTTGCAGGCATGAAAAACAAGGGAATGTTCAGTTTCCTTAACATGCCTTCAGAGTCTGTTATACTAGGAATTTTGCAGGGTTCCCATGAGCAAATCCTATCTATGTCTAGCCAGTTTAAAATCCAGGAGGGTGAATAAAGGATTCCAAAGGCCTGCAATGTCTTAATTACTAAGTGAATAACTGAGCAATACAAAGTGGTGCTGTCCCCTCTTCAATGCCTACTTAATGCTGAGATATCCAATGATCCACAGGAGTCGTCATTTAAGGACTGGAAAAAAAATTACCCTGCTTTTTATTGCTATTCATTGATTCTGCTGCAAGCGTACATTTAAAAATTTCAGTTGCAGGAGAAATCAATTTCAGCTACAATTGGAATAATAATATCATCAATGAAAAACAAGTTGTGAGCTGTTGATATCCACACTAAGGATAAGAGTTTAGATGTAGATCTTATGTTTGTAGATTCGTTCCAGGAAAGCATAATCAGAAACATATATGGGAACGCAATGCAGGGGAACACACATTATAGTTGGTGGTATAATTGTCTAGAATAATAATGTAATGGATAAATCTTTGGCAGTATGTTAGTATTATTATTATTAGCCTGTGCAATGAGATTGTACATTTGGCATAAATCAAATCAAATTGGCTGTTATTAAATGTGTGGGAACGCAAGAGTTAAGCGAGTGGAAAATAGTGATAGTTAATTTGCCTTCACAAATACTTAAACAAAAATGAAATGTCTTAAAATGGATGTGGGCAAAATAAATTACTGAGAAACCAGTAATTATCAGAGGTCAAGAAGCATGTCATGGTACCAATATCTACGATTTTAGAGAGATAGATAGAACCATATTGAGGAAATCTTGAAACTTCTGATTTCATACTTGTGATTAGAAATCGAGGGTACTTTTGAGTCAACCTGTTTACACATCTCTGGAGCAAGTGGGACACTACTAGTGCACCACAAGACACCCTCAGGAAGTGAAGACTCTGCATCTGTTTATAGATCTTCTAAAAGTCAAAAGGACATTTTGCATGGGGATCCTGGCCAAAAGGGGCAATGGGAGGCATAGGGAAAAAAAAATCATACTTTTCCTTTCTTTCTGGCTGCACAGCTGGTCATAAGCTAACAGATCAGAAGTTAGTTTTTTTTAAGATCAATGCTCCAAATGGGAGCAGCAATAAGTATGATGAAAGGCGTGATATCAATGTTTCAAAAACATTTTGAATTCAACCTACAAATTTGGTAACGAAGGAGCATTCTGAATACTGTGAAAAGGATGGTTTGGGGAATAGATGGGGTGTTGATTTGCCAGGTGTTTGAAAACCTTTTCATTCATGATAGATAGGCTGATTTCTTTTTCAACGTATCTTTCACACAAACATGTTTCATTGTTAAACATGCAAGGCTGCGGATTGGTGTTTCAGTAAGAGACCTCCATATTTATAGAAAAAAGTAACAAGCCAGATTTAATTCTGGGATCAGACTTGCACAGTAATATCATCAGCTAGGATCATTACATTAGGATATTATGAGTATTGTTCAAGGAACCTGAAACACATTCACAGTCAGAATTAAAACAGAAAAATGGTTTGCATTGCCCTTAACTTTGCATGTAAATTAATCAATCAGGTGATTTACTAATGGCGATGAAAAATACCACAGGTGATTTGGTGATGTGAAGGAAAAAAACATAGTTGTGCAAGAGCACTTGTAGATTCAAACAAAAAGAAAAGAAAGAGGGATCTGCCTGTTTTCCTGTAGGTTAAAATTAGAAGGCCTTGCAGCTTTAGTGAAGGCTGAAAGGCTACACTGGGAGATTATGCGTGATTCAACTGGGAGAGCATTTCCTGACACCTGGACGTGTAAAAATTTGCCCTTAGTTTAAACTAAGACTGGTGGCTGGATAAAAAGGAGCCAGATAAAAGAAATATTTCTTAACTGAAGAAAAAATTTAATTGCAAGGAATCAGTGATTGGGTCCAGCATGATGTTGCACACTTGGTCATTACTTAGATTCATGTGATTTTGAAACATAATTTATTAGTTTGTTCGAAAAGTTATAATCTCATGCATTTAGTCACAGACTTAAGAGTTAGGCTGAGTTCGGTCATAAGCAGGTCATATTTCAATCTTTGTTTTATATCCCATAGTTTTGCTCTTAGTCTTGCCATTACATTATAGCTTTTCCAAGAACTGCCTTGAGGACAAAAGTTCCACAATAGCAGCTGTCAGGACGTTGGCAGTTTCCTTTTAAGGATAGGAAAGATAAATAAATAAATAGTGAAGCTGTTGAGAACTAGCGTGGCACAAAATTCCTCTCTCTCAGCCAGAAGGTACAAGGTTCAAGTCCCACCTGTCCTGGAAGTATGCTGTACAGATGACAACTACACTAAAGCTACCTTTTAAACAAATAGATATTATGATAGATAAATAAACCTATCACAATGTAAGATGATTTTGAGATTCCTTATCTAAAAAGGGGTACTACCATAAGGTTTCTTGGTACCGTCCAACCCTTGGTTGCTTCAGAAAATTTCTGAACTGTTGTTAATTGCAAAGTGGAATTCAAACAATTTCGCAAAACTCCTCCTTAAACAGGTTGAATTTTCCATTAACACAGTAGTTAAAAATTTAGCAGCTTTAAGTCTATTACATCTCTAACTTTTCCTGCTCTTAATGAGCTCCAGATCATTGACTTAAAACGTTAACTGTTTCACTGGGAGTGTTTCCCACATTTTGTTTTTATCTTGCAGTCCTCCTTACATCAAGGAGGCATGTAAATGTTGTTTGGATCCATGTTCAGAAAGGATAAATCCAGCACGTGTCAGTGTTAAGGAACCATTTACAGCAAATCGTTTACAAAAATGTATACCTATAAATGACAGCAAGTACAGACTTGATAAAGGTGTGTTGTCAAAATTATTTGAACTCTGGTGAAGTAATGCAGAGTTGATAAACATAGTACTTTAAATGTTCCTTATATGTACTTTCAAAAAGTTCGTTTGATAGAGCAATACATGACATTTATTAGCAAAACTGAAATCAATGAGATTAAGGGAGCAGTGGCAGTTGGATGCAAAGTTATCAATATTTCAGAAAGATTCATTACTATTTATTTTTCAGACTGAAACGTGTGAAGTATACAGCAGTGTCCCCCAGGGATCGACAATTAG
Organism: Stegostoma tigrinum; assembly: GCF_030684315.1. Classification (NCBI taxonomy): domain Eukaryota; kingdom Metazoa; phylum Chordata; class Chondrichthyes; order Orectolobiformes; family Stegostomatidae; genus Stegostoma; species Stegostoma tigrinum. Next base: position 35,744,824 of record NC_081373.1, on the reverse strand, counting down.
AAAAAGCAGTGATATAAAAACAACTATTCATCAGGCGGACTTGCAGAAAGGAAAATTTTAAAATTTTAAAATTTTGCAGGTGACATGGAACTTAGAAATACACAGTGAACGTAATGAGAACACCAGACTTCAAAAGGGACACAAACCGGTGAAATGAGCACACACACAGTAGATGACATTAACACGTGTGAAATGATGCATTTTTGGAGAGATGAATGAGGAAAGACAATAGAAAATATAGTCCAGTTTTAAAGGTAGATCTGAAACAAGAAACCTAGGAACAGATGTGCAAACATTTTTATAACGCTCCCATCAGTAATACCACTGCCAACCATTCCAGCCCAAAACTCTTAATTTCAATCTGCTTAGATGATTTCAAAAATGCTCCTTAAAACTTCTCTCTATTTTGGTTATGTTGTCCCTATAGAGCTTTATGGACTAGCAGCCAAATGTTATTTGATAACACTGTTTAAGATACAAAATAAATATTTAAAATCTGTAAAATGCATAATATCTAAAAAAACTCAGATGATACCAGGCTGCAGGACTTCAATTACATGGAGACACTGGGAAAGTTAGATTTTTTTTATGTGTTCAAGACTTTTTAAGTGAGAGAAGGGTCAAAAACTAGTTTTACAGCAACTGGCAACAGGACCAAAGATGTAAATTTGTCCTAATGCAAAGAATTATGACAATCTGCCTGAAACAGTGGTAGAGGCAGATTCAATAAATGCTGATGAAAAAAAACTGCAGATACTGGATGGAAAAAAAAGACAAATGGAATCACTTGGACAAAAAACTGGCACAGGCAGATGGAGCAAATGGCCTCTTGTTGTACACCATCAACCTCCCAAATACATAAAAATCATTACATCTTTTATTTTACCTTCCTCACAATATACGACTAACCTGAATTTGCTACCCGATTCAGATCCACCTCCTTAATGGGCACTAGTTGTGGTACCTAGCTTGATGACATTAGTTTCGAACCCAGTGCCAATTCTTGGTTCAAAATTCAAAAGAGAACTTCTTAAAGATACTGATATCCAATTCCTCCCCACCTAGCACTATTTCTAATCCTACTGGAAATAAGGTATTTTAAAATCTTAGTTTATTTGCAATTTAGAACTCTATAGCTATCTAAAGCTTTATAATATATGGCAAACTTGTAAATATTTATTTGAAAGGCTGTATTTGTGTTTCTTTTTTTACAAAGAATAATTATTCGCACAAATTTTTCAAACCTTGGCAGCATTTTTTTTGAGTGAAGATCTAAAAAATTGATAGTTTACAGGCATAATTAATGCCCAAAGCTAGATTAAATTTAAGCATTTAATTAAAATGCACTGTGCTCATGCTGAAGTAGCTTTTTAATGAAAATTAGTCTCAAGATATTTATAGCAAGGGATGGTAACATAATTCAGCACTTTACGCGTGATACCCAAGCAGGTATACTAATGAAAGATTCTATTGAGATATTTTGATCAATTTTTTTCTTGAATTCTGTTTTTTCACAGCTGTGTCCAGATGTGGCTCACTGGGCATCAACAAAAATAAACTTGTCATTTATTTATCAAATAAATCACAAACATAGAAACAAATGACCAAAGCGCACAATTAATTTGCATGCAAATATATTAACAGCACGTTGTTACTTGAACGCTGCACAATGTAAAGTTAGACCTTTTTTACTAATAATTATTTCACCAGATTGTGCTTAAAATGGTGAACATTTCTTATATTCACTGTGCAATAAAAAGTCACACCATATATACCAGTAATGTTTTATTATAATAAGAGGTTTAATATTTTACTGTTCTACCATTTGCATTTTGCTCCCTTTGTGCTACCATGTTATTCATGAATTACCAAAGCATGGAAACATCAAAAATGATTTATAATCACTATTCTGTTACCTGACTTTAGACCACATTATTGCCAATTAGCAATTTTTAAAATTAACATTATGTATGATGGTGATTGTTCTTTTTGCAAAATTCTAACTAGCGTTTTCTCCTTTTAAGGTTGAAAGAAGCTCTCCACTTATTTCCAATTCCTGTAAAACAAAAGTTGTATATTATTGCATTGCCTTAGGGTCAACTATTATATCAAAAGACATAAACATTCATGTTAACATCATGAAACACCATTCACACAGAAATGTGCAGTTTCTAAGCTCTACTCTCCTTATTTTCTTTCCACAGCTGTTGTCCTGTTCAGTTACACTCATGGAAATGTTAATTAGGACTGTACACGGTGGTATGTGCATCCTCTGTTACCCATTAATTTAACCACTATAAAAGTGAATCCTAGATTTGTAAAATGGACAAAAGTTTCGATTATCATCTCGACTGTAACTAACAGCTATAAAATATTAATATTTCCATGAAAAAATTATTAGATTTAGTCTCCTGATTCTATTTGGAATGAATGCTAAATCCAGATTTTATATAAACATTTAATTGGGATGCAGTCTATCCAAGCTTTAAGTATATTGTTTGTGAAATGAAAATTGGTATCCAAGATATTTATAGCATGCACTGCAAAATAATTCAGCATGTTTTATACAATGCCTGGGCAGTTATGCCAATAAAAATTTTATGGAGATACTCAGGCAGCACCTTCAAACAAAAATTATATTGGCATATATGAAATAGAATCTAAAACAATACCAAATGGTCCTACCCGTACTAATGCAAAACCTGTATGTTAACTGGTATATAAAGGTCTGATTTGTACAACAGCAGTGGGATACCACTATGTGCAATTTTGGCTCTCAGTTCATTTTCCACATAGTTACAGCTTTTCTTTGAGTCAATGCTTCTTTAATGTTCTGCCCATTTCCCAACTTAACATGCTTCTTGCTCAAATACCAACTTTACTGCAAAAAAAAAGTCAGTTCAAACCATTATATAAGTAATATAATATTTATACCCTTAAAATAACTCTGGAATTCTGCTCTGGAGTATGAGTCTTTGAATGAAGTACAATAACAAATCACCCAGGGTCCTTTAACAGCATATACCAAATCTGTAAACTCTCCCACCAAGAAGAGCAAGCCCGAGGTTGCATGTTCCGTTCCAACCGACAGTTCAAACCAGAACTATATTGCTGCCATTCCTTCACTGGGGCTGGCTCAAAATCCTGAAATTCCCTTCCTAACACAGAGTACCTACACCCCAAGGGCAGCAGCAATTCAAGGAGGCAGCTCACCATCACCTTTGAAGACAGTAACAAATGCTGGTCTGGCCAACACAGTCCACATCCCATGAATCAATGAACGAATGAATGAAAATCACACACCGTTACTCTTTTGTTAATCTTTCCATTCAACATCTATCAATTTCTAGCAGTCAGAGACAGAGAGGCATTTTGCCATGCAATGTTTCAAATGCCACTGCCTCAGCTAATCCAAGCCATTTATTGGCACAAATATTGGCCCAGATCTTCCAAATACAAGCTGCCTTTGAAGATGTGCTATCGGACCTCACAAGTCCTGATGCACCTGGAAACTTATGCTTCTGTTGAGCAAATTACCCACTATGAGGATGTATTCAAAATAAAAATCCCCATCTCCCAGGTAACTTTAAAACTTGACACCATCCCAACCAAGTGACCAAAACTGTTTCCCTCCCATCATCTTCTGCCAACGTACACAAACACGCCATCAATGCTGTCAACCCCTACCCAACATCACGATCCAGGTCACTGATTTATTATCTTCCCTCAACCACATACCTGCCAACCTATTCCATAACCTATTACACTAGCTGCTGTCATTATTGCTCAAAAAAAAGGGGAGGCCAGCAATTTTGATCCTTTCAGCTTTTCAGGAGAAAGGCTTTTCACATATTTTTGCAGCCTCACCACAACTATGATGTCATTAATTGGCTTTGCTTTACAGGCCCTGATCACTGCCAAAACTCTTGGTCTCCGTATCTTCTTTAGCACCAAAAAGGATTTTCGCAACATAACTGCAAAGCAGTTTTCAAAAACCTTAATGTTATTGTAGTTGGTGAAGTTTGTTCAACAGCTCTTACCCCACTATGAAGTCTAAATAATCACTGGAGTCAGTTTTTCATTTTTATCTGTAATATTATGATGAACACGCTGTACGACTTCTTCTTATTTCACCCAAGCCACAAAAGATGCCTGCTTGTAGCTCCTTCCTAGTACTCAGTTGAAAATATCAGCAGGTTCCTCTCACAGATGCTAACTTTACTCTTTCAGGGAGATCATATAGTGAAAGTTCATACCCAAGATTAATGATACTTCTACCTTTTTCTTTTGCCAACATATCAACTAAACCATAAAGGAACTGAAGAAAGAGCAAGTTCAGATGGTGACATTTGATTTAATTTCTAACTATAAACATGCTTATTATTTTATCCTCAATGGCAAGGGAATGCTGCATAGTTATTGGTTTCATGTCCAGAAAAGACATTTTCATCAACTTGAAGGGGCAGATTTAATGAGCCAACGTTTATGTATCGACAAAATACCAATGTGCTGTTTTATTCCACTGCTGCCCATGGCATGTGCTATGTACAAAATGTCTGCATGTCAATGCAGTTATGAAATGCTATGTCATTGCAAAGTTCTTCCTTTCTTATTTTGAAGGAAATATGTTTATTTTTCCCGCAGATACAATAAAACAAGGGATATTTCTGTGAAGCCCTTCCAGTTTTATATTTAACAATGTATAAAAGTTACCTTCACAATATCAAGCCCACCAACAAGTTCACCATTCACATATAACTGTGGGTATGTTGGCCAGTTGGAAAATGTTTTTAATCCCTGCCTCACCTGTGGGGGAAAAAAAAACAAATACATGAATTAAAGCTAAGATCACCAAGTAATTAGCAGTCCAATACATAAAAGTGGAACACTCAACTTTACTACTGGGCAGTTAGCTATCCTGATTTTTTTACTATTGATTGGTAGTTCAAAGGAGTATTTCAAAGCAGTGCCGTTTTGCACTTTAGGTCAGATCTGTCACAGGACATACTGTAAGACTTGCAATCTTAAGGCAACAAATGACTATGTTTTGAAAATAAATTAAGTAGCAAATACCCAAAGTGGAAATTTAATTTTCTTTACATGTTAAGATCTTTAGATATTCTTAAGATATGTTCTTAATTAATCAGTCACTAAATTCATTTTATATTTCTAGAAAATGGAGGAATCTTCATAATATGCTTACATTTCAATGTTACATACAGCAAGAAGTTACTTGCTTTCTGCCACACGTGCATGATGTGATTTGATAATTCCATTTAGTTGCTGACACCTAGTGGTTTTGCAGAAAAATTGCAGGGTGACTGCCCAAAACACAGCACATGATAGCTTCTGCACCCACTGTTACTGTAACAGACTTTTAAACAGTATAAATACTAAACATTGCGTCACCTAAAAGTGTGATAGGTAGTACAAAATAAATACTGACAGTGGTAAAACAGGTCTCATTATGAATATCTGATAGAGAAGCTCCCATTTCACTGAAATGGAATGCTGCAACTCATTGGTTTTCGAAATGAGGTTCAGTTCATAGGTCGCACAGCATCCTAGTGAAGATTTTGAATGCTAACAAAAATACATAAAATTTTGGTCATTGCACTATTATGAAACTGTTGCTTTACATAATAAATGGGATCATTTTCCACATCAATGCAGGGGGCAGGAAGGCCCAGCTGAAACTGACATGCCTTATGCTTCCACAGAGCAGAGGCATTCCAATCAGAGGGGTGACACACAATCAGATCCATAATTGTTCACTTCACGTACAATAGCTTAAAACATAGCAGAACTTACTTCTTCATCTTCCAAAATGTCGAATGTTTCATACTCAACACTATATTAAGAAAGTAAAATGTTAAACTCCAACTTAACCAGAATAAGTTAATACATTAATTTAATAAACTATATTTGTAGTCCAAATGCTGATACATACCCAGTTTCATTCAGTATTCCCACAATAGTGCGGCTGAATCCACATTTTGCCAACTAAGAATAAAATTACAAACAACATTGACAAATGTGACTAGGATCATGTTCTTAATGTTTCCTCTTAAGATGCTTGTTTGGCACACAAAAATGCTGAAATATGCCTTGATGTTGTTTCCCTCCAGGCTGTGCAAAATCCTAACAGTAGTAGGCAGCAAGGCAATGGTGGCATAACAAGGCAAGTAGCACCTTCCCCTAGCCAGACTAAGGAACACTACAGCTAAAACATGCCTTAAAAAGAAAAATAAAATAATAAGCATTGATTTCTTCATGGCAGAATGTTGAAACTACTTAAATTTTGACATTGTTTGTTCAGGTCTCACATGTGCCACCATTGACAACTCTTAGTTGAGAGTGTATACATATTTATACAAAATATTCATGCATGACTTAAATCAGTATTTGAATTTGAGCTGTTAATTAATAAAAGTATACATACTGCTTTGCTTCCTTTCATAAACAGGACAACTTTTGATTTGTTGATCAGTGCTTTCAACCTAAAAATACAAAGTTACTGAATACAAAACGTTGTGGAATGTAGCTATGATGTTTTGTATCATATTTAAATCTAAATGTTTTAAAAGAATCAAAAAAAGGTTAAAACATTACATTAGGTGTGGTCACAATATTTCTTGCTGCACAAAATACATCAAATCCATTGCAGTAACAACCATTACTTTACCTATCTTCCAATCGCATTTCCTTGTGACAAGTTTTTTCCAGTTCACCAGTTTCAGCTAGCTCCTAGGAGAGAATCTGGGGATTAATATTGATATGCAGAAAGCAAAAAAGTAGTGTTACTGTTAAGCTTTTTTTTAAAAAGGAATTTTAAAATATCAATTCAGCATATTGCATTTGTGATCAAAAGATAATGTAAGCTTAATTAGACACAATATTAACACAGTTCAGAAGCCTTTAATCACATGGATTTTGTCAGAAATTCTAACTAAGCAGTTGACTGCAAACTCACCTGTGAAATACTTTGATTTAGTTAGTTTTCTGAAATGACAGCTAGAGTTTGTTTAAACCTTTTACAGTAATTTCATTGACCATATATGGGCCATGCCTGTGACTTTCATAGTTTTTTTTATGGCATCATGCTTTAGCTTGTGAATTTCAACGTGAGTTGAATTTCAATGGGTGGCTTATAGTCCATAAAGTTAGTTGACTGTTTGTTTAACGTGTACAACCATCAAGGGTGCATTTTTAATTAGACCCTGTCCATTGCCTAAGACAGTGATCACCTTCTTGTTGGACAACAATCTTCCCTGTTTGCAATGAAACATCAAAATTATCTACTCAGCAGCTGATGAAAATAAACTTTTTAGAAAGCTACAGTTATGCTTCCTGCATGGCTTTGTTAAAGTATTTTTAATTTTTAAATGAAGAATTTCAGATGTAAAAGAACACACTTCATTTTGGAGGTTAGAAGACAATGGGAACTGCGGATGCTAGAGAATCCAAGATAACAAAGTGTGAAGCTGGATGAACACAGCAGGCCAAGCAGCATCTTAGGAGCTCCTGAGATGCTGCTTAACCTGCTGTGTTCATCCAGCTTCACACTTTGTCACTTTGGAGGTTAATTATTTTTCACCCGTATGGCTGGATTCATCTTACCAAAGCTACTAGGACAAGCTGTTCTGCCTTGGTTTCAGTAAAAAGCTATAAACCATACATTTTCACCACAGGACCCAAATACTACAGTACCAACCTTTACAATATCAAGTCCCCCCACCAGTTCTCCATTCACATACAGTTGAGGATATGTAGGCCAGTTAGAGTAAACTTTTAGGCCCTGACGCACATCTTCATCAGAAAGAATATCAAAGCTGCAAAAACGAATATTATGCTCATTGAGAATTTCCACAATCTTCTTGCTGAAGCCTGCCAAACAAAACAGGATACAACAGATTAACACTGATGCAGTTTTGAGAAATTTCAGGCCCAATTTTTACAGCAGGAAGATTTGCAGCATTACTAACCTAAAGATGTTCAATCTGACGTTACTTTAGATATAGAGTCTTTCAGTTGTACTGGAATTGCACCTACCACAGCTGACCCACCACAGCATGGTTATGGGTCAAGACAGTCAACTCATCATAGTGTACTTACCTCTTGCATCTCTTAAAAGAGGAGAGAAACAATTTTTTTTTGAAAAGTGAGAAAAGTATATGAATTTTTCCAAGTCCCACGCTTGGGTCCTTCAGCAAGTGAATGAGTCTTGTGTCATGTTATGTAAACCTACACAGAACTCCCTTCAGGTGAAGTAGTAGTGATGACTCAAAGCTGGAGGCACTCTAACTTCACACAAGACAACCTGAAAGCAACCAGGAAATGCTGTGTTCTTGCATTTGTGGGTTGTGGCTTATTTAAGGATTTAACATTCACTTCTACTGGAATCAGAGGGGAAGTCATGCTGGGAGGTTTGCAGGTCCTAGTTAAACATAACCCATTTATTAGTCAACAGAGTAAATATTTTCATTTAGCATTGCAAGGTTCATTCTAAAATAATTTCCTGACAGTTTTGCAACAAGCCACACGAACCAATCAGCACCATTTTGGAACAGCATAACCCAGTTCCCTGACCGCTTTCTTTGTTGCTGAACTTAAAATGTGTGGTCTGTCACTTCCTGACTTAACCGTTTACTGTTCCTTGCCATTACTAATCCCTTCATTCCCCACTTCCCTGGACTCAATCTAGGACCTTATTTGAACAGCAGCCTAAGTCCCGGTTCAGATCCAACCTCCAAAGTCATAACAGAATGGGGGTCTCAACTATACAGAAGAGTCTAAGATGTGACCTTGCAAATAAGCAACTGTGGCAGGACTAGAGCCTTGGTTGTAGCAAAGCATGGTGGAAACATACCCAGCAGACAATGTTATTTAGCTAAAGTAGACCCATTCCAGGTTTCACATATAGCATACAGTTAAACAAAATAGCTATTCAACATCCCTGGCTTGGATCGTTGGGACCTGCACTTTTGTTATCCGAGGGATCTAGCTTTGAGCTGGTCTGGATCTTGAAAGTGCATTCCTGTTCAAGACAGGGAGAATTTAAACTGGCAGGGTCAAAGAAATAGTGAGAGCAAGAGTAACAGAGGCTGCAAGTTTGAGACTCAGCAGCAAGATAAGCAGGAGAGTCCACGTGTTTGAGGGTGGATGAAGGACCCACAGTAACTAGGTTGATTAGTACAGCATGTGCAGTGAGAGGGAAGTTCAGTCAGCAAGACTGATGGCAAGCAGGTTGGGCAGCAAGCAGGTGATTACTATGCTACTTCTTTATCTTTTAAACTTATTTTTAACTAATTTAGGAATTTGTTGATGGAAGCATTTCAACATGATATAATGTTTTAATCCTTTCTCTGTAGAGAAAGGTCAAGCAGAATCCAACTACAGCTTTCTTTTGGAAAATGGAAAAACAAAATCAGAATTGCTTAAAAGTTGCTTCACTTACATTCCTGAAACTCATGACTTATAACTACAACTTTAAGTGAAGACTTGCAGTCTATCAGCTTCAAAAATAAAAGAAATCAAAGTGCCACACAACCAAAAATAATTACAGCAAGGAAAAGAAAAAGCTGTCTTAACCCAGTAATGACAAAGGAACAGAAATATGCTTCCAAATCAGGTCGGATAGTACCTTGGAGAAAATCTTGCAGGTGATGGTGGCGGCAGCAGTGTTCTCATGTCTATTGCCCTTCTCCTTCCATGTGTTAGACATCATGGATTTGCAAGGTGACATTAGGGGAGTTTCAATGTATTGTTGCAGTATATTTTGTGTATGGTTGCCATGCTCCAATGATGGAGGAGGGAGTGAATGTTTAGTTGGGTTGAAAGGGCGTCTAACAGACTACATTGTCCTGGGTAGTGTGAAGCTTGAGTTTTGTTAGAGCTGCACTCAAACAGACAAATAGACGGAATTCCAGCACACCCCGATTTATGTCTTGTTGATGGTGGACGGACTTTGTGGAGCCAAGTGAGGAGTTACCCATCTCAGCATTTACAGCTTGTGACCCAATCTTATAGCCAAATATTTATATGGCTGGTCCAATTTGATTTCTGGTTAATGGTCAGCCCCAAAATGTTGACAATATGGAACTCAGTAATAATAACGCCAGTAAATACTTTGGGGAAATGGTTGTATAGTCTTATGTTAGAGATGGGCAATACATTGGACTTGCCACTAAGCAGTATGAGTCTGAATGTTATTCAGGAATTGCTGCATATGGTCACTGACTGCTTCTGTATTTGAGAATTGTGGACACATGCTGTTCAGTATCAGTGAACATCCCTATTTCTGACCTTATAGAGGGAAGTTCATTGATGAAGCAGCTGAAGATGGTTGGGCCTAGGAATTGCTGTAGCGATGCCCTGGGTCTGAGAAGATTGGCCTCCACCAATCATAACCATCGTCTTTTCTAGTAGGTACGACTCTAACCAGTGCAGAGTTTTCCATGCTTCCCATTGGCTTCAATTTTGAAGAAAACAAACCTTAATACAAAATAATAGTGAATCTTTCTTTTGGTTCTAATGGAAAAACAAGTGAAATGAGTATGTTTAAAAGTACTAATGTATTTTGCCATCTTGATATATATCCACTTCTTTCAGAACACATACATGGTCTCTTTCTGTACAGTAATCAATGAATGTAAAAAAAGACAAGCAGTAATTAATTGAGAAATAAAGAAACCACTAGTTCATCTTTAAAAAAAAAATCAACTTTATGAAAAGTTAACAAACACAAACCAATTTGATTGATCAACACTACAGCCATTAAAAGAATTTTTTTTTTGTAAATCATTCACAAGTTAGCTCAAGAGTTGCAACACTGCAGACAGAAAATGGTGAAAATTGACATCCGTCCCTTAGGGAAGGATGGTTACCTGCAAAGCGTTTAGGGGATGGAGTCACGTTCCTGCAGAAATATTTGCATTCCATACGTAAGCTCCAAAATAAAAATCAAACTTATCTCACTATCTTTTCTTAAACTACACAACAGTAATGTAGAATAAAAACGAAGGCATTAAGATAATTAGCGATTGTTCGACTAAGGACTTAAACAACCAGATGGAAAGGACATAGAACCTCAAACTGGAATATACACTATTTGGTTAACTATTTGAATTAGAGAAGTGAGGAGTTAAACACGGTTAGCATGTTTTTTTAAACAGTGACAAAACAATTAATTCCGTTAGTCTTTTTTTCTTTTGAAATTGACATTAGGCTGTCTCACTAGACTACACACAAAATAACAATGTGGATTAGCAAATACAGCCAATGTAAACAGGCAAACTAAATTTCAATCGAATATGTTTAGTATCATCTGTTGTTTGGTTACCCTTGAATCAGAAGATTGAGAGCTGAAGCCCATTTCAGGATTGGAGCACAATACTTATGGCTGAAACCAGTATAGTACTGATGGCAATACAGCACAGTCAGAAGTCCTGTCTTTCACATGAGATGCTAAGCCAAGGCCACATTTATCTTAAGTAAAAAGATCCCATGACACTATTTTGAAGAGCAGCAGAGAAGACAGACCTAATAATGACACACTACTCTCTACCAATGTTACTGTGAGGAAATTGGATGCTGCACTCCCCATATTAAGAAGTGACGACACTACAATTGCTCTTTGATAGGTGCAAAATACTAAGACACCTGGTGGCCATGAGAATTTAAAAGAATGAAAAGGTTTACATTTTTGCACACTCAATAATGAAATATTATTTTGAATGATTAAAACTGAATTGGGAACATTTTTATCATAATTGTACTTCTGAATAACATACAATGACTGCTTTCTATCTCAAACTTTTAAATGGTGACACATTGCACAGCTTCAAGACAGAGACACCTGGGAGTTTGAAATGCATGAACTGAAGGTCAGTATGCACATACAGCAAACACTCAAGAAAGCCAAAAGAATGTTGCATTCAATTCCCCTTAATAAAATGTAAGAGTGGGGAGGTTATGCTTCATTATTACAGGGCAATGGAGAGACTGCAGTTACGTGGACAATACTGGTCACTGTACTTATAGAAGAACATTAATGCATCAAATGCAGTTCTTTGAAAGTTTATTAGACTAATAACCTAGAAAGAGCAGACTGCCTTATGAGGAAAAGTTAGTTAGAGGGGCTAGGTCTGTATCCCTTTAAGTTTAGAAGACTTTGAAGTAACTTAATTGAAACATAGAAGAATCCGAGGGGATTTGATTCAGTGAATGTTGAAAGAATGTTTCATCTTTTGTAAAAATCTAGAACTAGGGAGGTCATAATTTCAAAATATAGGGTCACCTATTTAAGACAAAGAAAAAAAAATTCTCCGGAGTTGAGTCTTTTTGGAATTCCCTACCTCACAAGGCAGTGGATGCAGTATCTTGAATTCTTTTAAAAAAGCAAAAGGTAGATAGATTCTTGATTATCAAGGGAAGTAAAGATTAAAATCGGGCATATGCATGAACGTAGAGTTGAGGCTAAAAAAAAAATCAGAGCAGCTATGATCTTATTGAATGACAGAAAAGCTTGAAGAGCTGAGTGGCCTACTTTATTCAAACCTTATTTGCATAAGACATTACACCAATCAGTGCCAGCTAAATGAAGTCATTACACTGAATGATTTTGCAAACATGCAAAATATATTGCCCAATTTCTTTTAATCAGAATGTAACAATTTAATATGTTATATATCCTATATGTAAGCAGTTTTTAATCCCATGTTCAAATAAAAACATTCCAGGCATTTGGAATAGCAATTATTAATTAAACTCTGCAGCTACATTTTTAAAACAGAATTACTCTTACCACACCGAGGTTCTTGAGGAGTTCCCTTCATAAATAACATACAGGGCGCGGAATTTAGAAGTTTCCCCAATTGTTCATTCAAGTCTTGTTTGGTAGTCTCACTGTGCTGCTGCACTTTTTTAGTTAAATCAGGAGCACGGGCACCGTCTACTCGGTCGATTCTCTGACAATTCTGGAGCAAACATATTCACTTTGATTAAATCAAAGCCACAACTGCAGCAAAGCAATATTAGTGACTCTGAAAAATAACCACTTAGAACTATATTTCCATCAAGAGACACTATTTTAACATAAAAGCAATCACTCTGACTATGTAAAAGTCAAAGATCACCATGCAGTAAAACTTGGAAATGGACAATCGTACTAAAAAATTAAGAGCTAAATCGTAAATCTTGTTAAAAACTAAAATGAAACTGGAAATTTACAGTTGACAATAACACCGTAGAGAAAACAAAGTTATAAGCATCAAATTGTGGGCTCATCAGAGCACAGCACTTTTGTCTCAACTACCTGTTTACTTTTTGAAATACTTGGAAAAACCTGGTATTATCAGTGTTCCAAACTAAATTAGTACCTAACTCAGCATTTACAAAGCTTCTGGCGTGAGAATCATGGAGAATTGCAAATTTTAATTGTATCATGAGCATATGAGACTGGCTCAATGATCCAGCTAAGTCTTGCTATTCATCCATTTTTTAAAAAAATTACCTATGCAGTATCTCCACTTTTCACAACAGCTTTAAAATCAGAAGCGAACCATGAGTAGGGAAGAGGAGGAATCTCTCTTCAAAAAAAAACCTCAAATGACAAAACTGCAATGATCATTTAAAACTAACACAAACAAACAACATATGGAAGAAAAGATGCAGTGAGAACATTTTGGGTGATCTTAACTTATCGAAAATATCTTTTAACTGTTAATCGACACATAAATCAATCTTTTTAATCCTATCATTTATGAATCTTACAATATATAGAAATCCCTGTAACTAGCAACAGATACAAATTAACTCTCAACCTTTTGATCCTTGATATATGTCTTCCATTTCAAAAACTTAAAGCAAAACAGAGCTGCGTTAGCAAAGCCTGCAGATTTTCAAAATGAATTCATTCAGAAAATTCCAACAATGTTTAGAATAAATATTGTTCCGCTCATCACATTCTTACAAAGCATGTTTATCAATTGTAACCTGAAACAATTTACAATTAACATACAAATATTTCTTCACTATATGGGGTTAAGTCACGAAACTGCATTTCAAGAAAAATTTCCAAAGACAGACATCACAATAAATTATTTACACTGGTACTTTACGACTTGTCAAGGTTCTTATCACTTTAAAATTCAGGCAGCTTAGAAACTGGTTTCTATGGCAACCTAAAAATAGAAACAATGCAACTGGTATTGAGTTTCTTCAAAAGGAGTTGACGTTTTAGAATCTGTTTCAAAGTAAAATCTTACCTTAAAAAACAAGAAAGTAGGCACTGAACTAATGCCATATTTTTCAGATACTTCTGGAACAGATTCAGCTTCAAGCTATAAAAGAAGTCCATAACAAGATGACTGTAACAAATTTGGAGTTAAACGACTAATGTTCTTCATATAAATCAATATTACATCTGCACATGCTAAACATTCTTGCAGAGAAACTAAATAATTTTTTAAAACAAGCTCTTCTAACAAAATATTCAATGTGATGGTTACAAAAATTCCACACTGCCATGATTTAGACAAGTTTCATATGATGCTGGAATAGGCCAGAATAATGGACTTTCTTATACATTTCACAGTGCCTAAGGCTGCAGACAGGAATTTGCTGAAAAGGACATTAAAATCTCAATTTTCATTCATGCCCACAGACTTTGAAGACTTGGGAAGTCTTGACTACTAATTCCAGTGAGATTTCTTTTCTGCTTTTAGTAAAATGTCCTATTCTCCAGACAAATGCCAAAGGCCTCTATAACACAATGGAAATCTGCAATAACAAGAGGGCACAGATTCAAAGCAAGAGGGAGAAGGCCAAGAAGAAAGTTGAGGAGAAACGTTTTCACCAAAAAGGTTGGTGGGACTCTGGAACTTGCTACCTGACAGAATGGTTGGCATAGTAATTAGCACTGTTGCTAACAGCATCAGGGACCTGGGTTTGATCCCACCTTTGAGTGACTGTCTTTGTGGAAAATGCACTTCTCCCCATGTCTGGATAGGTTTCCTCTAGCTCCTGTTTCCTCCCACAGACCAAAAAGTGCAAGTTAGGAGGATTGGACGTGCTAAATTGCCCAGTGACCAGGGATGTGCATTAGCCATGGGAAATGCAGGGTTACAGGGATAGGGTAGGGAGTTGGGTCTAGAAGAGATGATCTTTGGAGGGTCAGTGTGGATTCAATGGGCCAAATGGCCTGCTTCCACACTGTAGGGAATCTATGTTAATTGCCAGAAACTCTCAAGTACCCTACGCAAGGTGTATTTAAATACTTGTTTGCTTTGCCATAGTCAACAGAATTATTGGCTAAGAGCTCAAAAACGGGATTGGTGTAATGAGATTTTTTTAATTAGTGCAGTCAGGATAGACTGAGTGGCCTCCTTCTATATGTCAATGACACCATCAAGGTAATATTCATTGACTTTTAATGACCTCAGGGATGTGAAATCATCCAAGGATTCTGTGGTCAAGTGTGGCTCTTTCCAGAAAAAGGTGCGAGTTCTCTTCACCAAAAGATTTCAGTAAACCTGATGAAGGGTCTAGGCCCAAAATGTCAGCTTTTGTGCTCCTGAGATGCTGCTTGGCCTGCTGTGTTCATCCAGCTTCACACTTTATTATCTTGATTTCAGTAAACCAATTAAGTTTCAGCAACAATCTGATGCCAATCCACAAATTACCAGAGTCACTCATCTTGTGCAGCAGTTGTTACAATGGTGGTGTAAGTAAATTCAGCACACATGAACCAAATTTCTGCCCATTGCACAGTTAAAGACTGACCAACTGCTGAGGGGTACATCTGCAGGTCTGTACT
Source organism: Stegostoma tigrinum (assembly GCF_030684315.1). NCBI lineage: Eukaryota > Metazoa > Chordata > Chondrichthyes > Orectolobiformes > Stegostomatidae > Stegostoma > Stegostoma tigrinum. The sequence goes on along the minus strand of NC_081373.1, from coordinate 35,729,007 downwards.
TTTCCACCATAAAGTACAGAAAATAAATACGAAGTGATAAGCTTGCTCAACACTTCACCACAACTTCACATGTATATAGGATCGATCATGCAAGATCTCAAAAGCAGATTCACACCAGCTAAATGCATCGAACTATTCCAGCTAAATTTAAAAAAAACAGAAATTTGGAAATGGGATTGGAATGTGATCAGGTGACATCACAGGATAAACCCAGCCACAATTTTCTGTGGTCTACCACCATTCATACATGTGCTGGCTAGGTGGATTGGCCATGTTAAATTGTCCATAGTGCCCAGGGATGTTTAGGTTAGGTGGGTTAAACATTAAGGTCCTGAATGCAATATAGGGATAATAATACTAATATTATTATTAACACAATAATATTGTTGTTATTATATCCCTACAGTGTGGGAACAGGCCATTCGGCCCAACAAATCCACACTGCTCCTCAAAGCCTCCAGGCCAGAATGGGTCTGGCTGGGATGCTGAGGAGCAATGTGGACTTGTTGGGCCAAATGGACCATTTCCACACTACAGGGATATAACAACAACAGCCCTATGTTGCATTCAAAACCTTAATACCAAGACAAACGTTTGTTCCTTTTTACTTTCTCCTGAAAATATTTTATCCTGGGAGGAAAGTTCCCAATTTTGCCAGCTAAAGCATTGTTATAAACTGGACTGAAACATTCTAACTAATGCCACTACTTCCCTGGCTTTTTTATTTCAAAAAAGAACTTTGCACATTTGAATGCAAATATCCCAACTCTAACCCACTCACATAGCTAATTATCTTTCACCAGTTTTAGGTCTGTCCTGACTTCTCAGCCACAGTCAATTCTGCACTCAACTGACTTTATTATTTTTAAAGAATTCTTTACAGGTGGAGTCACATAGATCCGCAACACAGAAAAAAGGCCTTTCGGCCCAGTGAGTCTGTACAAGTCAAAACGAACATAAGGGCTCCAATTCTAGAGATTCTTAAAATGTGGAGGGTTTTTGCCTTTACTACTCTTATAGGCAGTGAATTCCAAATTCCCAGCACACAGGCTGGGTTAAAAACATTTCCTGATGTCTTAGGTGGGGTGGGGTTGGGAGGAGAAGAGAGAGAGCGCGAGATCGAGAGCAACAAGTTTAGCTATGGTTGGACAGAATTGATAGTTTGATACAAATGACCTATATCCTTTGGTAGAAGCGGTACTGATACCCAGGAACAAATATTGAAAGTTTACAGGTGGCTTAGAGAAGTGAATTTTTTGTCACCCAGATGATGACAGAGATCTAGAATACAAAGCATGTCAGTTCGTGTTAGTGCCAAAAACAACCGTGATATTTAAAATATATTTGGATATACGTGGCATAACCTTGAAAACTTGTTATCAAGAACTAGAAAGTAGGATTAGGCTACCACAGACCAGATAGGGCAATTGGCCTCTCTCTGTAGTGCCAGCTTCTATAATTCCGTAAACATTGTTGATAATTTATCTGTTTTCTTATAGTGTTCTATAAAAATTATAGATTAATGCTTTGTTCCAAAAGATTCAATTTATCTCAGAAGAATTATCAGCAGAAACAGAAGGCTTATATTTCAATTTCTATGCCCTTTGTGTTACTTACTATACGTACTTTTTGATAGTTACATTGCAGAAAATTTGGCAGATTATTTGTGAAAATTACCTTTACAAATATAACATGTGGATATTCTTTGGACAGTTCAGTCATGACTTCATTCATTTGCAAACACTGATGAGCCCATGATGCCCAAAAATGAACCACGACCAATGACCTAAAGAGGGAATTTTTAAAATTAAACTTAAATTAGTTATTAGAAAGTCAAATCTTGACACTTTATTCATTTACAATATTTTGAAACCATACAAGTGCCCCTAGAGACTGAAGTCTGACCTTAGTGAATGAACTGGTTTTCTACCATCTTTACAGCTCAACAACCTTGAACATTTTATACAACCTTAATGACAAGCTTTACTGCCAGCTTTACCCTGGTCATTTTGACTTATTAAAGTCCAATTATACAATAAATCTCAATGTAGCTAGTAATTATAGTTATGTAATATGATCAGGATTATTAGCCAAGGTAAATATTCTGTGTTGATAGCTGTACCTTTGGATTTACCTTCAGGACTACAGAATTCTTATACTGTATTCCCACTCATTTAGTGTTCCATACCAGTTGACCTGCTTTAATCATTGCACAGAGGAAGCCAAAATCATTAACAGAAATGGGGCTATTTGTTGTTGACAGTCATTCCACAAGTTACTTAGATCATGACTGACCTGCATCTTAACTAGCTTTAGACAAACTGTTCCGTATCCCTGAGGGTCAATACTAAATATATCAATCTCAGCCTTTTGGAAGAAAGGCAAACAGCTCTGTAATTCTATTACAGTTTGTGCTCAGACGTTCATCCTGACACCTCACCCTAATAGCGCACTCTGAGGCAAGGTTAAACTCCCATGTTCAGGACTCATCCAGCAGAAAACTGTTTCTCTTTACCTCCCCTTCCTTATCTTGGAATCATTTTAAGCACTTCAATTAGATCAATCTTATTCAATCAACATTTGAGGAAATAAGTGATCTGTGGACTCTAGCTTCAATGTAAATTTTTAGCCTAACTAAACGTTCTGATGAATCTGCAACAACCACAGGATCCTATTAAGACAATAAATAAATATTCCGAGATTCATTCAGCTACGGGCAGTGTATCACTTCAGGTATGGCATATGAGCTGTATATAACTGTAGTACCCTTTTCATTCCAAACTACCCAAAAGAAAATTAATATGCCGTAGGCCTTTTAAATTTATTTTTATGTATTCATGCTTTTAGAAATTATCTGCAGTGTTCCAGGGTGGTGGTTTTGTGGGGCAGTGGTTAGCATCCTTATTGAGAAACCCAGAGCTCAAATCCTACTCCAACATTTGATGGCCATAGAAGGCACGTATACAACAGGGACAAACAGATTTACTATCAACCTGTAAATCATTCCAATATGCCTGTGACAGGCAGTAGAGGTGGGAAAGTGGTCCAGTCAGTCACACTTAATTTTGAGTGGCATCCCTCAAGCCACATCCTCTGAAGATACGATGACCTGTTCCAGAGGAATAAAAACAAATAGAAACAGATGACAGCACATGTTTTATCTACCTCATGCTCTACTTGGCGTGGTAAAACACGAAAACAATGAATCAAGGCAAGCTGTGCTAGATAGGGGACAACTGAACCCAGAAGATAGAGGGGAAATGAGAATAGCAGAATTGAGGGGGACAAGATTGGAACAGAGGGGTAAACAATTAATTTGATTGTGGCTTCCACTTCAAGACAAGATCAAGTTACTAAAGCACATAATTAAACCAGAACTGTAAAACGTTGTACAGTCGTCAGTGTTGGGGAAAGACAAGGTTGCAAGGATTGGAATTTTTAAAAATTGGGTAAAGTGGAGAGACGAGAGCCTATCTCAGGGGAAACTGCGATGAACAGGATTTCGTTTGGGATTGGATACAGGCAAGAGTTTTGGATGAGCTGGATTTTAGAAGCAAGTATGGGACTGGACAGGAATACTGAAACCGTTGAGTCTGATGGTGACAAAAGCCTAGGTAAAGTTTCAGCAGAAAGTGGGCTGAGATACAGACAGTTTAAGTGATGCTACAGACATGAAAATGGATGGTCATTGTGACTGAAATGGGGTCAGCTGCTTAGCTCAAGAGGTAATAGGCTACTGGGGTTGCAACTAAATCTGGTTCAGCCTGAGGCAGTAGCCAGGAGGGGCTGAAATCAGTAACATGATTACAAAGACCACGACAACAATTAAAGGCCGGAATTTCTCAACGCCTAACTGTACGCAATTGCAGCACAGTACTAAAGAATGGTAAGATCTCTCTTTCATTTTAGAACAGGAGTTATCAAAATATTTGATAAGTAAAACTTCACTTTCAGCTTTTCACCTTGTTAACTTAATTTTATCAACATTGTAATTCATGCTGTTTAGAACTTTCAACTAGAATCTCCTGGAGCTAGAATTAAGCCAGCACCGATTGTCATACTGACCACCGACACATTCACATAAAGTTGAACTTATGCTGGCACCGAGACCAAGAAAAACTTAGAGACAGCCTATAGAAACTGAGTCAGCAATCTGCAAACCTCATTGTGCAGAGATAGACCATGCTGGAACACCTTTTTCAGACTGAAATCTGGGAACACAACGGTGCAGTACAGGGTACTTCCATTGAGATCAGACATAGCATCAAACGTGTCCCTGTTCTTCTCGATGATCTCGTGGCAACAAAATCATGTTTATACGACTCAGCTGGCCAGCCAAAAGAAAAAAGATAGCCAACATCAGCCATGCAGCATGGTTAAAAAGATAAACCATGGATCATACTTATGGAAAACATTGACCAGTTGCCCATGCTAAGCATATCAGAAACTACTGTGATGCACTAACATCTGTGAATCAAGGTGTCAAATCAAAAGTTCTGAGGAGCAGCAACGTCAGGATAGTACACACTAGCAAGTCAACGCTGGGTCTCTGGTCAGAGTACACTGAAATACCCTTCAATGTCAACTGCACAATATAGAGTAGTGCCATCAATAACAGCCTGTCAAGACAGAACTAGATGAAAGGTTCTTGCGAAGATTTGTAGCTTGGGTTCTGCGTGAGGTTGATTTGCTCACTGAGCTGGCTGGTTGTAGTTCTGATGTCTTGTCACCATGCTTGGTAACATCATCAGTGCTGTCTCCAATGAAGTGATGTTGTTCTACTCTGCTTAGTATTTATATGATCTGGTCTGTTGAGGTATTTTATGAAATTTCCGGTTGTTTTGTGCAAGGGTTTGTATGTAGGGTCTAATTCTACATGTTTATTGATTGCATTACAGGTGGAGAACCTGGCCTCTAGGAATTGCTGTGTGTGTCTACAGTTGGCTTGGGTTAGGATAGTCACATCATCCCATCTAAATTGATGGCCTTTGTTGTCTGAGTGTACTGAAATGAGGGAAAGTTTGTTGTGTCACTTTGCTGCTAGCTGGTGTTTGTGTATCCAGATGGCTAGCTTCCTTCCTGTCTGACCGATGTAATGCATTGGCAGTCTTTGCACGATATCTTGTACACTACATTAGTGGTGCATGTCATGGTATGGGGTCTTTGGTGCTTGTAAGTGTTCATTATAGTGTGACTATAATGACACTTTTGCTTGTTCATATGATGGTGGATATGATGGTGAATAACCTCAGGGCCAGCACATGCTCCACCTTAAGCCATTGTGATTTGAAAGGGAGTTGAGGTCACTGTTCTGATTTATCAGTATTGATTTTCATGAAACTGCTTCACTCTGGTCAGAGTGTTTGTGCACTATTCTGATTCCTAGTGGTCACAGGAGTTTCACCGTCAGTTCCGATATGTTCTTGATACGCTGTAGTATGGCCAGTGTGTCCTCTTGGTATTGACAACCAATCCACCTAATTCGCACATCTTTGGACTGTGGGAGGAAACCCCGCAGTCGTGGGGAGAATGTGCAAATTTGCCACAGACAGAAGCTTGAGCGTAGACAGTGACTGTCAGATTCAGCCACAGTGGGTGGTACCCTGGTGCTGTGAGGCAGAAATGCTAAACACTGCACCGCCATGCTGCCTCATGCCAAAGAAAACCTCCCAGAGAGCTACTGCAGTATTTTCAGTACCACAGATATGGTAGTCTCACTCAGACGAGTACAAGAAAAGTGTCAAGAGCAAGACAAAGGCCGGCACATCACTTTTGTAGACCTCACCAAGGTCTCTGATGTGTGAGCAGAATTGGAATTTGAAAAAAACTGTGATAAACTTGGGATACTTACCTAGGTTCCTAGCTAAAGTGAAGCAGTTTCATGAAAATCAATACTGATAAATCAGAACAGTGACCTCAACTCCCTTTCAAATCACAATGGCTTAAGGTGGAGCATGTGCTGGCCCTGAGGTTATTCACCATCATATCCACCATCATATGAACAAGCAAAAGAAGAGCTGAAGGCAGAGGTTTCATTTCACTCATCTTCAGACTCACACAAAGACCCTGGGGAAAAAAAATTCATTAACTTCTTTTTGCCAATAAACTGTGCTCTCCTGGTCCAATGTCTGTGCTGCATGCATAACACCACATTCTTCAAAGCTGGCACAAGTCTTCAGACTTAAAGTCCATTTAAAGAAAACTAGAGTCCAGAATAAGCCTGCACCCCAAGAAGAATATAGACCAAGCACTGGAACAGAGGGAACCAAGCAGAATGTTGTCAAACAGTTCACCAACTTGGAAGTGTTATCCTAGATAACAAAGTGTGGAGCTGGATGAACACAGCAGGCCAAGCAGCATTCTAGGAGCTCAAAAGGTGACGTTTCGGGCCAGATCCTTCTTCAGAAAAGCTCAGCAGGTTTTCCGTGCAGCACCACATGGTTCCACATGTTTTCTAGAACATTTTCACCAGGGCTGCCTCCAAAGCATCCTCAAAATCCTCTGGTAGGAGTGCATCACAAACACTGAAGTTCTAGAAATAGCCAACATCACCGGCATCTTGATGACAACTGATCAAGATCATGCTGCATGGAAAACTGACCACCATTAATCAAAATAGTGGAGGTTTGTGGCAAACATTTCAGGGACACCCTGAGAAGTTTTTCTGCATTCACCTATCACCATCCCACCTACCTTACCCTTCCACATCGACCATCGTGAGTGGGAAGCTCAGATCACAGGATACGATGCCTAGAGATGCCAAATCAGGTGTACTATAAACACTGAGATTAAGTGAATAACCAGTATGAACAAGAAAGATAAGGCAGCGGGGTCCAATTCTCCCCAGTAGCAACTACATCTTCACTTCCACCCACTGTGGCTGAATCTGACAGTCACAAAGATCTCACTAATCACTAGTAGCCTGCAAACAATTTCAACCATCCTAAGATCTGCAAAGAAATGCTAAGAGGACTCTAATGAACTTACAATTTAGGGGCATCTGGATGTAAGTATAACATTGCAAATGTTCTTCCTCTTCTATGCACCTTCATTTTGTTGATAAAGAAGTTTATAGTTTCTCTACATCCCATGATTTTCACCATATAACCCTGTTCAGTTTCTGGACTGATCAACAAATTTTGAAGTATATATTCTGCTTGCCACAGATTGATAAGAAAATCCAGCTGATTATTATAATAGTTGTTCATGCAATCTGTGCATAAATGAATTTCATTTTTAATAGTATTAATTTGCTCAGTGCATACTGTTTACAAATTAACTAGATTAATACTTTATGAGCAGTTTGGCTGCAGGTGACAGAACAAGCCAACAGTCTCTAAAACATGCCACTGATGTTAAGTTTATAAAGAATAAGCAAAGCCAGAAGAAACAAAAAACACTGTATTGCAGAAGCTCACATTAGCAAATTATGCACAACTTGTTTTCGGTAATTTTGTCATACCAGGTCTTGAACTTGAACTTGTTCTTTCTAGGATTGTAAAACTGTTAGCTTTCCTCTCCAGCGATAGTAAGAACTGCAGATGCTGGAGTCAGGGATTACAGTGTGGAAGTGGAGGAACACAGCAGGCCAGGCAACATCAGAGGAGCAGGCAAGTTGATGTTTCAGTTGGGACCCTTCTTCAGAAACAGGGGTGGGGAAGGGAGCTCAGAAATAGAGAGAGGAGGAGTGGGGCTGGGTAAGGTAGGTGGGATGGTGATAGGTGAATGCAGGCAGAGTGTGGTTTGGATTGGGCAGTGAGGTAGGAGGGGTGGACAGGTGGAAGCGAAGATGGACAGGTTGTGTCAGGTAAAGGAAGCGAGGTTGAGAGGGAGGGTTGGTCATGGGATGAGGCCAGGGGCAAAGAGATTTTGAAACTGGTGAAATCCACATTTAGGCCATTGGGCTACAGGCTCTTGAGGTGCTGCTCCTCCAGTTTGTGGGTGGCATCACTGTGACCAAGCGGTGGCTTGGAGACCATATTGTAGCGCAGAGCTCTGTTTGTGACAAACGACAACACCTTCTGGTCACCAACTATTTTAACTCCCTCTCCCCCTCTCTGGGTGATACGTCCATCCTGGGCCCCCTCCAGTGTCACAAACCCACAAACTGGAGAAGCCTACAGCCTAAATAAGGATTTACCAGTTTTAAAACATCCCCACCACTGGCCTCATTTCGTGTCCAACGTTCCCTCTCATCCCCAAGGCCTTGACCTGGCACAACCTGTCCATCTTCTTGCCTTCCTATCCACCGCTCCCACCTGACTGACCAATCCCCACCACTCCCTACATGCATTCACCTATCACCATTCCACCTACCATCCCCAACCCTATCCCTCCTCAATCTATATTTCTGAGCTCCCATCTTCCGCTCCGTTTCTGAAGAACGGTCTCAACCCGAGACGTCACGTTTCTTGCTTCTGACGCAGCCTGGCCTGCTGTGTTCCTCCAGCTCCACACTGTATCATCCCAGCTTTTGTCTCCATTCATCTTCCCTCCCAAAATTCGTAAATATAAACTTAGCAGCATCTAATCATTGTTTCTCTTGTTATTTGGGAATGACAAGAATCAGGACCACTAATACTCCTACACAGAATAAATCACGACAAGTGAATGATACAGCAGCCCGTTTCCTCATCGCAATGTCTGCGTAAATACCCCTTGACTGGAGATAACACCCACATAAACAATTCACCTAGTCAAACGTGTTCGGATGGAGGCAAAGGTGGTTGGAAGTTACTGCCAGTTTCTTTACGACTCACGTTTTCAAAAAAAAAGTTCATGGTTAATTATACCGAATCGTCTCTTTTCGATTCGCACAATCCCTCTTCCCCAAGCCCAACCCCCGTCAGCAACAACGCCAGGAGAACAGCTTCGTGTGTCTGAGGTTCACCGCCCGACTCTCCACCAGTGCCTTTCCACCGCTCCATGGGCGGATCCCGCACTGAAAACCCGCCGGGCTTCCTTCAGCCCGAAAACTCTACGGGAAAGGCTGAAGGAAGCAGCTCCTTGGGCCTCAGCAATGTGCCCACACACCGGCCTTTCCATCCCCGGGGGGGTGTGGGGAAAGGAGGCCGCTTCCATCAGCCCGGGGAACTGGTGTACACGTTTTTCGGGAAATCTCCAAACGTCACCCCCACGGCCCCGAACCTACCTCTTAGCTTTTTCCAGCACCTCCTGGAACTGGGTCGCACTCTCAACGGCCGCCGCCGCCATGATGAGCAGACCACACTAGTGGCACATCGAATGATCCGAGTGATGATGGATTGATCAGTGCCCGCCCCCTTTGCCTTTTACAGGCATGTCCCAGCTTCAGTCTGTCAAGAAGCAGCATTGCCAAGACTTTTTCACAATGTATGACACATACAACCTTTCAGTTCCTTTTTTGTTCGTTTGAGGGTGTGCAGTGCAACACATTTACGCTTCCTTACTAAGGTTGACTCATTAAAGAAATTTATGGATTTTTTTAAAGAGATTCATTGATTTATTCAAAGGACCGTTAATATCATGAGCTCAGTATTTATCAGCTTTGATTTCAGCACATGGGTAATACCAATTCGAAACCTTGCCATTCGAGTTTAAAATTTCCCCAGTTACTTTGGAAAAAAGTAGTGAGCTGAGTTGTAACCAGTGAACCCAATGGTGTAGTTTAAATGGAAGACCCCTGAGAAGAACATAAAAATATTAAAAATCTTATATCCTCAATCTTCACCATGTTATCAGAATAACTATGAAAAAGGTAATCATGTGGAATAGTTTGGAGATTTAAAGGGTGATACAGCTATACGTTTTGTGCAATGAATAACTGGAGCTGAATGATTGTGCAAACTGAAAGAACTGTGGAAGCTGTAAATCAGGAAAAAAGACAGAAGTTGCTGGAAAAGCTCATCAGGTCTGCAGAGCTGATGGTAGCTAGGAAACTGTTGGCTTATATGTAGAAGATAGGGTAGGGGAGAGGGGTAGGGAGGAAATGATAGGTGGGAATAGAACCCAGAGAGAAGAACTGTTGGACAAAGGAGTTGATAATGAACAAAAACAGAAGTTGCTGGAAAAGCTTAGCAGGTCTGGCAGCATCTGTGGAGAAAAAAAATCAGTTTACATTTCAGATCTGGTGACCCTTCCTCAGAACAGTTGATAACGATCTGGCTAGGAGAGTGAATACCTGCTGATGGAGACTGTAAGTCACAAACAATATGTAGTGTGTAGTGGCAGGCTATGTAAATCCCGATAGTGTGGAGGTAGGCCATCAAGTCCACGGTGAACTTCTGAGAAGCAACCCACCCTAGACACAGTGGGCAATTTAGCATAGGCAATCCACCTAAGCTGTGCATTTTTGGACTGCAGGAGGAAACTAGAGCACCTGGAGAAAACCCACACAAACATGGGGAGAATGTACAAACTCCACACACACTGTCACCCGAGGGTGGAATTGAACGCAGGTCAATGGCATGGTGAGGCAACAGTCCTAACCACTGAGCCACCATGCCACCGTAAAGATGATAACAAGGTAGACAAACAAGAAGCTAGAAGAACATAGCAGCCAGGCAGCATTTAGAGGAAAAGAGCAGTCAGCATTTCAGGTATTAGTGATAATGGGAACTGCAGATGCTGGAGAATCCAAGATAATGAAATGTGAGGCTGGATGAACACAGCAGGCCCAGCAGCATCTCAGGAGCACAAAATCCGATGAAGGGTCTAGGCCCGAAACGTCAGCTTTTGTGCTCCTGAGATGCTGCTGGGCCTGCTGTGTTCATCCAGCCTCACATTTCATTATCTAGCATTTCAGGTATTGTTGGCCAGTAAACAGGGTGGTGTGTTAAAGTGGAGTTCTAGTGAAGCTCAGTGCAAACCGAAAGAACAGCAATCTCATTTTCAGAGATAGTAGGAAATGCAGACGCTGGAGAAGCTGAGATAACAAGATGTAGAGCTGGATGAACACAGCAGGCCAAGCAGCATCAGAGCAGCAGGAAGGCTGATGTTTCAGGCCTAGACCCTTCTTCAGAAGTGGGGGAGGGGAAGGGGGTACTGAAATAAATCGGGAGAGAGGGGGAGGCGGATAGAAGATGGATAGAGGGGAAGATAAGTGGAGAGGAAACAGACAGGTCAACAAGGTGGGGATGGAGCCAGAAAAGGAGAGTGTGGGCAGGGAGGGAAAAGATAGGTCAGTCCAGAGAGGACTGACAGGTCAAGGGGGCAGGATGAGTTTAGTGGGTAGGAGTGGGGGTGGGACTTGAGGTGGCAGACAGGGATAGGTGGGAGGAAGGACAGGCTAGGGAGGCGGGGCGAGCTGGGCTGATTTTGGTATGCGGTAGGGGGAGGGGAGAGTTTGAAGCTTGTGAAGTCCACATTGATACCATTGGTCTGCAGGGTTCCCAAGAGAAATATGAGTTCTTGTTCCTGAAACCATCGGGTAGCATCGTTGTGGCACTTCAGGAGGCCCAGGATGGACATGTTTTCTGAGGAATGGGAGTTGGTGTTGAAATGGTTCACGGCTGGGAGGTGCAGTTGTTTAGTGCGAACCGAGCGTAGGTGTTCTGCAAAGTAGTCCTTAAGCCGCCGCTTGGTTTCCCTGACATAGAGGCGGCCATGACGGTAACAGCAGATGCAGTATATCACCTTAGCAGATGTGCAGGTGAACATCTGTTTGATGTGGAATGTCTTCTTGGGGCCTGGGATGGGAGTGAGGAGGGAGGTGTAGGGGTAGGTGTAGCACTTCCTACAGTTGCAGGGAAAAGTGTTGGGTGTGGCGGGGCTGGAGGGGAGTGTGGAATGGACAAGGGAGTCATGGAGAGAGTGGTCCCTCCAGAAAGCAGATAAGGGTGCGGTTCAAAGCTTCACAAGCATCAAAATGTCCCCTCCCCCTACTGCATCCCAAAACCAGCCCAGCTCATCCCCGCCTCCCTAACATGTCCTTCCTCCCACCTATCCTCTCCTCCCATCTCAAGCGCCACCCCCATCTCCTACCTACTAACCTCATCCCCCCACCCTCGACCTGTCCATCTTCCTGGACTGACCTATCTCGTCTCTACCTCCCCACCTACACTCTCCTTTACTGACTCCATCCCCACCTCTTTGACCTGTCTGTCTCCTCTCCACCTATCTTCTCCTCTATCCATCTTCGATCCGCCTCCCCCTCTCTCCCTATTTATTTGAGAATACCCTTCCCCTCCCCCATTTCTGAAGAAGGGTCTAGGCCTGAAACGTCAGCTTTCCTGTTCCTCTGATGCTGCTTGGCCTGCTGTGTTCATCCAGCTCTACACCTTGTAACCTCATTTTCACCTCTTTTAAACTATCAGTTCTGAGGAAGGGTCACTGGAATTAAAATGATAACTCTGATTTTTCTTCATGCAAGTCTACTTTTTGTGTTTATGTTGTATCTGTTTCCTGTCTCCATCATTGTAAAGCTTACTTGGAAATTGTCTTTCTTTTCCCAAGACTGGGGGCATATTGAAAATACAGATGTATATTTACAGACTATGTGAGATAAGCTGGAAGAGGTCAAATTATTTGGACACTTTCTGAACTGAAAAGCATCATTGATCTTTTGTAATTTCATTCAGCAGGACTTGAGTTGTAAGCCACAGCTAATTATTGAAGTCAAATTCAATGTGTTCTGTAAATCATCTCCTCCTTTCACCTGAAATCAAATAATTGTGGAGAAACAGATAAGCATCAATTTCAGGATGAGAAAGTGTTTATCACTGTGATTACTGTTAGAAATTACTTGAAGAGAGGATATTAATGATTGCCGAGCAACCTTCCCTGATCTGAGAACTATGTTTTGCATGACCCTGAAGTCAATGAGTAAAGAAGTCACCCCCCAGGAAGCTGTAGTCTCTCTCCTGAAGTCCTGCTTTCAGAAGACTTCTCTGGGAATTTGATGGTTTTGGACACTAATTCTGTCCTGGACTGAAATTCTCAGCAAGATGAGTTCAAGTGGAATGGGAATCCAAGCTGGACAAAATTGGTAGGATATTTTAATGAATGTGAGATGCTGTTGCTTTTTTATCCTTTTGTTTTCAGACTTTTGACCAGAGGAGTGTTATATATATCCCATTTTGCCTTAAACCCATCTTCTCTGCAGAGACATTTTTTGTGCTGTTTGTATGTTGAGAAAGAGGATATGGTTTTAATTCCACATCATAGTTTAGGTATTGATCAGTTGTTGCTACTTCTTTTAAGTTTTGTTCACTATAAACAGGTTATTTTGAGCTCATTATAGACTGGTCAATGCAATGACTCCACAGAGTTCGCTATCCTGTCACCAAGTCACCTTTTATTTGCACATGGACAATTTTTGTGACTGAGTTAGCTCAGAACGAAGAGAACCTCTGACATTCCTTTTTATATTTGTCGGTCAGGGCTCCTTGATTGGGACAGCCCCAATCAGGAAACTCACATGTATTCTATTATGTCCACCTGGCTGACATCTTTACAATCACTACCATAAAACCATAGGACATAGGAGCAGAAATTAGGCCATTCGGCCCGCAGAGTTTGCTCTGCCATTCAATCATAGCTGACAAGTTCCTCAACCCCATTCTCCTGCTTTCTCCCCATAACCCTTGATCCTGTTGCTAATCAAGAACCTATCTATTGACACTACAGTATTCATTTTGTTCTGTTATTTGATAGTCAGTCTGCTCCCTCTGTGACAGTTGTAACTGGAGAAAAGTTTGGGGTTGACAGTTAGTATTTATCTGATGGATAAATAACTCTCTCAGGGTAAAGCAGGTCCAGTTCAAGAACTGAATGAAAAATGGGTGTCACTGTCTTTTCGCTGTTTTAATATGTCTAGAAAATGAGACATACTGTTACATTAGGAAGGTAAACTGACGTCAGTCAGTACGATGTCCAACCTTTAACTATTGGTTGTCCAGCACATTACAACGAATGTGGGTATTGCTTGGTTAGAAAATCTAGGACCTGTACACAGGGTGAGAGGCTTTGAGAGAGTTGGGAGACATGGCGTGTGAACAGCAGAAAAGGTGCAATTTAGAGTATTTAGTGCTGTGAGTTTCAATTATTCTGATTATTTACTCGAATACAACTTATAGGTTTGGTTCTGGAACATTGTGAATCACCAACGTCCGACACCAAAGGCCCATGTCAAGTTTGAATTTGCACGTGGCTCGATTAGAGCCGAGGTGGACCGAGAGCCCGAGCGCTGTCCCGAACCAGGAGCCGCGAGTCCGAGCGGGTTCGAGCGCTGTCCCGAACATGGAGCCGAGTAAACGAGAGGGTCCGAGCGCTGTCCTGAACATGGAGCCGTGTACCCGAGCGGGTCCGAGCGCTGTCCCGAGCCTGGAGCCGAGTACCCGAGCGGGTTCGAGCGGTGACCCGAACCTGGAGCCGAGTACCCGAGCGGGTTCGAGCGGTGACCCGAACCTGGAGCCGAGTACCCGAGCGGTGTCCCGAACCTGGAGCCGAGTACCCGAAGAAAGGCAAGCACGTCCCGGAGCTGAGAGGCCGCAGTGTTTGTCCTTGTGAATGAGAGAGAGTTGTTGTTTCTGGTTGGGGTTATGTCTCTGTTTATGGATTACATGGTTACGCTGCAAAAGCGCCGCCTGAGCCAGGAAGCGCCTGTGTGGGAACAAGCGGATAATGTGAGTGTGTAACAATATCCCCCCTCCCCGCCCACTTCACCGGGACACTGTAGGGAATAAAGTTAGAGCCAAAAGCAGAGGCGCCAGTGGAAAGGAAGCGTATTGAGGGAAGGTCCCGTGCAAATATGTGTTTTATTTGCAAGTAATTGAGCTGGCGGAGTTTTGGGTTGTGGTTATTAACTTTAGATTAATTGCACAGAATACAGTCCTTTAACTCGACTGGGATATCTGTGAACTATACTCTGAACACTGACCTCAAAAACTTTGTGGCGTACGAATGGATTACCGCATCCCGAAGGTCGTATTTATCGATCGTGTCATAAAACCCAGGAGGAAGTAAAGAACAGCGACATTAATGCGAGTTGAGGGAAACTTTACAGTGAGTTTTGAATGTGGGTGGTGGAGAGAAGTTCAGGGATAGAGTTGAAGGGATCCAGGTAACTGAAAGTTTTGGCATCAATGACTGAAGAAATTTCGACAATATTGAAGTGGGAGACCACGCCGGAAGTGGCACCAAGTACATACACTTGAACGTCGTAGGCTTCTACAAAGTACTCAACTCGGGAACCTGACTGAGATTTTGGGATGTTTCAAGGGTTGGTCCCCTACCAAAACCTAATCTAGCCTTCTACTTTAAACTGGAAATTTGTTGAAAAGAGAGCCATATCGCCAAATCAAAACCTCAGATGCTATTTTGCAATTGAACTGTCCTGTGTGTGCAAATCGTTGCATATTCTTGCTGTGACAACCAGCCGTGTTCTGTGCAAGTGAAAAGTTCAAACCTTCGTTGTGTTTTCTTTTAATTACCGAGGAGTTTGAGGAGCCTGCAGTTTCTTGTTTTCCCCATGGCAGTGCCTCAGAGTGGACTTTCAGTCAAACCGTACTTTTTTGGGGGGTAGAGAAAGTAGGAACTGCCCATGCTGGAGAACCTGAGATAACCAGGAGTAGAGGAGAGAGATAATGGGAACTGCAGATGCTGGAGAATTCCAAGATAATCAAATGTGAGGCTGGATGAACACAGCAGGCCAAGCAGCATCTCAGGAGCACAAAAGCTGACGTTTCGGGCCTAGACCCTTCATCAGAGAGGGGGATGGGGAGAGGGAGCTGGAATAAATAGGGGAGAGGGGGAGGCGGACCGAAGATGGAGAGTAAAGAAGATAGGTGGAGAGGTAGGGAGGGGATAGGTCAGTCCAGGGAAGACGGACAGGCCAAGGAGGTGGGATGAGGTTAGTAGGTAGCTGGGGGTGCGGCTTGGTGTGGGAGGAAGGGATGGGTGAGAGGAAGAACCGGTTAGGGAGGCAGAGACAGGTTGGACTGGTTTTGGGATGCAGTGGGTGGGGGGGGAAGAGCTGGGCTGGTTGTGTGGTGCAGTGGGGGGAGGGGACGAACTAGGTTGGTTGAGGGATGCAGTAGGGGAAGGGGAGATTTTGAAACTGGTGAAGTCCACATTGATACCATATGGCTGCAGGGTTCCCAGGCGGAATATGAGTTGCTGTTCCTGCAACCTTCGGGTGGCATCATTGTGGCAGTACAGGAGGCAGAGCTGGATGAACACAGCAGACCAAGCAGCATCAGAGGAGCAGGAAAGCTGACTTGTCGGGTCTGGACCCTTCTTCAGAAGTGTCTACTTTCCAGCTCTTCTGATGCTGCTTGGCCCGCTGTGTTCATTCAGCTCTACATCTTATTATCTCAGTACTTTTTTCTCCTGTTGTGACAGATTGAAATGTGTTTGTCCTGATGAGTCCACGATGAAAAGCATTGGTAGCACCTGTTTTTCAGGACTTTGAAATTTATTATTATAAATACAGTAATGCACAGTTTTTTTAAATAATGCACTTTTCGAGTATAGCTTCTACAGAGTACATAGCTCAGGAATTTGGAAAGTGAGAGGTTTCACTTGAGCTGCGCTGGATGGCCATGCGTAAAATTAGATTTGCAGATCGGGCTTTGAACTAAATAATGAGGGACGGGTTCAGGTGTGTGTTCGCTTAGATGGTTAAAGAGAAAGGAGAAGGCAACACTGAAGGGCACTGATTATGGATCGTGATAACCAGGGTGTGACACTTAAGGAACTGACATAATGTTAAGCATTTCAACAGTTACAGTTGAGCCAATTCTTCTATTTTGTCTGTATTTTAACTGTAGTGTAAAAATAATGTGTTTTGCTTAGAGTAGTTTGACTAAGCGAAATGCATCTGGAATGCAACACCTTATGCTTACCTTTAAAATAAGAAAAATTTAGGGTCTAGACTATCTTCTTAATATATGTTGAAGGGGTTTGATCTGACCCATAACAATACGCACTATCAGGAAAGGATAGATTGGGGCTCAAGAGGAAGAATAATACTGGTATAGACTGGCTGGGTAAAATGGGTTGTTTCTATGTCATAAATCCTGCACAATCCCTTTTAACTGGATCAAGTATCAAAGAAATTTTTAATAGGGAACATTTTATCATAGTATCATAATGTTTAGGGTTATTTAATGGAAGGAACAATCTAAAGTAAAAATGTTTAATTGGAGGACAGCTAATTTAAATTGGATGTGAATAAATGTCAAAAATTGTCAGACAGACAGTCAAAGAAATGACAAGAGTTGACTTTAAAGAGGAAATAATTAAGGCACAGTTGAGTACATTCTCTCAAAGTTGGGGCAACCAAAGCTCGGACTTCATGTAAGAAAGAGATGATGTAAGATAAAGCATTTAAGTACTATAATTATGTCTGGTCTCTTGTGTGTCTACTTACTTTGGATGTAGTCCAGTGAAGGTTCACCTAGCATTATACCTCTGGTGAAGGGATTTAAAGATTTTGGGGTTCTTTTCAACTTTAATCATAATGCTTAGGTCAATTACAAATTATAGACTGAGTTTAAGAGAGCCAATTTAAAGATTACAAGGGTATTTCAGGTCCAGGTATGTTTCCACAAACGTCATGACTTCTATGAAATATATTTTAGTAAGTACAACAGAAGAGTCGATCAGCTTCACAATTCCAGCTTATGACTTTTGGTTGACTGAAACCTGCCTTTTGCTTTGTTCTGTTGACCTGAGTTCTGCTTTTGTCTCCAGACTTCTTTCAGAATGAACTACGAGCAGTCATTGTGTATTAATCCTTGCCAGCCCCTACCTCTTATCTACGATCAGAGAATCCTGAACTCTGTCTTACCAAAGTGTGAATAGCACATGATCAATCCCAGATTGGGCAGTGTGTGTTGAATTCTTGAAGGATTTCTTCAACAGTGATGTCTTCTTACTGCTATCCCTTCTTGTTGTCTCCTGACAGGTTCCTTGCCATATCAGTTACTTGTAGGATCATCCCTTTTGTGAAGCTTGTTTCGCTTAGAGATCTATGAAGTTAGGAAGCTATTGGGGTAATTTTGCATCGACAAAATAAATTCTGTTTCAACGTACATAGTGTTACACCCTTGTGATTAACAGCATCTCAAATGACCCAACTGATACATCCTAAGTAGTCTGGAAAATTCCAAAGCCTATCATATGGTTTGGATCAAAGAACCATTGGTAACTCAACAATAACTGATATTTGATGCAAGTTAATTAATATCAATTTGAAAATACCAGAATAGCTTATTGTGCTCTCCACAATTAACATGAGTAAGAATCACAACTTTGTTCATATATTGAAGCAATGATAAAGTTGCAATAGTCACCAGTTGACTGTGGGACTGCGCTCTTATCAAAGAGAGATGACTTGGGAGGTATCAGGTTGAAAAGGAGCATTTTTCAGGATAACCTCAGCCAGTCTCCGAATTGAACCCATGCTATTGGTGTCATTTGGAACCAGTTATCCAGCCAGCATGGTTAGTTGACCCACTATATTGAAGTATGTTAACAGTGAGATTACCAAGTACCAATATGAGACATAGAAAAATCTTGGTTACTAGAACATTCAAGATGACAGCTTAGAGCCATCTACACATCCACAAATGATTTCATGGTACTCTACTTGCCTCAATCCGGCTGCCGGTATGAATTTTTGGTGCTCTAGCTTCAAATGGAGTGAAACTGTCACTTTAGACTGGTTTAGGTGTAACACTTTATAGGTACACAGACTTGCAGTTGTGCTGTTTTTCCATGACAGCCATCCCTTTCCAATTAAAAGTGCAACTGACACAGATATTAACGCTGTTGCCTCAGTGATTTTCTTGCCCCCTTTAATCTGAGGAGTAGAGAGTGAACGTGTGTTGTCTTCAACCACTTTTTGGTAGGGCCCTATTTTAAATTGCTCTGATAGCGACCTACAGCTTTGTTACAGCTGCAAAGCCCCTCAGTAAAGGCTGAATGGTAAAAGCATTTTGGTCACACAATGGTTACAGGAAGAAAACCTATAAGAGATGAGTTTGAGGACTGTGTCCGGGAGTCAGTGTAATTGATAGCTGGATTAATGTTTTGGGCTGAGGAAACAATTCTTGTTCTCACTTCTGTGATTTTGTGCATATGAACATGCTGCACCACCTAGTGGTGGCATGGGCCACAAACACACAGCTTTGTAAAAAAACATAAAGCTCAAAATAGTCATTCCAACCAATACAAATAAGCCTATTCCATACTTCCAGTTACAAAACTAAACCAATTTAAAATCATAACTCTGCCCCCCTTCAGTAAATATTTGTTTAACCTCAAAGCATTTTCTCATTTATTAGTCTGAGTTTACATTAGCCTGGGTCATATTTGTTTATTTTAACATTAAACTGTTGACACTTTCCACTCTACGCATACAAAATTATTTGCACAAGAATTGGAGCAGTGTGATATCACAGTATTTTACAGACCACAATTGAACAAAATATAATTTACTTGCCTCACTTATTGGATCAGATCAAAATTATTAGTTATTGAAAAAAATCTCAGTGCTACAGGATTGTTTGTGAAGCAAGTTTGAGCAAGTTAGGCCTACGCTTTTTGAGTTTGAAAGAATGTAAGGTAATCTTTTTGAGCACTCTGAGGGAGCTTGGCAGGGTAGATGCTGAGAGGATGTTTGTGTTGCAGTAATTGTAAACATATATCTTTAAAGATATATAGAACTTAACAAGCATGAAGAATTCTACACGGAGACTTTAAAAGTGGAATTGCAACAAATGAATTATTTCTAGACATAGCACAACTCTTATAATTACATCTCAACTTCTTGCATTATCAACAGCATTTCAATCTGTAAATGATTTAGAACTCAAAAAACAAATTTTAAAATTTGCTTGTTGGTACTTCTAACGTAATTGAACTTTGAAAAATTGGAATAATTCTTCTGAACATCTTTTTTACCATTGTATTGATCAACTTCGGACAGATGCTGCACATTCATTGCAGATTAGATAAAAGTTAGGCCTTTCTCAACAGCAAATTATTATTCTGTACTATATGTAAATAATTCTTATAATTACTATGAGCTTCGCTTTGTATATCACATATTACAAAATCACATTTCTCTTCTCCTTCTTTATGGATATCTTGTACTTTGAGTTAAAATAGTGGAAATGCAGAGGAATCTCACACCCACTGTTGTAATAAGTTGTTAAGAAGTTGCACGAGGGTTTTTTTGTCTTTGTTATTCTCCCATCTCTCTTTCCCCATCCCCCAAAATCAGAGTTATTTCCTGAAGACTTCATCTGCATTTGGTGACCCTGTTCTCTGACCAAATATTCTATTTTGGGAAATGGCATGAAAATCAGTGCTGTACTTGTGAGGTGGGGGATGGAGGGAGTAAATCTTTAATATGCTGAAGAGATTTCAAACTATTTAAATGCTGAAAATTTAAGATGTCAACAATTGTAGGTTAACAGCATTTTCTGTGGTGATTTTATCGCAAAAGTCTTGGTTCAGTTTTTGAATGAAGATCCCCACCTCAGAACAGGGAGGCAAGCAAATGCTTTAGAAACATTAAGTGAGGGTGAAAGAGTCAACACCTGGAAATGAAGAGATAGATAAGCTGAGTTCTTATCATGAAGAAACAGGGGAATGAGTTAATAGTGTGGAAGAAGGATTCTTGAAGCTGGAGAGAGTTGTAAAGCTGCTCGGTAATATGCAAAATCATTTTAACCTGGCAATAAGAAGGGCACTGGTCCCCAAATTGGTGTTAAATTTGGATTTTTTTTTAGAAACCAATTTGCCCAGCTCCTACAGAAACTGAATCAGTCACCTGCTTCCAGGTATGCCTGCACAATAATTTTATGAAGGTAAATCAAAACTATATATTTGTTTTGATATTTGAAAAATTCATTCATAAATATTGAGTCACAAATAATCAGAAGTGTGTAACAGTAATGGGAAATCCAGCTGGGAACATTACAGTTATTCTTGTGATCAGAGGGGTACTTTTCTGACTCCCGTTCTGCAAAGTATGATAACGATGCTAGCATATGTTTTGTAAATCTGCAGCAATAATGGATGTGAGTTTGCTCGCTGAGCTGGAAGGTTAGTTTAAACTAACCTTACAGCTCAGCGAGCAAACTCCCATCCAGAACCTCAACCTGAGCTACAAATCATCTCAAAACTCGCTGCAGCAATAATATTTGCTACAGAGTGAGAATGTTGTATCTAATCTGTTTGAGGCAAATTTTCTCTGAAAATATTTATTATTTGATACAGGGACAGGGTCAAAGCTGAGAATAATTCTGTTCAGAACTGATTAACAGAGAGAATACCTGGTACTCCCTTAATAATGGAGAAAAATTCAAAGCCGTAACCTGAATACAAACACCTGTATTGAGTGCCCCCTTGTGGTAACTTGCAAAGGTCTTTCTGTCCCAGTTCACAGAAGCACTGAACAATGAAAGTTTATGGCATACAGATTTTCATTAAGCCATGGCTTGTGGTTGTAGCTACAACAGGTGAATAACTCATTAGTGTCAGTCCATGGAAAACAAAAATAATCTTTCACATCACTTCCTTATTCTACGCCTGTGTGGTCATTTGAAAAAAAACTTCCACAAAACCTTTTTTTTGGTGCCAAGTTTGAATCTTATTTGAGAAGTGAAGGATGTATTCACATGGTGACATTAGTGGAACTGGTTTGGTAACATCTTGGGCATTGTGAGGCTCAATATATGACTCCTGTTGTAGGATGGTAAAAGATAGAGATTGTTTGTTTACTGAAAAGGCAAGGGTATTACAGCAGAGTCAAGATCTGCTATGTTCAAACTACATGTCTTCTTCAGAGTTTTAGACTGCAGCCATTTGAAAGCTGTAGTTAAAAATGAGCAGCAACTGTCGTATTACAACCCTGCCCCTAAAATTGTGAAGAAGTTGCAGCATAAAATCCATTTCTAATACTGTAAAATACCTATTCAGGCAGAGGATTACAAAACTGAAGGGTGGAATAAAGTCTGTATCTGTTGGAATTGCTTTGGTGACTTTGTACATGAATGCACTGTCAACTGTGCTACTAAGTCAAACAGTATAAAGGTGATCAGTGGTCTATGTTGAGATCTCTGATCACAATTCAAGTTATATTGCAACGATAGAATTCATTTGTCACTGTTTAAAAAAGAGGCAATAAAAATTGAGCAGGCTTCCTGCTTTATTTGCTCACAGAGGTGCCTGTGCATGTCTGTCTTTAATAGGATAAAATTGGACTTTATTTTGTAATGTTCCCAGGTGGTATTTGAAAAGATGCCAAATCAAACATTGTGGAAATCAAAGGCTCATCTTGTTCGATGAAAGGTACTGGCATCAATAGAAGATTGGCTGGCTAACAGGAAGCAGAGAGTCGGGATAAGTTGGGCTTTCTCGGCTGGTGGGATGTTACAAGTTGTGTGCCATAGTGTTGATACTGGAGCCTCAACTATTCACAATTTATATAAATGATGTGAATGAAAGAACCAAAGATATCAGAAAATCATAGGATCTCTACAGTGTGGAAGCAGGCCTTTCAGCCCATAGAGTCCATTCTGACCTTCCAAAGAGCATCCCACCCAGATCTTACATTGCCAATGGTTAATCCACCTAGCCTGCACAATTTTGGGCTGTGAGAGGAAACCTACTGAGACACAGAGAGAATGTCTACGTGTAGTTATTACACAGCCATCCGAGGCCGGAATCAAACCCGGGCCCCTGGTGCTGTGAGGTAGCAGTGTTAACCACCGAGCCGTGGTAGCTAAATTTGTTGTTGACACAAAGGCAGGAGAGTGAGTTGTGAAGAGGATATAATCTATTCATATACATTTGGCTGCTCAAGTGAGTGAGCAAAGATCTGGAAAATCAGATGTAATGTGGAAAAATGCAACATTGTCCATTTTGACAGAGCTTAAGAGAGAAGCATATTGGCTAAAAGGTGAGAGATTGCAGAGCTCCGAGGTGCAGCAAGATCTGGGCGTCCTCATGCATGAATCTCAGAAGGTTAATGTGTAGGTAGGCAACTAATAAGGAAAGCTAATAGAATGTTATGTACTATTGCAAAGGGAATTGAATGCAAGAGTAGGGAGCTATTAACATGTAATCTATATCATTCTGTTTAAAAACTATCATGTAACCTGTTGATTGATCTGATTACAGGTTTAGGTGATTCTTTTCCAGTTTACATACAAGATTGCTGAGGGTACTCCTTGTGGTCTTTTGTCTTCACCAGTAACATTGTTAGTGACTAGGGACATGTCCTTGCATGCCATTAGGTCTGAATTATTGTACCTGTGGAAGCTGCAAAATAAAACATCTGTGATGACCAGATTAAATTTCTTTTTAACAAGACTTCAGCATTAAAGATCCCAGTGATGGAATCTCCAAACCATTGTATGCAAAATAATTTGGCATTGGTGTGACAAATCAGTGTTTACCATTTTTCTGTGCATGCACATTTTAGTGTGTGAAATCAAAGGATGCTTGCACCTGCAGTGATATCCAAATGCCTACAGATCTCACTGTCATTCCACCTGTGTGTATGTAATCTGGACGATGGGTAATGACTTCTGTTGATTCACTATGCCGATACATTGTCTGATGTTCTCTATGCTGAATGTCGGCTGTCTTCATGTGTTGATTTTCTGTTAATTGTTCTTTTGATATGCACAGGCTAGAGTTTTGTGGCTCTTGTCTCAACACAATTTAGTGCACTCTGAATTGATTGGAATGCTGTACTTGTCTGGCCTTTGGATTTCACTTCTCATGACGTGAAACCACTTGTTTTGGCCTCTTCCTGCACTCGCACTTCCAATGTCCTCTGGTGCCACGTCCCTTGCACATGTTAAAAGCAGGCAGTTCTGGATGCATTTATGAGATTGTGCTATCTGCAGTGCTTAGTAGGTTTGCCTAGACTGGCTATCATGGTGGATGAATAATGTGTGACCTGTAGATTCTGTCTACCCATTCGTATGACATTGAACTTGCAAACATTTTTTTACGAGTATTTGCACAATGTAACCTTTGAATCAGTCCAAGATGTTGTGCAAAACACTATTGCGGCCTATTTGGAATATTGCATGCAGTTCTGGTCGCCCCATTACAGGAAGGATGTGGAATCATTGGAAAAAGTACAGAGGAGATTTACCAGGATGTTGCCTGTCTGGAGCACAGGCCCTATGAAGAAAGGCTGAGGGACTTGAGTCTGTTCTCATTGGAGAGAAGGAGGCTAAGACGGGATTTAATAGAGACATACAAGATGATCAGAAGATTAGAGAGGGTGGACAGTGAGAGTCTTTTTCCAAGGATGATGACTTCAGCTTGTACAAGGGGGCATAGCTACAAATTGAGGGGTGATAGATTTAAGAGAGATGTCAGAGGCAGGTTCTTTACTCAGAGAGTGGTAAGGGCATGGAGCGCCCTGCCTGCCAATGTAGTTAACTCAGCCACATCAGGGGCATTTAAACAGTCCTTGGATAAGCATATGGATAATGATGGGATAGTGTAGGGGGAGGGGCTTAGATTAGTTCACAGGCTGGCGCAACATCGAGGGCCAAAGGGCCTGTTCTGCGCTGTATTGTTCTATGTTCAATGTTCTATGTTCTAAGATGTCTTTACAATGCTTCCTTTGGACCTGATACCATCATGAATTCATTTATTCTGTTGGCCATCTCTGCCATGAAGCCGCAAAGATATGCTGCATATATTTATGAATTGATCAGTCCTGCTCTCCATTAGTTGTGGTCTAAAGGCTATTAATTCCAGATATGCAGGAGTTGAACTTTATTCGTAGTTGATCTTCACGTGATAACCATATTTTATATGGATTGTTTAGTTGTTGCACAGAGCAAATTTGTTCAGACTATAGAAGCAATTGTTGCAAAAGCAATTTTAATTTTAATGCCTTGTCCCTCTTTTTTTTAAGTTCTACCTCTGCTAAAACTTCAAGGCAGATAGTAGACCTGGAAGAGCTCAATTAGTAAAGATCTTACTGGGGCTTGATGCTTACTGCCTGAAACAGTGTGATCTCAGCACAATGGTTTAGAATCCTTGTAGAGCTGCAGATTTCTTATGCACAGTGAGGCTTGGCCATCGTTTCATGTCAAATCTTCCAGTGGACCATAAATAAATTGAGGCTTCTGTTCTGCTTCTTCAAATCTTCAAAATCATCTGGCACCATGTTTTTGGATGACATACTTGAAAATCACAAATCTGCAAAAATCATGCAACCAGTATGCCGTTATGTTTAAAGATTGTTACCAGTGACATCTATTAGTCTACCTTATATTTGGCATTAATACACTGGCTGCAGTTACTGTTTTAGTTTTACTTACTTGGACATAAGCATATCAATCGTATACAAATATTGATGAAACAATAATGAGAGTTCTTAATTGAAGATGAGACTATATGCAGATAATGTCCTCTGCAAGTTAAGTATAGTTTATCTATTTTACAGCTGCTGCTTCAGATTGTCAAAGGGTTCATGGGATTAATCCATAAATATCCAGTTGGCTAGCTCTGTAGAGGTGGATTAATTGACAGTAGTTTAAAAATGCTCCCTTATAAGTATATGTACATCATCAGAGGTTAATGATGAAACAGCTGAAGACACTTGGGTCTAGACACCGTGAGGAACTCTTCCACTGATGTTCTGGGGCTAGAGTGATGAGCTTCCAACAGCTGGAGACATTTTGTCTTGTTCTACATATGACACTAATTAGTGTCAATTTTTCCACAGATTCCCATTGGTTTCCATATTGTGAGGACTCCTTGATGCCACCATCTCTAACATGTGGCTTTGATATCAAGTAGTTTTTCTCCTCTAACCTCTGGAATTCGGCTCTTTTGTCTATCTTCATGCAAAGTTCTATGTGTACGAAGCAAATAATTTAAATATATATCTATGCATTATGCATCATTAAGTATTTATTTGTATTTGTTATGTAATGCCAGTTTTAGACCTGTACATGTTTTGTAAAGAAGGCGCATGTTGAGTGATGAGTACACCTTTAACTAACTGACACACTTAAATATATTCCTAAGTCCCTTGAAGCATTGATAATTGAAACATTTATCTTCTGTCATAAGATTTCCAGTTGCCTCAGAAGAGCTATTGATGTTGTGTAATCTTTAGTCAAATCATTACTTGTTACAATATAATTTGCATTTAAACATTACTCAGTGCATTATCTGAGTTGATCAGTTATCATGCTTTGTTTTAGTTTTGTACCTTGGAGCCATTTATCAAATGCATTACTAAAACAGTAACTGCAACCAGTGTATTCATGCCAAACATAATGTAGGCTATTAGATGTCACTGGTAGAGTACTCTATTAAATTGAAACGAGGACTTTTTCTTATTTAAAACAGCTTGAAGAACTTTTATTGCTCTCCAGACAACTGGAAGATGGCACAATATAAGCACTTAATCTAGCCATTCTGAGGCTTGTTGAAAGACGTGAACAATGTAATTTTGTGTTTTTCAATGTGTGTATTTAACTGGAAGACCTGTGATCATGTGCCAAATTCCAATGACATGCTTAAGTGGTAAATATGCTGTTCGCAGTTACCAATTGTATAACATTGTAAGATTAGGGATGTTTTGAGCATTGGCCTCTTGTTAATAAAAAAAAACTCATTCTTAACATATACTCATTGCTACCTATCTCTAATTGATCAGCGAAGTGCTGCTGCCACCTCTCTGTGTTGATCGTAGATGGAGGGAATGTTGAAGTTGTTACATTAGTGCCAGTCATGCATGAGAACAATAGTTACTGGAATAGGGCTCTGGGGTTTACACCATGAGATCCCTCTTCCAGAGGGAAGAGTCGATGTAAGGGAATGGTAGTAATATTTCATCTCCAGTTAAAGACTGATATCATTTTGAAGCCTCAAATTTTTGTATGTTAATTGTGAAACTTTTAATATACCATTTCCAAATGGAGGACCTGAAATGACAGTTCTACCTCTGCTAAAACTTCAAGGCAGATAGTAGACCTGGAAGAGCTCAATTAGTAAAGATCTTACTGGGGCTTGATGCTTACCGTCTGAAACAATGTGATCTGTGACATTGTTTTTCACCAAAGTGTGAGGATCTAACATTCTCATCTGTTATTCCTCTCTCCACTGTTTTAGCTAAGTACATTAAGCAAATCCAATGGCACGATTTTAAGGTTAAGATTGTCAAAATATTAAGTCATCATAAAAATTGTTTCAGCCTTTTAAGTGGTAGGGCACAAAATCTGCATT
Organism: Stegostoma tigrinum; assembly: GCF_030684315.1. NCBI lineage: Eukaryota > Metazoa > Chordata > Chondrichthyes > Orectolobiformes > Stegostomatidae > Stegostoma > Stegostoma tigrinum. The sequence goes on along the minus strand of NC_081373.1, from coordinate 35,701,800 downwards.
CTTGATCCTCTCATAACACAGTGTGGAGCTGGAGGAACACAGCAGGTCAGGCAGCATCAGAGGAGCAGGAAAGTTAATGTTTCAGGTCAGGACCCTTTTTCTGAAAATGCTGCCTGGCCTGCTGTGTTCCTTCAGCTGTATGCTGTGTTGTCTCTGACTGCAGCATCTGCAGTACTTATTATCTCAATCTTGATTCTCTAGCTTGTGTTTCCTTTGAACGTTAAATAATGTAGTACTTATGCTTGATTATACTTTGAGAGTTATTTGACAGAATATTGCTATTAATTAAAACCAAAAGAACTGCTGATACTGTAAATCAGGAGAAAAAAAAAACAGAAGCTGCTGGAAAAGCTCAACAGGTCAGCGAGCATCTGTGGTGGGGGGGGTGGGAGAGATCAGAATTAACATTTTGAGTCCGGTGGCCCTTCCTCAGAACAGTTCTGAGAAAGGGTCACTGGACCTAAGATATTAATTCTGATGTTTTTCTCTTCATTGATAGTAATGAGATTCGTATTCACTTCGTTAACTGCTATAAAGCACTTTTTTTTAAATTTCAGAAGCGGTTTTGCCAAGGATTAGAAAGTAGCTTTCCACTCGAGAATGGTGTACAACAAACCCAACTCAACGAGAGCTTCATGTATCACCAGAATCTACAGAAGCATGCTCATCCTACAAGACTGATGGGTACAAGAGTTGCATTCCCAAATGTTAGTCAGCTGGCATTTATGGTACAGACAATTGTTTTTCTTTTTACAGTTGATACGTACTAAGCAATCGCATTTCAAAATAAATTACTGTCATAAGCTTATCACTTGCTTTCAAGTAAAGGGTGAAGTATTGCCCTTATAAAGGCAAAATACAGTGGATGCCGGAAGTCCAAAACCAATGCAAAATGCTGGAGAAATGCTGCAGGTCTGGCAGCATTTGTGGAGAGAGAGCCAGCATAAACATTTCAAGTCATACCAGACTCTCAACACTTACTGTTTCTTCCTCTTCAGATGCTGCCAGACCTGCTAAGCTTCTCCAGCGTTCTGTGTTTGCTTAACATTGCTCTTGTTGACCAGAAGCACCTTGCAATTCTACCATCTACTAATCTTAAATTAACAGATTTTTTTATTTCTCCTGAGGAGATGTGCATACATATTAATAATCATTTTTAGAATTATTCACTAAGGAATGTCAAATAGCTTCAAGTATTCATGAGTTGCCAATGTGGAGTTAAGTAACGTAAAATGATAAATGCTGAAAGATGCTTGTTATATTGAGTTACCTTTATTGAAATAATTTATAGATTTTGTTCTCCCAAACCTAGCTTGATCCTTGAGAATTTTCTGAATATACATAATCCCCCAATTGAAGTGCTGGTTACTCCCAGCAGCCGTGGGAGCGAATTGAGGTGCTGAATAAAGGGTAGTGCACAATGTTAAAGTATATTGACTTAAAACATTTTGCTATAGGGTAATGTATTTCTCTCTTGTTTTACTTAATAATAATGTTAGACAGTGGCTCTCAAACTTGTACTCTCTGAACATGGATCCTTTCTAGGACTGTGAGATCGTAGAATTGTCCATTGAGTAATTCCAAACCACTTGTTGTTAATCTACTAATTGAAAAAGTTAAATCATTAAATTTGTTTACAGCATAAACATAATCGCAGTCTAATACATTTATCGTCTGGGATGAGCGTATCGCACTGCATTCTCACTCATCACTTAATGATATTTATGTTATTTTCCTTTTATATTCCCGAATGTGAAATGAAAACAGAATTTGTTGTCACCAGGAATTTCATGAAGTAAAATGATAGATGCAAAAACCTTCATGTGATGTTGAATTATCTTTATTGATCCCATCTATAGATTTTATACATAAAAACCTAGTGGAAGTATAAACCATTTAGGTGCACTCCAATAGGTCTAAACCTGAAATGTTGGTCTGTTTCCAGTATTTTTATACTTATTATTCCTGTTAATTATTAGTAATTCATTATTCACATTGGGAAATATTAATCCAAAAGAAAAGGGATTATTTCCCTTCTCCACGAAATGACGTAGGATAATTGTTGTAATATTTATGTTGGCTGCAACCAGTGAAGTGCACAGTGGTTAGTACTGATGCCTCACAGCATCAAGAACCCAGGTTTGATTGCCAGCCTTGGGTGACCATATGTGTGGGGTTTGAACATTCTCCCTGGTGACCCTACCTCAGTACTGTGGAACCTGAAATGTTAACCTGATTGTTCTTCACAGATGCTGCCAGACATGCTGAGCTTTTCCAGCAACTTCTGTTTATGTTCCTGATTTAGAGCATCTACAGTTTTTTTTTTCAATTTTTATTGACCTCTATTTGCACTGTAGATATTCTGTGATCATTTTTTCTATTAGAGAACTTGATGGCTTTTGTTTCCAATTACTTGTTAGGCTTACTGATCGCGAAAGTGAGGCTATTTCTCTGCCAAAAGATGGTAGGCATCATGTTCCTCATATTGACTTTCCTCACTCCTCCACTTAGTATTATGGACGGCACCAAACCTCCTCAAAATATATCAAGGAGACAGCCTAGACCCTTACTTTTAATTTCTTTAGAGGCAAGTGTCAGGCGTCACACTCTAGATGTGATTCTGTTGGTCAAATCAATAGGCTTTAAGCAAAATAAATTCTTTTCTCACGCCACAGTTAAAATACAAGCAAAAAAGATGAATTTCAAAAAGAATAATTTCAACTGAATCCAAATACTTAACAAAAATAACGCATAATTTAACTCCTGCTCATCAATTGTTCCAATATAGCAGAATTCCATAAACACACCCTTTGTAAAGGCAAAGACAGCACAACAGATTTCCCTCACTTGCTGTTCCCTCCAGTCCAGTAGAAGGAACACTTCCAGAATGAATCTAGCAGCAGAGCGCAAACTTCAGCTTTTGCAGCAGCAGAAAGTGAGATCTGTATCTAGCAGCTTCAACTCCAAAATTCCAACTTCAACAACTGAAAACAATTTTAAAACCCTGCGTCTGTGTGAGCCTGACTCTCTCTCTCTCTCACGCTGCTTTTGACTAATTTTTATAAAAAGCTATTTACTCTGCTTTTCATGGAGCAGACATCTTGCCGCCAGGTTGGCAACACCCTTCTTCAAGAAAAACAGTACAGAGCAAATCCCTCTTAAAGGCACATGGCATCCTGTTTATTCAGTGGTAAATGTCTTGATTTAATTTCCATGAAAGCATAGCCACGATTTGATAATCATCGGTGATTTTTGTTTTCTACAACTGTACACTTCAGCATGTTGGAGCATTAATGTACAAGTAACCACTTGTAAATTTTGGAAAATGATATGTCTTTCCATTTACAGTTTTCCAAGCAGTTAGTGACCTTTATAAAATACCCCAAAAAAACTATTAATGATCGCTGTTGACTATTTGGTAGTTGATGTAAAATTTATGTTAGCATCTTCTTTTCAAAGATGCAACAAAATGATGAGCAAGTGGACACATCAAAGCCTTGTCCTCGATGTTTGGCAGGTGAATCTGTAAGTATTTTCGTTATTTCCTAAGATCTGCTAAACTCTGTAATATCCAGGCTTTATAAATCAGGATAAAATGCATGAATGAAAGTTGAAAATGACATCACTCTTCCCAAATATTTTTATTCATTTAGTATTGATTAATTTATTGAACCCCTCATTTTCAAACATGGAGCAAACATACAGAAATGACTGATCGAGGCTAGCCCATCAAAGTAAATGTTCAATTGAATGGAGTCAATGTATTTGAGTAATTGATTTGGCTCTTAGCACATTTTAGCCTTCTATTGGCAACTAACATGAGGCAGCAGCTTCAATTAGCACAATAAGTGCATATTCAAAGGGAAATGGAGGCATATATTCTTTAACCATTATAATTTTTTCAAGTAAAATTAAATATTATACCAGCTTTTGCTTGAAAGGTAGAGAGAGCTGCTTGGTAAGGTGAACTGAGAAGGTGCTCAGTTTGGAGACATGCAATAGTCTGTAGATAAGTATGAGAGCAGTGTAGCTTATCCGTTTTTATTGCTGGATGGTGGCTGTGCTGCTGCATGAGGTTAACGCGTTTAGTGATGCTGTTCGAAGTGCCAGAGGAGAATGCTGCACCTTGCTTGTTGGAAAATGAAGGCTAGGTTCATGATCTGTTCAGTGCATGGATATTATCTACTGTGCTGTCTAATGTTGGTAACATTTCATTGGAATAAATTCTTTGTTATGCTTTTCTCAGGAAAAGAAGTGAGCCTTGTCTCTAGCAAACTAGTTTAATGCATCTGAACATCTGACGTATTAGCTAATTTCATGAGCAGTGATTAAGAAGAATTAGGTGATGTACATATCTAATGTATTCACATGGGAAGAGCTGCTCCTGTCCTACACATTGTCTGCACACTGGGTTTTGTTTGCTTGAAAAATGCTTGCCAGGACTTGAACAGGAACAGCCATGCTAAAAGGCTGGTAATTGACATGATGTCTTATGTTAGTTTAACATAATGGATCCTCAACCATGACAGTTAGCAAATTAAACAATAAATCATTTTGAGTAAAGCAATTTCAGTAAATAGGCTTTATTGAAATGGGTGCTGGTCTTGTTCCATGATCTGTTTAGGTTCAAGCTTTGCATCATTTTATATATAAACTGGAAATCTGACATCTGGCACAGTCTTGGAATTGACAGAACTGAAATTTACATTATACTTGTAGCATGTTCTATGTAAAAAAATGTCCCCCTGAATTTCTTATTGAATTTCTTAGTCACTATCTTCTATTCATATCTTCTAGCTATGGTTTCACTTATTACACGTGTTCGTAATGTACCAGGCCAATCTTCAGCCTTCTCTTTTCTCAAGAAAAGAATTTGAGTTGCTTCAGTCTTTCCTGATGAGAATGAACTCATTGTTCTTGTATCATTTAACTGCATTTTTGCATCTTCCCAGTCAATCTATTCCTTTATAAGTAAGGAGACCAGAACCATTCACAATACTCCCAGGAACTTCCTTTTCAAGGCTCTGTACAAACTTAACTTGTGACTATCAATTTAGTTACTCTGGAAATGATCACACTTTCATTATTTTTCCAAACCTCTTAACTTTTGTCAGTACATTTAGTGATTCCTTTGGAGAATGTGGCCTGATAAAATGTATCATCTTACTCCTACTATAATGAAATTTATTTAACAATTGCATGTTCATTCTGAAAATGTAATGATTTCCTGTCTATTCTGGAACTCTCCTCCGCATTTAATGAGAGTTCCAGTTTGAATATTTTGTTAAGGTGCTTCTATTTCCCCTGTCAACATATTTTACAAGATTGGTGAGTAACATTTGTCCCAGTTCTGATCCATATGGAACATCACTTAAACTATTTGATATTCAGAGTATTCCTATGTTTTGAGGGGTGGGGGAATAATTTTCAAAACCCTTAATTTGGGTATTTGAGACTTTGATTGCTGAGAAAGAAAAGAGATATATGACTTTTACAGAAAATATTGATGTAACCGGATTGTGCAATCACAAGATGATTTATTAATGTTATAGTCTACAACTTTGAAATAGTCTTACTGCCACTGACAGGAGTAATACGTACTGCAAGGACTTTTGAATTATCAGTGAAAGGGTCCCGTGTGCTACATGTAACATGGTTAGATGACTTGTTAACCTAAAAAGAAAACTGTTTGATTAGGTCACTTGTGGAGCCTAACAGTATTATTTAAGGAAACGTGGGTGGGCAAAAGAATGCCTGACATAATTTAAAGTGAGTAAAGCACATTGTTACACATTGCACTTTGTTTGGCAGCAAGGATGGAGAAAAGAAATAATTTGGTTGCATACTTTAACCTTTCATGCACAATATTGACATTAAAACAGCTTTCATTTACTTGGTACCTTTAAAATAGTCAAATTTTCCAAGGCATCTAACAACAAACAAGCAAAAATCAAGGCAGAAACAAAGGGAGAGATATTTGGAGAAGAGTTCAAAATCTTAGCTAAAAAGGTAGATTTTAAAGAGGCCTTGGAAGGTGAAGGTAAAGAGGGATAGAGAGATTTTTTTGCAAGGCTTGAGACGAGACAGCTAACTGTATAACAGTCAATGGTGAAATATTGGGCAGAAGCTACATCAAAGGCCAAATACTCTCAAATGGAAAATTTGATTTGGTGGTGGTTTAGAGCTGTCAAAAATTGTAAGACAAATAAAGGTTTCTTAAAGGTTTTATGCACCATTTTAACTTTGAAGTACCTGGGCACTGGTAGCCAATATAGATCAGCAAGTGTAAAGGTAATGGATATGTGGAATTTGATAACGAAAGGAGTATAGGCAGCAGCGATTTGAATAATCTGAAATTTAAAAGATGGTTTAATTGGAGGCCACCCTGGAGAATATTGAAATAGTCAAGTCTGGAAGTTACATGTGACGTGACCGAGACTTTAAGGCAGGGTTTGAAAGCTAAAGCTAAGACATGGGCAGAAATCAGCAAGTTTTGAGTTGGAAAGTGCATGGGTTGGAAATTCAACTTAAAGTATAATTGGGCACTTGAATTTCAGAATTCTGCGTTGGTATCAACTGCAACTTGGGAATTTTTTTTTCTACAGAAACTGACCCTGCCTCCGTTTGGGAGATGTTTATATTTGTAGGATGCCAAAGACACAGATCTGTAAAATGTCCTGATCTAGACTGCACTGCCAGGTTCCTTGAGAACTGCACTGTTGAATTAATTAGCAGAAGACTGGAAGCAGCCTATTTTACTTTTGTACATCTGGATATTTTGATTAATTAGCATTGAGGCTAATAGTCTGCACTGTTAACTATGTGCAAATCAGACATAAAAACATAAGGCTGAATCCTGTAGGGGCCTGAACAATGTGGCCGATGACAAGAAAACTGAGAGAGAATTACATGAAAAGTTGGGCAAGGCCTATGTCAATGTCTAGAGCAATTGTTCCTTTGGAGAAATGGTTCAATGGATGGAGAATTTTAATTGAGAAAGATTGAAGAAATGGGACTGCTTTCCTCGGAGAGATGAAGATAGAGAAAATTTGACAGGTTCTCAAAATCATGAAAGGAGCTGGATCGGGTAGACAGGGAGGCAATAGCCTCGTGGTATTATTGCTGGACTGTTAATCCAGAGACCCAGAGAACGTTCCGGTGATCAAGGTTCGAATCTCACTATGGCAGATGGTGATATTTGACTTCAGTAAATATCTGGAATTAAGAGTCTAATGATGACCGTGAATCATTGTTGATTGTTGGGGAAAAACCAGGTTAGCTAATGTGCTTCAGAGAAGGAAACTGCCATCCTGACTTGGTTGACTCTTAACTACCCTCAGGGCTATTAGGGATGGGCAATAAATGCTGCCTGACCAGCAACGCCCTCATCTCATTAATGAATTAAAAATAAAAGAGACAGGGCACAGATTTAAAGTGATATGCAAAGAAGCAAATGCAACTGAGAAAAAAACGTTTGTTTTTTTGAAAAGACTTTGTGTACACCTGTTAAACTTGCTGTAAAATGTTAGAATTTGCCCTTTACAGTAAAAATCAATTTTCTAATGCTGTGATCAATCCTAGTTACCAATAAACAGCCTCTCTTGCACTGAAATTTGACTTTTCAAAGTGTAGAGTCATATTTTTTCAAAATTTAATTATATATCAAAACACAATCTCTTTTTTTTTCTGACCCCTTGCTTTGCTTTCTGTATCTATTTGCTTTTGTATTAAATGTTGTGATGCTTCTTGGTATCACAACTTCTTGTATTACTCATTTACAGTTCTTCAGTTTGATTAGAAAAGGAGATACACAGTTACCTTGTTCATGCAAGTCCCAGATCTCATGGAGAGACAGCTGTGTCAATTTCTTTTAAATGTATTTCTCTTCAGGGATCATCTTTGGCAAGGGCAGCATTTGCTGCTCACCTCTAAATGACCTTAAGGTTATGGTGAGCCACTTCTGTAACCACTGCTGTTCATCATACACCACTGGTATCATTTGGATGGTAGTTCCATGTTATTGAAGCGGTGATAGCAAAAGAGCAGTAATATCATTCTGAGTTATGAACTACTGTGCATTGGAGGGGAACTTGCAAATGGTGGTGTTCCCATGCTTCTGCTGTCATCTTTCCAGGTCAAAAATCACATGATACCAGGTTGTAGTCCAACAGGTTTATTTGAAGACAAGCTTTTGGAGTCTCGCTCCTTCTTCAGGTGCTTGGAAGGTGCTGTTGTAGTAGTCTTGATGCGTTGCTGCAGTGTAACATGTGTACAGTACATACTGCTGCTTCAGTGTATTGATGGTAAAGTAACTGAATGTTGAAGGTGATGGATGTTGTGTCAATCAATTACGCTGTTTGTTTTCCCCCAGACGATGTTATGTGATATGTTGAAGCTGCACTCATCCAGGCAAGTGGGGAGTATTCCGTCATGCTCCTGACATACACCTTTGGGACTCAGAGATGGGTTGCTTACCAGAGAATTCTCAGCTCTATTCTGCTTTTTTAACCCTCCTGTTTGGCTGATTAATTTGAGTTTCCGGTTAATGACATTCTCCAGCATAGGTATTGAAAGTGGGGTATTCAGCAATTACATTGAATACCAAGGGGAGATCATTAAATTTTCTCTTGTTTGAGATCGTCATTGGCTGGCAGTTGTCTGATATGAATGTTATCAATCCGAGCCTGGATGTTGCTCAGATATTGCTGGTTTATTAAGTGACTGCTTCAGTACTCGAGGAGCCACTAATGGTAATCGACATTGTGCAAACATTAGCAAAATGTTGTTTTCTAAGCCTTTCAACGTTCAATGTAATCACATGTAGAAAGCTGAAAAAACACAATAATTGAATGGTCAGCACTCTTCATTTGTGGTTGAGAATGTAATCCTGGACAGTTATCTGTTACAGAAGTTTCAGAATAATGTGAGTGAAGTGGAAGACATTATATTTCATTTGTAATACAAGGTGTAGAGCTGGATGAATACAGCAGGCCAAGCAGCATCAGAGGAGCAGGAAAGCTGACATTTCGGGGCTGGACCCTTCAGAAATGAGGAAGGGGAAGGGGATTCTGAAATAAATAGAGGTGGGGGAGACAGATAGAAGATGGATAAAGGAACACATAGCTGTAGAGGAGACGGACAGGGCAAAGAGGTGGGGATGGAGCCAGTAAAGGTGAGTGTAGGTGTAAGTCAGGAAATATATCAAAGGAAAAGAGACAGCCTATAAAGTGGCCAAGAGCACTGGGAAATCAGAAGATTGGGAAGGCTACAAAAACAGACAGAGGATAACAAAGAGAGAAATAAGGAAGGACAAGATCAAATATGAAGGTAGGCTAGCTAGTAATATTAGAAATGATAATAAAAGCTTCTTTTAATACATAAGAAACAAACGAGAGGCAATAGTAGATATTGGGCTGCTCCAAATTGATGCTGGAAGGCTAGTGATGGGAGATAAGGAAATAGCTGAAGAACTTAATAAGTACTTTGCATCAGTCTTCACAGTGGAAGACATGAGTAGTATGCCAACAATTAGGGAGAGCCAGGGGGCAGAGTTGAGTACGGTAGGCATTACAAAAGAGAAAGTGCTAGAAAAGCTAAAGAGTCTAAAAATTGATAAATGTCCTGGCCCCGATGGGCTACATCCTAGAGTTCTGAGGGAGGTGGCTGAGGAAATAGTAGAGGCTTTGGTCGTGATCTTTCAAAAGTCACTCAAGTCAGGGAAAGTCCCAGATGATTGGAAAATTGCTGTTGTAACTCCCTTGTTTAAGAACGGATCAAGGCAAAAGATGGAAAATTATAGGCCGATTTTATTAACCTCGGTAGTTGGTAAAGTTCGAGAATCCATTGTCAAGGATGAAATTTCTAAATTCCTGGAAGTGCAGGGTCAGATTAGAACAAGTCAGCATGGTTTTAGGAAGGGGAGGTCTTGCCTGACAACCTGTTAGAATTCTTTGAAGAGGTAACAAGTATGTTAGACCAGGGAAACCCAGTAGATGTTATCTATCTGGACTTCCAAAAGGCCTTTGATACAGTGCCTCACGGGAGGCTGCTGAGCAAGGTGAGGGCCCATGGTGTTTGAGGTGAGCTACTGGCTTGGATTGAGGATTGGTTGTCTGACAGAAGGCAGAGAGTTGGGATGAAAGGCTCTTTTTCGGAATGGCAACCGGTGACGAGTGGTGTCCCGCAGGGTTCAGTGTTGGGGCCACAGATGTTCACCTTATATATTAATGATCTGGATGATGGGACTGGGGGCATTCTGGTGAAGTTTGCTGATGATACGAAGATAGGTGGATAGGCAGGTAGTACTGAGGAGGTGGGGAAGCTGCAGAAAGATTTAGACAGTTTAAGAGAGTGGTCCAGGAAATGGCTGATGAAATTCAATGTGAATAAATGTGAGGTTTTGCACTTTGGAAAAAGAATACAGGCATGGACTATTTTCTAAACGGTGAGAAAATTCGCAAATCAGAAGTGCAGAGGGATCTGGGAGTGTTGGTCCAGGATTCTCTAAAGGTTAACTTGCAGTTAGAGCCCGTAATTAAGAAAGCGAATGTAATGTTGTCGTTTATCTCAAGAGGGTTGGAATATAAAAGCAGCGATGTGCTTCTGAGGCTTTATAAGGCTCTAGTTAGGCCCCATTTAGAATACTGTGTCCAATTTTGGGCCCCACACCTCAGGAAGGACAGACTAGCCCTGGAGCATGTCCAGTGGAAGCTCACACGAATGATTCCTGGAATGGTAGGTTTAATGTATGATGAACGGCTAAGGATCCTGGGAGTGTACCCGTTAGAGTTTAGAAGGTTGAGGGGAGATCTAATAGAAACTTACAAGATAATGTATGGCTTAGAAGGTGTGGACGCTAGGAAGTTGTTTCCGTTAGGCTGGGAGACTAGGACCTGTGGGCACAGCCTTAAAATTAGAGGGGGTAAATTTAAAACTGAAATAAGACGACATTTCTTCAGCCAGAGAGTGGTGGGCTTCTGGAATTCATTGCCGCAGAGTGCAGTGGAGACCGGGACGTTGGATGCCTTCAAGGCAGAGATCGACAAATCCTTGATCTCCAGAAGGAATCAAGGGCTACGGGTAGAGTGCAGGGAAGTGGTGTTGAAATGCCCATCAGCCATGATTTAAATGGCGGAGTGGACTTGATGGGCCGAATGGCCTTCCTTCCACTCCTATGTCTTATGGTCTTATGGGATAGGTAGTCCAGAGAGGACAGACAGGTCAGGGAGGTCGGATGAGGCTGGTAGATAGGAGGTGGTGTTGGGGCCTGAGGTGGGAGGATTGGATAGGTGGGAGGAAGGACGGACTGGTGAGGGAGGCGGCGATGAGCTGGGCTGGTGTTGGGAAGTGGTCAGGCGAGGAGAGATTCCCCTAACTCCCCAAGCAGATGTTCACCTGCCCATCCGCCAGTGTGGTATACTGCATCCGCTGTACCCTTTGTGGCTCACTCTACATTGGGGCAGCCAAGCGGAGGCTTGGGGACCGCTTTGCAGACCATCTACACTCAGTTTGCAATAAACAATTGCACCTCCCAGTCGCGAACCATTTCAACTCCCCCTCCCATTCTTTAGATAACATGTCCATTTTGGGCCTCCTGCAGTGCCACAATGATGCCACCCGAAGGTTGCAGGAACAGCAACTCATATTCTGCTTGGGAACCCTGCAGCCCAATGGTATCAATGTGGATTTCACAAGCTTCAAAATCACCCCTCCCCCCATTGCATCCCAAAACAAGCCCAGCTCATCCCTGTTTCCCTAACCTGTTCTTCCTCTCACCTATCCCCTCCTCCCACCTCAAGCGGCACCTCCATTTCCTTCCTACTAACCTCATCCTGCCCCCTTGACCTGTCCGTCCTTCCTGGACTGACCTATCCCCTCCCTATCTCCCCACCTGTACTCTCCTCTCCACCTATCTTCTCCTCTATCCATCTTCGGTCCACCTCCCCCTCTCTCCCTATTTATTTCAGAATCCTGTCCCCATCCCCCTTTTCTGATGAAGGGTCTAGTCTCGAAACATCAGCTTTTGTGCTCCAATGATGCTGCTTGGTCTGCTGTGTTCATCCAGCTCCACACTTTGTTACCCCACCTTTTTTTCTCAGATTCTTCAGCATCAGCAGTTCCTACTATCTCCATATTTCATTTGTACTTTTTTTTTATCATTCTTCATCAATTAAAGTGCCTTTGAAGGTCTTACGAGGAAAGGCTGAGGGACTTGAGGCTGTTTTCATTCGAGAGAAGAAGGTTGAGAGGTGACTTAATTGAAACATATAAAATAATCAGAGGGTTAGATAGGATGGATAGGGAGAGCCTTTTTCCTAGGATGGTGACGGCGAGCACCAGGGGACATAGCTTTAAATTGAGGGGTGAAAGATATAGGACAGATGTCAGAGGTAGTTTCTTTACTCAGAGAGTAGTAAGGGAATGGAACACTTTGCCTGCAACGGTAGTAGATTCGCCAGCTTTAGGTACATTTAAGTCGTCATTGGATAAACATATGGACGTATATGGAATAGTGTAGGTTAGATGGGCTTGAGATCGGTATGACAGGTCAGCACAACATTGAGGGCCGAAGGGCCTGTACTGTGCTGTTATGTTCTATGTTCTAACATCACTTTTGCTTCTTCTAAAGGCATGGGATGCCTTGTTTAGATGTAGTTTTGTGTACACAAGTGGCCATTTCCAATAGAAGCAAAAATTATGGATGCTGCAAATCTGTGAAATAAAAATAGAATGTGCTAGCGAGATTCGGCAGATCTGGCAGCATCTGTAGAGAGTTAATGTTTCAAATCCAATGACTTTCCTTGAGAAAACCAAACAAACTGAATGCTGTAAATCAGAAAAAAATCAGAAATTGCTGGAAAAACTCAGCAGGTCTGTCAGCATTTGTTAACGTAATCCGAGTTAACATTTTGGTTGAGTAACCCTTACTCAGACTCTTCTTTGGAATGAATTTGAGTAATTGGATTTGAAAAGTGACCATATCAAATGTTACTCAACCAAAAGAAACTTCTCAGCTGAACTAGACAGCATTTCAACTGATATCTATACACCTGCGCAGTTTTAGTAGACATTTACTTGTCCTCAGGAAGTGTGGGATTGCTGAGTACAGGGCACAACAAGCTCAGCTGTTCACTAGAATTCCCCAAGGCCATTGGAAAAACCTATTTAATTACAAAGGGACTTCTGAAGCACAAGCTAATTTATCACGATGTTATCAAATATGAAATAAAAATGTTGAAAATTTCTACTATTATTATCCAGTACAATAAATTGAAATGCCATTAGCACACATTTCAAAGTTTTCTCTGTGAAATAATGTTGAAAAGAAACTGGGTAGATTTGAATTTGTAATGGGTTGCTTGTAGGCTTTGGAATAGCCTACGTACACATCTCTGTCTCTCCTCTGCACTTTAGATTTTAAAGAGAGCCTTAAAAGGGATACTTCTTCGACCAAATCTGATGCTTTACTTTGAATTGCCCCAATAATGTTAAAAATATGTCTGCAGGCCCATGGCTAAAGAAGGACTGTAATGCTGAGCTTTTAACTTTATTTATTTTTCTGCTTTTTACCTAGGTACCTTTGTACCTAATATGGCACTGGGAATGGTGACTTTGTACACTTTTCACTGTACTCCTGTATCCTTGTACTTGAGTACACATAACAACAAAACCTAATTCTAATTCTAGATACAAGTTTTTTTAAAGGCAACTATTTTTAAAACTACTGCATATTTTCTGCTAAAGTTGCTTTATGTTGTGTATCATAACTCCTTTTGAGGAAGGGCCAAAAGATGCTGGTAGTGCTTAATTATGTCCACTGATTTATCAATGTCCTTTAAACCCATGGTTATAGAACGTGGTAGTGACTGTTAAGTAGATAAATGTTGTGCAACAAAGTGCTAATGTGTGAATGAATGGCCAACTAATGTTTTTGGTGCCAGTGACTGGGTGTAAGATTTTCGGCCAGGGATACTGGCAGAATTACCTATTGTTGTTCCAATGGACACCAAAGAATTTTTAAAATTATTTTGAGTTAGTGGGTCTTAGTTTAATATTTTCTATAGATGATAGCGTGTCATTATTATGCACTACAATGATCATGCATATAGTCTTAAAGTAGAACTCAAATCCACAACATTGCTGAGGCAGGAATACCCCAAATGTGAGCTAAGTTGACAACAAAATGGATTAGTAAAGGAGGAACTGTTTTTTAAAAAAAAAGTTTTTATACACAGCACCTTGTCGGAACCTCAGGATTGTCTGGAGTGTTTTTCAACTAATTAATGATTCACTTTTGCAATGCAGTTACCATTGTAAGGTAGGAAATGAAACAAATGATATGCATTGTTCCAGAAGGCATTGCAATAAATGACGACAGGCATGGTTGGCATTTCCAAAACTTAGGCCATTGTGTGTGCAATTTGATGCTGTCAAAGCTGAAGTTCCTGTGCATGTCACTAGCATAGGGACCAGCATAAAATTCACCACAATGAGCTGCATTTTCTGCAAAGTTTAGCTGTATCAATTTTGGGGAACTTCGTAAAGGGTATAGAAGTTCAAGCAGTTTTTTTTTAAATATAAGTTTACAGTACTCACCTTATTAACTGTGTCCTGCATGTCCTTGGCAACATTCTCCCCCATCTGGAGCTCACCAATAGTGGAAATACTTGCTATTACCAGCACCTTCCACTGCTGTCAGCACCACATTTAAAGCTCAGCTCTACACCAGGTTGAATGCTGCAAGTGAGGAATGGCCCTTCACAGTTACAGTGTGAAAAATTGCCCCAACGAAGGCTGAAAGAACTGCGGATGCTGTAAATCAGGAACAAAAACAGAAGTTGCTGGAAAAGCTCAGCACATTTGACAGCATCTGCAAAGAAAAATCAGAGTTAATATTCTGGGTCCGATGACCCTTGTTCTGAAGAAGGGTCGTCGGACCAAACCGTTAACGATGTTTTTTCCTTTACAGATGCTGCCAGACCTGCTGAGCTTTTCCAGCAACTTCTGTTTTTGTTATAGATGACTAAAAGAGGTCTGGTAGATGGTTTGGTAGAGACAGGAGCCTTCCCCAGGACTTCCAGAGGAAACCATGTCCTCAGAGCCTGCCAGACTGGTTTGAAGTTGCCACCCAGGGCAGTTCCATGTTCAGGAAAAATGCACTGCAATGCAACAAGATGCTTATAGCCAACGTCACTCTGCAAGGGTATGCACCACTATCTTCTGCCTGGTACCTTATATGCCTCATACCTCCCACCAAAATGTATGAACCACTGTTCTGACTATGGCATGCAGCATCTTCTCTCAGTTGCTCTCACCGGTGTCATACTGTCAACCACGCTCGCTCACCCACGCATGCTACTCGCTCACTCACTCACTCACGACTACTCTTTCATGTTGTCTGGACTTCCTGTTCACTTTCTTGGGAAGCTCGCTGTCATTCCTCTACCCGCACTGGCAAAAGCAGCTGTGCTAGCCCCTTTCCACTCCCTCAGTCCCTGCCCAGTCTCATTCCAGGAGGAAATGGAGATGCACCCTCCACCAGCTCATTTATTGATACCTTTGTGGATAGTTTAGCAAGCTTACTTTCAGGAGCACGTTTTGGTGAGCACATCTCCATAGCTGAACAAGGATGAAACACTCCAGGTTGCTGGCACTCAGAGGACCACTAGAGGCTAGGCACCAGGCAGTGGAGAACCTAATGGAGTCTGCTGTTAACAACTTTGTTAAAATGAGCGCGTAGACGCAGCAAGAGCAGGCAGATTTGTTGAGGAAGTTGGCCAACTGGATTGAAGGTTAGAGAGTTCAGTCCATCCATGTCATCTGTATTGCGCTGACTCCCAACATGTGTGCATCTGTCTGCCTCCACAGACTGCCATGGAGAGTCAGGTCTAGCAAAATGCTAATTACAGATGTCTGCTGACCTGACTGGCAGTGTTTCAGTCATTTAAACAGGTGACTGTGGGATAAACAAAGTTCCTTTTATTCTTTCCAGTTGTTTGGGCCCTGAAAGTCCATGTGCAGCAGTGCCTTACGGAACTGAAGGTTAGCGCTACAGTCAGTGTGCAGAACCTTGGAGTGGCTGCATACGGACACAGCTTAGAGGGAACAAATACAAAGTTGCTAGGAAAGCTCAGTAGGTCTGGCAGCATCTGTGAAGGAAAAACTGAGTTAACGTTTTGGGTTTGGTGACCCTTCCTCAGTCACTGGAACCGAAACATTAACTCCATTTTTTCCTTCACAGATACTGCCAGACCTGCTGAGCTTTTCCAGCAACTTTGTTTTTGTTTCTGATTTACAGCATTCTTTTGGTTTTTAGCTTAGAGGGAACGTTGGGGCTGAGAGATCTTGATCTCACTCCAGGCACCCTGTCTTCAGTGCGTACTGTGGTGTCAATACCCATATAGAGCCGTCAAGGACTTGCCTGTTGAGACACTGCAGAGGGGCACAGCTCCTCCACTTCTCTTTTATAATGCTGAACCCTGCAAATGTTCAAGTTCAGCAAGGTGAGCCTACATCTGGCTAGCACACGCTCAGCATGTTTGGACCGTTTAGCCACAAATACGCCCAGATTTGTCTGTCCAAAATGAAATTTTCTTCAACTTGGGGCTGAATGATTGTACTGAGCAGAAGATTATTCAAGTATAAGGATCGAT
Organism: Stegostoma tigrinum; assembly: GCF_030684315.1. Classification (NCBI taxonomy): domain Eukaryota; kingdom Metazoa; phylum Chordata; class Chondrichthyes; order Orectolobiformes; family Stegostomatidae; genus Stegostoma; species Stegostoma tigrinum. Next base: position 35,685,148 of record NC_081373.1, on the reverse strand, counting down.
AGATGGACATAAAAAATCAAGGAAATTCCAGTCTGAAATAATTATATGCATAATACATTTGTGCACAAAACGTCATCATTAATGCCAGCCATTTGCTTTACAGTTCTCTGATTGTAATGAATTTTCTTGTATTATTTGCAGTCTGTTTTAAGTATTGGTTAAAATATAAATGTTGACCATGGCACCTAGAGAACTTGCCTGTTTTTCTGCAAGTAGCATTGTGGTATTTTTATGCCAGTGAGCAGGTGGCATCTCAATAACATCTCATCCAATCATGCAGCACTCTCACAAGTGTGCACCCTGATTATGTGCTGAAGACTGTAAAGTAGAGCATGATATCCTGACTTTCTGGTGGAGGTACAAGGACTACACTGCATTAAGTTGTTTGTCTTGCTTCTTCTTTCACTGAAGAAAATAATCCAGTAAGTTGCTGAGTCATATAAATACTCAGGTCCTTTATTCAGGCTTTAGTCTATGGTGAATTAGTTGATGACCATGCCCTCAGCATTTTCAGTTAGGAGAGAAAAATTGCCTGGAGTTCTATTCACAGTTCACCATTTTCTTGCATATTACCAGAAGCACATTTGGATGACCAGGTTTCTGTATGAAGGTATGTTAGTTTAAATGGACTGCTCGTGTTTCTTATCATGTCTTACATACATTTTGGCTGCTTACTGGGTCAAGAGGGTGAACAGATGCTTTGAAATCAAATTTCCACACCAAGTCAAAACCTCAAGAGGAGGATGAGAAAGATAAAAGATAAATTCAGTGAAAAATGGTAGAGGTTTGGGGACAGTTTGAAAGGCTGGGGAAGCAAAAGTATTGACTATTAGCCCCAGAAAGCACGACTGCTCCTTTTATCATTTGTATCTGGTATTTCTTCTGACCTCAAGAAGATATGGCACATTTCATGGCATATTTTCACAGTAATACATCATTATTCAACTTTTGCTTGACATGTTAATGTACTATATTCTACGCGGAATGTAGTTTCTTTCACAGTATAAGCATACTTGTTTCCTCTTAGGAGAATTGAGAACCAGGGACCTTTTTACTAAAAAAAAGAGGAGTTTCCCTTTTAAATCAGATGAATGATGGGCTTAGATTAGTTCACAGGTCGGTGCAACATCGAGAGCCGAAGGGCCTGTTTTGCGCTGAATTGTTCTATGTTCAATGTAAGTGAATGTGTTTTTATTTGAATGTCATGAGTCTTTGGAACTTTCTTGTTGCAGAACTTGTGGAGGTAGAGTCTGTTGTGGAAGGGGAGGTAGATAGATCTTTGTTATATAAGGAGGTGAACGGTTAATGGGTTAGGCAGGACTGCAGGTATGAGGTTATAATTGAATCAACCAGATTATTAAATGCTGGAACGAGCTTGAGAAACTGGTCTGCTCCCATTCCTAATTCAGAAGTTTGTATATTTTTCCTCTGATATTGCTGAATTTTATAAATTGTTATTCAAATTTTATTTTCTCTGTTTCAGGGTCATATTAATCATATGGCTGGCTAAAAGACAAGGAGATCATCATGTAAAACTGAAGAGACTTTTAATAGCATTATGAAGATTCTACAAGAAATACCTAAATTTCTTAATATTTTATTACTAGGTACTGTTTTCAAATTTAGCCAAGATTTTACCTTTTTGTACTTGAACTTTCTAATTTACAATACTTATTATTATAGTTAAGGCAGAACAACATTTATTTTCTCATCAAACGAAGTTAAATGATTGTCAGCAAGGTGTTTTCCAATAATGTATGTTTGCGAAAGTTATAACTTTGAACTGTAGAGGAATGAAGATAATATGTGACATTAGTGCTACAGTAAAAAATTGATGACTCTACTGTTTACTAAAGTTTTTTTTTAGAAGGCTTCGTTGCCTGGTAGAAAAGAAAAAGATCAATGGCATTTGATTTTAAAACATTGTAAATTGGTTACATTTTTGGCTGCATTTTTCACATGTGCCAGAATATAAATAACTTTAAACTACGTGGTATTTCATTTATAAGTTGATTATACAGAGTGTTTGTTATTCTTCTCCCACTTCTTTCATCTTTTTAAGAAACAGGTCGCTCTTCTGGTTTACAATTCCGTGTGTGTCAGCAAACTCATCACTGAATCCCTCATAGAATCCCTATAGTGAGGAAACTTGCCTTTCAGCCCAACAAGTCCACGCTGAACCTCGGAGCAATCATCCAAACCGATTTCCCCCTATAACCAGACAGCCATTATAGAGGAGTCTGACTGTGTTTACACACTCCCGTTTCCCAATAGCTGACTAGATAGCAAGTCCAGAAGTGCTGAAGTCATTTTATTGTCCTGTTAGCTAGATAATCAACAGTGCAACAAAATGATGTTAATCTATGGTCTGCACTGCTGCCCCCTGTAACCCTCACCTTATCTCTGACTCATCAAAAAGATCACAGTTTTTGACAAAATTTGGGTTTCTGCCATACCTGTTGCTGGTCTTGAATTTAAGATGTTGAGCAAACAAGCTATTGGGGTTACCTACCAGTGTCAAATCCAATCTTCTGTATTGCCTAGGTTGATGTGCTCTGCATGGAGGTAAGTAAGAGGATGACACTCCTTTCCTCTTCCCAGAAAATAGATTTGTCTCTATCGGTTTGTGATGGCGTAGAGGAAGTAAGTTGTACTTTTTAACAATGAAAATATTAAAAATTTGATGCCACTTTTGATAATGTACTTGTGTTTTGAAGAATACTCCAAGAAGCTCAGTACTAAGTTTTTAATATGTCTTGTGTTTAGCAAATATTTACAAGCATTTGTATTGCTTTTGCTACAAACTATTGTAATTTGAAACAGTTTCTCGTGCCAAATTCTGTTGTTTTTTTTTCAAAACCTTATTCTGAAACAAAAGTGCTAGACGTGGGATTATTGATGTCTCAAGCATCAAACAAACTGTGCAAGCAAGGTTTTGCACAGATCATGGCGGGAATTGTAAATATTCAGTATTGGTACTGTTCAGAATATTTTTGTCTACTTGATATGTATCTATTAAATGGGCATTACATTGCTTTTTGTGCTGTATTTAGGTTTAACAAAACTTTTAATCTGAAATAAAATTGGTGCTATTATTTAAGGAAGTTTCATTTTTATTTGTTGTTATCAGTGTTTCTTTGATATAAATTGTCAATTTTCTTTAATGTCAGGGTTCTCTTCATCATTTGCTTCGTCTTTTAAACATCAGATAACCTAAGCAACCTATTGAGCTATTCACTGCGTTCTTTATCAGTCAGGTGTCCAATTTCATAATCTATTTGGGGATGGTGGAGGACATCCATCTAGTCTCTTCACTATTCTCCCTGATGTTATGGAATGAATAACCATAAAATGTTACTGTTTTGTGTTCTATGAAACATTTTGAGACCAATATTTATTCAAAGTTCATTCCTCCGAATACGGTCTCCCAAACATTATGCATCAACTCAGAATATTGATTTCTACTTTGCTGATATCAGTAACAGAACGATTGAATTCATGACTGAACTATTACGATATGAAGTGGTCCTTTTATTACTTGATGTTAGTTCTAAACGTCAATTCATTCCCAAGCTCAGCTGATCTACCGACAGTGAGTCTGAGAATTAAATTTGAGGACCAGCAACTATCTCTGCCACATGCAAAATTACAGATATCCTCGGGTCATCGCACTAGACCGAACATTTTGCCTAAATGCAATGTTTCAACTAAAATTAATATGATAGGAAATGTAATGCTGAACTTTTTATTTCTTTATTTTTCTTATTAATTGCCAGGATCCTGCACACAGGTACCTTTGTACCTAAGATGGCACCATAAGTGGTGACTTTGTAAACTTTTCACTGCACTCATGTCAGTACATGTGACAATAAACCTAACTCTAATTCTGAATAAGTGATAATGGGAACTGCAGATGCTGGAGAATCCAAGATAATGAAATGTGAGGCTGGATGAACACAGCAGGCCCAGCAGCATCTCAGGAGCACAAAAGCTGACGTTTCGGGCCTAGACCCTTCATCAGAGATGGGGATGGGGTGAGGGTTCTGGAATAAATAGGGAGAGAGGGGGAGCCGGACCGAAGATGGAGAGAAAAGAAGATAGGTGGAGAGGAGAGTATAGGTGGGGAGGTTCACCTGCACATCTGCCAATGTGGTATACTGCATCCACTGTACCCGGTGTGGCTTCCTCTACATTGGGGAAACCAAGCGGAGGCTTGGGGACCGCTTTGCAGAACACCTCCGCTAGGTTCGCAATAAACAACTGCACCTCCCAGTTACAAACCATTTCCACTCTCCCTCCCATTCTTTAGATGATATGTCCATCATGGGCCTCCTGCAGTGCCACAATGATGCCACCCAAAGGTTGCAGGACTAGCAACTCATATTCTGCTTGGGAACCCTGCAGCCCAATGGTATCAATGTGGACTTCACCAGCTTCAAAATCTCCCCTTCCCCCACTGCATCCCAAAACCAGCCCAGTTCGTCCCCTCCCCCCACTGCACCACACAACCAGCCCAGCTCTTCCCCTCCACCCACTGCATCCCAAAACCAGTCCAACCTGTCTCAGCCTCCCTAACCTGTTCTTCCTCTCACCCATCCCTTCCTCCCAGCCCAAGCCGCACCTCAATCTCCTACCTACTAACCTCATCCCACCTCCTTGACCGGTCCATCTGCCCTGGACTGACCTATCCCCTTCCTACCTCCCCACCTATGCTCTCCTCTCCACCTATCTTCTTTTCTCTCCATCTTCGGTCTGCCTCCCCCTCTCTCCCTATTTATTCCAGAACCCTCACCCCATCCCCTCTCTGATGAAGGGTCTATGCCTGAAACGTCAGCTTTTGTGCTCCTGAGATGCTGCTGGCCCTGCTGTGTTCATCCAGCCTCACATTTCATTATCTCTAATTCTGAATATTCAGTTTTAATAATATATCCTATTCTGTCGCTGTGTGTGGTTTAAGCTATATTTCACTTTTTGTTTGTTATTACAGAAAATACTGTTTTAAAACAACCAACTGATACTGACACTAAAATACTCACAAAAGTAGTATTATGCTGTGATCACTGAAATTAGAGTGCATTGCTCACCAGAACACAGTTGCTGTACTAAAATGAGAAGTGAAGATTTTAAGCCATATTGTTTCATCACTCTGGTTCCAAATCCTTTTATGGTGAAATAGTTGAGTTGAATTCTATTGAAAAATGTTCAATACAGAAGCACAATGAATAAGGCACTGTTAATATTTCCGAATGGGTGGCTGGAGTGATTATTTGATGAGCCAAACAGAGATTTACCTGAAGGTGTTGTAGTACTCCAGTTCTATTTGCAAATTATCTCATGAATGTGACTGACTGGTTTTGATCTGTGACCGAGAAGAAATCAACCTAGAAAACATGTTAATTAATGATACAATATAATTTCAGATTAAAATTCGAAGGACAAAAGATTGCAACAAATTCTTAAATATACAATCAAAAGAATTGGAGTTCTTATAATCCAGATAATGAGGTTATAATTAGCACGTTACAGTAGAGGGATAAAAGTGGATGTTTAATGAGAGCTTTTGTGTACTTATTTGAGTTTGCACATGAAAGAATGAGAATTCTGGATGTGGAGATATGTTTATTGGTTTAAAGTGTTTGACATTTGAAAATTACACTTTTCTAGAGACATGACCTGGGGTCACTTAACTCAGTTGGATGAATGGCTAGTTTACGATGCAGACTGACACCAAATAATGTGGCTTTACATCCCACACCAGTGAAGGTTACTATGAAGAACTCTCCTTCTCAACCCATCCCACACCTGAGGTGAGGTGACCCTCAGATTAAACCATCACTAGTCATCTCTCTGTAATGAGAGAGCAGCCTGACAGTCTGGTAAGTCTGTGAATGTTCACCTTTTTTACTTATAGAATGTCTCCTCGGTTGTCCAGAATTGATTTCTGACCTAAGCTAGCAGCTGTTTTGCTGGAGTTAGACTTTGTTTGTCAGTATGAACAGTTTACAGCAGTTATCGTGCTTCTGTGGGACTGATGCCAGAGGACTAAGGGGAGCAGCAGGTGTAGGGAGAGAGTCCTGGACAACTAATATCGGAGAGAATAGCATTGTGCAGGGAAAGATTCCCTAAGTACATCTTTAAAGTTAACTTCTGCCTTAATTTTGCTGAAGAGGAAGGTTCCGTTCCCTTCTCTTCTCTAAGGAGGTTATCACCAAGCAACATCACTTACTGTAGTCACTACACAATTCTGAGTGTAGGTCATGGATTGCACTGTCTTGGTGCCGATCCTGACATGGCTAATTGTGAAGCCAACCACCATTTTCCCGTTTGCTCCAATGCCGGTGTGGCTTCCATTCAAAGAGTAATGGAGTCATATAGCATGGAAACAGACCTCTCTGGCTGATTCGTTCATGCCGACCATCTTCCCAAACTAAACTTGTCCCACTTGCATGCAGGCTATGTGGATTAGCTGTAGGAAATGCAAGGTTACATGTAAGGTAGGGGATTGGGTGTGAGAGGGATGCTCTGCAGAGTGTCGATGTGGATTCGTTGGGCTGAACAGTCTGTTTCCACACCGGAGGGATTCTGTTCTGTCACATGGGGAGATGGTCAGGCTGGCAGGAAGCAGCCAGAATTTGAACTGTGTGTTTGTTTTTTGAGCTGTTTTTTAAGTCAAAAGTATTGTACCTGCAGGATAGAGGTTTGGTTGTCCTCTTGTTAACAACTTATTGAAAGTTCAGAGAATAGAATCTCCATTACAAGAATTAAATGAATATTCCTTGGAGCCTACTGGAAGCTACATGCATTCATCGGTGTTGTCAGATACCAAGGTAAGATATCATCCCATATATCAGTGATGTTACAGATTGTGGAGTCTGTTTATGTTAATTGGCCAGTTACGTCTCATTTATTTTCCCCTTTGATTTATTCCTTAGCTATTTCTGTTTGTTTGTCATCTTTCTGTGAGAGTGGGGGTAAGGTTAAAGAGGATTGGGTTTAAATCTTTGACATTAGTTGGAATTCTTAATAATAACTGAAAGAACATGAATTTGAATATCTTGCTGTTTAACTTTGCCCTGCTAAAGTTACTGTGGTGTTAATAACATATTTAAATCTTTTATTTGAACTATAAGCCTGAAGTCTAGAATTGATTATTCACAAAGTCTAGTGCTGCTTATTCAAAAGATGTGATTTGGAACAATTGAGGCCAATTTTGATGGTCACTGGGTATTTTAATTTTACTATGTAGCCCATACAGAGACAGGGAGACTGATTGATTTGATTCCACTGTCTATCTCAATGTCATATCATGATTCAAAGGTATATGACTTTTCAAAATGACAGGTGTGAAAGAAAGAGTGTTGGCATGATTTTGTTAGATAAAATAAGTATAATAGCAAAAAATTATTTTGGATTAAAAGATGTAGAATCCACATGGGTGGAGTAGAGAACAAGAGGGAGAAGACTCTGGTGGGAGTACTGTATCAGCCCCTGTTCTGTAGGGCAGTGAATAAATCAGTAGATAAATAAAGCATGTAAAAATGGCAGTCCATCAATCATGGATGACTTAATCTTGTAGATTGGGATCATCAAATTGACAAAAGCAGCCATGAGGAAGAATTCATAGAAAGTATTTGTGATGGCTTCTTAGAAAAATGTTATGTGGATCCACCTGTGGAATCAGGTTATTTTATGGCAATGTTAATGTGTATTGAATAGTTTTGATAAACAATCTGAGTCATATTGGGTCAGGAACGACTGTGCTAAATTTTAAATAAGGATAATTACATGGGAATGAGAGCAGAGCCACTTTGGTACGGCCTAGGAAAAGAGTTTAACAGAAAAGGCAGGTGAGAATTAATGGCATACGTTTCAGAAAATATTTCATACCTCCTAGCAAAGGCACACCCGAGTGCGGAAGGAAGATTCTAGGAAGGAGATGGACTATCCAGGGAGGTTGAGGATAGTATGTAATTGAAAGGGGAAAAATGTGTGTGTAAAAGGTTAGTAGTAAGTGAGAGATTGAGGAAAGGTTTTAAAATCAAAAGGTGACCATACAAAAAAAAGAGAAAATAAATAACAAGGTAAAACTAGCAATATAAATAAAAAGAATGGATAATAAGACCTTCTTTTAAATATATGTTCAGGAGAATAGAGCCAACAGTCAACAAGGGAAACAATAATTGGTAGTCAAGAAATGGCTAAGACTTGAACAAAGTCTTCAATCAACCTTAATGGCAGAAGATACAAATATCATTCCAAAAATACTGGATAATCAGAGGTTTATAAGAAGAGTGGGTGTGATTAGAGCGAATAATACACTAACCATTTCTAGAGGAAACGTAATATGGAAACTGTTGTGACTAAGAACTGAAAAGTCCCCAGCACAGAAGGATCACATCCTAGGATTTTAGAAGTAGTATCAGCAGCGATGGTGGATGCATCGGTATAATCTTTGATGAATCCTTAGACACTGGAAAGGTCTGAGACAGTTGGAAACTACCAATATAATGCCCTTATTGAAAAATGACAGAAGACATAAAAGAGGTTAACTATAGACCAAATCGCTTTAAATCAATTGCTCCAAAATTGTTCAAGTCTATTTTAAAGGTTGTAATAGCAGAGCATTTAGAAATACGTAATATAAACAAGCAGAGTCAACATTAAGTGGAAATCGTGCTTGACAACAGTAATACAGTTCTTTTGAGAAGGTAACAAGCAGACTTGATAAAGAGCAACAAGTAGATGTAATATATTTGGACTACAAAAGATATTCGATAAGGTATCACACAAGGCTACTTAAAAAGATATGAGTGTATGGTGCTGAAGGTAGTATATTCACATGAATAGAGGATTGGCTAATTCATAGAAGACAGTTGGGATAAAGAGAGTACTAAGTTTGCAATGACACAAAAATAGGTAGAAAGCAAGTGGTGAGGAGGGCATGGGGAGTCTACAGAGGGATTATTGATAGGTTAAGTGAGTAGGTAAAACTTGATGGATGGAATATAATGTAGGGAATCGGTTACAGGCTTTGGCAGAAAGTATAGAGAACATTAGCCAGAGGGTGCAGAGAGATAGAGATACCAGCCACTGACATCGTTAACAGGACGTACTGAATAAAAAGGTGCTGACTTGAAGAAAGAAGAAGCTTATGCACTGAAAATGACCTGTACCCAGGTTCTAGTTTGAGTTGATTTAAACCAGTTTGAATTAACTAAGTTTTGCAAAAAGTCAGAAAGATGAAGTAATGCAAAAGCCTTATTTGGATGATAAGTAATGAGGTAGTGTTACCTAAGTCTCTGGGCCAGGGCCAATAAGATAAAGGCATGTGATCGGTGAATCAGCCTGACTTGAGAGAGAATAAAGTGAAGACTCTCGGGGCATGCAGCCAGTGAAAACTCCGGAGACCAGCCATCACTGAAGCAGACCCTGTGTCAAGGACATGGTGATGACATTGAGTACAGCTAAGTCCCGGTCAGTAGCAGCAGCTATCCTGATGAGGTATTAGCTTTTATGTTCTGTGACTACTTGGGGAGTGTCAGAGGACTCTCGTGGGTGTATATGTAGGCCCTAGTTCATTTTGTGGGAAAACATATAAGATCTAGTTTTGTGATTAAAAACATCTAATCAACATATGTCTTGTTTAATATACTAATAAAGTATTTTGTGAGGTTATGAGAATTGATTCTTCTGCTCTCTGTGCAAGCCAATACCTGGATCCAATGTTCTCCAGGCTCCTGACAACAGCTAACCTCCAAGTTCAATGGGTAATAGAGAAGGCAAATGGAATATTCAGAGATCTTCCTAAAAGTATACAAGGCATTAGTTAGATCACAGTTAGAATAGTGTGAACAGTTTTGGTTCCCTTATCTAAGATAATATTTACTGGCATTGGAGCAGATCAAAAAAAGGTTCACTAGATTCATCCAGGATATGGCGTGATTTTCTTATGAGGACAGGTTGAGAATTTTGGGTTTGTACTCATTTTGGAGTTTGGAAGAGTGACAGGCAATCTTACTGGAAGGTGTAAGATTCTTCAGGGGTCTTGACAAGGTAGATGTGAAGAGTCTATTTCTGGTTTTTGAGAAAGTCTCGAACCAGAAGGCAGTATCACAGCATGAAGTCGCCATTAAAGACAGAGGAGGATCTTTTCTAGAGCGTAGTGAACATGTGGAATTTGTTGCCACAAAGGGCTGTCAAGATTGGGTCATTAAATATGTTCAAGTTTGATATAGGCAAATTTCTAATTATTAACGGAATTGAGATTTATTGGGGTCAGGCAGGTAAGAGAAGTTGAGGATTATCAGATAAAACATAGTCTACTCCACCATTCAACAAGACAATGAGTCAAATGGCCTCCTTCCATTCCTACGTCTTCTGGTCTGATGGCCTTATTATCATAAGTTCAAATTTAAAATAGCCAAAATATCTCTATCATTTGAAAATTAATGCTCATTTCTTAATACTTTGGGAGTATACTATGATATAAATTTTAATTCTCAACTTTTCAGTGGTGGTGTCCCAGATAAAACAGGTCACATTATATTAGTAAAAAAGTATTGCTTTTAGATGTTTAGCCAGAGGAGTTGCATGTATTTTTGATTTCACACTATTAGCTGAGGGTGTTACATTTGAATAAATACTGCTACTGTGTAGGGGGAGGAATTCTATCTAGTCTTCCCTTTATTTACAATATTAGTCCATTATGTATCATGGATTTGAAAACAAAAACTATTTCTCTATTTTCAAAATCCTTGTGAAACATTTGTTTAACTGAATTTATGTTAATCAAACAGTAACTAAATATACACCATAATTTTCTCAAGATTCATTTTAATATCAGGAATGACTCAATTCTAAATGCATAGAAGTTGCTGTCTGTCATAGAGGAATTGTTTCTTTGGTGCTGTTCACGCTGGAATTATCTTTTTCTCTTAGTTTGCAATTTAACAAAATTGTCAATTTTGTGCACTGCGTTTTAACGTGCCTTAGGAAGGGATGAGTACTGAACTATGATGTACTTTTTCAGTTAACATTCAACAATATAAAATAATTTATTTGGCAATGAGCTAATAAATTTGAAAATTAATCTTTCAATTAATTTCATAATTTACGCATTATTTCATTTATTTGAAAATCAATTCAGAAACCTATTAATTTTGAAACTAAGAGGCAATCCTATTAATTTGTATTACAGAAGCATGCCTATGCTTAGTGCTTCTTCTGCCACTCAAAAGAAATTGGCAGCATTTTCATTATTGTTAGAAAACAAAATGCACGGCAAGGAACAATTTATTGCCACTCTTCAGTTTCAGTTATGTCAAGTTTTAGGACATATTGGATAATTTCTATCTCGGAGTTATCTTTTTTGGCTAATGTAGTGGTTTTGCTATCATAACTTCAGCTGAATTCAGTTCTCTTCATTCCTGTTGGAGTGATCCAAGTAACCAATGTCTTTCCAACTGTACTATGAAATCAATTAAACAGACAGTCAAATGGATTAAGAGGAAGATTATTTGTAGCATAAAAATATACTTGTGAAATTCCATGATTATTAGGATGTAACATCACCATACAACTACCTTGTCTTGATTCATGATGTGAATGTGTTGAGTTATCACTTCAGTTTGGGTGCTGAGGATGCTATCAGCATGAAGTTTCTGTGTGTACTTGAAACAATGGTACATAGTAATCTCAAGCCTATGGCCCCAAAAGTTTAAAAAAAAACAGCCAAAGTATTGAAATTAGAACAATTTTAATTGTTTTTGTTTTAATTTGTAGCTAACTATTTTGTACTGAGGACATTGGTTCCAGAATATTTCCAGCAAAGCAACCTGTTAATTCAATAGCAAAGGTTTTTTTTAAAAAGTTTTTAATGATTCCCAGAATACTATAAATTATAAAGTGTTCTGCACACAAAGCAGCATTTAGAATACTCTAAATCCAAAATCGGCTGAGGTGAGATGTTGCATAATTTTTTTACGGCAGGTGCAGAGGGACACCATTACAATGCTAGCGGATGTGCCTCAACTTAAAAATACCAACAAGTGTAGATAACTCAAGGCTATATCCATGTGATTTTGCACTCCTAAATCATTAAGGTGCTGTTCCTTATTAATATGATTATTAATATTAAATACGAAATCAGTGCATCCAACTAAACTACCATTCTGAAATGGTCAGTTATAAATTATAATGACTATTGGATCTCAGTCGTGTTACACACAATATATTAAAGATATGATTTACCCCTTGCCCGTTCTTGTCACTTTTATACTGCTTTTCCAAAAAGAAGGACAACTCAGAAGTAACCCTGTGAAAGAAATAATTACACTGAGTTGTGCTGATATTGAGAAGCCCACACTCATAGTCTTTAGTTCACGTCTTCTACACTTAGTCAACTCTATTCTTTGTTCTCTTGACCCCTATCTCTTGGCTGTCAGAATCCTGATTGCAAACCAAAGACAAATGTAGAGAGACTCTGTATCTCTGCACTTAAAAGAGCCGGGAACTCCATCAAAGAGAGAATGATTCTGGACCCAGAACTGCTGACCAGAGCAGTGTGGTGGAAGTCTGTTGAAGGGGTTAAAATTGAAGGTCACAGATTTACTCATGTCTAGAGCCTTGTTAAGTAGTGAACTGAAGGCTAGTTTGGTCAAAATACTCTCTACATTTGTAAAGTACTAATTGGCCAGAACTGAGAGAATGGTGAAGGCAATAAGTTTATGAACGAGAATAAACAGGCCCTGTCTGAAACTGGAGGATAATCAATTTCCAATTGAAGATAAACAGCAGGAGAAAGATAGTAAAGATAAATATCATCATTACACAGTTACAGGGACATCACTGAGTTACAAGGATAACACTGTGAAAATCTACAAGTGATACAACTAGATCAAGTGAATCGGATTCTCTCTTTTCAACTTCCTCAGTTGGCCACAATGAAGATGTGTTTTATTTTATCATGCAGCTCCATTTTTCCCCTATTAAAATATTGTCAGTTATTTTCACTAGAAATCGTAAGAAGCCAATTAGAAGATTTTCTTGAATGAAAGAAACAGAAATTTTAAACCTAATAGCCCTGAGATCAATAATAAAGATGTGACATAAAGCTGGTTTATTCACATGGGTAAGCATGCACTCATGCAAAGTTAAAAGAGAATAGTGTCAGTATAAAAAAAATTAAATAATGTACAGTTTACAATATTTTGTGTGTTGTAAAGGCTTGCAGTATTACATACAATTGATTTATTTGACTGTCAACAAGAAATACCATTGCAGCTATGTTTTGAGCTCTTGGTTTTCTAATCTATCTTTCCAATTAGTATTTTCACTAGGATTTTTTTCCTCAGACCCCGGAGCTAGAGTTCTCCGCTTATATTCAATGCTGTATCCTTAGTTTCATCTCTCTCCCTCTCCAGCAAAAGCAGCTACTTGAAATAATAGTTTCTTTGCGTAGTACGTGGTTCCATCTCCAACATGTGACCATTTTCATAGAGGTGTAAATCAAAATAAATAAAATACTAATTTTAGTTTGGCTGTCTGTTGTCTAATTCCTTTTGGTTTCCAGAAGCTTAGCCATTTGTGGGGTCAGGTGATGCAAGTGACTGTCTTAAGTCATTTTTTTTGGACCCTTTTTAAAACCATTCCAGTCATGAAAATCTAAGGTGTTAAATTGGATAATAGCATTAGAAATCTCAGTAGACCTGTAGAGATATACAGCATGGAAACAAACCCTTCTGTCTAACTTGTCTCTGCTGAGCAGATATTCTTGATAAATCTAGTTCTGTTTGCCAGTATTTGGCCCATATCCCTCTAAACCCTTCCTATTCATGTACCCATCCAGGTGCTTTTTAAATGTTGTAATTGTGACAGGTCCCTTTTAAATCCCACACTGTCACTGGGAGAACCTAGTTTTGGATTCACCCACCTCAGGGCAAAGACCTTGTCTGTTTGCCCTATCCATGATCCTATTATTTTATAAACCTCAACAGGTCACCTCTCAGCTCTCGGGAAAATAACTCTAGACTATTCGGCATCTCCCGATAGCTCAAAGCATCCAACCCTGGCAACATCTCTATAAATCTTTTCGGTACCCTTTTAAGTTTCACAGCATCTTTTCTATAGCAGGGAGACCAGAATTGCACACATTATTCCAAAAGTGGCCTAACCAATGTCCTATACAGCTGCAACATGACCTCCCAACTCCAATACTCAATGCACTGGCCAAAAAAGACAAGCATACCAAATGCTTTTTTCATTATCCTATCTACCTGCAACTCCACTTTCAAGGAAAGATGAACCTACACTCCAAGGTCTCTTTGTTCAGCAACCCTGCCCGGGACCTTCCTGTTAAGTGTATAAGTCCTCCCTGATTTGTCTTTCCAAAATGCGTCAGCCACTCCTCGGCCCATGACCCTTCTGATCAAGATCCCATTGTACTCTGAGCTAACCTTCCTAACTGTCCACAACACCTCCAATTATAGTGTCATCTGTAGACTTACTAATTGATACCTCCTATGTTCACATCCACATCATTTATATAACTGACAAAAAGTAGTGGACCCAGCACTGATCTTTGTGGCACACCACTAGCCACTGACCTCCAGTCTGAAATGCAGTCCTCCGCCACTATCCTGTTTTCTACCTTTAAGCCAGTTCTGTATCCAAATTGCCAGTTCTCCCTGTATACCATGTCATCTAACCTTGTTCCTTGTGGGAGACTGGTTAACCTCATTGAACACCTTACTGAAGTCCACATAGACCATGCCACTGCTCAGTGCTCATTAATCATCTTTGTTACTTCAAAAAACTCAATTAAGTTAATGAGACACAATTTCCAATGCACAGAATCATGTTGACTATCCCTAATGAGCCCCTTGTCTTTCCAAATACATGTAAATCCTGTCCTTCAGGCTTCCCTCCAACAACTTGCCCAGCATTGATGTATGACTCACCGGTCTGTGGTCCCCTGGCTTTTCCTTACCACCTTTCTTAAATAGTAGCACCACATTAGGCTACCTCCAGTCTTCCAGCACAAAAACTGACAATCCAGTGACACTTCATCAGATCTGCTGAGCTTTTCCAGCTTTTGTTCCTATTTACTGCACCGCAGTTCTTTCTGTTTTTATCCCATCTTCTGGCACCTTGCCTGTATTATCAATGATGCAAATATCCCAGCAAAAGTCCCAACAATTACTTCCCTAGCTTCCCACGGAGTTCTAGGGTACACCTGATCAGGTCCCAGGGATTTGTCCACTTATGCATTTTAAGCTGTCCAACAACTCCGCCTCTAATATGGACATGTTTCAAGACGTCATTGATTTCCCCACCTTCTCAATCTTCCCAATCATAGATCAAAGAATCCCCACAGTGTGGAAACAGGCCATTCGGTCCAACTTGTCCTCTGAAGAGCATCCCACCCAGACCCACTCCCCTATTCCTGCATTTTCCCCATGTCTAACCAACATAACCTAAACATTTCTGGGCACTATGGACGATTTAGCATAGCCAATCCACCTAGCCTACACTTCTTTGGACCGTGGGAGAAAACTGCAGCACCCGGAGGAAACCCACACAGTCACGGGGAGAACATTGCAAACACCATACAGACAGTCGCCTGAAATCGAACTGTAAGGCAGCAGTGCTAAACACTAAGCCAACATGCCATCTCAAATCCTTCCATTTTCTTCTCCACAGTAAACACTGATGCAAAACACTCGTTTAGTATCTCTTCCATCTCCTGCTGCTCCACTCATAGGCAGCCTTGTTAATTTTTAAAAGGCCCTAGTATCTCCCTGGTTACCCATTTGTCCTTAAGGTATTTATAAAATTCCATTAGATTCTCCTTAACCCTATTTGCCAAAGCTAGCTCATGTTTCCTTTTTGCCCTCCTGATTTCCCTCTTAACTATACTCCTACTGTTTTTATACTCTCCTAAGGATTCATAGGATCTCTGCTGTCTATACCTGACATATGCTTCCTTATTTTGACCGAAACCTTAATTATAGTCCATGTTTTAAATCATTCTGATTCAGGACAGGAGCTTAATTACTAGAAATGTGAACTTTATTGTGAATTAATATGTTTCACTTGGGTTCTCCTATTATCACTAGGCTAAAGCATGCACCAATTGTGACAGTAATTCTTGACATAGAAAAGTTGAATTAGCTTTATTGTCATGTGCACTCAAATGAGTGCAGTGAAAATTTTGCAATGACACCGCTAATGGCATATTTAGAAAACAGTTAACCATAAAGTGTAGTATTCATTGAATTGAGAACTTGCAGAATGAGGTATTAATTGATCATATTCATGCTTCCTACTGATTTTTCCTCATCTTGGAGGCTGAATGGGAAATAAATTTTGGTAATAGTATGTGCGAAAATCCTGCTAACTACATGACTAGCTATCAGAGAAGCTTAGCTATATACATATTATATTTGGATCAGGACTTCTTTCATCTCTGGATAAAAAAAACCAGCTGACAGATTCTTGTGCACTGTCTTAATTATTTATTCAATATTTTAACCCTACATTGTGGCAAATTTATTTGGAAGCAGAAACCTCTTTCTTGGGTTCAAATTATCCAATTGGCCATTGGATTATTGACTCTGACAGTACAAAAGTCTGAGTATTTCTAATCACTTGCTGCATTTTTGAAGATCTACTAGCACTTGAGGTTATTGCAAAATTCTTTTTAATGTTTGCTTTATCAAAAAGATTTAAATTTGCCCCTCAGATAACAAAGCGTGGAGCTGGATGAACACAGCAGGCCAAGCAGCATCTTAGGAACACAAAAGCTGACGTTTTGGGCCTAGACCCTTCATCAGAAAACTTTTCCTGAAATGTCAGCTTTTGTGCTCCTAAGATGCTGCTTGGCCTGCTGCGTTCATCCAGCTCCACACTTTGTCGGATTCTCCAGCATCTGCAGTTCCCATTATCTCTGATCATAAATTTACCACCCGTTTGTTCCTGGCTTTTCTGATTCTTTCCATCACTGTATGCATTGTTTGTCCTACATTACTTTGATTTTTTTCTCTCTGTCTTTCATTCACTCCAGCATAAGATCAGGAGCAGGAGAAGTAGGCCCTTCAACTTTTCAAGTCTGCTGTGCCATTCAGGAAGATCGATCTTAATTATGTACCTCCGCTACACCATTCCATGTGAATCTCACTTTGAATTTTGGATATGAAGGAAATAATGTCTGCTTTGATATACCAACAACTAAGCATCCACAATGCTGTGAAGTAAAGAATTCCTAAAATCAAATTTTGGGTGAAGAAATATCTCCTTATGTTGCTCCTTAATGTCCCATTCCTTATTCTAAGACTTTGACCCCTAGTTCTAGATCCTAATGTCTACACTGTCACTCTGGAAATTGTAATATGTTTCAATTAGATCAACTCTCATTCTTGTGAGTTATAGGGAATGTGTAGTGTAAGGATTAACCCTGACGATCTGATATGCTAATGAAGCTGAATGCATGACGAGAGATGCGATACCACACATCATATTCTCTTGCAACCTTGAGGCATAGCATAGTAAAGTGTTTCTTAACAAAGTCAGTATTCTCCCTGCCTCAACAGACTTTGTAAATATTTAGTGGCTGCACAGCAAGTCCAAGGATGTTTTATGGTGGCAGCAAGTGCAAGAAAATATAGAAATGGTCTCTGCCATTGCTGAAAAGCTTCAAGCATTTTACGGTTCCCTGTGAAACCGAAGCATAGCTGAATTGGTACCAAAGATTTACAACATATTACATTTTGTCTGGTCCTGCTGCATTATCCAATAGTTTTCAGGTTAGCGCATTATCATTTGTGGTGGGTTGCTATGCAGATGATAATGTCGTCAGGAAAGGGATTGATGAAGGAAAAGCTACATTTGAAGAAGTAAAAAAAACACTCCAGACCTATGTTAATTTGTTCTAAAATGCCTCTGTAAAGTGGGCTGAATTTAATAAGTGTACGCTGGAATAAGGGTGAAGTATCTGGATGTTTACCAATTATCTTCTGTACAGGAACAAAATCAAAGCTGCTAGAAAGAATCATCAAGTCTGGCAGCATCTGTGTAGGAATAAACAGAGTTACCGTTTCAGGTGCTGTCTTTACAGCCCTGTTAAGACTGCAAGATCTACAATGTGATGATGCTGTTGGCTCTAATTAGTTAGTTTGTCCCAATTTTTTTTTAAATGGAGTTTTTAAGGTAACGGTGATGAGCAGATCTACCAAAACCACTAGAATAAACAGCCTGTGAGCCCTTGGGTGTTTTTCTTTTGTGAAGTTGGAACAATAGAAGCGGTTGAAAAGGGTGGGTCCGAGCTCTCTCAGAACCAGGATTTTAGCTTTTTTTTCAGCAGCAGTTGTTGCTGGGGTCTCTCCTGGCTGCAACACTTCCTCTGTGAGTTTTCGCTGGATGTTTTTTCTGCTGGTCTGCTGAAGTTGCATGTGAGACACTTCTGCATTCTGAATTTGCCTTTTGCCAAGGGTGTGTTTATTGGATGTTACTACATTGGAACAGTTACGGTTTATAGAGTCACAGAGCTGCAGAGCATGGAAACCAGTTATGCTTCAAGTTAAATATAGGCACAGCAGTATAAATTCCTTCTGATGCTGAGCCATGATTGGCGTAAAGTTATTTTCAACCATCATGTACCAGGCAATATAAAGCTCAAGATCATAGGACAAAGGTTCACAGGTTCTTGAAAGTGGAGATGCAGGTAGACAGTTTAGTGAAGAAAGTGTTGGTATGGTTGTCTCTATTGGTCAGTGCATTTAGTATAGGAGTTGGGAGGTCATGGGGCTGTACAGGACATTGGTTAGTGCACTTTTGGAATACTGTGTGCAATTCTAGTTTCCCTGCTATAGGAAGGATGTTGTGAAATTTGAAATGTTCAATAAAAGATTTACAAGGATGATGCCAGCGTAGGAGGGATTGGCTGAATAGGCTGGGTCTATTTTCCCTGGAGTGCCGGAGGCTGAAGGACAACCTTATAGAGGTTTATAAAACCATGAGGATCATGGATAGAGTAAAAAGATAGTCTTTTTCCTGGGGTGGGGGAGTCCAAGACTACAGGGCATAGGTTTAAGGTGAGAGGGGAAGGATTAAAAGGGATAACTTTTAACTTAAGGGCCAACTTCTTTATGCAGAGGGTGGTGTGTGTATGGAATGAGCTGCCAGAGGAAGTGAAGGAGTCTGGTACATTTACAATATTTAAAGGGCATCCGGATGGTTTTATGAATAGGAAGGGTTTGGAGGGATATGAGGCAAATGCCGGAAAGTGGGACTAGATTAACTTAGGATAGCTGGTCGGCATGGCTGAGTTGAATTGAAAGTTCTGTTTCCAGCTGTACATCTCTATGACTGTAATTGAACACACCCCTGCAGAAGCGAGAAAAATCATTGAAACCTTGAATGTGATCCTAAACCACACTTAAGCATGAGAGTTTGTACTAACCTCCACCTGATTTGCAGTGTAAAGGAACTGGAAGGCCATGATGGTCAGCATACAAACTTCAGACCTGAATTTTCATAGCTGTTCACAGGACTAGAAAAGCTGAAAACAATACACTGTAGCACATCCTGAAAGCCTGTGTCCAGTTACACCTAGAAAAGTTCATCATCAGTCTTCCAAAAAGAAAGGGAGGAAGCAATGCGTTATTTGACCTGTGACAAACCAACATTTGGCATTTGGGAATGGGACCGAGTACCAAAAACCAACTGATCTATCAGACTTTGCATAAATCTTATACAGCTCAATAGAAACGTTGAACACAAAGTTTGTCGCTATGGACATAAGTTTACCAAAATTGAGAAGAAGAGACATTAGTTCATACATGGGCTTGTCAAAAGTTGGCAAGTTAAATTCGTGATTTTCCTTTCCAGATTGACACAGAGCACCAACCCTTATTGAAGCCCTCAAATTCCACGGAGTTAGAAAATGCCTCTGCAGATACAATGATTCAGACTGAGAATGATGAAGTTCGATAAAAGACAGAGTATGCTTCAAGAAAACAGCAGACCAGACCAGGCGCAAATGCCCATATCTCTGCCACTAACTGAACAAGATGTACTTCTCTTTGTGTAATGGTTTCCAATTCTTCAAAGATAACTACAACTCTCCCAGCAACAACTCGGAGACTGAATGAAATCAGATATGCACAGAAATTCAATATAGTATTCTCTGACCTGAGCACAATCTTTAACAAATGATGGCTAGCATAAATGCCACACCAAACCCATTCTCAGACAGAGCCACGAACACAGCTGACACATTACTTATGATTCCCTCATTTATGGCACGATATCAGTCACTCTGAGAGTCCTGAGTCGTCATATTCTGTAAGGATTGCACCACGGATATCTGGTTGTCACAAGTTATCAAGTCAGAGTAAGATATTCTGTTTGGTTACTAAATCTTTCAAAATTATTACAGCAGATGATATCAAGCTCTATTACTTGTGCTGTTCAACATCTGGATAGAAGATAACCATCGATACAGTCTTTCCTTTTCTTTCAGGAATATGGGAACATCTTAGTATGGATTTCTTTGAGCATAGAGGTAAAACAAATCTGATAATACTCCTCCAGACAGATAGATGTCAAGTAATTGCATAGTTACATGTCTGCAACAGTAATTACATCATTAATAGAGATCTTTGCAACACAAAGGACCAATTTGCAAATCAGGTCTTTAAAGATTCACAGAATCATTATTGATTTGTCAATTGTATCAGCTTACTACAAGACCCTCAAACCAATGTTGAAACTGAAAGATGAGTGACTTCAGAAAGGCATTGCTGAAGAATTATGACATTAAACTTGTAGTTCCGAGCTGTCATTCTACTGCATTCCAGAACGGCTTAGCACTATGTGATCTCCTCGTGGAAATAGACTGAGAGCTCCACTTCCTACTCTCCAAAAATACTCATTTCACATGTTCAAGATGATGATTTGTAAATGTCAGGGGAAAAAGAGGAGGCTTACTGTTCCAGTCATGTGTGGAAATATGACAAATGGCAGAAAGCATGGACCACTGACCAGGAATGCCCAGATTAGATTCTTAAGAACACATTTGATATAAACAGTTGTTGAGCAGAAACTACATCCATGGTTCCACTTCATTCAATCCAAAATTAGTGCGTTGTCTGATCAATCACAGTGTATCATCTTTTAGACAGAAGTAACCTCCTACATAGTTGAAGCAGTTGTCAACATAGTCACACAGGCTAAAGATCATATGTTCATTGAAATATCCAAATGATGGTATGATTGCTGAACTGATATCATCTAATAATTCTTATGCCCAGCAGAGACCTGAGAAATCATTTGGGGAACTCAAATTCACAATCTTCTTCAAAGGAGTTAACAACATGTTTGATAGTCTAGTGAAACTATCACAGCAGTTGTTCTTGTTTTCAAAGAAATATGATCTTGAGACTTGAGGAAATATGTAATGTAAAGAGTTAAGAGCGGCACGGTAGCTCAGTGGTTAGCACTGCAGCCTCACAGCACCAGAGACCCGGGTTCGATTCCAACCTCGGGCGACTGTCTGTGTGGAGTTTGCACATTCTCCCCATGTCTGCATGAGTTTCCTCCCACAGTCCAAAGATGTGCAGGCTAGTTGGATTGGCCATGCTGAATTGCCTGTAGTGTTTAGGGGTGTGTGGGTTATTGGGGAACGGGCTGGGGTGGGATGCTTCAAGGGGCGGATTGGACTTGTTGGGCCGACAGGCTTGTTTTCACACTGTAGGGAATCTAATCTAATCTTAAATCTGGCTGATGTGCTAAAATGGCACAGCATACATCATCACAAATGATGCAATGTCACATGATTTGGTTGTCTTATACAATGTTATGGCAAGGTGAAGCAACAGAAAGTTATTTCTAAAATAGAATCAGTGTTTTATTACCATAGCAGACTCTGCAAATATTCCTTAGTTGTGCATCGAGGCCAAGAAAATTTATGATCTGTTTGATCTTCCTCAGAGTTTCTGGTTGTCTTATTGCAATTCTTCACCTTGTTCCCATGCTGATCTTTTTATTTATGGCCTGCTATAGTGTTCCAGCAAAGCTCAATACATGTTCAAAGAACAGCACCTTATCTTTTGAGTTAGTGCTCTTTCTGAACTCAACATCGAATCATAACCTCTGCATTTGTCTTTATTTTCCCACTTTTTTATGTTTTTGGCTGTGTTTTTTGCTTTATTCATTAATGTTGCATTTTTTTGTTCCTTTACTACACTCATTAGCACTCTGTTTTAATTTTGAACCGGACTTTTTTTGTTATATGATTAGTAAGTTTGCAGATAACACCAAAATTGGTGGTGAAAGAGGTTACCTAAGGTTACAAAGAGATCTTGATCAATTGGGTCAATGGGCTTATGACTGTCGGATAGAGTTTAATTTGGATAAATGTAAGGTATTGCGTCTTAGTAATACAAATGGGGACAGGACATGTGCAATTAATGGTAGGGCCCTGGGTAGTGTGCAGAACAAAGACGTGGGGGATCAGGTACATAATTCCTTGAAATTTTCATCAGAGGTAGACAGGGTGATTAAGAAGGCATTTAGTATTCTTGCCTTAATCGCTCAGACCTTTGAGTATAGGAATTGGAATGTCATGTTGAGGTAGTACAGGATGTTGGTGAGGCCTCTTCTGGAGTACTGTGTACAGTTATGGTCATCCTGTCGCAGGAAAGATATTGTAAATCTGCAGAGAGTTCAGAAAAGATTTACCAGGATGTTACTCAGAAAGAAGGGTTTGAGATATAAAAATAGATTAGAAAGGCTGAATCATTTTTTTTTAAGTGAAGCGTAGGAGGTTAAGGGGTGACCTTAGAACATAGAACATTACAGCACAGTACAAGCCCTTCGGCCTTCGATGTTGTGCCAACCTGTCATACCAACCTAAAGCCCATCTAACCTACACTATTCCATGTACACCCATATGCTTGTACAATGACAACTTAAATGCACTTAAAGTTGGCGAATCTACTACCATTGCAGGCAAAGCGTCCATTCCCTTACTACTCTCTGAGTAAAGAAACTACCTCTGACATCTGTCCTATATCTCTCACCCCTCAATTTAAAGCTAGGCCCCCTAATGCTCGCCATCACCATCCTCGGAAATAAACCTTATAGAGGTTTATAAAATCACGAGAGTCAACAGTAAGGTGAATGACAAGAGTCTTTTCCTTAGGTTGGGGGAGTTCAAAACTAGGGGACACATTTTTAAGATGAGAGGAGAAAGTTTTTAAAAAGGACGTGAGGAGTAACATTTTCACAAGCAATGGTTCATGTGCGGAATGAACTGCCAGAAAGAGTGGTGGATGCCAGTACAGACACAACATTTAAAAGACATTTGGATAAGTTCATGAATAAGAAAAGTTTGGAGTGATCTGGGCCAAGCACAGGTAGGATGGAACTAGTTTAGTTTGGGGACAAGGTCGGCATGAACTGGTGTGATGAAAAGGTCTGTTTCCATGCTGTATCACATGCTGTATGACTCTATTTGATCTCCCTTACTTTACATTCTATGACAAAGCTATCCTTTTGTTTTTGCTGCCTCCCTCAGCCCTTCCACCATCTAATAAAAAATCTCTGACATTTAAAGTTTCAATTCTGATAAAAGTCACCCGATCTGAAATAACTATGAGCATACAAGCACATACCCATGAATTAGGAGCAGAAGTAGAACATTTGGCTCATCAAGCCTGCTCTGTTATTCAGTAAGATCATGATTGAATTGTTCGTTCAATTTCATGTGACCATTTACTTCAGATAGCCTTAATTCCGTTGCCTAATAGAAATGTATCTGCCTCTGTCTGAGCAATGACTCCGTCTTCACTGCCTTTTGAGACAGTTCCAGAATAGCACAGTTCTGAAAGAAAAACAATCTGATTTCCCTTGAAAGAGCAACCTCTAATTTTAAAAGAGTGGCCTAAGCTCTGGACTCTCCTCCAAGAGGAAACATAATTTTTACATCCACCTCATCAAGACAGTTCAGAATCTTTCATACTGCTACGCCACAAAACTCCAGTAGAACCAAACCCAATCTGTCCAATCTTTCCTGATAAGACAACCTATTCATTCCACAAATACAACCTGATCTGCTGAGTTCTCACAGGTTTCTTTTTTGTTTTTGCTTTTTAGCATCAATTCAGCTCCTGTTTTTGCACAATGACACAAAGCTAAAATTATCCAAATGAGGTTAATTCCTGTCCTCCCAGTGGACAATCACACATACAAAGAAGACAATCTAGAAGGTCAATTCCTTATTGAAATTATTTCCCTTCATGCAGAGCTTCCCCAATGGAAATACAGAAATGCAGAATTAACTCTAATGTTCTCATTGCTTGTATTAATTGTCCACAAGAACACAGTTTACAATGTAAAGATAATCTTATTTTTATGGAACTGTCTAGTGGCTCCCTTGTTACATCAAAAAGTGTGAACAGAAACTAGAGATCATTCAAAAGTCCCTGGATTATAAGGATATTTTCCTTCAAATTTAGCATTCTCTTTTTTTTAAGCAGTTGTCTTTAACAGACATGATCCGAGTTGACACAAAATAAGTATGAATTAATTAATTTGCCTTCTGAGATTAGATTTTAACATTGAATGATAGAAGACAATATAATTTTATCTTGCAGACACTAAGATTAATGCACGTGATTTAAAGTTTCATGGAATCCAGAAACAAGCTGTGTTTTAGTTAGCTTGATGTAATTTTTTTTAAAAAAAGGTTGCGTTAAATAATTTGATTAGGACAGATTGTTTGCATCCAACCATGTGTATGCAGATAGTCATCAGAACGGAAACTAATGAATGCTTACTTTCCAGAGGCACAGCTGGCCACTGCCATTGCTAGTGTAGATGTATTCATTTCAAAACACATGTTTTCTTTTTTTAAAAAAAAAGGCAAATTCAAATCCTTTGTGACATTTGCCAGATGAAGAGAGACTCTGAGGATCTGCAATGAACAGATGCCTGATAAAGGCCCAGATTAAAACTCTATCTCCCTGAAAAAGAGATGCCACAACCAGGGCTCCTGCACTCTATGTATGTTTTTGACATTAGGTGATGAGGGCGACGAGTTTTGCAAGTAGTGTGATTTTGTTTTTCTTCTGGCAGAAGTGCTGAACTTATTGTTACTCTGAATTAGTAGATGAACCGACTTGTCTGCTGTCGTGGACATGGATACATGATATGTATTTTCTAAAGAAGACTAATTAGTCATTAAAATGGATACAAGGAAGCTTACAAATTGGCCCCCAAAATCCTTGTGGATTCAACTGCAGCCAAACACACACTTCCAGACTGTTACAGATAATACAACGCGGAACTGGAGGAACACAGCAGGCCAGGCAGCATCAGAGGAGCAGGAAAGCTGAAATTAGAAATCTGATTTCTGAAGAAGCTTCCTGACCTGAAATGTCAGTTTTCCTGCTCCTCTGATGCTGCCTGGCCTGCTGTGTTCCTCCAGCTCCACACTGAGCCTCTGACTCCAGCATCGGCAGTCCTTACTGTCTCATCCAGACTGTTGTTTTCTTAAGAGTAAAACACATAAGGCCATTAAATAATTCAAGGATTTCAGGAAGGTCCATTGAACCTTCAACAGGTATGAAGACTCAAAAGCTGTGGTGATGCTGAACAGTAAATGGGCATAGTTCTAACTAGAAATTCTAACTTCATCGGAGGCTCACTGATGATGTTACCTAGAATGGTGACGAAACGTCTGAAAACTAACCTTGCAGCTCAGCGAGCAAATTTACATCCAAATTCTAACATAATTGACTTTGCATGGTGGAACAATGAGTCATCAAAATTAATTTTTGGAGTCAAATTGCTTGATTGTGCTAAAGGCTGGCTGGAAACAGATATTTAAAGGTGAATCATCTGAACACCACCTCAAAACATCAACGGTTCCTCAGCAGGGAAGCAGAAGAAGGCATCCAACACGCCTGTACTAGGCTACCAAGAGCTGTAAGAGTGCGACCAACAAGCTTCCGCTCAGGGACCCATTCTACTTAATTTGTCTATGACTCACCAGGAATATCTCCACAATTAAAGATGGGAAATAAATACTGGTCCATGAAGGAAAGCCCACATTCCCTAAATATGTTAAAAGGAAAGCAACCTTCAGCTGTTGAACAACAGAAACTGTCACAGTTGCTAAATATATCTTCAAGTTTTCAACCTTTTTGCTTCAGAAAGTGAATCTTCTCACAAGATAGGCCTGCAATGATAAGAGTTTGATCTCATTTTCGGCTTCATACATAAACTTCATGTTTCTCATTTTAAATCTTTGTAAATGTATTTTAGCTAAAAGATTCACCATATTTATCTTTTACAGCCTTTGCTGAAAATTACATACTAAACTATTTGTTTTGTTGAAAGCATAAAATTGTACACTTGCTTATTCTAAATTCAAACATACAATCATTAAGAAGGGGTTATGTGCACACTTATAAAAGGTTTTCATTTACAGTCCACTTTGTAGATGCGCCTGTTGTATTAATGACATTGGTTAAAAATGCTAACATAATCTGCCTTTCTGATGG
This sequence comes from Stegostoma tigrinum, assembly GCF_030684315.1. Classification (NCBI taxonomy): domain Eukaryota; kingdom Metazoa; phylum Chordata; class Chondrichthyes; order Orectolobiformes; family Stegostomatidae; genus Stegostoma; species Stegostoma tigrinum. The sequence goes on along the minus strand of NC_081373.1, from coordinate 35,658,584 downwards.
CCGTGATTTTTTTTGTGAGTTCAGTTTTATTTTGTAAAGCTGGTTTGTCATTTTTTTCTGATTTTTTAAAATGTGCTTGATGTAGTTTACTTTATAAGAATGCTGTTAAATAAGCTCCATTTTGTGCATTCAATTAAATACCAACAGGGAATTTGGAGACCAGATCTAGCTAATGGAATTTTTGACTGGTGAATAAAAATGAACAATGGACTGTGGGATGTAAAATTAAATGCATTTTGCATGCTATGCATGTGTGTACTTTAAACGTATGCATTTGTTTGTCAGCTGACGAAGCAAGAACCAAAATAAGCGTGCATTGGTCAAGCTTTACATCCCTAGGTACTGCTGTGGGTTAACTGCTTAAAATGGTGAACTTTGGGTGAAAACATAAAACACCAACAACATAGTGTGGTCTTGCAATTGAAATATAGGGAGTGGGTAGAAAATTAGCCAGCAAAATCTCATACATAATAGTTCAGTTATATCTAGTGTCATGTGCAAGTGAGCACAGAAATAGAAGGATGGGTTAGATGAATGTGTGGCTGGAAAGACGGAGCAGGAGGGAGAACTTTGGATTCCTCAAACTGGCAGTGGCTGTGGGGAAGATGACATCTGCCAATATGGATGGCTTGCACTCGAACTGAGCTGGGAATGAGTTCCTTGCAGGATGTTTTGCTAGTGCTGGGAGGTCTTTAAACTAACACAGCAGCAGTCTCAAAACCAATGTTAGAGAGAAAACACAGTACAAAATGCTTGGACAGATGAATAGCACCAACATAAAGAACAGAAAGTTAATGGATGATGCTGGAATAAGATGGAAAGTAATGAAGTCTAAATCGGGGTTATTGCGCATGCATGTGAATTCTCTGAATATAGTAACTAAGATTGAAGAGTTACAAATACAGATTGCCACGTGGAAATGTGATGTCATGGTAATGGCTGAGACCTGACTCAACAAAGGACAGGGCTGGCTGTTAAATCTTCATGGATTTGAGGTTTCAGCAAAGACAGGAAAGAAGGAAATGTGACAATAATTTCTAAGGAGAGCTATGCAGTGCTGCAGAAGGAGAAGGAGAGAATTAATCAAGCTAGAGCAAAAAGCATGCAATTAAATTTCTCAATTGACCAGTGGGAATGACATTGAAGAACAAATCTGTGGGAAATTACAGAAAGCTGCCAACTACGCAGAGTAATTATATTTGGGACTTTAACTACCCAAATGTAGACTGAGACAGCAGTAGCATTAAGGGCAGAAAAAAAAATCTCCCAGATTATGTTCAATAAAGTTTCATACAATGTTATGTTTCCTGTCCAAATAGAAAGGTTATACTGTTGGACTTCACTCTTGGAAATAATGTAGGTCAATACATCAAGTGTCAGTGGGGGCATGTTTAGGAGACAGCAATCATTGTCTTGTAAATTTTAGAATGATGATAGAAAAGGACAATAAGCAATCCAGTCTAAGAATAATTAATTGGGTGAGCCAGCTCAATGTGGAAAGAATGAAGTTAAACGGGAAAGACTGGAACAAAATATTGATGGGAAAAATCATAGAAGAACAATGGACTACCTTTGAAGAAGAAATGGTTCAGGTGCAGCCAAGGTATGCTTCCCCAAGAGGAAAAGGAAGACAAACAAATCCAGAGCATCCTGGATGAAAAAGGAGATAAAATTTAGAGGTAAAAAATATAATTGAGAACCATGATGAATACAGAATGTTTAGAGGAGAGGCAGAAAAACATGTTACAAAGTGAAGGGGAGTTATGAGAATGGACTGGAGGCCATTATTGAAGGGACTGGATATAAGTTTGCTCGCTGAGCTGGAAGGTTCGTTTTCAGACATTTTGTCACCATTCTAGATAACATCATCAGTGAGCCTCCTGTGAAGCGCTGGTGTTATGTCCCGCTTTCTATTTATGTGTTTAGGTTTCCTTGGGTTGGTGATGTCATTTCCTGTGTTGGTGATGCCATTTCCTGTTCTTTTTCTCAGAGGGTGGTAGATGGGCTCCAAATCAATGTGTTTGTTGATAGAGTTCCAGTTGGAATACAATGCTTCTAGGAATTCTCGTGCGTGTCTCTGTTTGGCTTGACCTAGGATGGATGTGTTGTCCTTCCTCATCTGTACGTATGGATGCTAGTGATAGTGGGTCATGTCTTTTTGTGGCTAGTTGATGTTCATGTATCCTGGTGGCTAGCTTTCTGTCTGTTTGTCCAATGTAGTGTTTGTCACAGTTCTTGCAAGGTATTTTGTAGATGACGTTCATTTTGCTTGTTGTCCGTATAGGGTCTTTTAAGTTCATTAGCTGCTGTTTTAGTGTGTTGGTGGGTTTGTGGGCTACCATGATGCCAAGGGGTCCGAGTAGTCTGGCAGTCATTTCCGAGATGTCTTTGATGTAGGGGAGAGTGGTTATGGTTTCTGGGCATGTTTTGTCTGTTTGTTTGGGTTTGTTGCTGAGAAATCGGCAGACTGTGTTCATTGGGTACCCGTTCTTTTTGAATACTCTGTATAGGTAATTTTCTTCTGCTCCTTGTAGTTCCTCTGTGCTGCAGTGTGTGGTGGGTCATTGAAATAATGTTCTAATGCAGCTTCGTTTGTGGGTGTTGGGATGGTTGCTTCTGTAGTTCAGTATTTGGTCCGTATGTGTTGTTTTCCTGTAGACGCTAGTTTGAAGTTCCCCATTGGCTGTTCGCTCTACTGTGACATCTAGGAATGGCAGTTTGTTGTTGTTTTCCTCCTCTTTTGTGAATGTTGTGCCAGTAAAGGGGATTATTGATGGTCTTGAAGGTTTCCTCTAATTTGTTTTGTTTAGTGATGACAAAGGTGTCATCCACATGGCGGACCCAAAGTTTGGGTTGGATGATTGGCAGAGCTGTTTGTTCGAGTCTCTGCATTACTGCCTCTGCTAAGAACCCTAATATCGGAGATCCCATGGGTGTACCGTTGGTTTGTCTGTAGGTTTTGTTATTGAAAGTGAAGTGGGTGGTGAGGCATAGGTCCACTAGCTTGATGATGTTGTCCTTGCTGATGAGGTTGGTGGTGTCTGGTGTATGTGTCTTTGGTTCTTCTAATAGTGTAGTCAGTGTTTCTTTGGCCAGGTTGATGTTGATGGATGTGAACAGGGCTGTTATGTGAAAGGAGACCATTATTTCATCCTCTTCTATCTTGGTGTCTTTGGTGTTCAGGAATTCTTGGGTGGAGTGAATGGAGTGGCATGAGTCTTCTACTAGGTGTTTTAGTCTTTGGTGTAGTTCCTTGGCTAGTCTGTACGTTTGTGTTCCAGGTAGCGAGAATCTCAAATCTTCTCAAAACTCACTAATATTAAAGGGAGTCCAAATGCCTTTGTTCAGAACACCAGCAGTAAAAACCAGGTAAAAAGTGTAGGACTGATTAGGAACCAAAAATGGGATTTGCACACGAAGAAATGGCTGAGGTATCAATGAATATTTTACATCTGTCTTTACCAGGGAGGCAGATGCCACGTAAGTAATGGTGACAGAGGAGGAAGCTGTGTCACCAGAAGGGTTCAAAATTGATAAGGATAAAGAGTTGGATATGTAGATGCTTACAGTTGACTAAAACTCACGGTCAGATGAAATGGTTCCAAAGATATTGAAGGAAGTGTGTGTGGAACTTGCAGGGGAGCTGACCATAACTTTTGATCTTGCCTTGTCTTGAGACGTGCCGGAGGGCTGGAGAATTGCACACCTTGTTCAAAAGCCTGGAAAGGTATCGAACAGTAATTACAGACAAGTCCGTTTAACTATAGTGATGGGGAAGTTTTCTAGAAACAATTATTTGGGATAGAATTATTCATTACACCATTTAAAAGTGTGCTGATTAGGAAGAGCCAGGATACATTTCTAAACAGGAAATCTTTTTAACTAATTTGCTGGAGCTTTTTTGAAGAGGTAACAAAAGTGTCAAAAAGGATAATGCTGTTGATATGGTCTACATGGACTTTCAAAAGGCATTCGATACTCATGCCATACAACAGATTTGGGAGAAAGGTTATAGTTTTTGGAATAAAAGGATCAAAACAACATGTCAATATAAAATTAATTGAATAATGGGAAGAAGAGAGTAGTGGCTCCCAGTGAATTCTTCTTGGGCTGGAGGAAGGATTGTACTGAAGTTCCAAAGAGGTCAATGTTGGAAGCTTTGCTTCTCTTGATTGGTGTTAATGATCTAGATTTGGTGTGCAGTGACCAATTTCACAGTTTATGGGTGATACAAAACTTCCAAGCATTGTAAACTATGAAGTAGCGAGTGTAGAACTCCAAAAGGGCATAGACAAGTTGGTGGAATGGGCAGAAAGTGCAAATGAGGCTTGATGCAGCAAAGTATTTCCGTGGAAACGACATGTGTAGATATTATAACACCAGCAGTCCAATACTTATGCAGGTACAGAAGCTGAAGAACCTAGGTGTGATTGTGCACAAATCTATGAGGGTGGCAGAGCAGGAAAGGATTGTACTTAATTAAAGCCCACAATTTCTGGATGTTATTAATGGGGACATGGAGTACAAGAGAAAGGAGGTTATGCTGAACTCCTACAAGATACTTGTTTGATTTCAGCTGGAGTATTGTATACAGTTCTGGACCCCACAAAATAGGAACAGTCTGAGTACTTTGGAAAATTGTAAAAGAGGATGACAAAAATTGGATGAGAAACATCAGTTAGAGGATAGTTTGGAGATGTTGGGGCAGATATCTTTAGAGAGAAGAATGTTAAGAGGAGATCTGAAAGTTTCCAAAATCACAAGAAGTCTGGATAGAGTCGATAAAGAGAATCTTTATCGACTTACAAGGGGATAGAGAACGAGAGTACATGGAGTTAAAGTGATTTACAAAATTAGCAAATATGTTAAAAATGAACACTTGCACAATGTGTGGTTTGGGTTTGGAATGTGTTGTTGCTTGGCAATGTGGTAGAGGAGGAGTCAATTGAGTCATTCAGGAGGGCATTGGGGAGAAAGTAGGCAAACAGCACTAAATAGCAAATATTGTTCGTGGTTCCATTAGTATTTATTCTCTGCCTTATTACTAAATATTGGTTATTCTGATACTTTAAAAACACACTTTATTCTGCAACTGCTTTTAAAATTATTATTTCTTTATTCTTCATCCTGGCATGGAGGTTTGTTTTTTTAGCAACTTCCGGGTATTCCAGTGTTTGTTGTTTTAATCGGCTTTCCCCAGCCTGAAATTAACCCGAGATGAACTTTGCCTTTTTTTTCTTAATCAATGACTTATGTCATTAATACAGGTGCTCTGGTCTGACAACATATAAAATTTCTGAGCATATCTTTTTATAACAATGCACATGACGATAAATTGCTGTTCTATATTCAAAGTCATAATGCTCTTTGGAGAGCCAATGCAGACATGATGGTCCGAATAGCTGCCTTCTGAAGAGTAAAAATTCTGTGATTCTGCAATTGTTGGCCATAGCTCATTTATAACACAATGAGAAACAGGAACAATCATTGTCGCCACTGATGTTTTCCAAGACACTCAGAATTTCAACAATTATTTTGTGAACAGCCAGATAAATAGCCATGTAGCATAGTAGGGTTTGCCATTATTTTGTCTGTTCCTTGCCTTTAGTAATGTTCATTGTTAATCAAATAATTCCCTGCCTACAACAAAACTAACATGTTAGTTTTAATAATAACATTTTTTAAGAACTGGAGAAGTCCAGTAGCCTGTACTTATGAAACGAAAGACATTCTTAATCTATTTTAAATAAAACCACGAAGCAGAAATTTTTTGACGAAAGAAATTAAAAATGTATCCTACGAATGCTGCAAGAATGTTAAGAAACTGGGTCAGGCAAACAGTGCCAGACACGATTGCCATCTTTAGGCGATGACGGCTGTTTGATGTGGAGGGGCAGGAAGAGGGCAAAATAAATGATTTCAGTTTGTTATAAAGCTCATCTAGCAGACTTGTCCAAGGTGCTACTCAAACAACCTAAATAAAGAAATGAAGATTCTTGGGAAGTCTGCAGCCAGATGAAAGTGTGACACAGGTTGTGTGCTTGACATTCCTGATAGACACTCATTTTCTTCTCCCTCCAGAAATGCATTTAATTGACTTTTGGATCCACATATACAGGTTTATTTCAACACCCTGCCTTCCTAACTATTGACACTTCTATATCGGTTCCACTTTCTTCCATGTATATCAGTTGTGTAAATTTGTGTGTCAGGTCATGAAATCCTTTACTTTAGTTGCTGATTGGTCTGAAACAATTTCGATTAATTAATTAAAGTACAAAGTTAAAGGAGAAAACTAAAGAAAATTATTTTCAATGTCGTTAAATACTTTAGAATATATTAATTATTTTCTGAATCATTGAATATGTTTACTAACAAAACTGTTAAACGAATACATCAGTACATTTAGCACAATCTCACTTATCTCAAAGCCATATAATGACATTCTGCTAGTATTGACAAAAACATGAAAAATTACTTACAACATTTGTCTACATCAACATAAACTATAGGTTTGACCAACATGCCAAGTCCCTTTTGAAGGGCTTTTGTTATTGTGGCTTTTTGCAACATGATGCAGAAGTACGGTTCAATCATTATTACAATTTGGACAACAAAACCCAAATGTTTTGAAGTACATTCGAACAAAAGAATCTACACCCAGGATCAACTGTTCTTTAGGGACAGATAACATAAAACTCAAGTTCTCTTCACTAGTCAAAAAAAATAGGTTCCAGCTCTCACAATCGAAAGAAAGAAATTCACTGATGTTGATGAACTAAGGAGGCAAAAATTCACCTATGTGTAACAATACCACGGAGACCGACAGATTCACTGAGGCATACAGCACTATGGTGCCTGCATTGATTCTGTGATATTCTACAATATACAAGCTGCAAGCAGCACCTCGCAAATGGATTTCTTAATCTTTTACATCATCCAAATCAGAATGGCCTCCAAAGTGTTATGATGGATTCGTATTTAGCATCTTTTGAAGCCTTGAATTTTTAAGTAATGTGCAAAGAATGATTTATTATAAGTTCTGTGGATCCATGTTTTTTTCCCCAAAAAAGTGAGATTGAACATTAAAATTTTTGGTGCTTAGAAACACAGCTAATTGTTATATTTGTTTGCTATTGGTCACCTGCCTGGATTATATGACCCCCAGAAAGTTAGTTTCTAATTGAACAGTGTTTGGATGAAATGAGAGTTGGTGTCCATTTTGCTGAGGGAAAGATGCTTCCTGGCTCAGCTCTTCTGTTTCTGACAGAATGCTTGCTTTGTTTACTATGTAACACCTGAACCATTGAGTAAGCTGCTTTTGGAGATGCCATTGAAGAGTTGTTTCCTCAGTACGTATATTCAGAAAAGATCCCAGAGACAACTGTCAGTTTCATGTGCCAGAAAGCATACTGAATACCTAATATAGATAATATGTCAGTAACTGAAATTTAAGTTCAACTACCTCAATATATGTGTAATCAAAAGCTAAAATTGGTAAAGGAAACAATGAAGCCACAGAATTTTCATTTAAAAATCCTTTGGGTTCACCGATGTTTTTTTAGGGAAGGAAATCTGCCAGTTTTATCTGATCTGATCTGATCTACTTGTGACTTTAGATCCCATGATAATATGTGATTCAGTCTAAAACATCTTCTGAAATGATCTAGCAAACCCTCAGTTGTATTAAACTGCTATGAAAAGTTGATTAAGAATAAAATCAAATGGATAATTAGTATTGACCTAGACACCAGACTTCACAAAGGTGCACAGAGCCCAAGTGACCCTGTGAAGCATTCTTTAATGTGGGAACATGTGCCAAAATAGAGAGGGCTGTCGCATACGCCAGTCATGCAAAAGTCTAGCATAGTCGAGGTCAGAAGCATACCTTCCAAACGATAGGCTAAACTCCTTATCTCAAGGCAGTTCCTCTGGACTGGCAGAGCAGACCCATCAGATGAGACAGCATAGTGGTGTACACATGATGGGAGTGACCCTGAGAGTGTTCAACATTAATCTGGACCAGTCTCATGGCATCAAATCAACCTGACTAATTTATTAGATTTTTTTGAGGAAATCTCAACCAAAGTGGGATCCAGTGGATGTATTGTATTTGGACTTCTAGGAGGCATTTGATGAGGTACCTCACAAGAGGATACATTATAAGATAAGAGCCCACTGTGTTGGAGATGGTATATTGGGGTGGATAGAGAGTTGGCTCAGGGGCGAGAAAAACTAAATGGGGTGAAGGAGATAACAAGGTGTGGAGCTGGATGAACGCAGCAGGCCAAGCAGCATCAGAGGAGCAGGAAGGCTAACGTTTTGAGCCTAGACCCTTCTTCGGAAATGCGGGAATAAACAGGGAGAGACGGGGAGGCAGATAGAAGATGGATACAGGAGAAGATAAATGGAGAGGAGGCAAATAGGTCAAAGAGGATGGGATGGAACCAGTAAAGGTGAGTGTAGGTAGGGAGTTAGGGAGGAGATAGGTCACTCCAGGGAGGACGCTCAGGTCAAGGGGACAGGATAAGGTTGGAGGGAGGAGATGGGGGTGGGGCTTGAGGTGGGAGGAGGGGATAGGTGAGAGGAAGAACAGGTTAGGGAAGCAGGGATGAGCTGGGCTTGTTTTGGGATGCAATGGGGGGAGGGGAGATTTTGAAGATTGTGAAATCCAAGCTGATACCATTGGGCTGCAAGGTTCCCAAGCAGAATATGAGTTGCTGTTCCTGCAACCTTCAGGTGGCATCGTTGTGGCCCTGCAGGATGGCCAGGATGGACATGTCGTCTTAGGAATGGGAGCGGGAGTTGAAATGGTTTGTGACTGGGAGGTGCAGTTCTTTAGTGTGAACTGAGCATAGATGTTCTGCAAAGCAGTCCCCAAGCCTCCACTTGGTTTCCCTGATGTAGAGGAGGCCACAATGGGAACAGCGGATACAGTATGCCACATTAGCAGGTGTGCAGGTGAACATCTGCTTGATGTGGAAAGGCTTCTTGGGGCCTGGAATGGGGGTGAAAGGTGAGGTGTTGGTTGCAGGGAAAAGTGCCAGGTCTGGTGGGGCTGGAGGGGAGTGTAGAGCCTATAAGGCAGTCATGGAGAGAGTGGTCCCTCTGGAAAGCAGATAAGGGTGGGGAGGGAAAAATGTCTTTGGTGGCGGGGTCGGATTGCAGATGGCAGAAGTGTCGGAGGATGATACGTTGGATCCGGAGGTTGGTGGGGTGGTACGTGAGGATGAGGGGGATTCTGTTTTGGCTGTTTTTGCGGGGAGGGGGTGTGAGGGATGAGTTGCGGGAAATGCGGGAGACACGGTGAAGGGCGTTCTCGACCACTGAGGAGGAGAAGTTGTGGCCCTTGAAAAATGAGGACATGTGAGATGTTTGGGAGTGGAATGGCTCATCCTGCGAGCAGATGTGGTGGAGGTGAGGGAATTGGGAAAAGGGGATGGCATTTTTGCAGGAAGCTGGGTGGGAGGAAGTGTATTCTAGGTAGATGTGGGAGTTGGTGGCTTGAAATGGATATTGGTTTCTAGGTGGTTGCCAGAGGTGGATAGAGAGAGGTCCAGGAAGAGGAGAGAGGTATCAGAGATGGCCCAGGTGAACTTAAAGTTGGGGTGGAAGGTGTTGGTGAAATGGACGAACTGTTCAAGTTCCACATGGGAGCACGAGGCAGCGCTGATACAGTCATCTATGTAACGGAAGAAGAGGTGGGGTTTAGGGCCAGTGTAGGTACAGAAGAAGGATTGTTCCACATAAGAGACAGGCGTAGCTTGGGCCCATGCGGGTACCCATGGCCACCCCCTTTGTCTGTAGGCAGTGGGAGCAATTGAAGGAGAAGTTGTTGAGGATGAAGACGAGTTTGGATAAGCAGATGAGGGTGTCGGTGGAGGGGAACTGGTTGGGCCTGCGGGACAGGAAGAAGCAGAGTGTCTTTAGACCATCTGTATGGGCAATGCAAGTGTTTAGGGACTGGACGTCCGTGGTAAAGATGAGGTGTTGGGGTTTGGGAAATCAGAATTTCTGGAGGAGGTGGAGAGTGTGGGTGGTGTCACAGATGTAGGTAGCGAGTTCCTGGGCCATTGAGTCGGGATAGGTGGAGATAAGTTCAGTGGGGCAGGAGCAGGTGGAGACAATGGTTCAACAAGGGCAGCCAGGTTTGTGGATTTTGGGAAGGAGATAGAAGCGGGCGGTGGGAGGTTGGGGAACAATGAGGCTGTGGGTGTGAGGTCACCTGAGGTGATGAGGTTGTGGATGGTTTGGGAGATGATGGTTTGGTGGTCAGTAATGGGGCCATGATCAAGGGGGCAGTAGGAGGAGGTGTTGGAGAGGTGGGGATAAGAAGTTCTTTTTCAGGTTGATGACCTGTGACCAGTGGATTTCCAAAGGGATCAGTGCTAGGATCACAACTGTTCACAATATATATTAATGACTTGGAGGAAGGAGGTGAATATCCTGTCACCAAATTTGCAGATATCACTAAAATATGTGGGAAAGGCAATTTGTGAGAGAGATATGGCTTACAGAGAGATAGTGACAGATTAGGTAAGTAAATACATTGTTATATGGAAAAATGTGAAGTTATTTGGCTTGGAAGGGAGAAAAGAAACAATATTATTTAAATTGAGAAAAACTTCAGTAAACTGAAAATCAAAGGGACTTGTACGTACTAGTGCATAAAACACAGAAAGCTAGAACACAGGTGAAGCAGATAATCAGGAAGGCTGAAGGAATGTTAGCCCTTATTTCAAGAGCTTGGTGCGTAGGAGGAGGGAAGTCAAACTGAAACTGTACAAAGAGCTGATCGCACCATATTGGAAGTATTGTGAGCAGTTTTTCTCCACTTATTTCAGGATTTTTATCATTTCATTGAAGGGATTCAGGGAAGGTTCACTTGGATGATCCCTGATATGGAGGGATTATGAGCAAAGGCTAAACAGGTTGCGACTCTACTCATTGGAGTTTAGAAGGATAAGAGGTGACTAGATTGAAACATGGAGAATTTTTCATGGGGGTTGAAGAGTAAATGCTGACAGGATGTTTCTCCCAGTGGAAAAGTCCAGTACGAGACAGCATAGTCTCAGAATAAAGTGGAACCAATTTAAGACTGGGATGAAGAGGAATTTCTTCTTGCAGAAGGTTTGAATCTTTGGAGCTCCTTGCTACACAGAACTGTGGGGGTACAGTCTTTCTATATATTTAAGGCTGAGATCATTGATTCTTGATCAGAAGGGGAATCAAGGATTACCAGGAAAGTAGTGAACATGAGGAATGTCAGATCAACCATGATTCTATTGAATGATGTACAGGCTCAATGGGTTGAATGGCCTACTCCTATTTCTTATGGTTTTGTAACCCTTTCTCCTCCTTCACTTCTACAGAAAATATTAAATAAAATAGTCATAGTGGACTTGAAGCATTAGTTCTGTTTCTGTCTCCACAGTTGATGTGTGATCTGTTGAGTTTCTCCAGCATTATCTATGTGTTTGTTTCACTTCTCCTATTTGCTTTCCCTTTGAACCTTTAGTGTTCCTTGTGGTTCTTAACTGTATTTTCTACCCAACACCTGTCATAACCACACTTCTTTGTATTAATTTCTAACTTTCTCATGCAGGGAGCTCTGGATTTGTTTGCCGTCTCATCCTCTTTTGCAGGAATACAGTTTAATTGTACCTAAACCATCTCCTCTGTGAAGATAGCCCACTATTCAACTAGTTTTTCCTACCCGTTATTCCAGTCTGTCTGGCCCAACTCCAATTTTGCCACATTGAATTTGCCTCTTCTCCAGTTAATTATCCTTACTTTGGATTGCCTATTATCCTATTCTATCATAATCCTAAGCCTTATGAAACAATATTCACTGTCTCCTAAACAATCTCAGAACTGGCTTGAGGGTAGAAGACAGAGGGTGGTGGTGGAGGGTTGATTTTCAGACTGAAGGCCTATGACCAGCGCTGATCCACAAAGATCAGTGCTGCATGTGAACATTGGAGATCTGGTTAGCAGATAAGACAAGCACCTGCAGCACAGAAAGCAACTCAAAGCTGAAGAGCAGAGAAATGGAAAACAGAGTTCCAAAGGTATCAAAACCATAGCAAGCATGAATGTACTTAACTCCTTTTGTTTCATGAGTTTTCTGATGGCTTAAAGATGACTCATATATTTGTGATAACTTAAGTGTAAATCTAGATATGCTGACTGTAACTGGCAAATTCAGAAACAGGAGCAGCTGGATAAACTCAGCAGGTCTGACAGCATTTATGGAGAAAAAGCAGAGTTAATGTTTCAAAAAAGGTGGTATAAATGCTGAAGGTAGGTGCTGGAATGTGGGGAGAGGGGTGGGGGCATAGGTATGGAAGGAATAAGCAAATAGGTGGAGACAGAGCACAGATGGCAAGAAAGATAGTTAAGGAGACAAAGGGATGGATAATAGTAAACTAGGGAGAAAGAAAAGCTGATAATCGGGACTATAAATCAATGAAAATGTTTTACTGTGCTGAAAGCAGCCCGAGTTATGACAGGGCTTGAGATGTGAGGATGGGTAAAGGACATGCAGGGATGTGTTCAGGATCTTAAATTATTGAACTCTCTATTGAGTACCGAAGACTGCAGGGTCTCCAGTGGAAAATACTGTCCTTTCAGTTTGCATTGAGCCTTGCTGGAGCACTGCAACAACCATGAGACAGAGATGTTGGCCATAGAGTATGGCAGTGTGGTGAAGTATCAGGCAACTGGTAGCTCGGGGTCATTTTGGCAAGCAGAATGTAAGAGTTCCACAAAGCAATCACTCAGTGAGTATTTCACACACACTGTGTAGCTGAACAAATGCAGAAGACTAGATTGAGTGAAGTTCAGGTAAATAGCAGCTTCACTTGGAAGGTGTGTTGATGAAATGGGCAGGGATTGTACCTTCTGCGATTGCATGGAAAGGTGTTGTGACGGTGTGGGGAGATGGTGGGAATGGAGAAGGAGTGGACCAGAGTTTCTCGGAGGGAATGGTTCCTGTGGAATGCTGACAAGGGAGGTGAGAGGAATATGTATCCAGTGAGGGCATCCCACTGGAGGTGGTGGATGTGATCGTGTGATGTGACTACCGTAGCTGAAATGCTGGATTTACACAGAAACAAAAGTTAGTGAATGTGAGGCTGATAGCATTGGTATGTATGTCTGGGAGAAGTAGCTTATCTGAATGTCTACCATGTGCTCTGGCAACTGATTGTTATGTTATGGGTCTGTGATACACAAATGTGAGGGTTGGGTTTGAGGTGGGTAAGAGGCACCCTTTGAAGATGCATTCATTGACCTTAACCATCCATGTGAGGTAATTGGGCTGCTTTTGGTACTGCTGCCAGTCCTTGGGGCCAGAATCTTCAATTCAACTCTGTGGCGACCTACTCTCAGCCCATTCTCAGTCTCTGCCTTCAAGGCCTCACAATTCTTCCCTACAGAAACATTGTTGCTCTTCTCCTTTGCACCTACCATGATGACATTCTAGATTGTGTAGATATAGTTCCATGTGGCATAATGGGCAGCGAGTCAAAGTCTGCAACAGTTACTTTTTTGAGCGCCAGCCCAGGAGGTCATCCTTTGTCATGTAATGCCAGATCTCGTCTGGCCACCCTATGTTCATATTTGCTGGCATCCATTCAACTGCCATGCTGGCAGGATGTACATTTATGCTACCAGCACCACTGTGGAAAATCTCTGAATCCTGTCCATGTTCTGCTGCTACAAGTAATGTGCTTTGCTTTGTACCCCGTTCAGATGAAGGTACAAGGATTATTACTCGTCTTTGAGAGAGGGAAGCTGCCTTCAAGGTCTGTGTGTTAGCTGAAATGTACGTTGGACACACGCCCCACTTGCTTGCCACCTTGATCAGTGTGCAGCCAACCAGTACCATGCTTGGCACTGGGCTGCCTGCTTAAGTTATTCAAGTGAGGAGGCAGAATTGAATAACGCTTGTTCGCTGCCTTCCTCAGTGGGATCAGGCACAGTGTAATCACAAGTTGTACTCCTCACGATGTAAAGTGGAGAACTTAAATATTAATGTAGTGATGTTCAGAAAATAATTCTTTGCAATGTTTTAGTGAAAAAAATCAAAGATGCCATGGCTGCTCAGGAAATTAGCAAGCATTTTTTTTAAGCATGCTATGCTGATGGTCCCAGCCTACTCTATAGCTGTGTTATTCACACCATTGGAGAGAATTTGGCTTTTAGCTAAAGCCACCTTCAGTGATGCCAACAATCACTGGCTGGCCTGCTATGGTAAATATTGGAGCAATACAGAAATTTGGTGTCTCTGGCCAGCTTTTATTTTCTGTGAGTAAAGATTCATAAAGTCATTCTCTAGAGGAAACCCAAGTGCCAATGCCAGCTGATACTGGGATTTTCATTCACATATTTTACTTGAAGCCAAATATAATGACCATCTGACATTGGGAAACATTTATTTTTATGCATATATTTATAAGTTTACCTTAGATTTATAATTATTGTAAAACTGTTATCTTCTTAATTTCACATTATCAGCAGTAAGTTTGTCACCCAAGTAGATTTAATATAACTTTTCAAATTTTGAAAATAAAACCTACTTTATTTATTTCATTTTAATTATTTTGGCAACTTTCCAAGCTTGAAAACCAATAGCAGTTAATAACTAAGTTCTGTTACTATGGAGCAGATGTAGAGCAATAAATCAACAAATGTGTTAGTGTACAAAGTCAAGTTTATTTGTTGTATGAGTATGTGTACCATTGCTTGTCATAATTAAGCAGCTCTTTGTACTATTACTTACTGTAAGGTAGATTTGCTGCCAGCATTCTCTTTTAGGTTAAGTATCCACAGGGCCTGCTTGGTCTAGAATGGTAGAGAAAAACCACTCAACAGTCTAATGAGCAGAGGCTCTTGTCTTAAACAAGATGTAGTTCATTTTCTGACAATAAATATGAGCATGTTGCTTGAACATATTAGACATTGTTATGGAGACTATGAAGTAGGCCCAGACAGTTGGTCTTATTTCTTTGAGACCCTAAGATGCTTTCCCACCAAGCGCATACAGCACCATCACAGTGGACAAAACTTATGGCACTCCTTAGCATTAACCCTTTCTGATGTTCGCACTCTTAGGTGTTACCAGAAATAAAACAAACAAGATGTTGCAAATATGAAGACAGTATTCGTGAACAACTGAATCAGCTAGTCAATGTTTCAAGTTTAAAGACCTTCTTTAAAGGTAACTGACAAAATGCTCAAGGGAAGATAAAGGGAAGTGTTTAAAATGTGTTTTAAATGATTTAGAAAGCATTGTCTGAATGGGGAATGGAAACACATTCAATAGTGACTTTTAAAGGAGATTAAGATAAATACGTCTTTTTAATTTGACCATGCATTATGGGGTCATTAATTGAGCCACTTTTTATTGCTCAGCCTTGACAGACCCTGAGGAATTGTTGGTGAGCTGTCTTCTTGAACTGCTGCAGTCCTTGGGATGTGAGGACACTCAGAGTGCTGTTAGGAATGGATTTCTGGAACTTTGATCCAGCAACAGTAAGGGAATAGTGATATAGTGCCAAATCAGGATTGTACATGGCTTGGAGGAGAAATTGCAGGTGTGATTGCCGTTGCCATTCTAGGTGATATATGTATTTGGTTTAGAGGTCTTATAGAAGGAGCCTTAGTGAGTTACTGCAAAGCATCTTGTGGAGTGTATGCTATTGCACCCCTGACATGCACCTTGTAAATGAGGGACAGGCACTGGAGAGACAGGAGTGTTACTCACGGCAACATTCACAGCCTATGGCCTGCTTTTTTTGGCTACAGTATTCATTTGGCTGGCCCAGTTCAGATCTTGGTCAATGGTAACTCCCAGCATGTTTACAGCGAGGGATTCAGCAATGATATTGCTATTAAATGGCAAAGGGCAATTGTCAGATTCTCTGTTGTTAGATGTAGTCATTTCCTGGCACTTGAATGGTTTGAATGCTGCTTTCATCAGTCCAAGTCTGGATGTTTTCCAGGTCCTGTTGCCTTTGGACATAGACTGCTTCAGTGTCTGAGATATCACAAATGGAAATGAACATTGTGAAATCATCAGCAATCACCCCTTTCTGACCTTACGATGAAGCAAAGGTCAAATATGAAGCAGCTGAAGACGTTTGACCCCAAGACTCTATCCTGAAGAACTCCTGAAGTAACGTTCTGAGGATAATATTGACCTCCAACAACTACAACCATCATCTTTTGTGCCAGGTATGACATCAAGTGAAGAGTTTTGCCCCTGACTCCTACTGATTTCAGTTTTGCTCAGACTCCTTAATGTTACATTTGGTCAAATGTGGCCTTGATATAAAGGACAGTTTCTCTTACTTCACTTCTGAAGCTCAGATCTTTTGTCCTTGTTTGGACCAAGCTGTAATGAGTTCAGGAGCCGAGTGGCCTGAGCAGAACTCAATGTGGATCAGTGCGCAGGTTACTCCTTTACACGTGTTGCTTGATAGCACTATCAATGACCTGTTCCATCATTTTACTAAAGATCAAGAGTAGACAATGTATGAATTGGCCAGGTTGGATTTGTCTTGCTTTTTGTGTGAAAGACATGCCTGGAAAATTTTCCACATTGTTGGGTAGATGTCAATGTAATAGCTACACTGGAACAGCATGGCTAAGTGTGCAGCTAGTTCTGGAGCGTATGTCTTTAGTGTTATTGCCAGAATGTGATCAGGGCCCATGGCCTTTGCTGTATCCAGTGCATGTAGCTATTTCTTGATAACACCTGTAGTAAATTGAATTGGTTAGAGATTGGCATGCTGAAGACCTCTGAAGGAGGCTGTGATGGATTACCCACTTGGCACTTCTGTCTGAAGAAGGGTGGAAATGTTTCTGCCTTGTATGTTACACTAATGTGCTGGACTCCTGTATAATTAAAGATGACAATATTTGCGGAGCCTTCAAATGAACTAATAATATTTAGTTTTTTTTTGATTGACACCATTATGACTGGATGTGTCAGAACTATTTTGCTTAAATATAATCCATTGGTTATGGGAAGGATGGCCCACAGCATCTTATGAGCATCCAGTTTTGAGTTTCTAGATCTGTTTGAAGTCTATTCTCTTTATCACAGCCATAGTTCCACACAACGTGATGGGGGGCATATTCAGTGTGAAAACGGGCCTTTGTCTCAACTTTGTGGCTGTTGCCCCTACCAACACTGTCAAGACGGACAAATCTGCTCCAGGTAGATTTGGAAGGGCAAGGTCAGGTAGATTTTTCCATATTGTTGGTTCCCTCCAAACTTGCTGCAGAATGAATCTAGCAGCTCTGCCCTTCACGACTCTACCAGCTCAGTCAGTAGTTGTGCTGCCGAGCCACTCTTGGTGATGGACATTGAAATCTGCCACCCAGAGTACATACTGTTCCTTTGCCATATTCTGTGTTTTCTCCAATTGGTGTTCAACATGGACGAGTACTGATTCATCAGCTGAGAGCTTGCTAGGACTGGTCATTGGTCGGGGGCTTCTTTGCCTTTGTTTGACCTGATGTCAGAAAGCCAAAACATTGTATGGAAGAGTTGGATATGGCTCATGGGACCGAAGTGATCAAAGGAAGTCTAAGAAACGCAGGTACATTCTATTAGCCGAAAAGAATGTTGGAGCAGGCTTGAAGGGCTGAATGACCTACTCATGCTCCTGTTTTCTATATTTATATTTCATAGACTCTGGAGTCAAAATTGCTCCTATTGCACTTCTTACCTGACTGTATATTACTGTGACACTACCTCTGGTGGGCCTCTTCTGCTTGTGAAACATTTGCTGGAAGGTATGATTCCGTGCGCCTGACTAGTCTGAAAGACAATTCTCCCAATTTTGGAATATGCCCTGATATGTTGGTGAGGAGAACTTTGTAGGGCTGACAGAACTTTATTTACCTTTTTCATTTCTGATACTTAGGTCAATGTCAGATAGTGTGTTTTGTTTTCTTACTTTGTTTAGAACTCATGGCAGTTTAACTCAACTAAGGAACTAGCTAGACTTTCTCACAGGACAGTTTGGAGTTAATTACATTTCTATGGTTCTGGAACCACATGTAAGCCAGACCAGATAGCAGATTCCCTTTCCTAAATGATGTTCAAAACTAGTTGACTTTTTACAACAAGCGAAAAATGGTTGTGATTAGCCTAGCTTTTAATCCCAGATTTTATAGATCCATATTTTACCATTTTCAGGGTGGAACTTAAACTGTTTTCCCTAACACATTACCCTGAGTTTCCAGATTATTGGTCTATTGACATTAAAGCCACACCACCTACTCCTCTGGATTATTTACATGGCAGTGGAGACTAGTTAGATCATGACCCTGGCTTGGCAAAATGGATTAAATTTCTTTCTTACGTGTGAGACAATGCTGTCACTTTACAAAAGGTTATTTTGTCCTGTTTTTTTTGGAGAGAGCTTGTAAAGGCAGAGGTAACAAAGTGGCTGCAAGAAATGGCCTAAATCAACAATCAGAGGAAGGCTTTAGGTTTTTTTTAAACAGTTATAACAACGGAAGGGGAGTGGCCAGTCCTCACAGACCAGGCTCTTTTTATTTAGCTGTAGCAATCAGAAGCTGTTTGGGTCACAGAAGATTTGGAGCTTCAGTAAAATTATTCCTAGTTGCTACATTCCCTGAAATCTCTCTTGATGTTGTTTCCTCCTGGATTAGAAAATTGCCTGTAAAATTCTGTGTCTGAATTTACCTTATTGCCAATGGGTGTGTTGATGGGATGTCACTATATTGGAACAGTTAATTAGTAATAGGGACTACATCTATTAGTCAAGTTTTCCAAGTTTGTTGTTATTCTAAATTCCTTTTTCTTTCATTTATATTTTCACTATAATGTTTAAATAAATTGTTTTTCTTTACATCAAGTGGTTTGACCAGTGCATCACATCTGGAACATGCACTTCACATCTACCTTTAAAATAAAATGTTAGAGTCTAGGCTACTTTCATAAAATATTTTGAGGGGGTCTGGTCTGGTCCATAAGTGTGTTTTATGAGTGTGGTTCTCCCAGGTGAACACCGTTCAAAAAGGAAGAGAATAGGAGAAAAAGGATTTTAAAAAAAAACAGACTGGAAGAGAAATAAAATGAGCCCCATCAAGGGCTTGGGTGGGGACAGAAGATGATTTTTTTTAAAATTACAAAGACGAAAGGAGACGGTGTGAGATATCATAGAAATGATGAACATATACATGAGTACCTGAACTGATTTAAATAAGAAAGGAAACATGAAAAGCTCTCATGAAGAGTCACTGGACTTGAAACGTTAAATCCAATGTCTTCCCACAGATATTGCCACGTCTGTTAAATTTCTCTAGCAATTTCTGTTTTTGTAGCGTAAAAAGGGGTATGTCCGAGCACATTATCGGGACTCTGAATTAGGTTAAAAGCACCTTGCTATAAATGGGCATAGCAATCCACAGTGGTGTTCTGACAAGAGTGTTCCACTCCAAGTGTCAACCCTCTCCTTGCCGCACCTGTGTATTTCCAGCACATAAATCTCATCTTTTACTATTTCTGCAAGACTCTTCTGCTATTTGCTAGCTTTTCATAGTTCCTTTATCACCTCTTATAATGTTGCCTATTTACATATTCTCCATGCTTCATATGTGTATTCCAATCATTTGATTTCCCTCAATATACCACCTTTTATCTCAGGCTACTTCCTTTTGGTTTCTTTCTGTTCTTCATTTTCTGTTGTCTGTGCTGCTTCATGTGTGATATGTTCCAGACTTGAAGAAGTGCTTTAGACCCAAAACACTAATTGACAAACTTCTGTTTCTTCTCAAATACTACCTGAATTCCTGAGCATTTCCAACTTTCTCCATCTTTGTTTTCAAATTTCCAGCATCTACATATTTTTCTTTCTTTAATCCTTTACTGAGCTGATTACTACAGTACCGTAATGGGATCTGCATGCAACAGAACAATTTCAATACAACTATCCATTTAATCACTTGCATAGCTTCCAGAGATATGAAAGTACCTCGGAATTTAACAGAACCTAACTTTGTTTCCCAAACAATCTTGGAATTCTCTACTTGTGTGCAATGTGTCATAGTTTCAGTTTTGTTAAAATGAATCTTAGCTAAAACAATAATCCACTTTATGACAAACTGATGACAGGTCACATTTTTGTATATGAAGAATCCCAATTTATCTAATTAAATGTCTCTAATTATATAAAATATCTGTACATTTAACAGAATAGGGTTAATTTGGCTGTTTCAGTTCAATTCCCAGTAGATATATGGCCATAGCATGACCTATCATTAAAATTTGACGAGAATTCGTCAACCAAATTTAAGGAGTCTGAAAGCACAATGAGCATGACAAGATAAAAAAAAAACCCACAGCAGGTCAGACAATACCTGAGGAGCAGAAAAGTCAGTGTTTCAGGCAGAAACCATTCCTCAAGACTGGGGAGGGGGAGGGGAGCCTAGAAGTAAATAGAGGGACGGGGTGGGGCTGGAGGGGAAAAGGGTATGTGGGTGGATGCAGATTGGGGGTTATTGTGATTGGTCAGTGGGAAGGATAAAGCGGATGTGAGTAGGAAGATGGACAGGTTAAGTCGGGTCATGGAAGCAATGAGGAGGAGGAGGACTGGACATGAGATAAGACTAGGGTTGGAGGGATTTTGAAGCTGGTGAAGTCAATATGAGGCTATTAGACTGTCCATACTTGGCCTCCTCCACAGCCAGATTGAGGCCAAACATAAATTGGAAGAACAACACCTGATATATCACCTTTGGAGCCTACAGCCCAATGGCCTTAATATTGACTGCATCAGCTTCAAAGTCCCTCCACCCTCAGCCTTACCCCATGTCCTGCCCTCCCCCCTCCTCCTCAACTCCCTGACCTGACATAACCTGTCTATCTTCCTACTCACCTGTCCGCTCCATCCTTCCCAATGACCAGTCACAATGACGTACCTGCATCCACCTATCACCATCCCAGTCACCTTTCCGCTAGCCCCACCCGTCTCCCTTTATTTATTTCTGGGCTCCCCTCCCATTTCCCAGACCTGACAAAGGGTTTCGGCCTGAAACGTTGACTTTCCCGCTCCTCAGATGCTGTCTGACCTACTGTGCTTTTCCAGATTCACATTTATTGACTCTGGCTTCCAGCATCTGCAATCCTTACTGTCTCCAAGCATGAGACGATGTTGCTCTAATGCAGTAGAGGGTGCTCTACATTGTGTTTGAGCTTTGCTGTAGCTAACTGAGAGCACTCGAAACTGTCGCATTGTAAAATGAAACAAAAACATTTTTTTCCCAGCACTATCAAATTTCATCATAATATCTTATATGTGTGAAAAGCTTTAAAACAAGTATTTAAAAATGAAAAGACATTTGTTAATCGTTACGTTTCATAAATTCTTTTCTAAATAAAATACAGCCAGTTCTAATGGAGATGCAGTCTAGCAGACTGCATTGGAAGACTAGGAATGGATGTATATTTGATAAGCTTACAGGAGTCAGACAGGCTCAAAGAAAGAAATACTTTGGATTTCTCTTTCATATCTTGTCATCCTCACAATTGAGAGTAATATGTTATTTCTGTTGCCACTCATCTTCTTCCAAACACAAGTAAATCATTCATTGAAACATCCTATGTACTTGTTATCTGAGTGAATCACATTTAAAAGGTCACTGCAGTTGCTCAATGTTTAACTGTTATTGAATGTATGCTAGTATTTTAGTATATTCTCTATTAACAGAAAATAAAACATCTATAGTGGAACACTATGCTGAATAAGATGACAAAGTGGATTTATGCTTAAATTAAGAAAATAAGTTTGAGAATCAAATATATATAAAATTGTTTTGAATATATAAAATTGCCAATTCTATGTAATTTAGCAATAATTTTAATTCCAAAAATTAATGAATTATCTTTATTGCGTGAGAATTTTGCCAATATGAGAAGGTAGAGGTGATTTTCCATAACACGTCATGCAATGAAGACCAGTATTTTAACTGAAAACAGTAAGCCCTGCCTCTTGAACCGAAAGCCCATGATTTTACTGCAGCAGCCTCTAAAGAGGTCATTGCCAGGAATACTGTCCAGTTGAGAAGAGTGACCTGTCTCTCAAAGGGGCCAGCCCAATTGGAGAACAAGCCACTTGCCTTTAAGCAGGGTCAGCGATCATTGTGGTCACTGCTGAGGCTTCAAGGATAAAGAGATGGTGCCTTCATGTTGGGCAATACCTAAAAAAGTTGGAGAGAGATTTTGTGCCGGGAATGGGCAGTGCCCTCCACTGACAGCATCAGAGGTACATGGGCAGCCATGGTGGTGAAGCCAGAAAGCGGCAGCTCGTTGGCCTCTTCAGCAAATTAATTAGCAACTCCTCTGCAGTCTTCTCAGCTTCCCCTATTCCTGTATCTGGGAATACCCCACACTGGCTTGTAAACATTGGACTTCTCTTTCAACATTTTACATTGACATTTTGCAAGCCTCTTTGATTGAGTGATCTAGTAAAATTTGAAGATTCTACTACACAGACTGGTGAGAGCCAGACTGAAATCTCTGCCAAATTCAGAAATTGCAGAACCCAACTGCTCACACTGATTATTTGGGGAAATGAAAAGATTTAATCAAATCAAATACAGTAATTCTTTTTCTCAGTTTTTTCCCATCAAGAATGCTACAATAGTTTCCACAAAAATGTTAATATTCTTCATAATGCTGAAAGCTACATCTTTTTTCCCTTTTTGATATTTTATATTGCAAATTTCAATCCATTTTCAGAAATTTTACCTGTACTAAAATATTCCATTTGTAGAATATTGTAAAATTTGAAAATTCAGCTTATTACATATGAAGTGAAGGATTTATGTTCTGTTTCTAGGCACTAGCCAAGGGATTTGACAGTTCTGATCTTTCAAGGAATGTAAAATATCAGATTGACTTTTTTTTTAAAAAGTCTCAAAAATATAAGCAAGATGCCCAACAATTGTCTGAGAAGCCTTTTACTAAACTGATACACGAGTATTATCGCAACATCCAAATTGTCAAAATATGTAGCCCTTTGTTGAGAAGGGAATTACGTTGTAAATACTATTTTTTTCAGAATTTATCAATAAATGGAATGAAATCAGAAGCATTTTTCTTATTCATTCATAGGGTGGGGGCTTTGCTGGGTGGGCCAGCATGAATTTCCCATCCCTCGTTGACCTTGAGAAACTGCTGGCTCTGCATAACCCTATGTATATCTGTTATCATTACTATCAAGCCTGGATCAATGAAGAGTGCAGGAGGGCATGCCAGGACCAGCACTAGGCATAACAAAAAGTGAGGTGCCAACTTGATGAAGTTACCAAACAAGATTACTTCTGTGCCAAACAGCACAAGCAACAAGTGACAGTCAGAGCAAAATGATTCTACAAACAACGAATCAGATCTAAGCTCTGCAGTTCTGCCACATGTAGTCAGGAACTGTGGGGGACAATTATACAATAAACTGCAGGATGAAGATTCACAAATATCCTCAACCTCATTGATGGGAAATCCCAAAATTTCAGTGGAAAAGATAAGACTGAAGCTTTTGTAACAACCTTCGGCCAGAAGTGAATGTTCCATCTCAGCTTTCTCCAAGGACAACCTTTAGCCAGTTTGATTTACTTCACATGATATAAAGAAGTGGCTGAAAGCACTTGACACTGTAAAGACTATGGATCCGGACAATACTGCATACTTGTATTCCCGAACTTGGTACATGCTTAACCAAGCTGTTGTAGGTGAGATTCAATGCCGACAATGTGGAAAATTACAGCTATGCCCTGTGCCAAGAGGTTGCATATTTAGTTGGCATACAATTCTGTTACTACACATGGTCCTCATGGATGCCCAGTCTTGAGTTAGTAGATCTGTTTAAAGTCTTTCCATTTAGCATGGTTGTTGTGCCACAAAATTAATGGAGAGCATCCTTGATGTGAAGGCGGGACTCCTTCTCCATTGTACGGTTGTCACTTCTAACAACAATGTCATGGACAAATACACTAGTAGCACTGTAACAGATAGTGAAATCTGAATTCAGTTGAATGTGGAATTAGTCAGTAGCAGGGAGATTGACGAGAATGAGGTCAAGTATGTTCTTCCCTCTTATTCGTTACATCAACACCTGCTGTAGACAAGCAGTTATATCCTTTAGATCTCAACAAGCACAGTCAGTAGTCACTCTCATAATGATGACAAAAGTTGCCCATCCATATTCTGTGCCCTTGTATGTTCAGTGCTTCCAGCATGGATGAGCACTGATTGATCAGGTGGAGGAGGATCCCGTTCTTGGTAATCAGTAGAATGTTTCATTGCCAATGTATGAATTGATGCTATGAGACGTCATGGGGTCAGGAATCAACGCTCAGGGCTTCAAAGGCAACTCTCTTCTAACAGTATATTACAATGCTCCTAATTCTGCTGTCTTTGTCATGCTAATGGAATAGGACATATTCAGGGAAGGTGATGGTGTTGTATGGAACATTGTGTGTAAGGAACAATTACATGAATATGATTTTGTCAGGCTTTGGCTTGACTAGTCTGTAAGACAGTTCCCCCAGTTTTGGCAACAGATATACCACATTTGGTAAGGGTGACTTTACAGGGTTGACAGGGCCATGTTTGCCATTGTTGGTTCTGATGCCTAGGTAGTCTGTCTGACTTCATTCCTTTTTGTAAATGTTTTTTGGTAGGTCATGCAACTTAACAGCTTGCTCAATCATTTCAGAGGTCACTTAAGTATCAATCAGATTGTTATGTGTCTGGAATCAAATGTAGGCCAGACCAGATAAAGTCGGCAGGTTTCCTTTTCTAAATCACATAAACAAATCCACTGGACTTTTTTTTTACAGCCATTGAGATTGGTTTCGCAATACTCATTGAACTGTTAATCCTAGATTTTATTGAATTCAAATTCCACCATCTGTCATGGTTTTTGGATTACTAATCAAGCAACAGCACCACTCGGCCTATTCCTCTCCATAAGTTACTAAGCAATATACCAACAAAGGTCTTTCTAGACATCTGCTGCATTTATTCCAAAGTCCTCTATTGAACTATTTGGCGTTGATCTCATCAGAGATATTTGAACAGAGGTATGATTCCGAGCCTTTAAACAGCTGAGAATGATGGATAATATGTGTTGGGGATGGGTGTTGTGGTAACCACATTTTTTTTCAAAAGAAGTTTCTGGAAAATCTCAGCAAATCTGGTAGCATATGTGAAGGAAAAAACAGAGTCAAAGTTTTGGGTTCAGTGACCCTTCCTCAGAACAAAGAACATAGAACATTACAGCACAGTACAGGCCCTTTGGCCCTCGATGTTGTGCCGACCTGTCATACCGATCTCACGCCCATCTAACCTACACTATTCTTGTTCCTGATTCACAATATCCACAGTTCTTTCAGTTTATTTTAAAGTAAGCTGTCCACTAAGTATGAATATAAAAATGGTAAGCTTCAAACAAAAATAGACAGAGGAAAGTTTTTATTTTTGTGGTCACACAAGACACTGCAGAGACACGTTCTATTTTGATTTTATTTTTCTCATTTGTTTCGGCGAAATGTGAGTTGAGGTTGGGGTTAATTGAACCTTGAATAGCTGTGTCTTAAAAGAAAATAAAACAAAAGCAGATGTTTGCTGTTAATGAATGTCCTGGAAAATAATGCAATTTAGTTACTGATATAAGGAACATGGTAATTAATGCAGTGCCAAGTGAAGCGCTTAGGGCTGGAAGCTGGTTGAATGTTGAGTTGGTCAGTCTAAGAAGGACCAATGCTAACCAGTCAACCACAGAGAATATTAATTAATAAAAAAAGTGGGAGTAAATTGTTTCTGACTGGTTTTGTAGGTGCATTGTGATTTTGGAAGCTTCGGGACTGGCTGCTTTGTTTTCTGTGGTTTTCTATCGAGTTCAAGAATTGTTTAATGTTCTAAGAAAATAATCCCAGTCTGTAAGAAATAAGTAAATGCTTAAAGAATTCTACTGAAACTGTTTGCATTCACTGGTATCTTTAAAATTACATATAAAGTTATGTGCCTGTGAACAACTCATTATCAAAGGATTGTGTCAAGACTTGGCATCTATCATTTAAAATTGTTTAACTAAAGTGTCCAATTAGAATTTTTTTTTTATGTACCCCTTAACTGTGTTTGTCTGCATGTGCAGGAGTTATGGTCAAAGAAGATTGGGTTTATGTTATAGATATTAATTGGATTACCTTGTTATTTAACTTTGTCTTGCTGAGTTTTAATAATAAATTGTGAAATTTTGGTTAAGTTATAAACTTGGTGCCTAAAATCTGTTATTTGTAAGGTCTGGTTAAGAACAATTAGGCAATTTGAGGTTCAATGAATATTGTAATTTCATGGTGTTGTGAATCCAGTCATAGTGAGGATGATTTGAGTTGTCTTGCTATCACTGAATTGTACAATACATTTAGAGTAGACTGTTGTAAAAGTTGTAGGTTAAAAATTTCTGCAGGGGTTTTTCAGAGGTTCCTAGGCTTTTGCACCAAAGTAATGGTGGGTGATTGGAGAAGACCCCAGTGTGTTGTTGAATAGCTTCTTTAAGTAGCTTTTATGTTGGCTCAGTGAATAACTACATCATATTGTAAGGTATTGAACCATCCCAAGGAGGGAGCTACCACATTAAGGTTTTGATCTCTGCCAGATTAACTGTATCATGGTGTGACCTGATAAACACTTCAATGGACATCCAGGCCAGGGAAGCAGTTCAATCAATAGGTGTTCTCACTAGAGAACCAGCCTATGGCCTCTGCTGGGAAATGCGCACAAGTAAACAAATAAAGGTTTTATTATTTTATTGCTGTACCTGTAAGTTATTTTGATAAATTCCTGTTTATGCAGCTTGCATACATTTCGTATTTTGTCTTGACTCTGTACAAGTACTGTGGAGAGTAACTGATTAGAACATGTTAAAAAAAACAGTAAGGGTTGGGTACAGTGGAAATATAGTATGGATGAGAATGGAATTGTGCTGCATTGCCATATATTCTGGTTATGTAACAACAATCAGAATTTATTGTTGGGCTTATTGTGTTGGGTTAAAGAAAAGGATTGCCGACACTTAAAAAACTATCCTCAAAAGGAGGCAAATATAGGATTAATATCAATGAACGTGGTTTAGAAAGAAGCAGAATTTTCATACTGCATGAAGATTGTAGACCTTATATATACAGCTGATCAATTTATGGATAAATGTGGTTTCAATTCTGTCATAACTATTGGGTGTAAGAGATACAATGATAAAATATAAATATATAAAATATATTTGCTGAATTGATATAGTTTTAAAGCACCAATTTCATAATTATTTTCTTGAAACTATTATTTCTTGCTATTTACTGCTAACAGATTACATAATTTGTAAAAATAAGCCTAATTCAACACAAAATAGACAGTTCCTGACAATCATAGTCAAGACATAGTCTTGACACTTATGCCAGTATTTCACCCACTGATGACCACCAGCAAAATTCCCACTGGAATTTGTGAGTTGCTTTGACAATGATAACATTATTTTCATCGGGTTGTGGCTGTTACATTACTGACATCTATGGGTCCCATGCAGCAGGGAAATCAAACATTTTTCTGGTTTATGGTGGAGGACAATTTCTCACACACCACCCTCCATTTTCCAGCTGAGTGCATTTGTAATTCAAACCCAATTTGCTTGAAAGCATTGTTTTCCCTATATTAGTGCTCCAAATCCGACATACAGATCACCCCTGCACAGTTAGGTCCAGTTTGAACATTTGGAAGCTCGTGAACCTTATTTCACTGTGTTTAGCAGCCTTCAGTACCAAATGAGGTGGTAAAATGACAACTTCTTGCAGATGGAGCTTTCTCCCATTACAAGGCAGAATGGAAATCTCAGAAAAATGACAACTTGACAGATGTGAGCCTTCATCATTTTCCAGTGAGTTCCACCAGAGTTAAAATGGGAATCCAGACACAGTCTCAAAAAATAAAATGAGAGATCAATATTTATACACAAAGTTATGTTTAACATTTAGGACTTGGTGCTTTTCAGTTTTCCTTGTAAAACAACCCACTGTTGCATTGAGCTCTTATATCAGCCACCAGCATTGTGATCCTGTTTTTTTATTCCTTTCTCACTTCATTCTTGCTTATTCTGTATTTATATCACTTTGTTTTCTCACTGGCATTCTCTTCACTTTGGTCTACAGAAATTGCTCTCCATTTACTCTTCCTTTTATCTTATTGTTACTCATCTTCTCACATTCTTTCTCTCTGTCTCCCTATATAATTTCAACATATCCACTGAACAAATGAAAATTACAAATTGACAGTTGATTTACTTGCTTCTAACTCTCAAATTACAATTTTTAATGTATCGTGTCACAGTACAGCACTGCCTTCTTAGCATTTCTGAAAAGATGGCTGGTTACCTGGAAGAAAATACTACCTCTTCCATCACCTTAGTTCTCAAAATACATATTTTCTCTAGAAGTCTCCGTGCTCATTTTAAAACATCCAAATAGTTTTTTGTTAATGGATACAAAATTGTAGTGATTATAACCAGGTGACTATGAGACTCTTGATTGGGGTTTTTAACCTGGCCAATCAGGGAGAGATAAACAAGAGATTCCCTAACTTCAGGGACTGACTCTGAGCTGGCTGATTACAGCCAGTGTAAATAAAGCCACTTGTAAATAAAGGATGACTTGGTAATGGGATATGAGCCTCTGTGCAATTATGTCAGCAATGTATTGCAAAACCCAAACATTATCATGAGTTTATTTCTTCCATTGAAGAAACTTCTAACTGTGACAAAATAAACAGTGCCCTTGAAAAACAACTTCTTATAAAGATCAAGTTGTAACAAGGCAGAGTCAAGTGTGAGGGTTTGGGTCCTAACAACAATGAAGTGAACTGGTCTGATATTCCAGTAAATAGAAGCAAGTCTTCAACCCTTGGTCTTTATCACTTGCCCATCTTCATTGCCTTGGAGCATGGCATCCCAAATCTAGCCAGCATCTGACACCCAGAGATGAAAATAGCAGATGACTGGGCTAACCTTTAGCTGTCAGGACCTTGCAAATTGGCCTGACTCTCAGTTCCTGAAATGAAGTTGAAAATCCAACACTAACATCACAAACTTGTTGGATTAGTCTCAGACTGTTGCCATGCAGGGAGACAGATGGAACTGCTAGCTAACACATTGACTTAGGGAGTGAATTCAAGAGCCAAAAACGTAAACTGGCTCTGAATGGAAATGCAGCTTCTCCCTCCTGATTCTTCTTCTTCATACAGACTTAGACAATAGGCCAAGAACATCTTAAAGAAATCTGAATTTCAAAAAGACGCTGAAAATAGTATGGATTCATTCCATTGTAAATTAACTTTTGTGTTAGCTTTGTATTTATACAAGCAACATCATGCACAGTGAAAATTGAAAACTTTCATTAGTTAACACATTTGTTTCAAAACTCGGACCCTGAAATTCTACAGAGGTTCTACATATTTTCTGAACATGAACATAGCCATGACAACTGGTGGGGAGCTTGAGGAACTTCAAGCTCTGTTAAATTTGTTTGACATCTTGAAACAATTCTCTCACTGCTTCTATACAGTCTAAAATTAAATTTAGGTTTTCTAATGAAATAATTATACGTTAGAGAGTTTCTTGATCTTTTCATTTTAAGTCAAGTAAATGTCAAAATCAGTGCTCCTGAACAGTTTCATTCATATGTATCAATAGTTAAATAAACCAAATTCAACAAAATGCCAAGCAATTTTTTAAGAATATTTCCAACATTACACAGAACAGACATCAACAAAATGGAAGGATGCATTTTCTGCATCTAACCTCTAATACTGGCTGCAAGGCACTTCTTTGATGAGCACATGAAATAAAGAAAAAGAATGCTTTAATCTGTTTCAGAGTAGGTAGCTATTCACAAACTGCCTTGATTTCATATGAAGAAAAAATTCCAGATGCCCTGAAGGTTTCCTGCTGTGAAGTTTTTTGAAAAAAGTGTCTATTCCTGGGCATTTTTCAGAAGCCTATGCGGTGCTTAGCACATCTTATTCCAGTATCATTTGGCTAAAGAAGCATACTGTCGAAATACATTTGTTTTATACGGTCAGCCATTCGTCACTCAACACTAAATATCAGTTCACTGATACAGTTTAGGTAAGGTCATGAATTCTGTCCAAGGACAAAAACCACTGCATCTTTGAGCTACTTGTGTTATCTGCAGCATTGTTAGCATTAACTTTTAGCATTATGCAGGAATTAAATATAGAAACAGAAGAATTTGTGTAAGGGTCAAGTTTCTAGGCAAGCAAATAAATTGGATTTAAGTGTATTACAGTCGTAATCTTTTTCTCCTCCTCTCTAGACAGACTCACTACACTCTGAAATGAGAATGTATTCTCAGACAAAGCTTGACCTCCGGGAGCAGGCTGCAGAAGTCTGGATTTTCAATAACAGAAGACAATAAAGCTTAGACTTTCAACCAGCTGCAATATGGAACAAATATGAGGAGCTTAGTAACTAATAAAAGAAAAGGGTCTTCAGACTCATATTTGAAGAGTAAGACCCCAATAGGACACTTCATAAAGAACATAATGGGCAGTATGTATCAAACAGATGCAATGTACTACTTTGATCAATTCTCTAACAATTGTCTTCTGCTGCTCTGGATATTGATGTGTCTTATATTTATTTCCTTTGGGTGTTTTATTGTCATAATCGACATCTACTTATTTTGATGTGTCATACGCAATATATTTATTTGATAGAATTCTCATACCAAAAATGAGCTCAATGCACATTTTGCAAACAGCATGAGAATATTGTGGAGTTTCATTTTCCCCATAAGAAGCACTTCAATCCTGATATTGACATTTGAGCAATGAGATACTAACAAAGTTTTTCTCTTTCTTTAATTACTTTCTTCTGTTCTTCATGGTGGAGCATTTTAGTTCTGGATGATGAGACATTTGATTTTTGAAGCAAGTGATGGCATCAAGCACTTTGAGCCCTGCTCTCTATACTCTACTCCAAGCATAGAGTTCGGATCCAACCTCATAATAGCAATTCATTTTTTTAACATTGTGAACATAATCTGTCTGAATAATCAAGTACTGTTTCATGGTCGAACTCCTACAGGCATACTGAGAAGACTTTCATAACATTATCCTCAGCTGGCTTTGAATCCAGATTCCAGATGTGAAATTTTTGATTTGTCCCACTCTTTTGGGTTCATGCAGACTTTGCATTGATGTTAACTGAGAGAGTAGTACATACGTGATCTATTTCAGTGCTCAGTGAATGTCATTTTGACTGCAGTACGAGAAGTACACGAAATAAGTCTGGGATGACACACTGCATCTATTTTCCTGCCCCATTGGAAGGCGCGGTGGCTCAGTGATTAGCGCTGTTGCCTCACAGAACCAGGGACCTGGGTTCAATTCCACTCTCAGGTGAGTGTCAGTTTGCACATTCTCCCTGGGTCTGCATGGGATTCTACCTGGTGCTCTAGTTTCCTCCCACAGTCCAAAAATCTGCAGCTTAGGTGATGGCCATACTGAATTCTCCTTAGTATCCAGGGATGTGCAAGCTAAGTGGACTGGCCATAGGGAATTCAGAGTTACGGGAATAAGGTGGTGCATTGAATCTGCGTAGGATTCTCTTTGGAGGGTTGGTGTGGACTTGATAGACTGAATGGCCTGCTCCCACATTGTATGGATTCTATGAATCATTTGACCTCTAGTCAGATTTTCTGGTGCATCATTTGGTATTGGAACTTAACAGGTGAGTGAGGAACTAAGGAAGCCAAACTCCATGATACTGTGTTTTTGTGTTTTAATGGGCTTTACCATTTTGCTGCACTGAGGAAATCTGCAAAGTCAATTTTCAATTTCTTACCTGAAACTGTGAAAATGTATATATTATTATTTTACACTTCATAGATGTGCTAAAATTAGAATTAGTATTAATTTAGAGACAACACAAAAATTTTCAGTAAAATGTAATGGAAGTGTCATTTATTTTGAACCACAGAATCACAGAATTTTCACAATGCAGAAGGAAACCATTCACAGCATCGTGCCTGCACTGGCTCTGTTATTTAATGCCGATTTCTGAATTTTTCCCTATTTCTTGGCACATAACTTCTATCCAAATAATCATCCAATGCCCTCTTGAATGCCTCAACTGAAGCTGCCTCCACCACCTTTCCAAGCAGTGCATTACTTGCTGTGTGAATTTTTCTTTCTAAAGTTACCTTTCTTCATTTGCACATCACCTTAAATCTATACGCCCACATTCTTTTTCCATTTACAAGCTTCCCATTAATCTACTCTGTCCAGCCCACTCATGATTTTGGAAACCTCTATGAAATCTCCTCTCAAGCTTCTTCTGTCTAATGAGAACAGTCCCAATTTCTTCAATTTATCGTCATAGCTGAAGTTTATATTCCTGGAACAATTCTTGTAAATGTGTTAAGGAGCATGAGGACAAATGCATTTTATTTTCTTCTCTGGTTTTCCGTAAGGCCATGTGTTGACTGCAGGTAAGAGGTTGGACAGATGATGTACTTAATTGCTTTACTAAGAAGTACCTAAATATAACTGCCTCCTTGCCTTTTCTTCCTTGACATCAGTCCAGCAATCATTTTGCTGATGTCACTGAAATTAGATGCTCTTGATTTACGGGTGTGACTTGTGTCCCATCATCTTCATAATGATCTCTCAATATACTAAACCGAAAATTATTTAGTTATAATTTTCTCATTAGCATTTTGCCTGTTGTTTAGTATAGGTGATAAATCTATTTGTCAAGTGATAAGTCAAGTGATTAACATCTCACACCCCAGGTTGACAACATTGTTATTTTTGTTCCTTTCTTTATATTATAAATAAAAATGTTATACTTTAAGGAATTCAAGACATATGTGGTAACCATTTGGTCTTTGACTGGTGCCATTCCTACAGAATCCCTTAGTAAGTAATATCTAACTGATACTTAGCAAAACATATCTCATACATGTTTAAAGTTGACTTATTGAGATTTGCGGTTATGAATTGGTTAAATAAGTAAGCACTTGAGTGGACAACAAATATGTTGATGATTATTATGTTTGTAATCAGCAGCAAAGGATGTTTTTTTGTGACGAGACAATTATAGGATTGTTATAGTTTGTAGTTTGCTTGAACATGTGTATTTTTGAAAGGAACATTCAATATGCTGCATTTATTCTAAACATATAGTTTTACATTCTTCACATCAACTTAATCTGTTATGCTCTGTACAACAATCATTCCTGTTAAAGTTATACCTGACGATTGAAAAGTGAAACTTCAATTATTGTTTGCAGTCGGAACTTTATACCCGTGGAGTACTTTCTGTTGCCTTAAAATGTGTTATTGCTTTTGTATGTGGGTGCAGAGACATACTGGTAACACAAAACAAGCAGTCACTGTTTCACTGTTTTTAATTTTGTTATACATACGATGTACTTACACGTTTACATTGAGCCCAAAAGTGGAATCGTATAGACTTACAATTGACCATTTTTAGTATTGGTCCAAGTGACTTTAGCAATTTTCAATTTCACCAGTTTTCTTTTAAAATCATTCATAGGATTCAGGCATTTCCGGCAAGGCTAGCATTTACAGTCCATAGAAAAGTCGTGAGCTGCCTTTTGAACATCTGCAATCCTTACGGTGTATGTATTTCCATTGTACTTTTAGGGGGCTAGTTTCAAGATCTTGTCTCAATGATGATCAAAGAACAGTAATATAGTTCCTAATCAGGATGGTGGTATGAGGAGGAGGGGAATCTTGCAGCTGGTGGAGCTTGTATGTACTTGTTGTCTCTGTGCTTCATGTAGGAGATGACATGAATATGGGAATGTTACAACCTGTTAGAGACCATAACATCTAAATAAGAAATATGAACATGCAGAAATTAACTAACAGAACTATACCACAAGCTTTCACATTTCTAAACACAAGCAAACACTATTGAATATGTAAAGAGAAATTAAACAAATCACACCACCAACTTAACAATACAGAATGTAAAGGCGAATGCTGTATACTCAACTCTACTTTTACTCCCCCCAAAAAAAGTTTCCTTGTGACGTTTTTCAGGTTAGTTCAATTCAGAGGAACTCCTGTAGTGGTGGTCAAGTGTTTGGCTTGGAGTAGTGACTATCACCTTGTTTTATGTCGGGTATGTCTCCATTCATAGAACAGTTCTTGTCCTGATTTACATTCACTTCAATTTTACTAGAGATTCCTAATACCGAATTCAGTCAAATACCACCTTCATATTTTGGGTGTTTCTCACATTACATTTGGAACTCAGCTCTAATTTTCACGTTTGAACCAAGGGTTAGAATGAGACCTGAGACGATTGATTCTAGCAGATCCCGAAAGAAGCATTGTTTAGCAGTGTCATTAAAAAACACTGTCAAGCTCTTCCGTGAGTTTGCTAATTAATGAGAGCAGACTATAGGGCAAAACTTGGTTGAATTGGACCTGTCCTGCTTTTATTGGACAGGGATAGCTCAGCAATTTTCTACATAATTGGGTTGCCAAGATGCCAGATTTGTAGCTGACAATGTTTTTCCAGCAATTTCGACAATTGCTGTAGAACATGTGTCATTTATCTTCACCATTATTATTAGGACTTGACCTAATAAATATAAAACTGCATATAGGAAACTCAATAGATTAGGAGTTCAAAGATAAGCTTGAATTATTCTGACATGAAGATTTTCTAATTCAAAAAATGAAGATGATCAAAATGAAACTTAAATATTGTAATGAAAATTAGTGGTGCGTGGTGGTGCAGTGTAGAATGAAAGGAAATCTTGCAAAGTGGTTTGCAGCAGTATTAAATATTAAAACACTGTTTTAATTACCAACACATGTAAACTACATATCAGTGGTTACTTTGAACTCGACTGCGTGGAAGTTTTTCAAACCTCACCCACCCAATTAATGACCACTTAAGTGCCTTCTTTGCTGCCACTGATATTTCACTGTGGTGCTGCCTGGACCAATGCCAACTATCCGATTGGCAGCAATTCTCAGAGGGTGAGACTTCTGCCCAGATAGGGGGCAGACGTCTCATCTTGAGACAACCAATGGCCAATAATCATGGCATTTGCTACATGCTGCCTGGACAACAGTCATGTAATATGTGATATGCCTCAAGCCAGTAGCAAAGTGCCCTGTATGAATATTACCTCATATCTATTAGTATTTCTGACACTGAAAATCTCTTACAGGATCTAACATAGAGGTTAAGAAAGAAATCAGTTAAATAAATAATTGAGACATTGGACTGTGGTGGGAAAGTTTGGGGAAGTGAATGAAAGCTTGGCAGAAAGGTATATTTTGTGAAGGTTTTTAAAGGTGGAGTGGTGAAGCAGGATGGTTTAAGGGAAGAGTCATAGAAAGTACAGCTAAAGTGACTGAAAGCTGTGCTACAATGATAGATGAAGAGGTGAATCATTTACAAGTACATAGAGTAAAACAAGAGTATAAAATGCTACAAAGTCTTCTCCAAGTATGGTGGAGAGAGTTGGCTATAAAGATTTTAAACAATTGCTTCGGGGATTAGGGAGCCAATGTTGGGCATTAAGAATGTATGATTGATGAACAAAACTCCTTACAGGGTTCATACAGGTAGTGAAGGTTTTAACAAGACAATAAAATGAGGACAATGGGAGACCTACAAGAAATATATTGAACAGTTAGTGGCTGTGAGCAGGAAAACTTCTTCAACTTCAACGACAGTGAAGAAAGGGCAAGGTTTATGATTTTGCTTAGGCTTTAAGAATGATATGGAGTTCGGACATATCAACAGGCTCTCCAAATCCTCAACCTTCTCTGTTGTGAGCATAGGTCAGAAAAAATGCAGCTATTCAAGAAATAACAAGAATAATTTCCTCAATGAATGCTCATTTTCAGCATACTGTCTCTCTCTTCTCCCTTCACATCTCTTAAGTATAACTTATTTTACAATGTTAAAATGTTCTGTCCCTGTGTAATGTCCACTCTGATATGTCACTTATTGACACTGAATTCACCACCTACTAACTGAGCATGGCAAACATCTATCAAAGCAGCCTTTCCATTATTTGTCTCTGCAAAACAATTGAATTTTAATATGTAATAATTTTAGAACATTTAAAGTAACCCACTCCATTAAACAGCAGATATAAAACTGCGATGGTTCGTCAAATTTGTTTTTCAAGTTACACATTCAACATTTAAGTAATGGTATATTGCTCATACATAATAAAGCATTTTAGCCATATTTTTATTATTACAATCACTATAACATAGATATCAACTCTGACTTTCTGTGGCACAGTAAATCACCTTGAAATACTGCAAATGCCCAATAATAGAACATGAAAAGGTTAAGTTACACAATTAATCTTCGACGATTATACTTATACATCTGAAAGTTGCAAGACTCCACTGGCAACACAGCATCTTATTAGAGCAAATGCATGTGCAGACATATGTATTTGAATCATCATGCTGTGCACCTTGCAGAAAAAAAGTGCACACTGAAGAGAGACTACGTTAAGGATATTATTTCCAATATCAGAATTCATATTATTCTGGTGAGATTAAGCCCTGGTGATCAGCTTGTTCAAATGAAAGGAAACCTACTGAAATTAGATTGGTAAAGTTCTGAAAGTTGACTGAAACTTTTCTTTGTAGAAAGAAAAATTCACTTCAATTTTGTTTCCTTTGTTAGTTCCTATGTGTGTGATGGAGTGAGTAGACCAGGCAGAAGAAAGGTTAGAGGAGGCTTCATTTTTACCATGATTCATTCCTAAACCTTGCCAGTTATGTTACTGCTCGCTAATGCAAAGGAACTTACAATGAACTGAATGTTGCAGATGGGTGTTCTTAAATTTTGGAAGAAATAATGTATAAAGCATTCTCTCAACTCTCACCTTTCCCAGGCTTCTAAAACAGAAACGAAAGCTAAATTACACAATTAATCTTTGACATAATTTGCCTGTTTCTATAACATTCATCATAGATTGAACCATTTCTGCTATTGAATCCTTAAAACCCATGCAGGGCAAATCTCTCATGAATGAATTAAATCAACACCATCATAACAAGGTGTAGAACTTCAATCAATTCCCATTTGCAATGGATACATCAATTGGAGAAAGTGCAGAATTTTCACTGCATGGCAGGGTTGCTTTGAATGTATCAGAGATAATGGGAACTGCAGATGCTGGAGATTCCAAGATAATAAAATGTGAGGCTGGATGAACACAGCAGGCCAAGCAGCATCCCAGGAGCACAAAAGCTGACGTTTCGGGCCTAGACCCTTCATCAGAGGGGATGGGGGGAGGGAACTGGAATAAATAGGGAGAGAGGGGGAGGCGGACCGAAGATGGAGAGTAAAGAAGATAGGTGGAGAGAGTGTAGGTGGGGAGGTAGGGAGGGGATAGGTCAGTCCAGGGAAGACGGACAGGTCAAGGAGGTGGGATGAGGTTAGTAGGTAGCTGGGGGTGCGGCTTGGGGTGGGAGGAAGGGATGGGTGAGAGGAAGAACCGGTTAGGGAGGCAGAGACAGGTTGGACTGGTTTTGGGATGCAGTGGGTGGGGGGGAAGAGCTGGGCTGGTTGTGTGGTGCAGTGGGGGGAGGGGATGAACTGGGCTGGTTTAGGGATGCAGTAGGGGAAGGGGAGATTTTGGAACTGGTGAAGTCCACATTGATACCATATGGCTGCAGGGTTCCCAGGCGGAATATGAGTTGCTGTTCCTGCAACCTTCGAGTGGCATCATTGTGGCAGTGCAGGAGGCCCATGATGGACATGTCATCAAGAGAATGGGAGGGGGAGTGGAAATGGTTTGCGACTGGGAGGTGCAGTTGTTTGTTGCGAACTGAGCGGAGGTGTTCTGCAAAGCGGTCCCCAAGCCTCCGCTTGGTTTCCCCAATGTACATTGCGGAGGCTTGGGGACCGCTCCCATTCTCTTGATGACATGTCCATCATGGGCCTCCTGCACTGCCACAATGATGCCACCCGAAGGTTGCAGGAACAGCAACTCATATTCCGCCTGGGAACCCTGCAGCCATATGGTATCAATGTGGACTTCACCAGTTTCAAAATCTCCCCTTCCCCTACTACATCCCTAAACCAGCCCAGTTCATCCCCTCCCCCCACTGCACCACACAACCAGTCCAGCTCTTGCCCCCCACCCACTGCATCCCAAAACCAGTCCAACCTGTCTCTGCCTCCCTAACCGGTTCTTCCTCTCACCCATCCCTTCCTCCCACCCCAAGCCGCACCCCCAGCTACCTACTAACCTCATCCCACCTCCTTGACCTGTCCGTCTTCCCTGGACTGACCTATCCCCTCCCTACCTCCCCACCTACACTCTCTCCACCTATCTTCTTTACTCTCCATCTTCGGTCCGCCTCCCCCTCTCTCCCTATTTATTCCAGTTCCCTCCCCACATCCCCCTCTCTGATGAAGGGTCTAGGCCCGAAACGTCAGCTTTTGTGCTCCTGGGATGCTGCTTGGCCTGCTGTGTTCATCCAGCCTCACATTTTATTATCTTGCTTTGAATGTAGCTTGTTATAGGTGGCACCCATGAAAGGGGTTAGGGCTGTCAATAGAAAAGCTTCCTTTCAAATAATCTGCAGATATTGTCAGACTAAAAAAATGCAACAAGTTGCGTTTAAACAGCACTTTCAACCTTTGAAACATGATGAAATGAATACACTTTGACCTAGTGTTCGAAATTTGAGATGATCATACAGAGCAAGTGATAATCCTCTCAGATTTAGATGCTCCTGCTATTTAGCAGGTCCCCTACTTGTGCTGTGATGGTAAACATCCTCCTCTTCAAAACATTACAAAGTAGCCAGACTTTAGAAACTGGAAGGACACATGGACAATCACACCTCTAGTCAATCAACACCCTAACCTTGGATTCCAATGCAACATCTTGTAGTTTCTGGTAGTATTGTTTGTTCTGACCACACCTTTAAATGCTTCCAAGCTATTGCATGCTCCACAAAAATGTTCTTCACAGCTTTTCACAATGAAACAAGCAAAAGTCATATCTTCTATGTATGGACATCCTTGTGTGGAGTGGTTAATACCAACAGTGACAATGTGGGGCATGTATATTGGCACTGCTCCTGTTGCCAGGAAACAGGCTAACCTGGTTCGTTGATAACATTCATGTTTCTCAGATAAAGTATTGCAAGTTCAACTCCCAGTTTTGAACTTTAAAACTCCATCAAAGAACATGACAAGGCTGAGATTTCAAAAAAGATCTTCTTTAATTTTTTTTTAATTTCCACCCTACCACCATTCAAGCTGACGTCATGACTAGTGGCTGGGCGGAAAAATCAGTGGCCGGAGACCAGGCTGGGAATCCCAGATGGGTTGGTGGCAATTGAAACTCGATGTGATTGGGGTGGACGTTACCGATTACAAAGAGGGAGGGAGGTCATACTCAGATGAGAAGTTGATAGATGAAAGGAGTGGAAGTGGCCATGAGCAGAAGGGAGAAGAAACAACCGTAACTAGAAGCACTGGGAATGAGGGAGAATGGAGACATCCTTGAAGAGCCATGAGTGAAGGTGTACTAGATGAATTCTCCACAGCTGATTAATCAGCCTTGTCCCCAATTCTCTTACTCCACATCAGCAAGGAATAATATTGAGGTGCACGGTTTCAGATTATTTCATCAGCCCTAACACCTTCCATGGGTGCTCTGTGATATTCCTGAAGATGCAAGTTTGAAAATGAAGTTTTTCATTCATTTCCTCCCAGCTGTTGTACAGTTCACCTTTTGTTCCACATTTGTCTTTAGAGTTGGGATCTTTGCTTTGATAAATGGATGGTATAGCAAAAAAAAACTCCCCTTTACTGCACCCCCACAGGTGGACCCTTGAAGCATCTCAATGAAACTGTAAGTTTTTACCACATTCCCACTTTCAGACATTTCGAACTCAGTGCACTTGCACTGGTTTCATCTGAAAGTCATCATTTATTTTCCGTAGCATGCCAAGCTTTCCTTCAGGACAAACAAAAACAAAGAAGACTTTATTGGTGGACAGTATCACTTTCAGAGCTGTTGTCTCTGCAAATTTCACACCTCTGCTAGCTAATTATGTGGGTAATTCAACCTACTGCTGGTATTGGTATATCCAAAAAAATGATTAGCAGCCCTAGTTTTGCTTACAACACAATTCCAGAATTTTGTGCAAAATTTTCAGCTTTGAGGATTTATATCTTAAAGATTACGGTAATGTGAGCTCATTTCAATTTGGTTTTATTGCGCACTATTTTACCACTGTGATTTCCCGATGGTATGCCATGTTTTTGTATTGAAACCACACTTTCAAGTTCATTATTATTTCGTTATATTATTTTTTTTTCACATGCTGTACTTCAAAATGCATTAGAAAGCAATTAACCTAGATTCATTTTACAGGGCTCAGCTACTCAGAATTATTGAACTTCTCTATGTGTCATAAGTGTATATTAAAACAGCAATACCATACTTACTGGACAATCTGATGCTCTCAGTAAAGCAAATTTTGATTATTTTTAATTTTGCCTTCAATTAACTGTGAATCTAGCTGACCAATAGGCGAATGTTTCAAATACACTATAACCACTCCAGTGTAGAATGCTTGGCACTGTGGGTTCTGGAATTGTCTGGATTATAGAATGACACTAGGAAGCCTAACTACAAGTTTGTGATTCAGAAACCATCATTCATATGAATATTTTGCAAAGCATTAAACTGTCATAAATCAGTAATAAAAATTATGTTATACATTCGAATACTCTATCTTCCCTGCATCTGCTCCCGAAGAACTGCACTAAAAATGATGCCATGAGCTGCTTGGGTCTAATCAAAATATTTTTTGACAACTGGTTTTCTTCAACTACAAATTTCCAGCCTGGAGAGAATGCAACAAATATACAATTAAGACTCCAAAGTAATTTTCTTCAGAGGCAAACTCTTCTGATATGGACCATCTTTCAAAAAAAAACTGATCAACTCTGTTGGCTTCTCTGAGCAGCAACTGAAGGACAGCATTAGAAGAGGCCTAAAAGCAAGCAAGCTAAACTCCCTCTTCACTCAATAGCTAATGTGCCTCCTTGGCCGCTAAAAGAAATAAGTAAAACTGAACTAAATACAAGGCAAAATGATCTGTTTAAAACACAACAGTAACTTTTTGAAGGACTACTAAACCAGCTTCACACAGACAAATGCCTGAGATGTAATGAGTATGAACCTTTAGTTTTAAAAAACATTCAACTAATTGAATCCCAATATATACAATCATCTGTTACATCTTCATCTAGGTGCCATATGCTCCCCCAAGATACACAGTAACAAGCATTTGAATTGAATTTTCATTTGTTGGGAAATAGATTTATTTTTCCTCCCAGTCATTGGCTGTGAACCACTCCTCTTTTGTCTAACTGTCCCACTGACTTTGATCTTACTTCAGCCCACAGTGTCTTTTCCCTTACGTTTTTGATGTCTTTTTAACCATCCTTGCACAATGCCTCAATTGACAGAGCCATTGAAAATCTCTCATAACTGTTTCCCAATAAATGTATCTGTTTTCCTTCTTTCCACCTCCAAACCCAAATACCAAAACCTGTCGTGTGTGTTTTTGATAAATTTTGGAACTTTTTTCCAAAAGCCCAGTGTGCATCAAAATTACAAATTACAATTATAAGGATGAGCTCCAAGATATAGATTGGTATGCCGGAAATGACATTCAATGCCGACAAATTTAAGGAACTACAGGCAAGATTATAAATTTGCAAACCAGGAATAGAACTTGGCAGGCATGCAATTCCATGCCAACGTCCTGCGTGTCATTTCCCTGACTCCACTATGTTTCTCCTTGCCCCACCATTTTCTTGGGGTCAGGGTTGTTGGTGGCAGATTATGCAACCATAACCCCCATATGCCTGTTTACCAATGGCCTCCAGATGCCCAAAAGGGATGACGGAGCAGTTTAGCTGTGGAGGTATTTGCTTAAAAACAGATCCAGCGGGATTGGAGGTGCCAGTTTTCAGATAGCACATGTGAGGATTCTGAGCCTTTTTTTTCCGTAATATTTGCAGGCTGAGGAAGATGAATAATATTAAGAGGAGGTCCTTGAAGCAACTATTGACAAGCAGCCAAAACCAGGTAGCTCCTACATGAAGTTACAGCTCATATAAGGTTACAATGTAGACTTAATGAAAGAATGTAGGACAGAATTATGGCTAATGAAGTGACAGGTGAGTAAGGAACCCTGCAGAGGTGTTGAGTAAGTAATTCAAATATTTCAATCCTCAATTAACCTAGGAATTAGCCAGGATTCTGGTTTAATAGCTACATGTTTGCCAAACGATGTCAAACTCAACAGGATCAACCAGGTGAGAGGATCATGGTGAGTGCTTGATCAGTGAAACTGACAAGCTGGAAAGCCTTGTCTTTTATAGAGGCTGCTGCTCACGGT
Source organism: Stegostoma tigrinum (assembly GCF_030684315.1). Taxonomy (NCBI): domain Eukaryota; kingdom Metazoa; phylum Chordata; class Chondrichthyes; order Orectolobiformes; family Stegostomatidae; genus Stegostoma; species Stegostoma tigrinum. Next base: position 35,616,013 of record NC_081373.1, on the reverse strand, counting down.
ACTTCTCAGAGTGTGCTCTCAAGTGATTTTCAAATTGGAAGTCATTACAACTGTCATGGATTTCATTATCCTTGTGCTGCACTTTTCGGCTGTCAGCCTTCATCCTGGCATCATAACAGCTTCTACAGCTCTTACTTTACACTTCTCATAATAAGAGTAACAACAACATTAAAGACGCCAGTGGCAGCAGCATCAACTGTGTTACTGTCACTTACATGGCACTCCACAAGATGGGTGGGTAAGACAAAGGAATGCAGGTTGAAGGAATCAAAACTTGTAAAACAGCATCAACGAGCAGGGGATCAGCTCTTTTGACAATTGTAAGTAAGAATACTTCAGGAAGCCCAGGGTTTCATGTCAGCCTGTTATAGCTAGCTGTAGCCTTTGTGGAATAAAACCTCTGTCTTAATGGATGAGCAGGGCATGAATTAGGTCTAAAAAAAACTGTTAATTCTGTTTCTTTCTCCACTGTTGCTGCCAGGTCTCCTATATATTTCTAGTCTTTTTAGCTTTTTAACCCTCTAACAAGAAATCTTTTGATATATGGAACACGTTAACATCTACAAAATTAAACAGTCACTTCAATTACAAATAGGTTCCTAACCTGACCTTGGCCCTCCTACTGTGTGTAGACCTGTCATGTTAAGATTGTACTCATAGGTCCTCAACTCCACAGAATGTAAGATAGCAAACCTATATTTCTTCTGTAGACTTTTTGGACCCTCAAGAGCATGCAGGAGAGAAGAGGTTAATATAAATATATAATATTCTGAAAAGTGTGTCACAATTTTCATGTTTTGAGGAATGATAATTAAATTCCTGAATTTAAACATGTTTATTCATTTAGATCCTTCTAGGTACACTCAGCGCTGTGCCAGAAATATTTAGTAAAATGCTAATTAATTTAAAATTTTGTGTTTAGGTAAAAACGCAAACATTAATTCTCAGAATTCTTGGTAAGCAGCTGTAAGAACCATTTCTTTAAAAGAAATGTAATTTACACTGCTAGTCATGATAATGTCAAGCAAAATATGAATTTTAAAGTTGTTTTGAAACATGAGAAAAATCTCAGTTGTTAAAATTACACCTGCATATGCAACACAATCAAACAGTTGAATTATTTTATTTTTTTCAATTATTGTTTCTTGATAAAATGCTTTTACTGAATATGATAGTCTGCTAATCTGATATTCTAGCTTGCAGCATTGGCGTGGTTTTAATGAAATTATTCATGCAACTGAATAAAAGTACTTGTTTTAACCACACCTAGCTGACACCCTTGCCCTAATTGCGTGTGAGAATCAGAAAGAAAAAAAGTGTGCCTCTGAGTTAAAACACAGAACACAGTGCAAAGTGAATATGTAGAAGGCTGAGCACCTAGTTTTTTTTTTAACAGGACTGTGGAAATCCCTACATCCCATGCTAAGCAAGCCCCCAACCAATGATGTAAAACTCAGTTAAAGAAAATGATCTTCTATCATGCTTTTATGCCATGTCTCTTAGTTATTCTGATCAATTATTTGTAACAACCAAAGTTAGAGCTATAATGAACTTTATTCCATATTTAATGTGGGACAAGGACTGGGAATTTGATTTAGGGTTTCATCGTACAACATGGTGCTCATATAGTCGCAGATAGAATTTCACTTAACCTGAATTTGAGACATGTCCCTACAATGAATTTCAATGGCGCCACTTTACATCACAGTAAAATTTATTTTCAACATTCGCGCAAAACATATGGTAGCAAGCTGATCACCCATCATTCAGTCTGCTGGATTTCCCTCTCTTTGACTTGAGACCATAAATCAGGTTCCCACATTAGTGCAACACAAAGAAAGTGCTGTAATAATGGAAGCATTGACTTTCAGATGAAAATTTAAACTGAACCTATACTTCTTGTTCAGATGAACTTAAATGATCCTGGGAACTCATTCAAAGGCAAAGACAAAATTATGGTGACACATATCTTCTCTCATATTCCTTATTTCAACATATATTCCTGTTCTATCTTTGCACATGAAGTCCAGAATGAAAATACAACAATGCATAAAGACTAGAGGGGTTTCTACCCCTCAGAGACTAATAATTACTTACAAGGAAAGAGTTTATGAAGATTCTCCACCAAAAATTATAGATCCAGTGGAGAAACAAATGTCACAGGTCAACCCAAGTGCATAGAGAGTACCCTCCTTTGGCTTTCATTCTTCACTTTGTGGGGTTATTGAGGTACAGGAAGAAGAACAATACAACAACAACAGGGATAAGCGCAAGTAGTATTAGAGAACAGCACATTGTTAGTTTGATAGCACGCTCAAGGGCTCCTTCAAAGACTTTGGATCAAATACAATTTTGAAATACACCAACAATTGTTCGCACAATTACTGGGATGTATATAAAGTTGTGTAGCTTGGAAGGTTACATGGAGAAGTTATGAATACAGACAGAATGGGGGGTATGTGACTATTTCTGAGCTATCTGTCACAAAACTTGTCTTGGCCAACGTTCTAACCTCAGGTAGAGCTTCCATAACAGATTTTCTGACTGGGGCTCAATGTGCCATGCAGTCCACTTGGTCTGTATTTATTTGTGTTGGAGCATCAGGTAAAGGCAATCATAATCAGAGTTTCACCAACTTTACTTCCATCCAGTATTCTGTTTCTGCTCAGCTGTCAGCGTACTGATGATATATTCAGATATAAAAGGCTGGAACTAATGTTTCCTTGATGAAGGCATATCAGGTTCACTGTTTGTCTCACTCAAATTAACTATAACAGAAAGCAAATAGTGCAAGCAGCCATCACTGTAATACTCATAGTGCTTGTAGTTTCTGACCTTACATAAGGAGATATTGGAGTAAAAACAGAGTTACCATTTTGGGCCCAGTGACCCTTCCTCAGATGCTGCCAGACTTGCTGAGCATTGCCAGCAACTTTGTTGTTGTTCCTGATTTACAGCATCCACAGTTCTTTTGGTTTTTATTGAGATATTGGAGTACCTACACTTGGAAGGTGAACTTTGACTCACAGCTGCCAGTGCTTCATATTTGCCTTCTGCAGAGAAACACTAAGAAAGCTTGCAATCTGAAGAACTAGAAACCATGGGCAGAATCTTACCAGCTCATGAAAAATGTGTGAATTGGTGAGTCAGTTGAGAAAATATAAGCAAGATCAGAAAAATGAGATTCTTGACATTGCGAGCCAAATTTTAAATGGTGAGAAGAGAATCTCATTACTCACTGGTGAGTGGCCAATTTGTGGCCATTTGCATGTATTAGCATGCTATTAGAAGCCATTCTTGCCTCCCTTAATATGCAGTTTCCCAATCTTCAAAGCACTGAAAAGAACCTGGAGACAATTCCCAACATGAAAGTCAGAGCAGGTACCTGATTACTTTAGCTCACCACTTGCTCCTCCAGGCTTCTACCGTGGACAGCAGTCACCAACATCTTACAGCATGTTCCATGGACAGCAACTGCTCTCATCCCCTTGTCTATGGAAGTTAGCATTGGACACATAGCAGCCTCAACCCCAGCCTCATTGCCAACATGCTTACGTTAGAGCTCTGCACCTCAATGCCATGGTTCAGAGTGCACCAGTACATTATAATGCTGCTGCCAGGAAACTTTGGTGCAGGGACAGACACCCACAGCCACCCATCTCATGAATTTGATCAAGTTGCATTTTGGGGCTCTTAGCTTATTCTTTTAGTGATCACACACTTTGCACCTACTTGGATGCTCATAGAACCTCCGCCTTACATAGAACATTACAGCACAGTACAGGCCCTTCGGCCCTCAATGTTGTGCCGACCTGTCATACCGATCTCAAGTCCATCTAACCTACACTATTCCATGTACGTCCATATGCTTATCCAATGATGACTTAAATGTACCTAAAGTTGGTGAATCTACTACCGTTGCAGTCAAAGCGTTCCATTCCCTTACTACTCTCTGAGTAAAGAAACTACCTCTGACATCTGTCCTATATCTATCACCCCTCAATTTAAAGCTATGCCCCCTTGTGCTCGCCGTCACCATCCTAGGAAAAAGGCTCTCACTATCCACCCTTACTAACCCTCTGATTATTTTATATGTTTCAATCAAGTCACCTGTCAACCTTCTTCTCTCTAATGAAAACAGCTTCAAGTCCCTCAGCCTTTCCTCGTAAGACCTTCCCTCTATACCAGGCAATATCGTAGTAAATCTCCTCTGCACCCTTTCCAAAGCTTCCACATCCTTCTTATAATGCGGTGACCAGAACTGTACACAATACTCCAAGTGCGGCCACACCAGAGTTTTGTACAGCTTCACCATAGCCTCTTGGTTCCGGAACTCCATCCCTCTATTAATAAAAGCCTTGTCTTGTCTTGTCTTTTTGCAGTTTACCTCCTCAACCACAGCATAAAGGTTTATGTTGATTCTGTGCCTTTTAGCACAGACACAAAGCCAGGCAGCTTGTCATAATTGCCAGCATTGAACAGTCAAGACGGTGAACATCTTTCTGATTGACATTGCGTTACATCAATCTCACACCTGCACTATTTGCCAGCAGCCAATGTGGCAAACAGACCATGTGTTCAAACCAAGTTTCTATGTCTCAAAGTTTAAGAAGAGTAGCATTCAGGCGGACAAAGAGAGAGAGATTTCCATCAGGGAGTTCCATTGCAGTAAGTGAGGAGCAGTATCTGCTATCAGTCCAGAGCCTTGGGCATGTTCAGGCAGCCACTTGGAGCATTCAGGGATCAGGGGATTTGTAATCACCTTAATCTGTGAGCCACAGTCAGTTCAGCAAGTCCAAAGCAACAGCCAGGAAGTTGCTCTAAAATCCGTCAGGGGTCTAGTCTCACGTCAGCTGGGACTCTCTCTTCTAGTTGGACTGGGGTTGGGGTTGTCATGCCACTGTCAGTCCTGCAGTCAACTCAGTGCAAGTTACGAGGGGTTAGTAGGAGCTATTGATATCGTAGGGGAGTTGGAGAAGTCAATTCTAGGATTGAAGGAAACGTGCTGGAATGTCAAAGAGACAATAAATTATGAAAGGGGAAGCTCTGTATAAAAAGCAGGATAAGATAATGCATTGGAGGACATGGGCAACAGCTGGAATAGGATGGGGATTATCAATGGGCACAACCACCCTAACTTTGATAAGGATCCGTGCATCAGAATGGATTGGCATGACTAAGTTCTCGGGTTACTCAACTCCTTGTTTGGCAAATACTGTTTCTCTAACCTGAGGCTAGAGCCTGCCTAATTGTCACTGACAGAGGATTTACTATTGGTATGTACAAACAGAACAGTCATTTGCCTTACTCAACAGGATAATATATTGCACTATGGCAATAGGTACAGATTGCATTAACTTGCTAGACGTACTTGCTAAGGACTCTCAAGACCTGCACTGCTCACATTTTATTATCTTGGATTCTCCAGCATCTGCAGTTCCCATTATCACTGAATGCACCTGCCCCTTTTGGGTATAGGTGCAGCACTCAACTGTCAAACCTCTGACTATGTGCCATCATCAGTTAGCGTGCTCAGTGTGACATGAAAGCTAACTCCTTCTGAACCATTACCTTATATAACAAATTCTTGACTTTGAGTGAAAGTGAAGGTACAGTGATTTACTTCCAAATCAGGATGTGGGTGGCTTGGAGATGATTTTGTAGGTGGGAGGACTGAAGGAACACAGGAAGTCAGCAGCAGGAGACTGCCCTTTCCAAATGGGGACAATGCATTAAGAACCCTAGTCCTCAGGTGGTATGACATGTGAGTTGCATAATGATTTCAGAAATCGTGCTTCACACTCTGACTTCTCCAGTATTGTCCTGCAAAGTACATTTCAGATCAACACATTTTACAACCTGATTCATTCTTCTCTCTCCAGAGACGTAGTATCCCCATCCGAATTCGTAGCACTGACACTCATCCTCAGCCTATTGTCCCCTTATACCATGCTTCATGGTAACCCTCCACAAATTTTGTTCTTTCTTCTTCTCCACACAATCCATTCTGACCATTCATACAACTCTGTTTTCTCTTCTTACAGGGAAACAAGACATAATTAAACAAGAGACAGAGACTTGGGTGGAGTGTGGCCCTCCAGTGCCTGACACCTTTTCAGCCATTGGTGATATGTGGACACCTACTTGAAGGGAAGAAGATGTTGTTCCAGAAGGCTGCAGAAAACAGCAGCAGGTTTTTGTGAACCTTTACCTATAGACATTGCGTTGAGGTCCCTCCTCTCTCCAGCTGGATCTCAGTGTTCAATCCATTAAAGGAGAAGCCAGCAAGTGCTGCTAATAGTGCACCTGTAAAGGAGTGATTGCACTTTGAGAGAAGAACTGATCTCAACAGAAGTCTCTCAATGGCTATGTCTGTAGATCTTCAGTGTAACTGATGGAAACTTTACCAGCTTGTCAGTTTCACTGAAGAATGACTCCCACTGAGCATTCAACTTGCTAATGCTGACAAGTTGTTGACTGGTCAAAATCAGGTTCCATTATTGGGAAATCCATGATTCCGAGCTAAAAAAGCTCACAATTGACATTTTAACAATCTCAACCACTTCTTCATTAATTACCCAACAGATCCAAGTAACATTTCTGCTCTTCTTAATCCCATCCCAGAGAAAGCTGTAAGAGGTTTCAATTTCCACGTCTTTCTATTCTGTTAATACCCGAAACTGTTTTGAATGGCCTGGGAAAATCCTGCCTGATGTCTTTGCTATCCCAGGTGTTGAACTATTGGAATCGGTGACCTATCCAGGTCTTGATGTCAAACAAGCAATGTGTTCCATTCTTTGGGAAAGTGATAAAGATGTTTCCTCTGGAAAACATGGCAGGAGTCATTTGTTTTATGTAAATATAACTGCAGATTAGTTTATCTGGCAGATGTCCCCTGTGGTAACCTAGAAGATTCCTGTAGCATAGAAGTTTAATGTAGCTGTAACATTGACAGTTATGTGAGGAGACATTCCAATCATTGAGATATTCTCTAGGCCATGGTACAACAGATGGTACAGCTCAGTCATGACCTCTACAGTGAGACAAAGGCAGCAAAGGTGGGTCTCCCGCAACATACCCATGTAAAATGTTACATTGTCTTGAAATGCAGGACACCTGGGGATTGCTGGGAGGGAATATCCTTCCTGGGGTGATTATTGCAACAAAAGACTTACTCCTTTCCATGAATTGATTCTCTTTTCCAATCTGTGTGGCATCATAGGATTGGCCATAATGCTGCTGAATTGTACACTGAAATAATTGCTTAGCTTCAAGAAAGTGGGATTGATTTTACCTCCAAGCAAACTTTGGGCAGCCACAGGAGTCCACCAGCTGACCATCTGATTGTCTCAGTGGGAGGCAATACTGAAAATCTATTGTGGAAGATGGGCCACAACAACAAAGTCTTCATGCAACCTTCGTGCCCCTAGATTTGTTAAAGGGAAATATATACTATTTTAAAGCAACAGGGATGTCTACGCAATGCAGTAGTTTAGCAATGGGTCAACTTAACTGGACTCATCACACAAACACGGTGGCTACCAGAGCAGTTCAGCAGCTGGGAATACTGTAGCGAGTAACTCAGTCCCTGAATCCTCAAAGCCTGTCCACCATCTACAAGGCACAAGTCAGGATTGTGATAGAATACTTCCCCAAGTGCAGCTCCAACAACACTCAAGAAGCTTGACTCCATCTAGGACAAAGCAGACCACTTGATTGGCACCACATCCACAAGCATTCATATCTTCCACCACCAATGCTCAGCAGCAGCAATGTGTACCATCTACAAGATGCTCTGCAGAAATTCATCAAAGATCCTCAGACAGCACCTTCTAAACCCATGATCACTTCCATCTAGAAGATCAAGGGCAGCAGATACATGGGAACGACCACCTTCAAGTTCCCCTCCAAGCCTCTCACCATCCTGACTTGGAAATATATTGCTGTTGCTTCACTGTCACTGGGTCAAAGTCCCAAAATTCCTTCCCTAATAATATTACGGGTCAACCCACAGCAGGCAGAATGCAGCAGTTCAAGAAGGCAGCTCATCACCACCTCCTCAAGGGCAACTGGGGATGGACAATAAATGCTGGCCAGCTAGGGACACCCATATCCTACAAATGAATAAATAAAAAAGTTTTCATTCCATATTTAAATCTATCTGTGGCCTCCCCTCTCTTACTTTCTCCAGTTCTCCCAGTTTTCTGTTGAGATCCTGCAGCTCTGACCTATACGCAAATGTCATTGCTGCACCATTTGTGAACATGCATTCAAATGACTATACCCTAATTTCTGGAATTCCCTCTCTCAGCCTTTCTGCCTCTCTAACTCTGAATTTGCCTATTCTCATGTTTCAGTCCCAAGCCTTTTCTGATAGCACTCTTATGAAATATCTTGGGACATTTTGTCACATCATCAGTGTTATATAAATGCAAATTATTGTTGACATTGCATGACACCAGTACCAGTGATATATAAACAAATTCAATTTTTATTAAATGGTAATCTTTAGTCTTTACTGGTGCTTTGCTGGATGAATTTCATGACTACCTATTATTCTATGCCAACCGTGAATGAATAGCCTTTACTTTATGCATTCTTTAACTTAAGTATTTAATTTTTATCCCTTCCTAATTTTTATTGTTGAGCCACCTGTGTTGATGTTTGACAATGATATTTCAGTTAGAGTTAGAAATATTGGCGGCAAAAGCCCTGAACATGGGAACCTACTGCTGTGGTGTATTTAAGAGAGCTAGCATTTTTAGCAGAATTGGCTTCAGCCAGATCCATGCCCTTCTATTTCAGTGGGGAGAAACTTTGACTAGGGTGTGGGGCAGGTAGTTCCTACACGCTTGCCTACATTATCTCATTATCTGGTGTTGCTCCTTACAGTGGAAGACATTTTAAAGTTCTTTGCATTTCACATGAATTTTCAGGCTACTGCTAAGCAATCCATTGACTGCAATGTCTTCAACTCAGTTGATTATTCTGATGATACAAAAATAACTATTGATAAGGTTTCAGTGCTGTCATTATTCCGACCACGCATAGGGTCACAGTGACATCGAGACTTGCAAAGAGAATGTGCAAATAAAAGTAATAGGTAATGTGGCAGTTTCTCTAGGTGACAGCATGTCCACAACAATCTGATTACTTTGCAGAAGACAGAAAGCAGGCAGAGTTGGACTATGTCCTCAAAAGCAACAGCCAAGCTAGAAGGAGGCCCTTGAGGACCCTGTCAATGATCAAAATTTTACTGAATGCCAGGTGGAGATGAATATATCACAATGGTCTTTTTCCAAAGCTCTTATTACAGAGGTCTAGAGAAGAAACAGAGTTTTTAATTCGTTCAGGGATGTGAGAGTTGTTGGCAGGTTCAGCATTTGTTGTCCATCTCTAATTGTCCTTGAGAAGGTGATGGCATGCTACTTTCCTGAGCCACTGCAGTCCATTGGTATAGGTACACATACAATTCTGTGAGGAAAGGAATTATTAAGATTTTGACCTAGCAACTGTGAAGCAACAGTGGTGCCTTTCCAAGACGAGGTGCTGAGTGACTTGAATGGAAACTGGCAGATAGTAGTACTCCCATGTGTCTGGTATCAGGTTTGGAAGATACTAGTGAAAGAGGCTCAGTGAATTTTTGCAAAGCAACTTGTGGCTGGTAAGTGCTGCTGCCTCATTGCTAATGGAGGAAATGAATATTTAAGGTAGTGGATGAGGGATCAATCAACCTTTCAGGTGGGAGATAGTTATTGCCTGGCACTTGTGTGGCATGCCATTCTTCAGTTAAGCAAGTCTGAATGTTGCCCAGGTCTTAACTTCATTTAGACACAGACTGTTTCAGTACCTGAAGAGTTGAAATGGTACTGAACATAATGCAGTCATTATCCCAACTTGTAACATTATAATGGAGGGAAAGTCATTGTTGAAGCAACTGAGGTGGTTGGCCGTAGGTCAGGAGCCTGAGAAGTTCCCTGAATAATGTCCTGGGGATGAGATAATTGGCCTCCTACAGCCACAATCTTCTTCCGTGCTAAATATGACTCAAAATCATGGACAGATTTTCCATGATTCCCAAGCACTTCAATTTAGCTAGGGCTTCTTAATGCCACACTCAGTTGACTGAGCAGACACTCTCATCTCACCTCTTGAATTCACATCCTTTTGCTATGTTTTGCTTAGGGTAGTAATTAGGGAAAGAACTGAGTAATTCTGGAAAAATCCAAACTGAGCTTCAGTGGGCAGAAGCAGAATCTTATAAGGGCCTGAGGGAAATGGTGAGATTTTTAGCAGCATCAGGCAAGAAATCTAACAAGGCCTGTCTTCATATCAGGAGAAACTGGCTGCATCATTTAAGTGAAACAAAAGCCAAAAGAATTGTGGATGCTGAAAATCAGAAACAAAAACAGAAATTGCTGGAAAACAATATCAGCAGGTCTGGCAGTATCTGTGGAGAGAAAGCAGAGTTAACATTTGGAGTCCAGTGGCCCTTCTCCAGAACCTCAGAATTATGCTGGTCTCCCCCACCATTGAGAATGCAAATACTCCTCCTGAGTGAGTTGTTTATTTGTCCACCAGCAAAGATGATTGGATATGGCAGGACAACAGATTTTAGATGTAATCCGTGGTTGTGGAAATCACTTAGTTGTGTCTTTTGCAAGCTCCTAATGTTGTTTGGCATGCTGTGTTGTGGCTTCACTAGGTTGATAACACATTTTTAGGTATGTCTGGTGTGCAGCTCCAGTTATGTGTCCCTGCATTTTTCATTGATATGATTTGATCCCCAAGCTTGCTGGGAGTGGTAGAGTGGGGAATATGCCAGGCCAAGAGGTTAAAAATTGGGCTAGTCTACAATTCTGTTCCTGAACTGGTCCATAGCCCATCATTGATGTCCAGTTCTGACTTTGTAGATGTGTTTGAAATCTATCCCATTCAAAACAGTGATAGTATCACATACCATAACGGAAGGTATTCTCAATGTAAAACAGACTACATCTCCAGCAGGACTGTGCAGTGGTCAGTCCTACCAATTCACATGTCATTAGATGATCTAAGACAATAGACTATTTAGGACAATGTAAAGTACGTTTTCCCTCGTATTGGTCCCAGTTACGTCATAGAGTCAGAGTTATGCAACACAGAAACAGACCCATCGGTCTAACTTGTCCACGCCAATCAGACATCCTGATCTGACCTAGTTCCATTTGCCAGCAGTTAGCCTACATACCTCTGAACCCTTCCTACTCATATACATATCCAGGATCCTTTTGTATGCTGTAATTGTATGAGCCTCCACCACTTCTTCTGGCAGCTTTTTCTATGCACACACACCCCCTGCATGAAAAAGTTACCCCTCAGGTCCTTTTAAATCTTTCCCCCTAACCTTAAACCTATGGCATCTAGTTTTGAATTCTCTCACCCTGGGCTATGCATAGTATCCATGCCCCTCATGATTTCATAAATTTCTATAAGGTCACCATGCCGAGAAAAGAGCCCCAGTCTATTTAGCCTCTCCCAAAATCTTAAAGCTCCGAACCTAGCAACATTCTTGTAAATCTTCTCTGCATCATCTCAAGTTTAACAACATCTTTCTATAGAAGAGTGATCAGAATTGTCCTCAGTATTCTAAAAGTGGCCTCACCAATGTCCTGAGAGCCGCAACATAACCTCCCAACTCCTATACTCAACACACTGACAAATGAAGGCAAGCGTTCCAAATGTCTTTTTCACCATCCTGTCTACCTGCACCTCTACTTTCAAGGAAATATGCACTTACACTCCTAGATCTCTTTGTTCAGCAGCTCTCCTCAGGGCCCTATCAGTAACAGTACTTTTCAGACTTAGACAGTTAGGTCCTCTCGTGGTGTTACTAAGCCACTTGGTAATGAATACTGAAGTCCTCCACCCAGAATACTTTCTTTGACCTAGTCACCCTAAGTGTGTCCTCCAAATGTCATTCAACAGGGAAGAGAAATAGTCCATCAATTGAGAAAAGGGCAGCCAAGTCATAACTAGCAGGAGGCTTCCTTGCTCCTGCTTGATTTGATGTCATGACACTTCATGCTTGCCTTCATTTGTCAGTGTGTTGAGTATAGGAGTTGGGAGGTTATGTTGCGGCTCTCAGGACATTGGTGAGACCACTTTTAGAATACTGAGGACAATTCTGATCACTCTTCTATAGAAAGATGTGTCTAAAGTTAGTGTTCAGGAATCCCGGGGAAACCCCTTTCCGTCTGAACACAACAGTGGTAACACTTCTGGTGGATCTGTCCTGATGGTGGGGCCAGACATATAAAGGGCTAGTGATAGTGTTGTCTGTGCCATTCTGTATAAGATATGGTTTTGTGACCATGACTATTTGAGAGTGTTGCTTGACTAGCCTGTGAGGCAGCTCTTACAATTTTGACACAAGCCCCTAGTAAGGAGGGCATTGACAAGCCTCTGTGTATCATTTTTGTTTCCAGTGCTGTGTTCAACTAATGGGTGGCCATCCAATTTCATTCCTTTTATCAGGCTTTGTAGCATTTAGATTCAAGTGAATGAGTTGGTAGACCGTTTTAAAGAGCATTTAGCGATAGGTCTGGAGTCGTATGTAGACTAGACCAGTTAAGTCATTCCCAAAAGGATATTAGTGAACCAGATGTGTTTTTATGACTATCAGCAATGGTTTCACAGTCACGGCTAGCCTGGGTTTTAATTTCAGAGTTATTAATTGAACTCAAATTAACCACATGCAGTGGTGAGCTTCAAACTATGTCCCTAGCCTGACTCTTTGGATTATAATCAGTTGCAATACCACTCTACCTAAATTTCAGTTATACTTTTAATGAAATGAAAATGCATGGAAATTGTCTTACCACCCCCCACAATTGGCAAGGTAAATCCACCTTATAAGGTTCGACAGCTTAATTGCCAAAGTTTATCCCACCATCAAGATTCTGAAGTTTTGACTCTTGCCCAACTGACTCCCTCACCTGCCATCCTTCTTTTATTCTCCAGCACCAAACAATGTATCCTTCAAGACTTTAGGCGTCATCCTAAAACAACATAATATTGCAAGATGCATAATCGTAACATTTTCTCATTTAGCACAATGGTAGTGCCAGTCCTCAGTATAAATACAGAAATATCTCCATCAGTGTAGAGTGACCACTTCAAAAATGACTAACATGAGCAGATGCATCTGCAATAAATAGCTTTGTAAGGATGATGTCAAGCAGCTTTTACGGTTTTGCTGATTCGCTCAGCACATGCTCAGAGCCATATTGTTAGATATGTCCTTCAGCTCAGTACGTAGTAGTGCAACCAAACCACTCTTGGTGATAGCAGGGATGCTCCACCCAGAATATATTCAGCACCCTTGCCAACTTTAGTGCTTCTTCCAAATCATGTTCAATATAGAGGGAGACCGATTCATCAGCTCCAGTGGGGGATAAGGATTGGGGTAATAGATGGCGCAGTAAGTGATAATCAGCAGACATTTTCTTGCATAATTCTAATCTGATGCCATGAGATTTTATGAGATCCAGAGCCAATGCTGAGAACTTCCAAGAGCAAATCCCTCCCAAATGTCTACCACTACATTTGCCATCTCTGCTGGGACATATACAGAGAAGTCTGGGACATTGGCTCTAAGAACTGGTGTATGTTATCACTAATGTTCTTTTCCATCCTGGTTTAAATTCTCAATCAGGTTACACCTATAAATATGAAAAATACATTGAGGAAATGACACCTCTACAATGTAATATGAGATATAAGAAAGCATAGAAAAATTATTAGCATTAGCCTCAAGATGTCACCTCCTACTTCCATCAAAAAACTCGATATAACTTAAACTCTATTGGACTCTTAGTTTACCAAAAATGAACAACTGCAAGTAAATGATCAAAAAACAAATGTATAATTTATTTTCTTGACTTTTGCAGGACATCAAGTTAAAAATGCAGCATGCTGATTTTGGTTGCGGTGAAATTATGTCTGCATGTGAGATACTTGGTGTTTCAATCAAGCTAAATCAGAATGAATACAAAATTTTTGTTTTTAGTATAGTTTCTAGAAAAACAGACTTTCCCAAATAAAAGCTCCTTGACTCTGAATGCTATCAGAATGAGGTCACCCGTGCTGACGTACAGACTTGCACATTTCCATCCAACTGAACTGTACAATAGCAGTTTTAATTTTGTTCCTCACAGGTATTATAATGCCAGCTGATGGTATTATTGAACAAGTCAGAGCCCAGAATGAAATCTAGCCTGATAGGCTTTATATTTCTTTTTAATTTTATTCAAGATGCTAACCATTCACTGAAACATTGTCACACAAGGCTGCAGAGTTTCTTTAATAACAGAATGGAAATACATTGTACAAGAGATGAAACAAAAAATAAGCTAGCTGGATATAGAACACAATTAGGAAAAATTTAAAACACCCAACAGAACAAAATATGAAACTATTAAAAGAACAAAGAACAGTACAACATGAGAACATGTACTTCAGCCCAACCAGCCTGCATTGACACACAATGCCTTTCTAAACTAAAAACCTTTTGCCTCTACGCATTCTGTATCTCTCTAATCCCTGCTTATTCATTTATCATTTAAAATGCCTCTTAAATGTAGCTATTGTATCTACTTTTACCACCTCGTCTAGCAGCGTACCCCAGGCACTTACCACCTTCTGTGTAAAAGCCTTGTATCTTACACCTATATACTTCCCCCCTTTTATCTTAAACCTATGTCCCCAAGTAATTGACTTTCTACTCCTGAAAAACGACTCCAACCATCTATTCTACCATAAGTCTCCTAATTTTGTAAACTTCTATCAGGTCGCCCCTCAGACTCCAACATTTAAGTGAAAGCAAACCGAGTTTGCTCATTCCCATCTCATAGCTAATACCCTCCAAGCCTGGCAATATCCTTTTCTGCACAGTCTCCTAAGTTTCCATATCCTTCTGATTATGTGGTGACCAGAACTATTCCTCATCACTATCATATGACAGTGATTCAAATCCAGAGGATTGACATGTCTGTATCAAATCGTTAAGTTTGACTTAACAGATTCTCCTCAGTTTCTGTCCTCTAAACTGTGGTGTGTTTGTACATGACTACTCACAAAACTAAAATATTCTCAGCTTCTAATATTTTGCAAAATTCTAAACAAACACTCTTTTTGCAGAAACTAAATGTTTCAACTGTAGAAGACCATAAGACCAGAAGATAAAGGAGCAGATTTCGGCCAGATGGCCCATTGAGTCTGCCTCTCCATTCAATCATGGCTGCTTTGATTCTCAAGCCCATTCTTGTGCTTTCTCCCAATAACCCCTGATCTCCGCACTAACCAAGAACCTATCTATCTCTGTCCTAAAGACAATCAATGTCTTGGCCTCTGCCTCCACAGCCTTCTGTAGAAATGAGTTCCAAAAATTCAGTGCCCTCTGACTGAAGAAATTAATTTATTCTCTTAATTGTCTTTAGATCATTTGATTCACTTCATGTGATATCAAGAAATGGCTGGGGGCACTGGACACTGCAAAGCCTGTGGTCCTGATAACATTCTAGCAATAATATTGAAGAGATACTCCAAAAATTGGGAACTCCCCTCATGTCCCCGCTCTTCCCTCCAGCATGTCCACTCCCAACAACCCCATCTAAGCTATAATACAGATACCTACAATATGTAAAACATTCCAAGTAAATCCTGTACATCAAAAAGTAGGACAAGCCCAACCTGAGCAATTATTGCCCCATCAGTCTACTCTCAATCATCAGTAAAATGATGGAAAGTGTCATCATCAGTGCTATGATGCAGCACTGCTCAGCTATAACCAGCTCAGTGATGCCCAATTCGGGTTCAACCAGGGCTACTCAGCTCCTGACCCCATTACTGCCTTGGTTCAAGTATCAACAAAAGAGCTGAGTACTAGAGGTGAAGTGAGAGTGACTGCCTTTGACAGCAAGGCTGCATTTGATCAAGTGTGGCATTGCCAATCCCTGGCAAAATCGGAGTCAATGGGCATTGGGGAAAAATCTCTACTGGCTGTAGACATAATTGGCAAATGGGAAGATGGTTACAGTTGTTGGAGGTCAGTCATCTCAATTCCCGGACATCTCTGCAGGTGCTCCTCAGGGTAGTGTCCTAGGCCCAACCATCTTCAGCTGCTTAATCAATTACCTCTCTCCATCATAAGACAGAAGTGGAGATGTTCATTGATAATTCGATAATGTTCAGTACCATTCATGACTCTTCAGGTACTGAAGCAGTCCATGTCCGAGTGGAGCAAGACCCTGGACAATATCCAGTCATGGGCTGAAAAGTGGCAAGTAACAATCCTGCCAGACAAATCCTAGGTAACAACCACTTCCAAGAAGTGAGAACCTAAAGTTTGATATTCAATGGTATCACCATCATAGAGTCCTCCATTATTAACAGTCTGAGGGTTAACATTAACCAAAAACTGAACTGGACTAGTCAAGTGGTTACGAGTATAGGTCAAAGGCTAGGAATCTTTCAGTGAGTAACTCCCCAGAGCCAGCTCACTATCTCCAAGAGGCAAAATAAATATAATGACACTGCTTGAAAGCCAGAATTTCATGTGAATATGGTGGCCACACATCTTGGGGTGTACAGCCAGTCATAGTCATCAAAGGCAAGCTGCCTCCGGTTGGCTAAGTCACCCTGAAATGAAATTATGGCTGTTGTGCCATTAATCAACACAAAATGACGTTTCCATCACCAAGAGCTAATAGTCAATCAGATAGTCAATGACTGTCTTGCCTAAGCCATACTACAGGAGATTTGGGCAAAACCAGATTGCAGGCAGTCTCCAATGATGATAATTATTGGAGCCAAATTATCAGTTGGGGCCTTCCAGTCTCTTACTGTGGCTAATCTGTGGGCTCCAGCAGGGGACCGCTTGTGAAAACATTGTTCAAGAGGGCAGAGAGCGGAACATAGGAGAGAAAGGAATAAGTTAGGCACAGGTTCACAAACAGGCTGGCACCTCCACTCACTGTTAAATTATCAGTTGCAATGGGAAGAGTTAAGTGGTCATTAATTGGACAGTTAAAGGTCACAAATGGCCCAAAGTAGACCCCCCTCTCTGGTGGGGGGTCTGGGCCCGGGACGTCGGCTTTTGTGCTCCTGGGATGCTGCTTGGCCTGCTGTGTTCATCCAGCCTCACATTTTGTTGTCTTGGATTCTCCAGCATCTGCAGTTCCCATTATCTCTGTCCAAGATTTATGCTGCTTATGTGGTGAACAAGTATTGATGAGTTAATAAGTGAGTTGTTCATTCTGGAATCCTTCACTACTCACCTGCTGTAGTAACCACACTATGAATGTTGCTGGTCAGCAATAGCTTCCAGGATGTTGGTAGATGATTCAGACATGCTAATACCAATGAACATGCAGATGAGTTTATTAGATTCTGTTATCGATGGTTATTACCTGGAACTTTTGTGGCATGAATGTTATGTGCCACATATTCGCCCAAGCCTGGATGTTATATGGGTTTTGCTGTTTCAGTATTTGAAGACTTGCGATTTGTGCAATCATCAGCAAATGTCTCCAGTTCTGACCTATTGGACATATAGTCACTAATGGAGACTTTGAATCTTACCTTGAGAAATGCCTGCAGTGTGTCCCAGTACTGTGGAGATTGATAAATTAACGTGCATTTAACTTTTCCAAAGCTATCATTAAATTTAGTGATTGTTGAAATGCTAGAATATGTACTGTTTAGTGCTGCTACTACTGTACCAGCTTTTTTCTTCCTTTATTTCTAAAAATAAAAGTTGATCACCAT
Source organism: Stegostoma tigrinum (assembly GCF_030684315.1). Lineage (NCBI taxonomy): Eukaryota > Metazoa > Chordata > Chondrichthyes > Orectolobiformes > Stegostomatidae > Stegostoma > Stegostoma tigrinum. Next base: position 35,598,205 of record NC_081373.1, on the reverse strand, counting down.
TTTCTAAGTTTAAATAGTGTCAATTCCTTACCTTTCTTGGCAAAGCAAGAGCTAATGTACCCTTTTTGGCAGGAGTAGACCTCGTAAACGATTTGTGACTTCTGAAGAATAAACCATGTAAAATGCACATTTGCTAATACATTAAGAAACCTCACTTAAAAGTTCAGTTCTGAACAGATGGTCATAAGTGTGATTTATTTTCTAAACTTTAAATGCTTTTTTCCCCTCCTTCAACTGGAATTTGGAGTAATGGGATTTAATACTAAATTAGTTATCTCTGGATGAAGTCAAGATACATGTTCCTACTACCAAGAATCAGTTGATATTTTGCATGTAATTGTCCTCTGTGCTGTTTAAATTTGTCTAATGTTGGTGACAGATGGCAAGTTTGGCCACATTGCACACACTAAACTTCAGCTCATCCAAAACGCTGCCTATATCTAGCCCCATTCAATGCCACCTCTGTTTGCTAATCTATGTAGTTGTCTAGTCTGGCAGCAACTCAGATTTAAGTTTTGTCCTTGTGTTCATGTCGCTGTGTAGTTTTGCTGTTCCCTGTTCCATCTCTATATTCTGTAATTCTTCAATCCTTTTCTGTGCATCCCTCTTTTTCATTGCCACATAGCTGCCAATGCCCCCAGAATCTGAATTTATCTCCCTAAACCTTCTGCGTGTATACCTCTCTTGTAAGATGCTGCTGAAAGCCTACTTTAACAAGCTTTTGGCCACCTCCCTTGATGGATCTTCATGTAGCTCAGTGTTACCTTTTGTGGATGTTCATGTGATATTCCAGGAAAGTTTTATTACATTGAAATCAATTTACAAATGCACATTGCTCTTGTTAACTGGAGTTAAACAAATCTTCACCTGCTATAGCACGATTCACAGCCTCTGAAAATTCCTGAGTATTCACAGCCAATTAATTAATTTTGAAATTGTTATCCTCTGCATTTCATGCTTTTCATCTTCTACACAATAACTCAACAGAATCAAGATGCATTGGCCTGGATGTATTCTGATAATATAGTACTTTCTCGGTCTGTGAAGCATAACAAAGTAAACTATGGGAGCTTGGTGAAGACGTTTGTGCAATGTTTTTATGAAGATAATTTTCTCAAACTGAAGGCCAAGACACGACACATTTATAGATTTTAGGAAAGAAATATCAATTGAGTATGTTGTCTCCCTGAACGTTCATGACATGGCCCCTGAAATGGTTGCTAATGGCAAGCACCCAGCTGTCAAAAGTAGAGAAGTTGCTGTTATTTTGTATGGTATGGGGCAAAGATGTGGTAGCCAAAGGGCATGGATACCTTAAGAAATTAAAACCTTTCTGAATAGGGCTAACATTAAAGCTCTCCTAATGTGGCTCTTGTTGAGAACGTTATCTTTTCTGGATGTCTTTGCTGGTTCTGTGGTCTTCAGAAAATAAAATCTTAGGTTATTGAACCAAGCAGGAAGGGTATCTGATGATCAAACCTTTCTTGCCATTGTATGCAAATTTGGATGGGATTTATCCTCGGATCCTTTGGGAAGCCAGGGAGGAGATTGCCGAGCCTTTGGCATTGATCTTTAACTCGTCATTGTCTACAGGAATAGTGCCAGATGACTGGAGGATAGCAAATGTGGTTCCCCTGTTCAAGAAGGGGAGTAGAGACAACCCTGGTAATTATAGACCAGTGAGCCTTACCTCAGTTGTTGGTAAAGTGTTGGAAAAGGTTATAAGGGATAGGATTTATAATCATCTAGAAAAGAATAAATTGATTAGGGATAGTCAGCACGGTTTTGTGAAGGGAAGGTCGTGCCTCACAAACCTTATTGAGTTCTTTGAGAAGGTGACCAAACAGGTAGATGAGAGTAAACCGGTTGATGTGGTGTATGTGGATTTCAGCAAGGCATTTGATAAGGTTCCCCACAATAGGCTATTGTACAAAATGTGGAGGAATGGAATTGTGGGAGATATAGCAGTTTGGATCGGAAATTGGCTTGCTGAAAGAAGACAGAGGGTTGTAGTTGATAGGAAATGTTCATCCTGGAGACCAGTTCCTAGTGGTGTACCGCAAGGGTCAGTGTTGGGTCCACTGCTGTTTGTTATTTTTATAAATGACCTGGATGAGTGCGTAGAAGGATGGGTCAGTAAATTTGCAGATGACACTTAAGGTCGGTGGAGTTGTGGATAGTGACGAAGGATGCTGTAGGTTGCAGAGAGACATAGATAAGCCGCAGAGCTGGGCTGAGAGGTGGCAAATGGAGTTTAATGCAGACAAGTGTGAGGTGATGCACTTCGGTAGGAGTAACCGGAAGGCCAAGTACAGGGCTAATGGTAAGATTCTTAGTATTGTAAATGAGCAGAGAGATCTCTGTGTCCATGTACGCAGATCCTTGAAAGTTGCCACCCAGGTTGACAGGGCTGTTAAGAAGGCATACGGTGTTTTAGCTTTTATTAATAGAGGGATTGAGTTCCGGAGCCAAGAGGTTATGGTGAAGCTGTACAAAACTCTGGTGCGGCCGCACTTGGAGTATTGTATACAGTTCTGTCACCGCATTATGAGAAGGATATGGAAGCTTTGGAAAGGGTGCAGAGGAGATTTACTAGGATGTTGCATGGTATGGAGGGAAGGTCTTATGAGGAAAGGCTGAGGGACTTGAGGCTGTTTTCATTAGAGAGAAAATGGTTGAGAGGTGACTTAATTGAAACACATAAAATAATCAGAGCGTTGGATGGGGCGAGCCTTTTTCCTAGGATGGTGATGGCGAGCACGAGGGGGCATAGCTTTAAATTGAGGGTTGAAAGATATAGGACAGATGTCAGAGATAATGGGAACTGCAGATGCTGGAGATTCCAAGATAATAAAATGTGAGGCTGGATGAACACAGCAGGCCAAGCAGCATCTCAGGAGCACAAAAGCTGACGTTTCGGGCCTAGACCCTTCATCAGAGAGGGGGATGGGGGGAGGGAACTGGAATAAATAGGGAGAGAGGGGGAGGCGGACCGAAGATGGAGAGTAAAGAAGATAGGTGGAGAGGGTGTAGGTGGGGAGGTAGGGAGGGGATAGGTCAGTCCAGGGAAGACGGACAGGTCAAGGAGGTGGGATGAGGTTAGTAGGTAGCTGGGGGTGCGGCTTGGGGTGGGAGGAAGGGATGGGTGAGAGGAAGAACCGGTTAGGGAGGCAGAGACAGGTTGGACTGGTTTTGGGATGCAGTGGGTGGGGGGGAAGAGCTGGGCTGGTTGTGTGGTGCAGTGGGGGGAGGGGATGAACTGGGCTGGTTTAGGGATGCTGGTTGTGTGGTGCAGTGGGGGGAGGGGATGAACTGGCAGATGTCAGAGGTAGTTTCTTTACTCAGAGAGTAGTAAGGGAATGGAACGCTTTGCCTGCAACGGTAGTAGATTCGCCAACATTAGGTACATTTAAGTGGTCATTGGATAAGCATATGGACGTACATGGAATAGTGTAGGTTAGATGGGCTTGAGATCGGTATGACAGGTCGGCACAACATCGAGGGCCGAAGGGCCTGTACTGTGTTGCAATGTTCTATGTTCTATGTTCTATGTTCTATTACTTTCTCCCTTCTCTGGTAAGATACCAGCAGATACAGTTAGATGACAGTATGGTATTGCCTCAGGGCACCCAATTAGGTGATACCCTGTCCACCAGACCACTGCCAGGGTGCTATAAAATTCTACCTAACCCTGTGCAGGCACATTCGGAGCCTTGAGTTTCATGTACATAGGTCTTTAAAAGATACAAGAACATATTGACAGCATTTGAAATATTGAGCTCATAAACAGAGGTAATGAGTATAAAAACAGACAGGTTATACTGAATCTTTATACAAGTAAAGCCATCGTAGTTCCAGAGGGCCATGCTTTTATTAGAGAGAGACAACTGTTGGTGGTTTAACGAGTGGGTGCCCATTCCTCAGGCAAAGGGAGATGTTGAGAAAGAGGGACCTTCATGGTAATTTCAGCTGGGACAGGAATTGTTAGCATCAATTTGCATTGCAAACCAGCTATCCAGCCAACTAAGCTAACTGGATTTTTATAAAGCTTTAGTTAAATTGTATTTGGTTTCAGTCATGGCACTTTAGGAAAGATGAGACTATGTAGAAGGAAATTTACTAGAATTATTCCAGTGATGTCAAATTTTAGTTTGAAAAGTTACGTAGGAGAAGTTGCTGTTTTTCTCCTTAATGTAAAGAAACTTGAGGGGAGATTTGATACAGGTGCACACTTACATGTCAGGTTTTGATATGATAGTTAATGAAAACTCTTCTATTTGGCTGATGGTAAAAAAGCCTAGGAAACAAAAATTTAAGGTTTTGGACAAGGGTTGTTTGAAACAATGTTTTACATAGTGGGTGGTAGTGACTTGATACTCTGCCGAGGAGGGTAGTCGAAGTAGAAATGATTAATAATTTCAAAAGGTGATTAAATGAGAACTTGCGGAGACAAACATAGAGGGTTTTGGGATAATAAAGTGTGGGGCTGGATGAACACAGCAGGCCAAGCAGCATCTTAGGAGCACAAAAGTAGATGTTTTGGGCCTAGACCCTTCATCGGAAAAGGGGGATGGGGAGAGGATTCTGAAATAAGTAGGGAGAGAGGGGGAGGCAGACTGAAGATGGATAGAGGGAAAGATAGGTGGAGAGGAGAGTATGGGTGGGGAGGTAGGGAGGGAATATGTCAGTCCAGGGAGGGCGGGCAGGTCAAGGGGGTGGGATGAGATTAGAAGATAGGAAATGGAGGTGCAACTTGAGGTCGGAGGAGGGGATAGGTGAGAGGAACAACAGGTTAGGCAGGCGGGGACGAGCTGGGCCGGTTTTTGGATGCAGTGGGGGGACGGGAGATTTTGAAGCTTGTGAAATCCACATTGATACCATTAGGCTGCAGTGTTCCCAAGCAGAATATGAGTTGCTGTTCCTGCAACCTTCAGGTGGCATCATTATGGCACTGCAGGAGGCCCAGGATGGACATGTCATCTAAGGAATGGGAGGGGGAGTTGAAATGGATTGTGACTAGGAGATGCAGTTGTTTACTGCGAACCGAGTGTAGGTGTTCTGCAAAGCGGTCCCCAAGCCTCCATTTGGTTTCCCCAATGTAGAGGAAGCCACACCGTGTACAGCGGATGCAGTATACCACGTTGGCAGATGTGCAGGTGAACATCTGCTTGATGTGGAAAGTCATCTTGGGGCCTGGGATGGGGGTGAGGGAGGTGGTGTGGGGGCAGGTGTAGCACTTCCTGTGGTTGCAGAGTAAAGTGCCAGGTGTGGTGGGGTTGGAGGGGAGTGTGGAGCGGTCAAGGGAGTCACGGAGAGGGTGATCTCTCCGGAAGGCAGACAAGAGTGGGTTTTGGGATTCAGTAGCAGAATGGGACACACTAGATTGCTCTATAAAGAGAGTCAACATGGGCTGGATGGGTTGATGGAATCCTCCTACGCATAATAATGATATGACTTTGAAGACTCTATTTGTAGTTTAACTATCAGAATGTATGAATCGAAATGAGTTTTTTTTTATCCCTGATAAAATGAAAACAGAAAGGAGCTTTAAAAATTAGGCAGAAAGCCCTGTTGGCTTGTGTATTTTTATTAATACAGACTGATGCACAACAGCATGATAAATAATAATGTGGAAAAATTTCTCTAATTTAGTAAGAGGTTGCTTTGCAGTATGTTGATTTGAATTATTTTGATTTGGCTTTGACAATATATTATTTAGACTGTTTAATGTTGCAACAATAATGTAAAGCAATGCAATATTTCCGCTGTATTATGTTGTCTTTACCAAAAATTTCAGTGAAACCTACAGTCTACAGTTCAGTCATTTTCATTTACTATTTTGTGACAACTGATCATGATGAAGCATTCTGTTACTTCCCACAATGTATTATGTGTCAGGCCACACACACAGACTATTGAATTAATATAGATTAATATACTTTGCTTAATGTTGTGTGCTACATGGTTGTCCTTCAATTATCTTCCAGTTACTTGTTAGTCAGATATTTGAAGGATAGAGTTTTGTGCCCAGGAACATACACAATGTAAATCAATCAATGTTCCTCATGAGGTTTAATATTTCCCTTTTGCGTTTGATTAGAAAGAAAAAAAATCCTGGTCTCTGTAGCTTATATGTTAGAAAATGCAAGTTATTAACATTAATGTGGTCTATCCTTTGATATAATTATATTCATAAAGTACTGCATAAATACAATACTCAAACTGACGCATTCTGCATTTTTATTCTCAAGATTTTTCATTACAGTATAACACAAATTTTCTAGAATTGGAAATGTGAGTAACATCTGACTCTGCATATACACATTACTCTTATTAGCAAGCAACACACACCACATTTACCAAATTCCAAGATAATTATTTCTGATGCCTAAATTAGCAGAAGTGACTATTCTTCAGCGCTACTTCTCAGTTAATTGGAATACTGATCCTGTAAATAGGCTTATGCCAATCAAAGGGTTAAATTAATAAATGGTTGAGTTCTATAATATATCCTTATGATTTAAATTTATATTATGTGCAAAGCAATAGACTTGAATGAACTTTAAATTTACTGTAATAAACATGGTCCTTTAAGGCACATTTTCTGGTATTTCATCTCTTATTACTTATAAAAATTAATTTTAACTACTTAATTCTTAATTATAATAATAATTCTTAGGCCCCAAATCAGTAATCCTTATGTTATTACTATGTGCCATGTAATATAAGTCAAGCATGTCAGCTGTAGCTTCAGTGGTTGTGAAGCCTGTTTAGAGCAGCATTAACATCTGTGATAAGGACGAGTGAAGAAGACAATTCAAGTAAACATATATTGGAAAAGAAAGATAATGACAAAGAAAATAGAAACAAAAATACAGCATTCATTTTAATACACACTTCTAGCTTTATGCATTTTTAAACAAAATATGCATTTTGACACCGCTAATTCTTGTGCTTTGGTCAGTATCTTTATAAAGTAAATTTTAACCAAAATATACCATGAGCATGGGCACAATCTACTATTTGTTGATTTATCATGATATTGCTGATGAGCAGTGGCCAGTAGCAAAGCCATAATACTGGATATTACTTGGGTTTGGAACAGAGGAAAGCTCACTCTGGGAATGGCTGCTGAGAGAGTGTGATGGAGTTGGGTCAAGACAATGCCAAATGAAAATACATCTCATCATAAGTCAGATTTTTATAATTAGCTGAGAGAAGATATAACTGGACTCAAACTTCAATCAGAACTACAATGAAAAATATTATAGGTATTTAGGAACAATATTTCCAGTGTGCAGAAAAGTCAAGGGCATGGATTAAGGAACCAAAGTCTTCCAAATAAGATTGTTTTCCCTATTCTTTACAATTTCCCAGTGAAAGAAGCTGTTGTCTATAGGAGCTGCAGCAAGAGGCTGAACAAGAGATATTTGGTGCCATTTAACAAGAGCTAAAGAGACCCAAAGACAAATGCCCAGTGGGCTCACAGCAGATGCAGATAAAGTCAGAATTATTTTTTCACTCTCCATAACTGTATCTTTTTCTCACCTGACAATAAGTATAAAATATCACCAAGCACTAATAACCTTCTGCTTCAATCGTTGACACAGACTTCATCTTCTCTCATTTACCTCAGCCTCATAAAACTTAACAGTTTACACTCCACAAAACATAATTTATTTTTCAACACAGAAATATGTCTCTGTGTCTAGTTCAGGCTACCATGCTACTCCTACTTCCAAACTGTTGTTGAATGATACATGAAAGTATCTGTTTCTCCAGATCCCCTGCGGTCTAACGTGAATGAGGATAGCCCCCTTCTAGTCTACCTTGTAATAAACTAGATGTTGTTTATTATAACTCTGGTACTACTTAGATGTTATAAAGTCAACATCATCTTGGAGACTGTTGGGAGGATCTGATCTTAGGTTTCTCTGCTTCAAAATCCTAAGCTACTCTCCCCAAAAAAATCCTCATGGCATCATCACAGTGACAGTGTTCACGGCACTCAATCAGTATCAACACTTCCAAACTGTTATAGAACCCCACATAAAATACCTCTTGCCAAGCTTTTTCCCAATAAACAATTTTTATGTTCTTGCTTATGTAATTATATTTTCCACTCCACAACTCCCGCCAATCTTTGACTTCACAAATTTCAGTGGTGGTTTCACTATTTTTGCTGCATGAATATTTCTCAGACTAAGAAGAATGGTAGTTTGCTGAGTGGTAGTTGGGGTATAAACAGTATAGAATCATATAGTCACACAGCACAGAAACAGACCATTTGGCCCAACCCATCCAGTTGAACCAGTTCTATTTGCCTGCAGTGGCCCACACCCCTCAAAACCTTTCTTATCTATGTACCTGTCCATATATCTTTTAAATGTTATTATTGCACTCCCCCCTATTATTCATTCTGGCACCTTGTTCCATGTGTGTACTACCCTCTATGCGAAAATGTTATCCCTCAGATCCCTTTTAAATCTTTTAAATAACTTCCGAAGCAGGGTCACTGGACCCGTTTTATCTATGATTTTTCTCCACAGGTGCTGCCAGGCTGCTGAGATTTTCCAACAATACTTGTTTTCATTTCTGATTTCAAGCATCCACCGTTCTTTTGTTTTATTTTCCCTTTCAAATCTTTCCCTTCTCACTTAACCTATACTTCCTAGCTTTGGATGCCCCCACCCTGGGGAAAAGACCTCGGCTAATCATCAGTCTAGGCCCCTCATGATTTTATAAACCTCTTTAATGCCACCCCTCAGCCTCCAGCCAGCAGGGAAAAAAGTCCCAACCTATTCCAGCTTCTCCTTAAAACTCAAACCTTCCAGTCTTAGGAGTGTGATTGTAAATCTTTCTGGGACACGCTTTCCAGTTTAGTAACATCCTTCCTTTAGCTGTACTCCAAATGTGGCCTTACCAATGCCTTGTACTGCTGTGACATGACGTTCCCAACTCCTGTACTTAAAGATCTCACCAATGAAGGCAAGTGTGCCAAGTGCCTTCTTCACCACTCTGTCTACCCATTACAATCATGTAAAATGTAGCACACCAGGATAATGAGGCACACGTTGTTCAGACCTTACTGAAGGAGAATCCCAGACCTGTTCTAGCAGAAGAATTGCATTTTCTTCAGCTTCATAGTCTGATTCACCTGTAAGCTGTATCTGTGCTTTCCAACAGTCAAGGGATTTCTCAATGGTATAATGAGCCATGTTCACAGTAGGTGGGCATTGTCCTCCTGTAACCAGCCTTGTAAGGCAGCTGGGCCTCAAATAAGTCAGTACACAAGGGTCTTCCAGGACGTAGGCGTCATGGCAGCTGCCAGGGCAGTGGGCATGCAATTCCAGGAAATGGCAACAATGATCACAGATCATCTGAACATGAATTGAGTGGAATCTCTTCCTGCTGATGAATTGTGTAATGTTGTGATATGGCCCTCTCAGTGTTACATCAAGTGTACAGTTGATGGTACCCTGCTCCTGGAAAAGCCAGCTATGTTTCTCAATCATACTGCCTGGGCTGTTGCATTACCCCTGTCACCAAGAAACAAAACGAATGGTCTGAGATGGCATGTGTCGCTGTCCTGATTCAAGTATGGACGCACAGTTGGGAGATCCCACATAGGTTGGTCCCTGGAAAGAGCCAGTGTCATAGAAGTTCAAAATGGAGGAAAGGATGATCTTCCACCCCTGCTGCCTTCAGCTCCCGCTCCACTATGCAGCACAGTTCTATCACAGTGTTCTAGGATATATAAAACTTGCATTGACAATGTGCCTCACTCATTTCTAAGAAATGAGTTAAAAGGCGAAAAGGTCTAGCCTCTCTGCAGACATCACACACCCTGATGAGCTCTGTGGCTACAAACTATTCCTAAACTTTGTGCTCCATGATCTTCTTAACAGACTGTTGCTGCTCCTACTGGGCTTGTCATCCACCATAGTTTCATTCATCTTCGGAAGACAGCCATGGCAACCAGCATCTCACCAGTGACTGGATGCATGACTCTGAGTGGAAATGATCTAGGTCGGGAACAAAATGGAGCAAAACAGGCTCTCTGTTTCATTATATAGAGTTTGATTAAAGAGTGACTTATTAAGTGAAGAATTTGTGGTTGGAATAGTGCATCTCATTCCTTTGGAGGGAATTGATATTATCTTGTGAAATGATGTGGCTGGTCAAAAAATATTATTCATACTGGGGATGTCAGAACAATTGTTGTACAGGTAGTTTGGCTGTAACGTCTACTTCATTAACACAAATTGGCTCTAGTGCAGTTGATGATTAGTGGATGCTGTTTGGATAATGCAAACTTTCTGCTGTACGAGTATAGGGATTTTCTATAGCAAATTCCCTATCATGCAATTTTTATGGTGATTTTCAATAGCATGAGTTTCTATAGCTCAAGGTCACACAAGGACACAACTATCATGTTATAGGAGAACCAACTGTAGTGGGAGTGAAACAAAAAAAATCAGAATAATTTGACAATGAATGAAAAACCTAAAGTCGACGCAGGTTGCATACAATGAATCTTTAAAAGTTAGAAGACATATTATGCAATATCCCCAGAAAACTATTGAATTGATTTATTAAAGCTATTAAAAATCCATAAATTGATTTGTTTAAATAGGCTTTGGAAAACATCTTTGACTACATAATGTCAATGTAGTGGATACATCCCCCATAAGTCAACATTCTAGCAGGGTCAACCCAAAGAGATTACCTCAAGTGCGAGAAACAATCAAGTTCATGATGGAAAATTACTTTACTGGAGCTCACCAATTGTAATGATACCAAGACCAAATGATTCTGTAAAGATTACCACAAAATTAATGTGATAGAAAAGTTGGATTAATTTCCAATTCCATAATTGGTATGTGACATTGAGACAATTAGACAAGCAAGTTTTGCATCAAAAATTAGTTTATTAAAGGAATATTGATAAGTTCATTGACCGAAACAGGTGCAAAATATCAGCATTCACAACCCTGGACTGATTTTATCAATGTGAAGCCATGCCATTTGGAATGAAAAATATCCCAGCAACTTTTCAAAGGTTAACCCATAAGGTCATTGAGGGATTATACAACTGTGGTGTGTAGATTGGTGATTTTGTAGAATGCAGCCAAACCTGGAAGGGGCATTTACTATTTTGAACAAAAAGTTGAATTTGCAAAGTAAAAGAATCATATGTGGGTAACACGGTGGTAATAATAAGGGCTAGTTTGGATATTACAGTACCTAAAACAAAACAAAAAAATACATCTATATATTCTAGTAGAAGTTTGTTCTGCATGTCAGCACTGTAATGACTGTCCTGATAAGCTTGTTAAAGAAAAGCCAAGATATTTATAAGGACCGAAAAGTGTTACAGTGTCTTCCATAACTTGAAAGTTGTACTGCCTAGCGTACCATTTTCTTAGAAGTATTATATTATGCTAAGTCATTGAAACCAGTTGTTGATAGGACAGTTAACTACAAGAGAACAAGATAGGGGTGGAGTGGCCAATTAGTTATTTTTCTCAAAAGCTGAACACTTCCAAGCAGAAATACTCTACTATAGAACGTGAAACTGAGTTTTGTGTTGCCTCTAAGGCATTTTGAAGTCACATGTCCAATAACTCTGCAAAGATTGCTACTTGTATGGGCCATAATGTTCTGCTTTTTCTAATAAACTTTCATACCAACAATCTGAAACTGTTTAGGTGGTGTTTAATGATGATTATTTAATTTGAAAACTATTCATGCAGCAGGAAAAGAAAGTATCAAAGCAGCAAATATGGAGAAAATAATAAGTATTGTAACTAATTATGATTTGTACGGTATGTCATTGTGTATTTGATTGAAGTACATTGTTGCCGCTGGAGTAAAATCTGTGTAAGAAAAGGGCAAATATCAGTAAGAAAAGATTGTACTAGAAAATGGAAATGTCTCTTAAAGATATTTCTCCCCCTTTTGTTTCCTGTGTATAAGTTTTACAAACAATGTAGCATTTGATGCTTAATTTATAAATTGTATTTTGTGTGTCTGGAAGTGAGAAATGTGGCTTTAATTTAATTTTTAAAAATTCATTTTTGGCTTGGTACCAGGGAGTTTGGAAATCTACTTATTTGCATGCATTTTAATTGGGCTTTATAAACATTGCAATGGAAGGTTGAGTGTTAGAATTTTTGTGTATTTAAAGAAGGGATGGGGATTAAAACTGTGCAGAGATGGAAAGAAATATAGAAGGCAGTCAATCAGTTAGTGCGTGTGTGCCAAAGCAAGATTGCTGAAAACTGTGTTGAGTGAACTCATGTGTTTCCTTTGAAGTTCAATTAACAGTAACTTTAGTCTGCAAGAACACAAAAGATCTGCAGATGCTGAAAATCTGAAAGAACAACAGAAATTGCTGTAAAATCTCAGCAGGTCTGGCAGCATTCGTGGAGAGAAATCAGTTATCGTTTCGGGCCCAGTGACTCTTCTTCAGAAAGTTCTGTGGTTGACGAGTCTGACCCTAATACCACATTTCCAGCCACAGGCTGGTGTTTCTGAGAGGTGGGATTGGTCCTTGGCTTTGAGATCATTGGTATTCCTATTTACGATTCATCTTCCATACTTCTGATAGGTGTTCTTGTGAAAATTATGTCCCTTTACATGAGTTTCCTTTCTTCTGAACGAAGGTCTCCCATGTGTTGACATCTATGTTGTATTTTTTGAGGGAGGCCTTCAAGGAGTCTTTGAAACACTTCCTTTTTTGTCCTTTGTTCAAGTGCCTTCCTTGACCTGGGTGAAGATGATTTGATATGGAAGTCAGAATTCAGGTATCCTGAGCACAATGTTTCAGATGCTCATGGCTTCAATGTTGGTGCTTTAAACTGTTTCAAGGATGTTGCTGTTAGTATGCCTGTCTTCCCAGCTGATGTGCAGAATCCATCTGAAACATTGATGGTACTTCTCAAGAGTCTCGAGGCAGCATCTGTGCGTAGCCCAAGTTTCAGAGCTACCTAAAAGAATCAGAAGGGTGTCTGCCTAATACACAAGTACCGTGGTATCAGCACAGATGTCACGGTCATCGAAAACTTTCATCCTTAGGTGACTGAAGGCAGCACTTGTAGCTTGGGTGCAATGTTGAATCATCTCAGGCTGTTTGATGTAAGGCCTTCATATTTTACTTGTTTAAAATATGTTTTATTCTTTGTGTTAAATACACTCTGGCACACTCTTGTAAATGTATTTCATAAGTGACCTCTGCATTTAAAAAACATAAAGCCAGGGTTGACCAATCCAAGTTTCACTTAGAGGTCAGACCTGTCTAATATTAATATCAGTTGGGATCATAGCTGCTGATAACATTGACTGTTGTTCTGTAAGCCTGCAATCTGTGTAGTTACCTCTGAAAGGGTGGACCTTTAATGTCCTGAATTTCTTTCATGGAGAATGAGGATCCTGCTGGAGCTGGGCATATTCTCACAATATCCTGAATGCTGGTCTCTTCTTAGTGGTGGTTTCCTTAGAGTTGTATGTGCTACATATTCAATCTGTGTCAGTGGATTTTTGATGTTAATTCACCTGTAGATTTGTACTAAAATAGTGTTGCAAAGTGTTGGGTAAACTTGTGAAAATATTACTGCAGACTATTTGTACATTGCACAATCTGCAACAGCAAACCCCCAATGGATTCACTAAATTACAGTAACCATACCTCTTCAAAAGTATCCCAATTAGCATATACCATACTTTCAATAACATTACTCAAAAGATGGCATGCCAGTTTGATGCTTTCTGATCGGCATCATCTATCAAGTTGCCACCTATCCAGCAATAACAATCAGCAACTTCTTAGTTTTTTTTCTGAGCGTCCTTAGTAACAGGACTATGTTAAACAATACAATGCCATCTGTTGCAAAGTAACAATAACTACTAATTGTATTCTGCAAGTTCACCCTCTTGTAAGATTTTTTGCAGTGCTGCCCTATGTGGAGCAGGGCTGGGACAATCTCTAATTATATCCAATTCAGAGTCCATATTTACGTACTATGTGGATTTACATCAGAGGTTAGATCAAGAACATGTTCATCACCTATGGCGTCAGCAGTAGCTCAGTGTTTGCACTCTTATCCTCCGATTAAGGCACAATGATTTCTAACCTATTCCAAAAGTTAGGTTAGCACATGAATGCAATCTGACAGAGTGCACTTCTGGAGAAACCTGTTGAAATCTTGTCAGCTCTCTGCTGGTGTGCTGGGAAGCAGTGGTCTACAAAAATGTCACATGAATGTGATGGGGGACTGTTTCTGACATCTTCCTATTGATGTGGAATTTTTTCAATTACAGGAACAACTCCTCAGCAGGAAGCTAATTAAGCCACTTATGAGTGGTTGGAGAGATCATTTGGTGCATTGGGTAACATCTCTGCTCTCAATGAATAGATCAAAGTTTGGGTCCCACCTCAAGAATTGATGCCCAAGGAAGAGCTTTCATAATGTGGCCATGTGACCATCAATCTGAAATTCTTTCCAGAACGCACTATTTATAGGTAGTAAAAGTGAGAGTGATTCATGATCAGTTTTTTGATAAGAGGAAATTTGAGCCTGTGCCGTCACTAGCTATAGCTCCAGACTGCAACATGCATACAAGAAGTGTTTGGTGCCACAGCAACCAGACTCCCTAAGTGAATAGTAACATACCATTACCATGAAGAAAATTAAAGTTCAATATCCAGCCTCCTTGCACATTTCTTTCCCATGAGAGGGGCCTGCCTGGTGAAACCTATAAGCTTCCCATTGTGCCCCAGGGGATGCAGTGTGTACTAAGTGTTTCATGGGCAATGAAGGGTACACACCAGCCGTTTTGGATCCCACAACAGCAACAGCATCACTAATACTTTAATATGTTAATGCTCCACACCCAATGTGCCTCTCTAGGAACCACAATTGTTGAAGTGGGATCCACTGCCATTTTACACACTGGTTGAGAGACTTCTGCCACAAAATTATGATTTGAGCAGTTGTCTTTTCAGATAAGACAGTGAACCAAGGCTCTGTCTGCTCTTTCAGGCTAATATAAAAGATCTATTTTGAAGAAGAGCAAAGAAAATGTGAATTTTCCTTGCTAACATTCACCTCTCAATTATTATCAAACATATCAGTCATTTTTTTTTCATTCCTGTTTGAGGGTCATACTGGTTGCCACATTTCCCGATAATAATGGTAAAAATATCGCATTTAAATAGCACCTTCAACAAAATAAAATGACCCATGACACTCTACAGGAGTATTATTGTATAAAAATTGACCATTCATGAGATAAAGTGAAATTTGGCTCCAGTATGGCATTAAGGAGCCTGAGCAAACTGGAATCACTGGGAATCAGAGAGCAAACTCTCCACTGGCATGTAGGAAGATGGTTGTGGCAGTTGGACATCAGTTATCTCAGCTCCAGGACATTTCTGGAGGAGCTCCTTGGCATTGTTCCCTAGGCTCACCCATCTTCGGCTGCTTTATCAATGACTTTCCCTTCATCATAAGGTCAGAAGCGGGGGTGCTCACTGATGATTGCACAATGTTCAGGACCATTTGCAACTTCCCAGCTACTGAAGCAGTCCACATTTAAATGCACTAAGTCCTGGGCACAATCCATATTTGGATTGAAAATTGGCAAGTAATGTTTGTGCTATACAAATGCCTGGCAATGGCCATCTCCAATTGGAAACAATCTAACCAACACTTTCGACATTCAATGGTGCTAGCATTACTGAATTCCCCTACTATTAACGCCCTGGGAGTTATCATTGACCAAAAACTCAACTGGACACACCATTGAAGTATAGAGGTTATGCAGAAGGTTAGGCACAAAGAATATTGCAGTAAATAAGTCACCTCATGACTCTCCAAAGCCTGTCCACCATTAAAATGGCACAAGTCAGGAGTGTGATTGAAAATTCCCACTTGTCTAGTTGAATGCAACTTCAACGACAAGGCAGTTGACACCATCCAGGACAAAGCAGCCCATATCCACACAAATTAATTCTGTCCACCACGGATGCTCAGTGACAGCAGTGGGCAATATCTGCAAGGTGCACTGCAAAAATTCGCCAAAGATCCTGAGATAGAATTTTCCAAATCCATAACCACTTCAATTTAGAAGGACAAGAACAGTTGATACTTGAGAAAACCACCAGCTTCAAGTTCCCGTTCAAACCATTCACCATTCTGACTTGGAAATATATCCTTTCCGTTGCTGGGTCAAAATCCTGGAAGTCTCTCCCTAAGGGCATTTCAAGTCTACCTACAGCACACAGAATACAGTGGTTGAAGAAGGGCAACTACTGAAGGGCAACTAGAGACAGGCAATAAATGCTGGCCAACAGCGACATCCATAAATATATATATTTTTTAATTTGGACACATAACCATTGGTCAGAGACCAGTGTTGGAAGGAGGATAGACACAGTTGGAGGCAACTTGGTTTAGGAAGGCAATTTCAAAGATTAGACTGAGATAGCCAATGGCTAATGTAAAACTTGGAAAAATTGCTGAAAAAAGTTAGGAATAGTGACTGTCCAATGCATTTTGACTATAGTACATTCAGGGCCTGGAAACTGTGAAAAACCCTCCAGGCTGCATGTTTTACATGTAATAATCTATGTAATAACAATAGTAGACATTACTTATTATTATAAATGCAGTGAATACAATAGCGGAAGAAACTGATGTAGTCTGCATCTTTTGCAATGTCGACATTGAACAGATATGCGATGAATTTTAATAAATCTTATGAATAGCATAAGTTGTAGATACAAAATGCAGTGATGAAAGTAGAAATGTGAAAGGACTGGATGACCATAGATACCTTGAAGGGTTGTAAAGCTAGAGAACATTATGGTGACATGAAGGTCACCTGTGTTACAACACAGTTTGAATATATTTTACGAATAGTTCATTAGCTGCAAAGCACTGAGCAATATTCTGAGGTTGTAAGGTGCATTACATAGGTGATGTGAATAATATGAAATAAATACTATTTCTTTACTTATTCGATTTTTTAAGATTTGTGTTGATACATTTTGTCTTCAAAGTCCAATGTTTTTGTTGGAAAAAGACTCAAAAATCCTGAAATATGATGTACACCAATTGTCATTCTGACGAAAGGAAAATCTAGGCTTTTACAGTCTTCCTCATTTAATGAAATTCTCAGAATTTCATAAGTAGGTTTTCCTCCTTTAATAAAT
Organism: Stegostoma tigrinum; assembly: GCF_030684315.1. Taxonomy (NCBI): domain Eukaryota; kingdom Metazoa; phylum Chordata; class Chondrichthyes; order Orectolobiformes; family Stegostomatidae; genus Stegostoma; species Stegostoma tigrinum. Next base: position 35,580,987 of record NC_081373.1, on the reverse strand, counting down.
ATCAAGTTCGACAGTCAAATGTTCCAACACAATAAAACAAAGATAACTTTGTTTTGCTTTCTGCAACAGAAACATAACTTCAAAAAAATGTTACATTGGTGCATTTTAAAATTTTGTCACTTTTCATATTCGTTACCAGTGTACCTAAAGGCATGGAAACACTCTTTATGCCCCATTTACAATCGTTAGAAATGGTCATTTAGGTAGGACTTGCAAACAACTGTTATTGCCTCTCAGTAACAAACAAATTTCCTTTGCAAGGGGTGATTACTAAAATAATTCCATCTGTAGATGCTGCTAATAACCCACTTAGACACTACCAGTGATTATTTCCTTTCCAAAGTGATTATTTATGAGTTCAAATAAAGGTCATCACTGATAGTTATGTCACAATAAAAGAGATCTGTGATTGCCTAATGGGAAGCTAAATAATTATCCAATTGATTAGATGAAACAAAAAATGATAAAATAAAAACTCTAACTGGTATATTTGTAATTTATACAATGAGCTTACAATCGTTGTTCTACTTGTCAAAGCTTGCAGGGCAATTGCATTATACTTATAAAATAAACTTCATTTTACTGCTGCTTGCTTGAATAATTTATACCATGAAAATGTGAGCACTCATAGTGTAACACCGCTGTGAGCACAATGGACTGATGAAGCACTGCTGTACTCTAATGCAACATTTTCAGGCAAAAATATTCAAAAAGTGCACATTACTCCTGATCGCAGTATCTGTGCAGTTTCTGCTTTTTGTCTTCCCTTTCACTGTCTTTTTGGAATAGGAGCAATGGATGTTCCATGGACATGAGAATTCTTCAAGTTGTAAAGGTTTTGTATTGTCTACGTAATTAATTACAAAATTGTGGAGAGTGCATCATTTTGTTTTCCCAATATGCATTTGTTTTTGAAGAATCAAATAAAATACTTTATGGCTTTACTGATACAAATGAAGGTTGACAAAGATCAGTAGACTTCACAACTTTGCGGACCTTGACTCCTTAACCTGTCAATGACCGGAGCCAAATGTCTGAATATCCTGTGAGTTAGAAGATCGGCTGTTGCCAATTTTTATCATCTTCAGCAAACAGACCTGTTGATAAATTACGAAATATGCCTTCCGTACTGTCATATGTTATACCTGTGTCTATGCCTAGACAGCAATCCAACTTCAGATTATCTTCTTCTCACAAGTAAATGACGTCTACCTGTGGACCAACCAGCAAACTGTCCTTGATATAAGTAAGTGATCTCATTTATTTTATCGATAGTATGAACTGCTGATGCTGGAGAATCTGAGATAACAAGGTGTACAGCTGGATGAATGCAGCAGGCCAAGCAGCAACAAAGGAGCAGGAAAGCTGACATTGTGGGTATAGACCTTATGTGAATCACGAGCAATTTGTGACAATTTGCAATATTTTCCATTCTAAGTATATTTTTGAATCTCTTTAATAAGGTTTTCATTCATATTGGAATGTTTCTACACAATCATTAATCACCTCTTCTAAGATTTTGCCCATAGTGCATACTCATCTTGTTGACTTTACCACAATTGTCCATACATTCCTACTACAATATTTCTTTCAATTTAATAACTCAATAATATTGCTATGATTTTATTCTTACCTATTGTCGCCAGACCATCTCCAGCACCTCCACCTCCATCTCTGCACCTCCATCTCCAATGTCTTCCAAGCATCCAGTGAGTCTTGTTCACTTCTTTCATCTACATTCTTGCCTTTGGTAACATCATTTGAAGGCTTGGGGTCAGCTTCCACACATATACTAGTGACAACCAGCTTTACCGTTGCATCATCTGCCACTCCATTGTTTCCAAGTTGACAGAATGTTTATTTGACGTCCATTTTTATTGAACTGTTATTTCCTACAGCTAATACAATTAAATATTAACAAGATAGAAGCTACTGTCTTTTATTGCTGTCATAGATTCATACCCTTACATAGATTTTGTATATCTTCTTGGCCTTTACTTGAAGCTAAACCAGAATATATGTAAAACTGATGTTCATCCAACCTGGAGATGAGCTTCTAATTCCATATCATCTCAATTATAAACAGTACCTCTATTTCAGCTCCTCCCTCTGCTCTGCGGTTCAAACCTCCTATCATCCATTCTCGCAAAACATCAACTCAGACAAAAATGTGATTAAGCCACCACTGTTTCTCAGCAATTAGTCTTACCTATATTGTCTCTTAGATTCTTATTATCTTCATTTTAAAATTCTCATAATTAAACTGAAATCTCTTAATGGTTTTTCCTTTACTATCTTTATAAGTTTCTGTACCATCCACTGTCACTCATGTTTTTCACTTTGTGCCTGCTCACCCCTCTTCACCTTCAGCCATCATTACCCAATCCTCTGAAATTTCCTGCTGAAATCTCCTCATCTACCTCACCTGCTTTAAAGTGCAATTTTTTGACCAGCTAGTCACCTACATTCCAAACATCTTCTTTGGCTCGATGCTGATTTAATCACTTTGTGATGTTTTTCTATATTCAAGGTCATTAGTGACGACTCAGACACTTCTCTTATGTGTATAAGATGCAATGAAACAGATGGGAGATTGGATGGCCTTGGGCATGGAAAAGCATTGCAAGTGTGATAAGCAGAAAAATGATACTTTGTAGTAGAAAACTTTACTACTAAACTAGAAAAAGATGCTGCTTATCTTCCCAATTTCCTTAGATTATGCCATTTCCTGCATTAATTCCAGTGTCACACAAATAATATCAACAACATTCAGCCTATTTCACATCTTTTGCTATCTTGAGGGAGGATGTACTTTATTCATGCAGAGCTGTACTTATTTCATCAAGCAGCAGACAATCAGCTTCCATGCCAATCCATCATTCAGTCCAAATAGTCCATGTCAAACATAATCCCAAACAAAATTAGTCCCACCTGCCCACCCTGGTCTGATCCCTTCAAACCTTTCCTATTCATGTACTTATCCAAATGTCTTTTAAACATTGCACTTGTACCCACATCCACCACTTCCTCAGGAAGTGCATTCACAGTGAACCACACTCTGTGTAAAAAGTTTGCTTATATGTCTTTTTTAAATCTCTCTCCTGTCGCCTTAAAAATGTGCCCCCTAGACTTGAAATCTTCATACTTTTGAAATGATATTTTAATATATATTCACAATGTAAAATTTCCTTCATGAGGTTATATTAAATTTGAGATGGTGCATCCTTTTAATTTGGGCTGCCAGATTGTGCTCTACAAAGCTGCTTGCTCCAGAATATGCTTCTATTTATATTAGCTGACATTTCATTGTACTTCAAGACAGTTATTTGTCCTGCAGATACAAGCATCAGCCAGATTGCCCAACCGAACTCTATAGAAATTTTGAATCAGTTTGTTCAGCTGGTATGATGCACCTTTGGAGCAGATATAACCTGAACCTGGGTCTTCTGTCCCTGAGATAGAGTCAATACCACTGTGCCACAAGAGTCATCTAACTCTATATTTTAGATATTTTCTAATCCAATTGTTCAGAGAAGTTAGTACACATTTCTGGAGCAAGTATGACTTGAACAAGGTCTCCCAGCCCAGGAGCCTCCTATAATGCTGTACTTTTTTTTTACATGCAACTGTATACTTTTTAAACTTATTTTCTAATCAACATATTCAGAGATGTTAATTCACATCTCTGGAGAAAGTGGAACACGAAACTGGGCCTCTATACCACCACACCACAACAGCCACCTATAGCACAATTCTTTTATCTATAAGTCTACATTTTGTAAGCAATAGTGCTGTGCCACATACTTGTCACCACACTTGCTGCTGCTGCTGCTGCCCTGAAATTGCACAGAGTAATGTGAATGGATTAGCTTCTTTTCTGCAGCAAAGCCACTAGATGTCAGCTTGGTTCAGCATTGGCACATTCACTTCGGAATCAGATTATTGTGCAGGGAAGCTCCGCTCCCAGATGTGAGCAGCAATCTGGCCTGATGCTTTACTACCTCACTAAAAGTGAAGAATAGTGTTAGAGATGGCATTTCTTTACTGAGAGTATAGACTGAGGCAGGTCAAGTTATTTCAGTTTTTGGTCATTCATCTTTCATGTAGAATCACAGAAAGCATTACATTCAAAAGAACTCGTGGCAATTTTTAAAAGAAAAAATAGTTCTCATCCTGGCTTAGCCAGCATCCATCCCTCAACTAGTATGATAGAAACATATTGACAGATCATGGTAGTTTTACTGTGTTCTAAACTGCAGACACAATTCACAAAGCAAGTTTATGTTTTACAATGCAATTCGTTAGCTAGGTGTCTTGAGGTGACTGGAAGGTGTGAAAAGCATTATAAAATGAAAGTTTGTTCTGACAATATTACTCTGAATTAAAGCTTTTGTATCTATTATTTCTCACTAACTGTCTCACTACAGATGTAATAGATCATGATGAAAACTTTCTTTTTGCATATTTTTGTTGGCATCTAAAACTTGACAAGGGTGCTTCTGGATTTTTCATCAGAAAGTGAGCCTGGAGAATTAATAACAGAAAGCAAGGATATTGAAGAGGAAATAAACAGGTATTTTACATCAGTCTACATTGTAGAAAACATAATACAAAATATAAGTAACATCTCAGAAAAAGCTGTAAATTAGAAAATGGAAAGGGGGGATGAAATCAGGACAATTACAATCACTAGGGATGTGGTACTGAGGCAATTGTTGGAGCTTTGGTCTCTCATGTCCACTGGTCCTGATAGACTTCATCCCGACAGAATCTTAACAGAATTCCAAAATTCCCTAGATTTGGGGAATGTTCCATTTCTTCTAAATTAGTGAATATAACTCCTTTATTCAAAAAGAGAGAGAGACAGAAGACAAAAAACTAGAGGCCAGTTAGTTTAACGGTTATCATAATGAAAATATTAGAAGCTGTTATTAAAAACATTATAGCATTACTTTTAGAGAAATTTGTGGTTATCAGGCAGAGTCAACATGGTTTTGTGAATAGAAAATCATGTTTAACCAATTAATTGATGTTCTTTAAAGAAGTGGCATGTACTGTAGATAAAGTGGAATTAGTGGATGTACTGAACTTAAATTGTCAGAAGGCGTTTGATAAGATATCAGATCAAATGTTATAGAGGAAAATAGAACGTCATTGTGTAGAGGGTAACATATTATCATGGATAGAAGATTGGCTAGCTAACAGGAAACAGGAAGCAGGAATTGCCTTTTTCTGATTGCCAAGATGTAACCAGTAGTGTGCCACAGGGATCAGTGTTGGTGTTTCAACTACTACAGATTATACAGTTACTTGAATGAAGGGATCAAAGGTATGGTTGCTAGCTTTGCTGATGTTATAAATTTTGAAGAGGATGGAATGAGCCTCCAAAGGATGTAGATAGGTTACATAAGTAAGCAAAGATCTAGCAAATGGAGAATAATGTCGGAAAATGCAAAATTACCCATTGAGATTGCAGAACTTTGAGATGCAGAGGGTTCTTGGTATCCTAATGCATGAATCTTAGTAGGTTAGTATGCTGACACACCAAGTCATTAGGAAAACTAATAAAATACTATTATGTTTTGGAAGGAGAATTGAATGCAAATAGATGATGTTTTTGTCACAGTCTTACAGACATTGGTTATACTTCATCTGAAGTGCTATGTATAGCATTGATCTCCTTAAATAAGGAAGGATATAAGTGCAGTTCAAACAATAACTGGAACAGGTAGGCTGCCTTTTAAGGTAAGCTTGAAAGACCAGGCTTATTTCTTTTGGGGCTAAGCAGAGTAAGAGGTGACTTGATCCTGAAGGAATTTTGACATGATGGATGTAGAAGAATGTTTCCTCTAGTGGGAGATTCTAGAATAAGAGGGTTACTATTTAAAAAATAAGGGGTTGTCCGTTAACACAGAGATGAGAAGATTTTCTTTCACAAAGGGTCATGAGACTTTAAAGCTCTCTTCCTGAAAAGCTGGTGGAAGCAAAGTCCTTAAATTTTTTAAGGCAAATTAGAAAACTTGATGGCTTGTTCTAATACGCTCGTATGTTTTTATTTTTAAAATATTGTCAGGTTACATTTTGTCCTATGTGCTAAATTAAATTGTTTGGGTTTGCTAGATGCCAAGTGTTGTTATGTTTACATATAATGGGAGCACAGGTTGATCAGCTGTATTTGGAATTTCATTTACAGGGCATACTGAAAAAAAACAAACCATCTGTATTTTTTTTCTGTTCACTAGGCTTCCATAAGCTTTTGTGCCAATTGATTTAATTTATTTTTTCCTCCATAGCTCCATTAAGGGGATTCCCAAATAGAAATGTTATCATTTTTGGAGAAGGAAGATCATTGGAAAGTAATCAGGCAGGTCCAGCTGCACCAGACTTTTTGGCCACTGACCAGTGTCTCCATTTCAGCCTCTACAGTGAAGTGACATATTTTGTTTTGGCAAAGGATTGGTGCGTGCAAAGGTTCCAACTCTCAAGGTGGGTTCTGGTAGCATTCCAGGTGGCACAAATGTTTTATGTAAAGGCTCAACCAGCCATAATGTTGGATAATTTATCAGAAGCACCACATTCACAGTCATATTTTCAGAATACATGCCAGGATTGTCGACAACCAGCATGATCTGTTTGGCTGAAAACAAGCAAGATGTCACCAACCATATCTCTAGATACTGTTTTACTTGCCTGACAATCACATGGCTAACTCTCTACATTATCTACAAGTAAGTTGAGGTCTATAGTCAGTCAGGTGCATCGCATTGTCATCTCCTGTGACAATACTTGTTGCTAATGCATTTCATAAGGCTGCACAGCTTACAACAGCAGCTGTCAGCTTCAGTCCTCAACAGTCCTCAAGTTTCCAATGCCATCCTAGAGATACAGATGATATCATCTGTTCCATCATTAATGTGCTTCCTGAACATGCCCTAATTTATAACGGAGCTTTTGAAAATATACAGATAGGATGTTCCACAATAATGGAATCTTAGTAAAGCACTATTCTCACAATATTTGAATCAGCTCCCAGCTGTTTTAAAATGTTTGGCATCAGGACATATTATGTATCCACACATTCACTGCTCCTTCATGTAGCTATTCTTGTTTTATGGCTGAATTATACAAAATGGCACTGTCAGAATCTCATCATTTTCTCCTTAAGGAGGTATATATTTTATGCAGGTTAATTCCAGCTTTAACCTTATTATTTTACTTTTTAATTCTTAGTTGATCATTCCAAAAGTTGAACAGTTTATATGGTATAAATGGGACTTAATTTGCATTCAGTATGCAAAATTGATGTTTGATTCAGTCACATTGCAATGTTTATAAAAATTGTAAAACACCACGGGGAGGAATGTGTCTTCCGCATACACATAACTAGTGAATTCGACCAGTGGTGTATTTTATGTGATAAAGCATAAAAAAGTGAGCCACTGGTTGGAAATCATTCCAAAACACCTTCCCTCTGGAAAGAAAATATATTGTCAGGTTTGTGGAAATGTTTCCATTATTTTGTCATTGCATGTTTAATGACTCATGTGGACAGGCATTACAATTTATATCAATGACCTAACAAAGAGAAACAAAGGCATGATAACTAAATTTACAGATGAAATAAAGATAATTGGGAAAGTATGTTGTGAAGAGGACATAAGGACCATCCACAATATATAAGATTGAGTGAATGGGGCAAAACCTGAAAGATGGAGTATTACTGGCAAATGGGACTGGATTAATTTAAGATGTGTGGTCAGCATGGATGAGTTAGACCAAAGGGTCTGTTTCTATTCTGTAAAGCTGTATGACTCTATGCCTCTAATATGAGGAAATGCAAAATTGTTCGATATATTTGCCCGATCATATAAACGGAATAACTGCAGAATTCTGAGCTGCAGTGAGATTGAGGTGTTCGAGTGCATTAGTCTCAAGAGCTAGTGTGCAAGTAATTAAGAAGGCTGATCGGAATGCTATCTTACATTATGAGAGAAATTGAACATACAGGTAACATTATAATGCTTCATTTATACAGGGCATTGATAAGACCACAAGAGCAATCTTTTTGTTTTTATTGGCTTAGCCCAAGTTCCTCCAACTTTTTGGAGGGATTTCCATCACGAGGCTTGTGAGTGCATTTATATGGCATTTTGTATGAAGTTCCAAAATACTTCACAGTCAATATATTTGAAGTGATTTTGGTTAAAGGATAAATATAAATCAACACTCCAGGGTAAACTCTGCACTCTTCTTTGAAATAGGTTTGTGATGTAAGATCTTTTATGTCCACTTGAGAAGAGTTGGGGTGTTGTTTTAATACCTAATTCAAATACAATGCCTCCAGTATGGCAGCACCTTTTCAATGCACAATTGTCAGCCTAGATTCTGTGACTAAATTGATAGAGTGGGACTTGAATCCAAAACCTTCTGGCACAAAGGCAAGAGCGCTATCTGTAAGCTGCAGATGGCACATGGCAAGCTGTGTCATTTAATGCCAAATTTGTTACTTTTCTTTTCTCAGTTATCTCTAAGTCAGGATGTCCAAGATATAATCTCTCTCCATTGGTAACTGCTGCGCTGTGGACTTTCAAAGGTCATGCAACTAAAGCTATTTACCTTTCCATTTCTGTGTTTGTTACAGTTAATCATGATAATAAATGCATGGCAAAATAAAAAAAAAGCTTGGTGTCTTTCAGAAAAGCCAAAGGGATTATTCACCAGGGGAAATAAAAAGATCAGATTCCTGCAATGTAAGTGCATGGCTCATTGTTGTAAAGGTTTGGCATCTGAACATTATATGAAGAGTTTTACTTCTTAAGTTGTTAGTATAACTTGCCTGCTCTGAGACGTCCAAATAATATTACTGAAATCCTAACCATCCCTGCATTATAAAATCAACTTTTCTTTCTGTCTTGTGTATATATTCTTATAAAATTAGAACCATTTAATATCAGTTATTACCTTATTCCTCCTTTTCTCTTGAAGACATCTCTCCCCATTTTACTTCTTTTTCTGAACACATTGGTTCTGCTGAAAAATTATTCAATGTGCACTGCTTGCACACTAGTATATTGCTTAAGTAGCCATGCTTCAAGATAGTGCCAACTGGCTACTTGGCCATGTGAGCATTGGAGCCAAGTCCTGTCTGGTTCTCATCTGATGTCCATATGTTATTTTTACAGCATTGGTTTCAATTACTTTGTATTTGTACACTGTTAAAAATGACTGCTTATTGGCCATTAACAGCAACCTATATTGTACCAATGAAAGATTAGCATATTTTCCTCTTACAGATGAATCCAGGGAATGGCCAGTGGAAGGCAGTGGCAGGCTGTCTCGATGTAAATGTTTCCATAGCTTTATTTCAAAGAAAATGAAGGGAGCTATTCTTGGTGTCCTGATCCATATTTATTCCACAATCAACATCTCAAAATGGATTATCTGGTCGTTATCACATTGTTGTTCATGAAAATTTGACATGCAAAAATTGGCTACTGTGTTTCCCACATTACTACAGAGGCTATGTTTCAAAAAGAAATTCATTAGTTGTAGAGCTGTTTGCAATGTACAGTGGTAGTGAAAGTCGGTGTATGTTTGCAAGTTTTTCCTATATTTCTTTGATAGTACCAATAGAAAGCCATGTCCATTTTCCAAACTTCTTTCGACTCGCATCAGGCCAATTACTTGCAAGAGAAACCAGATTTTATTTGGTGGCTCACAGTCTCCAATCCATATATTTCAGTGGCCTGAGATGTTTTTGAGTCAGGTCTGGTTAGGGAATAAACTAAAGGGTGATAGCGAGAGCAGCAGGAGCTGGAGTGTCAGTATCACAGATGTTTGGGGTATACAACTTCCTCAACTCACAAAATTGAAGTGGAGTTCATCTTCAAGATCTTGTTTTGTAAGAATATCACCTGATGCTGACTGGAAACCGTACAGAGTACATTCTAATGCATAAATTGCATTCAGAGACTAAAGTATGACATAACATTTTAAACAGAGTTTCTGCTTGACTCAAGGCTTCCCTGTATCGCAGCAGTGGGCCCAAAGACACATTACCACAGCAACAGTGATGCTAATGAAGGAATAAGTCATTACCCACCACTTTTGAGCTAATACACACACTGTTTGCATAATGTGGGAGGCCTAAAAAATTCATCTGCACATGTTCGTTGCCTGAATTAACTTGAATCAACTTTCAAATTTGTATGTTTTCATTTATTCATTATATCTGGGCTTCAGTGCAGGCCAGCATTTATTGCCCAGCTCTAATAAACAAGTAAGCTGATAATGCACAACAATTATTATTATAAAAATATCAATGCATCAGTAGTACTGCCACATTGCAGAAATAGAGGTACATGCCTGAGGCAATCCTCACAATGAATCTCAGTCATTACTGTGACATTTTCTTGCATTAAAAAGGAGAGAACCCAGAGGATGAGTCAGTTTATGTTATTGTTGTGAGGTTATCATTAGTCAAGTACAGAGGTTTATTGTTGCATTTGGAATCTGAAGTCTTTTTTTCAAACAGTCGACAATGTATGACCTATTGTGTAGTGGGTAGACAAAATAAAAGTATCTGCAAATTGGGAAGAGAATTTACTCCAAAGAAGTATACTTAGCAGGAATAGGTATTAAAATCACCATGGAATTACAGTCTATGAAGGGTTAACAAGAGAGCTTCTTGCACACATAATCAATGTTTGACCTCAGGTTAGTTAAGGGGGATAAAACAATGTGAGGGAGTGGGGGTGGGGTGGAAGGAGGGGATGAAACAGTGGAATTGGTATGGTCCAGTATCTAATAATACACCAGCAGTCACTGTAGCAAATCTTGTAAAACTGTCTAATCTGATCTTGCCATGTGGTAATTTTCCAGATAAATGGACAGTCGGTTACACAGTTGCAGTGTTCAAGGTCAATGATCCATATAATGCAGACAATTACTAAGGTTTTTCATTGCCAGCACTGTGGGGAAACTTTTTCATCAAGTACCAAGCAACAGAAAAAAAAACTTCTTTTACAAAGACAACTATAAATTAAAAGAAATCAGAGTGACTACTAACATATTGCTAACAAGCACCAAATAAAACAGCTTAATATAAAGCAAAAGTATACATAAAAATGAATAAACATTTGTATGTTTCAATTCTGTGAAAACATTTCCACAATATTGAACAGCAACTTGTTTTATTAATTACTAGGGTGTAGAATCAATAACAAGTTCTATTGTCCAATTAAAAACGTAACAAAAGTCACCCTACGGTAAGATTTTGAAACAAACCACTGTAACATGTCCTGAAGATTGATGTCTTGCAATGCACAAAGTCACACATTATTTAAATGTGCTATCAATTACTGATAGACTTTATAAACTAGTAAAACCACAAGTGTTAGGAAATTTTAATTGAAATTGCTTCTTGTATACAAGTAAATGAGTCCACATTATATAGTATAAAGTATAGATATGTTCTTTGAAATGTCAGTATTGGTCTAATTTAGTGAATAATATTGACTGACTTAGAATGTAATTATCAGTCTTTGCCACAAAGCTTTTCCTTTCAGAAAATACCAACTAACAAGTGGTGCGCAAAAATAATTTCATCAAATTAAAGTTGCATTTTTCACTCTAGGTATGCCATGAAGGTGCTAATTATACTGGAAATACTGTTAAGATGAGTATGTGATATTGTACCACTGGCTGTCATATTTATCCAGCTAGTGTTGTAAACATGTAGAAAATAAAATTGGTCACAGATTCAATGCAGTGACAGGTTGGGAAAGAATATAATTGGCAGTTAACACCCAGACTTCTTATGATTAAAATCAATATTAAAAGTTGCCATAAATATATATATATGTATATGTATATATATTCTTATTAACACTTAAACTCCAAATGTGCAGGTTCAAATTGATAAGAATAACCAGACAATTGTAAATATTGTATATAAATTTGCATATACCTTTCAGTAAATTTAGTCTGAACTTCATTGTGACGATAATCTAATTTGAAAAGTATGAGGACTAAGTGTTTCTGTATCCTTCCCATGCCTGCCAATTAAAACAAGAGCTGATTCGTACTTGTGCAAGATTCATATACACGACCAACAAAATTCAATGTATTATCATTTATAATTTGTCTTCATTTTTCAAGTGCTTTTGTTAAGCTTTCACGTAAAAAATCTATTTTATCCAGTCATTTTTAAATGGTCAAAATTTCTATTTTTGAGGGCTTAAAGGATTCATTTTTGAACTGTTATTACTCAGAGTGCATTGTTGTACTTGTTACAGTAAAAGAATTTCTGAATAAAAGATTCACTGAAAAATGTATCTTGCTGCAGGAAACAAAAATAAAGCGTTTTGTCATTAATTTCAGAGTAATTTCTAGCACTGTTGGAATAAAGAATAAATTCCTAATATTTGTCATATTGGTTAGTGTAGAAGCAGCTGTCATCACCTTCAAGTCATGTTAGCAACACGTATATGTCGATGTCAGTAAGCAACTCAAAATATGTTGATGACAAGAATGGGGTCCAGAGCTAGCAAACATAGTGAATGACAGAGGCAAGGGTTGTTCAAGAACAAAGTTGGAAGATTGTATGGAGAGAAATTTTTGATAGAGAAAATGATGAGAGCAAAACCCATAAAAAGACAGATAAATTTGGATAATTAAAAAACAAAGAAATGCAGAGAAGCTATATGACAGAAGTGAAAAGCCAGAGAAACGTGTCACAGAAGTATAGAGGCAGAAATGGAGAAAGGAAGAAAAGTATCACAATTAATGAAGAGAAAAAGATAAATAGATTTTCATAAAAAGCAAAATTACATGGATGGGCCCCCAAGATGAACTTCAGATTACATAGTCATGCCAATATTAAGACTGCCAACATCCACCTCTAACATAATCTTTCTCAGGTCATCTGCAGTTTAAATCCTTATTCATGTCTTTGTTATCTCTAGAATTAACTAGGTCATATCCAGGCTGATATTCCACATTCTGCCCACTATAACTTTGCAAGCATCCAAACTTCTGTTGCTATATCTTAAATTGCATATGTCTTGTTCACTTTTTACACTATGCTCACTGCCTGACAGTAACACCTCAATGAACAAGGTCTTCACTTTAAAATCTTCACACTTCCCTAAAGTCCCTTCATGTCCTTGTCTTTCCCTATCTCAGTAATTTTCTCAAGTACCACAACACTCCAAGGTATGTGCACTTATCTAACTGCAGTCTCTTGAACATTCCTAATCATAATCACTCCACTATTGGAGGCCACACCTCCAGTTACTTGTCTAAAACTCTCCCCCTCTCGATTTCTCCATCTCCCTTTATGTCACTCATTACAGCCCACCTTTTTGGCCATACTTTTGGCCATCTGTCTGAATATCTTTTTTTACAGCAGCAAAATACAGTGGATGCTGGAAATCTGAAATGAAAACAAGAGTTGTTGAAATTATTCAATATTTGGCAGCATCTAGACGAAAGTGTAAAATTAATGTTTCAGGTCTGATGGGTCACAGACCAGAAATGTTAATCTTGTTTCTCTCTCCACAACTGCAGTTGGATGTGCTTATGTGTCATTGTTTATTTTAAAATCTTCCGTGAATCTCCTTGGAATGTTTTATTACATTATAGGTGATGTATAAATACGTTGTCAATTTTGAGATATATAGGAAAGACAGCCAAATTCAATGCCAATATCCTACTGCAACACAGAAGCCAAAATGATCACAGTAATGATCAATGATCATTTCCGAATTGGTTAATTTCATTTAGGCCAAAGATCAGGGATATGGTACTCTGTCTTCATAGCCCTGTTTAGGAAGGGACAAATGTACTTCCCTTTCTATTCCTAAGTATTGCACAGTGAACCATGCTGGCAAGTTCACTGATGGGGTCAGATCCAGCTTTGTTCAAACTTGAATAGTTTGTTGATACTTAATAGAGTCAAAAATCCACAAAGAAAATCATTCTAAATATCTAAAGATGTAAGATATATGAGGTATTTGGCCCATAGATTTGCTGGCATTAAACAGGGGCTGATTATGACCTTAAATCCACTTTACTGCCCACCCCCAAAATCTCAACTCTTTTGTAGATCAAAAACCCAACTACTTCAGTCTTGACTATTTTCAATGACCAAACCTCACTGATCTCTAGAGCAAAAAACTCCAAAATAGTAAAATTTCTCCTCATCACCATTTTAAATCTGATACCTTTTGTATGAAACAGTGACTCGACAATTAATTGTATATTCCTTCTCAAGGAAAACATCCTCTCATTATTTAATGTGGATCCTGAAATCTGAAACAAATGCAGAGAAGGCTGGAGAAAAATTAACGCTGTTTCTCCTTCCACAGATGTTGCCAGATCTGCAAAGTTTCTCTGGTCTTCTGTGTTTGTTTCTCATCATCTACCCTGTCAAGACGTCTCAGAATCTTATGTTTTAATAAAGTCATTGCTTGTTCTTCTAAACCCAACTTGCTCAACTTTTCCTTTGAAGATGATCCCTTCATCCTAGGTATTAATATCCAGAACATTTCTGATCCTCTTCCAATTAAAGCAAGAAAATCAAACCAAAGTGCAGTACTCCAGTTGTGGGTCTAATCAATGCTCTGTACAGTTGGAACAAGTGTTGCCTCCTTTCTTACTCTTTGCTATAAAAGCCAACATTTAATTTTGCTTCTTAATCTTTTGCTGTATTTGCATGCTAACCTTTTGCCATTCATGTCAAAGATCCACATTATATATTTCAGCATGCTGCAATCTCTCTCCAATTAAATAATATTCTGTTTTTATATTCTTCCTGCCAAAAATGGACATCCTCACACTTTCCCATATTATACTCTGCTTTCTACTTCACTTGAAGTACTTCTCAAGTTGCCCTTGAGAAGATGGTGATGGGTTCCCTTCTTGTACCGCTGCAGTTCTCCTGCTGTAAGTTGACCCACAATGCCCTTAGGGAGGGAATTCCAGGATTTTCACCCAATGACAGTGAAAGAATGATGATATATTTCCAACTCAGGATGGTTTTTGACTTGGTGGCGAACTTGGAGGGGCTGGTGTTCCCATATATCTGTCACCTTTGTCCTTCTAGATGGAAGTGGTTGTGGGTTTGGAAGGTACTATCGACGAATCTTTGGTAAATTTCTGCAGGGCGTCTTAAAGATACACAATTCATCATCTATCATTTGAGTTTCATGTTGGTCTGCACCGAATGCAATGAGAGGTTGCATGGGTGATTTGGGAAGGCTGTTGGAGTGCAGCAGGTTCTACCTTTTGATGGAATATATTGGTCACTCAGTCAGTGCACAGCTTCGGCTAGGACTGATGAATAATGGAGACGTGTCCTTCAATATCTGGATGCAGCATATCTTGCTGTGTAGAGGAGAGTGCCCAACCCTTTTCCGCAGGAAATACCACTATTATGTCTTCCGAGACCCACAAACATTTTCACTCATTAAGATACTAATAAAGGTCATTTCCAAGGAGAGTGCTGTGCTGTTGGTATGCTGGTTAATGTGATTGCCCTCCTAAGAAAATGAAGATGGATGCAGGAAGACCTTGGCTGACAGCAAGCACTGAGTTAGAAACAGACCACTATAGAGGACAAGAAGCACCCACTTCAGGGAAAGGATGCAACCACAGACCCCGATCAGGGCATGTGGGGTCTACAGGAAGCCCAGAGACTTTTGCTACCAACCCCATTTTCTGGGGATGAGCAAGGTGCAGTGTTGACACAGGTTCCATACGTCTAGGACACTGTGAGGGAACTTTGCTAGACTTCAGAGCAGGATCTGAGTGTTCATGGGGGTGGAGCGATCCTCTCCCAGGGATTGCCAAGGTGGCCACCACCAACGTAACTGAATCCATCCAGGGAGTGATGGGTGATCTGTATGGTTTCTCTCAGTTGTGCACCTGCAAATATGTCAGCACAGTTATTGATGCCATTTGGACAAGATCCCACTGGCTTGTTTTGCATCCCCGTGTTGAGGTCTGTGCTGCAGCCCGGGCAGTAGGATTCAGGAAAAAAACTACTATGGTTCATACATCCTGGAGCACTCTCTTGTACCTGGTGCATTTGAGGGCCCAGGTGCTTTACAAGAGGACAAGGGCTGCCCATTGTGATTTAGGCTCATGACACTATTAAAGAAGCCTCTGACTGATGCAAAGTGCGGATACAATGCTGCCAATGCTTCCCCATGATAATGCTGCTGAAGATGCAGTTGCTGTATTTGGACCAGTCAGAGTGGAGTTGGGGGGTGGTGGTGACCCAATACGATCATCCTACTGTGCTGTGCTCTCCATAATTGGAGCAGGTAGTTGGGCTGGGAACAGAGGAACTGGGAAAATTAATCCTCTAATCCTCTGAAAAGGTTAATGAGGATATTGGGAGCCTGCGTGAAAGAACTCAGCTACATCAAGTTCTACAAGCAGACAGGGCCTCATTGACTCCCACTTTCAGTAGATGAGAGCTGGCTGCAGCAGACCATCATGGACTATAGGCTTGTCATTGGTCATGATGCTAGTATTTGGTTTACATTTTAGTGGCAAACTTCAGCCTCCATTGGTTTGATTTGTGTTTACTTTTGTTGGCTGTTAATAAATGTTCGTGTCTGAAATTGTTAACTTTCCTGTATGTGATGGTCCCTTACTCTACAATGACGAGATGTGGGTCTACGCTGTGCATATAGTAACAGAGCATCAGTGATGCAGAGAAAATATTTTGACAGGAGGTAACTACAGTCAGATAAAATGTGTGGCCTCGTAATTAAACAGTGGCAAGGGTGAAAGAATGGGCTGTATGTGCGAGAGAGTATCAGCCATGTACCACGAGTACAAAAGCTTTGAGTTTGCTGTTCCATGATGTGCCATAATGCTACCACTGAGGGACAACAGCAGATTACAAATGCTTTTCCCAGTGCACAGTGGACGTTTAAAGACGGCACAGATGCTAGGAACACAAGTCTTTCAGCGTATTTCTAGTGAGTGAAAAGTTGATCCGTGAATTGGGCATGATAAGATGGGGAAAGAATCGGATGTGAGGCATGCCGTAGAGGATATGTACATCATTAATGAGGTGAGTTTGTGAAGATACCTTGCTGGGCCACACAGTACGTATCCCCTAAAAAGCTTAATACAATAGGCACTTAGCCAAAAAAAAATGCAGCTCAAATCAGATTTGTTTTAGTGTAGTAGCTTTTCTAGGTGACACATTATCAAATGCCTTTTAGTAAACTAAATAACCTAAACCTACTGGTTTCCCTTCAAGAACTTAAATTTGCTAAAAATGATTACCTTTCCATAAAACAATGGTGCCATTGATGGTGTTATGACTTTCTAAATATTTTACTCCTATTTTCTTCATAATGAATTGCAGCATTTTTTCATCTCATAGATGTTAAAGTAACTGGCCATCGTTTCTTCCTTTCTATCTCCTTCCTTGCAAAGTACAAAGATGTGTAGGTTTGGTGGATTGCCTATGCTAAATTGCCATAGTATCCAGGGAAGTGTAGATTAGTTGAATCAGCCTGGGAAATGCAGGGTTTTAGGGATAGAGTAGTGAGGTGGTCTGGGCAGGATGCTATTCAGAGGGTTAGTGTGAACTCGATTGGTTGGATAGCCTGCTTCCACACTGGAAGAATTCTATTATTCTATGAAATATTTGCAGTTTTGTAATCTGTTATGTTCTTTCCAGAATCTAGAAAATTTTGGAAGATTGAAACTCGTGCATAATTATTGATACAGCTATTTAAATTAGGTCCCTAGGATGCTGGTCACTGAGGCCAAGAATCTTGCCAGCTTTAGCCCCATTATTTTTCTTAGTTTTTTTTCTCTAATGGTAATTTTATAATAAATTCCTTCCTTTTGTATTTTATGTATTGTAAAAATGCAAAGATGATAGGGCAGTTTCTGTATGTGTAGGAGCGTTGTTAAATGTTTTTGAACTATTCATGCTTTCATGCTTCTAGCCACATACCTAGAGTTGATTTCTTTTTCACAGTAACAATACCAAGTCTTAACTAATCATGCAGAATGGGCAGTCAAAAACCAACAGTCACACAGAATCAAACACCAATCTTTTAAATGCTATGAGCTGAATTTTCCTTTTGCTTTGGCTAAGTGTTTATTTTGGTCAGATTCAAATGGACAGTCCACCATGTCACATGTTGGCTTTTCTCATGCAATTATCTACTCTTCCAGCTCATTAATTATGGAACTGGATCTTTGATACCTAATTCTTTCAACCCAAATGCAAAGAAAGAAGTGGAGGTGCTATCCAATGCTGGGTGTTTACAACATTAACTCTACTGGCGGCATGTTTAAACTCTAGTTCCATAACACCTCAGGAACTGCTAGCCAGGAACTGCCCTGAACATTGTTGTCCTGCATCCCTATCCTTAACAAAGTAACTCAGAAACACAAGTTAGTATCTTACTCTGTAAAAAGGAACCTGAAGGTGTAGATGGATGGAGTGGTTGAAAGAAGGATGTTGCTTTTTCTTTCTAGACTACCCGAAGAGTTTAAATCACCAGACATAACTGGACTGGAAAGAGATTTCAGCATGGGTCAATGCAATGTCATAGGTTAAAAAAAATATATTGCCAGGCATTTCTTTTAACTCACAGCAATATCTGGCAACGAGAGTTGCTACTAAGCTGAGCATTGGTGGAGTGAAAGGCATTTTGGTTGCTGAATTTTGCAGCTTGGTGATGTAGTTCCCTCAAAGCAACATGGGAGCAATTTTAAGTGCCAGCATCTGAGGGAAGCCCACAATTTTGAAGATTCTTACTGCTAGAGCCATTTAACTCTGCTCATTTCAGGGGACAGATATAAATTGGTGTAACCTAAAGAAAAGCATCAGTGATATCCTGAATCCAGCTGTGCAATGAGAATTGGGAAAAGCAACAAAGGTCCCAACTACTCCTTAAAATGAGTAACTGGCATAAAACTACAGGACAAATTTTGCTTCAAAGGGCACTGGGATGGAAAACCCACCTATTCCTTCTGAGCATTACGTCTGGTCCAGCAGATGAGGTAATTTGGTTGTGATGATCTATGATACCCTGACGCTGTGGCTGCACTCATTCTGTGAGAGCTGTAGGCAATGACAGTGAGGCTGATAGATTCAAGGCATGATCATTCTCAAACTCCTTGGGGAAACTTCACCTGCTGTGGTTTTTCCACTGATGGCTGTACAACAGCCATGAATGTCACTGTCCTTGCTGAACTTGGCGATGATGTTGCAATTCTTGTCTTGTTTGATGCTGTCCTCACATATTTACCAAAGTGACAACAAATGCTGTAAGTACAGGCTGCATCTCAGTGTATAAGCCAATAATCTGTGAGGTATGTTGGAAAGAGATTAAGCTATCAGTAATGGTGTTCCTGATTTTTCACATCAAACACAATGAAGCAACATGCTGTGTCATTTCACAGCATGGCATAGAGCCTTTAGAAGAAGGTCAATGTCATGCCTTAATATGGAACTCTAAGATTTGTAACCTTACCCAGGTTGCAGATTCAATGTGCCAATGCTATACCAAGGTGTGGAGCTGAATGAACACAGCAGGCCAAGCAGCACCTTAGGAGCAGGAAAGCTGACGTTTCAGGCCTAGAAGGGTCTAGGCCCGAAATGTCAGCTTTCCTGCTCCTAAGATGCTGCCAGGCCTGCTGTGTTCTTCCAGCTCTACACCTTGTTATCTCGGATTCTCCAGCATCTGCAGTTCCTATTATCTCTGCAAATACTACACTGGGGGCGTATGAAAGTTGAAAACATCAAATATAATAGCACCCTCTCTCAAAGCCTCCATTGAGCATCATGGACAAGTTATTGCACACTTACAGTTGGCTGTTAGAATGTGGCAGCTCTGAAGCATTGCCTTCCAGTGTCAGATATGAAAAGCACTGAAAAATTGGCAAATCCAGGTGCAACTTTGAAGTTTGCTTTGCATATTGTACATGACAGAGACAAACTCATGCAAAATGTCATGTCCACGACTGCTTGACACCATAATTTTTAACGTAAATTGTTGCCCAAAACATAACCTTTCAAATAAATTTAATTTGATGGAGCTTCAATGACTTTGCAGAATAAGTGGATCCATGATTAATATAAATGGCCCCAGCAGGGCCTCCCATGAAAATTATACACTATCCTGAAGAGAAAATCTGTAACTCATTCCACTCACTCTGCATGCAGTGACAACCATTTAAAATCATTATTGCTCAGTTTGCTGTAGAGCTGACAAGATTTCAACTTTGTATACTCATGAGTGCCTT
The DNA here is from genome assembly GCF_030684315.1 of Stegostoma tigrinum. Lineage (NCBI taxonomy): Eukaryota > Metazoa > Chordata > Chondrichthyes > Orectolobiformes > Stegostomatidae > Stegostoma > Stegostoma tigrinum. The sequence goes on along the minus strand of NC_081373.1, from coordinate 35,560,695 downwards.
GCAAGTCAACCTGAAACAAATGATGATCACCAGATCCTTCATGGTCCCTTTGTGGTAATGACTGTGCATCCTGACAACATTGCAGCCACCTCCCATTTCTGCGAAGCCCCCTTCCATTACTGTTACTGTTCTAAATTTACTTCCTGTGTTACGGCTCTGTGAATTGTCGTACTGTTGTTGGTAATACATTCTCCCCATGTCGAAGTGATTGTACATTGTGAGAGCCTCCATCACTAAGGTTCCAGTTTCTTCCTCTTTTCCACATGATTCCACCCTTCTATCTCTTGTTGTCTGTTTCACTATTATCATTCCCTCAGTGGTCCAATCCAATTAATCCCAAACCCACACTAGACCTTCCCACTTTCCTCAGGATTGGATAAGCTGCCGCCAATAAGATCCTTTCCATTGATACCCAAAATCACAGAACTGATTGTGTCCAATCCATCAAACTGATTCAGGAGGACAGCCCGAACTGAGAACAACCCAGACCTTAAATCAGTATCTCCACAGAACTCTGACTGATGTATCTGTGATCCCAGGCTCATTGCATTTGTCCTAGAGAGCTGACTTTGACCAAATTCCAAACTGCAGGATACTAATACTCATAGAGTACTTGGATCATGTACTTGGCTGATTGATGGAGAATAAATTCCCTGGTCTGGGATTAGACGAGCTCCTTGACTGAACATGACAGTACCCCTGAACTGATTATAGCCCCCCCTTCAATTCACTGATGACTGGACTTCTTTAACTTTCAGAAGTAGCCATTTGATTGAAGCACATCAATATGTTTGCCATGGAAGCAGCCAGCACATACTGCAAGTATGGCATTGATGTAGCCCGATGTCATGCAGCAGCATGTCTGTCCCTTAACTTTTGAGTGCTCTGAACCATAACAAGCTGCCTGCCTCTCCCTCTGTGCTAGAAAAAATACAAACCATGGAAGTTGGCAGCCTCTATGTAAGCGCAAAGTCAATGAATGTAAAAGAAGTAAGTTAAGATCCATAAAGTATATTTTATACAGATATGTGTCCCCTGTGGTCAAAGCAACCTGGCAGGAGCATTCAAGACACATGTGCTCATGATGGAAATCCTCAAGGGCTGAATTCATGTGTGAGTAGGCCAGAAAGCAGCAATGATGATGTGTTAAGGCTGGTGGTTTAACAAAGGATGGAAAAGGACAATGTCTACAGAGCATAGAGAGAAATAATGCCAACAGTAAAACTAGATGAAGGAGATGCAAATGGCGAGTTGTTGTTGTCATGTAGCCACTTTGATGTTCATGTCAGTAACTGCGCCATGTAATTTCTCTAGGAGGGAAAGGAGAGTTGGGAGCTGTGTACAACTGAGGTGAGATTAGGTAACAGTGAGATGTAAATGAGTGGAAAAATAAAGTAGTCACTGCTCATTAGCAATATTCGGAATTCGCCATTTAAACCCAAAGGGGAAAATCAGAAATATTTTTCTCAATGCAGGATTTTCAATATTTTCAATCTCACAGTATTCTTCCAACTTTCTCACCAATGCTCTCACTGCTTACACCAGCAGAATGCCCTCCCCTTACCTTTCTCTCATGCAAAACTAAAGACTTTATTTTACATGAATAAACATATGTACAATGAGTCTTTTTTAAGATTTCATCTTGTTCATATACTGTGGCACAGTGTTGCTGCCCCTAACTCAGTCAGGAGACCTGGGTTCAAGTCTCAACTGCCCCAAAGGTATTTAATGACATCTTTGAAGAGGTTGACTATGTAATATCTATACATAGTATTTGGGATATGAAGCTCCCTGTTGTTGATGCTGAGATCTATGAACTTGGGGGTGTGACTACGTATGATCAGCTAACTGGCTGCATTTTATCCATTATGATTAAGTTGTATGTAACATATACAGTACCTAAGAATCTTCACATTACCTGTCTTAATACTTTTTGAAACATACCATCACATTCATTGATATAATCTGGATATGACTGCCAAAAAAATGGTGAAAGTCAATCCATTAAACATTTTGAAAAGGAAATTGGATGGGAAAGTAAAACTTTCAGGGCTTTGGAACTAATTGGAATCTTTAAAAGCCAGTGCAGATATGATGGACAGAATAGCTCCTTCTCAGAGATAATAAGAAATGCTGATGCTGGAGCCAGAGATAACACAGTGTGGAGTTGGAGGAACACTCTTTTCTGTCAAATCATTCACACCTGCAAATTATTAAACAACTGAGGAGCCAATGACATTGTTGTTGACAGGCAGCAGGCCTGTGTCATCAATAACTAGCCATTGTTCCAGAGAATAATCAGTCACATATTGTCAAATATAGCTTTGTTCATACACACACTTAGCTCCAGCTCATCTGCAAACTGGGCTTCATTGCTGCTTAAACAAGCAACTGTTTAAACATTGCTATTTACAATGTGACAGGTTACTTGCTTTTCAGAAGTGCAGCAGTTGTTCAATAATCCATGGTTTTTAAAATAGATCTTTTCTCATTTCAGACCTCTGACAAAAATACGGAAAAATAAAATGGTATGGTCTTTAAGCTGTTGAGAGCCATGTACAAGTGTTCACAAGTGTAAATGTATGCTGGATCTTCTAACCATCCACTAGAGTATTTGTGTTAAATTTCTGGGATCCAGTATTACTCATAATCAATCGTTAATTTGCTTGGTTCAAACTGTTGTGAGAAAACAGCTTCTATTGCATGTCCAGCAGCATTTGTTTTGACGTATGTTTCCACAAAGACTGGTGGAGATGCTATCTTTGTCTTTAACCTGTCAAATGCTATTTACTAAACAATTCCCCTTACCCATTGTGTCCCCTTCTGTAATGATTTTTGAAAAGGCACCATGCTTTCCGCATACTTAGGAACAAATTTGTGATGAGGGTTGATAGTACAAAGGAATGATGCCTACTCTTTCACATTAGACAGGGTTACAAGTGCATGAATGGTTTTAACATAGTTGTGTGTACACTTTACTCCAGGTGCTGTCATACCATGCTCTTGAAAGTGAATCTCACATACTGCAAATGGACAGTTCTCCACTTGAGCATCAAATCATGCTGTACAATTTGAGTGAGCACTTGATAGTTGTTGATCATGTTCTGCTTTGTCCCTTCCATGAACAACTAAGTCATTAAGGTCCTCTCTGATGAAGGGTCTAGGCCCGAAACGTCAGCTTTTGTGCTCCTGAGATGCTGCTTGGCCTGCTGTGTTCATCCAGCCTCACATTTGATTATCAAGGAAATCTGACTGTCCCCTCAAAGTCCAACAAAACATGATGAAACAATCCTCTGGAATGCATTAGCTAATGAACTTATTCCATAGAGAAATTCTGTGGTACTGAAACACATGTTTGTGAATAAGAAAATCTGTTAGAAATCACCTTGCTCCACTATTGTTGTTTCCCACCTCTAGTAGAGCAAGGTGATATCTAACAGATTTTCTAGGCTTAAAGAACCATATGCTCTGAGTATTCAATGTTGAACAGACTCATGAAATCAAATCACCAAGTAAACACTCCTTCCTCTTGACCCTTCATTTTCTGGGTATTGCTGACCCAGTTTGTTTTATCATTAAAAGATGTGAACATAGTACTAGTGATCTATGTATCTCAATTTTGCTTTTTGGAGTTGTGAGTAATTCATTTCAGTTTTCTTTAACAGGCCATTCAAATTGCTTTGTGACCATGCGCAAGCAGTCACTTGTGGGGTCTTTGCTGCAATATGTGCGTAAATATTCAGGAGAAGACACTCAGCTGCGTTGGAACATTGCTCATAGGTGCTGACGCTACCAGGGTGTCATCTTGAGTATTGTTTAGATTCAGAAGTTTTAGAATAAACAGGGTTGGGGAAATAAGGAGGAAGATAAAGAATAAAGTAATATCCTGTGTCGCATACTGAAAGGGGGCCAGTTTACTCTGTGTACCTTAAAAATTTAAGATTAATGATAGATTTCTACCCCCCACCTATTCTGCGTTCTAATACTGCCATTCAGTAAATGAATCCCCCCAGGTCGCCAACAATGCATTCTGATGCCAGAAATATGGAATCTCTTATCATTGGATGTCGCCAAACCTTAAAGGCCTCATTTGGGTCCCTGAGTTAAGGCTTGCATCTTATGTATCCAGATTATAACCTAATTTGTGATTATTGTGGTCCACTCCCACTGGAGTTACAGTGAGAGTGAACCAAAAAGGGCTAAAACTAATCAGACCCATATTCTAAGCTCACTCAAGAAAAGCCATACAAATAAAGTAATGGGCTCACTGCAAAAATTAGTGCCCACAGGCAGGGACAGTGATGACGGTCAAGGAGATAAAAATGGACAGGAAAAACATTTCAACAAAAACCAGAAAAAGAACTGTTCCAAAATGTGAACTTGTATTGAAAAAAAATTGCATGAAAATGATTTTTCTGACTTTGCTGACTGTAAGGAACAAAAGGGAATGTGATCCACAGAAGCAGGGCTCACCAGGCCTGATGTTATTTTCACTCGTTAATAAACATCTTAATACATAACCTTACACAATGCAATCATTTCCTTTGAATTACGTTGCATGATAACATTGAGTTTTATGTTACTCCGAGCTTATTAATTCCCAAGCCAAGGATTTGAATCTCAGGAGTTATTGTACAAAAGGTAGATGTTGTCTCTACCATGTTTGACTTCAACAAATATCGTGCCAAGTTCATTGCACTGCATAATTTGAGACTTGGTGCCTAGGTGTCACATTATGTTTCAGCAGAAGAAATGTTAACAGTTTCAAACTAAATTCCAGTAGATGGCAGTCTCGCAGAATTTAAGTGACATGCTTTCACTTTGCATGTGATTTTGCTTCTTTTTATCAATTACAATAATCAGTAAGTTATTTGCCAATTAAAAACTAGTTACAATTAAACTTTTGGAACCAATTTATCCAACCATCAGGGAGCCATGTGAATTTAATTTTACCAAATTACCTAATCTATACAAACCACATATTTTAGTCGTCTATCATTAAGAATTGAAATAAAGTGGAAATGCCAGAGGATATTGCAGTTTGTTTTAAATTCTTGCTAAGTAGTGTATTTAGTTCAGTTGATAGTTCGATGTATCTCCAGACTTAAATTGTTAAATGCTAAAGTAGAAAATTCCTCACCCAGCAAAACTTAATATTCATTACAATATTTCAAATACTTGACAAAAATTGTGGTATTTACTTGCAAGGTAAGCAGTATTTCTCAGGAGTCCTAACAGTAGAGGAAATAAAAGGGAGAACCCATTCATGTAACAGCTATGGGAATAATGCAATTCACTTGGTCATTTGCCCAACAGCTTTGCACATACGATGTAATGGTCCCCTCGTTGACCTAACACCTCCAGAGTGAAAAGTCACTCCCTTCCAAATACTGGAATTTTTTGGTTCTTTCGTCCAGAGAAATAAAAGACCTTGATTAATAAACTCTGTTTTTCCAACTAACTGCTAGAAATTATTACTCACTATCTGATTCAACTGTGTGATCTTTGTCAGATGTGAGAAGCAACACGTATGGACCAGTACGAAAGGAATTTTCTGTAAAATTAATCCACTTTAATTAAGATAGTAGATAACATTGCAGGAAAAGACTTAGTTACGCACCAAATATGATAAAACAATTTGCTGAAGAAAGCATTACTGTTACTTTGGTGAAAATACAATTATAAATATTAGAAATTAATAATAAAGAAGTTATTTATCTGCATACAATCATTGTGTCTTATAAAGACTTATGTCCTTAATATATTATTGAATACTCTTTACAATGTTTTCATTCATTTAATGGAGGAAACTTCATGGGTTAGGGAATGTTTGAAATACAGCAATGAAAGATATATGCAGTTTTGTCGATTTTCAAAATTGTTATAAGGCTGACACATAGTTGGCACAAAAACTGGGGATATTCAGAACATCAATACTATAAATTATGTTTTAGAAGTAGGAACTTCACTTTACTTAACTTCTTTTTCTCATGGGTTGAGAGCATTTATTGCTCATCGCTACTAGTCCTTGAGGAAGTGGTATTGAAGAAGTTCTAGCACATTGCTCATTGACAGTGAAGGAACAGCAGCACAGTTCCAAGTTATGATGGTGCTTGAATTGAAAAGTTACTTGTATTAAATAAATTGAAAATACAGTAAGATAATCCAATAATTCAATTCTCCATTGTCTTGGAAACTATCCTGAAAGACATATGTTGTGGGTTATTACAAATGTCAGGCACTCTTAACAATATTAAGACAAAGTGGTTTTAATGCATCCTTGATAAAGTATGTTGCTGACCAACATGGGTTTGCCTGTTGTTAGCACGTTAGTCCAAAACTCATCAAACTACAGCTGAATTTTAATATTGTGAAGTAATGTCATTCCTGAAACATCTGAAATTAATTTACCAATTTCTTTCTTTTAAAGAATAATGTCAGTAATGCAATGGTGAAACATATGTTCCTGTTTAATATTAAAATTAACATTGTGTTTTATTTGATGGTTATGCAAAGCTGTTTCCATTTTGTAGTGAGAAAACATGCCAACCAGGGAATAATAAAAAGGGAAAACTGTAAATATTGGAAATTTGAAACTAATCTCCAAAAATATGTTGGAAATACACAGTAGATCAGACATCATGTACAAAACAAAAAAGAATGGTCTGTTTTGCTTTGGAAGTAACTCTCCTTAGATTGAAGACCAAGAGATAAAGGGGAGAAATTGGCCTCCGATATATTTAGATTTTGTTTTGAGAGGTAGTATAAAGTTAGGTTGGGAGTGCAATTTCTGAGTGCAATCTGAAATGTCCAATCTTGCCAGGAAGTTGCACCAGTTACCAAACAAGAAGTCACTGAATTTTGGATGTCCAGGGTGCAAACTGCTCAAAAGTTAATCAACTTGAAAGGGTTACTGAAGCTCCTCAGGCCCATTTCACAAAATTGGTAATCAATTAGTTACAGGGTGTGCTGCTCATGCCCACTTAGGTTACTCAGGTATGCAGTTATTAGAGATAATAGTGTGGAGCTGGATGAACATAGCAGGCCAAGCAGCATCTTAAGAGCACAAAAACGGATGTTTCGGGCCTAAACCCTTCTTTACTTCTAACTTCACAACAATACTGTGCGTTGTTAGCTTCCCTAATGTCACACCCTTGCCTTGGAACTTAGTGCATCAAAGTCAAGCATATTTCCAAGGTTCCTCTTCAGGTTTATGCAATGAACCCTATTATAGAATTCCAAGCAAGCCTCAGAATAATGTATTTAGGTTTTGGTCCAGTTACAAGGCACATTTCACATGGTTCCTGGCAATAAACACATGTTTTGAAAAAACATATATTTTAGTTGGAGAACATAGAGGGGCAAAGTGGGAGATATCAAGGTCACAGAGAGCGAGTTAATATGTTAAAGAGCTTGCAATTTGAAAATCTGTGCAGTATAATCGATAAATAAAAGAAAGGAAAAACATTTTTTTAAAAAAGACCAGTTGAAGAGACAGTGGAAAAGAAACTAAAACAGATGATAAAAGTTGATATCAGTTTATGTTTAACTCCAGTGAGTGTCACACAGCATTCAAACAATGGTTCATTGATCCAATTTGAAAAGGTGCATGCTGCTATCTTTGCTCTTAAAACATTGAGAACTTTCCAGTTGGAAAGTCAAACTCTGTGCATGTGTGTAAATAATCATATGCGTAACTTTTTTCCTTGGTCCAGCTTTTCTTTGTAACTATGAATTGTGCACATCAACTATTAGCTCCAGACTGGTCGTGAAACATTGCCACCAGGTTAATGTGAAGGCAGACGTGGAGCCAAATTTTCTTAATCTCACTAGAAGTTGCACCAGTTGACAAACTGGAAGTGACTGAGAGTGACACAGACTGCCACTCCGGCCCTTTCTTTTCACAAAAGGATGGAGCTCTGCATATCTGTGAGAGATTCCACTAAGGGTTCATTCAGAAATGTGGTGCCATACTTCCATTCTAATTGTTTCCTTATTGAGCAGAACTATCTGGCTAAGTCAAACCATGGCCACTTTTTATAGCATTCAGCTGCCATATTCTGAAAATGCAAGGTCCAGACAGCCATTTTGATGGAGGCTGTCAACAGAAAGCACATAAGTTGTGTTATGTTAGAATGTTGGGTTTGTAAGGGATAAAGTGCCAGATGCCAGTAGATTAGGAGGTAGTGTGCCGGGGGACAAGATGCCAGATAGGTAGAAGTTTGAGTGCCATGTATGGTTGCAGGTGGATATGGCACCAGGTCTCCTGGTAATAAGGTAGCAGTAAAATAGGGCACTAGTTGGATAGGGGTAGGGTGCCATGTCAATTAGTTGTGAAGTGCAATGTGTGCGTGCTTTCAGTATCCAAGGTGACAAGAGAGCGAGTTATGTGATACTGTGTTTGGGTGGGTTGGGATGTATGAAAAAAAAATGGTCTAGTGATGCATGGGACAGTAGGTGTTTGGACAGGCAGTGGGGGTGAGTATAAGTGTTCGGGTCTAGCACTGGGGAAATTGGGAAGCATGTTCAGCAGCTAGTGAAAGGGGGTTGAGTATAGAATGGGAAAAGAAAGTACTGCAACAGGGTCTGGGGGTATAAGTGGTCTAGCAAAGATGTATTTGGGAATGTGTGAGGTAAGTAAGGGGTCAGGAATTATTCTAAGTATTTAATAGTCCAAATTTTCATCAGTAACTATTTTATTTAGTTTCATAAGAACCTTCAGAATTTTTGTATTTAAATGGCAACTTTCAGATGGGTTTCAAGTGCAGAGGAATTTCCCTGTTGAATGTTCAATTTCCCAGGTAATTCCTTTGGAGTCTTCAACATTGGGAAATCTGCAAGGTGTGCAACTCCCATCCTCACTGAATAATGACTGTCAGGCAAGTGGAAAATCTAGGCCATGTTCTTTTTCGATAACTGATGCAATGTAGGCATCTATCCCCATTTGCTGAGGGGTCAATTTTCAGTCAATTACACTGCTGTGGGTTTGGAGTCACGTGTAGGCCAGACTAGGTAATGATGGCAAATTTCCTTCCTTGAAGGACATTAGTGAACTAAATGGGTCTTTCCTGTATGGTAACCAATTATGGTTACATGGACACCATTCAACTAGCTTTTCATTACAGATTATTTTTTCCTTGACATTCAAATTTCATCGCCTACAATGGTGGAATTTGATTCACTGCCCAGAGCGTTATCCTGGAGTTCTGGATTAGTAGTCCAGTGATATTACCATTATTCCACTGTCCCAGAATTGATTACACTTGTGAATACATATCTTAGTATTTTTCATTAAAGTTACGATAGAAAATATTTTTGAGTAGTAACATAGTACTTTGTGCGAGTGCTAATAAAATGCTTGTTATTGGCGTACCTGATTTATGCCTGTAAACTTCCCAAAATCCTAGAATTCAGATGAAGGTAACAAACTACATCATTTTGCTTTTAAACACTAAATACAACTTTATTAACCTATTTAGCTTTCATATAAAAATGCACTATTAAACATTTTGACTAAAACCATTCTCGCAGTCTTCCAAGGAATGCTTTATTACTGGTCTAAAATCAATATTATAAAAATAATTTAGTTTATACATTGGCTTATAAACATATGATAATACATATTACTAATGTTAAAATAAACAATAACCTTCACAGAGACCTACATGCATTTGTACTTTTGATATAGACAAATGAGTTAAGAGATAACTGTGCACAGTTTTCATAGTCAATGGAAAAGGTTCAATTGACTTTTATGTCTAACAAAACAAAATATGACTAAAAAATGAGAAACATAATGGACATTACAGAGAATTAGTCTCAATAAAATATCAATTAGGCTAGACAGCTCTTTCAGATAATTAGATTACTTTTAGATTTGTAAATTGCCTTTTATTGTTCTTAAAATATATTTTTGTATTTATCAAATTATATTGACAACTTTACAAGCATCATTACAGTATACTAACTGTCCCAACCTTGCAAAAATGTGGCTCAGAAAGCTTTGGTTTAATAGATCTTATGTGTTAGAAAACAAATTCATTATTACCAGAAGCTATCATGTGCTAATTTTCACTATGGTCAATCACATGTCCTCACAATAATTATTTTCAGAAGTCTCACAACATTCACAATGTTTCATATATTTCTGTAATCAAAAACTCTTTTTTCTGATAACGGCATTTGAATCATACCATCACTCTGCAAACATTATCCAGCAGTGCATAGAAACTTTGACCTGCCTCACTTGAGGCAGAATTACCCCTAAAAATCCAAAAAGAAAACATTATAAATACTGAAACTACATTGTCCCTCTTGCTGTATATAGGTTAAGTTTCAGATAATAAATTATTAGCTCTTCATATGTTTTCATATTGGGTCAATATTTTGAAACTTGACATCTTAACCAAGCAGATTTAGAACAAAATTCTCAAAAAGTTTCTGAATACTTTATTGTACCAAAATGTAGCTTTTTAAAAACAGAAATCATTCAAAGACAGAAAGTATAAACCAGAAAATGAAATATATCGCATGCAATATTTTTGATTAAGAATTAAATGGTGGTCTTGTGTGACTTCGCTGGAAAGCAAACAGTGCTAGTTTAAAATGTTCTTGTGCGCTGAATTCCATCACTGAATCTAGGGTCTGCGTTCCCATGGAAACGAACATACACGTGAAGAATGAATGTCCCAGGCCTCTCAGACTGTTGAATGTCTTCTGACATCATAAAAATCAGCTTTTTAATTAGTCATGAGTGGCATAATGATCTAGAAACCTAACGTACCAAATTGCAAGTTAAAGAATATTGCTATGTCTCAAAGTTCAGATTATGTTTATGATCTACTTGAACTTTCCCCTTAATGGCTTATAACATCATCTGAACACCTTGATTAGTTGGCAGTCTGGTAACTCACTCAAAAGGCTACCATTTACTTGTAATTATATTGTGAAAAATCTATGGTCCCTCGTTGATGTTGATTTGTTACCTATTGCCTCTAAATCTATTTTTTCTCAAAACACTACACATACTAAACATGGGTTTATTTTCTTTAAAAGATTGCTTGGTCTCTGTTCAGTCCATAGAGCTGCTTGATGAAAATACAACTTAGAAATAAACAACACCAAAATGGCATTCTTTAGTTTTGAAATATTGTCATTATATTGTGGCAAAAGTGAATAAAAATAATCAAAAGCCCACCTACGACATTTAGGTCACTCAAAACGTCCAACAATTTTAATTTTAAAACGACTACACAGATGTGATAGCGATCTGGTTACAGATTTATTTGGCTCGATGTTATTATAGAATCGATGCGTCAAAGATGAAGTAGATACAAATTTTGAGTGGATACTTGTTAACAGTATCATCTGTTGCATCTCTTTAGCCGTGTTGCAATCTTTGCTCCGCGCCTCGACGTGTTCACTTGAATGACAGACATATGTGAGCGTTGGTGAAGTTTAGTGAAGCCGGTTGTTCCTCTCCCTTGTGGGAATGGCTGCCACATTTGAACTGAACTCCAGGGTCACCTGGTACGTGCCCTTTCACATCGTGACCCGCTTTCCAATAGTTCACTTAGCAGGGGAATTCAACAGTGTTGGCAAAAGACAGTTACTTCAGGAAGTCGCGCACAGTTTCAGTCAACATTCTCTCAGATTCTGACACTTACTTTAAATGCTTAACCTTCTACACTTGTGAAGTTGACATAACATTTTCATCCTTTTATATGAGGGGAGGCCGACCCCATTCCTTCATTCTCTCCGCTTCCTTAGTGCTGGGGTGAGGGAGGGGGCTGGAAATACCTGTGCATTAAGAGTCTATAGAACCCCACTTATCCCGGGTTTGAAGCTGAGAGTTGGCCGACCATCCCCTGAACACCTTTTTTTACGGACAAAGACATGTCCCGCCTCCCCGAACAGCAGAGACCGCGCTTGCGTCGGAGCCAGTCTCGCACTGGGCAAGCGACCCCAATTTGAGTTGGAGACAGAAATTGACAAGATTCTCCCTGTAACTAACCAAAGTAGCCCAGGATTCACAGCACATAAATAAACACAACATGACGGGTAAATAGTTCCGACTTTGACTTTAGACGACATTCTGTCCAGTGTCTAATTGTCCATGAAGAAAAGGTAAGCGATGTTCTAGATTTCACACTGCCTTGACATGCCATAACAGTCTCAGTTATAGGTTATAGGCAGACACGCTCTCATGGTTCTGTATTTTAATGACCCTTTTGCTGTTATTTGTTACAACTCACAGATAGTTCGCAAATATTCTACCAACACGCCATACAATCTTTCTTCTTTACACAATGTTCTGAAAATTCGCTATCAAGCAATTGGGTTTATGTTTCTCGTTTTAAAATTTGTGTGCGTGAAGTATAAATCCATAATATTAATACTAAAAGCAAGAAGTGTTTTCAACTTCTTCGAAACTTCCCTGTGATTTACGCTTCATTTAATAACATTTAGTCCCAACATTATTCCGGTTGTTTTTACTTTCATTCACGCCATGCAGATCATACTCGACTCAAAAAAAATCCTTTGCGTGCCTTTGAATCTCTTTGTTATTTTTATCACGGCAAAAAGAAAATGCTATTAAAAGTTCACAGCAAATCGATTTTACTTGTATATCCCCTCCACCCCGGCCCCCACCATCGAAATAGACGTGTCTTCAGTAAATGAAGGTGTGCGGTCATTCAGTTTTAAGACTGAAACTCGTCTCGTTCTTATAGATATAAACATAATAAGGTGGAATACTTGAAGTGTTATTAGATTAGGCATGAATCAGCCGTAAAAGAAAACAACAAGAAATTGATCGATGTGTCAAGAATATCATTGATTTATTCAAGGTGGTCACTTCCTTGATAGCGCGCGCGATGTGCAATAGAGTCAGATTGATGTTAATTTTTTTTATATAAAAAGAAGCCGAAACAATCGAACATCACCAATCTGGAAACTCAGGTATGTTAATTTAGAAGTCATTAATTCCACAGTGTTCTATCCTACTGTTAATCAAAAATCAGAAAATCGTCACTTTCAAACCATTTAGTTACGTTGTTTCTTTGAAATTTTGAAATATAGTTTTATTTATAAGTGCGATCTTTTTTGTTTGTGTCTACTCGTGAAACAATACTGCTGCTCGCAAAGAAATTATTGAGTAGCATTATATTTTTACCAAAAAGTTGCTTCTTTAAAAGATTAACGAAAGTGTGTAATTTGTATGACGTTTACAGAATGAAAAGGTATTGTTGCAAGTTTTAAGCTCTTTAAGTAGTTATCCTGGTTATACGCTGAGGTGCCTTTAGGTGGCGCACTGTCACCGTAAAACGAAGGTTACACTTTATTTGATCATTGTCCAAAAGCGTTCGTAACAATCTTTGATTGCAAAGTTAGCACATCTCATTAAGCATTGATACCATCTGTGTTAGAACACTAATTCGAAATAAAAGAAAATGTGTGCCTGTCAAAAAGACAAGAAAACTGTTAAAACGCATCTTAAATATATTTACAATTCATGTTTCTATCATTCCATTTCCCACAGCAGACACCTCTTCAAATTAATTTTGTTGGCAAATTTATTTTGAATCAAACTTTTGTTCAGACTTGAAGCTGTCATCTCCTGCAAATTATTTGCACGCAGACATGTCCTAGAATCTGATACAGTATTAAACTTTATTCTTGCACCTTACACGTAAATTAAGCTGCTGAATAATTTAGATAGAGTTCAAGGGCACTATCTTTTTGGCAGAATCGAGTATGCGGGGATATCTCGGGGTAGTTTAGCAAATTTCTCTCAGTTGGACCAGTATAAGTATCTGAAAACAAATTTGGAAATTTTGTTGGCTAAGCGTAATAACGTAGAAGCCCGAAGTGCCTCCTTTTATTTTCCACTCCTTGTTTTATTAGGACAAACTGCATATTAATTGACTGGAAGCAATCTATGTTCTTGCATTGCCCCCCAGCTACGCTTTCGGCAGCCACAACCGCCCAGCTTTCTCTCTTCATTACGATCTGTTGAATAAATGCAAATTGCGGCGTGGCATTACAAAAAGTAAATTGGCAACAGCTTTCCAATCAATAGTTCTATTAGTTTGAAAATATACCAAATTTTAATGGAAGTAGTTCCTCCTATGCACTGTGCTGCTGCATCTAGTAGGAGACACGCGATGAGAGTCTGTTAATGTCATCGTTTTAGAAGGGACTTTATCTTTGAATATTTATAATAGTGCTTTTTGAAAGTATATTACGTGGAAACATGAACGGTAACACTTACATTTATTATTGATACACGCAAGTCAATTTTGTTGTTTGCTACATTAGAATGTTCAATGATGCAAATTTGCAAGTAACATATGTAGTTGGAGAGTTTATAAGAAATCGGATTTAAATCCGCATTTTGCAGTTGGAGTACAACAGGCAACGCTCGCCAATTTCTAAACATGTTCTCTCTGGGTTGCAGTCAATCTCGACTCCATCAGTGAGTGTCTCACCCTAGGTACGACATCTGGATTCAACATATTCAATATGACATCAATGTCCCATCGCTTACAAAAAAAAATCAGAATTAATTAAAACGAAGTGCTTTTCATTAAAGCCGATTACAATACTTCAAATAATGCGATCGATCCTTGTCCGCACAATTTCCATCTCTGGTCCTTTTTTTTCCCTTTGAAACGGGGGTTTGAGGATTTGTGCAGTGCAGTGAAACATCCCGAAGCTGGGAAAGGAGACACAAAAAAAGTTGGGACTCCGGGAATGATTTTTGCCGAAGCTTGCGGTTGTATGCTTTTTGCAAAGTAGGTTTCACTCAGACCATCCGGTTCATGAAGATGGTTCAGGTAGACGCGCCAGCTTTACCAAGTTCTCAGGAAAGTCACTATATCGGGTTGGTTAGGAGATGTGTGCACCTTAAATGTTTGACTCATGGAGATATTTTCCAAGTGTTCTTTATATTTAGACGCGCGTAAAACAGGCTTGGAGAGTGTTTGAACCTCTTGTGTTTTGTTTTGTAGAAGGTACCAGATCAGAGAGCGGTGTCAAAGCACCTACTTTAGCCCCGAGACAGTGCCTAGGTACATTAGGGATCTTTGCACTTTTACTGTCAGACTGAAACTGCAGTTAGCACTGCGTGTCTTCAAATTTCAGCACCATAGCGCTTTGCGATCTATCCTTCGCTATGTCAACATCTAGTTTCTAGAAAGTGTTTAACCTGGCAAAGGGAAAAAGTCCCGAATGTAAGTCCTGGTTCCACGCGTTCCCAGACCATTGCGGTGCGCATATTCATCCTGCCGCCGCAGCAATGTTAACACGATGGAAGCGACAGCAAGTGCAAAAGAAACTTTGAGGCACGCAGTTAATTCGTGTCAATCTGCCAACAGAAAGTTGACGGTCTGGATATTATTTGATGAGTGCGCGCTGAAGAGATGAGAAGCCCTATTCACACGGCAGGTAATGTAAGGAAAACGTTTGGAAATGTGAATACGATACTATTAGTCCATGTAAAGGTTTCTTGGTTGGCGGGGTGGGGGTAGGGCGGTTAAATTGGGAGAAAGTTAGTCAAGGAATTTTGTTGTGGATCGGCGAGCTTCTTTCCGCAGTCTCGACGTTGGGTGAGTTATTGAAGGAGTTCAGTTTGATCCCAAAGCCGACTCTCTGGGCCTCCCGAGGCGGCGCTATTTGCCAAATATCGCACCTTACAGGTTGCACAGTGAATGTAAGGATTAATGCTTTCCGTTCAATCTCTGCGAGGCGTTGACTGGAGCAGATTTTCCTAAACAAAAAAAACACAAAACATGCTCAAACTAGCAGCTAACCAGGATTTTGAATGACCAAAATCAGAGAAATCTCACACATTCCGTAGCTATTTAATCCCGCCACATTTGTGAACTGAGTAATTTTCAGAAAAGTTCTGTCAAAACATCTATTTTTCAACCAAACTAAAGAAAGGAAAACATCTTCTAATCGACCACTTGCCATGTGGCCTTTCATATCCATTAATTTTTGGAACGACTACTCTTGTCTCATTTTTTAAAATAATCATAGGTTAGTTATTTGTTTATTTTGCCAAGTCGGAAAATAAATTGCGGTCAATTAAAAGTGCATGACCAGATTTGGAAACTCAGTAGATGATTAGTGTGATACGCAGTCCATGAGTGGAGTTTGCTACGCTTGCCTTCTCGTTATCACCTCACAGTGCATGTACCAGGCGAGCATAGATTCGAGCCCTTTGTGTAGTCTCTCACCGCAAGTTTTAGACGCGCCGGTCAATTTGTTGCTGTAATTTGAAAACAGCTTTGATTTATGCGCTAAATTGTCATGAGCGCGCGATGCTATTGTATAGTTTAAGCGCACCCTCTTTAAACCCCCCGAAAAAAAGTCAGAAAGGTATATTGTTTCTCTTAAATGGAACTTGTAAACACCAGCAATTAACTCAGTTCGTGAACATTCAGAAGGCAGCGATTTTGTTTTTGTTTGATTTTGTTCCGAAGGTCATCCAAAACCACTAGACTTCAGGTACACCGAACAAAGGCAGCCAACTGACCAGGCAACAGCAGCGTGTGTTAAAACGGGGCTGAGGGTTCAGATAGAAAAAAAAGGCAAAAACTGTAGATTTGGTGGAAAGCAGTGGCGATTGTGATTCTAGTGTGTGCTGCGGTATGATGGCGAGGACAGGACAGCTGGCGCAGGGGTCCCGGGGCTGGGCAAGGGCCATCTGACTGACTTTGGATTGACATCTGGGAGACCACTGGTGTGTGGCACGCGAATCGCTTGATGTCGCTATTTATATGCAAATTCTGTGTATCATTCAACCCTCACCGTAAATTTACAAAAGGAACACTTCACATAATAAGGAGGATCGTTACTTCGGGAGGTCTGTGACTGGACCATGCAAATCGGATTCAATCCCGCAAGCTTCTGTGGCTCTCTTCCTTTGTCCAACAGCGGTTACTAACTCACTGGCCCAAAAGTGAGAAAAAAAAACCCAGATCATTCCCAGTATTTCACAGTACAACTGCCACGACTTCCCAATATGATTTTAACCAGATAATTCAAACGATATTTGACAACAAACAGCGCATAAATCTGTCTGCCTCTCCGTACTGTTCTGCAACACACCTCCCCTCCTCGCAACCATTGGAGTGAATTACTGAAATATTGCAAGGGTTCACTTTCTTTGAAGCGACTTGTTCGTTCGACCACCTCCCTTCATTCATTCAGGGAGGTAGCTGTTTGCAACGAGGAGAGCCTGTTTTGGGGTTCAGGAGCTAATGTGGCTAACAGCGGTGCGGGGGTGTTATTAAAATTCTGTCCCCTCCGCACAAAGGGTGCCCAGAAAAAAAGGAAAATGCCTTTGAAAATGCAGTGAATTCATTTGTTTGAACGCTAAGTCAGTTCACATTGAAGCGATAAAGTTTGAGCCGCTTTTATGCAACCCTTCCCCTACAAGAAATGGCAGCAGTAAATTGTTGTGTCAATACGGAATCGTCACATTTTTTCTCGATTAAATTCGGGTTGTTACAAACAGTTTGTCAAAATGGTAAATTTGGGGCTGGATGATAAAGGCTGTATTTTCCACGCTATCGTCTGGAGCACTCGTAGACCAGACCAGATGAGAATAGAAAATGAGCGAAATATATTCAGCCCAAACCCTGTTGTGAGGAACAGCTGATTCCCCTATCCTGGCCAGATGGCTTCTGAACACAGATTTGCATTAATTTTCGCCTAATATCTTCAAAAAAAAATAGTGCTGCAGCTGCATTTTGTTGTCAAATACATTTTAAAACTCTTTGGCTGCAGAACGAATGTAGCCTCTGTGACGGTTTTGCGGAACTTTTCAGGTTATGTTTTACAGTCAACGGTATCAGCTTTAAAAGGATTTGGCTAAACCCTATAATTTGGTAATCAGATTTAAATCGCCTCGGCGCGTGTAATCTGCTATAAGAACACTGTAAGTGACTTGGAGCAAAACACGTTTCACAGATTTGAAGTGAAAACCCTCTTAAATATATAAATATATAAAAACGATTTAAATAAAAGTATCCCTTCAACTACTTAGTGCTAAAATGAACTATTTTGTTCACTTTGCTCCACTTGATAAATACTAACATATTTGTTACAGCGGTGCTTCGCCGAAACAAGTGATTTTCAAAATTAAAATGCGCTTGAACTGTTCACAGGTTTCAAATATTTCATTCTAAAAATAGCAACATGATTTACTTAACTGTAACTTATATTTAATTTTCGCTTCAAATACATACATTTGTTAATAATACAGATATCCCTTGTCTATATAAGGCTGCGACAAATCAGAATTTTTAAAAATTTATTATGCATTATGTTTCCTGCACATTTTGATTTTAAAATACAGTTTTAGGATTCTGTAGATCTATATGGCATCTTAATATGTGATGATTGCTTCTGAAGACTAATCTTATTACTTTCAATCGCCATAAAATATGATTTTATTATACTTACGTATTTAATTAGACGCCAGCAATGTAATGGATTTTGAAATCGGAATAGCAACAGCTTTGATAATTCACTTATCTGTCGCAATAGTCATTAACCCCCAACACCAGAAAATAGATTGCTCTAACACATCTCTTTCTCACCCTCAGCGGAGTATTGAAATTCGAGTGTTATGGTGTCCCTTGATAACAGAATTCGGACTTCGATTTTCACCGATTAATTAAAATATTAGCGTACGTACGGTGCCAATTGTCAAAAAAAAAAGATGGAAGGGCTAACACGAACGAAGAGAAAGAGCTGATCATTGAGTAAGTGACTATCCCAGATTCTCTCCCTCTTGCCTGAGCTTTTACCTTTAGTAAAAAAAAGCACAGGGCAGCCTCCGTCCCTAGGGTCTCCTCCTCTGGGCACCAGCTAATACCTCTGAAAGACTAGTTTTAGTCAACAAAAATCTAGTTAGAAATACATGTGGATCTTCAGGAATTCCTAGTGATCGCATGTGTTCAAAGCATCCAACTCCAGCTCTTCTGCTCGCTGCGTTAATGCACAGCCCGTGACCCATCCCTTATATTGTTTGCAATAAATGTACCTTATAATGTGGATATTGATTCAGTGGACGTTCTCAGATCTTTTAACCTTAACTGATAACACGACCTGATGGGTACAAGAAAGAACGCAGTTTAGTCATTGAACTCCAAGCTGTATAACGAAGGCATATTGTTTCACAAGGAGGCATCGATTTAAATAGATATTATATACGGCCCCCAATTCCGTGAAAGAAACAAAAACTGAATTGTGCTTCATTTTTCAGGTAGCCCCCTTCCATACTTTGAGTCCTCTTCTGACTTCCGTTTTACACTGACTGAACTCTCAAACCGTGTGAGGCCCGAGACCCGTGTCCCCCGCACTATTTTATAACTTTTCATTCAAACTTCAACCGCAAGTTTCTCGCTACACGTATTGATCTGAGCTGCTTCCTTCCCCCCTACAGTTTGTGTTTAAGATAACAACTTTGTTCCTTTAATTTCTGTTTGAAGACAAACAACTCGCGTGGATTGTATATGTTTTTACCTCCTAGAGGATTCATTATGTTAATAATAATCTCCGAATTTGATTTTATTGGTTGTCAATTTCACTACAAGAAGAAAGTATCTGTACGTAGACACGGAGAGAGAGTGTGAGGAAAAAGGAGGACAGCTCACCAACGCGCGCAGGTTGGAGCTGTCAATCGCAGACCTCGTCGCTGTGCGATTGGGTATGTTAATCAGAGCTCCATACATGGCCGCTATCTCCTCCCCTAAACGTCAGAATCTGTCAGCGCTGGTCCCGGGGGTTTAGAGTTTTGGCTCCCGGGAAAGGATCCATTCCTAGGGGAAAGAGGGCTGAGTTTGTATGTTTCCATCCATTCTGTGAGACGCTAAAGGCCCTAATCAACCTCTCCTGTGTCCAGGAACACCTCTATGGTAATCATTTTTCGTTTATTTGTCTTTTGGAGCAGGAGAACCTTGTCAGAAGTGGTCGATTCAGCAGTGTCCTAAGCAGAATACCTTTGATGCTGTAGCAGGATGACACCACACTGAGAGAACAACAAACAACATTTTTTTTACTCTTAAACCAAATTTCCCGCTAGTTGCACTTTTCTCCACAACGGATCACGATCCAACTAGCGCTGAACTACTCTTGCAATTGTTTATGTCGTGCCAATGCAGGACAGCTTGAAGAGGAAGCAAGTCTGAACTCGGCTTTTCTCTTACTGATCATAACGAGCAAAGTCATCTCTCATCTATTCCCCCCCCCCCCCTTCATTCGCCGTGGGAAAAAAAATCTGACATCTCCTAGATCCTAAACCCGAACAGGAGCTGGTTGTGCAGACAAAAAAAATTGTTTTAATGTTTGGAATTCAGGAAAATATACCAAGAGGTGGGACGACCATGAAAGAGGAACCGCTAGGAAGTGGGATGAATCCGGTCCGATCATGGATGCACACTGCTGGGGTAGTGGATGCTAACACGGCCGCCCAGAGGTATGTATAATCCAATACTACCTTCCATCTGATTTTTTTATGTTTCTCGCATCGACCCAAAATCACCAAATCCCCTCAATACTCTATCAATTACCCCCTCTCCCTGTGCTCCCCTTCACTTTTCCTTTCATTACATCATATTACTGCTAGCGACAAATCAAGAAATCTCTAGTCTCCCAAATGTGATTCCCATCTCCCATGTTTTTCATCAGCTCCCCTCTGTCTCCAGTGCAGCTTAATTCTCACCGATATACTGTTATTGTTTTCCCGCAGCGGCGTGGGTCTGGCGCGGGCACATTTTGAAAAGCAGCCGCCCTCAAACCTCAGAAAATCCAATTTTTTCCACTTCGTCCTGGCCCTTTACGACAGACAAGGGCAGCCCGTCGAGATCGAGAGGACAGCTTATGTAGACTTTGTGGAGAAAGAGAAAGTAAGTTGCTCACTGTAGAAATTATTTTCTCTTTAAGTGCACAATAACTAACGAGCATAACGGTACTCAAGAGGCGCCCAAACCACGTGTAGTTCTGCTTGTTCTAACAGATCTTGACCGTTGCGAAAAATAGCTGGCTATTTATCACATTGTGTGTAAATATTATTTTAATGCAAAAGCCTAAAAGCAAAATGTTTGCTATTGATTAGACTACATGAACTCGCATTCCAGATACTAAAATGGAATGCAGTTAATTATAAACAAAAATATTTAAAGTGACATGAGAAATGAACTATGGAGTACAATGAACGATATAATTACTCATTTATAATGGTTGATTTTAGGAGCCAAACAACGAGAAAACCAACAATGGAATACACTACAAACTTCAGCTACTGTACAGCAATGGTAGGTTGAATTGAATTGATCGAGAGCTGTACCGGTCGCTCTACTTTTATGTATTTTAGTGGAGCTTGAATACGTGTCATGTGGTGTAGATATTAATCACTGTTTATAGAACTTTGAAGTCTTACCTGGTTAGCATTTGTGTGTGAAAGTAAACGAAAAGGACGAGCAATTCAACGTCGTTTCTCCTGATTTATTGAGGCAAATTTGCTTTAGAAGTGAGCATGATGCTACTCCCATACCTTGAAGCAGGATCCTCGCTTCATCTTAAAATGTCGAATCTCATGCCCTGTCCTGTGTTGTTGCACGCTAATCTGTGGAGCAGTCGATTATGCTGTATTGAAGCAGGCGAACGCAGGCTGTGAGATAAATCCTTCAAATAACATTTCAGAGCAAAAAAAAATGAAAATAGTTCTGTGGGCTTGCTTTCCCCAGAATTGACAATTGACTCCAAATTGGAATACCCTGATCGAAGTGGTTAAGGGTACCTGTGACATGTGTAACGATACACTTTGAATAATGTGGAATACTTGTGGAAAACTCAAATATATTAAGTGTGGGACCACATTGGCCCGGTTAAAGACCAGCGCTCTACGCTCCACTGCACTGCAAATTACACAATCCGACTCAACATAAAATTTAAAATGAATGTCAAAAAATTCATGAATTTCTTGGGATACGGGTTATTTTTATTTCTCTGATGAATATTTGATTAATGTTTTATCGCCTATCAGCTTATTTTATTGCGTTCATTACAAGAATATCAGTTCCCATATTTTGTAAAATTAACAGTATCCTTTTACAAACCGGTATAGTATCCAAACTTATTTTTTTTTAATTTTAGAATGCCCTGGATGTTGATAAGTTTCATCCATTGATTACCCACGTTTCCTCTTTTAAGTACCGTTAAATTTGATACCACTTTATTTCTAGGGGTGCGGACAGAACAGGATCTCTATGTCAGGCTGATCGATTCAATGACCAAACAGGTGAGACAGTCACACATACAAAAAAAACTTTAATTTTTCCCCCGTTAGAAAGTTTGCAACCGTTGATCTCTAATCCCGAAGCTCAGTATTGTGTACAGTTTTACGTGTTGCTTGGAAAGCAACACTTCTGCAAGTTGAAGTATTCCAAATGAATCGTCTGATTTAAAAATGAAACATTTTTTGTGTGTGTTTAGACAAGTTTGACTAAACGCGTATGTTTGGGAATTCCTAGCGTTTGGTTCGCGTTTTGTGAAGTGAGGCGTGATTGGATTTTTGTTTTGGTCGGGCAGTTGGCTTCTCCATTTGTCTGCGGAGTTGAATGCGTTCAGGTGAAAAGTCAACGTGTCCTTTCTAGTTCCAATTCACCTCTCAGCCCAGACTCCATAATTCAGCTCCACTTTTGTTCCTGCCCAGAAGCTGCAGCTTTGTGAGGGTGCGCCAGGGGTCATGAAACAGTCCACTCCCTGAGATCAGCAGCATTTCTTTATCAAATGTCTGTCATACCTTGTAAATAACATAATTACAGGCAGTTGCTTATTAAATTATTTAGCCTGTCTTCTGCAACTTCAAAGATGATAAGTGCGGTTGACCGAAAGTGCTGCACAGTAATTAGACAACCGGAGTCGGCACGTTTACACTTCTATCTGAAAGTCGTCAAATATTTCACCAGCTCCACGATACTTTTTTTTAACATTACATTGTCATTTTATTGTCACAAAGTAATTGTGAATGAAACAAATAAAGAGCATCACTGAAACAATTGCCCGAATAGCTGGGTCTCTCCCACCCGGAGCAAACCGTTATTTTCTCTTGATCTTGATTCACTTTTTGGTCAAGTGACTTTGGTTGATAATACACTCGATATGTGCTATTCGGTCATCTCGTGAAATCAGATTGCTTCCTCCTGATACAAATGTACAAAAGATCGCTGTGGACATGCAGTGATATTGTTGATTTTTATTTTAAAAGAGCCACTTTTTCAAAGCACGGTTTCCTCTTATTTTTGCATACACACAAACTCTCAGATGATGCACCAATGATTGTTTTTTTGGAATTAAAGATTTAAATCTGACAAGCGAATGACAGCCAGCGCGAAACCCCAGTGTTGTTTACCCTTTGCAACAGTTATTTCAATAGGTCAGAAAATCCCCTTAACGTTCTTCAGACCTCTGCAAATTGACAATGTGGTTTTATTCCCATTGTATCTAACAACTTGTTTATCGGGGTGGACGTGGCCCAATTTAAAGTGGTGGACACACATTGCTTGCGAATAGTTTGGTACGAAGGACTGCTGGGTTATTTTGAACGATAACTGCTGTTTAGCCACACATCTTCCTATTTTAATATCGCAAATGAGGCTTCTCAAAAGCGCTGATCTCCTCAGTTGATTGATGGGAAATAGCCCTGCAACTGATCAAAGAGCCGTAGGCGCAGAACAACTCGTATTTATTGATTCAGTTTTTTTTTGCAGAAGAGGAGGAACATTGCAAACCAGTAGGTGAATGGAAAGATGCTTTGAGAAGGGACACCTTGACCTCCCCAAGTTTAATGGCGTTCTATTTCAGGGACAATAAACAAGGAGGGTGTGTGTGTGTGAGTGTGTGTGAAAATATATCAGAGCCGAGCGTCAGTTACAATGCGGGCAAAGTGAATCTCGTTAGTTGAATAATAAGAGAGCACACAGCTTTGAGCTGGGATCCGATGCGCTCAGTTGAGTTGTAAAAAAGCTCGGCGCGTTTGTGCGCACTGCTCGTTGGAGGCGAGTCGCTGAAAGGCTAGTGAGGAGAGGGCGAACACACCTAGAGCTCCAACCATCTGGCTGCTGTTAGAGCGAATGCTCAATAATTACTCAACCGTACTCCCAGACTGTCTTTTTAGAAAAAAAATCATTGTGTGTAATTGAAAAATAAACACCAGATTCGCTCCACGAGTTAAGTCGCAAAAACTCTCCGCAGCTTTTGGTTTTGAGAGGAGGAAATGCAAAGCGACGACGCCACGGTCTGCGTTGCTTCACAACTTGTTCTGTTGCCACCAAATTAATGCTATTAACATCCCCCTCTCCAAGAACTGAGTCGAGGCAAATGTGATGGGATTTACCAATTAGCGTTTTTAGTCGAGGTGACACCCAACTGAATCCTTGTCCCCCACTCATAAAATATACACTCAGAATTGAACGTGACATGTAATTAAACCTTGGGAATGACAGCCATTCCTCGCCTTTCTTTAAGAGTAAGCTGTACCCGATATTAATGTGAACGAGGGATTCAGAACGACTGGGCGCCGAAGATTCCAGTAACG
This sequence comes from Stegostoma tigrinum, assembly GCF_030684315.1. Classification (NCBI taxonomy): domain Eukaryota; kingdom Metazoa; phylum Chordata; class Chondrichthyes; order Orectolobiformes; family Stegostomatidae; genus Stegostoma; species Stegostoma tigrinum. The sequence goes on along the minus strand of NC_081373.1, from coordinate 35,536,082 downwards.
GCCCTCCTCCAATTCATCTGTCCTTAAAAATAAGAAGTTTGTTTGTTTAAATGAATAACAGGAAAAGTGTCATTGACAATGTTCTGAAAAACGTGTTCACTTTCTTTTTTGAGATGACCAATGTTTCTGCGGCATTTAAACCATAGATGATGCGACCTAGGCAACTTTTCATTGTTATTTGGCTGATCGTTGTTTCTTTTGATAATTGCTTTAGCCGATAGTATACGAAGGGCAAGACAAAAACCCCGAAATGTGCAGAGTCCTACTTACGCACGAAATTATGTGCAGGTAAGTTCCCTATATGGCGAGTGGTTTTTTTTGTCAATATGAAAAGTTACACACAATTTATTCTCTATTGATCACATAGGCCTGATATGAAACTGTTTGCGGTAACTGTGCAGACGTGCAATAACTGTAAATATCATAGGGAAATTATAAGTATTTCTTTGTAAACCAACGATTACAAATGTCTTTTACTGAGTACTAAGGAAAGCAACATTTCTCGATCTATACAAACGAAAATAGGTACTACATCTCAAGAATAAAACAAGTGCAAGTTATGTGATAGTAACTATAAAATGCCTCCTTATCAGAATTTGAACTCTTGGTTCTTACTTATATCTTGAGCACTGGGAAAGTTAAATCTAAGTTGCTGATTACTTCACCTGAATAATATATTATCCCCACAACTTTTACTTCACTCAAATAAGAGATCAACTATAATAGATCATATTTAGTTGATTCATTTTTCACTGATGATGTAGGAGTCAAAGATCCTTGTCATTTTACTACCATTTTCTTCACTGCATTGAGCCACAGATAAACCATAATCTGTTATTGATAAAAAAAACTCTGTACTTATTGAGCTCATGTATGTGAGAATTGATTTTGATACTGTCAGTTAACCTTTTCTCTAGTGCAGTGAGGCATTGTTCATACTGTTGTTAGATAGTATGCTCATCACCAGGATTTGTGTCAGAAGAGCAATTTCCCACCTGTTTTTCTAACTACCATAAGAGTTTCACCCTACAAGGGAAATAAAAATGCATCATTGATCTTGTATGTATTGAATGTGAAATATAGTTGCTTGTTAGAACAGAGCTGATCAGGAAGTGCAGCCAGGATTTCAGGCTACAGTAGCAGGTATCATACTCTAAGGGGCATACTATTCCAAGCTATTATGCTTATTGCTTAATGTCATTTTACTTAAAACGTACTGTAACAGTGCTAATATACAAAAGCATAGTTTTCCCCACACAAGGTAATAAATATAAATTACAACCAATAAAGTGAAATTTCTTTATTATCCACCACTGCATGTATTGCAATTAACATAGAAGAGAGGACAGATGTGATTTAAGCTGTAAGTGGAAGACTGTAGACTTTCTTTAATCACTTTAGCTGTCAGATTTAAAAGGCTTTATATACTTTGCCTACCATATGGTGTTAATTTAGCCAATTTAGACATGTAACCATTATACAACTATGATTTTTAAAGATATAATCATGTATTATATTTGCCATATTCTAATTTCAATTACATTTCTGAAACATATATTCAGTAGTTTATTCTAAATCACAAAAGGGGGCACAGTCGATTGTGGTTCCAATTACTAAATGCCCCACAGAAATATTGGTTGAAGGTGGCATCTTGCATCTTCTCCAGAAATAACAGCTTGACAATTAGAGGTAAACAAAAGCAGAAGCTGTGAAAACTTATTCCCAAACCTCCTGGCTCTTTCTTTTCCGAGATCAGTGCAAAGAGAGACACCATAACATGTTGTTTTCCAATCTTTTTAACATTGCTGTTATGCCATTGCTTGTTCGCTGGCCATGAAAATGTTGAGGTTGACAGCTGTGGGGAGGGAGTTAGCAGGGTGTGAGTGGGGGCAAAGTAAGTATTGCATTATTTGAAAAAAATTACATTTGACTCTTTTATCATTTATAGCCGGTGTTGTGACAAAAAAAGTTGTGGCAACAGAAATGAAACTCCCTCAGACCCCGTCATTATTGACAGGTATGGAAGTACTTTTATTCTTTGATGCCCACTACCCTCATGTTTTGCATTCAGCTAATTCAGCAATGTTCCATTTGTTGTCCTTTTGCGTTATCATGCACAGGTGGGTTGACTTGGAAACCTGGTGGCTCACTCTGTGGGGATTCAGTAATTGCTTGTGAGTTGTCAAGGGAAGCAGTTTCATCTGCCACCATGCTCACTGTGAAGAGTATTTTATGCCTAGAGAGCTTTTGGCTTTAAATGCAGATATGTGCTCTAATTTGTTTTTGAGTAACTTAGTATTTTATGTTACTTTTAGTTGTCATTGGTTTAATATTTAGCAATGCATCATTCTCTTTCATTTAAAAGAAATATGTGTTGCTGATTGTAAAGTACAAGTATGATAATTTGCTTTTAAACTTACATTTTTGTGCATTTTGAATGATGGTAGACTTTTAGCTCCTTTCATTTACTGAGGTTTCCTCTGATCATGAACTTTGGTTTCAGTGTCTGAAAATTAAACCAGGAAAAGACTCAAAGTTAAGCCTGACGAAATATGCACCACCAGTAGAGAGCAATGCCAATGTTTGATTAGCTGGAATAGCTGTTTGCTTAGTGGAGAATGTTAGCTATCTGACAGAGGGGACATCTTTCTTATTAGTAATCAAATAGGGCAGACCAGTTGTTGCCATCACTCTGGGATATTGTCAGGCAATTGAAGGCAGGTTCAACAGTTTGAGGAACTTGGTGTTGAAAAATCAATACAACTATATTTGTCTTTAGAGTTTCTGCCCTTATGGACTCAAAGTAGAATTTCTAAATAAAGGGTACAATTATAGTACTAGTTACATTTTCTAATTTGTTAAGTGAATATTGAAAATAAAGGCACTGCATATTTTTTCTTAATATTCTTCACTAATATCAGCATTTTCCATTGTGTTTGTCTGACTCAAAGTTATAAAAGTGATTTTGCATTTTATGACTTGGTCTATTATGATGTTTCATTACAGTAACTATTGGGCATATGTACTGAGCAGATATTATGATGTAATTTAAAGACGCATTAATATCACACATTTATTGTGTTATCAATAGTGATGGGATTATAACTTGTAGTATGATTTATGTGAAAAAACAGGTCTATTACAGTGAAAGGTAAAATAAAAATGCTAATATGTTGAATTTCAATTTATACAATAAATAAATCATAATAACAACCTATTTTGGTTTGGAAGCATTTCCAGGAATTCTGCAGCAACATAATTAGAACATTTTATTCCAAAATATTTGAAAACAAATAATTGCAAAATTTATAAACATTCAGTAGAAAAATATGCATTATTACTGAACCTGTTTTTTACAACTTCTTACAGTTCTTTATAGAACAATTGTATTTTGTTGGCTAAGAACATTGTAGCAAAATGTATTAGTGAGTTTTAAGAATAACTGTTGTGTAGTTTACAGTAATAACTGGTGAAAATGCCAAAAGCTAAATTATTTATGAGAAATCTGCTGCTTGTTTCTAAATTTACTTGAAGTATACAAAAAAGTTGCAAATGTAGGAATTCTAATGAGCTTAAATTACACCATATACCAAGTGCTGGGGTTAGATTGGGAAACTGTAGCCAGTACTGTAATACCCCTGTAATATACAAATCTAGTCAGAAAGAAAGGTAGAAAGTTTATAATCTTGACAAGTATAGAAAAAGTGTATCAGGGAAAGCAAAGACATATAGATCCATATAGGGACCATGTTGGTGCCTAAGCATTGCACACATTAAAACAAAGTTTAAGTGAGAACCGAGATTTGCAGAGTTTTTTTTCTCTATGTTGTTGTATGCCTTAGAGTCCCCTGATGAGCAATCTCATCACTTGGCTAGTTGGTTCTAAAAGGAATCACAGGGAGCACGCTCTACCAGTTCCTTTTTGCCTTCGGACACATTTAGCAGGTTCTGAACAGATAAGGCATATTTGTCCTCAGGATATGAACCAATAATTCAATCTTGAATTGAGATCTATGACCACACATTTGTTCCAGCTCAAGTTCGAGCAGTGTTCTGTAAATCAAAGCCATTGTCCATCGTTAGGAGAAAAAAAGCTTACTGCAAATAAACTATTTAAAGGAAAGTCTTCTGACCAAAATGTATTCACTGCAGGGTGGGTGGTGGTGTCAGATGGTGGAGAGGGGTATTGGGGGATATTGGTGGGACGGTGGTGAAATGGGTGGAGAAAGAATACATTTGCTTTGTTGTTCTGCTGAGCAGGATGAGGATATAATTTTCATAGTAAAATAATGTTTTCAGGGAAAACAAAAAGCAGATGTTCTTTATTCTGACCTTCATTTGTCTATATCTCATGAATCTAAAGAGATAAATCCTGTTTCACCCATACATTTTGATGGCCTTAAATGATTACAGGATGCTGCAAAAAATGTTTAAATTAGAACCATAATCTAGGCTAAAATAATTTTTCCATGCTAGCATAGTGTATTTTATTGCTAACTGTGGAAATTCCTGGAAAGGTACATCCTCCTGCCTTTTCCTTCCCCGTGTGGGTTCAATGTAGATGGATGCAATGTCCAACTGTTGAAAATTGAAAAGACTGATTGTTGAGGAAGACAAGAGGAGGCAGGATTATATTACAATCACAACACAGCACAGCAACGTGCTAGTGAGAGCTGTGGTAGCTGTGCTGGGATACATTAAATGGGTTCACGATACATTACGGATAGCACACACAACAGAATGTTCCCAGTGGCACCCGTGCAGTCAAATAGCAAGTTGGCATCTTTACTTGTAGTAACTGGCATCCCCTGTAGAGCTGGCATTTCTGTACAGTTCAGGAGACTTATCATTCCAAGTGTGTCCTATTTTCCTGTACAGCAGCCAGACATCTGTTTATCCCATTTTCTCTCTCTTGGAGCGATTGGAATGGCTTTAGTTTAGTGAAAAGTTTAGTCAGGTTTAACAGCTGTTACTGAATTTCAAGCCTGCTGGTTTCTAAAATATTTTCATTGACCTTTGAATTTATGTGGAAAACATTATGTTTTTTAATGCTTCTGAGACAATATAAATTTGTGATGTTTAAATCATTTTGAATTTGTTACTATCATTTAACATGTATTTGTTGAGAAAGTTTTTTTAAATAATGATTGTTTTATGGAGACTGTTATAAATAGTGTAGAATGCAAAGTTCTGATTTATTTATGGCTATAATTTAAGGGTTTTGTTTAGTTTTTAAATGATAGTAGTATAGTAGTGGAAGAATGATTTCAGTTTTCTTAGTCAACATTGCTTCCTTTCACTTCCTGTCACAAAGGTCAAAGAAAGCTGACCTTTGCTGGCAGCTTCAGTTGTTGAATAATTCATGTGATTGACTTTTTGTCAGTGCACACAGTTGTGCTCTGGGACATTTTATTCATTTACCTCATTTAAAGCGCCTTTCTGCACCTGTTCAACTATTAATATCATGTAATTTGTGCCTAATGCCGATTTTGCTTAACATTCATTATATTTCTTATTAGCTATATTTCCAAACGATTATGTATGATTATTACTAGACCCTAGGAACAGTGATGGGCTATTCCCCAGACCTTTACATCTTCTTGTCAGGCTGTTTTCGGAAGCAGTGAGAATAAACATTTGACCAATCCCAGTGTTTTTGTTCCTAGTCCATATCCAACCATCAGTTAAAACATTTTCCCTTATGGCTTTGGAAAAGCATGATTAAACCCTACTCTGTTGAAGCTGTACAAATGCCAGCATTTATAAGGTCAACGGTTTTGTTAAAAATGCAATGTAAATTAGATTCTCTGGAAAAGGATATTAAACAAAATTTAATTCATTGTCTTCTTGAATGCCATTTATGTTTTGGCTGAGCCTGGGACTGACAAGCAGGATTTTAAAATTTTAATAATTTTAGATTAAACATTGTTTTGTTATCTAGCACTTAGTATGCTACAGTGTTTGGACAATTAATGCAAAGCTGTGATTGTTGGTGGTTTCCACTGTATGTTTAGAGATTATATGGAAACCTTCTTTGAATGGCATGTTGTCACTACATCTGCATAATGCAATTAGAGCAGTACAGTTTAGTGTTAAGTTTTCCCCCTCACTTTCTCGTTTACATTAGCATATCAACTTTATAACATAGGGCAGATATTTTCTCAGCTTTTTGTTGTGCTTTGATTTCACTTTCCAAGGTGTAACTTGTACCAAATAAACAGTAAGTCATCCGCGTAAACTGTTGTTTCTGGGCTTCCACTGGTATTTCTGCACAGATTTCAAGGCTGCAGTATATTTCTGATTAATGAGCTTGGCAGTAGAAAATACATTTCAGGTCAGGAGAAACTACAAGTGCAGTCTCCATACAAGTACACAGGTGTGAACATTTCTGCATTATTTATGACCATCTCACATATTTTGTGCTGTAGAGGGGAAGAAAACAAAAAAAAAGTTGAGAAATGCTGTGCTCATTCAGTCTCCATAACTAAATATATCATAGTGGCCAAAGATGATGATGGAACGTCAGGAAACGGGAACAGTGTTCTGCTGGGGTAGGGAGGTGGGAGAGAGAGGGGGAGAGGATGGGTTTTCTAGGAGTGGCAGGGAAAGTTGTGTGAAGGGGAGGAAGCTGAAAAGTAAGACGAGACTGTAAAATTTGAGAGAAAGGGGGCTGCTTAAGTACATATAGATAGCGAGAGGCAGATAAGTGGGAGAGAATGGGAGAATTGCAGGAAGGGAAGGGGAGACAAGCCAAGCTGTCAGAAATTATATAAAGCAAAGTAACCTGATAGAAACCATTCCATTCTTCTCTAGTTGTCTTATCAGGTGAAAGTGAGAGGTACTGCCACTGCTTGTAATTTTGTTTGGATGTCTTTGATAAATTGCATTAGTTTATGGAAAATTCTACCAAAATCAGAATACTGTTATTTCATGTTAAAGAAATGGGTGATTTTATCAGCAAAGGACCAAGATTTCTTTCTATACCCTGAAGAGAAAATAAACCAATGAAGTGGAAATAGAGCTGTTTGAACAAAGTATTAGTAACAAAGTTTATGAAAGTCTGAATCTGTGATTCAAGATGTTTGGTTTTTAGCCAAAAATGATGTAATAGTATATTCATTTCCTTCCACAAATCTTTAATCACTTATAAGAATACAGGGATTGGCATGGAGGGGGAGGGGTGTATATTGTGACTTACAGATGGAAATTCCGAGCTTAACTGAAGGGGTTTCCACTGCAGAAGCCAGAAGATGATTGACAGACAGGACTACAGGAAGTGAAGTCTCAGGGAGCTTAACCTGTACTTGGCAGAGCTTCCACAGATTACACTGAAGAGAAAATGAAAAGCACTTGTTTCAGTGGAATTGTGGAACTACCAGTCAACAAATAATGGATGGGGATTTGAACAGAAAACAGTCTTTAAAAAATAACTATTTATGTATTGTCCAAACTGTGTCAGGAAACTATAATTCAGAAAAGTATATATTTTTAAAATTTATTTGGTGAGCTGTCTGTATCTGAAGCTACTTTTATGCAAGTTGAGTTATAATCAACATTCACAGATATCACCAAACCCAAAGTGCATCTTCTTATGGAATTTTGAGTGTCATTGCCAAATTCAGCTAGGTCAAAGAAAAAAAAGTTCAGTAAATAACTGAGTTTAATATAACAGAATTTGTTTTAATGAGGTTTGATGATAAATTACTGTAAATGTAAACTAACTAAAATCGACTGTTATCTTTCATGTATAATGGTATATAACGTAATGCTTAACAGCTGGTTAGTTTGCTTGAGACTATGTTGTGTTTCTCAAACAGTAACTTCATTTGGGAAATGAGTTGAACATATGTGCAAAGGAAGGGCCTTACATTTGTGTTGTTGTAAGACATGTAGCATGGGCCCAGCTAACGGAAGAAGCTGGCTCCAGCTTGTCGCTAGTGAAAGACGAAACACGGTTACACATCTGGTGAGAAAGAGCAGTTCATTTGCCGAGACAGCTCTCCCTGCTGTAGCTGAAAGAGGCTATTTTGATAGAAACAAAGCACTGGGGGCTGGGGTGTCAGTTACTACAACTGGACTGACTGAAAAGTCTCAGGGTTCAATAATAAAGACAAACTAAAATTATAGCATGCAGAGTTAAACCCCAAAACACTGCTTACACAGACACTTTTATTTAACAAATCTAATCCCCTCCTCACGCAAGTTTACTTGAAAAGTGGCACAAGTTTTGAAGTGAAATCAATCAGCTGCTAAAAAAAAGTTATTGAAAGTAAAATCTCTGGACTCGGACTTGGTTCATCTGACTGTGACATATGTGCAGTAAAAGAACTTTATTCGATTGTGTATACAAGACAAACACTCCCCCTTTTTAGTCTTGAATGCACTGCTGGTGCTTTGCACATTCACCCTAGCCACGCTCACAGGACTTGTGACCGCACAGAAGGCTCAATTTAAGCAGGCGACAAAAGGCCCTAACAGTTGGAGTAGGGCTATTAATGCACAATGGGCAGACGCGGGTGCCCATTCTTTGTGAATAACAACCAGTAAAATTGAATTGGTTTTGGTATTGTGTGGATTGTAAGGAATGCACTTTGCCAACCCAAATTTGATTAGGATTTCCTCTACAAGTTTGTGTAGCCCTTCTGTGGTGCGTATGCCTCAGCCGGGTAGCTATTTACTTTCATCCAAATTACATTATCCATTTGTTCTCAAAAGGAACTATAACCGTTATTTTTATCCATCTGGAATGGGGTAAGTAATAGTGAAGAAAAGGGACAGACTTTTAAAAAGGAAAGAATGATATATAGTTTCAGCAAACTGTTTCTTTAAAAGTTAGAAGTTTTAATTAATTTCAGTAAAATTTATATATGTGTAAATTAGTTCCTGGACTTTAGAGCAAGAAAGATTCTATCTTCAGGCAAAACTAACTATGTAGTTTTGAAGAATGTGCCATATTTACATAATGTAAATCATTATAAAATATAAGAAATCAATTTACTCATTGGATTTAAATTAGCTTATGGTTATTTTAATTTTTCCTCTGGAATTTATTATAAAACAAGACAATATATCTCCTTATGCCATGTTGACACTAACATTTTAGTGCAGAGAAACTCGTTTTCTAACAAGCCTTTCAGCGATTGTAGTAACATTACAATCAAGTGCACTATGATTTTACATTTTTGCACATATAAATAGAATACAGGAAAACACACAACTTGTTTTTATAAGGTATGTTATTTTGCAGAGAGCCCAAATGTTTGGTGATACAGGGTTTGTTTGTCCATGTTAGGGATTTTGTTTTCTCTTTTCTATCTAGGCTTTATGAATGACAAATTTCTGGGTAATAGTCAGTAAGCTTATTAGTTTATGCATGGAAGCTATGTACTGGCGACATAGATCTATTATGGAAAAATCCTAAGAATGGATTCTGCGGGAATTAAAAGTATTGTCTTTCACAGGTTAGTTTCTGTAATTGGGACATATTATGTTGGCTATGGAAGATTGCAGCCTTAAACTGAAACAGCAGTGCTGTTTCAAATTGCTTTTTTTTGTGATTTGCGCTTCTACCAAACATCCTTTTAAATGCATGACCATTATGATGCTTTCCATAAAACTTGCACATTTCAAACTACCGTCCTGAAACATTTGTTGCACATTTCTTAACAGTTGAGCAGCAAAATTGTCTCTGAGTACAATTTTTCGAATTTGAAGAATAAAAGACTAGCTTTCCTTCATTATAGGAATGATCATCAATACCAGACACACACACACTTTGTTGAAAAAATACAATGTGCCTTCTTCTTAATAGTACTGAAACAATTAGCTCCAAGATGAAGTGCAACATTTGTTTTCAATGCATTATATGAGAAGAAAAGCATTAAGTGGATCCAGTGGGTCTGATGATACATGCAGTTCAAACATGAGGAGTAATACAAGCCTTTCCGCAGATTCACACCCTTAGCATTTGTTTCAAGTTAGAAGAAGTTTGTAAATCAGATCAATATGTGTGGATTCTGTAGTCCCTTAGTGGGATCTCTTATGTCAATTCTTCCTCAATATTTGCTTATTAGAAGTGGTGCCAAGGTGTGCTTCCCACATCCATTTCCATTTTCAGAACACATAGCAATTTGTATTGTGACACTGGAAAGATTGGGTAAGGAAATAATCTGTGGATAGGATTGGACATGCTACTGGGTCCTGCTGTTTGAGGTCATAGGACACTGACCTATGTGGTGGACAGAATGCATCTGTTACCTCCATGTTCGGTGCAGTGGTCCTTAGCCTAGAGAAGCCCCAGGGATGGTAGGATGAATTAAGCAAAAAGCTTTTTAAATAAAAACAATATACATCATTTATTAAATTAGATATTCTACATCTACTTTAAAAAAAATTCATGTGAAATACTGAGGAAATGAGCTCTGTAAGTTAAACACAGTACTGTTGTAGATCTGAAGGCTTTTATCATTAAAGTATTCAAAATTAACCTGAAATAACTGTTGAATCATATGCAGTTCAGATATTAGCCAAGTACCATTTTCAAGATAATTTTTCATCTTTCATATGGAGCATCAAAGTAAGCTACCACTCATTTTGCCTGAGAATTCATTATAATTGCTTCTACCACTTTTAGGTTCCAGAAGCTACATGTTTCTTCTGTGAAATAAGCGGTATTTCAAAACATACTTTATTCTCGTTCATTAAGAGCAGAAGTAGCTAATTTGCAGCGACTTTGTGCTATGATGTGATAGTAATTAATCGTATGTGTTTCAGGTCAGCCTGTAACCAGAATAGAATTGTCCAATTGATAATAATTGTACCAGTGATGTGTGTGAAAAATGTTGAGATGTACAGTCTCATTATGGAAACGTGTGCCTTTGAACTTTGTGTCTTAAATTAGTTTATGTTGAACATAGTCATTTGTTACATCTTGAAGTCCAAAAAGACCATGTAAAATATACCATTGTTCATTATAAATTAAAAACCTGTTGGCTACGTTCATTGCTTTATTATCTCCACAGACTAGTCTGCTGGAGGGTTATGACACATTATCCACAGTTAGATGTGGTGTTAGCTAGGCTGCACAGTGGAACCCTGTGCCAGTAGAGTAAAAAATGTGTGTCAGCACCATCAATTGAATGTAAAAGCTCTCCATAGCGAGAATTTGTCTTTACTGTTTCTTACCTGTCGCAATGGAATTTACTGGTCAAGTCGAGGACAAAGGCTTGTTTAGGTGAAAATAATGATCATGAATAGAGTCATAGTGGAAGGGGAAGGAAAATGGTGACAGTACTTGCTATCAAGACCTGCAATTCCAAGAAAATATGAGTGTTCTGATCCAGGGAACCAGTAATTATCTTTTTGTGAAGAATGTACAATGGTGCTAGGATGATGAATTGATCACAGATTGGAAGCGTGGTTTAACTGTCATGTTACAGAGATAAGAGGGTGCTCAGGGATTGCTCATTCTTTCTGCTAGTTCACAGCCAGCCAGTTTATTAGCACAAATCCCAAATGTTTAGTAAACTCATTAGGTTCCATCTAATGCTAATTTATCATCATAGATAGAAACATAGCAGTTGAGGCCAGAGGACTGTACAGAAACCTCACGATTTACAGAGCTTTCTGATCAATCACACTCCTCCTGCTGGTCGTTTCTCTTTAAGAGCTTTAAACTGTACAGAATGATACATAGGATTAAGCTGCAGCAATCATTTTAGATACCCAGGAGTTATCTCTCAGAAGATGGTTATCAGAAAGATTTGGAAAATATAAACTTTAGCCAGGTGTGGTCCAGTTATCTTCACAGACGGTAAAGTCATTGAGCATTTTTTGCTGGAACCTGCTCTGTGTAGAAATGCATTTTATTGTGCAAATGTCAATTGGAATATATTTTAAACTTTATATGGTGGTATTGTCTATGGAAAAATATCAGGCTTTTAAAAGACCAATGTTCTTGGCATTTTCCTAAATATTCAATAGTATTTTGGAGAGGATAATAACCTTTTCTGATCTTCAGCAACAGCTGCAAAGATAATGAAATTCTTATGATATTTCACCAGGTAAAATGTGAATTGCAGAAGAAAAGCTATTGAATTTTTATGGATCTTAATCATATAAAATGAGATTCATGGGGCATACATATAATCGCGCTCTTTAGATTGTTCTTCTCTTTCGGGCTGCAGTTCCACAGAATTTTCACTGCGTGGTGTTAGGTGTATCTTTGCGGTAAATCTCACTGTAGCTTCCAAAAAACAAACTCTCAAAAACCCTAGAATCGGATTTGACTAACAGTGATAATGAAATATGGCAGAAATTTCCTTGTGCTAGTTCAGTGGCAGGAAAGGTCCTGAACGGTCTATATTAATTCATCTGACTTATGTTCACATGTCCTGATTCACTTTATGATTAAAAACTGCTGCAGGTTTCCTTGCCAATTGAAATCAGATCTCGTCTGCAGCACAGTTGTATTGATCCCTATTTAACATCAAGGCTCAGAATTGATTGGTATTGATTAACAATAAAAACACTCTGGTGCTTGTCCAGCAGTAAGTCCAATATTTAGAATGAAAGAGTACTGTGTTCTATTGTGTATTGAGTGGGATAAAGCAGAAATAGTGGTAAATGTTAAAGAAAAAGCAGTAACTCTTTGATACAGCAGAAACAGGTCAGTTGTTTTCTGTATGGATTAAAACAGTTATCATTTAGCTGTCCTGCTTTTTAGCATTTTTCATATAATTTAGTGCCACTTATGAGGACTATTAGGTTGAAGTTATTTTTGCTTTTGCTTGTCATTCTTAGGTATTAGGTAAAGCGTCTGCTCCCAGGCCTTCACCAGTGCTGCTTTGTGACAGGTTCTTAGAAGGTGCATTCAATATGACCTCAGCAGCTGACCCATTCACTTTTAATGAAGAAAAGACCCACCCTCCATTTGACATTTTTTTGAGAGAATTGCAGGAAATATATATAATGATTCTCATGCTATGATAGTAGACAATTCAAACAATTAAAGGTTAAGCAGCAGAATCCATTACATATTAGCTTAGAAAACTAATTGAGTAGAACAAAAATGCACAAGAAATATTTAGACCTATGATAATTTAGCATTCCCACACAACAAATGCCTGTGTTGATTGATTCTCCTTTGCCAGCCCTTCCTGGTTACTTTTGGCAACCATCTGGAGCTCAACTACTGTTTGTAAGTATTGGAAGAGGCTGAAAACATCTGATAGAGATTATCTAATGTTTAACATCCAGAAGTTTACAGTTATATAATGATCAAACCTCTCCCCCACAAACTCCCTTGGGATGTCAATTGTGTGAAGATGCTTTTAAAATGTAATGCCTACTAATTGAGACTTTTCAAGTTGTACTGTATATGCAGACTGTTACTAATTTTATTTGGTATAGGGCAAGCCCAATTTGCTTCTTGTAATGCTGATTGAGAAATCATTTCAACAAGGCTATTCCCCCAGAAGTACTTGCTGTTTGTCTGTCGAAAGCTGCTAAAATCTCCTCCAACTGGGACCATGAGGTCAGGCATGTCCATAATAAAGAGCAGTCTGGCAGTATCCAGCCACTGTGGTTATAGTTGTTTGTGTAAAAGCAATAGTTTGCTTTTTTAGCAGCAAGCTAAGTCTACCAAATCTATCCCTCAGGCTCAGAAATGCATGGATGGAAATAGGTCAGTTTCCTTGTGATTTATTCATTGACCAAACGTATAGTTGAACATGAATTTTTTTTTAAGAAAGGGAAATGCTACAAATATTCAGCGGGTCAGGCAGCATTCATGGAGAGAGAAAAACAATTCACGTTTTGGACTGTTAGCTTTCATCAGAACTATTTAAATCCACTCTTTTTTCCTCCAACTTTATTTGTCTGATACATAGCATACCAAAATAACTTTATCTTCCTTGCTATGCAAAAAAAACACAATAAACAAAGTGTAATCCAGAGATATAGAATAAAACGTGCTTGCCGTTGTTTTCTTTGCATTGTAAAATATATTTCAGAAATCAGATATAATAGCCGAGTGCTTATTGTATTAGCAGTTAACTTGCCTGGGCCTTAGAGTTTGAATTCCACCAAGGCAAGTTGTGAAATTGGATTCAGTAATTTGTGGGCTATCACCAGATAAAATTATTATAAAAATTGCTGAATTATTGTAAAAGTGCAGCTAATGCAATAATGTTCTTCAAAAAACAGCGTTTACTGTCTGTTTCTAATTTAGTTAACTCGTAACTTAAGCACACACAATAGGGTTTACTCATGGTGTGTAATCTGAAATTCTTAAATCACCCACAGGTTACGTAATTGTAGCACAGTGATCTTGAACAATTCTAATGGTAATTATCCAGTGTTGTTTCATGATAGGATTCAGCCAGATGACCATACCACAGACTCATGAAATAATCAATTATACCTATAAGGCAGCACCGCTGACCCCTTTATTATCTTCCTTAGGCAAATAGTATACTTCTGGTAGAATACACACATACAAAATTAGAGCAGAATTAGACCATTTGGCCCCCTCCAGTCTGCTTGCCCATTCAATAATATCCTACCAATCTGTTTGTCTTTCAAATTCCACATTTCTATTTATCCTTGATTCCCCTGCTTAACAAGAAACTATCCATTTCTGTCTTTGAAATGTTTAATTACCCAACCTCCATACCTTTGAAGCTGAGAGTTCTGAAGTCTAAGAATCCTCTGGGAGAAAAGAAATTCTCCTAACTTCTGCTCTGAAAGAGTGATCCCTAAATTGTCAACAGTGCCCCCTAGCTGTGGACCAAGCCAGCAGACGAAATATTCTTTCCACATCGACCTTGTCAAGACCATTCACAATCTTATACACTTCAATCAGGACATCTCACTTCCTTAAACTCCATTAATAACAACACAACCTACCTAACCTCATAGGACAAGACAACCTGTTCAATCCAATCTCGTGAACCTCCTCTAGACTGCCCCCAATGTGTTTACATCCATATTAAAAAAGGAGATCAACACTGTATGTGGTATTCGAGATGACATCTCACTACTGCCCTGTATAACTGAAACACAAAATGGGAATGTTCAGTTCCTCCAACAATAAAGAATAACATTTCGTTGGATTTCTTGATTGCATGTTGTACCAACATGCTAATGTTTTGTGACTCATGCAAGAGAACACCTTAATGACTCTGCCTTGAAATTCTGTAGCTGTTCTCCAATGAATATTACTGACTTCTTTTTTCTTTCTGCCATAATGAACAATTTCACATTTTCCCACCTTATACTCCATCTGACAGATTTTTGCCCATTCATCAACCATTTTATAGCCATGTACAACTTCCCTATGTCTTCCAGTATACTTTCCTAACTATCCTGGTGTCATTTCTGAATTTGATTTTTCTCCCCTCTTCTAAGTCATTGAAAGAAATTGTAAAAGTTGCACAAACCCCTGTGGGATTCCACTCATCAAATTTCTGTCAGTCAACCAGCCTTCTACCCGTGCGAATATGTTACCCTCTGTATCACGAGCTTTTACTTTCTGCTATAACTATTGATGTCGCACCTTCTCAAATTTCTTCTGGAAATCCAAGTATCCATAGGCTTCCCTGTATCCACAGCATGTAGTAATTCTTTCAAAGAACTCCAGTGACAAAACTATGTTGACTGTTCCCAGTTGCCTTGTTTTTTTCCAAGTGTGTAGCTATAATCTCTTTAACAATTGATTCAAACTCTTCCTTTTGACAGATATCAAGCTAACTGGCCTCCTTCTGTTCTTGAATTATATTCATTATATATGCTACTTACCAGTCCGATGGAAATTTTCCTGAGTCTGGGGAGTTTTGAAAAACTAACATCAGTATATTTGCTACCTCTTTTAAGACCCTAGGATCAAGTTCACCTGAACCTGGAGATTTGTCACCCCATAGCTCGATCAGTTTGTTTGGTACCACTTCCTTTGTGACTATAATTTTGCTAACTTCCTCCCTCGTTTCCACCTTCTGATTTACAACTATTATTGGAATAATTATTTTTACATCCTCTATAATGAAGACAGAACCAAAATATTTGTTAATTGCACCTGCTATTTCCTTATTATATACTATTGCCTCCTTAAATAATTCCCTCCCTAAGGGTACTGTGGGCCTACCCAGAACATAAATTGCATTGGTTGAAGAAGGTAGCTCACCAACACCTTATTTAGGGTAACTAGGGACAGGCAATAAATGCTTGCCAGCCAGAGGTGCCCTCGTCCCATGAGTGACTAAAAAAGTGACTTCCCATTTTCACTCTCGAGAGAATCACTTTCTGTTTCTAAATACTTGTAGAAACTCTTGCTATTCATTTTTCCATTTCTCACCAATTTCCTTTCATAGTGTGATTTCCTACTCCAGATTAACCTTTTAGTTATTCTTTACCATTGTTTATAATCTGAACAATCACCTGACTTGACACTCATGTTTGTTCGGTTATCTGCTTTTTTCATTCAGTTCTATGCTTATCTTAAGTCCTTTAGTTAACCATGTTGTCCCTTTACATTTTTTCTTTGTAATAGAAATATACTTGTTCGAAGTATTCTTAAATATCCCCTTAGATGTCTGCCATTGTGTCTCCATTGATCTATCCCTACATCTGATATGCCAGCTCACTTCATGTAGTTCAGCTTCCAGTTGTCCTTAATTATGTTTAAAGTACTAATCTTAGACCCAGTCTTCTCCAAACTGGATGTGTAGTTTGATCATACTTTGGATACTGCTGCTCTGTCATGCCTTAACCCTAAGATCATTAATCAATCACGTCAAACCACACAATACTGAGTCTACTAAAACCTGTGCTAGTTTTTTTCTTTGGGAGTTTGGTGTCATGTGCATAGATGGTTCTCACCAGGACAAAAAGTTAGGGGCAAGCCAACAGGCTAACAACAAACCTGTCATGCAGTCTTAAAGCAATGCAGATGGGCTACGTTAATGGACAGTGAGACATTTGTCCATCAATGTGAGCAAATCCCACCATGTGGCATTGGTGACCAATCTGATTGGCCAGCAGCTCCAGCAGAACTCTGTACGGGGTGTTGCTGGGACTGCAGGAAAGCAGATGAAGGAGGTCCTATGTACAGTATTCAGGTATGTTAGAAGATTTTAGGCAGCATTTTTTTTGCGAATCGGGGTGCAAGAATGTTGGGTGTTGGTTTTGAAGCACAGGCGAGGAGGAAGGAATGGTGTACTGTTATGTCTGGAGAGGGTGAGGGTGCCTCTACTGGGCAAAGGGTAGAATCCAAAGATAGAAGCCTGTTCCTTTGCATACAATTAAACATTTACAAAATAGGGGACACCACTCACAAACGCCATCCATTTTATGGCTTGTGCAGTGTGATATTGGGTGTCAACTGAGTGTTTAGCAAGCTGAACTGCCCTTTAATTATTTATTAACATGGGTTACAGGCCATCAAGACCGGTCCACCTTCTGCTTTGTGGCGATGAGCTCAGAGGAGCAGTGAGAACGGGGTGGACTCTCCACTCTCCCTATATTATGTGGTTCTGGTCATGTTTCCTGGGAATATATAATAACCAACCCATTAATCTGTAACTGTAATCAATCGCAGGTAATTATCCTCAGCTTTCCTCTGGCATTTAACTCTTGCATCCATGTTTAAGTTAAGTCTGTGATAAAATGGAGCCAACTAATGCTGGCAGAATCTAAGCTGAAAATTGGTGCACAGTTTAGTGAAGAATAGGTGAAGCTGACTATTACTATTCATGGTTTCTTCCATCTCCTTACTGATTATTGGTAAAAGTAAAGTTGACAGCGAATGAAAGAACCACTCTCTCATTGGAGAGAAACAACAAATGGGGGTTTAACCTGAGATCACCACACCTGAAACAAGGGGCAAACTTGAGCAAGTTGGTAACCTTACCCAGAATGGGAATTGAACCTATGCTGTTAATGTCACTGTACATTGCAAACCAATACCCCAGCCAACTGAGCAAACCAACTGCTTTGATTAGTGGTACAACCTATTCAGTTCAGTCAGCTTGACATTAAATCTTAGCCACATGCGTTAGGCAGAGTGAGGGTGACTAGAGTTGGCAAAATACCAGTTGTAGTGCTGAGGGCCTGCACATAATAGTTTAACCTCTTCTTTCTCGAGCTGTGTCACTTATACTATGGTAATAGCATTTACCCTGACAAAGTGGAACAATTGTTATCCACCCCAGAAAGAACAAATCTAGCTAAGCTAGCTGCTCTTTTATCAGATACTTCCCAATAATAAAGAGATGGAGGAAGCCATTAATAGTGTTCAAAGTCAGAAATTGCTGGATAAATTCAGCAGGTCTAGCAACATCTGTGGGAGAAAGCAGAGTTAACTTTTCATGTTCAGCATCTGTGGTTCTTTGATTTTCCATTAATAGCATTAGTCAACTTCAGCTATTCTACAACAACCTGTACACTAATTCTGAGTTCAGGTTCTCCCAGCATTATTTGACTCCAGACCTTATCACAGCCTTAATCTTAACATGGATGCAAGAACTGAATGCCACTGGAGAGCTGAGAGTAATTGCCAGCAATTTCAAGGCAACGTTAAACCATATGTAATATCAAGGACTTCAAAAGAAAGTAAAATCAGTGTGTGTCAGATGGAAAGATAAAGTACAACAACTGGGATCATAGCTGACATGCAGGAAGGTGATCGTGGCTGTTGAAGGAGCACCTTCAGGGCAGCATTCTCATCCCAACTATCTTTAACTGCCTCATCAATGAACCCCTTCTATCATAAGGTTACGATGATCACAGATGATTTACAGCTCTTCCAACAATGAATCCACCCATGTTAGCGTACAGCAGGACCTGGACAACCTTCAAGCTTGAGCTGACAAGTAAGTGTCTAGTAACACTTGAACCTTATAAGTGCAAGACAATGAAACAAACTTGTACATGACCTTCAGCAGAACTGTTTTTGTTCAGGCTTTTTTTATATTTTCTCCAATGAAAAATTATCAATTATCTATTAATTATGATGGTTCTTTTAAGTATGTGCCTAACTCATGGCAAACAAGTTTGTAAAGTTCATAAAAAAGTGGTAAATACATTAATTGAAAGTTGTTAAACATTAAAGAAAAAAACAGTTGTTGCCTTGTCTAAGTAATGAAGAACACCTCAGAAAATGTTTTGATACCTGTTTCACCATGGGATTAAAATAACTAAATGCACATTGTTTTTAATATAAAAGACTTTTAACACACCAGGCATTTAAAATGGACTGTTGGGGAATCACTAGGAATGCTTATAAAGACAAATTTGCCAGAGGAATTATTTAAATCAAGGCTAAATCATGGTCACTCACTAATATGTGGAAATGTGGAATATTCTTTATTTCATTATTGCTATGCGTAAAAGAACTTCAAGTTGTGCCCCATCCTCTGAGCCAGGCATGCCACGTTTAGTTCCCACTCCAGTCCTTGATGACAAGGGAGGATGCATTCATAAAGGGGCCAAACAAGTTGAGTATCAATTGTAAATCCCATCTATAAATGCCTATAGCAATAGTTAAAGGGGTAAGATTCCTAGTTAGCCATATGATGGAAAGAAACTAGAGCCCCTGCCATCCATCACTTCCCATAGCTCTCGGCTAAAACATGCATGTCAGAGTGTTTGTTGTCACAGCAATTTGAACTTCTTGGGGAGCCAGTTGGCTGGATGGTTGACATGGATTAGATTGATGCCAATAGCATGGAATTTGATTTCCATTCCAAATGGGGTGATACCTGCCTCCTTACCCTACTTGTGCCAGTGATCATGATGCTATGGGTCAGACATGACTGCAAGCAAAGCATTGAAGAAGAAGAAGTCATGAAGATGTGTTATAATGCAACTATACTAAGAATTGAATGGACTTGGGATTTTTGAAAAAAAGGTAGAGGGATGGGAACGATCAAAGAAGGAAGTTCAGTTGATTATTTGTTGAAAGAGTCTCAGTCATCAATACAGAGTGACTCAAAAGGAAATTAAGAGTTAACCCAAAATCAGAAGAAAGAAGGGTGTTTGCAGAGGTAGATCATTGGAGGAGATTGTTTGGGTAGCATGTTGTTTGAAAAATAATGCAAGGATCTTGAGATAACACGGTGTGAAGCTGGATGAACACAGCGGGCCAAGCAGCATCAGAGGAGCAGGAAAGCTTGACGTTTCGGGTCAGGACCCTTCTTCAGAAAATCAGTTATAGTACAGGGTAATGTGAGTGCAGAATCTAATGGTTAGAATATGCACACAGGTCATTGAACAAACCATCAACAAATAATTAGCTCTTAGGGAACTGCAGATGTAGTAATGGTAGCTAGACAGGTAGGCCTTTACCAATCCCACTTCTAAGCTGGAGTATAGGGGATATATAGGATCTTTTCCAGTGGTGGTTGACAAGGTTGCAAAATGGGTCATTGAATATATATCCAAAAATCTATTGGATCAAGCATTTGTGCTTCAATGTACTGCATTGCGCCAACCTATATAAACTTAAATCTTCTTTGATGTTAATTTCTATTGACAAAATATTAACGGTCAAATGTTAGAAAATAAGGATTGCCTCTAACAATATGCATTTAGTGAGCAATTTTTATCAATTTTGTTCTTAGACGGCAAGCAGCATTGTTTACACTCCTTCTGTAATAGGTAAGTTCTCACATTTGGCTCATTGCCATTTTATCTTGCATTGTGCATCGGTACAAGATAAAATTGTTGTATCACGGGTGTAAGATATGCAGTATAAACTTTGACATCATTCTGCTAAACCCACAGTAATGTAAAACAAATACGAATTTAAAATATTTAGAATCATAGAATCCCTACAGTGCAGAAAGAGGCCGTTCAGCCCATTGAGTTTGCACTAATCATCTGAGGAGGATCTCACCTACCTGTTCTTATAATCCTGCATGCGATTTTTTTCCATGGTTAACTCATCCAACTTGCACATCCCTGGACGCCATGAGATAATTTTTTCAGCATGGCCAGTCCAACTACCCTGCAGACTTTGGACTGTGGGAGGAAGTCGGAGCACTTGAAGGTAACCCATGCAGTCACTAGGAGAATGTGCAAACTCCACACGGACAGTCATCTGAGGCTGTGTTGAATCCAGGTCCCTGGCACTGCGAGACAGCAGATTTATTGGCATAATAATAGTAAAGCCTTGCCAGAATGACCAAATGCAAAGTTAGGAACTAGTAACAAAGGGTTCACAATAACTTGATGGAGGTAGAGTCTCTGTCCACCTGAAACATCAATATCAGAATGAGGTTTGGAGTGACCAACTTGCTACATTGAGCATTCCAAAGGGAAACAGTAAAGGGCGGCCATAAGAATCCCTGGCAAGTGCTAATCAAATGTCCGGTCAGAGCCCACCCTTAAGGGTTGGTTGCAATCAAGATCTGGACCACCAAAAAGGAGGCAAAATAAGGTCAATTTAAAATTTTTAAAAGGTGCAACATCTTTAAAGGCTGTTGGTGGTAAATTAGGCAATATTAAATGGGAGCCTTGTTTCCTCCCACTGTAAGGGCTGGCATTTTAAATCAACAATTCACAGGCTCCCTATTAGAGTAGGCAGTTGCACGTACCCTTTCCTGCCTCACTCACACTCTATCTCTCACTCTCTCACACACTCACGCACACGCACACAAGTAAGGTTTCTCCCAGGTACAGTTCTGATATAAATGCCAGCATTGTTGGTCTGCAGAACTTTAGTCTCATTTTGCTTGTACTAACAATGCCAGTCAGTACAAATGCCATAAAATTATATTAGTTCAATGTACATGTGCGGAACCCAGTGAATGTGGCTGCTTTTATTGAAACTGTGCAAGCAATCCAGCTAACAAAGTGGTCGACTTTAAATATTCCAGAATGGGTAAATATTTGAAAATTGATCTTGAGATCTTGAAATTAACATGAGAATAGCTCTCAAATAAGATTGTGGAACACTCTGTACGAGGCAGGGGTGAAATTGGAGGAAGTTAAGTTGGCAGGAATGCAAATAAGAGAGCTTGTGAAAAAGTTATTGATCCAAACAGATTTGCTATCTCAACTTTGATCTGAGATCTTAACCGTAGCAACAGTGGTGGCACTGCAGTTAGCCTCAGTGTCTCTAGGATTCAAAAGGAAATGTTCATAAATGGCTCCTGTACCCATTCTTGGCAACGTCCGTGGTTGAACAGTGAGTAAAATTGGGATTGGATTTGAGTGTGATACTCCCACAGTGGAACAATCCCCCCAGCATTTGCCGCCTAGATTCACAGAAATATTCAGAGCTGCTGGGATCTATGGAGCCATATCCCAGGTTAAGATGCACTTTTGGAAGAATGTTACAAACATTAATAAAACAAAACATTTATGTTGTGCTGCACCTTTAGCACCTCACAAATCGATACTGTCAGATTCCATGATGAATCAAAGAACCTTGCAATTCAACTTCATAATTTAAAATACACCACCTATAAAAATGAGAAGTAAGTTGCACTGAACGCTAGGAATCTGAATTGAACCATATCCTATGGCACACATTCACCTTGAATGCTTATGCAGCTGGATTTTAAATTTTGAGCTCTGCAGGAAAGCACCAGGCCAGAATGAATTCAAGCTCAACCAGAAATCCAGGTTTATTTCATGACTGATAAGCAATGCAAAGAATTAGAAAATCAAATTTAGATCAACAATTTTAATTATTTTGATTTGCAGTATATATAGGCATTCAATGTTTAAACAGCTACAGTTGAATTTATAAGCCAGAAATTTAAACTTTGTTTCATTAGTTTTATTTTCATTTTCTGCTCACCTGTTCTGTTTTTATCATGTGACAAATTAAAGTACAATTTCCACTATTAACACAAAAGAACCCTGGAAGTTGATGTGGTCCAGCTGCAGCCCACAGAACATTCCATTTTCCTCACCATCCTTCCTGTTCAGATTAAACCCCTGATGGTTTATGATTGGGTGGATAAGTGTCTAATGTAAACATAATTATCTGCTTGGGATTTGATAGCTATCAACAAGTCTGAATTGGAAATTCCTAACTACTGCTTGTCTGACATAAAAGAGTGACTATAAATGGAGCTTTAATTAGAAAGTCAAAAATAAGCAGAACAAGCTTTCCTGTTTGATTCAGTTCATATTGCAAATAGCTTACATTTTTGAAATAGTAATGAATGATAGCAAGCTGGAATAGATTTTTGTCACAAGCAGTCATTGATTAAATAAGTGAAACACTTGTTTATTGTCATTTGGTATATTGAAAGACCCTGAAAATGATTTATTTAAAATTCAGCATTTCTTTTGTTTTGCCAATTTTTAGAAGTGTTAAGAATAGTTCAGAATAGCTGAAACTGCCATTCTTTGGAAAGAATGTATTTGTTTTTAAGTGGAGAGTTGCAAAAAGGCTGTGAAACATAGAGTGAGGATAATTGGGTTATCAGATGCAGACACTACAGGGAATTGAACATTATCTGCTCTCAATGCAAGGACTAGTGGGTCACTTCCTTACATCTTCAGCTTCAGTTCTTCCTCCCTGTGAAGAAATCCAGACAATATAAAATGGGCTTTTACTGCTGGCTACCCCAAGCATCTCGGTTTCTGTGCCCTTCAACATGTTGACTTTATGAGGCATGACCACTCTAAATAACATCTTGCCTTGCTTTCTCTCCATTGATTCAACACTCTTTAATTGCTTCCAACACAAGCCAGATCCTCAGCTTCAAGTGTGCTTCCCTTAGCTTCAACTGCTGTTATTCATTTCTATTAGATAACTTCTAACGAAGATATTGACATGCAGTTTGACAGACACTGCTACTGTGGTTGATTTACTGTCGATTTAAAAATCTCTCAAAATAACTTTGTAAACTAGATATCATTATTGTAAAGTTATTTTAGTAATACTAATATGGATTAAACACCCAAAGTAAAAACAACAGTAATCTGTAAATGTACAATATTAAGATACAGTTTCTGAACTATTGTAAGAACTGGTGAAGAATACGGATGCTTTTCTTTTTGTTTAACTCCTACATACAATTCTTTCATTAAATCTCAAGCCCTATTTGTCATTAGAGGAGATATTTTCTGGTTAATAAGCTCTTTTCTGAAGGGAATTGAGGTATAAAAAGACAAAATTCTCTCTTTCCGTGGATTGGCATAACTCCTGATTTTCACATTGTTTATACTTAGACTAACTGATGGCCCTCTTTCTTGATCGTGCAATATCATGTCGATTATAAGCATAAAATGTCATCTTGAAAAATACTTAAATAAATGGCAGTGAAGATTATTGTACCTTTCTCAACTTTTTTTTGTAAAATTCTGGGCTATTTATGTAGTTTATTATTGTTAACGCGGTGAAAAAAAGCTCTATGCACGCAGGACAATGATATATTTCCTTATTGCTCATATAAATTTGCACAATTATTCTTTGGTAATGGATTAAACGGTTAACACAGACATACTTAGGATTTCTCTGGAGAATTTCCAACCTGTCTACAATATGCTTGTGTTGAACTGTACCGGTCCTCTATGGTACTGAAGGGGAAGATTTCAGATGAGGGTAAATGTGATGGGAGTGCAGATCAACAATAAATCACCAATTGGATACAGGACAAGTACTAATTAATTAAAGTTGATCATGTATTTTCTTCCTCTGCTTAGCTTGCCTGGAAATAGCTAATTCCTTTCTAGCAGTATGTTGAGTAGAGAAGAAACAACTTGATCTATAATCTAGAAGTCAACTATAATTGATATAGTGGACTGAAAAAAAGGAGCAAAATAATGCCTCTGAAACATTTTATTGCAATTTGTAACCCTAAGATGAAAGAAAAATTTGAAGGAAAGCATTGTTGATGATGTGAAATAGACAAGTCGAAAACATTATAATGCTCTTACACATCTCCATTGATGTCAGAATGCCTGATTAGCATCCAATGTAAATGTTCCGGGAGAAAATGATCTGGGCACGTGAAATTTGGAACCGTTATCTCATTTTCTACTAAGCACCATTTGGCACTTTTCCCAGGGCAATCCTTGCTATTGGGAAGAAACCAGTTGGTGTCCTTGCTGCAGCTGTGTGGTGTAGATTAGAGGTAAAACAAATGACCAATGGAGGTATATCTTAAATGTGTGAAGCTCAGTTTTGGATCAGTACAACCATGTGTATAATGGATTGAATACAGGCCCATTTTATCCTTAAACTTAAAAATGTGATATGACATTGTTGTCTCAGCTGTGGAGGAGAAATCAGTAAGATTACTCACCCACCTTCCACTTGGAGTCTTTAAGTGGCATAAATTTAAGGCCTAGGAAAGGAAAAATAGTAATGTTTTCGTTAATGACAATACATTATATTATATTGTAACCTTTACCTCCCTAACTATCATAAAATATATTTCATTTACTTCACAATTCATCTTTTTCTTTCTCTTTGCTTCGTTCAAGTAGCAAATCTTGATCAGGAAAGTGCCGTAGGGATGAGGAAAGCATGGAATGTGATTTAGTTTGGAATGTTTCTAATGTACGTTTATCATCTTGGTTTAACAACGCAATTTAGATTTCTGGACCAAAGTGGGCAACGCTGGTCTAAGACCTACAAAGTGAGTTAAACAAAATATTCGAAGAGAAAAATTAATGATAACCAAAATGTAACACAAATCAGTGTAAAGTTGTGCATGACGGAAGAAAAATTGATGATTTGTACATTCTATTTATGATACCGAAAATGTTAACGGTTTGTCAAAAAAAGAGAGTTCATGAGGGGCAGCACAGTTGCTCAGTGGTTAGCACTGCTGCCTTATATTGCCAGGCACACGGGTTTGATTCCAGCCTCGGCTCTGTGTGGAATTTGGACATTCTCCCCTTGACTGTATGGGTTTCCTCCAGTACTCTGGTTTTTCCCGCAGTCCAAAGGTGTGCAAGTTAGGTGGACTGGCTATGCTAAATTGCCCTTGACGCCTAGGGTGCAAAAAGCAGGGATAGGGTAGGAGGTGGGTGTGGGTGGGATGCTGTTTGGAAGGTCAGTTTAGAATCAGTGAGTTGACTGGCCTGCTTCCACACTGAAGGAATTCCATGTTTCCAGACTTGAAGCATAATATTTTTGGTAATATCAGAGCAACAATCAACAATGTGTATGTCATACTCAAAAAAAAAATTCTGAATTAGTTAGATTACAAATTAAAGGATATCATGCCCAAATTTTACAGTACTGTGGTCAGGCCAGTTTTGTTTGGATCATAAAAGTACAATTCAGGTATCAAAGACTTGGAGATGGTACAGCAAAAAGCCAGAAGCTGGTTTCTGGCATCATGTTGTTAAAGACTAGGGAGAACTGTGCTCTTTTGCCATTAAAATTTATGGTTTAAAGGAAATTACTGGAGAGAATCTTATTGGGGTATATAAAATAGTACATGATATTGAACAGGTAAATCCAAAAACTACCACAATAGGTTAAGCTATAGAAGAATGAGCATTGATTGAAAATGGTGAACAGTAATTTAGAGCCGCTTTCAGAAACTTCCTCGTCACAGAAAAACTAATCAATACTTGGACTTCTGGGTCGAGTAGTAAAAGCAAAAACCTTAAAATCACTAAGAAACAAGTGATCACTGAAAATGGGGACTGTGAAGCTTTTCTGGATGAGTGAGCTCTGTTACATCAAATGGCTGCATCATTTACATCTATAAGCAAGTAAGAGGTACATGAGAATGAATTACTGTTGTTTGATTTCTTTCTTTCCTTACTGAAAAGCAACTTGCCTGTCCTCAATCTTTATTTTATTTCAATTCTTCCGTTCAATCTTGTATTTATGGTAATTTCAACCATTATGGAAAAGTAATATATGGTTGAAGGCACTAAGACCACATTATCATCATACTAAGTTTCCTTAACATTTCAGAATTTTAAAATTTGTGCTATTACCCTTGAATGTTTCTTCATGCTCCTTTTCTCCTGAAGACTCTGACTTTTCTTTGGATGGGGTTCCATGGAGACCATTTGGCATCTGGTACCTTTTCCTAGTGGATATTCTTCACTTATGAGCTTGGACAGTAAGTATTATTGGGCTTTTTGAACAAGGACACTTAGTTGATCCTGCAGTTGTCTACACATTTAAAATTCCAGTTGTTCACTGATCAACAATGAGAGCTGTGGCTGATTGTTTTTACCCCAGGAATAAGGCAAGGAGCATGCTCAACAAATCCCCCACAAACATTCACCAGTTATGTACACAAATAAAGCTAGGGGATTTTTCTCTCAATTCCATGTTAAATGGTATACTTACACAAGGATTCATCTATTTCATAAAAGATCAATTTGACTTTCTTGAAATCGCAAAGTAATAAAATGATCACAGTTTTTGCTGTTTTGGCAAATTAGAATTAGTTGCATTATAGCTCCCATTTCTGGAGAATAATTTTAACTGTGTCTACATCTTTAAGAGGTCACCGTCTGTTATAATGATCTGTCACGAGCCTACTTTATACCAATTTGTGTGTGCATGTGCAATCAGAAATGACTCAGAGTGAGTCAGATGATAATCATCTGCTGTTGATATGAAGACTTGCCTTATCTGACCACCATGAATCAGGCTGATTCCAAGTGAATGAGATTTTAATCACCTGTCACTACCCACAGCACTTTCTCTATATTTATGATAATTTTTTTTGTCTTTTTATTGAAATTAGTGTTGACTGAATCAAGTAATCCTGATTAGCAATCTCACTGTATCCAGTCAAGAGTGAAATGCATCAGAGCATTATTGCCACACCAGAACATGCTAAAAATTAAAACAGGGAGCAGGAGGAGTATGTCGGCCTTAGTTATTGATGATGGTTTGGGTTTTGTGTGCAAGATAATACAAATTGCAGCACATCTGAAAAGAAAACAAATTGTACAAATGTTTTTGTGGCAAAATCAAGTTCAGGTTACTGTATATTTTCAACAACATTGTGTGTAAGGTAAAAAGAAAGCATATTAAAAATATATTGAATTTTTATTTAGAATGCATTGTTACAAGTTTAGTTGATCCGTTTCCATGGATTTGCAGAACTTGAAAAATCATTAAAGACAAATTATTTTAGGCTCATACAGATATGGCAAAAACAAAAGATGATGCGCAAGCTGAAAATCCAGTCTCTTGAGGTTCTTAGGCTGCTGAAATTGTGTGGGTCAGTCATTCACCTTAAAAAAGGGAATAGTGCCACTTAACAATAGATTGGCCTATCAGAGCTATGGCAGCCTCTGCACTGTTAAAGAAGGAATCTTGCACAACAAGACAACCAAGAGGCTATCATCAGGGTTTCGATGGATAAGACAAGAGGTTGAAGGCAGTAAAGGTAGAAGTGTGCTGTCAAAGAAGGTTTACTTGAGGAGGTAATGAGGCCTACAATCAAGTCCCACTGTCAGTAGTTTTTAATGTTTACTTATAATTTGTTTCCTCATTTATTCTTTCCATCTGATGAAAATCTCAACAGTTAATAAAATATTTAATCTGTATCTTTATTAGGAAAAGTATATTTGTTATTAATTTAACATTTTAAATTGTTGTCTAGCTTTTCCAATGAATAAATCAAATGTATTCCTCAGCAGCATCATGGAATTTTTATAATCTTAATGCTACATATTGATTGACATCCGCAGCACACATAAAAAGTAATGACAATGTTTTGTTATCTTTATGTTGTTTTGTTTGCATGGTTGTTAAAATGTGGAGTCAGCATGTCTGAGACAGGATCCTAACAAGTTCCTTCTAATCAGCTTTGGAATTTTTCTGCCAGGCAAAAAAAATGCTCAGTAAAGAACAAAGCTACACTTTTTTTCCCCCCCAAAGAAACACATTTGTTTAAAGATTGACCTGTCAATTTGTGAATCAACATTTCTGTTTTTTTTACTAGCCATCATGCTTTCGCTTTTTTTCTTGAGAAGGGGAAATAATACAAAGCTGCTATTTGTTGTTTGAAGGAAGTAAACTTCATCAGCTCGACTTAGATGCGTACTTCAAATGTCACTCAGTGCGGCTTTCTTGTAATGAAATGCTGCATACAGATTTCTTTCTTTAAGCTCAAGGGGATTAGACCCAGTAAAAGAAAAATTCAGTCTCCCTGCTCCAGTGCATCGAAGTGAGAAGTTTAAAATCCACAATTTATTCAAATATTGATATTTCTACTTGTCAGAGAGAGGGCCTTGAAATTTCCACTGAGCACTGTTGTCAGAAAAATTGCAGGAGATGTGTCAGATAATTCATAAACGGAGTTCACCACTGTGAAATCAGTTGGGAGCAGCAAAAAAAATATTCTTGTAAATGTAGAATAAGGGCAATATAACAGAAAATAGCACTCACTTTTCCATCATGTCAAGCAAATGTTCAATTTGGACGAGGCATTTTTTTAAACAGCTTGCTGCTTCTCGTGAAACCACAAAGCATGAAAAATGTTTTGAGTTCTGCATTGTAGACATGGGATCTGTTTGTTGTTTTTTCCTCAGAGACCCTTTTTTTCCCATCTTGCATCAGCCAATCAGAATGTGCCTTTTTATGAGCCTCAGTAATCAACCCTGTTCTGCATGTGGTTTGCATTAGGGCCAAAAAAGCTGTGAACGACTAAGCTAATGATGTGAGGCACTGGTACAAATTCCAATCTGTTGAATGTAGGCGAGAAGCTCCAAGATTCCTCTTTAGTATCCTCAGTTCACCACCATGTGGTAGAGTCATCAATTACGGTAATTTCAGCTCAGGGAGTGTTTGGTTAGGAATATTTGACCCTATTCAGGCACTGTCTTATTTGTTACTTTAACCCATTATTTCTCACACATTTGCAGCAAGCTTAGGAAATTACACTCCATTCTTCGAGATCGCTCATTTATTTCTCTCTCAGTTATATTGTGAGCATGAAATCTCAAATTACAGCATAACTGGCAATTCCAAGAATGTGCAAATGCTGTGCCTGATCCATACTCACAGTTCTGACAAGCTTGTATGTAGATGATGAATAGGACAAGGACAGGGGTGGGGTCAGGAAAAAATTAGTATGAAGACATGTCTCTTGATGCCAGATGATCACGTAGTTCACAACGCTGCTGACAAGCAGGCTTCTGGCACAGCTTCTGGCCCATCTGGGGGTGATAGTATAAAGTATGGTAAATGTAGAAGAGGTTAGGGATCAACATTTTTAAATAATTATACTGCATATTAGTTTCATTGGGAAATACTGAATTGCAGACAGTTTGAGGCAGGCTACAGTTGTAAGACTTCACAGTACTTCCAAAAGTTGAATCGCTTAATTATTTCTTTCCTGTTGGAATGAGCACGTTTACTTTTACATGCAGAATCAGAATAATAAATAATACTTTTTAGAAATAAAGAAAAATTATTCTGTAATTCCAAATCTATCTAAAAGAAGACAACACTATGAAAAGTTGATGCAACACACATACATGCCCTGGGCCTACATGTATTTTTCACAGTAAATGATTTCGGGCTGCACAGCATTTCACCACAAATGCATGTTAAATTACAGCTTGATGAATAAGCTGCATGTACAAATATCTTCTCAATTTTGCAACATTCCTAACCGGACACTACAAGATACTGACATCTTTGGCTTGTTACAGCATAAATGCCTTCAGAGCTGACGTTTTCCATGCCTGCCTGCAGCCTATTTCTCTTTTTTACCCATTGCTTACTGTCTGCTTGGTGTCTGGGTGAATCTGTCATCTGTGCCAGAACACGGCCTGCTGCACTACTGACAGTGAGAAGGTAAACGGTGGCTGCCTGAATCCCCCATTAACTCTGTGAGTCGTATTGATTTCTTGTAAAAATAATGATATTGACAGGGCTTCTCGGAGTAATTGTTTCCAGAACAGGGAGGTCAGTGCAGGAGGGAGGATTTTTGGTTCTGGGGTGGTTTTCAGACATGGTAAAATGACTGAGGGTGGAGGGTGGTCAAAGCAATAGTCTGAGCACTTCACTTAGTAAGGTACCTAAAAAGAGTTGATCTCATTGACATTGTGACCACAGTACCAATTTAGACAGCAATTTTACCTGCCTATTTGGGAAAGGCAAAAAAGGGCTGTTAAATGCCACTAATGTTCAGCTTGTGGTTCTGCTGCAGTATTTGAATGTTCCAAAGTGTTGGAAAGCAGTTTGTATTTTGTAGTAACCGCAGAAATAAAATCATAAGGGACATGTCAATAAGAACAATAGTATGGCAAGAGTCGCTGAAGGAGGTGTCCTATTATACGTATATGTGTGACATTCACAGTCAGTTGTTGGATAAACTATTGTTAGTAGTCAACAGAGTATCTATAAAATAACTGTGTCAAAAATGAATTGTTGTTACAAAATATTGGCAGTTTTGACATGAAGCAGTTTTGACATATGGTATATTATATTTAGGCAAACTAGACTCTTTGACTGTGGGTTTGTTCTCCCAGAACAGAAGGTGTGTTGGATATTACCTAAAATCGTGATGCAGGAGTGTACATCTGGTAGTAGCAGCTTGGGGCTGTACATGCAGCAATACACAGGAGCGTTCAAAGCTACTCCTTCAAATCTTGATCAGAGCAGCACCCTTGCCAACTGCTGGCCCATTAAATATACATGTGTAGAGGTCATAGTTAAAGGTCTTAGGTTCAACATAACAGTATGCTCTTAGGCCAACTTGGACTGAAGGAATCCTGAGAAAAGCATTTGCATAGTTTTTGTTTATTATTGCATTTAAGGGCAAAAACAAAATTATACATTGAAAAAGGTAATGAAAGAGAAGAGAACTGTATTACCAGCCATTTTGTAGTGACGTCCAAATGTGGTGTCAAATCACAAAAGTGACATTATATTATTTGTGAGTACAGAAATGAACCTTCTTATGAACATGGACATAAGCATATCTCACTGAAGAACAAAATAATGTGGACATGTGGAAAAATAAGTCATTTGTTGTAATCTTGGATTTAGAGAGTATTTCCTTAGCCACTTTTCTATTTTGTGTCGGCCTTCACTCATTCTGGATTTGATGTTATCCAGGCCTCAATGGGGCTGCCAATTGCTTTCTCATATTGAGGAATAATTGTTAGTATTTTATACAAGAGTGCACCTATAGCATGATTTGTTTGGTTAATTAAATTACTTGATATGATTTCTATTTCACCATTGAAGGAAACCTGCCAACTCATTTTGGTTGTGGTCACTCATGAGTGCTGAGTTAGTCTCAATCACAGAAAATACATGTTGTATTCTGTATTTGAACTTCATTTGAACGTATTTTCTAGCTCCACTAAAAAGCAAAAAGGAAGATTAATTAGAGCAGGTAGATGAGCTCGAGTATAATTAACATATTTTAACAAACATCCACTTCTTTGTCTCAATCGTTAAGCCTGATCTGTCAGGGTAATGAACTGCAGCAGAGACTTATCAATTAAACGGACAGAGAGCAGTTTTATCACAAACATTGTTTTTGCTCAAATTTACTTCAAACAGGTTACTTGTCATCATCTACAAAGATATTTGCCTGGACATCTCTCCCCCCAGTAAACCTGGTTCTTTCAGTACCATTTTACAACAAGATTTGTATTTGTTGTAATCCAATAAACATTGCAGATGAAGGCTGATGTGGCCCTGTTGGGAAATGGTGTCCAGGCTTGTAGCAACATCTAATGGGCATTTAGGTGCAAACTAGCTGTGAAGTGTTAAATATTTACATGTAGAATGCCAATAGTAATTGTCCACTTTATCTGAGGTTGCCTAGGGAAATGTCCTATTTGTTTCTGTACTCCTTCATTAAACAGAACACAAGAAAATCCCTTGCAATTTTTAGGATTTAGAATTAATAAAGCAAACTAGTAGAAAAGTGACATTTTTTTGAATTATTATCTCTGCCCAGTGCCATATAATATGGTTTTGACTCTGTGTGGCCTGTCTATTAACAAGACAGGTTGAGATTCACAAATAATAAAAAATATTTATGTTTTACCTACTGATGCTAACAAGGTAACATATCACAGAGGCACTGACAGGAAAAGAATATGGTAACTGTGTCTTAAGAATGCACAGCACAGTGGGATCCCTTTCTGCTCCCATAAACTCCCTGGGATTCTGTGTTTTGTGTCCTTATTATTCCTCAGATTGTCTTGTGCTTTTTGTTTTGGAAATCTGATGTGTCACAAATGCATCCATCTCATATATATTTGATAGTTAATATTAGTCTCAACCAGGAAAGTGCACTTTACATGTGGCAACATACGATTACCTGAGAGCGTTATTGCTAAGGAAAAGAATCAATACCAATTTATAATTCACGATTGCAGCCTATCAGTTTTTATGGCTCTCTATCCAATCTCATTAATTTTTTATTATGATTGACTGAAACTGAAAGATTTTTAACATGTTTCACTGTTATTTATTCAACCTTAATAATTAAATAAACCTTAATTGGCTGTATTTTGAAGCGTCTTAAAGCCACAGTCAAAATGGGTTTTGGTTCTATACATTATTAATATCAAATGACCACACTCTTTTCCTAAAGTAAGTAAAAGATACAATGATAAAATTCCTACTGAATCTAGCTTATATATTAACATTTGTGAAGTTTCATTCAGTTCCATTCAATTAATTTGTTTCTACAATACATGTTATTAATAATAATTATCCATATAACATACATAACTAAAAGAACAAGTTGCAAAAAAGGCTTTTATAGAAACTATTTTATGAAAACATGATCCGTTACTTAATAATGCTAGATTTCCTCTGAAAAGTACCCATGAATGAGGATGACCTCACAAAGGACCTTTCTGATTGGTGGTTAAGTTGTTCCTTTCAAAAGTGATTGACAGACGGAAAATTGCACTTTCAAATTTCATCCTTATTCATTTCAGTTGTATTTCCACATGTCAACCTCTTGCCATTCCCAGACTGGCCAAGGCTGTATATATTAGCTGGTACCACAGCGATAAGGAAGACAATTCCTTAGTTGAGTACTCTGAAAGAAAATCAATCATGTCATAAATGAGAAGTATGGATAAATTTAAACAGTGGCAACTTTCATCATTTCATTTTTGACCACATTGGTGGATCTAACTTTGTGTTTCTGTAAAGAGCAACAAATAATATTTAATGATTGCACCGAGAAAAATAAGTTTAATATTGAAAGTGGTTTAAGAGACTTTGTTTATGTAAGACTTTATTTGTCTGCTATGTGTCATGTTAGTTTCACACAGTACAGCAAAGGACTGGAACATTAAATCCTGCAATTTAAAATCAAGGATTAAACTGGACATTTTGACAGAATGTCAAAGCCTTCTGTTGACTATGACAAGGGGTTTCAGCTAGACTATGCAAGCTACATGGCTCCTCATTTAGCATGTTAGTGTTGCTGCAAAACCTAGGAAATGCATCTTAAATATTTTACTGTAATTTCCACAAGAAACATGACACAAAACAGAGTGCGTCTGCTGGTCTCTTACCATTGAAATGCTACTGAGTAGATGCTTTTAGTAACAACTTCAGGGAAAAAAGTTTGTATTCCATGAAATTCAAATGCAGGGCTATTCCATGCGAACTGACAGAGGTCACTTTGCATTATCTCATTCATGCAAACAAAATGTGTTTGAAAGTAAAAAAAAAGTTTTTTAAAAAAATATGCCTGAAGCAAAATAAATTCTTAGAGAAAAACACAAATGTGAAGGCTAACCACAGTAACACATATCATTAGTATATTGATGCTATAGAGTGGTAGAATGTGTGTCCTGTTTTTGTAGATCTGTGCAAGATTGGTCCTGAATCTTAGGTGGGCTCTCTGTAGAGGTATAACGGAGAGAGAGCCTGCAGACGAGGA
Organism: Stegostoma tigrinum; assembly: GCF_030684315.1. Classification (NCBI taxonomy): domain Eukaryota; kingdom Metazoa; phylum Chordata; class Chondrichthyes; order Orectolobiformes; family Stegostomatidae; genus Stegostoma; species Stegostoma tigrinum. The sequence continues at coordinate 35,501,256 of NC_081373.1, read as the reverse complement.
AATAATTCAGGAGTGTTAGCTCGTGCTTCTCTTGTGAATACTTTGGCAAAAGTAATTTCCATGAGACTCACATATTGGTGACTGATGCCAACCGCATAGGATTTGCACAGTGTAAATGCAGCTAAATTGGTATTGGCAGAGCTCAGAAAAAATCCATCTATCAGTTCTCTCATCATGAAATAGGTTGTAACATGAGGCAGGAATAAAATCATGTGTAGGAAGAGGGGAGGACGGTATTGAAAGTAATAGTTAACATATTGAAACACATGAATAGTATTGTAACATCATTGTCCCATTTGTTCCGTTCATGCTAAAACAGATCTTATGCTTTAAATTAGTTTTCTGTTCTCTGTAGTCCATGACACAATTTAATACTTAATATTTGGATGAGAGACATCCATTCAGAATAGTAATAAATTTCACATAAAGAATATTATGGGAAACAAATACATTCCTCAAGTGTTGGTTCTACAATCAGTTTTTCCTGCCTTCTATTAAGCTATAAAATCAACTGTCACTCCTCATCGATTGCATCTGAATTGTTATCTATATTTCTCAAAAATACCCTTGACAGTTAATATAACATAAATTGTAATCTGGGGAAATGTCTGTTTGTGGCAGTAAAATGCTCTGATTCTGAACAAAGTTATGTGGCTATATTCGGTATGAGTTGAATTTTCTTTGAGGGAAGGGGAAAGAAGGACAAAGAAGGACTCATTGGGACTACGGCCTCAAAGGAAACAGTTGGAATCCATGAAACTTCTTTTTTCCAGCTGCCAAGTCAAACCAGCAGTAAAAGGATTTCTTAGGATTTAACTCTATTCCTTCTTCTTTAACAAGAAAATTAGTGTGTAAAGGAGATCTGTCATGATAAAGAGCAGCTTGACTGCCACCTCTCTATCCCTGCAGATTCACTCAATGACTCCCCCTGGGATTCTTCTTTAAGCGTCATAAGGCCAAATTTATTGTCTCTGCCACATAATTTCAAAATTTGATTTGTGCCATGGATCAGCATTAATTCTAGAATAAAATGAGAAACAATTCATAAAAGTAGGTGTACGAAACAAGGCAAACTAATGAGTTAGTTGCTAAAGTATGTCTTAATTTCTTTACCATAATGAACTCTTTTTATTAAGTATATATTTAATTCTTTTCTTTTCCGTACATGAAATGATTTTACAGACCTTGCCCCATGTGGGAAATCTTTTATTCACATCTAACAGTGGCAGGTCCATAATATGTGGTTCATTGCAGTGTGAAAGTAGATTTCAGCAAGGTTAACAGCAGGGGTATAGTAAATTAGAATATTTTTCCCATTCAATTGATGCTTTATCTGAATCAACTGGAACTTAACACAGGTACTATCAGAAGCTGATTATGATATTTGTCATATGAAGTAATCAATCAAACACAAAAGAATGTTACTACACTCACATTAGCTAGGCTGAAAAAGCATTTAAAATGTCTAAATAACTAAACTATTCAACATACAGAAGCTAGCAAAACATGTCCAGTATGTGTAATCCATAAAATTTATGTATGGGATAACTCTTGTTGCAAGATTAATCTGTCATCTTTAGCAGAGCAAAAGTACCCACAGCAAAGACATGAATCATAACTTGTGTATTATTAAAAGAACATCCTTTCTTGAAGCAAAATATTTTTGCAACATTTATATATAAGGTATTATATACAAAGATTACCGGTCAGGTTGACATACTTTACGTTGTTTATTCCTCTTGGAGTCTTGCTATGGACTTAACAGTACTCAAAAAAGTGTTGCATTTCTAATTACAAAAGATTACCATTATTTTTGATTATGTTTATACAAGTATTCCCAAACTAAGTAAAAATAAACCATTGTTTCTCAGGGGATCTTGTGACAATGTAATAGAAGCCCTACCTCAGGGCCCAGAAGATCCAGACTCCGGTTCCACCTCAGGATATGATAGCCTTGGAGGTGTCTCAGGACACATCCGGGCAGTTTGATAAGAATAATCAAAGATTGTGTGCACAAAACTGCTTTCAGCAGTTACAGTAATCATTGGTGTAATCCGATGAGTAAATGATCTGAGATTTAACCCTGTTTAATACGTTAAATCCAGCAGAATGTAGTGTGTCCTTGTTGGGTTATAGAGCATAATCATATAAATCTGTGTCCCAAATATGGCCTCATTAAAATTGATGAAAAAAAATGGTGAATGTATAAATGTAACTTGCTGGACTGGCAAATTGTCTTATACTGGTCTCAATTACTTCAGTGTTGTTCTGGCTTGGCATTTATAGTAATTTGTCAAGGCCTGTATTCAGTAACAGATTGACTCACATAACTGGAGCTATAATTACAACTGTTAGCTCTATCTTCTTTGTCTTTTTCTGTCTCTGACTCCCATTCCTTTTTGAACTCTCATAGTGCAAAAGCCATGTGTGTCTTGTTTTGTTTTAATACATTACTGACCCAGGGTCTCAGGTTACTGGGGTTCCTGTCATACATTTACTTCCAATCTCGTAAAACACTGTGCAAAAAGCAGAAGCAGACCAGTGATGATTGCCCAATACCCTGCTACACAGCAGCTGCTAATTCTATTTTGTACCGAATTTGCAGCTGTTCCAAATTAAAATGTATATTGTAAATGGTGTAAATTTATTTATCCACAGTTACTGCACAGTAAAAATGCCCA